>NW_025814837.1:10636250-12047500 GCF_022079265.1 Lynx rufus | reverse complement strand
TTTATGTGTACAATGCCATCATGTATATACTATGTGATATAAATTATTTCAAGTCCTTTAAAGATTCTTGGTATTTAAAATGAACTTTGCCTTCATAGAAAAACAACAACAAAGATATTCTGTCTCACGCATGTGGAAGAAAAAATGGATGAGCTCAGAGAAAAATTATAGCATTATATTGGGCACCTCAGGGCTAAAGTTGACTGAAACAGAAAAGATTATCCCTGGTTTGATGAAACTAATAAATCATTAATTAGGTTGAAGGGAAGCAGTAGCAATCAGCATAGCTGTCTGACAGCTGGGATTCTGTCAGAAGATTGTCAGGTACTCTATTACTTCAGAGTGACATGGAATTGGGAACTGAATGACAGCAGTTGACAGAAATATAATTTTTTCAAGAAACATATATTTAAAGCTCTAATTAAGCATAATGACAAGGAAAAACAAGGATACCCTGCTGAGAAACAGAGGATGTATGTTCTCATTCAACTTTATCTTCTCCAGGATAGTTAAGTAAATTAGTAGTCCTCTTTGAATTAGATGAATTAGATGTTTATTTATGTTTTGGGAAAGCCTTAAATTGACAGAATTCTCAGCTGAAAGTATGAAAACAAACAAAAAAATAAATAAAACTGCCAATAACTGTTTTCCAATTAAATCGTATAGCATGACTGTTAAATTTGTGAAATCTTTAAACTGTAAGAAGGAAAGTAATATTTACTGGAATCAAGCATATGCACTGTAAGAATCTTAGGCTGTCCAGGGTATTGTATGCGATATAAAATTGTTGTGAAGGTGACAATGATAACGACGACGACGACGACGACTACTAGGATTATCATTCTATCCTTATCACAATAAATCGAGACTGGTATCATCATCATTTTGTAGAAATGGAAATTGAAGTTAGTGACAATGCATGCTCACTAATTTTAGTAGTCATATATTTGTTGTGCCTGTTACTTCTCTAGAAGTAATGCTCTTACTTGTTAAATGAAATAAGCACTAGTAGGTTCCCAGGGAATATTTAAAATATTTCTTTCTTATTCCTGGAATAAAAAGATTTTCTAAAGTTTCATGTGCATTTCTGGTGTTATTTTTAGTAATATAGAAGTGTTCATGGTTGTGAGTTTCTCTTGAACATAATGAATTAACTCGCATTATCAAGTCAAATAAGAACTTAGAAAAATAAAATAACAGTAACAAGAAGAGTAACAGAAGAAAAGAATAATGAGGATAACAGCAAAGTTGATATAGTTTGTCAAATTCACCTAAGCTGATATTTAAAGGAAAGGAAAACAAACAAAAGTTTATGAAAATAAGAGATAACACAAGCATACAAAATAGGAAATATGAAATGTGAAACAACAAAAATGAGAGAAATTTCTACAATTTTGAGGGTCATCGGCCAAATTATAAGAAAGTATATTTGACTACTTAAATATGTGAATAATTTACTAAGGAATCATTCAGTACAATTTGTCAAAAGATATGGAAGCCTAACATGGAATACTAAAAAGTACATAATGCTAAATAACTCAGAAAATGAGATAAAGTGAAAAAAACAATATATGGGCCAGTTAGAAAAAAGAGCAAGAGGATTACTTAAACAAAACTTATCACTAATCATATTAATGTATGTGTTCAAAACTCCCATATAAAAGGCCAAAAGTATAAGACTGTATAAAACAAAATGTTCAGTTATAGCTATCAAAAAGAAATATGTTTTAAATGAAAGGACACAGAAGGGTTAGAAGCATAAGAATTAAAAATTCTATGTATAAACGTATCAATGTACAGATATATATGTGTGTACATATTTGGTAATTTTTGTAATACAGTTAAAATACAGAAAGGACACAGAAGGGTTAGAAGCATAAGAATTAAAAATTCTATGTATAAACGTATCAATGTACAGATATATATGTGTGTACATATTTGGTAATTTTTGTAATACAGTTAAAATCAGTAGTATCCTGGATATGTTTAACAGATTGCTCTCTGGGAGAATGTAAAAACAATGACAACCCCAATTAAGGTAGACATTACAGTTCTTAATAAAATAATAGGAAATTAAACTGAATGATACACAAGAATGTTAATACACCATAACAAAGAATACTTATTAAAATCACACAGGTTGGCTTAACATTCAAAAACCAACTGATATAATTCACTTCCTATTCAAAACAAAAGAAAATATGTATCATCTAAATACATGGATAAGGCATTTGAAGAAATCTGTCACCCATGCATCATTTAAAAACAGAACAAAACAAACACAGAACATAAAATTTTTGCAGCAAACTGAAAATAAAAGGGAACTTCCTTGACCTGATAAAGGGCATATATGAAATATCTATAGATTTCATTATATGCAATGCCGAAAGCAAGAACATATGTTATCCCTCAGAGCAGTAACAAGCCAAGAATGTCTGTTCTCCCTATCTTCCTTCCCTATTATACTGGAGGACATAGCCAGAAAAATAAAGCAAGAAAATAATTAAGGACTAAAATATTTGCAAGGAGAAAATAAAACTTTCATTATTCACAGATGACATAAAATATGCATAGAAATCCTCAGATACTAGAAATTGTAAATATATTCACCTAGTTCATAATATGTAAGATCAACACCCAAAATTGTTCAATTATATTTCTTTAAACTAACAACAAATAATTTAAAATAAATATTTAGAGTGCCATATACAATATCTTGACAAATATTAAATACTGGAGTTCAATTTAATAAAACGTTCAAGACTACTAAAAATGCTGTCACAAACAAACAAACTAAACAAACAAAAAGTAGAAACAGACCCATAAATACAGAGAACAAACTGGTCATTGCTGGAGGAGGGGAGAGGGGTAGGGAGATGAGGGGAAAAAGACAAAATGCCACTAAGAGCTATTGAAAGAAAGAAAAAGGAAAGAAAGAAAGAAAGAAAGAAAGAAAGAAAGAAAGAAAGAAAGAAAGAAAGGGAAAGAAAGAAAGAAAGAAAGAAAGAAAGAAAGAAAGAAAGATAAATGGACAAATATAACAATTTTATGGAATAGAAATTTCTGTACTAAGATGTTATTTCTACCAAAACTGTTCTATGAATTTAACAAGATTCATTCAAATAACCTGGGGGTATTTTTGTAGAAATTAATATGGTGCCTTGTGCAAACCACTTCAACTTCCAAAACAAATTAAAAAAAAATAACGTTTATTTTTGAGAGAGAGAGAGAGAGAGAGACAGAGATCAGGGTAAAGAAAGAGGGAGGCTCTGAGCTGTCAACACAGAGCCCAATGCAGGGCTCAAAGTTATCTACCACAAGATCATGACCTGAGCCAAAGTCAGATGCTTAACTGACTGGGCCACTCAGGTGCCCCTTCCAAAACAATTTTTAAGACAAAGAATAATGTTGGAAGATTTCTACTACCTGATATGAAGACATATTGTAAAGTTACATTAATCAAGTGAATGTGGTAGCTGCATTAGGATAGGGATATAGATCAATAGAATAGAACAAAGAACAGAGAAAGAGTCACACAAGTTTTTAATTAATTTTGAAAAAACACTAACATCATGCAATGAGGGAAATTGTTTTTTTCAAGAAATAATGCTAGGTGAACTGAATATTCATATAAAAGTTAACATTAACTCATCTTACACCATATATAAAAATAACTCTAACTGAATAATAGACTTAAAAACAAATCATAAATAAAGGATAAATCCATAAGTACTTTAAAGGGAAACTTTAATTTTTTAATGGTTATTTATCTTGGAGAGAGAGAGAGAGAGAGAGAGAGAGAGAGAGAGAGAGAAGGGCAAAGAGAGAGGGAGACACAGAATCTGAAACAGGTTCCAGGCTCTGAGTTGTCAGCATGGAGCCCGACGCGGGACTCTGGCTCACAAACTGTGAGATCATGATGAACAAATGAACCATGTATCATGACCTGAGCCGAAGTTGGATGGTTAACTGAGACACCCGGGCACCCCTTAAAGAGAAACTTCTAGAGAGAAAAAGTCTTTGCAATTTTGGGGCAGGTGAAAATTTCTTAGGACAAAAAATAATGTAAAAATGAAAAAAAAACATAAATTGGATTTCATTAAAACTAAAAGTGCTCTTCAAATGATACCATTTAGAGAATGAAACGGCAGGCAAGACAATGGAAGAAAAATATATATAAAAGTCCTCATATTAAATATATAAAGAAGTCTTATAACTCAATAGAAAGAAGACAATTCTTAAAAGTGAGCCAAATATTTGAAGAGAACTTCATGAAAGAAGATATGCATTTGACCAATGAGCACATAAAAAGATAATATCAACAGCAGAAAAATGCAAGTTGAAACTACAATGAAATAGCACTATACATCAACTAGATTGACTACAATTTGAAAAGCCTGACAATGACAAGTTTGTAAAGCAACTGGAATTTTCACACATCGCTAGTAGGAATGCAAAATCTCACAGCCAACTTAGAATACAATTTGGAGTTTCTTATAAAGTCACAAATGCACTTACTATACAACCCTAAATACCCTTTCCTTAGTATCTATCTAAGAAACATAAAAACATGTAACAACAGGGAGATGTGTATAAGAATGCCCATAGAAACTTCATTCTCAATAGCTAATAGTAAACAACCCAAGTGTCTGTCAACACATAAATGGGTAACTAAATTGTGAAATAGCCATATAATGCAATTCATTATGTCACTGAAATGACATAAACTATAGATAAATAAGACACAGATACAACTCAAAAACATAACTGAAAGGAATGAAATCATGCATAAACAGAATGCATACTGTATGTTTCCACTTGTTTTTGGAAATTCAAGAGCAAGCAAAAGTAATCCATGGTAACAGAAAGCAGATCAGGGATTAGTCTAGGACCAGAATTGGGGGAATTTACTAGAGGACTATGGGGAAACATTTTTGGGATGATAGAATGATTCTAGTTCTTCACTGTGGTGATGGTTCCAAAGAATATACCTTTGCCAAAACTTACCAAGCTGTACAATTACAATAAATACATTCTACCACATGCAATTATAACTCAAAAGATTATTTAAAGATGGATCATGTGTGAGAAGCAGTACACAATTTTAAGAGTGATATCTTGGGTAGGTAAAAGGTGTTGAGATCTAAGTGATGGGATTAACACTGAGATCTTAGGTACAGTTTTGGAGTAAGGAGACATTGAGAGATAATCTGTATTTAGTGCATAGTTTAGTAGTTTAGCTATCTTTTCTTTATTTTTGCCAGGTGAATAAACAAAGGAGAGATTGGACTTTTTGAAGGAAGCACGCTTTGCTTCAAGTAATGCAAGAGGTAAGGATTAGTTCTTTGGCAAGAGTTGAAACAGAGAAAAAAATGCAAGAATGAAATCCAAAGGTGGTTTGAAAAAAAAAAAAAACAAAACAAAGCAAAGCAAAGCAAACCCAACCCAACCCAACCCACACAGGACCAGGGGACAGATTTAGAACAGATTTAGGAGGCACTGAACAGAGGAGAGGCACTGAAAAAGGACGAGGAGGGGAAAATGAAATTTAAAGGATAGTTCCTTGAAAACCTGCCAGAAATGAAGTCAGCAAAAACATAGTTGGATACTTATTCCAACCTTCAGAAGAGTCTCAGAAGAGGAGATGTTGGCCCTTTTTAAAGTCCAGGGCCAGTCTTTACATTTATGTTCTGTATTTCTTCTAGGTTTTAGGCCCTAAGCCACCTGTGATTCCTTTACTATTCTCTTCCTTTTAAATCTTCCACTTTTCTCTCACCATTAATTCCTTCCCACCAAAGTACCAGTGTGCTGATGTGTTTTTCATCTTAATAACAACAACAAAAACCTTCCCTCCAGCTTGCCACTTTCCCCAACTACCAACCTATCTTTTCCTTCCTTTAAAGACAACCCCCACCCTCCTGCCCCAGAACATTCAACAGTCCCTTCCTATTCACACTGTGGTCTTCAGATCAGCACCATCATTACCTGGAAGCTTATCCAAAGTGTAGAATCCCAAGCATTCTCCTATTTACCCCATTTTTTCTGATTTTTTTCCATGCTTTGGTAATGGAATTGATATCATTCCATAAATTTTCCCAATCTGAGCTATAGTTTAGAGCCATCTACCTGGATTCACTTCACTACGCATTGAATTTATTGCAAAAAAATAAATTTCAAGATACCTAGGATCCAAAATTAAATCCAGAATCCTTATTTAAAAAGAAGCATAGTTTATCTATTATAAAAATGAATTGAAGATATATGCATGGGAGTAATTATAATTATGAACTATAAACTGTACAATATAACCCAGCTGAGCAAGTAAATAATGCATAAATGAGGTGACTGGACGGTGAAAATTTGTTAGGGTCAATAGGTGGTACACCTTATTGCAATCTAGGTGGCAAATTAGCAAAAGTAGTTAAAAATATAGAAGACGACATACAGTAGAATATTTGAATTTGAAACAGATGAAATGACAGGTCAATTACAACTCTATTTGTGATAAGCACAAGACTGTGGCTCTAACATTAAAGGCTAGATAACAAGTAGTCTATCCCCACTGTCCTTAAGGTTTTTCATTTCAGTTTTCTCCTATTTTCCTCTGATCCTCAGTATCTTCATGTTATGAGTGTAACAACTGTGCCTACATCTTAGCTTTGTTGTCATTATTAAATGAGATTAGAAATGAAGGGCACTTTGCACATTGTCAGGAACTTTGTTAGTCTTTGTAAATGTTAGCTATGGTTTTTTATCCTTTCACTCCTCTGTCCCCTCCCCCATCTAATTCTCCTACTTTTTAGTACCAATACTAGTATTCTTAGATACTACTGTGACCATCCTTAACATTCTTTTTATCATAATTATGCTACTCTTCCATATTGCTTAAAATTTGGCAGGACTTCTACTAAATTTATAGAATATGCCAATGTCATTATACAGAACACATGTTTGCGAGCAAGTAAATGCATTCCTAATGCTTTAGTATGCTGTGATTGCTCATTTATTAGCATTGCCATATGTGCACTATGTTTATATAAGGGAGACTTGTTCTCACAACTGAAGGGAAAACATCACATTATAATTAAGAATGACAAGTGATATGGACTTGACTATACTATATTAATGATTTGTCACTCTTGTTAATATAGTAGTCACTAAATTATAATAGTATTAAAAACATTATTAAAGAAATATTTGAAGTACATTGCAAATATTTGACATATCACATGTTTTTCCAATGCTAATTCTTCTAATCAAAGGTTACAATGTGATAGACATCTTCTGGGGTGACTTCTATTCACAAACTAGATGCTCAGTGACAAATGTTGGCAGAGCCAATATATTAGTCAATATATTAGCATAAAACATAATGCATACTAAAAAAAACTGATGCAGCAGATTTAATGGGGTGGCAAAGGTAATTTAACTTAGCAAATATTTGCAAAGGTGTGATCAGGGACAAGGAAACTAACAAGGAGCAGAGAGATGCAATAGTGGGGCCTTTGAATGGCAAGGGAAAAGACAATAGTTACAATAACCCAGTTGAAAGGTGGTGCTATGGAAAAGACTTCCAAATGGGAGAGTTAACTCTAGTGGAATGCAGTAACTGCCAGAATTGTATTGGGGTAGGTAAACAAAGGGGATTATAAAATTCCTGACCTCCTTTCACTCTCCTCTGATTTCCTCCCTATCTCTTCCAATGACCAAATCCAAGAAGACAAAGTGTTATATAGTCCAAGAAGGGGAGCCTGTAGCTGTCACCTCCAGCATAATAGAGCAAGGTAGAGAAAACAAGAGGATGTCTCTGAGAGAGGCTAACAAAAAAAAAAAAGAACATATATTAAGACAATAATAATCTTTCATCAATCAAAACTGACATGCACAGAATTTTCCAAAATAGGCCCATACTGATATTATCTTTTACCTATGGTATCAGGATGCATGCTATTTTTTATTTGATCAAACTTACACAATGCTATATGTAAATTATATCTCAATAAACAGGAAAGCATTCAAAACCAATTTATAAATGTCTCTGCAGGATAGTCAACCGAGGAAGAGTGGATATGAAGTAGAAGATGCAATATACAATACACCTAACTGTTATTTTTTTTCATCAGTGGCTAAAGGGCTGGCTAGATGCAAAGGAGAAGATTGTGGATTGGAAGAAGTATATCAGAGGAAGGCATATGATTCACATTTCAGTATAGACCCAACAGATGAAAATATTCAAATCTATAAAAAATGCTCATCTAAAGTATTTTACTGAAAAATATGTTCTTCATAATAAGTTAGGTAGAATGACCACTCTGTAGATGTCAGTTGTCTATCTTCTCTCTACAACACAGTATGACAGTGTGTTGTTTACTGCGCTCATACACAAAGAAGGAATGGGGTAAGACTGAGCGTCATTCATAGTCTGGGAAGCACAGACATTCCCTAATCAAGACCTCCATTTTGAGCCCTCAATTCTCTTAAAACAGCAACCAACCCCATTTCTTGCTTTCTGGGGACAAATAACTTTAGTACCATCACATCATGTTTTGGCCAGCAATTCAGTCTTACAAAATAATGACTTAAAGGCCTCAACAAGTACAAAAAGATTGAGATCATATCATGTATATTTTCTGAGCACAATACTATGAAAGTTGAAATCAATCACAAGAAAAAAATTGGAAAGATCACAAATACATAGAAGTTAAAGAAAATCTTACTAAAAAATAAATGGGTCAATTAGGAAGTTAAAGAAGAAATTTAAAAAAATACATGGAAATAAATGAAAATGAGAACAAGAAGGTCTAAAACCTTTGGATGCAGCAAAAGTAGTCCTAAGAGGGAAGTATATAGCAGTACAAGTCTACCTCAAGAAGAAAAAACAATCTCAAACACACCACTTAAACTTACACTAAAATGAGAAAGAAATAGAACAACAAATGAGGCCTAAAGTCAGCAAAAGAAGGGAAATAATTCAGATAAAAGCAGAAATAAATGATACAGAAACAAACCCCAGCCAACTTATGAAAAAGAAGAGAGTGACACCTAGGTGGCTCTGTTGGTTAAGCATCCAACTCTTTTTTAAAATCTTTTTTTTTTTAACGTTTATTTATTTTTGAGACAGAGAGAGACAGAGCATGAACAGGGGAGGGGCAGAGAGAGAGGGAGACACAGAATCTGAAACAGGCTCCAGGCTCTGAGCTGTCAGCACAGAGCCCGACGTGGGGCTCGAACTCACGGACTGCGAGATCATGACCTGAGCCGAAGTCGGCCGCTTAACCGACTGAGCCACCCAGGCGCCCCAAAGCAACCAACTCTTGACTCATGATCTCACGTTTCATGAGTTTGAGTCCCACATCCACCTCTTCATTGACAGTGCAGAGTCTACTTCGAATTCTCTCTCTCCTCTCTCTCTGCCCCTCCCCCATTCTCTCACATATTCTCTCTCTTTTCCTCTCTTTAAATAAATAAATAAATATTTTAAAAATATTCTCTTTTTTTTTTTTTTTACAAACTTTTCAACGTTTATTTATTTTTGGGACAGAGAGAGACAGAGCATGAACGGGCGAGGGGCAGAGAGAGAGGGAGACACAGAATCGGAAACAGGCTCCAGGCTCCGAGCCATCAGCCCAGAGCCCGACGCGGGGCTCGAACTCACGGACCGCGAGATCGTGACCTGGCTGAAGTCGGACGCTTAACCGACTGCGCCACCCAGGCGCCCCTAAAAATATTCTCTTTTAATAGTATGTATTTCTGTGGTATTGGTTGTGATCTCTCCTCTCATTCATGATTTTATTTATTTGTATCCTTTATGTCTCTTTTTAAGTTTATTTATTTATTTTTTTTTTTGAGAGAGAGAAAGAGCACGTGAGTGGTGGAGGGACAGAGAGAAAGGGGGAGAGAGAGAGAATCCCAATATATAGATAGCACAGAGCCTGGGATAGCACACATGGGACTCAATCCCATGAACTGTAATATCAAGACTTGCACTGGAATCAAGAATTGGATGCTTAGCCAACTGAGCCATCCAGGTGCCTTCAATTATAAGAGAGTATTATGAAAAATTATACGCCTACAAATTAGACAACCTGAAAGAAATGGGCAAATTCCTAGAAACATATAAACTACCAAAATTGAAACAGGAAGAAATACAAATCTTGAATAGGCCAATAACCAGCAAAAAAATTGAATCAATGGGGCGCCTGGGTGGCGCAGTCGGTTAAGCGTCCGACTTCAGCCAGGTCACGATCTCGCGGTCCGTGAGTTCGAGCCCCGCGTCAGGCTCTGGGCTGATGGCTCAGAGCCTGGAGCCTGTTTCCCATTCTGTGTCTCCCTCTCTCTCTGCCCCTCCCCCGTTCATGCTCTGTCTCTCTCTGTCCCAAAAATAAATAAACGTTGAAAAAAAAAATTTAAAAAAAAAAAAAAAATTGAATCAGTAATCAAAAATGTCCCAACAAAAGTCCAGGGCCAGATGGTTCCACAGGGGAATTCTACCAAACATTTAAAAAGTTAAACCATATTCTTATCAAACTGTTCCAAAAAAAAAAATAGAAATGGAAGAAAAACTACCAAACTTATTCTATGAGGCTAGCATTACCTTCATTCCAAAACCAGACATAGACTAAACACACACACACACACACACACACACACACACACACACACAGGAATTACAGGCCAATATCCCTGATAAAAATGGATGCAAAAATTGTCAACAAGATAATAACAAATGAGGTCCAACAGTACATTAAAAGAATCATTCAACATGATCAAGTGAGATTTATTCCTGGGTTGCAAGGGTGGTTCAGTATTCGCAAATCAATCAATGCGCTACACCACATTAATAAAAGAAAGGATAAGAACCATATGATCCTCTCAAAACATGCAGAAAAAGCACTTGACAAAGTACAGCATCATTTCTTGATAAAAACTCTCAACAAAGTAGGGATAGAGGGAACATACCTCAACATCATAAAATCCATATATGAAATACCCACAGCTAATATCATCCTCAATGGGCAAAAACTGAAAGATTTTCTGCTACAGTCAGCAACAAGACAGAGATGTGCAGTGTCATCATTGTTATTTAACGTAGTACTGGAAGTCCTAGCTTCAGCAGATAATAAAAAGAAATAAAGGCATCCAAATCATCAAGAAAGAAGTCAAACATTTACTATTCACAGACAACATGATACTCTACGTGGAAAACCCCAAAGACTCCACCAAAAAAATGTTAGAACTGATACATGAATTCAGTAAAGTTGCAGGATACAAAATCAATATACAGAAATCTGCTGCATTTCTATACACCAAAAAATGAAGCCGCAGAAAGAAAGATCAAGGTATTGATCTCATTTACAACTGCACCAAAAATCAGAAGATACCTAGAAATAAACCTAACCTAAGACATAAAATATTTGTAGCCTGAACTGTATATAACACTAATGAAATTGAAGATGACACAAAGACATGGAAAAACATTCCATCATCATAGATTGGAAGGAAAAATATTGTTAAAATGCTTATACTACCCAAACCAATATACATATTTAATGCAATCCCTATCAAAATACCACCAGCATTCTTCACAGAGCTAGAACACACAATCCTATTATTTGTATGGAACCACAAAAGATCCTGTTTAGTCAAAGCAATCTTGAAAAAGAAAACAAAGCTGGAGGCATAACGATTCCAGACTTCAAGCTGTACTACAGAACTATAGTCACCAAGACTACAGAAAAAATAGGTACGTAAATCAATGGAACAGAATAGAAAACGAATAGATGGACCCACAACTATATGATCAACTAACCTTTGACAAAGTAGGAAAGAATACTCAATGGAAAAAAGAAGGTCTCTTCAACAAATGGTGCTGTGAAACCTAGACAGCTACATACAGAAGAATAAACTGGACTACTTTCTTACACCAGACACAAAGATAAGTTCAAACTGGATGAAAGATCTAAATGTGAGACAGAAAAACATGGAAGTTTTACAGGAGAAAACAGGCAGCAACCTCTTTGTCCTAGGCTATAGCAACTTCTTACTTGACATGTCTCCAGAGGCAAGGGAAAAAAAGCAAAAATGAACTATTGGGACCTCATCAAGATAAAAAGCTTTTGCATGGTGAAGGAAACAATCAACAAAACTAAAAGGCAACTAAAGGAATGGGAGAAGATATTTGCAAATAACATATCAAATAAAGTGTTAGTATCCAAAATCTATAAAGAACTTACCAGGGGTGCCTGGGTGGCTCAGTCAGCTGAGTGTCTGACTTCGGCTCAGGACATGATCTCATAGTTCGTGAGTTTGAGTCCCGCATCGGGCTCTGTGCTGACAGCTCAGAGCCTGGAGCCTGCTTTAGATTCTGTGTCCTCCTCTCTCTCTGCCCTTCCCCTGTTCACACTCTGACTTTCCCTCTCTCTCAAAAATAAATAAACATTAAAAAATAAAAAAAAAAGAAATTACCAAACTCAACACCCAAAAAACAAATAATCCAGTTAAGAAATGGGTAGAAGACATGAATAGACACTTTTCCAAAGAAGACATCCAGATGGCTAGCAGACACATGAAAAGATGCTCAACAGTGCTCATCGTCAGGGAAATACAAATCAAAACTACAATGAGCTATCACCATACACCTGTCAGAATGTCTAAAATTAACAACAACACAGGAAACAACAGGTGCTAGCGAGGATGGGGAAAAAGGAGAACCTCCTATAATGTTGGTGAGAGTGTAAACTGATGCAGCCACTCTGGAAAACAGTATGGAGGTCCCTTTAAAGTTAAAAATAGAACTATGTTAGAATCTAGAAACTGCACTACTAGGTATTTATCCAAAGGATACAAAAATACTGACTTGAAGGTATATGTGAACCTATGTTTATAGAAATAATAGCCAAATTATTTATCAACAATAGTCAAATTATGGAAAGATTCCAAATGTCCATTGACTGATAAATGGATAAAGAAGTGATATTTACATACAAAGGAATATTACTAAGCCATTAAAAAATAAAATCTTGTCATTTGCAAGACATGGATGGAGGTAGGATGCATTATGCTAAGTTAAGTCAGGGAAAGATAAATGCCATATGATTTCACTCAAATGTGGGATTTACAAAACAAAAAGGCTGAATGTAGGAGAGGAAAAAAAAGAGAGAGTGGCAAAACATAAAACAGATTTATAACTACAGAGAATAGACTGAGGGTTGCTGGAGGGAAGGTGGGCTAAATGGGTTATGGGCATTAAAAAGGGCACTTCTTTTGATGAGCACTGGATGTTATATGTAAGTGATGAATCACTAAATTCTACTCCTGAAAGTAATATTACACTATACGTTAACTACCAGAAATTTCATAAAAGCTTGAAATGAACTATGAAATAAAATGGAGTGTTTTCAAAATAATAATAATAATAATAATAATAATAATAATAATAATGACTTAATATAAGTTAGAAATTGGTTTCTCTGGCATTCATGAGTCTGCCCCATCTATTATGTATACCATCAGTGCATCTGACTCTATATTAATTCCAGCCAAATAAGTCATTTACCAGACAAAGAAAGGAATCAGTGGAATTCACTGGTTCAATCTCAACACAGCTTGAATACCCTGATAGAATGAGTTACAGATAACTTATATATGATGCCAGTGAAGAAAGAACACAGTAAAAGATTGAGTTATTATTTGAAAAATGAGATATATGTTTCTAGCCCAGTACCAACACGTAGAACTATCTCTCCCATGAATCATGTAAGTGTTGAGTTAAAGAGCAAAGTGAGTACCTCTTATCACCTAATGAAGCACTAAAATATTGTTTCTTGCCCCTTCCATTCTCAGCTCTTTGGGTCTCAAAGTTCTGGTATCTAAGAAAAACTTTCTTTCTTGTTTTTTTAATAAGAACAATTTATTTTATTTTGTTAATTTAATTTTATTTATTTCTAACAAATAACATACAACATTATATTAGTTTCAAGTGTATAATACACTGATTAAACAATTGTATACATTACTCAGTGCTTATCATCATAAGTGTACTTTAATCCCCTTCACCTATTTCACCCATCCCTCAACTCCCCTCTCCACCGGTAACCATCACTTTGTTCTCAATAGTTAAGAGTCCATTTTTGTTTATTTGTTTATCTCTTTTCTTGTTTGTTTTGTTTCTTAAATTCCACACGAGTGAAATCATATGGTATTTTTGTTTTTCTGACTGATTTATTTCACAGCATTATACCATCTAGATCTATCTATGTTGCTGCAAATGACAAGATATCATTTTTATGTCTAATATTCTACTGTATAAATGCACCACTTTTCTTCATCCATTCATCTATGGATGGACACTGTGGTTGCTTCCATACTTTGGCTATGGTAAATAATGCTGCAATATTCATAAGAGTGCATATATCTTTTTGAATTGTTTTTTTTGTTTTTTGGTTTTTTTTTTTTTTTTTTTTTTTTTTGCATTCTTTGGGTAAATACCCCGCAGTGGATTACTGGATCATATGATAATTCTATTTTTAATTTTTTGAGTAACTTCTATACTGTTTTTCACAGTGGCTGCACCAGTTTGCACCCTATCAACAGCACAAGAGTGTTCCTTTTTTTCCACACCCATGCCAACACTTGTTGTTTCCTGTGTTTTTGAATGTAGACATTCTGACAGGTGTGAGGTTTTTATTTGCATTTCCCTGATGATTAGTGATGTTGAGCATCTTTTCATGTGTCTGTTGGCCATTTGTATTTCTTTGGAGAAACGTCTTTTCATGTCTTCTGCCCATATTTAACTGGATTATTTGTTTTTGGAGGGTGCTGAATTGTGTAAGATTTTATATACCTTGGTTACTAACTTTTGCTGGATACGTCATTTGCAAATATCTTCTAGTCACCAGGTTGTCTTTAGTTTTGCTGATTGTTTCCTGTGCTGTGCAAAGCTTTCATTTTTATGTAGTCACAATAGTTGATTTTTGCTTTTGTTTCCCTTGCCTTATGAGACATATCTAGAAAAATGATACTCTGGACGATGTTAGAAAAATTATGGCCTGTACTCTCTTCTAGTTTTATGGCTTCAGGTATCACACATTTAGGTCTTTGAGTTTATTTTGGTGTATGGTATAAGAAAGTCGTCCAATTTCATTTCTGTATGTAGCTGTTTTCCCAATATCATTTATTGAAGAGATTGTTTTTCACTCATTGCAAATTCTTGCCTCCTTTGTTTAAGATTAATTGGCCATGTAATTGTGGGTTTATTTCTGAGTTCTGTATTCTGTTCCCTTGATCTATTTTTGTGCTAGGTTCTATACAGTTTTGGTAACTACAGCTTTGTATTTTATCTTGAAATTTGGGATTGTTATTTCTCCAGTTTTGTTTTTCTTTTTCAATATTGTTTTGGCTATTTGGGGTTTTTTAAGGTTCTATACAAATTTTAAGATTATTTGTTCTATTCTGTGAAAAATGCTTTGGTGTTTTGATAGAGATTGCATTTGGGTAGTATGGAAATTTTAACAATATTCGTTCTCCCAATCCATGAACATAGAATTTCTTTCTATTTGTTTGTATTGTATTTGATTACTTTCATGAATGTTTTATAATTTTCAGAGTACAAATCTTTCTCCTTCTTGGTTAAGTTTATTCCTAGGTATCTTACTGTTTTTGTTGTAATGGTAAATGAGAGTGTTTTCTTCCTTTTCCTTTCTGCTACTTCGTTATTAGTGTATACAGATGCAATGGATTTTTGTATATTGATTTTACATCCTGGGCCTTACTGAATTCATTTATTGCTTCAAGTAGTTTTTTGGTGAGGTCTTTAGGGTTTTCTATATATAGTATTACGCCATCTGGAAAGAGTGAATGTTTCACTTCTTCTTCACAATTTGGATGTCTTTTATTTCTTTTTTTCTTTTCTAATTGCTATGGCTAGGACTCCCAGTACTATGCTGAGTAAGAGTAGGTGAGACTGAACGTCCTTGTCTTGTTCCTGTCCTTAGGGGAAAAGCTGTCAGGTTTTCACCACTGAGTATTATGTTAGTTGTGAGTTTTCATTTATGGCCTTTATTATATTGAGGCAAGTTCCCTCTAAACTTACTTTGTTGAGGGTTTTTATCATGAATGGATGCTGTACTTTGTTAAATGCCTTTTCTATGTCTCTTGAAATAATCATATTTTTCTTTTCTCGTTTACGTGACTTATCACATTGATTGATTTGCAAATATTGAACAACCCTTGTATACCAGGGGCAGATCCTACTCATTCATGGTAAATGGATTTTTTAATGTATTGTTGGATTCTGCATCTAATATAGTGTTGAGGATTTTTGCATCTGTGTTCATCAGATACTGGCCTATAGTTCTCTTTTTTTACGGTGTCTTTATCTGGTTTTGGTATAAGGGTAATGATGGTCTTATAGAATGAATTTGGAAGTTTTCTTTCCTCTTCTATTTTTTGGAAATAGTTTTAGGAAAATAGGTGCTAACTCTTCCTTAAACGTTTGGTAGAATTCACCTATGAAACCATCTGGTCCAGGACTTCTGTTTGTTTGTTGGGAGATTTTTGATTATAGATTCAACTTCAATGCTGGCAGTCAGTGTGTTCAAATATTCTATTTATTCTTGATTTAGTTTCTGGAGGGTATATATTCTTACGAATTTATCCATTTCTTCTTGGTTGTCCAGTTTGTTGGCATATGATTTTCCACAGTATTCTTTTATGATCCTTTGTATTTCTGTGGTATTGGTTGTTACTTCTTTTTCATTTCTGATTTTGAGTTTTCTCTCCTTTTTCTTTCTTTCTTCCTCCCTCCCTTTCTTTCTTTCTTCCTTTCTTTCTCCCTTTCTTTCTTTCTTTTTTCTTTTTATTTATTTATTTTTTTGATCAATCTGACTAAAGCTTTACCAATTCTGTATGCCTTTTCAAAGAACCAGCTCTTGGTTTCATCTATCTGTTCTATTGTGTTTTTAGTTTATTTTTCATTTATTTCTGTTATAATCTTTATGATTCCCTACCTTCTACCTGATTTGGGTTTGTTTGTTCTTTATCTAGTTCCTTTAGGTGTAAGTATAGGTTGTTTACTTGAGATTTTTCTTCCTTCTTGATTGCTATCAACTTCCCTCTTAGAAGACCATTTGCTGCATACAAATGATTTGGCACTATTGTTGTTTTCATTTTCATTTCTCTCTCTCCCTCTCCCTCTCTCCCTCTCTCTCTCTATGTGTGTATATATATACATATATATATATGTATATATATACACACACACACATATATATAGTTGAATAATATATGAATATTGAACATATTCATATATATATGAATGACCATGTTATGGTCTAACATATGATCTGTTCTGAAGAATGTTCCATATGCACTTGAAAAGAATGTGTAGTCAACTGTTTTTGGATAGAATGTTCTGTATAAATCTGTTACATTCATCTGGTCCAATGTGTCATTAACAGCCACTATTTCCCTGTTGATTTTCTGTTTGTACGATCTATCCCTTGATGTAAGTGGGTTGTTACAGTCCTCTACTATCATGTATTACTATCAATTACTTCTTTTATGTTTGGTATTAGCTACTTTATGTATCTGGGTGCTTTCATGTTGAGTGCATAAATATTTACAATTGTTTTATCTTCTTGTCGGATTGTTCCCTTTATGATTATGTAGTGTCCTTCTTTGGCTCTTGTTACAGTGCTTGGCTCTTGTTTTAAAGTATATTTTGTGGGGTGCCTGGGTGGCTTAGTTGGTTGAGCATCCAACTTCGGCTCAGGTCATGATCTCATGGTTTGTGGGTTCGAGCCCCGTGTAGGGCTCTGTGCTGCAGGCTCAGAGCCTGGAGCCTGCTTCAGATTCTGTGTCTCATTCTCTCTCTCTGCTTGTCCCCAACTTGTGCTCTGTCTCTATCTCTCAAACATAAATAAAAATGTAAAAAAAAACTAGAGTTTATTTTGTGTGATATAAGTATTGCTACTCTGGCTTTTCACTTCCATTTGCATGATAAATGTTTCTCCACCCCCTGACTTTCAATCTGAAATGCATTTCTTGTATGCAGCATATAGATGGGCCACACATTTTGTCACTCTATGTCCTTTGATTGGAGCATTTACTCCACTTACATTCAAATAAATTATTGATAGGTATGTACTTATTGCCATTTTGTTACCTTTTTTATGTTTGTTTTTGTAGTTCTTTTCTGTTCCTTTCTTCTCTTACTCTCTTCTCTCATGGTTTGTTGGCTTTCTTTAATGATATACTTAGATACTTTTGCCTTTATTTTTTGCATATTTATTACCGGTTTTTAATTTGTGGTTACCATTAGGCTTATATATAACATTTTATGTATATAGCAGCCTATATTAAGTTGATGGTTGTTTAAGTTTGAACTCATTCTTTACTTATCTCCCAGCTTACATGTTTTAGGTACATGGTGTTCATAGTTTACATCCTTTTATGTTGTGAATCTCTTGACTGATTTTTATAGATATGTAATTTTACAGCTTTAGTGCTTCCCATTTTCTTTACTCCTACTTATGGTCTTTCCTTTCCACTCAAAGAATTCTCTTTAACATTTCTTGTAGGGGGTGGTTTAGTGGCCATGAATTCCTTTAACTTTTGTTTGTCTGGGAAACTATCTCTCCTTGTATTCTGACTGACAGCCTTGCTACATATTTATTATTGTGGTTTGGTTTTGTGTTTTTTTGTGTGTTTTTTTTTTGGTTTTGTTTTTCTCTCTCGCTTTCAGTATTTTGACTATATCATTTCACTCCCTTCTGGCCTGCAAAGTTACTGATAGCTTTATGGGGTTTTCCTTGTATGTAAATGTCTTCTTTTCTTTTGCTGCTTTTAAAATTCTCTCACTACTTTTTGCCATTTTAATTACTATGGATCTTGGCACGGACCTCCTTGGGTTGATTTTGTTGGGGGCCCTCAGTGCCTACTGGATGTTGATTTCTGTTTCCTTCCCTGTGTTCAGAAAGTTTTCAGCTATTATTTCTTCAAATAATTTTTCTACCCCTTTTCTCTCTCTTCTCCTACTGGTATCCCTATAATGTGAGTGTTATTATGCTTGATAGCCCTTAGGCTATTTTTGTTTTTCATTATTTCTTTCTCTCCTCTATTCAGTTTCTTTGCTTTCCATTACTCTGTCCTCCAGGTTGCTGATCTGTTCTTCTGTTTCCTCTAGTCTTTGATTTTTCTCTCTAGTATATTTTTAATTTCAGTTATTAAGTTCTTAATCTCTGATTAGTCCTTTTTTATGTTTTGTATATCTTTGTTGATGGTCATTGGCACCCTCCTCTTTTCTCAAGTCCAGTGATTATTTTTATAATCATTACTTTAAATTCTTTATGAGGCATATTACTAATATCCCCTTCACTTAGTCCTCTTGCTGTACTTTTGTCTTTATTCTTTCATTTGGGACATTGTCTTTTGTCTCCCCATTTTCTCTAACTCTCTGTGTCTGCTTTTATGTGTTAGGAAAGTCTGCTAAGTCTCCTGCTCTTGAAGTAGCCACTCATGGCAAAATCAATATGTAGAACTTCAAATTCATTTGCAATGATCCCCCACACTCCCTTCTCTCCTCCTTACTGCCCCAAAGAGAAGATACAAAGGGCCTATTATAGATGCCTGCACACACTGAGTTGCATTACAAAAGAAAAATACTGCTGGAGAGATTCACCATGTAAAAGGAGCAAGCCATCCCATCTCTCCAATGCAATTCTCAGAAATGTCCAGGATAGAGTGGTCAGAGTTTTGAATTTTTGCATATGCAGTAAGAACAGGAAAGAATGGTCAGGATCTGTGGTAGACTGCCTCTCCAAACAGAGCAGGAGGGCACTTAGGAATTAGTTCTTTGTTCATGAATCAGGGCAGCAGTGGTGAGGATGAAGATAACAGAATGATACTCACTAAAAGAAAAATGCTAAGACTATGAATAAATACATGCAAAATTATATTCACACACATATGTGCATATGCATGTTCATGTATGGGTAAAATTTCATTCAGTCTGCAAAATACATCTATGAAGACCGATCTGTGGGTGAATATATAACCCACATCTCACAGTCAAGGAAACACCATTTGCATCCAGACTTGCCTTACTCTGAAATTTGTTTTTCTTTTACTAAAAATGAGAAGGTTTTTTTGCAACAAGAATGAAAAAATTTGTAACAAAATGCTAAATATTAATACCAATTCATAGTAAATTTAATATAAATAGTAATAATAAAAAGAAAAATTACCCTTGGTTAATGTTGGTAAGATTCAACTAAGAGATTTTGATTGTCTTAGAAGTTGATAAGGATTTTATAAATCTTCAGATTTTCCACCTGCACTTCTTGAGATTAATCTACACTTACCAGATTTACCACCACATAGTTTATTTGCTCCTTGACTCACTGCATTCTGATTGTTGAATCACCAGTCTGCTAAACCTGTTCTCCTAAGACCAAAAATAGCATTTTCTTTCTCCATACCCCACCAGTCCTACATTTCAAGCATTTGTTAAACTTTCTTTCTCTGTAACATGATACTCTATGTAGAAAACCCAAAAGATTCCACCAAAAAAATTGCTAGATTAATAAATGAATTCAGCAAAGTCATAGGATATAAAATCATAAAATCAATGTACAGAAATCTGTTGAATTTCTATACACCAGTAATGCAGCATCAGAAAAAGAAATCAAGGAATCTAATCCATTTACAATTGCACCAAAAACAATAAGATACCTAGGGATACCTAACCAAAGAGGTAAAAGATTTGTATTCTGAAAACTATAGAACACTTAAGAAAGAAATCAGAGGACACAAAGAATTGGAAAAACACTCCATACTCATGGATGGAAGAACAAACATTGTTAAAATATCTATACTACTCAAAGCAATCTACCCATTTAATGCAATCCGCATAAAAATACAACCAGCATTTTTCACAGAGCTAGAACACACAATCCTAAAATTTGTATGGAACCACAAAAGACCCAAAATAGCCCAAGCAATTTTGAAAAATAAAATCAAAGCTGGAGGCATCATGATTGCAGACTTCAAGCCATACTACAAAGCTGTAGTCACCAAGACTACAAAAAAACAGACACATAGATCAACTGAACAGAAGACCCATAAATGGACCCACAACTATATGGTCAACTAATCTTTGACAAAGCAGGAAATAATATCCAATGGGGGGGGCAGTCTCTTCAACGAGTGGTGTTGGGAAAATGGGACAGCTACATGGAGAATAATGAAACTAGACCCCTTTTTTACACCATACATAAAAATAAATTCAAAATGTATGAAAGACCTAAATGCTAGACAGGAAACCATCAAAATCCTAGAGGAGAACAAACATAGGCATCAACCTCTTTGACCTTGGCCAGAAGAACTCCTTACTAGACATGTCACCAAAGGCAAGGGAAACAAAAGCAAACATGTACTACTGAGACTTTATTAGGATAAAAAGCTTCTGCACAGCAAAGGAAACCACAACACTAAAAAGCAGCAAAGGAGTGGGAGAAGATATTTGCAAATGGCATATCCAATAAAGGGTTAGAACCCAAAATCTATAAAGAACATAGCAAACTCAAAACCCAAAAAGCAAACAACCTGATTAAGAAATGAGCAGAAGACATTTATAGATACCTTTCCAAGGAAGACATTGAGATGGCTAACAGACACATAAAAAGTGCTCAACCTCACGCATCATCAGGGAAATACAAATTAAAACCACAATGAGATACCACTTCAGACCTGTCAGAATGGCTAAAATTAACAACACAAGAAACAGTGTTGGCAAGGATGGGAAGAAAGATGAACCATCTTGCACTGTTGGCGGGAATGCAAATTGGTGTAGCCACTCTGAAAAACAATATGAAGGTTCCTCAAAAAGTTACAAATAGAACTAATCCTGTGATCCAGCAATTGCCCTACTAAGTATTTCCTTAAAGGATACAAAAATAGAGATCCAAAGGGGTACATGTACCCCAATGTTTATAGCAGCATTATTAGCAATAGTCAAACTATGGAAAGAGCCTAAATGTCCATTAACTGATAAATAAAAAAATAAAGAAGATGTGGTGTGTATATATACACCAGCCGTGATATACTACTCAGCCATCAAAATGAATGAAATCTTTCCGTTTGCAACCATGTGGAAATAAGTCAATCGGAGAAAGACAAATACCATATGATTTCACTCACATGTGGAATGTAAAAAACAAAAAAGCTGAACACATAGGAAGGTGAGAAAAAAGAGAGAGGGAAACAAACCATAAACAGGCTCTTTATTATAGAGAACAAATGGAGGGTTGACAGAAGGAAGTGGGGGGATATGGGATAAATGGGTATTAAGAAGGGTACCTGTTCTGTTGAGCACTGGGTGTTATAAGTGATGACTCACTAAATTCTAAACCCCTGTAAACAATATTACCTGTATGATAACTAACTAGAATTTAAATATAATTTTGAAAAAGTAAAATAAATTAGATATAAAGGAAAGAAAGAAAGAAAGAAAGAAAGAAAGAAAGAAAGAAAGAAAAGAGAAAGGAAAGGAAAGGAAAGGAAAGGAAAGGAAAGGAAAGGAAAGGAAAGGAAAGGAAAGGAAAGGAAAGGAAAGGAGGGGAGGAAGAAATAATTAGTAGCATCTATGAGAACACTATTTTCATTTGCCTAAAATAATTTTGGGTGTTTTCTATTTAAAAAATGTATGTGTGATCTAAATCAACTTATTTAGGGCTCCAGCGTGGCTCAGTCGGTTAAGCATCCAACTTCAGCTCAGGTCATGATCTCTCAGTTCGTGAGTTCGAGCCCTGGGTCAGGCTCTGTGCTGACAGCTCAGATCCTGGAACCCACTTCACACTCTGTGTCTCCTTCCCTCTCTGCCCCTCCCCCACTTGTGCTCTCTCTCTCTCTCTCACTCTCTCTCTCTCAAAAATAAAAAAAAAACATTAAAAAATATTTTAAAAATTGAATAAACTTATTATGTACAAAAAGAACTTTGTCTCTCTGTAGCACTCACTCAGCAATGGTGAAAACAGTGTTTTGTTGTTGTTTTTTTTCCTTGATAACTGCTTTTTAAAAAAGTGACTCCTGGGGTGCCTTGGTGGCTCAGTCAGTTAAGCCTCTGACTCTTGGTTTCAGCTCAGGTCATATCCTCACAGTTCCTGTGTCTGAGCCCCATGTCAGGCTCTGTGCTGACAGCATGAACGCTGCTTGGGATTCTCTCTTTCTCTCTCTCTCTCCCCCTCCTCACTTTAAACAAACAAACAAAGAAACAAACATTGTTTTTTCTTTTAAGTGACTTTCCTGACACCACACATTCTTGATTCCTTGCATGCATTTTTGATGGTTTCTGCTCTCTTTCCTGAGCCCATATTCTCTGACAAGAGTTGGTTCTTTTTCAATTTGCACACCCCCTCTGGTGACTGCATCTACCACCATGGCTTCAATTACTTTTTATATATATGAAGAACTCCCAAATACATGTTTCAAGCCAAGCACTTTTTCTCTAAGCTCCAACTGCTAAAGATTCATTGAATATCTCCATTTGATCTATAGGAAATACAAACCCAGAAAAGCCAAAGATGCCTCATTTTGCTTTCACATCTCCTCCTCCCTTATCAAACCTTATACAAACCTCATTTTATTTTTTATCACTGCTATGCAATGAGTAGAGGAAGACAGAAACTTTGGGGTTACCCCTTTTCTATTTCCTTACTTACCATACTTTCTTTTACTAAGTTCATATCCCTTCCACTGCCCTAGTTTAGGCACTCATCATTTCTTACTCTAAATCATGTAATAGCTTCTACCTCAGTTTTCTATATCCATCATTTCTCAAATCCATCATTTACACAAATGACTTACTTGCTACTCTGACCACACTGCTTCCCTTCTATTAATTCTTCAGTGATTCCCACTATAAACAGGGTTAACATTCATACTCTAATACGTCTCCTTGAATAATTAGCTCTCTGACCATGCTTCCTTCTATTGCTTTAATTTTTGTCTCTTTGGCCAATCATGTTGTAGATGATTCACCAGACTGAATTGCTTACATATCTTGCTTCCCTGTCTGTCTCACTTCTGTTTGTCCTGGAATATCCACCCCCCCCCCCCCCCGCATTTCCCTCCATTAAGACCTAGCTCTGATGTCATCACCTGTGGAAACATTTTCTAAGATATTCTTTCTAGTTTGATTAAATGTCCTTTTCTAGTTGCTTGGTAATGCCCTGAATACTTTACTGCCACTGGTAAAAGCACTCCCAAGTTTCCACTACATTATTCTATGATTATGTCCTCATGTGATCCTGTTTCTGATCAGCGGTCTCCAATGTGTGGTGTCTATCCCCTAAGAACACAGAAGTAATGAGTGGAACATTTATAGAATCCTCTACTGCTTTTTGCTTTTTCCTTTAGTTTCTCAATTTCTATTTATTTCTCTAAAATGTACATAACTTATTATATAAGGTGTTATATATACATTATAAGTAAATTAATATACACATAAAAAGGACATAAGCTCAAAAATTTTCATATTGGAGGTAATATCAATACATATGGAGCCCTCTGCCCTTTCCTCAGAACCACATTTTTCATGAGGCAGGGGCTGGGGTATTTAAACCTGGCATTTCTAATCCTTTGGCTGAGGGACTGCTTTCATTTAAGCCAGTGTTTCTTAAATTGTTATGCTTAGACCACTTGGGAAAGATTTCCCTGATAACCTGGTTAAAAATGAAACTTTTGGGGTCTCCTGAATCAAAATCTGTGATTGTGTAGCTTACAAATTTCTTTTTAAACAGGAGTCTAACATGATCCTTATGGATATTACAGTTTTAAATTAATCATAAGTGGTAAGTACTCAACACACCCTTAGGTGGAATTAAAAGTTTGCACATGCAGAAGAGTTCATTTTGTAACAGAGAGCTACTGCTGGCCCCACAGGCAAGCCTGGACTGGAGATCTGATGGGAATTGGGGAGAAAACAAACAGAACATTACAGGAATAGTGGCCTGGAAAAGAATGGGCCAAGGGGGATTTGGAATGTTTCTAAGGATGAAAATAATGAGAAGAATAGATGAAATTAATGTTTTGCTAAAGTTTCTAGGTGAAACTGTGAATAAGTTTTTTGTAGGAGTCTGTACTTTTGTAAATCTGTGTTCCAGATGCTTATCATAATCTAGAGAACACATCAAATACAACAAATATTTGCACAGTATATTATAACTATAAATAACATAATAATGTTTATATGATAATTACCCAAATAAGTTGACATATATAGTATCAACTCTAAAATCATCACCCAGAAAAAATTTATGTTACACAGAGCACTTGCTCTTAAAGAGATACATAGGAATTTGTCCACTCAAATCCTTGCATTTCCAGGGGTCTTCATATGGATCAATATCACTTGGAGCTACCAATTAATCCCAACTTGATTAAAATTTAAAATATGGGAGAGAACACAATTCTATTGTGACATTAAAATCAATGTCCTTATTGATGTGAAAGCATGGAAATGAAGTAGGCATTATTTGTTCTTGGTTTAGGCTTTTCTAGAGCATGATGAGTTCTCTATGAGGATATTATTTCTTCTGATACTCACATGTCTCTCGACTTTGCTTTCCTTGCGAAGATAGATATCTCACTGTCTAGAACACACTGTATATTTGAATTATAAATGTAATTCTGATATGAAGACTCAAAAGTATTCAATATTTCAGGGGCTCCTATTATATGGGGTGCTATATCAATCACAATCCAAACAGAAAACAAAAATCCAAGCATTTAAGACAGAGAGAATTAAAGAATACAAATTATTAACACACTTTGGCATCTGTTTTTTTCTTTTCCTCATATGTAATTCCCATTTAATACATTAATGGGTCTGCCTTCATAAAAATAATCTTAGTCTCTCCTCAAAAAAAGTGGCTACACAAAGTCCCATCAAGTGTTTGCATTCATCTCAGATTCTGGATTCCATGAGAATAAGATCTAGATAGATAGATACAGATAGATAAGATAGATGATAGAAAGAAAGAAAGAAAGAAAGAAAGAAAGAAAGAAAGAAAGAAAGAAAGAAAGAAAGAAAGAATAAATACAGAGCAATGTGTAAAAATAAAAATAATCTGTCCAGCAACAGATATGATTACATGTTGGTGTAACTTGTCGGTTATTTCGATTATGTGTACTTCACCATAATGTGTTTTCGGTCATGGTACATGGATGGTTTCATATCAGCTTTTACTGTTAAGAATAGTATCATGAGCTCTGACTGACTCAAGTCATTAGTTTTATAAACATAATTTTAATCAGTGCATGTATTAAAAACAAAAATTGATGTTAGCCATTCAAACTGATAAACTCTTAAATCTTTGTGGCTTTACACAATATAGATTTACTTTGTCAGTTAGATACAGTCTGATGGTGCTCAGGTGGCTTACTTGCTTGGTGGCTGCACCATACGGAAAACCAGCCTCGAGGTTATCATAGTGGAGATGAAAGCAAATGAAGAACATATTATCTCTTATCTGCTTCAAACCAAAAAATGCCACACTTCTCTTACGCTCAGAGGAATCTGGCCAAAACAACTTTCACAGGCCAACTTCATAAATAAGAACATAAACGTAAGGAAGCACATTAAACATTGATGAACGCTAATAGTTTCTGCTAGTCCATGACTTTGATTTTGTCAATACCAATCCTACTCTTAACTCTTTTCAACATGTGTGTATGTATGCAGTTTTTTTGTTTGTGTGTTTGTTTTGCTTAGAAATTTTAGCTTCTTTGCTATTCTTGTTTTAAGTTGCCTCCTTCTTCATTTGCTCCCCCAAATCCCATTCTTCACAAAGTATTCATTTAAAAGTTATAAATCAGATCATGCCACTTTCCTATTTAAAACTATCTAAAGGTTTACAACAACAGTTTACAAATTCAATTATATTTTTTGAAGGGTCAACAACCATGACTAGTACCTCCTTACCCATGTGACTCCATCTCATATTCCCCTACACATCTCCTTCCATGCTATAATCATGTTGACCTTTATTCTCTCGTCATAAACACCCTGTTAGCTACAGCCTTAAGGATTTATACGAGTTTTTCTCTTTATTTGAAGTGTTCATCTCTTGATTATTACAACGCTCACTGTTTTTTGACACATCACAGAAAGAATATATTTTTCTGCCCAAACTCTCAGTAACCAAACAAAAGCATTCTTTATAGCCAATCACTTGCTATCACATCACCTTATTTGAATATTTGTCATACATTCCGTACCTATTTATTTTTAGATTTGTGATGCCAGTTTTCTAAATTTCTCTTTTGCAATGATTAATTATAGAAAGCATGCCCTTATTCTGTTTTTTGTTTTTTCTCCAGGATGATTCTCCTGTTTTCCAATTTCATAGTATTACATTTAATACACCAATATAGTTTTCTCTTATCATCCTTGCAAATGTGAAGATTAAAAAAAATAGGCATAACCTTTATAGATATTGGAATCAAGTAGTCCAATCGCAGTAGTGAAGTACTATTGAGGAACCATACTTCAGACTACTACTACTAATAATAATAATAATCCAATTTATACTTTCTTTTCCTGAAAAACATTAAAATTTATATATTCCACAAATCTCAG
Source organism: Lynx rufus (assembly GCF_022079265.1). Classification (NCBI taxonomy): domain Eukaryota; kingdom Metazoa; phylum Chordata; class Mammalia; order Carnivora; family Felidae; genus Lynx; species Lynx rufus. The sequence goes on along the minus strand of NW_025814837.1, from coordinate 12,019,863 downwards.
TAACATTTCTATTAACCCTTTCTTTTCTATTTTCCCCAACTCTGATTTTATCTTTCTCATGTTTAATCCTCCAAATTTTTTTTCTGTTTTTCTTGACATCATTCTATATATTTCTTCCCTTGTTCTAATTTTTATGTCCCTACTTTCTCTTAGACCTCAATCTAAGAAAATATTAGAAATTATCTGGAAAAGGCAAATCATTTTATAATGTGAAAGGAAATTTATTCTGCAATTAGGCTAAAATTCTTAGAGTTACATTTAACATCATTTTTTAATTTATTTTATATCACATAGGAAATTATCCTGATGAATCCTGTCATTACTTAAAACATTCCTTGTTAATTTAGAAATTTTAGATTTACATAAAAGTCACTACCAATTTATGTATTTCTTGTATACCCCTTCACCTATTTCCCGGAAGCTAATGCCTTACATTATCATAGTCCATTTATTAAAACTAAAATCATCATTGGAACAATAACATTAATTAAACCAGACTATATGAATGATAGCAGATTTCATAATAATGCCATTATTCCCTTCTAGGATCCAATCTGGGATCTCACCTTGAATTTAATCACCATTGACCTTAATTTCCTCAGGTCGGTGACAGTTTCGCAGTCCTTCTTTGTTTTCTATGACTTTTGAGGAACATTAGTCAAGTTTTTTTGTTTTGTTTTGTTTTTTAATGTCCCTCAGTCTGGGTTTGTCTGATGTTTTCTTATGGTTAGACTGGGGTTCTGGGGAAGAACATCAAAGAAGTGAGGCGCCTTTCCCATTAAATCATACTGGGATGGAGAAGATGCAATATTTTTCCAAAGTACCTAGAATCAAACTTCTTCATCTCATCTCTAATACATCTCTTTTGTTTGGCTACTACCTTCTTCTTTCCGAATCATTATAATATCGTCCTAATACCCACCATCCCACTTCCTCCTTTTCCATCTACCATGTATTAACAAAAGCAATCAAGAGTCCCCATTTTAAAGGAATTGATATAATTCCTCCCTAATTCAAGTAATAATTTCCTTTAGGCTTAGCCTCCAGTAGTGGTAGTGCTGTGAATGTTCGTTTTAATTGTGTGTGTTCTTTGTATGTGAGAACATGAACATATGTGAGTACATTTGTGTCCCTGTGTTCCTACGTATATGCATGACCTGAACATGACATTTTCTTTTATTAATGTTTATGCATTTTTGAGAGAGAGAGAGAGAGAGGGAGAGAGAGAGAGAGAGAGACTGAGCATGAGCGGGGGAGGGGTTGAGAGAGAGAGGGAGAAACAGAATCCAAGTCAGGCTCTAGGCTCTGAGCTGTCAGCACAGACCCCAAGGCAGGCTCCAACCCACAAACTAAGAGATCACGACCTGAGCTGAAGTTGAATTGTTAACCATCTGAGCCACCCAGAACCCCCTGCATATGTTTTGCATGCCTGTCTGTATGTGCATAAGTGTCTGCATGTGCTTTGAATTTATAAGTATTTTCATAAATACTTGGGAAATTATATTAAAAATACTATTTTTAATTGGAATGCCCAAGCATTTCTATTGAAAATGTTATAGGGCATTCAGAAATAAACCTAACATAGACAAATATCGAGTCTGGTTTTAAATTAAGCCAAGAAGACTGCAATATAACTTAACACTTTTTAAATGACACGAAAGATATCCCTCCTTCCAACAGGCACCAATATAAAATAAAGCCTCAAATATGCCATTTTGAAGATTATGTTTAATGAAAAAAAAAACTCCCTGATGAAATCACGTTAGGTTTAATGATATTGTATTGGAAAATACAATAAACAATGGTGTTCTGGAGTAAGTAGGTTGTTCAAAACGACTTGGCTTCTTAAATGACATTACAAATTAACGCTAATTGACACAAAATGACACTGCATAATAATTAAATATAGTCATAATTTGACTGGTATTTAACCTCAAGAATAGTGTTTTGTGGGAAATCTGAATACACTTTATAAAATAATTTTAAAATGGAAGCTGAAATACAGAGCGTGACGAAAAAAAGTGCAAAATAATAAGGACACAGTTGACCAATTTGGATTGCTACTTAAAATCCTCATCCTCCCTTCTCTTTTTCCAGCACACACTGAAAGAGCAGTCTGCCAGAGTCTAATGCAGAGTCATTTTCATCTGCTCATTTTCTATTGCCAATTATCCTTAATTATTGAAAACTTTTTTTCAGTGTGTAATGGATGCTGAAATGTTAGTATGCTCATTAAACTGAAACTCTAGATAGAGCAATAGATTCTGATAAGCACTGGTTTGTTATAGTTCTGAATTTTCAAGTATTCCTTACTCTATTAACTTTGAATTCATATTCCACAAAACATTTACTCAGAATTAATAACTATTATTTTTTAAAAGCCAAAGAGCCCTCACAAAATGACTTAAATGATAAAAATGTAAGAAAATTTAAATTGGCTTCCATGAAGGACATCAAACCAAATTTGCCCTCATCTGAGCAGCAGACCTTTAGAAGGAAGCAAAATGCTTTACACGTTGCCACTAACTCCTTTGATACTACTTCCTTACTACATAAGTATGCCCTGTCCACATTTCAGTAAATTGGCATCAGCTGATAAAATGATAAATCCATACACAGAGTATCCTGAAGGTTAAAGATTATATTGTAGATGTGAATATATGTGTTTGACTCCATTATACTCAAAATCCAACTCAATATTTCAGCATTTCCTTTTCTGTAGGGCTTTGGGTTAATATTAGCCTGAATATTGTGCATTAGATTTGGAAGGACAAGTGCATATGTATCTCTATGGTAACGGGCAATAATTTCTTTGGCAAGCCCTCCACAACATCAAGGTAGAAAGTAACAGAAGCCAATTCTATTATGCCTTGCATGTTCCAGTTGCCCCCCTGGGTTCCAGGTTATCTTTGCTTTGCACATTCAACTTTCCTTCTCAACTGCCAACCCAATTGGCTTCCAGTGACCTTAGGTTCCATACTAGATACAGAAACACCAGCTTACAGAAGGTGCTCCATCATTTCCTACAATTGTGGAAAGTCTGAGGCCTATAAAAAATCTTTATATTAAACACTAATAGTGGTTTGGCTTTTCTTATCAACGTTTCGCTGATTCACCTGCCATCCACTCTTTCTCTGTAAGCTATTGGAAGATACGTCCTACAATGAGACAGTAAATGTGAGGAAGATGTGAACTCCCTAAAATGGGGACCCAGTGATTTAAAAAAAAAGTCCATAATGTGGATAAGGTGAAATCCCAAAAGAACAGCCCTCCAGAAAATCCAGATAGCAAATAGTAAAGACTTGAATATAAGAGCAAAGAACTATAATAGAAATACCTCCATTATAAAAGAGTTAGATATATGATCTTGTGTAGTTAAACACATTTAAGGATGAAATTTTCTGTACTGGAAGAAGATTTAAGATCAATTAGTAGTAAGTACATTTAGACAATTCAAGAAAAATGAACAATAATTAATTCATGTACTTCCCACTTGCAAAATACATTCCATCTTGAGATCTTCAAAGTCTTAACTCGTTCCACTATCAACTAAGTTAAAAAAGAAACATACCTAAGTATAGTTACCACAAAACTAAAAGATCCCCAAACCCATATAATAAATCATATTAAGTCAGGTACGGGTGAGACTCTAGATATGCTTATTCCTGAGGCAAAATTTCACTCTATCTGTGTACCTGTGAAACCTTAAAAAAAAAAAAAAAAGTCTCCAAAATACCATGGTAGGACAACATAGAATAAACACTCTCATTTTATAGGGGAGAAAATGAAAGCAATGAAGGAGTCATTCATCTAAAGCAAGTTTGCAGCCCATTAAGCAAATTTCTCTTAGATTTCCAGACCTGAGAATAATCCTGGGCAGTTTCTTCCTTCTCCGGGCCTGCTGAGGTGGCAGCTCTATCCTCTTGCACACCAGGCAGTGCAGGCCTGTGCATTCATCACTGTACTTTGCAAGTAAGTTGCCTTCATTTTATCTCATTTTAGTCCTTTTCAGTCCAGGCTGGAGTGCTTTTGCAGGTATAAAATTCTCAAAAACCTTGTCAGTCTCCCCTGCAACTCATGGTGGTCCAAGCCCTCAGACAAGAGTCCTCTGCATACTTTTCCTGAATAACTGCATCACTATTTCTGGCTTCTGCTGAGGAGGGTGAATGGATCCAGAAGCCACAAATCTGATCTCTTTAGCAAAGGTTTGTCCAGCTACAATCCTGCCCTGTTTCCAGACAGTGCTATCTAAATAGGCTAAGAATTTTCCAAATCAACAAAGGGTGGTTTCTTTTGCTTAACAATTCCTTCCTTGGGGTGCCTGGGTGGTTCAATCAGTTAAGCATCCGACTTCACCTCAAGACATGAACTCTCGGGGCGCCTGGGTGGCGCAGTCGGTTAAGCGTCCGACTTCAGCCAGGTCACGATCTCGCGGTCCGTGAGTTCGAGCCCCGCGTCGGGCTCTGTGCTGACGGCTCAGAGCCTGGAGCCTGTTTCCGATTCTGTGTCTCCCTCTCTCTCTGCCCCTCCCCCGTTCATGCTCTGTCTCTCTCTGTCCCAAAAATAAATAAACGTTGAAAAAAAAAATTAAAAAAAAAAAAAGACATGAACTCTCGATTCATAGGTTCAGGCCTGCGTCAGGCTCTGTGCTGACAGCTCAGAGCTTGTAGCCTGCTTCAGATTCTGTGTCTCCCTCTCTCTCTGCCCCCTCCTGGCTCACACTCTGTCTCTCTCCTTCAAAAATAAACAAACATTAAAAAAAATAAAGAATTTCTTCCTTAATTTATCTTTTTCCTCTCACATTTTACTATAAACAGTAAGGAGAAACAAGATTGCACCTTCCATACTTGGCTTAGAAATTTCCTCCACTAAATATCCAAGTGCATTGCATATAAACTCTGCCTTTCAGCTATCACAAGAAGCCAATTCAGCCAAATTCTCTGCACTTTACAAGGATCACCTTTCCTCTAGTCGTTAACAGATTCATCAATATTTTGAGACTTCACTAGAAGTATCTTTAATATTCATTATTTATAGCAGTACCCACTTCATATTCTCTAAGACAATAAAACCTTTCTCTACTGCTCTTCTTTGCTGTTTTTGAGCCTTTGCCAGAATTGCCTGTATAGTCCACACTTCTACCAACAGTTTGTTCAAGACAATCTAGACTTTTCCTGTTAAATGCCTCAAAATTCTTCCACCCATTATCCTTACTCAATTTCAAGCTACTTCTATATTTTCAGGCATTTCTTAGAGCAGCACCTCACTTTCTGGTACCAAATTCTACATTAGGTTCAGAGATTTATCTTAACAAATTACCACAATCTGGATGGCTTAAAAAAAAAACATAAATTTAATTATCTCACAGTCTGAAAGCTTGATGTCTGAAACCTCTGTCAATAAGACCATGTTCCTTTTAGAATCTGTAGGGTAGAATCCTTCCTTGCCATTACCTAGCTTCTGGTGGAAATCACCAATAACTGATATTACTTGATTTATAGATGCATCATTCCAGTCACTGCCTCTTCCATCAATGGAAACTCCTGTATGTCTCTGTGTTCAAATTTCCCTCTTATAAAGACACCAGTCATATTGAATTAGGGCCTACCCTAACGAACTCATTTTAACTTGATTCTATCTTCAAAGACCCTCTTTCCAAATAAAATAACTTACTGCAGGTTAGGACTTCAACATATCTTAAAAAAAAATCTGAAATTCAACCCATAACAATGTTATAATAAACAAACAACAGGGGCGCCTGGGTGGCTCAGTAGGTTGAGCGACCGATTTCAGCTCAGGTCACGATCTCTCAGTCCTTGAGTTCGAGCCCCGCGTCGGGCTCTGGGCTGATGGCTCAGAGCCTGGAGCCTGCTTCCGATTCTGTGTCTCCCTCTCTCTCTGCCCCTCCCCTGTTCATCTCTGTCTCTCTCTGTCTCAAAAATAAATAAACGTTAAAAACAAACAAACAAACAAAAAACCAAACTACAAAACAGAGCAAATTTAACTTAAATTAAGATATACCTAGATTCTAGTATGTTTGTTTCCACTATTTTTCTTCATCTTGGTTTACATTCCGTATCGTGTGATATGCAGTGGTAGAGTACATGCTAATAACCTCTATTTTATCATCTTATAACAAAAGTGCCTTAAAGCTAAATATCTGTCTGTAGGAACATATCATAACAAGGATAGTAACAATAAACCCAACAAGATTCCAGGTATATGACATATTTCGACCTAATCATATGACTTCCCCCCAACATATATAACGTTTTTATTTTTGTTCTTTTGTTACCAAAATGAAATCTTCCGTAAATGAAATCTACAATCATCCCTCTAATGTGAACAGAACACAGGTATTTCCTCTTGGGAGATGGTGGGCATTCTGCAAATCAACCTAGACTATGGACAGTACGTCAGTCTAAAAACGCACTTTAAGTCAAACATATAGAATAAATTTATTTATTTGGTTACTCTTTGATTTTGCAGGAACTTTAAAGCAGTCAATGAATAACACCAATGACTGATATATTTGTCTTATTAACAAAATCAGAGAAAATAAAATGTAGTGGGTTTTTTTTTTTGCTTGTTTTTGTTTTGTAGGTTGAACCTGGGAAGGTAGAAATCCATTTCCCTCTGTTTAAACTTTTTGTAATTGAATTTACAAATTCTCCTGCAATTCATGAAGCTCACTTTCAGAGATGGACAAGCGTTGTCTTTCCACTTTTACTTTTTTACTCTCCACCTTTATCTTGCTCCTTTCCTTCTTCTCATGCAATTTACTTGCAGCCCCACCGTGTATTTTCAGACACTGCTCAGCCTTGTGTCCTGCTAAGCTAAAACTTTATCCCAACTTTATCCCCGCCTGCATTTCCAATACCCAACAAGATCAAATTTCACAGTATTTCATCTGCCAGCCTTTTTATGATGCTGAAATTTTAATGTTTAAGCCTCTCCCAAAAGTCAGATTTATCAGTAATAATTTCCTTTCCACCTTCAGACTTTTTTTTTGCCTTCATTTTGAGGAAGCACACAAAGACTTGATGAATTAAATCAGTTACTCAATACACTTTACCTCAGTAATTACTACCTGCTAGTCACTAACCTAAGTGATAGAAATGTCAAAAACTAATTTTTGGTTTTGTGCCATAAATGCTAACAAATACATTGAAATGAATACCTCTTTATGTCTAGTATTGTGCATTTTATTCTCTTCTTTTTCAAAATTATTTTTTCTTAATTATTTCTTGTACTGGAATGTAATTAAGCCATGCACATGCTTTTCTAATACAAACTGATATAATACTTCCTTTCTATTAATGAGGCAAAGTTATTCTGACTTTAAAGGATTTATAAATGAGAGTATGATATGATAAATTCCAATTGGAACATTTTAGCAAAATATAAACCAAATAAAGCAATTTTTAGTGCTTTAGCAATTTTTATTTAATATCTAACTGGAAAATATGAAACTCCTTCTGCTCTTAAACAGCATAAAGGGTTATTTGAGAAGACAGATGTCCCAAGAGAGACTGTTCTTAGAGTAATTTTAGCCTCATTTTGAAAAGATTAGAAAACCACGTTCTCTCCTCATGGTATTTAAATATCAGGTTTTTATATTCAAAAGGTTCTGATAGTGTGAAATAAAACATTCAGAATTTCAATTTCTTTTTTTTAGAAGAGTGTTCTATTAATCCTTGTGACTTGACTAGCAATAAAAATTCAATATTTTTCAACCTCAAAACCCCAAAGTGTTTTAAGTACTTTAAATTTAATCTCCATTTAAATTCTTCCTAGTTTCAGGTCATTTTGGTATGACATAATGAGACTGTGTCACAAAGTTGTCCCTGATAATCAAGAGTAACTGAAAATCTTAATATCCAAATGGCAGATAGCTGACAGTTTTTGATAAAATGGCTAGAGGATGGTGGTTAAATTTTTAGTAATCATAAATCCAAACTTGTATTCAAAATTACATCTCTAATTTGTTTTTATAATTTGTTGAAAGACTTTAGAAAAATTATTTAACTGTTTTTAGATAGGCTATTTATTGATAATGTCTACATATTCCCAAATAAATAACTGAAAAAAAATAAAGTATATCCCCTCTCCATAGCTTGATGTGATGATGTGTTAGAAATTGATGTTAGAGTTATATTTCCACATTTACTGAGATATACATAAAATTAATATTAAATCTGATTCATTTTGAATACTTGATATATGTTCATTAAAATACAGGAATTACTTTTTTTTTTAAAGGAATTCCTTTTTTTAGTCTCCTATAGTAATATTGTTTTATAGCTAGTTCAATGAAAGAGTTTTTCTATTTCCATAATTTCCATATTCAAGCTGTCATATTTGGCCTTGTATCTATTGTTTTCAACTCTCTTAATGTTAGTGCTCAGTTTGAATGTAAATTTATTGATCATGTCAAATCTTAGATTTGAACTCTTTGGCCATTTTTATTCAAAAAAGTTTATTAAACACTCTGAAGCCAGCAATTTGCTTATTTCTTAGGGAATACAAAATATATGGAAATATTACAACTTGCTTAAGTATTTACATTTTGCTTATAAAATCAGTTTTTGCTTGATATATGGCATCAGGAATAAACATGATAGATTATTTAATTATATTATAGGTAAACATATAATTGGCACTTGAAGATTTGAAAATTTTAGATTAATCAATTAGCAAGAAAAACTACACTTGTAAATGTTGGTTCCTTAGTTTTATTAAAGAAAATAATACATTTCAAAATGAAAACTGAAGGGGATAGGGTAGTGGAAAATTAACAGAAAACCTTTCTCTGTGGGGCATGATTTTAAAGAATGGTAGAGTAAAGGTTAATGATGAATCAATTGTACTCTAGCGACAGGCCAAGTTATGAGGAACTTTGAATAACCAAATGAATTACTTGGACTTGGTCTACTTTATGACAGGCAGAAAATGCCATTATCTGTCATTTGTTCATCTGATTTTGTTCTTATTTACATAAAAATATGTAAATGTTCAATGTATTTTTTAACCAAAACTCATGGAAATAATAAATGACTTGGTAAAATCAATGCAAAATATGATAAATGCATGACAGATATTAAGACTAAAGCAATACTTGACATCACAGGCCAGGAAACAGCAAACTTTTTCTATGTAGGGTCAAAAAATAAATATTTTAGCCTTGATGAGTCATTCTCTGTCTCTGCTATTCAACTCTGCCATTGTAGAATGAATGCAGCCTCAGGCAACGTGTAAATGAATCAGCATTGCTATACTCTAATAAAATTTAATTAAAAAACAGTAACAACACTAACAAAAAACAGGTGGCAGGCAGGATTAGGCCTGTGGACCAGTTTGCAAATCTCTGTGTGTTGTAGGCAAAAAGATCATGCATTTTTTGAATGCCAATGTTCATTAAACACAGTAAGACCAAGAGCTACTCCAGAAAATTGTTACTTTAAGAAAGATTTAGTAGTTCTTACAGATTTTAGTGGCAATTTCTCAAATTCCAAACATTTAAATTGAATGTAGCTGAAAATTTACCCATTAAACAACGATTAGATTAGAAGACGGGTTCTGGTCAAGAAATGGGAGTTTACTTAGAAAAAGATTTAGTCTTTCTATTAATTAGATAAGAAGATGCTGGTGGGCTGTTTTCCATGTCAGCCTGCTGAGATGTCATTCTAGTTAAATGAATCGAGTATCCTGTGATTGAAAACCTATCTGGTGATAAAACAACATATCCCTTAAAGTTAATGAACACTCTTTCAATGTAAGAATGTGGAAAAATATTAAGTAAAAATATAAAAATTTCAATGAAGCACAACTCCATTCAGTAAAATGTTTTAAACACAGGTTCAAAATTCAACTCAAAAGAGTGACATGAATCAATGATCTATTGCTAAAATTATGGTCAGTAAATCATCCCAAAGCCCAGTGCCTCAAATCAATAAGTATTCATTTAGTTCACAGATCTGAAGTTCGACAACTTAGTCTGGGTTTATCTGGAGTCACTACTATGTCTGATGGTCACCTACAGATTGGCCTTGTATGGGTGGATTTGTCTCTCCCATTTACTTCATTATTTTTAACAGAGCATCATAAGAATACGCTCCAGGTGAAGGCAGAGGAACACAAAAGCAAGTGGAAAGGCAATGTTATATGACAAATAAGATGGATACAGAAAAAGGTGAGGAAGTAAGCCCTTTGATACAAATAAATGGTTTAGCCATTAGTATATTTCAGTAGGTCCGTGCAGATTTTGCAATTTCTGCAAACATTACTGTCAGTTACATTGATTAGCTTCAAATTCTGGGAGTCAATCTCTGAAATAAGACTAAAATAATAATTTTCCAGCCTGGACTTCAGGCATAATGTAAGAATAAATTTAAAGTAATGTAACAATCTTAGATGGAAGTGGTAATTAAAAGTGTTTTTTTTTTTTTTTTAGAAATAAAGGACATGCATTTCAAGATAAAGCATTTAATTTGATATTTTAGACCAAACTTGCATTTTTCACACAGAGTAAGAATACTTTGGAGATCCAACTGTGTCAATCTTTGTTCTGGTACTTTTAATACACCTACTAAGTATTTCTTATTAAAAAGTTTTGCATGTATCACCAGTTCCTTGGTAGCTTTCTGGTTGAAAATGAACATGTTGGGGCGCCTGGGTGGCGCAGTCGGTTAAGCGTCCGACTTCAGCCAGGTCACGATCTCGCGGTCCGGGAGTTCGAGCCCCTCGTCGGGCTCTGGGCTGATGGCTCAGAGCCTGGAGCCTGTTTCCGATTCTGTGTCTCCCTCTCTCTCTGCCCCTCCCCCGTTCATGCTCTGTCTCTCTCTGTCCCAAAAATAAATAAACGTTGAAAATGAACATGTTAATGATGTGTTTTAAAATATATTATGTTAGGGGCGCCTGGGTGGCGCAGTCGGTTAAGCGTCCGACTTCAGCCAGGTCACGATCTCGCAGTCCGTGAGTTCGAGCCCCGCGTCAGGCTCTGGGCTGATGGCTCGGAGCCTGGAGCCTGTTTCCGATGCTGTGTCTCCCTCTCTCTCTGCCCCTCCCCCGTTCATGCTCTGTCTCTCTCTGTCCCAAAAATAAATAAAAAACGTTGAAAAAAAATTAAAAAAAAATAAAATATATTATGTTAATTGTCATATCACGTAGAGAAAAATCTATGATTTCTTTTTTAAGTGAGAAAGGATTACAATTTAATTTTGTCTTCTGTTCATCATTATCCTGGTCTAAGGTTCATCGTTAATGTTAAAGAAAGTAGGAAACTTGTGGTATGTTTGAATGCTGTTAGGAAAATCAACACAGTGTGCCATATGCATTCACATTTGTATTTGATCCTCTATGTGACAGCTAGAACAATCTGGTTTGTCTGTAAAGTTAGCACATATAATTAAAGCGCATGTGGGATAAATTTTCATAATGCTGCATGGGGCTTCAGCCTTGCATCTGTCATTAAAGTCATTAGAAGCAGAATTGCTAACGCCTTTTGTTACTCTCTGACATTTTATTCCATGTGAAGCATAAAAAAAGAAGCAACACACTGTTACTATTTTCTTTTTCAATTAAATAGTTTGTATGCGGGTTACATTTGAGCCTTGAAGATGACAGATCCTATTCTTACAGGTAACAGCATTCCAATTTGACTCATTATATATAAATACGCACATATACATTCTGCAGATTCAAAATTATATGTCTTCAAAAATAAGCCTCTTTTATGTAAATGTCCAATTTATAGATATTCATTCAAGAATTCCAAACAACTTCCGATGCTTCCCCTAGAATCAGAAGCACTTAACATTTGAATTCAAATTATGCTCTTTGTATACTTTGTTTTTAAAATGTCTGTGTAGATTGAATTTTAAAGGAGTAATAGAATATTTAACAATAAAACTGCTTTTCCCATTTTAATGTTGATAGTAATTGAGCATGGTACATTCTTTGCAGGGTCTAAATTACATCCTGAAAATACATGAGTTATTTTGGCTTAGTAGGGTACCAGTTATTTCATTAACCTTATGTTTTATTACATTATTTAGAATCTGACAGAGCTGCACTCCAGTCTCTATCTACATGACCTTAACTATTTGAGGCTTCAGTTTGCTCATTGGTGAAACGGCAACCTCATTGGTTAGTCATAAGAATTAAAGGAAAGAATACAGAAGCACTTCACCTTACGTTTATCACAGAACTAGGACTCAATGCATAGTGATTAATATTAATATTTTTGTCAATTATAATTTGGTATTATTATATGTTAATGCTAAAATCCATATAACCCCTGATCCCCTGAAATATGAAGGACCTTACTGATATTGTGACAAAACAGGACAAAAGTGGGAACTGTCAGAGAGGCGTCTTCCCAGATTATACTACAACTGGTTTCATGTGACTTAAACCACACTAGTAATTAAGTAAATTTAGGGAATTTGCAAAAAAATTATGCTGTGTAATAATACAATGTTTTAGCAGAATTTAAGATGTGAAGACCTTTTCTAAGTGGCTTAATTTGTCCATACAAAGAATAATAGAAAAACTGTTACATTTCTGAATAAACTGTGGATAATTATAACAAGGCAAGAACAATTTAGTGAGAGCAAGTAATCCATTAATTAGGACCAAAAAGCTGAATAAAATCTTAAGTGTCTGATTTAAAACTCCTCTACAATGTCCCCTCCTATAATCTGCCTCTTAAATACTTTTACAGCTTCATCTTTGGCTGTCTCCATTCACTTTGCAAATAATTCAGTTGCTATTCTGCTTGTATATACTAATTTATCTTTCTAAAATGACCACTTTTTTTATTTTCTACCTGGCAAACATAAGGTAATTCTTGAAGACTAAGTTCAAATCCCATCCATTCTTTAAGCTTTTTCTGAGATCAAGAACATATCAAGAAATAGTAACCACTGTTTCCTTATGTCTCCCATTGTTCCCTAAATACAGGACTGCCAACACACCTGTGAAATTTTACCACATATACTCATTTATAAATCTGTCTCCACCTTGAATTTAGGTTCTTCAGTATAAGGGTTTTGTCATCATTTGTATGTTAACTTTCAAGGTGGAAAAAGATGCTCATTGACTAATGATGATTTGCCAATTAATGTCTCTCTAATTTCATGACTAAAGGCTGATTCAGTTGCAGTAGTCTTAAGAGTTTCCAGGAACAGAGTCAATTTACTATAACTTGACTATATTGTTTAGATTGAGAATGTTCAACAAGGTAGAGATCATGGATACAAATAAAGCAGTGCATTATAAATATAATATGTACAGTTTGGATTGTCATGTAGCAGTGCTGCTCTAAGGAGTAGAGATAAGGGGTAAACCATGTTTAATGGTTTGATTTAATTGACTTATACACTGGAAAATTCACTTGTCTCAATGAGATCAGGAGAGGTCAGATCCCTAGACTGTTCTGCAGGCAAATGGCTAACATTTAATTTATATCAACCAATAATTAGCATACACTCCATAGCAAGCAACTTAAGCTGATTACAGACTTTCCTTCTTGAGGATAGAGTTCCATATAAAAATATACCATAGGGAAAAGGGGTCATAGAAATCATCTACCACCTTCAACCTTTTTCTTTTTTCTTAAATCAGTTTATTGATGAGTTGACATATAATCGATTCCATATACTTAGAGTCTTCAATTCAGTAAGTTTTAATAACTGCATACACCTATGAAGCCATCACCATGATAAAAATAATAAACATTTCCACTACCTCCAAAAGCTTCAATATACCCTACTGTAATCCTGTCCCACTACCTCTCATTTTCCTCATTGATTTTTTTTTGTCACTATTCATTTGCATGTTCTACAGTTTTATATGAATATAATCATACTTTATGAAATAATTTTGTCAGGCTTCTTTCACTCAGCAAAACTATTAAGAGATTCATCCATATTTTGGTGTGATGTTGTTCTTGTCATGAATTTTACTTTTAAACATGCACTAAATTGTGTTTTTTTGTTTAAATAATCAAATATCTTTCAAGAGATTTAAAGAACAAGAAAAATATGATATATTTACCAATGTAGTTAAGTTTTGGGATCTACATTTTGTAGAGTCCTATCTTATGCCATTTTTATTCTGTCTAAAGAAGTCCTTTTAACATTTCTTATAGCGTGGGACTGGGACTTCTGGTGAAGAATTCTTTCAAAGCTTGTGTATCTGAAAAAAAAGGGGGGTTTGTCCCATATATTTAAAATATATGCTAGCCGGGTATAGAATTCTAAATTCACATCTTCTTATCCATCAGAATTTTTCTGCCAGAACTTTCAGACAGAACTTCTGTCTCCTTTGTTGTATTGTTTCTGATAAGAAATACACTAGAATCCTGAAGTTTCCTAACATTTTTCTCCCTGTTGCTACTTTTAAGATTTTTTTCTTCATTATTCATTTGGACTTGTGTTTTTCTTAATCTTCCTTGTGGTTGGAATTCATTGAACTTTTTGCATTGGTTTCTACCAAATTCAAAAGGTTTTCAGACGTTATTTCTTAAATATGCTTTTGTTCTTTCCCTCTGGGGACTCAAATTATACATACATTAGGTTGTTTAAAGTTGTCCCAAAGTTCATTTATGACTTTTAAATTATTGGTTCTTTTTTTTTCTGTGTGTTTCATGTTTGTTATCTTCAAATTCATTAATCTTTCTTTCATACTGAAACATTAGCAATTATCTTGTTGAGCATGTTTTACATTTAAAATTTTTTAATGTTTATTTATTTTTGAGACAGAGAGAGAGACAGATTGCAAACAAAGGAGGGGCAGAGAGAGAGAGAGAGAGAGAGAGAGAGAGAGAGAGAGAGAGAGAGGGAGACCCAGAATCCGAAACATGCTCCAGGCTCTGCGATGTCAGCACAGAGCCCAACGCAGGGCTCGAACTCATGAGAGCGTGTTTTACATTTTAGATACTATAATTTTCAACTCTACAAATTTGAATGGATCATTTTCAAAGCTTCTATATTTCTGTATAACTAACGGGACAACAGGAACACAGTTTGGATAAGTGTTTTTAAAGGCCTTGTCTGCTAATTCTAGCATCTATATCACTTCTTGGTTGGCTTTAGCTGGTTGCTATTTCTTCTCTTATGGGTCATAGTCTTCTGCCTCTTATCATCCTTACTGATTTTTGACTAAGTACTAGACATTGTGAATTTCACATTGTTGTGTGCTGGATATTTTTATATTCATAAATATTCATGAGATTTATTCTGGGATGCAGCTAAATTACTTAGAAACAATTTGATCCATTTGTATCTCTGTGATTAAGATCTGTTAGGTAGGACCAGAAGAGCATTTAATACAGGGTTTATTATTCCCCACTACTGAGGGAACACCCTGTTAATATTGATACTTTCCAGACTGAGGACAGGCTTGGAACAGACACATCACAGATATGTATTACCCAGCTTTAGGTAATTTCCTCATGTGCATGGGATTGAAAATACTCAGATGACTATTCAAGGAGACACTGTTAGATTTGTAGTTCTCTATGCAGCTCTCTTTTTTAGTTTTCTATCCTACAAACTTAAGCTGGCTTTGTTGCCCCCGATTTTCAGTTCTGTTTTATGAACTCAGGCATCTGCCTGGATCTAGAGGAATTCCCTATTACAATGTGATAGCCTGGAAACACTCTCAAGGCAGTAAACTGGAGCACTCATAAGGCTGACCTTATTTCTCAGGAATTATTGATTGCCCCTCATTGCCTGATGCCCAGTGTCTTGAAAAACATTGTTTCAAATATTGTGTGTGTGAGTGCAGATATGTGTGTATTTTAAGTGTGTAGGGATGGATAAATCTAGTCCCTGTTACTACCTTGGCAGGAAGAAGAAGACCAATCACAACCATTAAACCAGCTCATTACATGTGTATTCAAAGTTTGGTAAAGCCAGCTGCAGACACATCAGTTCTGTTGTCAGTAATCACTCAAATAGAATCGGTTTCATGCAAACCTTGACTTTACCTCTGATTTCTTACTTTAGTACTTACTTTTAGAATGACTAATTTTCTTTTTTCTGTCTTGGTAATCTAGATACTCTTAAACTTTATTTAAAATAATTTTTCCAGCAATTTCTGCTCCTGTCTACCTCAGATAGTTTACCCCAGAGGAGTACACAATGTTCTGCTTATATAGCACCCTCTTGATCTTCCTGAGAAATGTTAGCATATTATGCATTCCAATATTCTCACTTTACACACAAAGGGAGAGAGAAGTGGGGAGAAAAAGAGAGACAGAGAGGAGAGAGAGAGAGAAGAAAGGAGAGACAGACAAATCAAAAACAACCATCCAGAACAAATGGTTGGCTCCATCTACCCTACAAAGACATTTTAGTTTTAAGAAATAATTGTTTTTCTTTGTCTTGTTACTGCTTATCTTTAATTACATCATGCTCAGTTTCCATGTGATGAGATGCAGCTCAAAGATTTTGATTCTCTTGTTAAATGGTTGGCTCACAATATCCAAAGTGACAGAATTTGCCATGATATATTAAAGGGAGAAAGTTTAAGCATTCAAAGACAGAACAACGCTCCTCATAAATTGCTCAGTTCTTAGGTCCTTAATCATTCACAAATTAGAATTTGAGATAAGAATAAAACGACAGTATGTTACTTCTGAGTAGGGATCTTAAGGCATCTAAAAATTTCAGGCTCTTAGTATTACTGTTGCTTTTTGGATAAGAGCCATCCCTACATCAAAATTCAAAAGAGATGGTATATTAGGGGAAATCAATGTTTATTAAAAACCTACTATGCCTTACTATACTCCTTACTATACATTCTACATTGTTTGCACAGATTTTTCTTTCCACATGAATCTTAGTAACCAGTTAGTAGTTCTTACATTTTACTGATGAGGTTTAGAATTATTATGTATTCAACAAATATTTATTGACTACTTATCAAATTCAAGGCACTGTGTTAGACTTTAGAAAATGAAGATCACCGGGGGCGCCTGGGTGGCGCAGTCGGTTAAGCGTCCGACTTCAGCCAGGTCACGATCTCGCGGTCCGTGAGTTCGAGCCCTGCGTCAGGCTCTGGGCTGATGGCTCGGAGCCTGTTTCCGATTCTGTGTCTCCCTCTCTCTCTGCCCCTCCCCCGTTCATGCTCTGTCTCTCTCTGTCCCAAAAATAAATAAACATTGAAAAAAAAAATTTAAAAAAAAATAAAAAAAAAAAAAAGAAAATGAAGATCACCTAAAATAAATGCATGGTATATAAATAATTCCTGAATTTGAACCCATAATAAATGTGGGTAATGGAGCCTGTCACAACTGCTTACCTCTGCAATTGTAATATGAAAGCAGCCAGGGATAATATACAAACAAATGAGTGTGACCATTTTTTCCAATAAAACTTTATTTAAAACAAAAATACGCAGTGGACTTCCTTGAGTCACTTTTTGCTGAGCCCTGTACTTGACAGAACTGCAACATGGCAGGTTTCAAATGAATATAAAGGAACAAGGTAAATCACAATTGCATGACACCATCCCCACTAAGAATATTCTAAGTAACTAAATGTTTTGTTTCGTTTTTTTGCAGAGTTTAAAAGAGCTTGTGAACAGTAGAACCTTTCTCTCATAAAATGTTATGTTTCCTCTGGATTTCAATGTAAAAACATTTATTTTTATATAGTTATAGGTAAGATAGAGATGATATAGATGTAGATAGATAACATATTTCTTAGTAAAGAACCGAGTTCAGAGATTATGAGGAAAAATAATTATAAAGTTCAAGGAAAGCTGTCAGAAACCGATAAAGTTAAAAAAATACTATATTTGAGAACTCTGTTTAAGGTCCACTCCACTCATTACTATTCATTATAGCTCCTCATTGCTGTATCTGGCCTCAGCCTGACTTTTCATTTCTGTATGTGTTTCAAAATTCCAAAAAATGATGTCAGAAAAATGTTCAGCTTATGAATAGTTTCCATTTTCTTAAATCACTTCTAAATAAAAGTCTATTTCCCAGAACTTACACACACACACACACACACACACACAGATACACACACACAAACACACACACACACACACACACACACACACACTTTAACCGCACTACTGTTGGTAGATGAAAGTGCTTATTAACATATTAAAAATTTTTTCAAGTCCAATCTCATGGTCAAAACTTTATAGAAATGTCAAACTATGTATTCGCTCTTCCTCAAGGTTGTGGTGCTGTTATTTGTCCAACATTTCTTCTCTTTTTCTATAAGCCTTAGTGAGGCACTAAACAAAATGCTAGGGTACTGGCACAGTTCCACAAACTATTTAATTCTAGTTAGAAGATTTAAGTTTAATTGGCAGAACAAATGTATATTAGAAAATAAAAAGTTGAAAAGAACCTAAATGTTGAAAAATTGTCTAGGAGTGTATAAAATATTACTTGCCAGTTAAAATTCATAGATAATGATGTTGAAACAGGTTCTGGAAGCAAATCTGTTAATAATAAATAAAAAATGGCATATTCAAATTATGAACAAATCTGAACTAGCTAACTACATCTGGTATGTAGGCTTAGAAGGGATAGTACTGATAAATAGGCATACTCATGATACTAGGTAACTCCTACTAAATATGTATGTAGGTATATATGTTATTTATTTATTATTCTTAATGTTTATTTATTTTTGACAAACAGAGAGAGAGAGAGAGAGAGAGAGCATGAGCTGGGGAGGGGCAGATAGAGAGGGAGACAGATGATCTGAAGCAGGTTCCAAGCTGTCAGCACAGAGCCCTATTCAGGGCTTGAACTCAAAACCTGTGAGATCATGACCTGAGAGAAATCAAGAGTTAGCTGCTTAACTGAGCTGCCCAGGTGCCTCTTAAATATGTATTTAATAAATGGATGTTTTCATGAAATTATGAACAAAGCACTTATGCAGAACACAGGGGTATCAGAGAAACTCCTCAGCTAGAAGGTGAACCCATGTAAGAAGCTATATTTGTTTTCTATTGTCTTCAATGAATTATCACAAATTTAGTAGATCAAATTAAACCAATTTCATTTTCTTACAGTTCTCTAGTATAAAAGTCTGACATAGGTCTCACCAAACTAATCAAGGGGTCGGCACTGCTGTATTCTTTCTGGAAGCTCTAGAAGAAAATCCATTCCAATGCCCTCTTCACCTTTCAGAGGCTGCTCACATTCCTTGGCTACGGGTCCCTTTTCTCCACTTTCAAAGCCAGTAATATTACATCTCACTGGTGCTTCCTCCATAGTTCGCATTTCCCTCTGACTCTGTCACCCTTTTCCATTTCTAATGACCCTGTGATTACATTGGGCTTTTTTAGAAAAAACAGGATAATCTCTTTAAGGTCAGGTGATTGGCAACCTTAATTTCATGTGTAATTTTAATTTCCACTTGCCATAACATAACATATTCACAGGTTTCAGGAATTAGGATATAGACGTCATTGGGAGGCCAGTATTCTGAGTACCACAGCAGAGAAGAGAGTTCTAAAGGGGCAGGATGAGGAGTAGGGTAAAGAATAAAGGTAATTTCTAAAGTAATATTGGGTTCTGCATAAGAAATAGGAGTAGAGATGAGAGAGATGAGATTCATTTATTTATTTTTTAAATTAGGAGAATCTAGAGCTCATTTTTATGTGAATAGGAATGATGTAGCAGAAAGGGAGCAATAGATAAAAGAGAAGGACATCACAAGGGTGCCTGGGTGGCTGTCAGTTAAGTGTCTGACTTTGGCTCAGGTCATGATCTCACAGTTCGATTCGAGCCCCGTATCTGGCTCTGTGCTGACAACTCAGAGCCTGGAACCTGATTCAGATTCTGTGTCTCCCTCTTTCTCCTTGCCCCTCCCCCACCAGTGCTCTGTGTCTCTTTCACAAATAAATAAATGTTAAAAAAAATTAAAAATAAAGAAAGAAAAAAAGAAACAAAGAAAGAAAAAGGCCACATCAGTGACACAGTCCTTGAGATTTCCAGAGTCAAATCTGGCCACAAATGGAAAAGCTCAGTTTTGAAGGAAGCAGATAAAGCAGATAAACACCATTCATATTAGGAAGAGAGAGAGAGAGAGAGAGAGAGAGAGAGAGAGAGAGATAGGGAGGAAGAGAGAGAGAAAGAGAGAGAGAAAAGAAAGAGAGAGAGAAAGAAAGAAAGAAAGAGAAAGAAAGAAAGAAAGAAAGAAAGAAAGAAAGAAAAAGAAAGAAAGAAAGAAAGAGAAAGAAAATGAAAGAAATGAAAGAAGTAAAGAAATGAAAGAAATGAAAGGACATGCCATAGAGGTAGTATATCATAACAATTCAGAACATAGACTGAAACTAAGTCACTTCCTGTACTGCCAACATGACTTAGTTTCATCAGCTGTAAAATGGTTCTAAAAACATTATATATGTCATGGGTTAGTTATGGAAATTATGTATGTCAAAGCATGGTGCAGAGCAAAGTAATAACAACATTGTGAATGATTTTTATTACTGTTTATTATAAGTAGGAAGTAAAATATACTATGTTAGTTCCATTGAGTAATCAGGCAATTTTGACTATTTGACTTTAGTTTCTAAAAATTTTAAGAATCCTATAACTATATTTTCTCATTATTCTCCACCATCATTTAGCTTTTGAGATATAGATGCTGA
The DNA here is from genome assembly GCF_022079265.1 of Lynx rufus. Lineage (NCBI taxonomy): Eukaryota > Metazoa > Chordata > Mammalia > Carnivora > Felidae > Lynx > Lynx rufus. The sequence goes on along the minus strand of NW_025814837.1, from coordinate 11,999,229 downwards.
ATGGGTGAATAGTTTTATACAGTCTGAGTTTGTTTGTTTACTTGCATTGCCAGGTAAATGATTTGAAGTTTTCATGGAAGAGGGCCATGTAAATGTTGGAAAATGTAATAACAACTAGATAAGATGAAAACTGAAGATATTAATGCAACAATTGATAGTGAAGAAAACAGTAGGGTTTCAAATAGGTATTGACCAGATAAAAGAATTGGCAGTGTGAATGTATATAATCTAGAAGGGTATGATATAGTGAGAAATGAGAATAACTGTAGCAATGAAATACTGGAGTGGCACAAGTACTGTCGAGAGTATGATCGAAGGAAAAATGACTATTGGAATAGATTGTTGCAGGTGAGGAGGTAGACAATCTGAAAAAAGGAAAAAGTGTTAGGCACATATGCGTATGTAGTGATATATACATGAATTATAAGACAAAGAATAAAAGAAGTAATGCAGGTGGTAGAAGCATTAATAAATGAGGGGAAAGATCTAAAGAAAGCTACAAGGAAAGGTAGTAGCATAATTATGATGTTACAAATGTCAGGGAAATTTGGTGTTTTTGAGGAAGAAGGGAGATGAGTGCTCTAGAAGTAAGTATGGGCTTTATGGACACTGGAGGCAGACACAATTTCATCGATAAAACAGAAATGCTTCTACCAGAAAGGAAGAACAAAACTGATTCCTCAAAAGTAATCCTAGCTAACTTAAGGCTGGCTGCCTAAATACTGAGATAGATTTTTCACTTTTATTCAGATTAGACTATGATGGCATTAGATGAGGGTCATATGAATTCCATTATAAGAAGTAGCAGCAGACCAAAAAAGAAAATTTAGTAACATTCTACTCAAAGTCCCCTACTTTCTTTTTTTGTGCAAACCAAGAGACTTTTAATGGTGAAATACGGCATTAAAGTAATTAAGATTACTGTTATTATTAATTGTTGTTGACTAAAATACCAGTTTCATTATATTTGTGGACTTTAAAAACATTCTGATTGAAAATTCTATTCAAAAATAAAATTCTTTCTAAATAAGATATGTGATTTTATAGAGTTTAGAAAAAAATGTTTTGGGATAGAATTTTTTTTAAGTTTATTTATTTATTTTGAGAGAAAGAGACAGCATGAACACAGGAGGGGCAGAGAGAGAGAGAGAGAGAAGAGAGAGAATCCTAAGCAGGCAGTTCGAACTCATGAAGATGAACCTGGAGATCACGACCTAAGCTGAAGTCAAGAGTCAGATGCTTAACTGAGTCAACCAGGTGCCTGTGATAGAAGTTTTTAATATAATGCCCCCAAATGGCAGTTGCTTTGGTTTCTATAGAATAAAATTCCAAAACTTTAATTTAATTTGAAGAATTGAACTAAATATATCTTATGACAACAGTGTAAACCTGCCATCGTTTAAATGTTTTCAACTAACAATAAAAATTTGCTAATCTATAAAATAATGGTTATTTGAAGCCCCATGAGATAAGATTGCAAAGTAATTTAGTGAGCTAAAGTTTAAAGAAGATGAACTTCTTCTTGGAGAAATGAAACCCATGCTGTTTCATCTTTGGTAGAGTAACACTAAGAAGTGGTTTAGAACCCCAAAGAGCTTTGAAATTACAAGGGACACCTGCCAATTTTCTACATAGGCCTCTACTATTTGCATTTTGCATATGAAACATTCAGTGGCAGGCGGGAAAATGTATCAAAACATCCTCCTGCTGTGTCTCTGGTCCTGGGGGATCTAAGGCAGGAGTAGAAGACCTGGAAAAAACTGTTCCACCTTAGCCCTTACACTAAGAATAAGGCAATAAGCTACCTACCACTGGAAGAGTGGCAGGGGAGTTCACACAGATCCACTGAGCTGCAAGTCACTGGGCTTGCTATAGTGTAAAGCCAGAAAGGAAGAACTCAAAGAAACTCTACAGATATTCCCCACTAAACAAGTCATTGGTAATATATCATAGTGGAGAGGCAAGGGAGATAAGAGGTTCAATACTGAAGAGAGGCACATGGACCCTGATAAAGCCTCAGCATAGGGCAGGAGACCTGAGAAAAAACCACCAGGCACTAAAATTCCAGTCTCTGCTCTAAAAATAAAAGTCTATGACCCTGTCTGCAAAGATTATGAAGGCTGTGATGAACAAAATATAACATAAGGGGAAAAAAAAAAAGAACAAACCAAAACCCAGACTCAGACTAATTACTGATTACCCTGACTCAACACGCTAATGACCTGACAGAAAAAGAAGAAGGAGAAGGAGGAGAGGCAGGGGGAGGAGGAGGAGAAGGGGAGGAAGAAGAAGAAAAGGAAGAGGAATTTATCTGTGCATAAATATAATTTACCTCAGTAGTCAGTATTCTTTTACTGTAATGTTCAACATTTAATAAAAATAACAAATACAATGTGATGCCTTAAGAGAGACACAACCAAAATATCTTACTCAGGTCGCAGAGATGCTAGAATTATTACATACATGGTTTTTAAAATATATTTAATTGTATATTACTCTTGTCTTGAGGCTCATTGCTATTAATTAAAATGGCATATTCTAAATAAGAAAGAAAACACTGCTAACAAGTAAAGGAATACATAATTATAGAAATACTTCATGAAATATATGGGGGGAAAAGCTCTAAAGCTCTAGTGAATGTTGAGATTACTCTCTATATGTTCATATAAATGACTAGTCAGCTTCTAGTTTCTACAAATATTTTATGTACATATAACCTATAATTTCCTCCAGACCTTGGTGATTGGTGGCTTTGAGACTCTGTGTGTGTATCTTCCAAGTCATGGCAAGGAAAGTGATCTGCAGATGCAGCAGCATTGGATATTTCTCCCACCACCATTAAAACCTGGAAAGAATAAGTTATTCCTAGCTGCTTCCATCTGAGTATCAGAAACCACATGTACACTGTACTTGAATAGGAGATACCAGTTCCACTGAGGATGAGAAAGAATGTATAAAGAGAGAAATCGTTTTTCACTGGTAGTCTCTCTCTTAACCAAGGATGATAGAGAGAACTCTATTGATTACATATATAACTCACATACTATTAACAAGACTATGTCAAAAATGGGAGTATTATAGTAACCCAAATAAAATACTTATAGCAATCATTTTAACTTACAAAAAGTTATATGCATATGTATATGTATATGCGTATGTATATGCATAAACTTTATACAAAGTGGCAGTTTACCAATCTTATTTTGCCTTATTTATTGCAATTAAAGTAACAATATTTTATTTAAAATAAAAATCTAAAGCTAATACAAAACCAGACTGGACATCAGGTAATAAATATGGACAGCCCCAGCTAAACAAACAATCTTCCTTAAAAAACTTATATTTGTGTATATAGACATGAATTTATAATGAAATCAGTCATAATTCACATTTATAAAACAATGAAAGCATTGCCATGTCTTGCTTTTAATTGGAAAACATGTACTGACTGAATATAGTGTAAAACCCAAGCAATGAGTCTCCCATATCTACTAAAAAAAGCCAGTATGACATAATAAATACAAGCAAACATACCGACTTCACTGAAGGACTTTAAAGAAACTAAATAGAAAAAGTCTTGGAATGTGAAAAATGTATACTGAGGCTGGAGTCATAAAGCATGAATCTGACTGCATTATATACATAAGTTTTTTTAACTTTTTAAAAAATGTTTATTTACTTTGAGTGAGACACAGCATGAGTAAGAGAGGGGCAGAGAGAGAGGGAGACACAGAATCTGAAGCAGGCTCCAGCTGCTTCTGTGCTGTCAGCACAGACCCCAACACGGGGCCCGAACTCACAAACAGCGAGATCATGACCTGAGCTGAAGTCTGACGCTTAACTGACTGAACCACCCAGTTGCCCCCTTTTTGTAAAAATTTTTCTTAATGTTTCATAAGTTTTAAATGATAAATGTACACATAACAATTTTAGATGCCTTCCAATGACAGTACAGAACTTAACTGGTATCTTTGAATGCACGTATGCATATAATAAAATTATTTTCAAGTTTAAATGATGGTAAGATAATACAATAAGTGATAAAACATAATACTTTTGAGACTGTGATTAGAAAAACATGTTGAATCATTTATATGTTTTATATAAGCTAATTAGAAAAGTTATAAATATACATTTATTAAATTTAATTTACAAACCAATAATATAGTCTATATTTTTATAACTATTCATTTTTTAGAAACTTCTTAGTTTTTGCTTTATCCCCCAATTCAAAATTCACAAGTTCCCCTTATTCTTTCCAAGTTTCTCAGGGACACTAAAAATAGGGTATGTCAGAGGAGAAAGGTTTCAATTGAACTAATATTACATCAGCAGATTTGTGTTAAAGACTCAAACATCAAAATATCAGTAATGATAAGAGATTTATTCATCATTCCTTCATTCAGCTTTGAGCTTTATTTTGTTTCAAGCTCTCTGATACTGGTTTCTAGGCACATACCTGCCTTTTTAAAAATTTCCAAAATAAAATATATTGATTTCATTGATAGAGAGAAAAAAAAGAATCTTTGTTGGATAATGTAAACTTGGGACATGAGATGGCTCAAACTATGGAACCCTCAGATTAAATAAGGAGTTCACACGTGAACATCAAACCATGACATTTGAGAAGAGGAATAATCATAAATTTTGAACTCATTATAATTCAATGATACGTAATTCTGGTGAGAGAGTTACATGTAATATATATGTAATTTATATAATATGTGTATGAGTACTATGTCACATATATGATATATAATATACTATATATCTAATCTAATAGAATAGCAATATTATTACATTAAAATATATCAAATAATGATAATTAGAATATTCATATAATTTAGAGATAAATTTTTTGGTATAAGAAAAATTCCTAATAAAAAGAAAAGTACCAAGAAGGTACTGCTCAGGACACAAGAATGAGCATAAAAAGAGCATTTGAGTATCTGAATGGTGAAACATATATGAGAAGTGCCACAGATTTTTTGTTTATAAGCTTACAAAGCAGGTCTATTTTCACAGACATTTTTCAATTTTTGTTACTACTACAAATAATGATCTCATTCAAGTATGTCTATCAACCTATCAAAATAGATAAAGAATGACAGAATCATTTCACTATTAGAAAGATTGGCTAATTGACTTTATACTTTTCATCTTTTTGGTTTAGTCACTAGTCTTTGTAAGTAAATATAACTATCACATAATTATTTTATATAGCACAACTTATATATTTATGCAGAATATTTATGATGGTTAGAGAAAAGTCAAGAATATTATAAACATAATTTATTCCTGAAATGAATAAAATATTTACACAATCCATATGCACATAACATCTGTCAAATCAAAATAAAATTATAACAATGATTTCAGCATTTCCTTTTTGAATCTTGGCAATTCTGTGTATAAGCTATGTGACATTAAGTTATATAAACTTAGTGGAATTGCCCAAAAAACCCCAAGCAAACAAGCAAAAAACAGTTCAATTCTAATGCTGCAGAGAAGAAATCTGCTTACAAACCTTATGACGTTTTTCCCCTAGATTTTATTCAACCATATTTCAAAAATGTAAAAACATTTAAGCCGAGGAATTATGTACAAATATGTAAATAAGCCACATAATATTAAGACATGCAAAGTCAATAAGACAGAAGTTCGACAGGTTCATATATTCAGAACTGACTCTAAAGTATATGCCAACTGACAATTTTGCTCATGAAAATGTGTAACATTTTCCCTCTGTTAACAGTTGTAGAGAGAAGACATGAGCTCTGTGAAGGGAGAGAGAAGGAAAGATAGGCCATTAGCTCTCCCAATTTAACTGTTATCCTAATTTTTATGAGAGGAAGGATCCTAATATTAATAAAGGAGCAAGTATATTTTCTTCCATCATAGGAAAAAAAATTGGTGTTGGAGGATTCCAGCAATTGGGGTCTCCTTTTCTTTCAGGGTAGGAATTAAGTTAGAAAAAAAGGGCCTGATGTTCAACTAAGTTGAATTAAGTTCAACTAAGCTGAATTAAGTTCAACTAAGTTGAATTAATGTTCAACTAAGTTCAATTAAGTTAGAAAAAAAGGGCCTGATGAATTCCTGGGAGTGCAGATTGGGCATGGGGCTATTGTAAATCTGTTATTAAAAATAAATGCAGGAGTGTGGATGCTCAGGCCTTAGGTGATCGTGCTGGATTGCCCAGACCCAGGCTGCATTTTTTCAGCCAGACTCTCCACACCCACAGGCATCCAGGGGGCAGCAAGGTGAGGCCAGCTAGGTAGTGGCTTGTACCATTCTGTTTTGAATATCCTTGTTGCCTGGGTTTATATGGCTCCCATAAAGAAGGGTGACAAGAAAAAAGGCTGCCTGCCATTAACAAGGTGGTGAATAGAGAGTATACCAGCAATATGCACAATCATCCACAGAATGGGCTTCACAAAGTATCCCATTTGGCATTCAAAGATATCCAGTCATTTGCCATGGAGATGGAAAAGCCAGTGTGCACACTGATAACTGATTCAACAAAACTGTATGGGAATAGGAATAGGAAAGGAATAGGAATTTTCCTATCCATGTTTGGTTGTGCATCAGAGTGTAAAAAGGATTACAATTCACCAAACAAGCTGTATACATAGTTTACCAACATACCTGTCACTACATCCCACCCCCAACAAAGGCAAGTTGTTCCCATTTACAATGGTCAATTGAACATACACATCTAACTTTTCTCTCTCTCCTATTAAAGCTGCAGTCAAAAGGCATGTGTTTAAGAAGCATAAATCCACTAGACTAATGAACCAGTATCACTAGAAAATAAAAAAGAATATTTAAGAAGGAATCAAATCTCCATATATTCTCTCTCTACTCAGTATAACTATCCTAGGAGAGGGCTAGTTCCTCCTGCTGGCAAAATCTAGAGGTTCTCTAAAGAGGGTATGGGAATCTTTGGGTGGGGTGCACCAGCATTGCTTAGATCATGAGTACTAACATAAAAATAGGGATTGGTGACTGTAAATTTTGAATACAGAATGTGAAGGCTCTAAGTCTTTTTCATCTAAGTGCTACCAGAACCCTGGCTGTCAAATCTGCATCCTAAAGTCAAAGAAACTAGAATAGTACATGCTGGATAATCTGATTAGTCCCAGTTGAAATTCCAGACACTGATAAAAAGGTCTTCCTAAAATGGTGCACCTAGAATACCTAAGAGTGAATAAAGTACACTAACATGCTCAGAGATTCAAGTCATATTTTCAATTTCTCAGTCATGATGATACAACCAATATACCTGAAGAGAGACAATAATATAGAAGATAAAAATCAAAGCAAACAGAAAGGAACCACACAATTTGAAGAAAGCAGAAATTATGCTGAGAAAATAAATTTGAAAGAAAAATGTTGCATCCATGTTAAAAGATATAGATGCTATATATGTATATGGAGATATATATATATATATATATATATATATATATATATATATACCCATACGTATATTACAGATACATATATATTTATGTGTGTGTGTGTATGTGTGTGTGTATGCTCTAGCAGATACAAATATGATAGTAGAATTGAAAAAGCATTTGGAAAATAAAGCTATTACATAAATAAAAGTAAAAGAACAAAATATTGAAAATAAATAGGAAAATAAATATTTAGAATGTTATAGGCCTTGTGTGCTTTGGAGAAAATCCAAATAAGAGATCAAACAAATGATGAAAATAGAGAAGGGGCAAAAAATGGCATAATTATAAAAATAAGAACTGAATGTGTCTTATCCCATGTCCAACAAAATGGGTGAAAAATCCCACAACAAAACACAACAATGGAAATATTTCAAAACACTAAGCAGAAGAAAAGGTCCTATAAATGTCTGGAGAGAAACAAAAACAAAAGCAAAAACAAAACAAAACAACAAACAAATAAAAAGCAAACAAAAAAACCTCAGCAATCCACATGGCTTCAATTTCAACAGCCCTGGAAACACGAAGGTAATCCAGTAAATCCTTCAAAAATGTTGATGAAAATTAATTTCAAAAACCAAGTTATTCATCCAACCAAACAACCAGGAATCAAATACATACTAAAGGAAAACATTTCCTCAGAGGACTATTGGAGGATGTCTTCCACCATAAGTAAGAAGTAATCCAAGTGGAACTTATGAGAGTTCAAGAAAATGGGAAATCTGACATAGAGAGAGGTCCAGGAAATCTCTGGAGCCACTTTGCACCATGTGTACATGACAGCAACCTCAGAATGACGCATGAGACAGCTATATGAAGGCCGTCATCACTTCCTCCTCTGCATTTGCAAAAACTTTAAATTTTATGAAGTTACCAGAAAATATGCTCTACCAAAACATGGGATAAAACAAAAACAAACAAACACCTGGAAGACATGAGATTCAGGAACCTGGGAATCCAATCCAGGGATCAGATAAAGGAATTTAAGGATATCATCAAAGGGATGTCCTGAGATTACCATTATTCATCAGACCAAGAAAGTAACCACCTTTGAAGGAGTTATCTAGGAGGAATGTTACCAATGAAACTTGCAACTAAAGAACTATTTGAGATGAAATTGGTTTTGTGGAAAATTAAGGGATTTTTTTTTAAATCAAGTTAGTTAACATACAGCATAATCTTGGCTTCAAGAGTAGAACCCAGTGATTCATCTTTTATGTATGACACCCAGTGTTCATCCCAAAAATTGCCTTCCTTCTTAAAAGTTTTAGCAAGAATTAGCAATTTGCACAGAGAAAGGCAAGCTAATGAAGAAAGTATTGAGTATATTCAGGAAAACATAAAGAAAGAGTTGCTGATGGTAGTTCAATAAAATGGTTAGCTCTAGATCACATTTGCATAGGCATATTGTTTAAATATTGTTATTGACTTAGTATGATTACACTGAGAGGATGGAGGAAAGGAAGTAGAGAATATGGTGGCCTAAAATAGCTAAATCTCCTTCACCATAACAGCAAATCAAGAGATACTATCTCAAATTAATACCAAAAAGATACCAGTATATCATTTTGACATTTACCATGTGCCAGGATATCACATTTAAAAGAACAATAAATGAATGTACAATACTTGAATGAGCTTGTATTATAACATTAAATTATTGAGAGTATCTGCTGTCCAGTCTGAAGGAATTCATTCATTTTCCAGTCCTGCTTTTGTCCTTGGTAATTTGTTATAGTTATGCTTTTCTTTTTAATACAAAAAAATGTATAAAAATAAAAACTTGAAAAGGCAAAAAAAAATTGGCAGAAGAAACATCTAAAATAACTTGCTTTGGGGGAAGGAAGACCAACGAGAATGAGAAAGGTTGGGGCAAGAAAATGATATATTTCTTAAAAAATAAAAACCCATTAATGTATGATTTAACTTTATAAATAATGGGCATCATTATGTTGATAGATTACATTAATTTTAAATAAGTAATGCAATTATGCATTATTCTGAAAATTGGGAAAAGCCTAGGTAAACATTGCTAATAGGAGAGGAAATCAGCACAAATTCCATCTTTCATAATTCCATAATTTTGAGTTGAAATTTGTTTCATTTTGCTTTTAAAAATTATTAATCTCAAAATTTGATTAAAACATTATAAGATCTCTTTATTTTGATTAATCATTTAAGTTCATATATATGTATACACAAACTCAGTCTCCAATTTTTCCCCAGATCCATTTAAAATGTCTACTAATTACATCTCCTATGAAGTCAAATCAGCATACCTGACATTAAATTCAGCTTCCCAACTCCCAATTCAGATCTTATTATTATTAATTAATATTATTAATTTGTTAAAAATAATTCTGATTTGTTATTTTAATATTACATTTAATTTAATTTAAATTAGATAGCCCATATTTATAAATGAGACCCTCCATAATCATCTCCAGGAACACCATAGTTGCTATTAATTCTGAACCAAATTTTTCAAGTCTTAATGTTTATGAGTCCTTCAAACTTTCTAATAAACTCTTATTTTGCTTATGTTAAGCACCCTCTGCCTCTTTTTTTTTATCAATGAAAGAACTTTTTATAATTGACAGAATTAATGTTCTAAGGTCCAATTTGTTTATGCTAAAGACTTTCTTTTATACCTATCTGTGAATAGTTTAACAGTAAAGACTGAAATACTTAGCATACAATGCCAAATGCTCTACCACCTGGTCTTAACCAACCTCTTAGATTATGGCTCCTATTCAGTTCTTGTTATACTCTGGGATGCTCATGATTCCCTGAAGACACACTATCTATTAACACTTTGATGTGATGTCTTCTCTCCTATACTTACACACACACACACACACACACACACACACACACACACACACACAGTGTTGCCAAATTTGATTCTTATTTTGGAATCAAAGTTAACTTCTCCACAATGACTTCAACAATAAAAAAGTTTAGAATTTCTATTAATCCACAGTGTTTATTGGTGCCTGTTACATGCATTTTTTATTCTGTATTGTTTATAATTATTCCTACTTGGATACTCTTTTACTCAGAACAGGGATAATGCCTATATAATCTTTCATCTCCTGCCATGGCTGGCATAATACCTTACACATAATAGACTAGATGATTTGTCCCTTGAATTGCACACTGAAATTATATAACCATATTGAATTTAGTTTCTATTTCTTTTTCTTTCCCTTTTATGCAATACACATTATTACTAATAATTAATATTATTACAAGTAGAAAAACTCCAAAATACTTATAAAATTAAGGAATGTGCAGATAGTGATTATTTTCATAGTTCTGCCAGTCAAATTCCAAGCAAAATAATTACCTCCCTTGGGTTCCCAGTAACCCAGAGGATGCAATGTATATAATAATAATATATTTTAAGTATGATTCAGAAACAACATTAAAGTATAAAAAGAGCGGTTGGGTTCGCAATCTAAAATTAAAGAGTGCTATTATATAATTAGTAACACTGAATCAATTTTTTTTACAAAATCAATCACAAACTGTTGAAATTATTGCTCTTAAGCCTACTGCACCAGATTTTACTGATGCACTTTTACATGTCTTTAGTACAAGTATATTGGTTATTGGAAAGAAAAGGTGTTTCCCAGTTATATACTGTATAAAGGATTTAAGAATGTGGCATTATTGCAGAAATTTCTCATTTGCAAAGAATTCTCATAAAACTTTTCATGTGGAAGATACTGTAGAGATCATCAAACTCCAAACCCCCTACGCTTATCAGCTAAGGAACTTAAGAGAAGGAAACTGATGATTCTAAAGTTCTCTTAGAGATGAAATTCAGATTTACATTTCTCAAAGATTAAGTTTACAAATATCTCTGATATCAATTATCTGGGTTTGGCCTAAAGAAGAGGAATGAATAATTTCGTTCTAAGAGAAGCGGAACACTCAGTACTCCAAACCAGCATTTGCAAAAGGGTAAATTCTCATCTATGTTTGGATGGAATCATAGCGGAGGAAAAAGTATAGAATATACGGCAAAAGAATCTCCCCTTATAACTGATTTAACTCAGGCTTCTTTCTATACCGGGGCACATGAGAATCACTGAAACTATCCCTGAGGGAACCAAGGGCTTGGTAGAGAAAGAATTCTTCAAAAAGTGAGGGAACTGGAGCACCTGGGTAGCTCAGTCAGTTAAGGATCCGACTTCGGCTCAGGCCATGATCTCACAGTTCACCAGTTAGAGGCCCACATAGGGCTCTGGGCTGCCAGTTCAGAGCCTGGAGACTGCTTCGGATTCTGTGTCTCCCTCTCTCTCTGCCACTCCTCCACTTGCACTCTCTCTCTCTCTCTCTCTCTCTCTCTCTATCAAAAATAAATAAATAAATATCAAAACATTTTTAACAAAAAGTGTAGGAACTATTAAAGCTGAGGAGATTTCTTTCTTCCTTTCTTTTTTTAATTTTAGAATTTCCTTTTTTTGTAGAGTAGCAACACAATGATACAGATTTTTAAGGCAGAATACTGCTAATTTCTATATTTATCCATTAAGGCAAGATTTTTTTTTGTTCTTCTGTGACTTGCTTATTTCATGTAGCATGATGTCCCCTAGGAGGTTTATCCATGTTGTCACATATAGTAGGATTTCCTTTTTTTTTTTAAGCTGAATAATATTCCAATGTATGTATGTACCACATTTTCTTTACTCACCTGCTGATGTGGGCATCTAGGGTTTTTTCTGTATCTTATTTATTATAAGTATCTTGTCTATTGTGAATAAGCCTATAATGAACATGGGAGGTATTTCTTTGAAATTCTAAATTCAAATAGTCAAACTCATCCCAGCAGAGAGTAGAATGATGGTTATCAGGAGGTAGTTGTTTAATGGGATTAAGTTTTAGTCATGCAAGATGAGTGAGTTCTAGAGATCTGCTATAAAACATAGTGCCTGTAGTTAACAATATTGCATTATACACTGAAAAATTTGTCAAGAGAGCAGATCTTAAGTGTTCTTACCACACATACACACACACAAAAGATGAGTGGCTAGAGGAAACCTTTGGAGGTGATGGATATGTTTATGACCTGGATTGTGGTGATGGTTCCCCAGGTGTATGCATATGCTCAAATGCATCAAATTGAATATATCTCATATGTGCAGATTTGTATAAAAAGCATTTCTTAATAAAGTTGTTTAAAAAAATAAAATACATCAATCATTAATGCTAATAAAAGAAAAATAATAAAAATGCCACTAATAAGAGACACTTGAAAATAAAATGTTTTGGGAAAGAAAGAGATAAAGGTTAAACTTTAAAGAACATTTATATCTTTGAATTTCACATAGAGTTTACATATACCTGCCACACATTCACCTTAACATGACTTTGCTGGTCTTGACGCTATACTTTTCTAGACTGCATCTGATGTACTTTGTTTTCCACATTTAAGGAACAAAATAGATTTATTAAATATGAAAGAAACTCCATCATCCACCATTTTACAAACTTTGAGACTTCAACACCTGGTGAAACACACAAGTGAAATGTCAGAGTAATGGTCTCAAAATTCTAAAAAAGCTGATCTCTCTTTTCTACAGAAAGGCAGCCTTTTTGTACAATACTAAGATATATCACTTATTTTGATCAGAAAAAGACACTAATGATTCCATTGGAAATGTCAAACCAAGAGCTCACTGATATAAATATTAATCATGGTATACTAAACTTTTTGATTTATATGACTGAAAGTCAGTGACGTTTCTCCCATATAATTAATATTTTTAATATGCTCTAAATACCTCCAAGACATCATGAAATATCCAAAGGTGATCTATGAAAAAAAAATGAGTTGTCTTGAATATATATCTCAGAAAAAAATTCAAGCATTTAAAAAACTTTTGTTTTTCAGGTAACATTTTCTATTATGTTCCAACTTTAAATATAGCTAGTGTTTTTAACTAGCTTTCTGACAATTTAGATAATAAAAGATAAATTTGAGCAGACAATGACAGAATGAGAAGCAAGAAATAAGAGGATCAGTCAAGATGGAAAATGTGATAAAATATTCAGTTTTCTGATTATTAATTATATAAACTCCAAAAGTCTGTTATTTGGCCCTTTGGAGAATTTATTTAAAAAAAATGCTAGGAGTTTTGACACCAATAAAAGAAACTTCCTTGACAAGAATGAATTCAAATCTGAAATAACACTTACTTTTTTTGCAGATCTTCTGCCTACACTAGATTAATGTCTGAATGGTCATGAGTTGAAAATTGGCATTTGTTTTAAATTCTAAACAAGGCTCTTGACCATGGTGACCTAGAAGAAAATTTATACTTGTGGGGAAACAAATGAAATTGTAATAATGAGAGTAATAATACAGGGATTCAATTCTGGAAAATAAAAACAACATTGTGGGACACCCATCCTTTATAGCCAGACATTGGTGCTCAAATGCCACCTCTGCCACTTAGAGATTTCACCAGGCTGAGCTTCAGTATCTCCCGCTACAAGAGCCTCAGCGTCTATGTCAGATGGTGGGAGACTTCAGTGAGATCAAATATGTAAAAATCTAGCCCTGGGAATAAATACTAGCTCTGGCCATTATTTTCCAGTTTGGGGGTTTGTTGGTTTGGTTTTGTTGTTTTTCACTTCCCCTACAGATTATTAATTCTTTTAAAGAAATGGGGAAAAAACCATGGCACAGAGAAGTATAGAATATAAAATAAATATAAATGTAAGCTATTTTGCTAACTGTCTTATAACCACAACAAATTAGTACAGAGAATGCCCTGTACAAAACCACATGATAAAGGTTCAGAGATTGAGATGCTCCCTGAGGCAGTCCTGGAGATTTCAGTTTCTGGTATTTGGAAGTTAGGCTGTGGTCATTTTCTAGATGGATCACTAAGTGTGTGGCACAATTCATGCTTTTAACCAGATTTGGACAGAAGAATGACCACTTGGCCCAGGAAAAAGTGGAGTAAGTATTTGGTTTCCTGTAGCAATCTGGCAAAAGTTGTCATATGTTATAATATATACCCAGTACATTAGAAATGAATGCAACTTTGTTTAATTTCTTTACTAACCCCTCCTAAATCTGGTATACAACCTTAATTCAGGCAATGAAAACTGAATTATTACTTCCATTTTACTATAGACACATACATGTGACATTTTATTATTGTGACATTCTCTAATCGTTTATGATTGTGGAAGAAGAAAGACTGACAAGTAAAAGATGTGTTATAAAGCATTTCATTAATTTTTATGTTGCTATGAAACATCCTAACTCTATGTTCCCTATTTTTAAGGGTTAACATTAATTTAAAAGTAAATTGTTTTTCCCAGAAAATGACAAAAATTTTTGTTTCAATTGGACTGTTTATTGAAATTATAAATAATAATCTGTTGGAGAAGTCAGTATTTAAAAAGATAATAATAATATCCCAAAGATACATATATCCTCCTGAAACCTATGAATGTGTTACTTCATAAATGGAATTTCTTTACACATGGGATTAAATTAAGGATCTTGGCAATGAGAAAGAATAAAATCATGCCATTTGCAGCAACATGGATGGAACTGGAGGGTATAATGCTAAATGAAATAAGTCAGTCAAAGAAAGACTGATATCATATGTTTTCACTCATATGTGGATCTTGAGAGACTTAGCAGGAGACCATAGGGAAGGGTGAAAAAATAGTTACAAACAGAGAGGGAGGGAGACAAACCATAAGAGACTCTTAAATACAGAGAAAAAACAGGTTTGATGCAGGGTTGGGGAGAGGAGAAAGTGGGTGATGGGCATTGAAGAGGGTACTTGTTGGGATGAGCACTGGGTGTTGTATATAAGCCAATTTGACAATAAATTATATTAAAAATAATTAAGGATCTTGATGTGGGGAGATTATCCTGGATTATCCAAGTGGATTTAAATATAATGACATGTATCTTTATAAGCTAGGGGAGATCTAACTACAAAAGAAAAGGTGATGTGAAGATAGATACAGAGATTGTAATGATGTGGCAATGAGCCAAGAAATGCCAGTAGTCTCTGGAAGCTGGAGAGGCAAGGATTCTCCCCAGAGCATCTGGAGGACTAAACCCTTGTAACAATCTGATTTGAGCCCCATGACCCTGATTTCAGATTTGTGGCCTCTGAAACTATTAGGATAAATTTGTATTGTTTTATGCCACCCAAGTTTGTGGTAATTTGTTTGTAGCCTAGTATGATATTTTAAATATGAAGTACACCCTCAAAAGTTGATGATTTTTGCTGTCAAGCAGAAAAATTAAAAAAAAAAACATATAATATGCAAAAATGTTAAGTATTTGAGAAGTTTGTTTTCAAGGTGGCAATCTCTTCCCATAGACATGCATTAATGAAAAAAAATATTTTATAATAGAAAACAAGAAGCATGTCCTGAAATTATCAATAAGAGTTCATTCTTTCTTCTGGAAAATGTGACCTTGAAACGTCCAAGAACAGTTTGGCACTACTTTTGTGAACTAAAGTGTCTTCCCCCAAATTTTAAGAACTAAATCTACTTATGTCCTTCTGCAAGTACATCTGTTAGCTTTTATTTATTTATTTATTTATTCATGTTTTATGTTTTTTATGTTTTTATTTTATTTTTTTTTTAATTTATTTTTGAGAAACAGAGTGAGACAAAGAGTGAGCGGGGGAGGGGCAGACAGAGACGGAGACACAGAATCTGAAGCAGGCTCCAGGCTCTGAGCAAGTGGTCAGCACAGAGTCTGATGCGGGGCTCGAACCCATAAACTGTGAGATCATGACCCGAGACGAATTCGGACGCTCAACCGACTGAGCCACCCAGGTGCCC
Organism: Lynx rufus; assembly: GCF_022079265.1. NCBI lineage: Eukaryota > Metazoa > Chordata > Mammalia > Carnivora > Felidae > Lynx > Lynx rufus. The sequence goes on along the minus strand of NW_025814837.1, from coordinate 11,982,928 downwards.
CTATGTTTTATTTTTATTTTTGAGAGAGATAGACAGACAGAGACAGCACATGAGTGGAAGAGGGGCAGAGAGAGGGAGGCGCAGAATCTGAAGCAGGCTCCAGGCTTCCAGCTGTCAGCACAGAACCCAAAGTGGGACTTGAACCCACAAACCATGAGATCATGACCTGAGCTGAAGTTGGACGCTTAACCAACTGAGCCCCCTAGGCGCTGGAAATAGGCTTAGCTCTCTCTGGTCATTCAGAAGATATTTTATAATTGTCATCCTACATGTTTTTTTTTGTTTGCTTGTATATATACATTAAATCAATGAGTGTGTGTCTAGTGCTTATGTGTGTCTGAGTTTTTATGTGTGCTTTTTAATTTTTGAAGTAAAATTTTTTATAAACATATACATAAATTGTTCTATACTTTTATAATTTGAATTTTCAGTTGACATTTTTACACTTTATCATATAAATTACAACTATCTTATTGATTATCAGAATATAATGGCATTCCTTTCAGAGGCTACTCTTTAACTTATTTATAATTATTTAATAATATAGAATTTTTCTACCCAGTAAATTTTTGTTGTTTTTGTTTTACTTTAAAGCAATTTATTTGAGTACGTACAACTTTGGAATCCTAATGGTCTCATATTAATGATTCTTTCCTTCCAACAATTAATATCATGTATGTCAATACACAAAATATCTGCAATTTTCAGCTATTTTTTTCTCAGTGACATTTGGGTTTCTCATGAATGTACAAAAAAAAAAGAGGTGATTATAATTGCGATAGTTTTTTATTTGTCCTCTATTTTACAACTTAGACAATGATTATTTCTCTATTGAACACTGGAAAAAATAAGTCAAACATTAAGTTAGTGATGATTTAAATTTAAATTTTAGTATCCTATAGAAATCATAACTATTTTCAAAGGACACTATTTCTTGAATCACATTTTAGTATATATTTTATTTTTTCCTACTGAGATTTTTTGAGGCTTTTGAATACAAGGGATTAAAAAATATATGATTTAAGGATTTATCTTCATTGTAGTTGATAATGACCCAAATAATATTCTGATTATCTATGATGCTGATTCTCATTTCCTGAAAAAAAACTTCTAATTTTTTTTAAAAACCTTTACTACAACAACATAAGAAAGTGTGAATCCTTTCACATAGATTCTTCATATATTCATTAATTCAGTTAGAAAGATGTGGCAGTGATGAGGTGTGAAAAGAACAGTGAGTATGGAATGAAAGTAAAATATGTTGCAAACTGCACTATGCTATCTGTTGGCTTTGCAAGTTAGGAAAACTATGTAAGGTCAGTTTCCTTACATTTAAAATGTGACTAAAAATACTCTGATTAAAAGTAATTATTGAAAAACTTAATGAAATAACTGTAAAATCCTCAAGCACAGTATTTGAGATATAGTGAGCCTCAATTGAATATTCCCTTGCCTTAGTCATTATAGAATCTTTTGGCTCCTTTAAGTCCAGTAAATGCTTATTACATTTTATTGCTTTGAATATCCCGGTATAGTTCCCTGCTGAGTTATGCTAAAATTCATGAAGGACTCATATTGCTTAGGATACAGCCTATGCAGCCTCCTTCTACTTCTCTGTGCCTTCTACCTTAGACACACTACAGAAACATGTAAAGGAGAACAAGGAGAAGGGTTGCCTCTTAGCCACATTTTTGAAAATATTTCCTCTTTGTCATCTCTAAGATAACATTATCATGACAATGTCTAACATTTTGACATGACAGGTGTTAAAACTCTGATGAGAAATATAAGAGAAAACGCAGTGAGGAATTAATAACTGATCCCATGTTAAAAACTGAATCATGGCGAGATGGTGGGCAAAGAAGGCTTCCTGTTTATATATGTACCTCCATTAACTGATAGCTGACTCAACCTCCACACCATCCAATGTACATGGAAATTACTGAATTTTCATAATTACTTAACTATCCACTTGCTATAAAATTAGCAATTCATTGTTCATTCATCCTTTAGAGTTAATACATAATTCTTTAATATCCTAAAATTTACATACCTTTTTTTCTGTAAAGATAAATAAATAAAGATAAAAATATTGTCACAGGTCTAAAATAGATAATTTTGGTGGTGCCTGGGTGGCTCAGTCGGTTAAGTGTACGACTCCTGATTTCAGCTCAGGTCATGATCTTACAGTTTTGAGAGTTTGAGCCTCACATTGGGCTCTGCACTGACAGTGCGGAGCCCAGTTGGGATTCTCTCTTACCATTTCTCTCTGCCCCTCCCCTGCTCTCACATACTTGCTCGCTCTCAAAATAAATGAATAAACTTTTAAAATAATAAATAAATAGGGGCACCTGGGTGGCTCGGTGGGTTGAGTAGACTGAATCTGCAGCTCAGGTTGTGATCTCATGGTTCCTGAGTTTGAGCCCCATGTTGACAGCTCAGAGCCTGAAGTGTGCTTCAGATTCTGTCTCCCTCTCTCTCTGCCCCTCCCCCACTTGTACTCTGTCTCTCTGTGTCTCAAAAATAAATAAATGTTATAAAATAATAAATAAAATAAAATAAAATAAAATTGATAATTCTGTGCTAACATTGAGAAACTACCTAGAAAATCTGAACTGGAGAGTTCCTAGAAGGTAAAGCATGTGTCATTTCTTTTGTTTCCTTGGAGTTTCTCAGATTTCCACAATTAATATGGGTAGAATAAATGAAACAATATTATAATGCAATATTTTACTCATTTTGCACTGTTAGGTAAATAGATTTTATTCAGGAAAATCATTTTTGGGAGCGTGAGCGCAATTTAAAATTGTTTATAAAAAAAATATTCCAGTGAAGTGGGAAATCAATAATACTCTAAGAATTCAAATTCCATGAAAATTATATTATACCTCAGTCATGTTTACTTCTTTAATAACTGATTTTTTAGGAGAGTTTGGTCTTTTTTCCATGAGATACGCTTGTTGTCTTTAAATGATTCTTCATTCAATAATTGTTGATGTCAAATATCCAAAATATTGCATTCACACTAAAACTGGGCTTAGTAACATATCATTCTAGATTTGCGTATTTACTTATTCATAATAAACAACAAGATCCTCATTTTTTTAAGTTTATTTATTTACTTTGAGAGAAAGTGTGTGCAAAAATGAGCGGGGGAGGGGTATAGAGAGAGGGAGAGAGAGAATCCCAAGTGGGTTCTGCACTGTCAGGGCAGAGTCTGATACAGGGCTCAAACTCATGGACTGTAAGATCACGACCTGAGCCAAAATCAAGAGTCAGATGCTTAACCCACTGAGCCACGCAGGAGCCCTCCCAAATTCCTAATTTTTAATAAAGTAACTATTATACTGTATACTTACAATTGTTTTTTATGAAACTAAAAATAAACTAGTGATATGAGTATAGGTTCAGACAGATTTTGTGTCAGTCCCAGCAAATAATGAATGTCACACAAAGGCCCCTGCATCTATAATAAATTGGCCTATGTTTAGGAGAGCTCATTGTCAAAGATACATTATTAACTTTCTCTCATTTTAATTTAGATGCCCAAATTAAGTTCCAGACATACAAATTACTTAAAATATCTGTTTTTAAAAGAGAAAAATTAGATTTTAATGTGAATGATATCATTCACATGTCTTACATGATATATACGTCTTTGCCAGGTGACTTTCAGGCTTAATAGAAAACTTACTTTCAAACTACTGAGTACCACTTAATTGTTGTGGGACTTTTCTCAATCTCATTTCTGAGCACTAATTTATAAAACTGGCATTTTAATGTCTGTCATACCTATCTTATTGAAATTGTTTCTATTCAAATAAGGTGTTATATGAGATAACACTACTATATCTGAAAATTTCAATTGTTATACCAATCATACTTGTAGTGATATCAGTAGCAATAATTATGCATACTTCAATTTTCATCAAGTATACTAAATAAATATATTTTCATTTTTAATGAATATATTACAAATGAATATAAATCTATGTCTATGACATAGTCATAATAGCTAGAGATTGAAGTCATTATATAGATACAACTGTGTCACCCTAGTCTTAAATACCTCTTCTGGTCTTCAATTTTATCAGTAATAAAATGAGAATAACACCTGTTATAGAGTCATACTATGATTACAAAACAGAATATAATATAAAATACTTGGCTCATAGTAAAGACTCAAAGCATTTCACTAAAATATAGAAATTTGTAGTGTAGGTAATTCATATAGGTCTGTAATACTGAGAAAAATATGACCATTTGTTGTGAAACAAGCACTACCCTCCCCCCCCCCCGACTCAGGGAAGAATTGTCAGGAGAATAACAAAATCCATATGAAAATGTTTTTAAAATTAGGAAGTTAAGTTTCAAAATAATTTTTTCACTGCTGTTATGCTCATTTTAGAAATGAAGAAAATGTTTTATAACAATGATTTATTATAATTTACTTCAGCAGTTATGCCCAGAATCTCCTGTTATTACGAGTGTATATCTCTACATATCATAATTCTTAAGCATAACTTTATTTGCAATGTTATGAGGTGTGAGTTAATTTATTAACTTGTAGATGCAGGGAGGTAATGACCTACAGTTCACAGAGTCAGTAATATTTACTGAGCAGAATTGGGGGGTACATTAAAATTATAGCATACTCTAAATTCAGGTCCTTTGTAATTATTCTCCCCTTTGCCTTGATCAGTCTTCCTTGAAATATCAACTTGTTCACTCTCATAACACCAAACTCTTCTCAAATGTCACCTTATTTGAGGTGTCCAATAACATCATCTAATTGTACCCTGGAACTATTCATAACCTCTACTTCATAGAACTTATTTGAAAGATATTACATTTTAGTAGACTTTATCTTTAAAGTAGTTTTAGATTCACAACAACATTGAGCAAAAGGCACAAAAATTTTCCCTATATTCCTTGCCCCCACACATACATAGCCACCACCATAATCAATATCCCCACCACAGTGGTACATTTGCTACTATTGATGAACCTAAAATAACACATCATAATCACTCAAAGTCCATAGTTTACATTATAATTCACTATAATTCACTGTATATTCTATGAGCTTGGACAAATGTATAATGACATGTACCAAATCACCATAGTATCATATAGTATAGTTTCACTATTTTAAAAATCATATAATGAAAAGACATGAAGGAAATGTAAATACTACTACTAAGCGAAAGAATCTAATCTGAAAAGGTTACATAGTGTATGCTATGATCTGAATGTTTATGCCCACTCCTGCCCTCAGGTCATGTTGAAATCCTAATTACCAAAGGTAATGATGCTAGGAGATGGGACCTTTAGGAAGTGCTGAAGTCAGAAGAGTAGTGCCCTCATGAATGAGATTAGTGCCTTGTTAAAGAGACTCTAGACAGATTGCTAGAACCTTCTATCACGTGAGGACACAGTAAGAAGGCACCCTTTTGAACAAGGAAATGACCTCTCACCGTCTGCCTCACTGAATTTGCTGCCTGTGCCATGATCTTGGACTTTGTAGCCTTTAGAACTAAGAAAAATTTCTGTCTTTTATAAGCCATCAAGGCTACAGTATTTTGTTATAACAGCCCAAACAGACTAAGACACTGTATGATTCCAACTATACAACATTCTACAAAAAAGAAAAACACTGTCATCATTTCCTATAGATTATTTATGAGGCTTATCATTTGGGATAGTGTAATTGCAGTACAATTGTAGTATTGATTTTTTGTACTAGATGGCAGGAACTCTGTTCAACTCACAGCCCAAAACTCTTATCTCCTCTCTGGTGGACCATGAATGAAATCTCTACTTTTGTTTGTTTGTTTAGACTTCCAGCTGTTTATTTTTTTTTCTGGAAATTTGAAGTTTCCTCTAAATAGGTGCAGTTCAGTAGACAAAGATTTATGCAGAGTATACACCCAGAGTTTGGAGGACTTTCTCTGCTCTTATTACACGACCAGGACTGTATTTCCTCTCCAGCAAAAAGATTTATAAAGGCAAGTCTCAGTAGTTTGATTTCTTGTAGTCTCCATATCCCTTCAATTTCTGCTTTTTTTTTTGAGGGGGAGGGTTACTTTTTAAAGCATTCTTTAGCCTTTAAACAGTTATTTTTATATAGTTCTTCAGAGTTTATATTGGTTACCTGTGAGTAGGTTAATTAGGCCAGATATTCCATCATTACTAAACTGTATTCATGTTAGAGCATATTTAAGGAAGCAAGTCAAAATATTCTAGAGTTTTTAAAGTGTAGGGTTAAAGGATCATGAGATAGAGTTTGCCCAATTGAATGTTCTATATAGAAAGAATCTCTTGCAGCATGCTGCTATTTGCCAGTAAATTTTTTATAGAATTTTTATACTTTTTGCCTGTCTGAATGTTACTAATAACCACTAAGCATCCAGGCAGGTTTAAATATCTTTAATGCAGGAAAAAATTTGTGTATGTTATAGTAGAATGGAAGCTAAAATTGTTGTTATAGAGATTTGATAGTGGCTTTTTGAAAATGTAACTGTAGTAGAATTATCTGATGTGTTATATGATGAGCCAGTAATGTGTGTGTGTGTGTGTGTGTATGTGCGCATTCATATTTATCAGGATTCAAAATTTGGCCTTCAGAATGGAGGTCATGGATAGTGGATAAGAATGTCTTGATCTATGGTTTTTGGATACAACTGGGAAACAAATAAAATACTGAAATTGGATGTAAATTAGTTAGTAGTTGTATTTGAAGATCCTTTTGCAGTGTTTTATTGAGAAGCACCAAGGAGGAATAAAATGTGCAGATGACAAGTATGTATCCATCAAGTACAACATGAGATATTTTCAAACATTGTATATTTATACCCATTGTGTCTTTATTCCTATAAATGTTTCTTATTTTACAGATGAGAAATCCAGCATTTGTTGAGGTCAAATATTTATCTCACATGACAAAAATTATGAGTGGTGGAACTAGAATTAGAATCTAGGGAAACCTGCCTCTAGATCTCAAGTACTTTCAAGGCTATATGCACCATGGTGTCTTTTTGCAGAATCCATGTGCTTGAATATAAGTATCCCCGCTCAGGAAAGGCATGCAGAAACTCAAATATAACAAATTTCCTCAAGTTTATAGATGGAAAAAGACTGAAGAAAAATATTACAGCATATTATTCATGTTTGGTCCTACTGGTTGAGTATGCAGGATCCACACAGGTGGCTGGAAGCAAAGTTTTAACAAAGGCATGTATTTTGAGATCTATCAGATGTCCCCAAGATTAGATACATGAATTTAGTAACTTCAGAATTTTTCTGGTTTTCCCCTGAGCTTACAACCATTCTATTTTGCACTTGTTTGTTGTTCTTTTTGTCTTTTTTTTTTTATCTTTTCAATCCCTTGATGAAATCAAATGCTCTATCTCATAAGAAGACTTCATTAGATAGTCCATCTGTGATTGACATTGCTATTTTTAAATCTTTTTTTTAATTTCAGAGAGAGAAGAGAGGAAAGGTACAAGGGAGTGAGAGAGAGAAACTTAAGCAGGTTCCAAGCTCAGCGCGGAGCCTGGGGCGGGGCTTGATCACACAACCCTGGGATCATAACTTGAGCTGAAATCAAGAGTCAGATGATCAACCAACAGCCCCTCAGGTGCCCCAGCATTGCTATTTTTTTAAGTGCTAAATAATGTTTGAAGAACTTATTTTATATTATGCTAACCATACAGTTATTTACTGTGTGTACAAATATGACCCACGAAGATGCCAATACCATAAAGTACAGGAGCTAACTCTGGCTGTTAACACATTAAACACTTAGTAGGTAATCCTTCAACATTTCCTACTTTAAATAGTGGAATACTTTGTAGTAGTTTAAATTGGTAAATTGGCCCACAAATTTAGAAGTCCGAAGTTTACAGTTGAACTTTACTTTCTTCTTACTTTTGATATTAAACAAAATATATCCTTTCAAGTTATCTTCCAAGAATTTTACTGTGATATGGTTTATAAGTGGATTTTAAAATGCTACTGTAGAATAATGGATTTTACTTTCTTTCAAGCATGTTCTTAAGGAACAAAATCATTAATGTAACTACAACCCACTAAATTAATGTTGTGTCTCTTTTACAATATTTCAGTCAGTATTTCCTATCATTTTACTATGTGACCATGTTTGAATAGGTTTATATAATTGACTGCCCCAACTGCAGCATTTACGAAAGTTATATGCAGTTGGCACTAGGATATCTCAAGTTCCTAAGCTCATTACATTTATGACTTTTGAAAGCTAGCAGTCAAGTCATGTCTCTTCAGCGTAAGACTCCAAGGAATTGCACATATAAAGAATTAAAAGAAAAAGTGAGTTGAAAAGAGTCAAAAGCAAGCCAGACTAGTAGGAGACACAAGCAGCAAGAAACAGCAGAAAGCAGAGTTTCAAAGTAGGATATGTGGACTCTCGTGGTACACATAGATATCAAAAGAAAAACAAACGGTAACATTTTGGTATTCACCCAACTTTCAAAAGGAAGCCTCCAGAGAAACTGGAAAAAGTATCTTAAGGAATTTTTACCTCTGAGATTCAACTTGTTGAAAAGATGTAGATTGAGATGAATAATAGCATTCTTTCAGATTGTGATTCTATTCTCTACATGTGGAAATAGTGGCTTTATATACACATAGGCATATCCCTTTGTTCTCACGAAGAAAGCTGTGATTTTGAGGAGAATGTAGCAAGTATTTTCAGGTTAGAAATAGAGGTACTGCTGTTTCACTTGCACAAAAATGCACCTGATAATGAGTTGCATTTATTGTATGCTTAATTAAAACTGTGTTTCCGTTTACATATAATTTTTGAAACACTGTTTCATGAAGATAATTAACCTCACCATAAGTGGTTTTTTTTTCATTAGTTTTAATAAAACAAGTTTTGAAATATTCAAGCCAATCTTTATATCAAATACCCTTACCTGATACATACTAATCTAAATATATAGGATATTGTCCTTCACTTTTAAGGCAGCTTCCTGGTGAATATTGAGATTTAAAGTTAAAATGGATATTCCTTTTTTTAAGTTTATTTATTTATTTTCAGAGAGAGAGAAAGGGCACAAGCAAGCCAGCACAAATGGGGTAGGGACAGAAAGAAAAAGAAAGAATCCCAAGCAGGTTCCACACTCAGTGGGAATCCTGATGTGGGTCTGGATCCCGTGAACCAGGAGATCACAACCTGAGCCCCTGAGCCAAAATCAAGAGTCGGACATTCAAACCAACTGAACCACCCAGGCATCCCAAAATGGGTATTTCTAATATAACTTTAATTTAAAATGTATTCATATGTTTTTATGCAGCCAGGGAGTTGGATAATTGAGTCCAAGTACAAAAATTCCACTAGAACTATTATTGCTTAGAAATCAGATGGAATGATGATTTGTGTCTGCAGTCAGATGCAGCATCTGTTGCCAATCAAATCATTTCTTTCAAATGAAATCTTGTTTATCTTAAAATGCAGTGATCTACATACTTCAAAGCCATCTATTTTCAAAATAAAATAGATACAGCTAACAAGCTGGGATTTCTTTCTAACAGGATTCTTTTATTTTTTTAACTGGCAGAATATGTATAAAACATATTGAGACATTTAGGTAAATTACAGAAAACTTTAAAGAAAACAGTTAATGGCAAGATAAAAACTTTTTGCATTTTTCTAAAAGAAAACAAATTGTTTTTCATATTCTTTGGGGCCATAATGTTAATAATGGAAGTGCTTCTTTCTAGGTGGTTATATCTTCCTCACTCAGCCTGAAAATTGTACATTGGAAATTAAGTGAAAATGGATTTCACAACATTTTAAATAATAAAAAAGATATATGTATGAAACTAGCACTGGCCAAGATGGATTTAACCTCCTACTTGAAGCAATCCAAAAATAAAACAAAATAAAATGTGATTTTCAAGATATCAGGCATCAAAGCGGGTATCAAATATAAGGAAATTAAAGATAATCAACACTGAGAAATGGGAAACAAACAAATAAGCCCTAAAACTGTATCAGCTTACTCTGTTGATAGAGTTTCTGACCAATGGTAAAGGGAGAGGACTATGAGTTAGTGCCTGGTAGGCATGTTAATTTTAGGAGCTGGAGCTGAGAGAACATAGAAAGTAATCATTTAAAGTAAGAAAGACAAAGTCCCTGAGAGGACTTTATCCATCCCTGAGATGGATATTAATCAGTTAATCATGCTGGGGGGAAACAACCTAAGATGGGAAAGAACCATCTTAGAGCAGTAGAGGGAACTGTATCCAGTGCTCACGCAGAGCCTCATTCTCTTAGACAAGAAACCTCATGAGTCACAGGCACTGAATAAAGGATTCAGAAGAGTTTAGTAACAGTAGTAGGATGATTATTCAGACTGAGCTATCATCCAACATAACCCTAAAAGCAATATGTAAAAGGACGAAATCAGTTCCAAGTAACTGCACCAGGCAAAGCTCAAAAACAGTAATAACACAAAACAATATCTAACAACTAACCAAGTATTTGTCTGGCATCCAAACAATACCAGGCATGCACAAAAAGGAGAAAAATGCAATTCATAATAATGAGAAAAATCAAATAATCGAACAGACCCAGAAATGATAGAAATATTAGAATTAAAAGGCCAAGACATTACCACTATTATTATAAGTTCAGAAACTTAAGTAGAAGCACTAAGGATGTTGAAAAAAGAATACACAAATTGAATTCCTGAGAGATGAAAATTATAATGGATATAATAAAACTATACTGTAGAAGGTTAACAGTAGATTGGAAACTGCAGGAAACAAACAAAACAAGATTACCAAAGTAGAAAACTAAGCAAAATAAATTATCTACAAACTATCCATTAATCTAAAAGAAATCAGGGATCTATACTACAAGAATGTTATAGAAAGTCTTTAACAATAAAGAGAAATAACACAATTACAAAATATAGATTTACACAAAGAAAGAGAAACGAAGATATTAATTTTGTAAGATATGTTAATTTTGTAAAGAGTTAATGTTTTTATTAACTAAATCCTATTAAAATATAATTGAATGCTTAAACAGAAATGATAACAATGAAGCATGGGGTTTACAGCACACATAAAAATAAAATACATCATACCAGTAGTACAAAGGATGGGAATGGTTTAATGAAAATATGTAATTATAAGTTTTTTATACTATACTTGAATCAGTATAATATCACTTAAAGTCAGACGGATAAATTTTACATGTATACTAAAGCAACCACTGAAATGATGAAATAAAGCTATCATGACCAAGGTAGTCTCAAGGTTCCCCTCAGCTTGACTAAACTTTTTTTTAATTTTTAAAAATTTTTATTAATGTTTATTCATTTTTGAGAGAGGGAGAGAGCACAAGCAGGGGAGGGGCAGAGAGAGAGAGAGAGACAGAAGGAGAGAGAGAGAGAGAGAGAGACAGAATGTGAGGCAGGCTCCAGGCTCTGAGGTGTCAGCACAGAGCCTGATGTGAGGCTCAACTCACAAACAATGAGATCATGACCTGAGCCAAAGTCAGACGCTTAACTGAGCCACCCAGGCTCCCCATGACTAAATTTTAGACAGGTTTTTTCCTGACTATAGGTCCCTGACCTTCTCCTTCTTAAAGCATTTATTCTAGAATACTTGCAAGTGTAAATTATTTTTCTGCCCTTTCAAGATATAAATATTCTCCTATATCTTTATACCCAGTAATATCTTTCTTAAGTACCTGAGAGCCATCCTTCAAAATACAATCATCAAAAAAATAGCCCCTCTCTCAGTTTGTGGAAGTGAAGGGTTTCTGTGGAAGACTCCAAAGAAACCTAACTTATTTAAGCACCAAATAGCAAACAAAGGTGTCTTAATTTCATTGACCGACTTCCCCTTTAAAGTCCTCTAGTATTTTCCCTAGCTCACTTCAGCACTTAAAAACTCTCCCATTTGTTTTAGCGAGCTAGAGTTCAATCTCTCTTTTGTAATAGTTTTGATCTCTATTTAATAATCTTGAATAAAATCTCTCATGCTTGTTTCATTCCATCCAGTTAATTTTTCTTGGAGAGTAATTAATGGAACATCAAAGGAGATGATATTAATCATAAAAAGCATTTAATTAATTCAAAAAAAGAGAAATAGGAGAACAATAAGAGCCAATGAAACATACACACAAATAACAAGGGCTTAGAATTAAACCTGACCTTATCAATGTTCACATTAAATGTTAAGTATTTAAATTTTTTTTTTCAACGTTTATTTATTTTTGGGACAGAGAGAGACAGAGCATGAACGGCGGGAGGGGCAGAGAGAGAGGGAGACACAGAATCGGAAACAGGCTCCAGGCTCTGAGCCAGCAGCCCAGAGCCTGACGCGGGGCTCGAACTCAACGGACCGCGAGATCGTGACCTGGCTGAAGTCGGACACTTAACCGACTGCGCCACCCAGGCGCCCCAAATGTTAAGTATTTAAAATACACCAACTAAAAGACAGAAATTTCTAGTTTGCATTTAAAAAAAACCAGATATGTGCTGTCTGTGAGAAACACACTTTAAGACACAAAAACATTAAAATTAAAACATGGAGGGAAATTACCAGGGCTAAAGAAGCTCATTTTTGAATGACAAGGGGACCAATTCATTCACAAGAAAAAAAGATCCTAAATATTTATGCACTAGTAATGGACCTTCAAAATGTATGCAGAAAACATTGATAACATTGCAAACAGAAATAGACAAATCCATGATTACTGGCACAAATGCCAATATTCCTCTCTCTCAATAACTGATATAACAAATAGAAAATCATAAAATGTATAGAAAAGATGAACAATATCATCCTCCAAGATGACTTACTAAACATTTATGGTACACCTCACCCAATGACAACAGTAAATGCATTTTTCTCAAATATGCATGGAATGTTTACCAAGACAGTTAATTTTCTGGGCAATAAAACAATTTTCAAATTTAAAAGATTCAAATAATACAGAGCACATCTTCTGAATAATTATTTTATTTACATTTATTTATTTTTGAAAGACAGAGAGAGAGACAGAGCACAAGTGGGGGAGGGGCAGAGAGAGAAGGAGACACAGAATCTGAAGCAGGCTCCAGGCTCTGAGCTGTCAGCACAGAGCCCAACACGGGGCTCAAACCCACAAACCGTGAGATCATGACCTGAGCTGAAGTCAGACACTCAACCAACTGCACCACCCAGGTGCCCCTGAATAATTATTAATCAATAGTGGAAAGATCTCTAAAAATACTCCCATAGCTTATTTAGAAAATAAATAGTACATTTATAAACATCCCATCGGTTAAAGAAATTAAAAGGGAAAGATAAAATATTTAATCTGAATAAAAATGAAAACACAACCCAACACAATATGGGCTAGAGCTATGCGCAGAATTAAAATCTGTACAACAAAACATTCGCAATAGAAAATAAAAACAAGTCAAAAATCAATGACTTCATTTTTACTTTAAGTAACTAGAAAAACAATAGCAAAGTAAAGAGAAACAGTGAGAAGCATAATGGAAATTAGTATAATGGGATTCAGAAAAACAACAGTGAAATCAATGAAACCAAGACTTGGCTCTAAAAAAGAACAAAGATGGAGGACTAGCACTACCTCCTATACTTATAGTATACCATACCTATAGTATGTCTTTAAGACATACTGTAAAACAAAGTACTTATTAGAATGATTAGGTGTAAAAATTGGAATATGGATAAATGGAGCATGATAAAGAGTCCAGAAATAGTTCCACTCATATACAAACACATGATTTACAAAGTGAAAGAGATTTCAGTAAATAAATTTTCCATGAATGCTGCTAGAAATATTGTTTAGCCATTGGTAACAAAATTAACTTTGAGGCATGTTTTACACCATATATAAAAACTAATTCAAAATGAATCCCAGACTTAAATTTAAAATCTCAAACCATAACATTTTTAGAAATAACCTTAGGAGAATCTCTTTATTATCTTGACTGAGGCTAAGATTTCTGAGAATCAAAACAAAAAAAAATCCATTAAAAAAAAGAAAACAAACAAACAAACAAACAACTTGAAGCATAGGCTAAAGTGCAGGATCTTGAAGCTTCCAGCTTTCATTTTCTTTTTCAACATTACTTTGGCTATTTGGAGTCTTTGAGGTTCCATACAAATTTTAGGATTGTTTGTTCTAGCTCTGAAAAGAATGCTGGTGCTATTTGGATTGGAATTGCATTCAATGTGTATATTGCTTTGGGTAGTATCAACATTTTAACAATATTTGTTCTTCCAAGCCATGAGCATGGAATGTGTTTCCATTTCTTTGTGTCTTCTTCACTTTCTTTCATAGGCTTTCTATAGTTTCCACTGTACAGATCTTTTACATCTTTGGTTAGGTTTATTCCTAGGTATTTTATGGTTCTTGGTGCAATTGCAAATGTGATCGATTCCTTGATATCTCTTGCTATTGCTTTGTTATTGTTATATAGAAATGCAACCAATTTCTGTACATTGATTTTATATCCTACGACTTTGCTGAATTCATTATCAGTTCTAACAGTTTTTCGGTGGAGTCTTTCAGGTTTTCCATGTAGAGTATCATGTCATGGACTTCTTTTTTGCCAACTTGGAAGCTTTTTTTTCATTTTGTTGTCTGATTGCTGAGGCTACGACTTCCAACATTATGTTAAACAACAGTGGCGAGAGTGGACATCCCTGTAGGTTCCTGATCTCAGGGGGGAAGCTCTCAGTTTTTCCCATTGAGAATGATATTAGTGGTGGGCTTTTCATACATGCCCTTTATGATGTTAAGGTATGTTCCTTCTAACCTGACTTTCTTGAGTATTTTTATTAAGAAAGGATGATGTATTTTGTCAAATGCTTTTTCTGCATCTATGGTTCTTATACTTTCTTCTATCAATGTGATATATCACATTGATTGATTTTCGAATATTGAACCACCCCTACATCCCAGGAATGAATCCCACTTGATCACAGTGAATAATTATTTTAATATACTGTTGAATTCGATTTGCTAGTATCTTGTTGAGAATTTTGGCATCCAGATTCATCACAGATACTGGCCTATAATTCTTTTTAGTGGGGTCTTTGTCTGGTTTGGGAATCAAGATAATGCTAGCTTCATAAAATGAGTCTAGAAGCTTTCCTTCCATTTCTATTTTTTGGAACAGCTTGAGAAGAATAGGTATTAACTCTGCTTTAAATGTCTGGTATAATTCCCCTAGGAAGCCATCTGGCCCAGGACTCTTATTTATTGGGAGATTTTTGATGACTGATTCAATTTCTTCATTGGTTATAGGTGTGTTCAAGCTTTCTATTTCTTCCCATTTGGGTTCTGGTAGTGTGTTGGTATCTAGGAATTTGTCCATTTCTTCCAGATTGTCCAGGTTGTTGGCATGTAATTTTACATAGTATCCTATAATTGTTTGTATTTCTATGGTGTTGGTTGTGATCTCTCCTCTTTCAATAGTGATTTTTACCTATTTGGGTCCTCTCTCTTTTTGAGAAGTCTGGCTAGGGGGTTATCAATTTTGTTTAGTCTTTCAAAAAAGCAGCTTTAGATTCATTGATCTGTTCTACTGTGTTTTTTTTTTCTTTTAGATTCTATATTATTTATTTCTGCTCTAAACTTTATTATCTCTCTTCTGCTTGCTTTGGAGTTTCTTTGCTGCTCTGTTTCTAGTTCCTTTAGATGTAAGGTTAGTTTCTGTATTTGGGATTTTTCTTGCTTCTTGAGATAGGACTGAATTGTGATGTATTTTCCTCTTAAGACTGTTTTTGCTGCATCCCAAAGGGTTTGGACTGTTGTGTTTTCATTTTCATTTGCTTCCATATATATTTTTTAAGTTCTTTAATTTCCTGGTTGACCCCTTCATTCTTTAGTAGAATGTTCTTTAACCTCCTTGCATTTGGAGGCTTTCCAAATTTTTTTCTTGTGGTTGATTTCAAGTTTCACAGTGTTGTGATCTAAAAATATGCATGGTATGATCTCAATCCTTTTATATTTGTTGTGAGATGTTCTGTGACCCAGTATGTGATCTATTTTGGAGAACGTGCCATGTGTACTCAAGAAGAATGTATATTCTGCTGCTTTTGGATGAAAAGATCTGAATTTATTTGTTAAGTCCATCTGGTCCAATGTATCATTCAGAGCCATTGTTTCCTTACTGATTTTCTGCCTAGATGATCTGTCCATTGTTGTAAGTGGAGTATTAAAGTGCCCTACAATCACAGTATTGTTATCTATATATTTATTTATGTTTGTGATTAATTGATTCATGTATTTGGATTCTTTCACATTGGGGACATCAACATTTACAACTGTTAGTTCTTGATGGCTAGACCCCTAAATTATGATATAATGCACTTCTTCATTTCTTGTTCCAGTCTTTGTTTTAAAATCTAGTTTGTCTGATATAAGTATGGCTGCTCTGTTTTTTTTGTTTTTTTTTTTTTTTGACATCCTGTAGCATGATAGATGGTTCTCCATCCCCTCACTTACAATCTGCAGGTGTCCTCAGGTCTAAAATGAGTCTCTTATAGGCAGCATATAGATTGATCTTGTTTTTTTATCCATTATGATACCCTATATCTTTTCATGGGGGCATTTATTCCATTTACATTCAGAGTGATTGTTGAAAGCTATGGATTTAGTGTCATAGTGTGACCTGTAGTTTTCATGCTTGTGGTGATGTCTCTGCTCTTTTATAGTCTTTGCATCATTCCACTCAGAGTCCCCCTTAGGGATCTCCTGCAGGGCTAGTTTAGTGGTCATGAACTCCTTTAGTTTTTGTTTGTCTGGGAATGCCTTTATCTCTCCTTCCATTCTGAATGACAGCCTTTCTGGATAAAGGAGTCTTGGCTGGACATTTTTCCAATTCATCACATTGAATATTTCCTGCAACTCCCTTCTGGCCTGCCAAGTTTCAGTGGACAAGTATGCTACTACCCTTATGTGTCTACCCTTGCAGGTTAAGGTCCTTTTGTCCTTAGCTGCTTACTTAATTCTCTCTTTATCTTTGTATTTTGCCAGTTTCACTATGATATGTTGTGGTGCTGACCTGATATATTGATTTTGAAATGAATTCTCTGTGCCTCCTGGTTTGGATGCCTGTCTCTTTCCCCAGATTAGGGAAGTTCTCAGCTCTAATTTGTTCAAATAAACCTTCTGCCTATGTCTCTCTCTCTTCCTCTTCTGGAACTCCTATTGATACAGACATTATTTCATTTCATTGAATCACTTTAATCTCTAAATCTCCCCTTGTGGTTGAGTAATTACTTTTCTCTTTTCTTAGCTTCCTCATTTTCCATAATTTTATCTTCTATTTTACCTATTCTCTCCTCTGCTTTCCCATCCTTGCTGTCACTGCATCTAGTTTATTTTGCATCTCATTTACAACATTTCTTAATTCATCGTGACTATTTCTTAGATCCTTGATCTCTGCAGCAATAGATTCTCTGCTGTCTTCTATGCT
The DNA here is from genome assembly GCF_022079265.1 of Lynx rufus. Taxonomy (NCBI): domain Eukaryota; kingdom Metazoa; phylum Chordata; class Mammalia; order Carnivora; family Felidae; genus Lynx; species Lynx rufus. The sequence goes on along the minus strand of NW_025814837.1, from coordinate 11,965,427 downwards.
TTTTTCAAACCCAGCTATTAGTCTTATGACTATTATCATAAATTCTTGATTAGATATAGTGTTTGTGTCTATTTTGAGCAATTCTCTGGCTGTCGTTTCTTCCTGGAATTTCTTTTCAGGAGAATTCTTCCATTTCATCATCTTGGGTAGTTTTCTGTCCTTTATGTGTTTTAATACACATAGACCAGTGGAATAGAATAGAGAATCAAGTATTGGACCCACAAATGTATACCCAACTAATCTTCAACAAATCAGGGAAAAGTATCTAATGGACAAAAGACAGTCTCTTTAGCAAATGGTGCTGGAAGAGCTGGATGTCAACATGCAGAAGAATGGAACTGGACACTTTCTTACACCATACACAAAAATAAATTCAAAATGGATGAAAGACCCAAATATGGGACAGGAAACCATCAAAATCCAAGAAGAGAAAACAGGCAACAACCACTTTGACCTCGGCTGCAGCAACTTCTTACCTGACATGTCTCTGAAGGCAAGGGAAATAAAAGCAAAAATGAACTATTAGGACTTCATTCAGATAAAAACCTGCACAGAAAAGGAAACAATCAACAAAACTAAAAGGTAATCAATGGAATGGGAAAAGATATTTGCAAATGACACATTGGAGAAAGGCTTAGTATCAAAATATCTATAAAGAACTTACAAAACTCAACACCTGAAAAACAAATAACCCAGTGAAGAAATGGGTAGAAGACATGAATAGAGACTTTTTCAAAGAAGACATCCAAATGGCTGACACATGAACAGATGTTCAACATTGCTCATCATCAGGGAAATACAAATCAGACCACATTGAGATACCACCTCATACCAGTCAGAGTGGCTAAAAGTAACAATTCAGGAAACAACAGATGTCGGCAAGAATGTGGAGAAAGAAACCCTCTTGCACTGATGGTGGGAATGTAAACTGGTGCTATCACTCTGGAAAACAGTATGGAGGTTCCTCAAAACATTAAAAATATAATTACCCTATGACCCAGCAATAATACTACTAGGAATTTATCCAAGGGATAGAGGAGTGATGATTCACAGCGGCACATGTACCCATGTACCCCAATGTTTATAGCAGCACCATCAACAGTAGCTAAATTATGGAAAGAGCCCAAATGTCCACCAACTGATGAATGGATAAAGAAGATGTGGTGTACACACAAACACACACACACACACACACACACACACACACACAATGGAATACTAATTGGCAAATAAAAAGAATGAATCTTGCCATTTGCAACAATGTGGATGGAACTGGAGGGTATTATGCTAAGTGAAATAAATCAGAGAAAGACAGATATCATATGTTTTCACTCATATGTGGAGTTGAGAAACTTAACAGAAGAAAATAGGGGAAGGGAAAGCAAAAAAAATGTTACAAACAGAGAAGAAGGCAAACTATAAGAGACTCTTAAATACAGAGAACAAATTGAGGGTTGATGGGGTGGGGGGACAGGGAAGGCAGACAAAATAGGTGATGGGCATTGAGGAGGGCACTTGTTGGGATGAGCACTGGGTGTTGTGTGTAAGTGATGAATCATGGAAATCTACTCCCAAAGCCAAGAGCACAGTATACACATTGTACATTAGCTAACTTGACAATAAATTATATATTAAAAAAAACTTGATAAATTGGTCTTCATGAAAATTAAAATGTCTACTTCTTCAGATATACTATAAAGAAAATAGTATAGTAATAAACAATAATAAAATATTAAATACATAAAAACAATAATCCAAACTGGGAAAAATATATGCAAATAATAATTAAATTAAATAATATGTATTCATATTACATATAAATAAATCTCAACATTCAATAATTAGAAAAAACAACTCTATTAAAAATGGACAAAAACTAGGGGCGCCTGGGTGGCTCAGTCGGTTGAGTGTCCGACTTCGGCTCAGGTCATGATCTCACAGTCTGTGGGCTCGGGCCCCACGTTGGGCTCTGTGCTGACAGCTCAGAGGCTGGAGCCTGTTTCAGATTCTGTGTCTCCTTCTATCTCTGACCCTCCCCTGTTCATGCTCTCTCTCTGTCTCAAAAATAAATAAATGTTAAATTTTTTTTAATGTACAAAAAGTTAAAGTGATATTTTCCCAAAAATTACTTACGAATATAAATAAGACACGGCTACTAAATTTATTGTGCAATCTTCAGTGAGATCATAGAACAGAAAAGGGACATTAGGTGAAAACTAGGAAATCTGAATAAAGAATGCACTTCAGTAAGTAATAAACAAACAATAAGTTATGTATAGCTCCTTTTCATAGATCTATTCTTTCTTATTTAGTGATTTTGCATCATTTATTTTGTGTGGCTGTGGTAGGCAGAATAAGGATCTGACAAAAATATTCATGCCCTAATCATTGGAGCCTATGAATATTTTTTCTCTACTTGGCAAAAGGTTTTTTTTTTCTAGTTCTAATTAATGTAAGAACCTTGAAATAGGGAGATCATCTTGGATTGTCCAGATAGAGCCAATATAATCACATGAGCCCTTAGAAACCAGAACTCTTTGCATCTGGAAGCAAGAAAGAAATTTGGCAGAAGGGGAAATCAGTGATATCCCAAGCCTGAGAAGGATTTGGTTCATGTTGTTGGCTTTGAGAAGTAGGGACTCATGTGCAAGAACCATGGATGGGTTTCTAGGAGGCAAGGGCTCTCTCAGATGGCAGTCAGTATGGAAAAAGGACCTCAGAAACTGGATTATGACAACCACTTGAATGAACAGATTCCTCCCAGAGATTTCTGACAAGAGCCTATCTGGCGGACAACTTGATTTCAGTCATGTGACACTGGAGGAAAGCAACCACCTGAACTAACCTGGACATCAGACCTAGAGAACTGTGATATAATACATTTGATTGTTTTAAGACATCAAGTTTTTAGTAATTTGTTATAGTAATAATGGAAAAGTATAATATTTTCTGTCTTATATAAAATAAACACAAAACTTTGTCTAGTATTTTGCATCTTACTCTCAATGAGTCAAAATTCCAATGGCTGTGAATCCTCGCTAACTGTAGTTGTTGTGTAATGGTGTCTAATTTTGAACTTAATTTTATTCTTACAAATGACTAATAAGGTTGAGCATCTTTCATGTGCTTTGCTATTTGTATATGTATTTTTGGTGAAGTGTATGCACAAAACTTTTGCCAATATTTTTATTGGGTTGCTAATTTATAGTCAATTTTCATTATTCACAGATTTTGTATCTGCAAATTTGCAGGTTTGTAAAAATGTATTGATAACTCTGAAATCAATATTCAACATCATTTGCATACATCCATATAGCAGAACAATGAAAAATTTGAGTCACTCACTATGCCTGTTCCCAGGTGAAGTCAAACAGACCACTCTCTGTGCCATTGTTTTAGCTCTCACACTCAGGTTTCCTTTTGGCAGTCTATTTAATGCAATGTTTTTCACATTTTTTGTGTGTTGTGTTGGTGATTTCACAGATTAAAATGTCCTCCAAATGTAATGTTGAAATGATGTGTGATGTTATTGAATGTAAGAAGGATACATTATGTCTTATGGAGAAAATGGATCTGCTAGATAAGCTTTCTCCAGCTATGAGTTATAATGCTGTTGGCTGTTATTTCTATTTTAATTATTCAATACTGATATTAAATAAGGTGTCTTAAAACAGAAAAACACATAAAACAAGGTTATGTATTGATCGGTTAATGAAAATGTTTCAATCAGAGACTTGTTAGTAACCTAACCCTATATTTCCCCTAGGAACAATGTTCTGTATTCAGAAATACAGTGTCTGACAACTTCGCAGACAGAACCATCATGAATAATGAAAATCCAGTGTACTTACTTTGAGTATTCTTCATATATTCTGGATATAAATCTTCTCTCTGATAAACGATTTGCAAAGACTCCCTGTTTATGGCTTGCTTTTTAATGCTCTTTACAAATAAAAGAGTATTCTTTATGGAACAAAACATTTTAATTTTGATAAAGTTTAATTTGTAGATTTTATTTGTTATTGTTTGTGCCCCTTGTGTTTTATCTGAGAACACTTGGTCTAAAATGAGATTTTAACGATTTTCTCCTAGGCTCTCCTTTAAGAGTTTATAATTTTACATTTCAGATTTGCTTTACGATCTGTTTAGTTTTTCTATACAGTGTGAGGTATAGGTTGATGTTCCTTTTTTTTTTTATTTGTTTTTTTTCAATATATGATATTTATTGTCAAATTGGTTTCCATACAACACCCAGTGCTCATCCCAAAAGGTGCCCTCCTCAATACCCATCACCCACCCTCAAACCCGGCATCAACCCTCAGTTTGTTCTCAGTTTTTAAGAGTCTCTTATACTTTGGTCTCTCCCACTCTAACCTCTTTTTTTTTTGTTCCCCTCCCCCATGGGTTTCTGTTAAGTTTCTCAGGATCCACATAAGAGTGAAACCATATGGTATCTGTCTTTCTCTGTGTGGCTTATTTCACTTAGCGTCACACTCTCCAGTTCCATCCACATTGCTACAAAGGGCCATATTTCATTATATCTCATTGCCACATAGTACTCCATTGTGTATATAAACTGTAATTTCTTTATCTATTCATCAGTTGATGGACATTTAGGCTCTTTCCATAATTTGGCTATTGTTGAGAGTGCTGCTATAAACATCGGGGTACAAGTGCCCCTATGCATCAGTACTCTTGTATCCCTTGGATAAATTCCTAGCAGTGCTACTGCTGGGTCATAGGGTAGGTCTATTTTTAATTTTTTGAGGAATCTCCATACTGTTTTCCAGGGTAGCTGCACCAGTTTGCATTCCCATCAACAGTGCAAGAGGGTTCCCATTTCTCCACATCTTCTCCAGCATCTATAGTCTGATTTGTTCATTTTGGCCACTCTGACTGGCGTAAGGTGATATCTGAGTGTGGTTTTGATTTGTATTTCCCTGATGAGGAGCGACGTTGAGCATCTTTTCATGTGCCTGTTGGCCATCCGGATGTCTTCTTTAGACAAGTGTCTATTCATGTTTTCTGCCATTTCTTCACTGGGTTGTTTTTTGGGTGTGGAGTTTGGTGAGCTCTTTATAGATTTTGGATACTAGCCCTTTGTCCGGTATGCCATTTGCAAATATCTTTTCCCATTCCGTTGGTTGTCTTTTACTTTGGTTGGTTGTTTCCTTTGCTGTGCAGAAGGTTTTTATCTTCATAAGGTCCCAATAGTTCATTGTTGCTTTTAATTCCCTTGCCTTTGGGGATGTGTCAGGTAAGAAATTGCTACGACTGAGGTCAGAGAGGTCTTTTCCTGCTTTCTCCTCTAGCATTTTGATGGTTTCCTGTCTCATATTCAGGTCCTTTATCCATTTTGAGTTTATTTTTGTGAATGGTGTGAGAATGTGGTCTAGTTTCAACCTTCTGCATGTTGCTGTCCAGTTCTCCCAGCACCATTTGTTAAACATACTTTTCTCCATTGGATGTTCTTTCCTCCTTTGTCAAAGATTAGTTGGCCATATGTTTGTGGGTGTGGTTCTGGGGTTTCTATTCTATTCCATTGGTCTATGTGTCTGTTTTTTCTGCCAATACCATGCTGTCTTGATGATGACAGCTTTGTAGTAGAGGCTAAAGTCTGGGATTGTGATGCCTCCTGCTTTGGTCTTCTTCTTCAAAATTACTTTGGCTATTCAGGGCCTTTTGTGGTTCCATATGAATTTGAGGATTGCTTGTTCTAGCTTCAAGAAGAATGCTAGTGCAATTTTGATTGGGATTGCATTGAATGTGTAGATGGCTTTGGGTAGTATTGACATTTTGACAATATGTATTCTTCCAATCCATGAGCATGGAATATTTTTCCATTCTTTATATCTTCTTCAATTTCCTTCATAAGCTTTCTATAGTTTTCAGCATATAGATCTTTTACATCTTTGGTTAGATTTATCCCTAAGTATTTTATGCTTCTTGTTGCAATTGTGAATGGGATCAGTTTCTTTATTTGTCTTTCTGTTGCTTCATTATTAGTGTACAAGAATACAACTGATTTCTGTACATTGATTTTGTATCCTGCAACTTTGCTAAATTCATGTATCAGTTCTAGCAGACTTTTGGTGGAGTCTATTGGATTTTCCATGTATAGTATCATGTCATCTGCAAAAAGTGAAAGCTTAACTTTGTCTTTGACAATTTTGATCCTTTGATTTCTTTTTGTTGTCCGATTGCTGATGCTAGAACTTCCAACACTATGTTAGACAACAACGGTGAGAGTGGGCATCCCTGTCGTGTTCCTGATCTCAGGGAAAAAGCTCTCAGTTTTTCCCCATTGAGGATGATGTTAGCCATGGGCTTTTCATAAATGGCTTTTATGATGTTTAAGTATGTTCCTTCTATTCCGACTTTCTCAAGGGTTTTTATTAAGAAAGGGTGCTGGATTTTGTCAAAGGCCTTTTCTGCATCGATTGACAGGATCATATGGTTCTTATCTTTTCTTTTATTAATGTGATGTATCACACTGATTGATTTGCGAATGTTGAACCAGCCCTGCATCCCAGGAATGAATCCCACTTGATCATGGTGAATAATTCTTTTTATATGCTGTTGAATTCGATTTGATAGTATCTTATGGAGAATTGTTGCATCCATATTCATCAGTGATATTGCCCTGTAGTTCTCTTTTTTTGCTGGATCTCTGTCTGGTTTAGGAATCAAAGTAATACTCGCTTCATAGAATGAGTCTGGAAGTTTTCCTTCCCTTTCCATTTTTTGGAACAGCTTGACAAGGAGAGGTATTATCTCTGCTTTAAACGTCTGGTAGAACTCCCCTGGGAGGCCATCTGGTCCTGGACTCTTATTTGTTGGGATATTTTTGATAACGGATTCAATTTCTTCACTGGTTATAGGTCTGTTCAAGCTTTCTATTTCCTCCTGATTGAGTTTTGGAAGCATGTGGGTGTTTAGGAATTTGTCCATTTCTTCCAGGTTGTCCAGTTTGTTGGCATATAATTTTTCATAGTTTTCCCTGATAATTGCTTGTATCTCTGAGGGATTGGTTGTAATCATTCCATTTTCATTCATGATTTTATCTATTTGGGTCATCTCCCTTTTCTTTTTGAGAAGCCTGGCTAGAGGTTTATCAATTTTGTTTATTTTTTCAAAAAACCAACTCTTGGTTTCGTTGATCTGCTCTACAGTTTTTTTAGATTCTATGTTTATTTCTGCTCTAATCTTTATTATTTCTCTTCTTCTGCTGGGTTTAGGCTGTCTTTGCTGTTCTGCTTCTATTTCCTTTAGGTGTGCTGTTCAATTTTGTATTTGGGATTTTTCTTGTTTCTTGAGATAGGCCTGGATTGCAATGTATTTTCCTCTCAGGACTGCCTTCGCTGTGTCCCAAGGCGTTTGGATTGTTGTATTTTCATTTTCCTTTGTTTCCATTTTTTTTAATTTCTTCTCTAATTGCCTGGTTGACCCATTCATTCTTTAGTAGGGTGTTCTTTAACCTCCACGTTTTTGGAGGTTTTCCAGACTTTTTCCTGTGGTTGATTTCAAGCTTCATAGCATTGTGGTCTCAAAGTATGCATGGTATGATTTCAATTCTTGTATACTTATGAAGGGCTGTTTTGTGACCCAGTATGTGGTCTATCTTGGAAAATTTTCCATGTGCACTCAAGAAGATAGTATATTCTGTTGCTTTGGGATGCAGAGTTCTAAATATATCTGTCAAGTCCATCTGATCCAATGTATCATTCAGGGCCCTTGTTTCTTTATTGACCATGTGTCTAGATGATCTGACCATTTCTGTAAGTGGAGTGTTAAAGTCCCCTGCAATTACCACATTCTTATCAATAAGGTTGTTTATGTTTGTGAGTAATTGTTTTACATATTTGGGGCTCCCGTATTCGGCACATAGACATTTATAATTGTTAGCTCTTCCTGATTGATAGACCTTGTAATTATTATATAACACCCTTCTTCATCACTTGTTACAGCCTTTAATTTAAATCCTGGTTTGTCTGATATAAGTATGGCTACTCCAGCTTTCTTTTGACTTCTAGTAGCATGATAAATAGTTCTCCATCCCCTCACTCTCAATCTGAAGGTGTCCTCAGGTCTAAAATGAGTCTCTTGTAGACAGCAAATAGATGGCTCTTGTTTTTTTATCCATTCTGATATCCTGTGTCTTTCGGTTGGCGCATTTAGTCCATTTACATTCAGTGTTATTATAGAAAGATATGGGTTTAGAGTCATTGTGATGTCTGTGTTTTATGCTTGTAGTGATGTCTCTGGTACTTTGTCTCACAGGATCCCCCTTAGGATCTCTTGTAGGGCTGGTTTAGTGGTGACAAATTCCTTCAGTTTTTGTTTGTTTGGGAAGACCTTATCTCTCCTTCTATTCTAAATGACAGACTTGCTGGATAAAGGATTCTCGGCTGCATATTTTTGCTGTTCATCACATTGAAGCTCTCCTGCCATTCCTTTCTGGCCTGCCAAGATTCAGTAGAGAGATCGGTCACGAGTCTTATAGGTCTCCCTTTATATGTTAGAGCAAGTTTACCCCTCGCTGCTTTCAGAATTTTCTCTTTATCCTTGTATTTTGCCAGTTTCACTATGATATGTCATGCAGAAGATCGATTCAAGTTACGTCTGAAGGGAGTTCTCTGTGCCTCTTGGATTTCAATGCCTTTTTCCTTCCCCAGATCAGGGAAGTTCTCAGCTATGATTTCTTCAAGTACACCTTCAGCACCTTTCCCTCTCTCTTCCTCCTCTGGAATACCAATTATGCGTACATTATTTCTCTTTAGTGCATCACTGAGTTCTCTAATTTTCCCCTCATACTCTTGGATTTTTTTATCTCTCTTTTTCTCAGCTTCTTCTTTTTCCATAATATTATCTTTTAGTTCACCTATTCTCTCCTCTGCCTCTTCAATCCGAGCCGTGGTTGTTTCCGTTTTATTTTGCAACTCGTTGATAGCATTTTTTAGCTCCTCCTGACTGTTCCTTAGTCCCTTGATCTCTGTAGCAATAGATTCTCTGCTGTCCTCTATACTTGTTTTCAAGCCCAGCAATTAATTTTATGACTATTTTTCTAAATTCACTGTTATATTGTTTAAATCCCTTTTGATCAGTTCATTAGCTGTTGTTATTTCCTGGAGATTCTTTTCAGGGGAATTCTTCTGTTTCATCATTTTGGAAAGAACTACAGGGCACTTCCCCTGTGCTGTCTTGAATAACTTACGTTGGTGGGTGGGGCCACAGTCAGAACTGATGTCTGCCCCCAGCCCACCACTGGGCCACAGTCAGACTGGTGTGTGCCTTCTCTTTCCCTCTCCTAGGGGCGGGATTCACTGTGGGGTGGCGTGGCCTGTCTGGGCTACTTGCACACTGCCAGGTTTGTGGTGCTGGGGATCTGGAATATTAGTTGGGGTGGATTGGCAAGGTGCACAGGGGCGGGAGGGGCAGGCTCAACTTGCTTTTCCTTAGAGATCTGCTTCGGGAGGGGCCCTGCGGCACCGGGAGGAAGTCAGACCGGGAGGGATGGATCCGCAGAAGCACAGCATTGGGTGTTTGCACAGTGCAAGCCAGTTCCCTGGCAGGAATGGTTCCCCATGGGATTTTGGCTGGGAGATGGGCGAGGGAGATGGTGCTGGCGAGTGACTTTGTTCCCTGCCAAGCTGTGCTCTGTCGTCCGGGGCTCAAAGACTCTCCCTCTTGTTGTCCTCCAGCCTTCCCACTCTCTGAGCAGAGCTGTTAACTTATAACCTTCCAGATGTTAAGTCCCGCTCACTGTCAGACACACTCCGTCCGGCCCCTCCGCTCTTGCCAGCCAGACTGTGGGCTCTGCTTGGCTGGCTGGCTGCCCCTCCGCTCCGGCTCCCTCCCACCAATCCCTGTAGCTTGTAGTGTCCACCCCCTCTCCACCCTTCCTACCCTCTCCTTGGGCCTCTCATCTGTGCTTGGCTCTGGAGACTCCATTCTGCTAGTCTTCTGGTGGTTTTCTGGGTTATTTAGGCAGGTGTAGGTGGAATCTAAGTGATCAGCAGGACGCGGTGAGCCCAGCATCTTCCTACACCGCCATCTTCCCTCTCTCTTCCAGCGCTGCAGTCTCGATGTTCCTTTTAATGATATGCATGTCTACTCATTCCAACACTATTTGTTGAAAAAATTGCCTTTTTGCTATTGATCTACTATTGACCTTTAGCTAAGACATATTTGTGTGGGTAAATTTCTGGAATTTCTATTCTGTTTCATTGTGAATGATACTGACTTTATAAAATTTTGTTTCTAACATTTTATTTTTAGTGTATAAAAACAAGGTTGATATTTTTATATTTATCTTGTTAAATTCACTCATTCTAAGAGCTTTTTTGAAGATTCATGGGATTTTCTGCGTAGACAATTATGCCATCTGTCAATAGGGATAGTTTAATTTTGTCCTTTCCTATCCAAATGCCTTATATTTCTTTGACTACATTTATGCATTTGTTCTATCACTCCATTATTTTTATTAACTTCTTAATATCTATAGGTCATTAATGATATCCCCTTTTTAGTCTAGACATTGATAGTTTGTGTTCTCTCTTATTTAGTTACTTATTTAATCAACGGTGCCTCAGGTTTATCAATTTTATTGATCATTTTGAAGAGCTATATTTTATATTATTTTTCCTAATATTTTTACTTTTCAAAGTTTATTGATATTGCTTTTCTCCTAATTGTTTCCTTTCATTTAAAGATTGAATTTGTTTCATTTCACTTTTCATTTCTAAGTGACACTTAATCTATTCACTTGAAACCTTACTTCCAATATGACAATCTCTAACATTTAAATGTTTAGACTGTTCATGTGTCTAGAACATTTGATGTGATAATTAATGTGGTTATTATTAATATTATCATCATTGTCATCATCTCTTTTGGATTTTGTTCCTGTTTCTACTACAATTTCCACCTCTATTGTTTTAAAATATTTGTATATTGGTTTCAGTATTCCATTTTAATTTATCTCTTGATGTTCTGATTTTATATTGTTAAAATGTTTTAGTGGCTGTTTTAGGAATTTTAATATTCTTTTAAACATTACACATTTGCTCGAAATTAATATTTTGTCACTTCAAATAAGACATATAAACTTTACAACATATAGGTCCGTTTATCCTTTCCCATTATGATGCAGTTTTCAGATCTATGACAGCTATATACATTGAAAATCCCATCAGATGACACCACCATTTTGTTTCCATAGATTTACATTTTTTACAAACTTCAGAGGTAAAAAATATTTTATTCACCAAGTAATTTAAAATCTATGCTGTTTTCATTCATTTCTGGCATTCCAGGATGCCCTTTGCTATCAATTTCCATCCATGTGAGAAATTCCCTTTAGCATTTCTTTTAAAATACTAATACTCTGTATAAACGCTCTTTTTCTTCATTTGAGGTGCTTTATTTTATCTATACTTCCAAAGGATATTTACTGAATATAGGATTCAAGATTGATGATTCTTTTGTTTCAGTACTTGAAAAATATTATTCCATCGTCTTCTCAACTCAATGGCTTCTGATGAGAAATCTGCTATCAAATCAGTTTCCCTATATGTAATTTGTTGCTTTGGGGGTGGCGGATGCGAATAAGATTTTTTTCTTTATTTTTGGTATTCAGATAGTTGATTATGATATCACGTGGTTTGGATTTCTTTAAGTTGATCTTATTTGGAGTTTACTATGTTCTTGAATGTGTAAATTTTTATCTTTAATGAAATTTGGGAACTTTTCAGGAATTCTTTTTCTATAATTTTTGTCTGCTACTATCCATCTTCTCCTTCTGGCTCCTATCACATGAATATTGGACTTTTTGACATCGTTCTACTGGTCCCCAAAAGTCCTGTCTGTTTAAACTTCTTTTCAGGTTTTGCATGATTCCAACATTTGAGCAGTTGAGGTTGACATTCATTGATTACCTTTTCAGTTGAATATAATTTAGGTTTCCCTTTTTATGTGTATATTATAAAAAAATTTGGTATGTACCTTTGTCATTTGGAATGTCATGTGACTCTGGGTCCTGTTTACAACTTCTAGATAATATTGATTTTTGTTGTTTTAGCAGGGAGTCGATTAGGTTAAGACAAAATGTCATTCTTAATTTTCTGCTGACTGCTTCTGATGTGTATTTAGTTTATAAAACCTTTGCAGCAGTATCATGGCCCATCCTTATTTTATAATTCTCAGTCTGAAATCTGGAAATTGGTTTTTAAACTGTATTTCAATGTTCAAAACCTTTTCTATGCTGACTCAAGTCAGTTTCATGCATGTACAGCTATGGGGTAAACATTGGTCTTGACACCGCTGCTGTTAAATTTAAAGCAGTCTTTCTCCAGCCCCTCTTCCTTTTGTTATCTTTCCCACTCCATTCTATGTTTCCCAGTGTTCCTCTTCCCAAGGTTCTATATATGAACAAGGGTTTTAGATCTCCCTCACTATTGTCAGAATTCTATTTCCTAAGGTCTGTCACAATTATGTTGGTTGGAAATTGGGCAAATCTCCTCTTTACTGGCATTCATCTGGTGTAAAAGAAAAAACCTTCAACATATTCTAAAAATTTGTAAGAGAATGATATGACTCATGGAAAGGTGTTTTGGCCCCAAAATTCTATAGAACACTCTTTGGAATATTAGTAGTTAGAAAGAATGATAATAATCATAAAAAATCTGTAGAGTGTAATCTGTAAATGTTCTGTTGATTCTTAGTGTCTGTTCACTGAAATACAGTATTCCAGCAATCTAAGAGATAAAAGATAATTTGTTCCCCCGCATCATCATAGTTTCTCATTAGTTAAACTTCAAATTTCGTAATTACTGTTGTATTGCTCTTCCTTTCCACAAATGACTTGCTATTCTAATTAGTAAAGATTTAGGAGCAGATGACAAAAAGACTAGTAGCATAAAAATACTATCTCTATTCACTACGAAATATAAGAATGTTTGCTCAACTCACTTTTCTCTCTAATTCAGTTGCCAAACATCATTTCTATTTTGAATACTTTTTCTATTTTGCAATAAAATGCATCACTTGATTACCAAAGTCATACCAGAACAGTCAAATAATTCTGTTAAAATCCCATGTATATGTATCTTATACATAAGAATCTATAACAACCCAACATAAAATGAGCAGATAATGGTTTTAAAATTCTAACACTTGAATCAAGAAAAGCAAATAATTAACAACAACAACAACAACAACAACAACACATTAAAACCTTTTAAAAATGCACAAAAGTCTCCTTCCATAAATGTAAAAAAATTTTCTTCCACTTCTTTTTTCTTTTCACTAGGGTCTTGCTAATCATTGCATATCAGCATCAAGAAAATTAAAATTACTTCTTATTACATTTTATTGTTTTCTGTTTTGTCTCATTAGTAATATTGCATGAGAGTTGTTTTCTATTATGTTTTATTACTGCATTTTAGAGTAAGTAATGATTTGGGAGATGGTTTGAAAACATGAATACTCTTTACTACTATTGGGAAATATTTTCTAATTTCTAATATCTACTTACCAAAGAACTTCTGGGAAAGAAAAACATTTAAAAGTTTATGAATGTGTAATATATAGCAGACACTAACAGAAAAAAATATATTAAAGTAGCATTTTTTAGAAGAGCTATTACCTAATATTTCCCACTGTGAGCAGCTAAGTAGTCATCCTTATCAGGTGGACTCCAACATTCCATCTTATCCAGCTACTCATTCATCTCAAAAATGCCTTTTTAAAAATTTTTAAATATGCATTTTTAATATGCATTTTTAAAAATCAAAAGATTGAGATTGTTCAAATTTTTAGTGAAAAACAAGAATTATACTAGGCAATTATTCTAATCATGATTACATAAAACAATGAAAAGTCTTTGATTCAAGCATATACAATGAAAACGGTAACAAGATTTTATTATTCCTGAATTTCTTCTCCTCATTAGAAACCAGAAAGAACTCTTGCAACAACATGTAGGTAAGATAAAACTCTGCCCTGGACTAGTCTGTATCCCTCTTTGTTATTCTTCTGTTGATATTATCCTCACCATTTTCTGCCAAATTTTCTTCCCTGGAAATAAATTTTTGAGTGTGGTTAGTAAAAAAACCTGGTTTCATACCTTAGTTCAACCAAATTACCAGCTGTGTGGTCCTGAGTAAAATATTTTATCTCTCTTGTTTAAATGTATATCTCTCTTTAATTTCTATGGTAAAGAGAACCATAGCTTGCTTCTTGCTAACGAGAAGCTTCCTTTGCCATACCTCTAGGATTTATGTACTTATTTTCATTAAAATAGTGAAAGATATTGGCTGTTTGCATGTGCTGTCCTGCATGTTTCCTTAGCCCTGCAGCTCTATGTAACTGTGTAAGCTGTTTGTTCTTCTCAAGGCATTTATTGGTATTAAAGTGACATATCATATTATTTTGTATGAAAATAAATGGTTTGTAGTAGAGTATTATAATGAAAAATCTCCTCCTTTAAAAATAGTAACATACTGGGGCGCCTGGGTGGCGCAGTCGGTTAAGCGTCCGACTTCAGCCAGGTCACGATCTCGCGGTCCGGGAGTTCGAGCCCCGCGTCAGGCTCTGGGCTGATGGCTCAGAGCCTGGAGACTGTTTCCGATTCTGTGTCTCCCTCTCTCTCTGCCCCTCCCCCATTCATGCTCTGTCTCTCTCTGTCCCAAAAATAAATTAAAAAAAAAAAAAAACCTTGAAAAAAAAATAGTAACATACTGGGAATGAATACACTGTATAGACTACGGGTAAAAACTCCTTAATTGTTTTTACTTACCAGCATCATAGAAACTGACATATATAGTCCGTGGTCCTTTAAACAATGCTAGTATTTCTATACTTTTAATTTTTTATTTGATTTTTAATTTATTTATTTATTTAACATTTTTGCAGCTTTATTGAGTTATGACTGGCAAATTGTATGTGAAAAAATTGTACAGTCAAGGGGTATAAAATTTTAGTTATATGATAACTTCTAGGATCTATGTTTTAGCATGGTGGTTAGGACTAAAAATACTATACTATGTCCTTGAAATATGTCAAGAGAATAGATCTGGAGTTTCTCACCCCCCCCACACACACATAATGAAAACTATGTGAGGAGATCAATTAACTTAATTGTAGTATTCATTTCACAATATGTACATATATGAAATCATCACACTGTAGACGATTTAAAAAATCATGTTGCACAATCTGTATTTTTATATATTCCAACAACATGCACATATTTTGAAATGACATCTTGATATAAACAAGGCAGAAATGGCAGTTGAGAGAGTCCTGAGCCAACCAATACAGAAAGAGTTAAAAAAAAAAAAAAAGAAACAAATACATGATCATGCCTTTTCTTAAAGTATCAGACATATAAACATTCAATGTATATTGAGAATTTGAAAAGCAAGGTTGTTTGTTCATCCTTCCACAGAATAGATAAAAGAGATCACAACAGGTAGGGAAGATGGAAGAAACCAAGTAGATGGTAGAGGATGAAATTGCAAAGCTGCCAGATTTTGCTACATCAAATTCTGCCCTTCTCCAGCATTGTGGAGCTATGTGGAAGTTGAGTCAATATTGCCAACTACAAGCTAATAATAAAAACCCATTGATCATTACGGGAAGTAACTCTCATCTATGGCTCATTCTACTTAGAAACTCCTTTGTCCCAGAAAGTCCATTCTATCCCATCTAGACAACCTCCACTACATGTATCATCACTACTCTCCCTTCAAATATAAGTTTTCATACTTTAAAGAGTGAGGTTACTATGAGGGGAAATCTTTATCTCACCAAGGACAAATTAAAAAAAAATCTAGTCAGAAATATCCCAACTAAGTCATTAGAGTACTAGAAGACATCCTTCGCACACCGAAGGCCCTCCATGGAAGATCTCAATTTACTTTCCAAATCTCATCTTCTCACTAGGTAGCTTTCATTCTGACCACACTTTGACATGTGAGGCTCTAAGGAAAGGCCTTCCTTATAAACTTTTCCATGGTTCTCAACAGGCTACCTATGCAAAAGCTAGCCAGGGTGTTGGCATTTTCTCTTAGCATTTAAGGTTTAGCTTGTTCCTTATCTTTCTTCTGACTGCAGTTTGACTATTAATTTTTAGCACTCATATCAAATATGGTAGTTATTTTTTCAGGTGTGTAAGTCCTACACTAGCCTGTGTGCTCAGCACTAGAATGATTAAACATAGCAAATACTCCTACACTCAAAACTACATCATGCACAAAAAAGCCAGTATGCCATGGGTAATGACATCTGTTCAATAAAATGTCTTGAACACATTCTTTCTCCTGCATAATTATGACCCTATCATTATTTGCTATTACATAATGCCTTGTTTCACTAGTAAATACCTGACAGCTTAACTACCAGACAGGATTAAAACTTAGATTAATCAGTAAGAGTAGATACAAAAATTGGTGTTTGTTTAAGGCAACACAGTTAACATGTGGTAAGCCAAAACTGTAAGAAAGTTTCTGGACTTAACTATTTTCCACTAGATAATAAAGTGATATTAAATAAATTATTGCAATCACTCCCAGAAATGCATTAAAAAACATTAGCTTCCCCTATTTCTAGACCATTTATCTCTGGACTAATAAAATCCTTATGACACACAGAGACATAGGAGAACTTTTTGTGCGCATTTGCCTTTCTTTTTGCATCAAGCTTCATTCCAACATGAAGGAAAACATTTGAAAAAACAAAATCATTTGCCAAAATCAATCCAGCTTTAATTATTTTTTTATAGAAAGGTTAATAGGACACCAAAATTGCATTAAAGTTCTTTAGGACATTAACATAGTTCATATGTGCTACCTGTGAGTGGTTTGGGCCAGACTACCCTATGACATCATATGTCAAATGCCAACCTTAATTATAATTGCAGAATCTTATAGCATTTTTAACTCAAATGGGAAATCTACTCACTATGGCCAAATCCTACACAGGAGGGTAAAGATACAAATCTAAGAGATCCCATAAATAATAATTTGGATTAAAAAAAAATTTTTTAATGTTCAATTACCCTTTAAATGAAGCTGAGCTGCCAAACTTTTCCCTTAGTTTTCCTCTTTTGCCCTGGTTTGTTAACACTTTGGAATTGATTTGTAAACCATTTTCTGTTCTTCAAATAGATATCTTCAAATTATATACTTGTGTACTACTACAGAAACTTTCTGTATCCAATAGCCAGGATGACTATACAAAACATTTTAAAGTTAAAGAATTTGCCTTAATCTCCTCCTCCCCACATCATATTTCATATCCTACCACAATTCTCTACCTATCCCTGATAATACATAAATATATAGCTGGCTAAAGATTTCACATATTGTCTATCCTTAAGGCAGATTTTATTTCCTTCATATCCAGTTTATGCTTTTCTTCTTGCCTCTAGTATTTGTGTCACATATCTGTCTGAAACAAAACAATTTTATATATCTGCATACATACATAGAAAACTAACAACTCAACAACAATTCCGTTCTCATCCTGCTAATCTAGTTTATTTAGGCTGAGATAACTTACAATGCTTATTATGTCATCCTTTCCAGAAATGTATCAATTACAAACCTCAATCAAGGAACTACAATCTGCATGAATACTACTTTACTATATAGGGTTGAATAAATTAAAATTGACACAAGCTCCCATTCTACTGAACTGGCAGAAATTTAATCTCAGTCATCACCTGGGCTTCCCTATATGTACTCTTCCAGAATTACACATGAATAAAGCAGGCTTTACAGAGAGCATGGGATGAGGGAAGAGGAGAAGACCCCTAATCTCCATTCTATTGTGCTCTATACTAACATCTCCACCAGGGAGCAACTCCTCTCTGAAGTTTTACCATTTTCTCAGGCACTGTCAAAGCGCTCTGCAAAGCCCACTGCATGCCAGTGTGATGGGATCCACAAATTTGTGTATCTTCTCTAGTAAGAGAACAACTAAGACTATCAATTTATTCTTTTTATAGCTGTCAACAGTAAGATGATTTCAGTTTTCAGGTAAACAACAGCCAAGACATATACATGCTTTTCAGAAAATGGGTAGACTTTTTTTTTCTGCCAGTGTAAACTTTAAATCATCTAAGGCAGAGGGTTTAAGGCAGAGGGCTTGAGGGTTTAAAATGTTGTGTGCCAAAAAAATGAGTAATAGTATAGTTAGTAGGGATGGTTTTGCACCCCAGTCTATACTTATGGTGGAAAAACTTACTGGAGTAGCCTATCTCTCTGCTGATAACAATTAAGAACTCAGAAACAAAAAAAACAGAACTGTTTGAAGGTAGCAGAGCCCAAAGGGAATATGACCTTTGAGAGAAGGTAAACATGACAGGTGAAATCTACATTCATTCAGCTTTGTTTCTGAAAGTACTGTTCTATTTTCAGGATGCTTCTGAGATGAAGCTCAAACAGAAGGTAGTCACTTAGGGCTGAGGAGTCAGAGATTACAGCTCGAGGCCACAAGAGCAAATGAAAAGGGTGAAGCCACAAAGGTGTAGGAGTCCCAGAACTGAATAGAAATATACCATACCTACTAGTTCCATACCTGACCTCCAATTCTGCAGGGAAAGACTCCAAGCAGCCCAGGGAAATACTACAGACAGAACACTAAAAGTTCTCAGCAGAGATTTCATCAACCGCCTGCCACTGGAGATACAGCATTGGAAGCTGTAGTCCTGCTAAGTCAGAGGGGCTTGGTAAACACCTCAGACTTGCGATTAAAATGAAGAAAGGCCACACATGTCAGAAATTAGGATCCACCTTCCATAATGACAACTGTCACATGAAATGCTAAACCAATCATCCATAACATGAAGATGATCTTGCAGCCGTATCTGTTTACTGGAACAAAATTCAAAACTTCTCAGAAGATTAAAGACTTCAGACTTTCCTTACAATGTAGGATTGACAATTTTCAGTTTTCAATAAGAAATTAAAAGGTATATGAAATTACCGGAAAGTGTGATCTACATAAAGGGCCACAGTCAATAAAAACAGATCCACAACAACCAAGGTGTTATAACTAGCAGAAAATAAATTTTAAATTACTATGATAAACATGTTCAGAATCTAGAGAAAAAGACTGAGATGAATCACTAGATGGGATATTTTAGGAGATATATGAAGATTTTCATGGAAATATATAATAAAAATCTTAGAAGTAAAAAATACAATACCAAATACATACATACATGCACACTCACACCACACCAAGGTGAACTGGATAAACAGTAAACACAATAAAAGAAAGGATCAATAGGAATAAAGATAAGTCAATAGGAATTGTCCAAATGGAAGCCCAGACAGAAAAAAAAAGTTTGAAAAAAAAAAAGAATGAAAGAAGTCTGTCTGAAAGACCTGTCTGACAGTATCAAGTAGTCTAACATATGTGTATTCAAGTCCCAGAAAGAGAAGAAAATGAAAATAGGGCAGAAAAATATTTGAAAATTATGAGCCAGCATTTTTCTAAATTTTATTCAAACAAACACAAAACTCCAACTGTGTATGCAGAAATTACAGCAAACCACAGCATAATATAAAGAAAAGCATACCTAAAATATCATGTTTAAAATGATAAAAAAACAAAGATGTAGAGAAAATATTAGGAGCAGCCAAAGAAAAGACAGACTATATACAGCAGATCAAAATTAACATTCATGGCTAGCTTTTTATCACACAAAAAAATAGAAAACAGAAGACAATGAAGAAACATTTTTTAGTGTGCTGAAAAAATAAATAACACAACTGTCAATATAGATTTCTACATACAGTGAAATTATCTTTCAGAATCAAAGGTAAAATAAAGCCTATGTCAAATAAGTAAATTTTGATAAACCAATACACGTAATGACAGAGAAAATTCTTTATGCTTAATGTATAGATGCTGACTGTATGTAAGTTTAGATCTATAGCATGAAAGAACTGCTACTGAAAACAGTACATATGTGAATAATTTTAAAATATAATTTTTCTTTTCTTAAATCACTTGTAGTCAAATAACTTTTCAAAGGCAAAAATACAATATATGCTGCAGGGTTTCTAGAATTTCTAGAAGTAAAACATTTCACCAAAACAGTACAAACTACATCTGAGATTGTAAGTAGAAATAAACTATCTGCCACTACATGATACACATTATTTAAAGTTGCATAGGGGCGCCTGGGTGGCGCAGTCGGTTAAGCGTCCGACTTCAGCCAGGTCACGATCTCGCGGTCTGTGAGTTCGAGCCCCGCGTCGGGCTCTGGGCTGATGGCTCAGAGCCTGGAGCCTGTTTCAGATTCTGTGTCTCCCTCTCTCTCTGCCCCTCCCGCGTTCATGCTCTGTCTCTCTCTGTCCCCAAAATAAATAAAAAAAAAACGTTGAAAAAAAAAATAAAGTTGCATAAAATTAACTCAAGATCACAGTAAGAATGCATGGTGCATTTCTAGATCAACTATTAAATAAAAGCACAAAGAGATAAAGCTTAAAACCAGTAGACAAAAAAAAAAGAATGGCACAGTATATATATATATATATTAGAATGACCAAAAGAAGATAGAGAGAAAAAAAGAAAAAAAGAAATATAGGGAACACTTAGCAAGATGGTCAACAAACATTCATTCATGTGAGAATAATTTATATGGACAATACCCCCCAAAAGTCATGTTTTTTTAAATAGGACAAGAAAGTTTGACTTACATATATGATGCTAACTACAGGTGCACTTTAAATGTAGAGATAGAGACATGTGGAAAGTCAAAAATGGAAAACTATGTTCCATACAAACATTATATGTAAGAAAAATAGCATGTCTAGATTAATATAAGGCATAATGGGCTTAAAGAAAAGGATTATTATTAGTAATAAAAACTATATTTTATAATCATTAAAGGGTCAATATTTCAAAAAGACATCACAATCCTAAATTTGTCTATAAACTAATTACAGAAATTCAAAATATCTGAAGCAGAAGTGTCAGAATTAAAAAGAGAAATAGACAAATACACAATTTTACATGGATATGCGTTTCTCTTGTAATTGGCAGAATAAATAAAATCTTCTGAAAACTAGGAACAGAAGGAACTTCCAAATTTGATAGCAAATCTTTAAACAAATATCATCTACTATACTTAATGATAAAATATTAAATAATTTCCCCCTACATATTATGTGATGAAGCTATTCCACTCTTAATTATACAATAAAATGACATGTCATATGACAAAAAGTATATGTCATATATATGTCAAGAAAATGAAAGCATACTTGTACTCAAATTATCATAGAAGTTTGATTGGTAATAGTCAAATACTGAAAATAATTCAAATATTTCTCAATAGGCAATTCAATAAACAAACTATGGTACAGTCATACAGTTAAATATTACTCAACAGAAAGGAACAACTTATACACACCACAAAATGGATGATTATAAAAATAATTATGCTGAATAAAAGAAGTCAGTTTTAAAAAGCATACACTGTATGATGAGGTTTCTATAATAGTCAAAAAATGTGTACTAATACACAGTGACTGAAAAATTAGCTGTTGCCTGGGGATAGTGGCATGAGATAGAGACATGTAAGAAAACTTCTGGAGGTGACTGATAATGCTCATGATCTTGATTGTGCAATTTCATGGACATGTGTGTGTTCAAACTTAATTCAGGATAGCCTTTAAACATGTGCAATTTATTGTGTCAGTTATACCTCAGTAAAGATTATTAATAAAGATAGATATATTAGGAATGTGCAAGATCTGCAATTTTAAGAAAGTACTGTTGGTTTAACAAAAGGATATAATTAAATGTAAACACATATAATGATAATGGAATGAAACACTCAGTATTTAATGATATATTTTTTTCCATCTGTAGATTTGTGAACGGACTATTTTTTTTAAACAGCATACTTTTTTTCTTAATTTTTATAGAAAGGCAAAGAAACTGGAATATCACATGCATTCTTTTAAAAAATTAACATTGGAGTACTTAGTACCTGGTTTAACAAGTTTCTATAAAGCTACTGTAATTAATAAATATGCCGCCATCAGGATAGACACATACATCAATAGAACACAGCAGAGTCCAAAAGTACATTGTCATAAACACAATGGCAGTTCAGTGGAGAAGGAAAAATGTTTTCAATCAGAGATACTAGATAATTAAGTCCAAAGTATGAACTACTAACCCTATCTCACACCAAAAACAAAAATTAATATGAAATTTGTCATATACCTAAAGGTAAAAGCTAAAATTCTAAAGTTCCTAGAAAAAAATAGAAAAATATCTCAAACCTGTGCAAAAGAAAGATTTCTTTGACAAAATGCATTCATACATTGCTGGTGGGAATTTGAAATATGTTGACTCTGGAAAAAAAATCTGCAATTTCTTATAAAATTAAATATAGCAATTTGTTTACAGACCAGTAATTTCATTGTTTGGCATTTATCCCAGAGAAATTAAAAGTTATATTCATACAAAAACATATACACAAATGTTCATAGCAGCTGTATTCATAATTGCCCAAAATTGGAAACATGTTAAGTGTCATTAACTGGGCAAATGGTTAAACTGTGATATACCTATATCATGGAATTCTATTAGTCAGAGAAACAAAAAACTAATACATACAACTTAGATGGATCTCAAGAAAATTACAGAGTGAAAAAATTCATTCACATAGGGTCACATATTATAGAGAGAGATGGAGGACAGACAAGTGTTCCAGGGCTTAGGGGTGGGTGGTGGTGGGTGATGCCTAGAAAGTAAGACTGTGCAAAAGCTTCTGTGTCTCGACTGTGGTGGTGGTTCCATGAATCTACAAATATCACAAAATTACACACACATGCACACACATACAGACACACACGAGTATGTGAAAAGCAGTGAAATCTGAATACTCTTTGGACTGTATCAATATCAATTCCTAGATTTTTGTATTGTGGTACAATAACAGCAGATATTTTCATTGAGTAAACTAGGTGAAGGATAAATGGGCCTCTCTAAAAAATTATCCAAATTTCTATTGAAATATTCTGTAATTACTTCAAAATTTAAAAAAGATTTTAAAAAAGCACTAAATTCAAAAAATAATACTTTAATTCATTCATCAAACTGAATTGATGAAATTTAATTCACGAAAATTAAATTTACCAAAATTTAACTATATGCTCATCAAAAAACAGCAGTATTATATGATAAGGCCAATATAAACATCAAATGATATTCAATGTTAGTAATCTTCAGAGACTGCAAAGTATACCCTCAATGAGGTACAACTTCATATCCTTCAGAATGTTTAAAATTAAAAAGCACACAGTACTAATCCGACAAGGATGCAAAACAGTCAAAATTTGCATACATTGCCATTAGATTTGTAAATGATACAACTATTTTCTAAAAATGTTTGGCAGTTTCGACCCTATGACCCAGCAATTGTACTACTAGGTATTTATCCAAGGGATACAGGTGTGCGGTTTCAAAGGGGTACATGCACCCCAATGTTTATAGCAGCGCTATTGACAATAGCCAAAGTACGGAAAGAGCCCAAATGTCTATCAACAGATGAATGGATAAAGAAGATGTGGTGTGTACACACACAATGGAATATTACTTAGCAATCAAACAGAATGAAATCTTGCCATTTGCAACAACATGGATGGAACTAGAGGGTATTATGCTAAGTGAAATTCATCAGAGAAAGACAAACATCATATGACTTCACTCATAAGTGGAATTTAAGATACAAAACAGATGAACATAAGGGAAGGGAAGCAAAAATAATATAAAAACAGAGAGGGGGACAAAACATAAGACACTCTTAAATATAGAGAATAAACTGAGGATTGCTGGAGGGGTTGTGGGGGGGGGCTAAATATGCAAGGGGCATGAAGGAAGACACTTGTTGGGATGAGCACCAGGTGATATACTTGGGAGATGAATCACTGGATTCTACTCCTGAAATCATTATTGCACCAGATGCTAACTAAGTCACTTGGATGTAAGTTAAAAAAAAAATGTTTGGTAATTTCATATAACAATAAACATTCATTTAACTTCAAACATGTAAACATGAAATAGACTCAGCTATCCCACCCATGAGAATTAAAATTGTATATGTATTCAAAAAGACCTTATGAGAATACTGATAGTAACTTTATTCATAATAGTCAAATGCTAGAAATAACCCAAACATTCACTGGTAAGAGCAAGGATAAACAAATTATGGTATATTTTTGAAGTAAGCACTCAGCAATAAAAATAAACTACACAACACAAATTGGGTAAATCCCAGAGAAATTATATGAAAAAAGCCAGATACAGAAAAGGAAGAAAAGTAAAAGTATATACTGTATGACTCCATATATAAAGGTAGAGAGATTGGGAAGAGAAAATGGAATTTGTGGCAGATGGAAATATTCTATATTTTGACTGAAGTTATGGCTACATGGACATATAAACTTTTCAAAACTCGTCAAACTCTACACTCAGATATGTGTATTTTATGAGATGTATATGACATTTCAATTTTAAAAACTGACCTTAGACAAGCTGATTTAGTTGTAAAATGTGGGCGTTTAATCAATGACTTTCAACTTTCCATGCACATTATAATCACCTGGCTATTTTTAAAAGACTACTATGCATAGCAAGATTCACCCCCAAAGCATCTCATGAACATTTCCTGTGTTAAGTCCCTCACGATGGTATTTCTTAAAATTTCAATGGTGACTGTTATGGGCAAACAAGATTGAGAATCCTGAATGAGATGATCTCTAAAGTATCTTCCTCTAATAAATTTCAAGAGCTCTTACAATAAACGGCCTAAAAATAAATTACATAATTATGACAAAAATGTTACTTTTCAATAGCCTGAACATTATCACTTTCTTTTTTTTTAATGTTTATTTATTTTTGAGAGAGAGACAGAGATAGAGTGTGAGCTGGGGGAGGGCAGTCTCCAGGCTGTGAGTTGTCAGCACGGAGTCCGATGTGGGGCTCAAACCCACACACTGTGAGATCATGACCTCAGCCTAAGTTGGATACTTCACCCACTGAGCCACCCAGGTGCTCCAGAGCATTATTACTTTCTAATCATTTACAGGAAATGTTTTTCATATTTTCTTCCATACCTGACTTTAATCTTTTAATAAATTGTAATGTTTATAAATAGCCCTTAAACATATGAAAACATACATATCTTATATGTAAAGATTACTATATGTAAAAACCAAGCACTTACTAAACGTAAAAATCAAGCTAAATTTTTAAATATTAGATTAGGAAAAAATCTAAAGTTTGAATGCATAAAATATTAGCAGGGCAATATTAAAAAGATTCATATATTGCTGGCTAACATGCAGAATGGCACAATGCCATGTAAGTTGATTCGTCAGTATATTATTGTTAAATATACATTTGCCAATTCTAGAAATCTAAACAAATGCCTTAACAAATATAAAACAATATATGCCAAAGGTTATTTATTCATAATGGCATTATTTTTAATATTAGCAATTTTGAAATCATCCATTATCTATCAATAGGGGATGATCGAATACACTGAGGTATGTTCACACAATAAAATTGTATGCATTACTTAAAAAATGAGTGAAGTCTATGTACTATTACAGAATGATTGCAGGGATATATAGTTTAATGAAAAAATTCTAGAAGTAGAGTGTCATATATAGTATGTCATCTTTTTAATTGGTGTGTCATTGCACACATATACATAATATTTTAGTGGACAGAGATAAAGTAGTTTTAATTCACATTTTATATATATATAATTTTATATTTTAATATAAATGTAAGTAGACTTTATATTTATTTTAGTTTTATATTCTTAATGTAAATGATTATAGGTATACGTATACATATGTGTATAGCCACAGCCACATCCACATCTATATCTATGTCATATCTTTATCTATACTGAATTTGATAAGAGAAATGACACTTTAGTAGGAATAGTCACACTAATATAAACACACCTTAGTTTCACTGTAGAAAACAAGAAAACTCTTGGAGAAGTTACTTATTTTAGATTACTAGAAGATAATTTTATTAGGACTGAAATAAAAAAGAAAAGAAAAACCAGGACACCTGGGTGGCTCAGTTGATTAGGCATCTGACTTCGGCTCAGGTCATAATCTCATGGTTAGTGGGTTCAAGCCCCTCATCAGGCTCTGCACTAACAGCTCAGAGCCTTGAGCCTGCTTCGGATTCTGTGTCTCCATCTCTCTCTGCCCCTCCCCTGTTCAAGCTCTGTCTGTCTGTCTCTCTCTCTCTCAAAAATAAACATTAAAAAAATTTTACAAGAATAGAAATACCAAGAAAATTTGGGCAAGTAGCTTAAAGGGATTCCACAGGCTAAATTTGAGATCATCTGAAACAAAAATAAAAAGGATTGTAGCTAACTGTAATATTTTGAAAAAATAACAAACTCATGAATCCCTCTAAAAGATGTGAAAAAATCATTTAAATGTTATCATTGTGCTAAGAACTTGTAGTAAAAGAGGATAAATTAAGCGTCCATTCTGTCTTTCTAAGGGGAGTTATTGCACTCCCTAGTTGGTGGAATAAATCAGTGTGTGTGTGTGTGTGTGTGTGTGTGAGAGAGAGAGAGAGAGAGGGAGAGATTGAGAGAGGGAGAGATGGTTTTAAGAAGAGTGAATAGAACTTTGTAAAGAAATGTTTTGGAATAACTGTCATTCTATGCTTGATTGAAAAAAATAATGTTTATTTTTGAGAAAGAGAGACAGAACGTGAGTTGGGAAGGGACAGAGAGAGAGGGAGACATAGAATCTGAAGCAGGTTCCAGGCTCTGAGCTGACAGCACAGAGCCAGACACAGGGCTCGAACTGACAAGCTGTAAGATCATGACCTAGGCCAAACGCTTAACTGACTGAGCCACCCATGCATCCCTATGCTTGATTTTTAATAATGATTTTGTTTAGTTCATTTTGGGACATAGGATGATGACTTCTTTTGACATATCATCATCAATGACCTTAAATAATGGGGAAAATATTCTTCTTGAAAGCTTTTGTTAGCAGAGCCACTTTCCCAGAAATGATAATATGGTTATTGATCTTCAGCGTATTATAATGCTTAACTTTGTTTTCCACATTCACGAATAATACTGACTTCACTGAAGCAACATTTTAAAATATGTTTATGCACTAAGTGGTGAGATGGTAATGGAACTCCAGGAAGATAATACATTATTGAATATTTTAAATTCAACATCAATCCTAATGGCATTGTTTCCAACCATTTTTTATAGTTTTTATTTGAAACAAAAACATTTTATTTTATACTGAAAAGAATATTATATTTGCACAATAGGACCACTGCCTCTTGAAGAAATTTTGGTTTCAACTTTCCATGTCAAATGAGAATATCATTATATATACTACATACATATATATATTTTTAAAAAACATTAAAATCTAAAGCTCCTGAAAATATACAATAAACAATAAATATAAAAACAAGTATGCTTTTCTGAAATGTAGCAAGTGTGTTTGTATATGAAGGATAGATAAAATTATCACTGCTACTAAATAAATATAAGAAATTATAAACAAATAAATATAAATACATATAAATAATATTACTAAAATTTAAGGATTTAAAAATTGATAATATATTTCTGCATTTAGCTTTTAGTCTTTCTAAAAATTTCATAGGGGCACCTGGGTGGCTCAGTCGGTTGGGCAACTGACTTCGGCTCAGGTCATGATCTCGCAGTTTGTAAATTCAAGCCCCGCGTCAGGCTCTGTGCTGACAGCTCAAGCCTGGAGCCTACTTCGGATTCTGTGTCTCTCCCCTCTCTCTACCCCTCCCCTGCTCACCCTCTGTGTCTGTCTCTCAATAATAAACATTAATTTTTTTTAAATTTCATGACTATGTACTTTTATTATTAATTTTGCAACTGCTTTATTGAGGTATAAGTGACATAAACAACCTAAACACACTAAAAGTATAATTTGATATGGTTTTGATGCAAGAACACATTTCTGAAATATGACCACAAACAAAATATTAAACAATCCCCACAACAGCTTCCTTATACCCTACTGTACTCCCTCCCTTTGGTCCTCTCAACGCCATCCCTACCTATCCTCAGGCAAGTGCTTATCTGCTTTCTTTCACTATAGATTACTTTGTAATTTCTGGCAATCTATTTTATATAAATAGAACCATATATACTTTTTGTCTAGGTTCTTTCATTTGGCATAATTTATTTTGAGATTTATCCATATTGTACTGTGGAGAAATAGTTCATTCCTTTTATTAAATAAAATGTTATTGTGTAAACATATGTATATGGGTGTATGTATGTGTGTATATATATATACATATGCATGTATGTGTATATATGTGTGTGTGTATATATATATATATATACATAAATATATATTATACACATATACACACACATACATACAAACACATACAGTTTATTTCCAGTCTGGGGCCATTATGAATATAGCTGCTAAGAACGTCTGTGTAATAGATTTGCATAGTTTTCATATAGACATATGCTACCATTGCTTTTAAATAAATATCTAGAAATAGAATGGATAGGCTACGTGGTAGGTGGTAAGATGTTACGGTATAATGTTAAACAAAATGAAGGGGCACCTGGTGGTTCAGTTGGTTAAGCATCCAACTCTTGATTTTGGCTCAGATCATGAGCTCACAGTTAATGCAATCAAGCCCCTTATCAGGCTCCACACTGACAGTGCAGGGCCTGCTTGAGATTCAATCTCTCCCTCTCTCTCTCCCCCTCCCCCACTCATGCCCCCCATCTCTCTCTCAAAATAAATAAATAAACATAAAAAATGAAAAAAATATTATAAGAAAGTCCTGCAAAACTCAACTTTTACTTGCAGTAATAATGAATGAAGTAACAAAGAACTAAATCAGACCCTTAACATTGGAGAAACTCTGGTTAAATATATGAAACAATGGTTTTGAAGACGTTGAGCATAAGACAATAAATGGGAGTGATTTCTTAGAGAAAGGAACCAAATTAGGTGAGCTTTTTGATTAGCCTAATTTACTGCCTACAGAGAGTGTGTGTCCAAGTAACTGCAAAAAGAGGAAATGCAGGCAGAGCCCAGTGTTCTCCCTAAGATGAGGATATGGCACTCAGAGTTCAGTGAGGCAAAATGCTAGAGTTTTTATAGCAGAATACTGGGGAGTACAGAACTCAAAATCTGTTGAGGGTACCTCCTCCAGTTCAGTTCAGTACTATCATATGCATGTGAAAAAATAACTGAAAAGCAGGAAAAGCACCACACAAAGATTTGAGGGAGAGCAGTCTGGAACTACCAAAGGCCAGGGATAATTTCTGTTACCATCAGTAGAATGGAATACTTCATTAACTGAAAGGACTTCAGGTAGATTACTAAAGAGGGAGTTACTTTATTAATGAGAAAATTACCCTAAATTGAAGCCTTCACTTATTTCACCTAACAAATGTAAAACCAAAGCCCTATCACTGTTTCCACATGGCTTAACTACATGCCAAAGGAAGTTCAAGAATATTTATAGAAGTACAAAAGTATTCATGATTCAACAAGGGAAAACTGATATAGCTTTGCATCCAATCAAAAGTTACTGGTCACAAAAATAAACTGGAAATTACGACTCATATTTAGAAAAAAAACTCTACCAAAACTGACCCAGCAATGACAAAGATAATAGAATTAATTAAAAAAGGACATTAAAATGGTTATTATAAACATATCATAGGTTTAAGAAACTAGAGAAACGATTGAACATGTTAGGTAGACATGTGGAGGATATTGAAACATTCCAAATCATATGAAAAAAAATAAAGAAATCAATACCCAAAGGAACACCCAATTAATAAAAACTTAACTCATTTTATTACTGATCAAGTAAATAGTCTAAAAGTGTGCAGTTAGCCCTAAGTCATGAGTTGAATTTTGTCCCTCCAAAAGATGTTGAAGTCCTAACCCCCAGGACCTGTTAATGTGATCTCATGTGGAAATAGGGTCTTGGCAGATTATCAAGTTAAAATGATACAACTGGGTTTGCCTAATCCAATATGACTGCATCCTTATAAAATGGAGAAATTTGAGAACAGAAACAGATAGGCACACAGTTAAAGTGCCATATGAAGATGAATGAAGAAATCCCGTTGATGCATCTACAAGCCAAAGAATGGCAAAGATTGCCAAACACCAGAATGTAAGAAAGAGGTTTGGAACAGGCCTGGGAAAGAACCAAACCAGCTGATACCTTGATCTCAGTATTCCAGCCTCTAAAACTGTGAGATGATAAATTTCTGTTGTTCTAAGCCACCACTTTTGGTTCTTTGTTACAAAAGAAAACTAATTAGGCCAGCAATTGGCTACAAAGCTAATTTTTTCAGGTTTGTGGATATGGAATTAAAGCTACAATTGTTTTTACATCATCCTACTTTTAGAAAACAATCAACAGATATTCAATTTATGTTAGCAGTTACATTGAGTTTAGTTTGATGTCCTATTTTTCATAGTTCATTACCATGCTTACTCCGTACCTTGTGTTCCCTATTAATTGTAAGTACCTCCTATGGATGCCCCAACCATGTACTTATGACATACAACTTGTCACATCCTTCATCATTCCTCAGTAAAGTTAGATTAAGTTCATTTACACACAATTATTTTCCCTGTTGTATTATTTTACACTTTTAGATTTTCCATAAATGTGCATTGCACTGTTGATCTCTCTTTGAACTGTTAATTTTCTACATACTCAACAATTCCAAAGCAGTATACATAATAAAGTGATGATAAATAATATGATAATAGAAAATTAAATTTTTAAAAGAATATTCGTTTCAGGCGAAGAACCTTTGAAAATATACTTAATATATATTTAAAGCAGATTCTTGATTAGCTAGATGTAAGAATTCTCGTTCAATATATAAACAGCTTTACAAATAGTTGATTAGTTTTAGTAGCTCATTTTTCTAAATGCTTTACAATTTGAAAGTTATTTTTTAGTTCTCATTTTATATTTTCTCAATTAGCTCTCCCAATATACCTAATTCATAATCAACATAGTCTGGTCAACATAGACAGTCTAAAGGTTTGATTCAAATTTTTTCTTGCAAAGGCTCAATATATTTCTGATAAATATTCATCAATTGTGCAAGTTTTTTTCCTTAAAGATTAAATCAAGGCCAACATAAATAGTTCCATCTTCCCAAATAAGGTTTTCAATATAGAAAGACATGTTCCACCAAGCCCATTATCCATTATTGAAGTGCATTATAGGATACTTATTGAAGGTACATGTAGAACTGTTAATTTTTTGGAAAGCAAATTTTAGTTCGCTCTAAACCATAGGGACAAACCCAGTCAACTAGCCATTTCTTACATCCATCAAAGTCAATGCTGATATTTTAATTGCAGTCAATTAAATCTCCTTGAATGTCAAGCATTCATCTAACATATTTGCTCCATATCTTTATAGGAAACATACATCCTTAAGTAAAATTATGTTGATTTTTCAGCAGTTTCGATCTGTAAATGACATTTTCCAGCTCCTCTATAAATATCATAAACCTTCTTACATAATATTTTAATCTCCACATAAATAAAACCATAACCAAAATCTACTGTTCCCACGTGGAGATACAATCCTGTAGTTCAGTACTAGTAAATATACCCTGTAATTCTTTGTCTTTTTGTTATAGAGGTGAGGGCTTGTGACTATTCTTTAGCTATATCTTGTTGGAATAAGATTTCAGGCCAAGCTATCCAATTTCACGTTCTTTCCCAAATTCCTTCTAATTTTGCTCTGATCTCTATATGTCATATTACATTCTGATTCAATTCTGTTTGCATCTGAATTGTGCTTCTATAACTTCCCCAATGTATCAAGTTTGTCAATAGTTTTGTATCATAACAGTTTAGAATTCTAGCCCTAGTTTCTATCCCACAATATAGTATTTAATAAGTCCCTTTGAGTTTGATGATGGACACATTTTAATCCCTGTGTAAAAAAATCTCAAAATGGAAAAGCCTCTTAGGTACACATAGAATTCAATCAAACAACATTAATGCAAGAAGATTAAGAAATAACGTCATTTAATTATTGTAGGGGCCTCATATACGGGGACTGGAGATTGCTATATTCTAAACAGGATAGTCATCATTACAGAAAACTGTATTTCAGGCCTTTTGGAGAAACCAACCCAACATTTGGGCCAGAATATTTTTCTATTTTATATCTATACTCAGTTTTGTTAAACCCCCAGATGGCTAAAATATATACAAATCTGAGTCAAAGGGTAATGTTGAGTCTTTCAACTTTAGTACCATTATTTTTAGCTCAACTGATTAATAACTCCTTCCTTTTGGTATATTAAAATATTTAAAAACATAATGGGTGATGAATTAAAAAGTGTATTTATTAATCTTTTGTTAATATTACTTTCAGACTATGAAAAGACTTGTAGTTTTTCATTTCTTCTAAATTTATTTTTATTTATTTATTTATTTATTTATTTATTTATTTATTTATTTAGAGTGCATGCATTTATGTGTTCAGCAACAGGAGAAGATATTATTTTAGATATGACCCTAGCTTTTTAGGGTCTTATTTATTTGGTATAAGTTATGACAATAGGATTGACATCTTTATTAAACTTGTATAATTTGTAGGCCTCATAAACATGGGTCTATTT
Organism: Lynx rufus; assembly: GCF_022079265.1. NCBI lineage: Eukaryota > Metazoa > Chordata > Mammalia > Carnivora > Felidae > Lynx > Lynx rufus. Next base: position 11,932,687 of record NW_025814837.1, on the reverse strand, counting down.
CTTGTAAATCAGGTACTTTTTTTTTCTAAGTATAATTGACACATGATATTACATTAGTCTCAGGTATACAACTTAGTGATTTGACAAGTTTATACATTATTGTAATGTTCATCACAAGTATAACTACCATCTGTCCCATTCAATCATTATTACAATATTATTGACTGTATTCCTTATGCTCTGCTTTTTATTCCCATGACTTACTCATTCCACAACTGTAGGCCTGTATCTTCCTCCCCCTTTCATTCATTTTGCTCAACTCCCAACTCCCCCCCCCCTTAGCAATCATCAATTTATTCTTTGTATTTATAGTTTTGAATCTACTTTTTGCTTATTAGGTTTTTTTTTTTAGTTAAGTACTTTTTAAAAATATCAGATGGGGCTGCCACTCTTCCTTGTCCCCTTTTTGGTTAAGAAGGCACATATTTACCAATTCAAGTACCTTGCCTCAAAAGGAATCACAAAAAAACTCCATGTAAAGTATGGTAGCCCTTAGTGTACACAGAAGGTCCCTTCACAACAGGTAAACATGCACATCAAAATACAAAAGAAGGGTATGATTCTTTAATAGAGACCTATTTTCATGGGAACCTCAGAGGTACAGATACAAGGTTGTCAAAATTGCCAATATTAGGAATGAGAGAGGTGACATGATTACAGATTCTACAAATATTGAAAAGATAAGAGGATGTTATAAAATACTTTATTTCATGGATTAAGCAAGTTATATAAAATGGGCAAATCATTTGGGAAATACAAATTCCCAAAGTTCACTTAAGACAAGAAATGATAATCAGAATAGCCCTTACAACCATAATTAAAGACCTTTCAAAACCAAATCAAACCAGGGCGCCTGGGTGGCTCAGTTGGTTAAGTGTCTGACTTCAGCTAGGTTGTAACCTCACAGTCTATGAGTTTGAGCCTGGCATCGGGCTCTTGTGCTGACAGTTCAGAGCCTGGAGCCTGCTTCAGATCCTGTCTTCCTCATTCTCTACCTCTCCTTCACTTGCTCTCTCTCTCTCTCTCTCTCCCTCAAAAATAAATAAACATTAAAAAAAATAGAAGAAAATCCAAATAAAACAAACAACAAGAAATAACGTTTAGGGACTGTTAACTTTACCAATGAAATATTTATGAAAAAAATACTTGAAATAATAAAATTTCTGCAAAACTTTTCCATTGAAAGTGTGGATGTACTCCCATCTCATTCTATTTGTTACTCTGATACCAAAATAAGGTTGTTATAAAAAGGAAAAGCACTTTTATTCTTTATTTATTTTAAAAGAATTTTAATGTTTATTTTTGAGAGACAGAGAGCAAGTGCGTGTGAGCGGTGGAGGGGCAGAAAAAGAGGGAGGCACAAAATCCAAAGCAGACACCAGGCTCTGAACTGTCAAGACAGAGCTTGATGCGGGGCAAAGGAAACAATCAACAAAACTAAAAGGCAACTGATGGAATGGGAGAAGATATTTGCAAATGACATATTGGAGAAAGGGTTAGTATCCCAAATCTATAAAGAACTTACCAAACTTAACATCCAAAATAATAATAATAATAATAATAATAATAATAATTCATGAAGACATGGACAGAAGACATGAATACTTTTCCAAAGAAGACATCCAAACATATGAAAAGATGCTCAACATCACTCATCATCAGGGATATGACAAATCAAAACTACAATGAGGGGCACCTGGGTGGCTCAGTGGGTTAAGCTTCCTATTTCGACTCTAGTCATGATATCAAGGTTCATGGGTTCGAGCCCCACATCGGGCTTTGTGCAGAGAGCTCGGAGCCTGGAGCCTGCTTTGGATTCTGTGTGTCTCTCTCTACACCACCCCAACTCGCGCTCTGTTGTCTCTCTGTCTCTCTCAAAATAAATACTTTAAAAAATTTTTTTAAAGTACAGTGAGATATCACCTCACACCTATCTGAATGGCTAAAATTAACAACACAGGAAACCACAACTATTGTTGAGGATGCAGGGAAAGGGGAACACTTTTGCACTGCTGGTGAGAATGCAAACTGATGCAGCCACCCTGGAAAATAGTATGAAGGTTCCTCAAAAAATTAAAAATAAAATTACCCTACAACCCAGCAATTGCATCGCTAGGTGTTTATCCAAAGGATACAAAAATGCTGACTTGAAGGAGCATATGCACACCAATGTTTATAGCAGCAGTATCAACAATAGCCAAATTTTGCAAAGAGCCTAAATTTCCAACAACTAATAAATGGATAAAGAAGATGTGGTTTATATATACAATGGAATATACTCGGCAATGAAAAAGAATGAAATCTTGCCATTTGCAACAACGTATGTGGAATTTGAGAAACACAACAGATGAACATAGGAGAAGGGAAGGAAAAATAAGATAAAAAGAGAGAGAGAGGCAAACCAAAGAGACTCTTAAATATAGAAAACAAAGTGAGCGTCAATGTAGTGGAGGTGGGGAGGGGGGATGGGTTAAATGGGTGAAGGGAATTAAGGCAGGCACTTTTTGGGTTGAGCATTCTTTTATATAGTTTGAATGCAAAAATTTATCACACAAATCCTTTGCAAAGATGTTCTCTCTAAGCTATTGTTTGTCTTTCAATTTTTTAGTTGCGCATTCCAAAGAGCCAAAGTTGTATTTTTTAAATCTAAATGTTCAACCAGTTTGTTAACTAATCTCGATTATGCATCCAAGAATTGCCTAATTCAAAGGCAAAAATCTTTTCTCCTAGAATTTTTATAATTTTTTTGGTGTATAATCTGTTTTTAGTTAATTATTCATAGAGTATAAGTGTGACCCAAAGTTCTTTTTTGTTTGTGTTTCTTTATTTTGCATACAGACATCCAACTTTTCCAGAACCATTTGTTGAAAAGACTATCCTTGGGGGGTCTGAGAGGCTCAGTTGGTTAAACATCCAACTCTTGGTTTTGGCTCAGGCCATGATCTCACCATTCATGGATTCAAGCCCCATGTCAGGCTCCTCACTGATTGTGTGGAGCCTGCTTGGGATTCTCTCTCTCCCTATCCCTCTGCCTCTCCCCAACTCACGCTCTCTCTCCCTCTCTCTCAAAATAAACTTAAAAAAAGAAAAAGAAAAGACTATTCTTTTTCAATCGCACCACGTTGTGAAAAATCACCTTTGTGAAAAATCAATTCCCCATTTAGATCGGTATACATTTCTGAACTGCCTACTCTGTTCCATCGATCTATTTTATCTATCTACATAAATATAATTCCTTTATGATCCTTTTAATATTTATAGAATTTGCAGTGATGTCACCCTCTCATTCCTGAAAAGGTACTGTACTCTAATACTCATTGATTATTCTAGTTAAAAGTTTACCCATTTTATTGGTTTTCTCAAAGCATCAGCTTTAAAAATATTGACTTGCTCTACTTGTCCTATTTGTTTTATTTTCTATTTCATTGACTTACTGTTTGATCTTTAATACTTCCTTTTTTCTATTTGGGATTTATTTGCTATTTGGGATTTATTTTGTAGTTTCTCAGGGTGTAAGTTGAAAGTTTAAGGTATCTGTTCTCTTTCAATGTAGGACTTGAATGCTACAAATTTCCTCTTAAAATGCTCTTCATTAAATTTATTATACATTTACATTATGTGATTTAGTATTTTATTTGTTGATTAGGTTTTATTGTAAATCTTGTGAAATTATCACAGTCTGCCTTCAAGTGATATTTTAATATCTCATGTTTAGTTATAAGAAATTTAAAATAATATACTTTCATTTATTCCCTCCCAAACTTTGTGCAATCATTACTATTTCATCATCTCTGTTATAAATCCTGAACTGCTCATTATTTTTTTTTTAATGTTTATTTATTTTTGACACAGAGAGACAGAGCGGGAGCGGGGGAGGGGCAGAGAGAGAGGGAGACACAGGATCAGAAGCAGGCTCCAGGCTCTGAGCTGGCAGCACAGAGCCCGACGCGGGGCTAGAACTGACGGACTGTGAGATCATGACCTGAGCCGAAGTCGGACGCTCAACCAACTGAGCCACCCAGGTGCCCCATGCTCGTTATTTTTTATGTAAAGAGCTAATTACCTTTTTTTTAATGTTTATTTATTCTTGAGACATAGAGCACGAGTGGGGGGAGGGGCAGAGAGAGGGGGAAGTATCAATTACCTTTTAAAGAGATTTAAGTAGTAACAAGAATGTTATATATTTATTCCCATGTTCTTTGTTCCTTTGTGTAGATAAATATTTCCCTGTGGTATAATTTTCCTTTATTTGAATAACCTGAACTAGTTCAGGTCTGCTGGTTAGAGATTATCTTGGCTTTTGTATGCCACAGAAGTCTTTATTTCAACTTCTTTTTGAATTACATTTTCACTTACTATAAAAGTTCTATATTGATATTTTTTCTTTAAATACTTTGGAGATGTTGCTGTAATATCTTCTCACTTGCATTGCTTCCAATGAGAAACCTGCTTTTGTCTTTATCTTTGATACTCCGTACATAAAGTATCTTCTATCTCTGATGACTTTCGGTTATTTATCACTATTTTCAGAACAATGATTATGATGTGTGTTTGTGTGATTTTACTAATGTTTGTTGTACTTGATGTTTGTTGAGTATCCTGGAACTTTGGGTTTACATTTTTTATTAAATTTGAATAACAGTCACCTGTTATTGTTCAAATAAATTTGTACCCCCTGACTTCAGGGTTTCCAATCACAAGTGTATTGATCCCTAGAACTTTTCCCCTAGCTTACTGATCTGTTTGATTATCTGTTTGTTTTTGTTTCTGACCTCATCTTCTCTCTGGGTTTCATTTTGGATTACACTACTATATATTTAGGATTGCTAATCCTTTATTCTACAATATCTACTCTATCCTTAATCCTCTCTAGTTTTTATTTTTTATCTCAACAACTGTAGTTTTAATTTCTATAAAATTGATTTCCATCTTTTTAATAATGTACATATCCATACTTAAGTTTTGAACATATAAAAACATTTTTAATAATTGTTTTTAATGTCCTGTGTCAATTCTAATAGTTGCATCAATTCTGGGTTGATTTCTACTCGTTGCTTTTCTACTTGTTAGAGATAGTTTTTTCATGCTCTTTCTCTGCCTGTTTTTGCTTATTGCATGTTTGTTTGTATTTGTTTTTTCATGCCAAATATCATGAGTATCTTGTTTGGTGCTGGATTTTTTTTCTCTTAATTACCACAAACTTTCTTGAACTGATTCTGGAATGTAGTTAAGTTACTTAGACATTTATGCTTTCAAAAATTTCTTTTAATATTTATTAAGTGGTGCCAGAGCATTGCTGAATCTAAGAAAATTTATTCCCCAATGTTAAAGCAAGATATTTATTCTGTTTGTCATTAGGTTCTTTGTTTTTGTTTTTATTTTGCTATATTTGACATACAATGTTACATTAGTTTCAGGTGTACAACATAGTGACTCAACATCACTATACCTTTTGCTGTGCTCAGCACAACTGTAGCTAAGGTAATAATTTCTGATTATGCTATTCAATGCCTTGTAGGTCATGAGGCTTTCCATTTAGACTATTGAGAACAGGTATTTTTCTTGGATCTATGTGACATTCAGGCACATTCAACTCATAGTTCTTAAGCTTGCCTCATATGTATGTATTAATATGTAATTACCTGAATATTTGAGAGCACTCTTCTGCAGATCCACATTCCCTCTCTCCTCTCCAGGTCTCTGTACAGAAAACCTTAGACTTTAGGTCTCCACAGATTCTCAGCTTTGTCTCTTCAGTCAGGGAGTATGCTGGGTTATGCCTGTGTGCCATCCTCACATGGCCACCTGAAGTCAATCTTAAGATAGGAAGGTGGGCATTCACAGGGCTGAACTTGTTTACCTTCTGTAAGGGATACTCTGTACTTCATTGTCTAATATCTAGTTTATCAAAAACCGTTACTGCAAATACATTATGAATTACTGATTGTTTCAGTTTTTATAAACCGTAAACCAAAATATATCCTCCCACATTTACAAATCTCCGTAATATTTTGTTTGTTCAAAGAAATATTCCAGATAACTATATATTGAGGAGAAATTATATGATAATGTACTAAATACTCTGCTCTATCAGCAATAATAGTCTTAGGTTGACATTGATGATTAGATGCATTAGACACAATAGGTTTTACCCCAGACAAATTTCTCTAACTTTATTTATTTATTTTTTTAATTTTTTTTAACATTTATTTATTTTTGAGACAGAGAGAGACAGAGCATGAACGGGGGAGGGTCAGAGAGAGAGGGAGACACAGAATCTGAAACAGGCTCCAGGCTCTGAGCAGTCAGCACAGAGCCCGACGCGGGGCTCGAACTCACATACCGCGAGATCGTGACCTGAGCCGAAGTCGGATGCTGAACCGACTGAGCCTCCCAGGCGCCCCAATTTCTCTAACTTTAAAAAGGATTTAGAATCAGTAACAGCAAGAATAGCAACAGCATAGCAAAATTCTGGTGACTCTAAAGCATAGCTTCTAATGCCCTCCACTTTGTCCATGGCATGGTGGGTAAGGTCGCAAGTCACAAAGCTTGTAGGGTACAGACCACCTCTAGCTCAGAAAAATAGTAAACTCCAACATCCCTTGAGTTTTTACATTTCCTTCTGAGGTTTATGAATAGTACCTATTTTCTATTACAGCTCAATATAATTAGTTATCAGTAACTTATCAATTACTGATTTTTCAATAAGCAGTCTTAAATACACTACATGTTCTTTGTTGGTACAGAGCATTTATATGTTGGACCTAACATATTTTTATAAATCCATTGAGTTAGTTGCAAGAATGATTCAATCAAAGATTTTCCTGAAGCTAATGGTAGAATCACAGACCACAGGTCAATACTTTCCTCATAGAGAACATACCAATACTTGTCTATTATACTATTTATTTTATATGGATTCATTCACATCTCATTATCCTACTCTGAATAGTCAGTAGTTAGTTCTATATATAGAATAAAGAGAATATTTAAATCAAGGGCTAAATGCTGGTGGCTGGAATGAGAATGGAAGGTGAAGGGAATATTTTCCTTTTCCTCCAAATATTATAACTTCATGGATTTCAATATCAGTGTCGTTGGAAGTAATTTACTACATGTGCTATAAGAACAATTTATGGCATTTTGTTGCTCTGGAACTTGGTAATCAATAGTCTCCGCTGTTTGAAATATACAAATCATTTCAGATATCAACAACTCAATTTTCTAACAGTATCACATTGTAGATCATCTACTATGCATAAGGCACTATATTCTACATGTATCTGGCTAAGTAAATTTAGGCTTTTTTCCAGGCTCACATACACAGAGAAGCATACTATCCAATGGAACTGGATTAACCCATAACCTGTACTGCCCATCATATAAATATTATTGTTGAATATAACACATAACCTCATTCTCTTTGAGGTATTGTAAATATATTTAGATACTAAAGTCTTTTGCAATTAATATAAATATAACCAAAATTTATCTGTCTTATACCACGTGATATTTCTATTTCAGCTGTAAAACGAAAACATAATTCCTATGCATGTCCAGCATACAAACTGATGTGATAATCAAATGAAATTATATATGTGAATCATCACTGTGAACTTTAGTGTCTTGTCTTAAAAGAGCAAAGAGTCAAATAACTACTCAGCTATTTCTATATTCAAGACTGAAGTGGAGAATCTTGATTATTATCTGTATTATTCAAGGATAAAATTCTACTGTTAATTAGTTTTGTCAAATTCTTTAATTTTATATTAGGCATAAATAAGCTGATTTCACCTCAATTTTAAATTGTATTATAATAGCCCTCATGATATATTGATTGTATAGGATTACTACTCATTAGATTCTATAATAAAACTTAATTATCAATAATTATTATATTATAATTAAGATATTATAATTAAAAACATAATGATTATGTTAATATGACTTAATTTTGTATGTCCAGTCACATAAATTTAGGTAATTTGAAGGTATTAGAAAAGCCAACATAAAAGAACAAAGAAATTGTCTTTATATTTTAGAAATCACTTATAATTCAAAGCATGCTATTGCAGAACAGAGTTATGGAAATATTAAAAATAAAAAATTCATTGTTAAATTATATTAAACAGAGAAATGAATTAGCTTCAAAGTATTTTAAAGTTAAAATAATTTTAAATATAAATCAGAAGAAACTACAGACAATTTCTATTTCTCTAGTAGGTATTCTAACTTTATTCTTTGCATATTCATTATAAATGACAATCCTTTTGATCTTTTAACTTCATTAGAACTTCTTTTTCTCTTTTAGAACTTCTTATAAATTTCATTCACTTGTGGCAAGTTTATCCTATGTGAGTTTGTAAATTAAATTTACTCCTCTACTGCAAAAGATTCCCTTTCAAAATAATGCAATAATTATTTATGTTAATATTCACTGTGTAAACATTTATTGAACACCACCCCACATGATGTGCCAAACACCACACTAGAAAACAAGAAGACAAAAGGAATGAAGAGTTTTGAGCTAAATTAATCCACAATATAATCATTTTCAGTGTACCAACTAAACAGATATAAGACATGGATGTGCCTTCAGGACACGGGTGACCTGACAGCAAGGAGAGGCATATATGTGAAACAGTAAGGAGCAATATAAAATATTGTAATTAACAGTAAAACCTACTCATTAATCAAACATATTCATATTATTTGATCTCAGATACTTAAATTTACAACTTGAAATAAATGGTTAAATTTTTTTTAAGATTATGAAACAAAATTCAATTATTTAAACTCCAGGTAAATAGCTTAATTCTTACAAGTGTTTCTAGACATTCCAGGATTTTAATTTGCTAATAAAGCTTGCCTAGAATAAACCTTGAGATTTCAGAATAAAGCTTGCCTAGAGAGAGGGAAGTTTGATAAAATGACTTAATGGTAAGTTGCCCTTTGTATAGCTACAAGATATAGCTATAAAATAGCTATAAGATAGGTTAAAAAATCTATCTAGTTCAAAGCTACTTACAAAACCAGTTGAATTTAAGCTTGGTTTGGGCAGACTCCAATACTCAACTACTGCAAGATAAAAACTTTGATTTGATTTGATTTAAAAGATTTGCAGTGAACAGCAATATGGTTACACTTGTTCACAGTGACCCACAACCATTTTTTAAAGTACATGGTGAGAATTCGGTAGCCTGCGTATGAAGAACAGTGTAGTAAACCAGATAAAGTTAAAGGAAAGTAAATAGTAAAGCAAATAGGTACAGCAAATAGGAATTAAAAATGGAAATATATTTTGCTAGCAACAAATTCGAGTATGAGACAAGGAAACAAATACAAAAGCTTCATATGAGTAAACAGAAGGGAGCCAACACCTTACTACCACCCTTTTTTTGCCTGGAAAGTACAAGACTCCCCAAAAGTACTCTATAAGCCATTGTGCCAAATCCTGGGCAAAAGCTGATGGTCCACTTAGTTCTTGACACAGGCAGGGTAGATTAGGAACTGCCTTTTGCTAAACACAGCTGGGATTTCTTCCAGCTGAGGTAAGTGGGGAAGACAGGATTATCATAAAAGTATTTTTTAAATCTATTTTATATTGATTCTAAAAATAGTATTTTGTTATTATTATCTAGGACTTTCAAGAAAACCCAATGGACATATGTAAGTGATGAAATTGCCAAAACTGGAAGACTTTGAATTCTAGGATACTGAAAACCACTGGACAGTGAATGATTCTTTTTACTTCATGTGTATTGAGGCAACAGTGTGGAGAGAAAGGAACTGAAACAGCTGACTGACCAACTGACTGATTCCTTTCTTCCTTCCTTCCTTCCTTCCTTCCTCCTTTCCTTTCTTTTCTTTTTTCTTTTCTCTTTCCTTCCTTTTTTCTTTTCTTTTCTTCTCTTTTTTGTTTCTTTCCTCCCTTCCTTTCTTCTTTCTTTCTTTTCTTTCTTTCACTAAAGGACGATCTACAGTAGATCTTATACCAACAACTAGTTTAAATTTGGTAGACAACATCAGATAAACAAAAACACCTTAAAAGGATATTCCATAAAGCATGGAGAATTACTGATGAATTACTGTCTTCCACATCTCTTTCTTGGATACTTCCCTAAATAATATGACAAATTTTCTAAAATACCAGTAAGGACAAACGGTATTTGACATACCCTGTTAGTTTCTACCTTCGGTATCACAGATCTCATAAGAAATATCAACTCAAGGTTTCCCCTAATGAGGTCTGCCATAAAACCAAGAAAACAACTACAATGCTTTCAGCATTAATGTGAAATAGTTCAGTATTTAGAATATTTAAAAAATGATTAAAATCTAAGTGCTTATACTCAAGGATGACAATTCAGTAGCATTTTGTATTTTTAAAAATGATGATGATGATAAATAGATGTAAAATCTATCTATCTATCTATCTATCTACCTACCTACCTACCTACCTACCTACCTACCTACCTAACTACATATTTATCTATTTATATATAGTGACAATCTTACTCTTGGATAAGAAACTAATATTCCTAGCTCTCACCTTGTTCTTCCAGGAATGAGAGGGCTGGATTGGAAGATAATTCACAATTGAAGATTTAAGATTCACTTTTTAAATTCAGAGATTATAAAAATAAGTTATTAATAACTCAAGTGTTTATAATGGAATATTTCAAAGAATTTTTTATTTTTATTTTTTTAAAATTTTTTTTTCAACGTTTATTTATTTTTGGGACAGAGAGAGACAGAGCATGAACGGGGGAGGGGCAGAGAGAGAGGGAGACACAGAATGGGAAACAGGCTCCAGGCTCTGAGCCATCAGCCCAGAGCCCGACGCGGGGCTCGAACTCACGGACCGCGAGATCGTGACCTGGCTGAAGTCGGACGCTTAACCGACTGCGCCACCCAGGCGCCCCTCAAAGAATTTTTTAAAATTATTTACCATCATAATGTGAAGAAGAATGTTGCTACTGAAAATTATCCCATACAGTTATATTGGCTAATACTAATAAAAACAGTGTCGCTAATATTAATTTCTATTTCATTTATTTTAAATCTGAATGTACTTGAAAGAACTAGTGACACCTTATCTCAGTCACTCATTCTAAAGGCATAAAAGAGAATCTTATCATTACTTAAAAATCACTTTCTGCTCAAAGAAGTTTAAGTAATTTTTTTAGAGAATGGCACTGAAGTACAAACCATTATATTTTGATTATGATAATAAATTATTCTAATAGTGTAAATCTAAAATGTATCCATATCCAAGGAAACTGAGTTGAAGAGCTATTTTAGCATTGCTGTTTATATAATCCATACAGAAGTTTTCTTAATGAGCTAACAAAACCTAGTGTTCAAGTTGTCCACCCAACACATACAAAAATGTTTTCAGATGGCTGGACACATGCTTCAAACATAGTATTGAAAAGATACATGCTATTTCCAGACGGTATACTTTAACATCAAAGGTATTATGTCATATTATTCAGTACTGAATTTATATATTGTGGTAGAAGGAAATAAAATTTTCAGGTAGGATGGGGAAATATACCACTGAAATATATGACCAAACTGACAAATGAATCTTCCCTGAAGAGAGGTACTTTTAAAGGAGCATCCTTCAGCAGTTATGTGAGTGACTAGACTGTTTCTTCACAGCTTATGTTGTGATAGAAGGTGAAAACTTTTTTTTTTTTTTTTTTTTTTTTTTTTTTTTTTTTTTTGGTGATGGTGCCTCACTCCATCTGTGCACAGGAGCTGCTAAGTAGACTCAATTAGGTAGAGTTTCCCAATGCACTACCTACTTCCTAGGTAGACCTATGTACCCGAAACTGACTTAGCAGCTTGTTGCTGGATCTAATTGCGAAATGGATACCTAAGAAAACTGGCTGGGGTAGAGAGCTGGAAGAAAGGATTTGACGAGAACTGATTCATTTCATTTATCATTAAGTAAAAATCGACAGACTCACCAAGAATAAAACATAACTGGGGTAAAGATTTCTTTTTTAAGTCTCCATGTTCATTCCTATTGCTTAATAGATTATTTTATGGGTAATTTTATGGCCTGATATCCAGTAACTCATATTTATTAATATTATTTCTTATAGCTCTCATCAGAAATGGCACATAATACCATTATCTTGTTATTAAAATGTTGTCCCACTATGAACAGGGAGCTTAAGATGTCTGTCAATGGAAATAATTCGCATATTTGTTATCAATTTTGTTGATTACCTGAAGTTTTAAAAAAATAATTAGTGAATTTAAGAAATCTTGTGTTTTTTAATAGTCTATACAAAAAGTAAGCTTAATGTATGGTAAAAAATTTAATATCATGAACTTTGGAATCTGAAAGAAATGTATTAAAATATACCTTTGCCAATTTTAGGTATACCATCTTGGGGATATTCTTAACTTCCAGTGCCTTAATTTTCCCATTTTAAAAAGAGAATAATAATTAGACCATAGTTTTATTTGTGATCAAATAAATTTACAAAATAAGCATTAACTAATAATCATAAGTATTTTTAATAGTACCTGCAATATAGTAAGCAATAACTGAAAACTCTTAGATTTAATAATATTATTCATTTTCTTTTTATCTCACCTGCTTCCTCCCTTTAAGATATTCTAATCTGGCAACACATGCTGACTTGATTTTTCCTTATATTAAGAATGCCAAAAACAATTTCTAAAATGAAATTCTTGTTCTTGTAATCAATAATTTTTGATATGTTCTGAATCAATATGTTCTGACTTGGTATAACATATCATGCTGAAAATTAAATCACTATCTCTGATACTTTTTTATAAAGTCATGTTTTTGATGTTTTAATTTATTTCAGAATAATTAATAAATGCACTTCGTATTGCCAATAATAACAGCAGGTGTGTTACTTCCCTTTCAAAGTTTCTAGTATTTCTACCATAGATAGAGAGGCTAAGTCCAGATGGATATGTAAATATCTTAGTCATATTTCTAAAGTCTAGTATTCCTTCTGTCAATTCAGCTCTTCTGGACGATGTAGGTTTTCCTCATACCCTCATCATCTAGTTCCCTGACTTTCAGGAGTGAGGACATGAAAAACCTCTTCCTAGTGTATGGTACTACTCAGGTTTTCCCTACCTCCACGTTGGCCTACAGAGGTTTACTTCCATTTCCAGGGTATGTCAAAAGAAGTCTTCCCACATTTTTGTTATTTGTAGGGATTTATGTCTCTGAAAAACTGATGAAATGGAAAGACTAATGGTGGAAAAGGAGGTGTAACAGAACTTAGCTCAAGATTATCATTGCTGACACTGTGGTTGCCATAGAACCTACTACTGATACAATTAACCCACAAAGACAGTGTGCATTCCTGTGTACTTTGTTTCACACTGAGAGTTTTCTCCATTTCACTGGATGAACCATGGGTCCCTAGTCAATGACAGTGATCAGTTAAGTCATACTCTATCAATGGAATGAAATCTGTAACACCGATGATAAGTAGCATGCCCAAAATAATTTCTGATATTGCTATGAATATTAGTGATTTCTGAATTTTATCAAGATTTTAGAAAGGGTTCAGAACAAATTTCTTCTCAGATGGCTATGCTGATGGTGTTTGAAATAAGAAGTATCTTTTGGCTGTCCTTATAAACACTTATAAATATTTCAAATGAGTGAAATTTTTCACTGGTATCAATACCAAGTATAGTTAAAAAAGCTTTAGAAAAATGTGGTGTATGTGTGTGTGTATGACTTAAATAAGTTTATTTTGGATATTCATGAACATATCTTTGATTTTGCTCTTGTATATTTAAATGATACCCTGTAATCAAAGCAAAAACATTGCATAATTGGCACTATGATTTTTTTTAATGTTTATTTCTTGAGAGAGAGGGGGAGAGAGGAGCAGAGAGAGAATGAGAGAGAGAATCCCAGGCAGGCTCCACACTGTCAGCACAGAGCCCAACATGGGGCTTGATCTCACAAACTGTGAAATCCTGACCTGAGCCAAAATCAAGAGTCAGAGACAGTTAACTAACAGAGCCATCCAGGTACCTCTTATTATATTAGCATTTCTTATAATTCCAAATATTTGAGGATTTTAGAAAAGATAATTTGCAAACCTGTTTTAGATGTATTTGTGTACAACTTAAATTTATACTTGTATAAAGATTAGGGAAAATAAGTGATGAAAAATTATTTGTATTAAGTGTGATGGTAAGCAGAGACAATCTTTCCACTATTGTTCTCCTAGTAAAGTTTCCTTTTTTCTTCACCTGTTCAATAGCAGAGATTTGTAGTTTTTTAACCCCACTGATTTGGGGTAAAAAAGTTACCATGAATTGCCCTTGAAATAAAGGTAAACAGAGGAAGTATTTTAAGAAATTGCTGTTCCTCTTACTTAGCTCTCTCAGCTTGATGCATGACATAGTCTCCTGCATTCCTATTTTGTAACAGCTCCTGATCAAAGGGTAGTAAAATTCTTCAAACTTCTGGGAGTAGCAGTTGTTACGTTTAGCATGTTCTGCATACTAAATAGTAAAATGCTTACATGTATGAGCATTTGGATCAGAGAGACTGATTTTAATTCTTGACTCTAAAATTTATTGGGGGGGTATATTTTGTCCATATTTTACTCAGCTGCTGTTATTGTTACTGTTTTTCTTTTTGTTGTGATAATTCTCTCTGATTGATTTTTTTGTCTGGCTGAGATAAAAAGGAAACGGTTGGTATCATTAAAAGTAAGAGTTTTTATTATTGCATACTATATGCCAAGAGCTGCTACAAATGTTTATGTGTATTAATTAATTTGATCTCACCATGCTACTGCCTCAACCAGTAGTCAACTCTACACAGTGTACGATGTATACTATGGATTCTATAATTGCAGCCCACAAAGAGCCCCTCTTCCTAAAGATAGCTGAAGAAGTTTGAGAATTTTTGATTACAGCTTGGGCCATAGAAAAGCTGTACTAAGCAGCATCTCCATTCACAGTCATTGAATAAAATGTGTATTACCGTTCAGTGACCCTGCTACTTTCTGAGTCACATTCTTGGGAAAAGGCAGTGGAGTAAAAAGAGATCGAGTGGTTAGACTACTATCTCTCTCAGAGGAACAAGCCTTTAAGACATATAAGATCAGCTGCTCACTTGGATAGCAATAGAAGTCCATTGTCACATTCTCTATGCATAAGTATTAATTTGAAAGCGTACTGTACTCTTCCATTTTTTATACTTTCTTCTCTTCTGAGAAGATAGCTAGTGTAGTTATTAATAATTTCCAGAAACCCCAGAATAGATACAATGAGTGACAGCACAGACATCTGTACTTAGATTCAATTGTTTAGACCATGTTGGGTTGGTGCTCTGTGTTGAATCTGAATTTCTTAGAGATTATCCAGTTGCACTGTTAGGATGTGATCTCTCAGTAACTACACTGACTATAAGTGATTAGCACTATCATACACATAGCAAGAGTTGATGGGCAAGCTTAGGTCTCCCTTATAAGGACTCTACCAACTAAAATCCTTGACTATTTTTATGTAAGTGCTTCATATTTTAGAATCTCCTCTATCTTAACTACAAACTATGTAAGAAATTTCCAGCACATACAGTAAGGAGGATCAACAAATAAGAAACACAGTCATTGTTCAGTCTGGCCCTAGTGATAAAAATACAGACGGATTTGATATATATCCACTGCCAGGAAGATTCTACCAATCTTCAAATATGGCTCAATTGGGTAAAATCTTTACAGAAAGAAGCTTTATGAAATGACTCATAGCAATGCATAAGTCTATCTCACAGTAAACAGGAACTTCTTAAACAATTGAATATCAGTCTAAGAGAGTTTGAAAACCATGAAACATTGTACCTACAGTGATGAAAGAGAATAAAATGTGATGCTGAGTTCTCAGTAATCATGATTAGATAACTAAAAGCCTTGATATATCTTTGCGGTTTAATGATAAACAGTTTATATCCTTAAACCATATCTAATAGCTATTGGACAAATCTTTATGAATCCAAGTAACACTAACTTGTAACACTAGTCCTAGTAACACTAGTAAGTGTCCTAGTAATACTAACTTCTTCATTTAAAAAATTTTGTCTAAAATGCACTTTAGGAGCACCTGGGTGGCTCAGTCGGTTAAGCGTCCGGCTACTGATTGCGGCTCAAGTCATGATCTCACGGATCGGTTCATGAGTTGGAGCCCCACATCAGGCTTTGCACTCCCAGTGCAAAGCCTCCTTGGGATTCTCTCTCTCTCCCCCTCTTCCCCTCCCCTTCTCACACACTCTCCCTCTCTCAAAATAAACTTTAAATAAAATAAATTTTAAAGAGAAAAAATTTTCTTCTTGTAGTAATATTAGTCATAGAACACTTGAAAATACCAAATCATTGACACAAATATTCCCAATAGAAACAAAAGTGTGTTTTGAATTTTACCAAGACATATTAAAAACTCAAGTTAGAAACGAACCTCAGTGTTGATTTCTTGATGTGCTTTTTTAAAATAAAATGATTACTTTTTTTTGTGGGCATGTCTCAGTAATCCATGTTTGTCTTTGTTCTTTTTTTAAACATCTTACTCATTTTTCCTCCAGCGAGGTGCGTATGCAAAAATATATACAGAAGGAGGTAGAGTTTTATATATTAATTTATGATAGGAAGGTCTCAAAGAGGTGGTTGAGGATTTCTGGTCAGACAAGACCAAAAAGGTTGTATTTTGGTGAAATACACCTGTAAGCCCTGGAAAGAACACAAGAGAAAACCAAAGGAGAACAGTGAAAGGTAATATGAAGGTGAATTCATTTTGTTATGGTGATACCTGAGGACTAGAAGAACAACACAGCAGAAGGTGACAGCCCAGTCTTGGCATTTCCGAATCTCCAATCCAGCAGATCAGGCAGGCTCCTTGGGTGGCTCAGATGGGAGTTCTGTTGACATTATCTGGCAAGTTTTGCAGAACCAGCATGGCAGAATCTATCAGAATCTCTGTCCATCACCAGCAAATACAGGAAATTAAAGGATAATCGTTTACTGGATTTCTCTAAGGGGATTATTTTGAATTCCTCAAACGAAATTCAAAGATGTCCATCCCTCTGAGGTCAATCATTGGAGTTTTAGTAGTGTTGTTTGGTGGTATCATATTCCACCGTGTCCAATCGTGACAATCACGATCCTTGTGGCATTGTGTTGGTGTCTGCACATTTGAAGACGTGGTACTTCTTCCAGTTTTATAGCAGGCAAAGCCCTTCACCAGTCAGCCCCTCCAGGGGGTCTGGTGGTATCCACAGATGGACTTGTTCTTGGAATCCTTAGGCAGGTGGACTGGCCTGGAGTTTTGATACATGGAGCCTAGCCTGCTGCCTGGGTATGTAGGAGCAGGCCTGGAGCCTAGGTTCACTGAGGTGGGCCCGGCCCTTGAGTCTATTATGATGGACTTGGACCTACATTCTGGGCCCACAGAGGCCAACCAGGCGCTAAGGACAAATAGGGTGGGCCTGGACTCTGGGCACACAGGCCTTTGCAAGCATTGGTCCACACGAGCTGAGGGAGCCACAGGTAATGTAGTGGATCCAGAACCTGGGCTTGAGGAAATTCACTGAGAGCCTGGTGCCCAGGAACCTGCCTGGCGACCAAGGAGCCATCTAGGGCTGCTGGAGCCTGCCAGTGCCCAGATATGCTGGGAGCCTGCATTTATGGGATCTCTGGGAGCCTGGAACTGAGGAAGCCACTGAAGTCAGGGACTGGATTCGCAGGAGCCCACGGAGAGCCTGGTTCTGAGGAAGCCGCCTGGAGCCCATGTGGGGCCCCGGCAGCCCATGCCAGTGTGGGCTGGGGCCTGCCTTCAAGGCTTGCTCAAGGAGCCTGGAGCTGAAGAAGTCACCAGAAGCCGCTGGGGCCGCCCGGGGCAGCTGGAGCTGGCAGGCACGGAGGACAGCAGGAAGCTTGGGTTTGCAGAAGTTAGGTGGGAGTTCGGTGCCGGGGGCCTGACTGGGGCCGGCAGACACCAAGAAGAGCCGCGGCTTGGTTCCTGAGAACCTGAGAGCCCACTGAGAGCCTGATGTCGCGGATGCCTGCCGTAAGGCGCGGGGGAGAGCGATAGCGCTGTGGTGCCGTAAGGCACGCTGAGAGCTGGGAGCCTGGTGCCCCAGACGCCATCACGACTGCGCAGCCGCTGGGCGCCGTGGTGAGTAGAGCCTCGGTACGTGGGAGCCCGCCGGAAACCACGTAGGGCTACAGGAGTTTAACTGGTGACCGGGCGACCCGCTTTGAGGTCTGCCCTCGTGGGGCGCACATTCACTTCACTGTCCCCCTGTGACTGCCTAAGGCTGCCAGATCCTGAAGGAGGGAGGAGGGATGTGAAGCTTACTTTCCTGCCCTCCTCAGTGTGCCCTTCTTTCTGTTCTTCGTCCAGATGCTGTAATTCCGTGCTTGGAATCCTTGGCTCCTATGAAGGTATTGTTATATCCAAGGGCATTTTCGGTTTTATCAAGTTATGTTGATATAAACGTGTGCATACTAGCCATGTATTATTTAATCTTTATGTTTGTGATATTTGTTTATACTATCACTTCCTCATTTCCGTTATTTTTGCTAAAACTTGTTTCTTCAATCTCATAAAAACTTGAAGAGTTCTATTGGGTTATTTAAAGCAACTTTTTGCTTGGTTGTTCTGTCTTTTTAATTCAACCTTTTATTTCTTTTTTATTCTGTCTACTTTCTTTGGATTTATTTTGTTTTTCTTAACCCAACATTTAAAAATGTGCCACTTAATTACGGACCCTTAAGTTGATCCTATTCAACCCCTCCTTGTAAATCTGGGTCTTCTTCTTCATCTAAGTAGGAATTTCAACCACAAGCATCTGTATTCATTAGCCTAACTCTAAACCAATTACCTGCATTCTTTCCACTCCAAATCCAAATCCCATGATGCAGTATTTTTGGACATTAAAGTTTGGGTTATTTTCTTTGAATGGGACACAGGAAAATATTAACAGATGAAATAGTTCTCTCTTTTTTTTTTTTATTAGCTGAAGCCTCTATTCTTGGTGTAGCTTTCATTTTTTTTAAATTAAGGATAAATGTTTGAAATTATCAATTATATTTTGTGCATCTACTGATAAATGATTTTTAATTGATTTATGATTATAATCAATTGGGCATTAAACTACAGGCCTTTAGTTTCCTGAAAAAGATGTTGTTTGAGTGTGTTGTAATCTTCTAGTCAGATTGCTAATATTTACTTTGTTATTCCTCTTCATTTGTAAGGGAGACATAAGTTTCTCTTGCAACTCAAGCATGATATATCTTTTTTTTTCTTTAATTGGTTATTATCTTTAATGAAAATAAGTCTGTATTTTCACCCTCCCATTTTTAAATATGGAAATTTGGTACAGTATCCTATATTCTCCACTTTACCACTTTTAGCTATTTTGCTGATTAAGTTGAGTATGTAGATTCATGTGATGATAATAAAAATGATGACAATGATACAGGGATGAGAGATGATGATGATACTTTTATATTACCGGTAACTTTTCTGTATATAATTTTCCTAACAGTGAAAATAATTTCTATAAAAAATTACCCCATATTATACAAATTTATTTCACTAATATGCAGCATCTTTCAGAACTGCATTTTATTCTAATTTTTCATGTCGTTTTTTGTTTGTTTTCCTCTCTCTCTCTCTCTAAAATGACACACCATCTCTGTTTCTATGACCAAAATGATAAGGCCAGAGTACTTTTGGTGGTCTACCTCAGGTCAAGATTCAGTATGGGTTCAGTTAACTGTGGCCAAGAAGGCAAAAGCACTAGGCAAAATTGTGCAGGCCTAAGAGTTGAGAGAAGAATGAAATCCATTCACTTTGCTTACCAATTTATATAGTAACACTGTATGCCCATTGGAAAAGATAGCTGTTATTTTTTATAATTCCTACAATAGCACTGTCTTCTTGCCAAGTGTGCACCTATGAGCTGGGTTCTGTAGAGTGATACCTTAACCTATTTGAACAAAGTGTCTATCAGAACTAGCAGGAGCTATCAATGAGGCAAGGATGGAGTGGTGGAGTGGGGTTGGGGATGTGTAATTATCTATAGGATAATAATAGGTTTTTCTCTATTCTCATAATTGAAGGGGGAAAAAGAGAAAAAATAAGGAAGGGAACTTATAGACAAGTTGTGTGTGTGTGTGTGTGTGTGTACATATATGTGTGTGTGTATACATACATATATATATATAGAGAGAGAGAAGTGTTCACCATAGTGCATATTCTGGTTTGTATTGGCATTTCTTTGCAAAGCTTATTAAAATATGTCTTACATTCCATAACTTTATTATGTTTAAACCATGTAGGAATATTTTTATTCTATGAATAATATTATTATCACATCATTTACTTTATTTAGAGCTTGTAACTCATATCTTTTCAGTCTGTTTGCTCATACTAAGAGAGGTCTGTGTTTAATCAGTATTGATTATTGACATGGATGTCTTTCAAAGAATGAGTTATTACTATTCAGATTTTTCTGGCTCCAAAAAAAAATGAGAAGGGAAAATCAGCATGTTGCTATTGGTACACTTTTTTCACAGTTTGAACTAGGGGAGCTAGATGCAGCCTGGTTAAAAATTAAAGTCTTAAGTATTTTACCTATAGTGATCTTTTTCATGTATGTTGTTACAGCATGTTAAGACAGTACCCTTACCTTTTTATTAACAGAATGAATATTGTCATTAAAGGTTTCAGTGGTCTCACTTTCCGTATTAGACTATCCATAGCAAATGCAGCTAGAAATGAACATCATGGGAAGACCCAGTACAACTGAGACTTCTTCTCATCTAATGAGATTAAAGCTAGTCTTTGCCAACATCCTTTGTGTCTCTGAAACATAAACCATCAGTATATGTGTCTGGAGGCTTTGATTACTTATTCCTTCATTCATTCATTCCATGCATATTTATTTAGCTCCTTCTACATATTCCAGATAGTATTTTAGGAAATGAATATATATAAATAATATATATGTATATGTACGTATATATGTAATATATTAAGCGCACATATACATGTGTATATGTATATTATATATACGTGTGTGTGTGTGTGTATATATAATACATATAATAGAAAACAAAAGAAACATTATTATAGAAGTCCACTGTCTGGTTGATGAAACAAGAATTAAAGGTCAACAAACAGGCTGCCTAGGTGGTTTAGTCGGCTAAGCGCCTGACTCTTGGTTTCAGCCAGGGTCATGATCTCACAGTTGGTGACTTCTAGCCCTGTGTCAGGCTCTGTGCTGGCAGTGAGGAACCTGCTTGGGATCCTCTCTTTCCCTCTCTCTCTGCCCCTCCCGTGTTCGCTTTCTCTCTCTCTCTCTCTCTCTCTCAAAATAAATAAATTTAGAAAAAAAAAACACACAAGATTAAAAACAGACAAACAAAAAAAACCCAACAAACATCAAATGAAATTGTGAAAAGCTTAAGAATTGCAAGAATAAGGTGTTAAACAATAGTCACAGTGGGAATCCTCAAGACAGCTTCTTTCATTACGGACTAAATTTCTATTTCTAGAAATAAGGTTAGTAAGAGTGTTCCCTCTCTTTTCTCTCCAAATGACCAAGTCTTTGTAAACAGACTTTATGCAAAAGAATTAGGAATAAGATATGTTAACTTTAATGTTGCCTCAGTTATTCTCAAAATCATACAAGGAAGAAAGGGTAGAAAACTTAGCAAAAAGAAGTTAAATTTTTAGTGTCCCTAATTACCCTAGTCAAGATATAGTGGAGAAGGGAATTGAAATTGTTTTGATAGCCTTGGCATCCTCAAGAAAACTGGCTTGTTACTTGTCCATTCAGAAGAAAAATTACTTTCCTGAATGTCTTGAGGTTACAATTTTGGCATTACCCAGTGCACACTCTGTTATCTAAGCCTGTTTTAAATAGATGGCTAGTTGATCCTTTCAGACTCTTTGGTTAGAGTTGTCTTAATGGCCAATAGGCATGGCCAGACATTAAGGGACTAGACTAGCTAGGCTCAAGTAACTTAGCAATCTTGTATAAATAAATAAATAAATAAATTCCTAATTATAACTGGTTGGTTTTTTTTTTCAATTTTATCTATAGTTTTGGTGCCCAAATTCAAAGTAGTTCGTTATAATTAGATTGCTCAAGTTGGCTTTAATTTAAGTCCTTAGATTATTTAGGGTCTTATTAAATGTGAAATGTTTTTGAGGGTCTGGAGATACTAAAAAGGATTATTTCAGGAACTTCTACCAAGACTTTAGCTGTGTCTTTATGGATAACAAGAAATAAGTCTTGCAACGAAACAGAAGAGAAAATATTCTATGAAAAAGGTATGCTAATTGAGAAGTCCCTGTTAACAGAAACAATTTGGCACTCATTATTTACTGTATTTTCTTCCAAACTTGTCATATAAATTCAGTCTCTCATTAACTGAATATCATTGATTCATCTTTACTTTTCTTCAGACTTGATACAGAAGTGTACCCTATATTTATGTTTGTTGAATGTTGCCATGAGAATTTTGGAGATGGAGAATTAAATACTTGGGTTTACATATACATAATGCTTGTCCTTACATTTTTCCAGATAGAAGCAGAATTACCTCTCCTAATGTTAGGCTGTAAAGGCAACCAAATAGCATATAACCTTTAATTTCCTTCCAAGAAATAGCACAGCAACAAAGCCATGGAATATTATTTGGTCTTATGTGTTCATTATGGGATTTAAAGTTCTGAGACTATAGAGATGGCCCTTTTTTGTCAGAGTGCTTTTAATACAGGCTTGGAACTGCTTGCATTGGAAAGGGATCAGATTAGGCTCTTATTTTCTTGGCCTCCTCACAAAGGCCAACTTTCCCAAAAGGCTGTTGGTTTTTCTTGAACTGATTGATCCTTTATCACCATCAAAATGGAAAGTGGGTGTGGGCTTATTAAAAAGGGACTAAGAAAGTTACTATTTAAATCTTTGCTGTACTCTTGCCTTTAGTTTGGCATCCAAGGGCAAATTAAGACTTCCATTTTGTTGAGCCCAAATAACCAGACAATTGATTTAGTTCTGAAGGCTAAATTATTACAATAAGCAAAAACAGGTCTTTGTCCAGTCTTGTTCTCTGTAGATACATTTCTTTCAGTTTGTTGGTAGCAGTGGGTGTGGCTTGATAGCCAGGTAAAGGAGGAACTGTATACATCAAAATTAATAGATTTAGGGACATCACCCAAATCAGTTGTTATCAATCCCCTCTGAGCTGAGTTAAAACTATTTCTTTATATGTCTCCCTTTGTTTCTGCTGTGTGTTCCTCATCCTTCCTCCCAATTTAGTTATTCGTTGTATTACCTCTGTACTCTTCCCTTTAAAGTTATCTATTTCACATCTTTAAATATTGATTTTTCTATTTGAATCACTCCAAGATAATAACCCATTTATGTATCCTTGGACTGAATTGATCACATTTTCTCACATGTATAAATTTCAAATGATGTAAGAGTTGCAGTCATGATTTTTTTTTTTTCCTTTTGGTAGGCTAGGTAAAACAGCAGTGTAGATAGTTCACTTGAGAGCTACCTCAAGACATGCTAAACATATTCAGAGACTGGCAAGGAACCAAACTATACCTTGACAACTCTTTCCTGTGAAACTGTGTTGGGTTGGACCATGTGATTTGATTTGGGGATTAGGATGAAGATTCACGGGTGGCTCAATATAGTCCATCTCACTCTACCTGGTTCTGTATTGGGTCTTGAGTCTAATTTCTTAGACTCAAATACTACTCTCCTTATCCTTTTGATTAATTTTCTGTTCATATATTTGTCTTCAGAACTTTAAGGGTAAGGGTAAACATGAATGAGTGTTTTCAGGTCAAATACTGTATTATATCTTCCTAATGTAAGTCAGATTTATAGTATCATGGTACCTTCAGCCAAACTAAATTTGTTTTTCCTGGAATATTTTATGAGATACCTTGCTGTATATTTCCTCTTATTTTCTTTCTTTTTTTAACTTTTTTAATGTTTATTTATTTTTGAGAGAGGGAGGCATAGTATGAGTGGGAAAGGGGCAGAAAGAGAGAGAGAGGCATACATAGAATCAGAAGCAGGATCCAGGCTCTGAGCTGTCAGCACAGAGCCTGATGCGGGGCTTGAACTCACAAACTGTGAGATCATGACCTGAGCCGAAGTCGGATGCTTAACCAACTGAGCCACCCAGGTGCCCCTTCTCTTATTTTCTATATCAGAATAATTTATCTAATTGCTCTGTTAAAATGTTATCCATTCTTAAAGGTATACTTAAAATTATACCTCTTCTATCATAATATTTTATAGTTGTAAACGTTTATTATGAAAAAATTATATTTCTGTAATATATATGTTTTTGATGTTTATTTATTTTTGAGAAAGAGACAGAGTGTGAGCAAGGGAGGGGCAGACAGAGAGGGAGACAGAATCCGAAGCAGGCTTTAGGCCCTGGGCTGTCAGCACAGAGCCCGACACGGGGCTCGAACCCTGATTGTGAGATCATGACATGGGCCAGTCAGTCACTTAACTGACTGAGCCACCCAGGTGCCTGTATAATATATTATACTTTATAATATATATTTTACATATAAACATATAACATTTTTTTTTATTAAAAATGTTTTTTTAACGTTTATTTATTTTTGAGACAGAGACAGAGCATGAACGGGGGAGGGTCAGAGAGAGGGAGACACAGAATCTGAAACAGGCTCCAGGCTCTGAGTTGTCAGCACAGAGCCCGACGCGGGGCTTGAACTCACGATCCGCGAGATCATGACCTGAGCCGAAGTCGGCCGCTTAACCGACTGAGCCACCCAGGCGCCCCTAACATTTTTTATAAAAATATATAAATATTAAATTACTAAGTAGAGCTGATATTGTCCCCACTTTACAAATGAGAACATAGTGTTTAATTTGTCCAGTATCTGACAGTGTTTAGGTACAACTGTTAAAAACCTAGTTAAGTCTTTTGTCTTGGTATCCATTATACATCACTGTGTCTATTATGCTTAGGCAAAGAGCATGACACAATTTTGAGTTCCCATTTTTCTGTGGATTTAATAATCTTTCTTGCTTTCTAAAGCTTTTTTGCAGCTTCTTAGTTGTAAATAACTTTGTAGTTGCTTTATTTTCTATACCAAATTGGAAGTTCCTTTAGCTATTTATGAAATCTTTACATACTGTATATTATGTGCCAAAGTGAGGCAATAGAGAAACCTAAGGCAAATTGTTAAATAATTTACGTGAAGTCACAATATCAGTGAATGGCAGATTTGGAGATTTGAATCCAGTAGTCCAGCTCCAAAATCAGTGTTCGTTAGATGTACGTTATTTATATTCCCTCTCTAATAACTCATCTTTGAGTTCCCTACTCACCCATCAATGGCTATAATTGAAATGGATGGAATTCAGTATTAAAAAATGCATTTGTTAATAATGATTAACCTTTATTAGAGACTCAATATTTAGAATTATCATGGACAGATACCCCATATTATAAATGATCGCTATAGCATATTATAATATAAAATTACTCCTTTAGGAGAATTTGTAGTCCATATAAGTACTTAGTGTAACTATGTTATGTCTTTTTTTTTTCAGGATGTAATAATCCAATTGGATTGTGGCAAATCTTGTTAATATACTATAATAAATTTGCTAGAACAAGATTTAGAAACAAAGAAAAGAGAGATACTGGCAATAACTCAGAGATTGTCTAATCATTTAGCTTTATCACCAAATATCAATAAAAATTATTAGCTGACACTAAAGAAGGGAAAGGAAAGTGTAGTCTTTTTTTTTTTTTTTTTTTTTTTTTTTATTTTTTTTTTTAATTTTTTTTTTTTTCAACGTTTATTTATTTTTGGGACAGAGAGAGACAGAGCATGAACGGGGGAGGGGCAGAGAGAGAGGGAGACACAGAATCGGAAACAGGCTCCAGGCTCTGAGCCATCAGCCCAGAGCCCGACGCGGGGCTCGAACTCACGGACCGTGAGATCGTGACCTGGCTGAAGTCGGACGCTTAACCGACTGCGCCACCCAGGCGCCCCAAGGAAAGTGTAGTCTTAAAGAAGAGCATCATTAAGGGAGCCTGGCTGTCTTGGTTGGTAGAGTATGCAACTGTTGATCTTGAGGTCATGAGTTCAAGCCCCATAGTAGAGGTAGAGTAGAGATAGAGTTTACTTAAGAAAAAAATTAAAACTCCAGACTTAAAAAAAAAAAAAAAAGCATCATTAATCAAATTTAATAGAGCTAATCAGTGACTTACCATTGTCAATTTTCCAGGAAAAAAATAAAACAGTGAAGACATATATAGATAAATGAAGAAACACTTCCTTTGGGAAATAATTATGTAAGAGAATTTAACAATGACCAAGTATAATTATTTTTTTTATCATGAGGATATCTCTTAATTCTTTTTTTATTATATTTTTAATGTTTATTTATTTTTTAATTTTTTTAATGTTTTTATTTATTTTTGAAGGAGACAGAGAGAAAGGCAGAGCATGAGCGGGGGAGGAGCAGAGAGAGAGGTAGACACAGAATTCACAGCAGGCTCCAGGCTCTGAGCTGTCAGCACAGAGCCCGACGCAGGGCTCGAACTCACGAACTGTGAGATCATTACCTGAGCTGAAGTTGGACGCTTAACGGATTGAGCCACCCAGGCACCCCTGTTTATTTATTTTTGAGAGAGAGAGAAAAAAAAAAAACGTGAACTGGGGAGGGGCAGAGAAAGAGGAAGACACAGATTTTGATGCCAGCTCCAGGCTCTGAGCTATCAGCACAGAGCCTGACATGGGGCTTGAACTTGGTAACCTTGAAATCATGACCTGAGCTGTAGTCTGACGCTCATCTCATCCGACTGAGCCACCCAGCTGTCCTGATAGCTCCTAATTCTTAAAGCTCATTCAGTTGAATACATTTGCTCCAACCTAAAACTAGAGCTGAAAACCTAACATTTAAATGCCCAGTGACCCATGATCACTTATAATTCTGATTGTCCACATCTGAATTTAACTTTGTCCCATAAGATCGTTATTCTTGTCCTCCCCACCATAACTCTAGGCATCTACCATGTATCCAGTTATGCAGCTTAGAAGCCTAATGATCAGGCCAAATTTCTATTTTTTATTCACCCTCATTTGATTTTTTACCAAGTCTTGTAGAATTTTCTTTCTGAATATGGCTTGAGTCCACTCCAACATTCTTTCCTTATTTGTATCACCACTTAGTTCAACCCCTATTTATCCGTCATCTGAATTTCTCTAATCTATTCTTAAATAGTCTCCCTTTATTCATTCTTGTCACTCTTAAAATGATCTTTTAGGTTGTAGTCAGATTCATTTTTATTAAATAAAATATGACTATTATCCCCTTGTTTAAAAATTCGCAGTTGCTCTACAACCACTAAAGGGAAATGTTTAATCTCATTGTCTAGCGTAAAGACCCTTGATGAAGTGACCTCAGACTACTTCTAATTCAACATTTGCCACTTTATATCCTGCACTTTAAACTGTGGTTCCCAGCACATACCATGCTATTTTATAGGTTCATGATTTATTCACAGTGTTCCTTTGATTGAAAAAAATCTTCTATCTTCATCTGGTTAATTCCCCTCAGCCTTTTATATTAGTTGTCAACTGTTATTTTCACCAGAAAAATCTTTCCTGAACAATAATGGCTAGAATAATTATTCCTTCCAGTTATCTTGAAGCACCTTGGATATATACACAGCATAACATTTCCTACAATTTAATGAATTTATCCTTTCTTTAAAAAAAAATTTAAATAATGTTGTCTCACCCACTAAATTGGATGCCTCTCAAAGACCAAAAAATATCCGTTTAAAGACAGGACTTTAGACAGTGGCTGCCTATAACTGATATGCAATAAATACTGGTTGAGCTGAGAGATAATTGCATACTTCTGTTTATATGAATAGGAAATTCTACTTGGACCTACTCTGTAATTTAATAAAAACCGAAATTTTAATGAAGAATATCATATCATTGATATATAAAAATTTGTGATGTGTATTTTAGAAAAAGATTATGAGGACAGCAAACTACATGTGATAGTTAGTATTACAAAATATATAAAACTTACATTTAAATATGAAGAAATTAAGTCTGTGTATGTAATATATATATATATAGCATAATATATGTATATAATATATACAAACATTTGTTGTAAATAGAGTATGTATTTTTAACAAGAAGGAAAATGACAGAATTTATCATGTAAGAAGGAAAATGCAGCAAAGTTTATTATTTCTCAATTATAGCACCTCAGGCCAGAGTCATGTTGAGAGAATTTGTGTTAACTATAATATTTTAACTATAGATATTCAACTTCACAGCTTTCTGTTTTTTAAGATCTTAGATAAGTTACTTTTTAAGAGATCTACTCCTTCCCTAAGGATAGGAAGTTGAATTCTTTAAAACTCTATCTGACTCTATTAAAATTTAAAAAAAATGTATTAAAGCATATTTAATTTTTGTCTTGTTGTGAAGAAAAAATTCCAAGCATGAAGGTCACTTACAAACTAAATATTTGCAAAAATGGCCCATCTAACTAACCATTGAGGATTCTGTCTTGATATAAATGAGCACCTTAAACCATAAACTGGTGTTTTTCAGAGGGGTGCTGAAAAATAAATGGTTATAAAATTGTCAGCCGCTGACAACCAGAGAACTGATTCTGTAATTTAGTGAGAAACTAAAAAGATCAAAATCACATTTTTTGGCTTTTAACAGGCCTTTGGCTGCTGCACAGAACCTGCTAATAGCATCGTAGAAGGGAAGGAAAAAGTGGAGGTCATAAGGCCCACTTTACACTGTTGGGGAAATGGATGTGCCTGTTCCTATAGTCTGCTGTGTCTCTTAAGAATAGAAGACTTGTTCTGAGAGAATTAATCAGAAGAATTCAGACATATAATCATTCTATGTATAGAACAATTAGTTTAGCTGCTAATAATTACAGGTTTTTTCTTTGCCTAATCTTTATTCAGAAGCACAAAACAATTAACACATATTCCCTAGACATGTTGTGTTCTGGATTCAGAAGAATTAATCATCCATGAGGCTTTTACACATTTTTCTTCCTGTGGCTTATTTGGTCAGTGTGTCCCCTGCATCTATTGGATACCATAGAATAATCTCTTTTGTATATTTCTGTTATTCATATATTCCAATATTCCAGTAGTCCTCACTTGGTTTTAGATTTTTGACTATCATTCTAATCGTAATACATGACAATTATGTAAGAAAGTACTTTTTTTTTTTATCTTTTTTGATCTAAAAAAGACCATGTGGTTAGTTAGCATAGAAACATTACCAGTACTGAAGAAAAACACCTAGTAGTGGACATTTTAAGAGCTAGGAGATTTTTATGTGAATACATATAAATACATACTATCCTCCCAAGGAGGTGGGTATTTGTCAGAATTTAGTGGACTTTCCCGAAGAAGATCATGATAAATAATCATAGTAGTAAAACTTTGTAGGTTATATATCTTTCAGCAAAGTGATGATCACTCCCTTGTAGTTATGTTTTCAAAGTAAAGTCTCAAGAACAAGCCATAGAAACACTGCAAATGCTGCTATTTCTTATTTTGCTTTAATTGTTATTATTTTTCATTTTAGGTTGGCAGCTCTTCTCTCCCAGGGACACTTATTGCTCAACATGTCCCATTTCCTTTAACTTACTTTCCTTTAGTGTATTTTTTTTTCATTCAAAACCTTGTCTGAATTGGTAATACTGCATGCACTATTAGGAACTACCTTTCAAACAGTAGTCATTAAAGTTTTCTTTCCCTAATGGTTGAGTTCTCCCCAGATATAAATTAATATTTTAGACATGAAATAAAGCTCCTAAAATACAAGACAGTAGAACCATATGTTGACAGAAATATTGGGCTTACAAAATTAGTGGGAGAAAGTATAATTTTAAAGTGAAAGTTTTATATAAATATTAAAATGACTTTTACAGATTTATCAGTAAGTTTACATATTGCTGGCCTCACAGTGTTTATTCACAATGTTACTAACTGATGTTTTCCCAGAAGTTAGGTATATAGCAATCTTTTATCAACTGAGTCATATTTTAAAAGGGACCTTATCACTTAAGAACATTATGCCATTCCCTTTTTAAAGGAAAAGCAACTCTAGACAATGATACACACACACACACACACACACACACACACACACACACACACACACACACACACAATGGAGTATTACTCAGCAGTCAAAAAGAAAGCAATCTTGCCATTTGCAACTACGTGGATGGAACTAGAGGGTATTATGCTAAGCGAAATTCGTCAGAGAAAGACAAATATCATATGACTTCACTCATATAGGACTTTAAGGCACAGAACAGATGAACATAAGTGAAGAGAAGAAAAAATAATATAAAAACAGGGAGGGGGACAAAACATAAGAGACTCTTAAATATAGAGAACAAAGGGTTACTGGAGGAGTTGTGGAAGGGGAGATGGGCTAAATAGGTAAGGGGCATTAAGAAAACTACTCCTGTAATTGTCGCACTATATGCTAAATAATTTGGGTGTAAAATAAAAAATAAAATTTAAAAAAAGGCTTTGTATTTAAAAAAAAATAAAGCAAAAGATTAACCAAAAAAAAAAAAAAAAAGAGCGCCTGGGTGGCTGAGTTGGTGAAGTGTCCGATTTGTGCTCAGGTCATGACTCAAGATTCCCAAGTTCGAGCCCTGTATTGGGCTCTGTGCTGATAGCTCGGAGCCTGGAGCCTGCTTTGGATTCTCTCTCTCTCTCTGCCCCTCTCCACTCATGCTCTGTCTGTGTCTCCTTCTCAAAAATGGGTAAACATTAAAAAATAAATAAATAAATAACAGGTGCCTAGTGGCTCAGGTAGTTAAGTATCAGACTTCAGCTCAGGTCATTATCTCACAGATCGTGGGTTCAAGACCCACATCAGGCTCTGTGCTGACAGCTCAGAGCCTGGAGCCTGCTTCGGATTCTGTGTCTCCCTCTCTCTCTCTGCCCCTCCCCCACTTGCACTCAGTCTCTCTTTCTCTCAAAAATAAAAAATAAACATTTAAAAAAATTAAAAAATTAAAAATTAAATACAATTTAAAATAGGCTTTGTATACTGTTAATATTTGTATCCTATGTTAAGTTTGCTCAAAACAGAGTACAATAATATTGTGTTGCTTATAATTACATATACTATTGCTGTGACGTTTAAGAAGTTTATTGGTAAACATGGAGGATAGTAGCACTGAATTGATTTATAAGTAACTGTAATAACAAACTTGCAAAAGCAGTCTGTGCAATTTCCAGACCTCTGTTTCATAGCTCTAGAATGAAATGAGGAGGAAAAGAAAGAGAAGAAAAAGAAGGAAAAGAAAATTGAATGACTGTTAGCTCAAACATGACCCAAACAAAATTGTACCTGCCAGTACACATACCAAATATATTTTTTATCCAAATGCTTCGTTTGAGGAAGGGGTAATTATCATTCTTGTTATTGTTTTTTGTTTGTTTGCTTGCTTGTTACCTGGAGTCTTTTACTCTCAGGAACTGGGAGCCCTAAGAAGTTCAACCCACCTCTTACAGACATCAGTTTCATTTAATACCTTGTATGTTTTTGTTTGTTTGTTTGTTTGTTTGTTTGCTTTAATTGGCATGTATCTAGTTTTCTTTAAATTACTCTTAAGTTGCTAGGATAAACTCATTTACTTTATGAAAATACAGCTCCTTGACAGTAATGTTGCCCTATAAGTAGCTTTCAGGAATTTGGAGAAATGATGGTGACTGTAGACTTCACAGGAAGAGATGATTTCTTGCATCAGGTTGGCATTTGGATGTA
Organism: Lynx rufus; assembly: GCF_022079265.1. Classification (NCBI taxonomy): domain Eukaryota; kingdom Metazoa; phylum Chordata; class Mammalia; order Carnivora; family Felidae; genus Lynx; species Lynx rufus. Next base: position 11,900,785 of record NW_025814837.1, on the reverse strand, counting down.
CTGGAATGATAGGAAATGAATAGTAAGAGATCAAAATCCATGCTTAAAGAGAAAGCATATACACAATAACAGTTACAATGAAAACTCTAAAATTCATCAGTTAATAGCCTTGCCTAATTTTCAGTTCTATAATATTTGTATTTGACAAATTAGTAACCCATGAATATATACCTAATAAAAACTTAGTGATTCTCTCTGTACAGTGATCTCCATAAATGAATTTTCAAAACAATGCTTTCTAGGTTAACAATAATTTTTAATTTTCTTATATCAAATGTAAAAGATCTTATGGGGGCACCTGGGTGGTCAGTCAGTTAAGCGGCCAACTTTGGCTCAGGTCATAATTTCGCGGCCTGTGGGTTTGAGCCGCGTGTCGGGCTCTGTGCTGAGAGCTCAGAACCTGGAGCCTGCTTAGGATTCTTTGTCTCACTTTCTTTCTGCCCCTCTCTCCCTCCCTCTCAAAAATAAATAAACATTAAAAAATTTTTTTAATTACAAGATCTTATGAATATTTATTTGCATTTTTAAGATTTTTTTAAAAAGCTGTTGGGGTTCATAGCAAAACTGAGTTGAAGATACAAAGATTTCCCTTGTACCTTCTGCCCCCACACCTGTGTAGCCTTCCTCATTATCAACATCTCCCACCAGAGTAGTGAATTTGTTTTAATTGATGAATCTATATTGACACATCATAGTCACCAAAGTCCAAAGTTTACATTACGGTTCATTCTTGGTAGTGTCCATTCATTGGATTTGAACAAATGTTAATGTATGGTGTCCATCATTATGGTATCACATGGAGTGTTTTCACTGCTCTAAAAATCCTCTGTGCTCCACCTATTCATTTTTCCCTCTGTTTACCACCAGCCCTCAACTCCTGGCAACCACTGATATTTTTACTGAATCCATATTTTTGCCTTTCCCAAATTGTCATATAATTGGAATCATATAAAATGTAGCCATTTCCTATTGTTTTCTTTCACCTAGCAACATGCATTTAAGGTCACTCTATGTCTTTTCATGGTTTGATAGCTCAGTTTTTAGTACCAAATAATAATCCATTGTCTGGGTGTACCAAAGTGTAGTTATGCTTTCACTGGAAGATATTTTTGTTGCTTCCAAGTTTTGGCAATTATGAATAGAGCTGCCATCCACATTTGTGTGCAGGTTTTTGTGTGGAATGTTTTCACCTCCACTGGGTTGAGTGTAAAGCTCCAAGATTCTTTCCTTAGCTGTGTCCAGTCTAAAAGTAAGCTCATAAAAGACATTTTTCATCTGTTACATTATTTTTTATTTGTTTTATTGTGCCTTTTCTCTGTGTCTCTCTTTTTCCTTTCTAAGTTTTAATTTCCAGTTAATTAACATACACTGTAATATTAGTTTCAGGTGTAGAATTCAGTGATTCATCACTTACATACAATACCCAATCCTCATCACAAGTGCGCTCCTTAATACCCATCATCCATTTAGTCCATTCTCTGGCCACCTCCCCTCTGATAACTCTATAGTTAAGAGTTTGTTTCTTAGTTTGCCTCTCTTTTTTCCATCTATGTTTGTTTGTTTTGTTTCTTAAATACCACATATAAGTGAAATCATACGGTATTTGTCTTTCTCTTATTTTGCTTAGCATAATATTCTCTAACTTCATCTACTCCATCTGTGTTATTGCAAATGGCAAGATTTCATTCTTTTTGATGTCTGAGTGATATCCCATATGCCACATCTTCTTTATCCATTTGTCAGCTGATGGACATTTGGGCTCTTTCCATACTTTGGCTATTGTTGATAATGCTATTATAAACATCTAGGTGCATATATCCTTTCAAATTAGTATTTCTGTATCCTTTGTATAAGTAAATACCTAGTAGTGCACTTGCTGGGTCATAGGGTAGTTCTATTTTTAATTCTTTGAGGAACCTGCATACTGTTTTCTAGAGTGGCCGTACCAGTTTGCATTCCCACCAACAATGTAAGATGATTCTCCTTTCTCTGCATCCTGACTAACCAACACCTGTTGTTTCCTATGTTGTTAATTTTAGCCATTCTGACTGGTATGAGATGATATTTCATTGTAGTTTTGATGAGTAATGTTGGAGTAATGATGATGATGAGTAATGTTGAACATCTTTTCATGTGTCTGTTAGCCATCTGTATGTCTTCTTTGGAATAATGTCTGTTTCTGTTATATTATTTTTTATCTCTAGCATGCATTTTGGTTCTTAAGATTTCCTTCTCTCTGCTTAACGTGGCTTATCTATTCTTAATGTGCTGTTTTATTCAATAGAAACCTTAGCATATTAATCATAGTTGTTTTAAATTCACAGTTTGATAATTCCAACATCCCCACCATGTCTAGTTCTGATGTTTGCTCTGTCTCTTCAAATTGTGTTTGCCTTTTGGTATGTCTTGTAATTTTTTTTTTCTTGATAGCCAGACATGTTGTATTGAGTAAAGGAAATGATGTAAATAGTAATGTGGCAGGAAAGGAAAAACATTCTATAGCTCCTACAATTAAGTCTCAGTTTTTTAGTGAGCATATGCTTCTGGACTGTGAACTTCACAAATTTTTCTCAGATTTTTTTCTCCATACTTATTATAAGCACAGATGGCCAGAGTGGGCTGCAGTTGGGTATTTCCTTTTGTGCACATGGAAAGCTACCGTAGGTTAGAATTGGTATTTTCTTCTCCCACATGGAAGGCTAGAACTGACTGGTGTTGGGTATTTTCCTTACACCAGGTCACTTAGGCTTTGATAATATTTCTGCAAGTTAACCTTTGGTTAACTGGTTTCTCCTGAGAGCAGAACATGTTAAAAAGAACAATATGCTATGGTGTGTTTCAAAATGGTACCTCTAATCCTCTCCTAGCAGGATGCACAAGGGTTTTGTTTTGTTTTTTTCATTTACTGTGAGAACATGTTCGAGATGCAGGTGGTAAATCTCACAAAATTGTGGGGGGGGGCCTTGTATGACTGGGTTCCCCTGGAATTTTTAACTCAGGGTCTTCCACAGTGAGCCTTTTGCAATCACAGTGCAGATTTTCCTACCCTGGTACTTAAGTCTCTACTTCAATAAGCCATGACTCTCTATATTCACCTGTTTGTCTCCCCGACCTTAGGATAGTGACTTGCCCTGTTTTCTTACTTCCCTTATGGATCCAAAAAGAGTTATTAATTTTCCAGTCCATTCATCCTTTTATTTATTGGTAACAATGGAGTGATGACTTCCTAACTCCTTACATGCAGAAACAGAAACCAGATGTCCAGTTTTATTTGCCATTTAAATCTAGGATATGAATTAACTTAATCAACTTACAGGAGAATATTTGGGTCATGGTTATTTGCAACTATTTCAGATATCTAGTGTATTTTCAGCTCAAAATCCATTGCTGTGTATATATACCTACATAACAAGACAACTCTGACAGAGTTCCTACAATTTATCTGGCTCTTTCAGTATGCTGCCTCGTTGTATCTTTAATTATTTTGAGCTCATTATTGTTCAGCATAAGACAAAATGCTGTTGAGAAAGTCTAACCAATAGGTAGATCCATGTCTATATTACATCAGTTGCTTTCTGCAATTTTACTATTTATACTTACTTTAAAATTAAAATAAAATTGCAGCCAAACTTGCTTTAGATTTACACTTCTAGATGCTTTCTGGACTGACTTTTATAGCAATAATCTTTAAAAAAAAATCATTGAATTAGAAAGCAGATGAAATTATCTTATGATTTATATAGTGTTTTCTGGGCCATCTATACCTTAGACAGGTGTTTGTGTTTTCATCACAGGCCTTGTTATTTCGGATTTCCAAGGTAGAGGTAAAACTGAAAGAAAGAATTCAGTTGAGTGCTCATGTTTAATGTTGGCAAGGTAGCATATTTTTAACAGCACTTCTGGTTGTCATTTTAGTCATTTTTGCTTATTAATAAAATAAATTAATCATCCAAAACATATTTTGAAAAGCTTCTTAACAACCCTTGATTACTTTCTAATATGAGTTAGTTCAATTTAATATAAGCATTCTGGTTTTTCCTAAGTATGCAATTATGTGGTACAAAATATATATGACATAATAGAAATTTATATCTGGAAGGAGATCATCTTTTTGTTCTAGGTGGAATTATGTTCATGACAATATGTAGAGCATTGATATTGAGAAGAGCCATTTCTTTATTTAAATTGTTCTACTAGGGCTTGTGTTTCTTGTTTCTAATTTGTAATAAGATCAGAATAAAGTGAGAATTAATGAGTTTTATTAATAGATGATCATAATAGAATTGTAGTTTATATTAGAATGTAGACATAAGAGAATGCATGACATTCTATTTAAGTCATGTAAGGTAGCAACAATAAAATGATAATTATTTTGTTAAAACTCATTTTTCTAGATAACACTTACTGAAGACTCCCCATTTTGGATAAAAGCTATACACAGGAAATAAAGAAACTATACATTTTTATTCAGCCAAAATGGTATTATATCATTCATGCATGAAATTTACTAGCTGTAGTCAGAGAAGAATATCTTAGGCCTAAGAGAGCTAAATTACTTAATTAAAAAAAATTAACGTTTATTTATTATTGAAAGACAGAGAGAGACAGAGCGTGAGCAGGGGTGGGGCAGAGAGAGGGGGAGACACAGAATCTGAAGCAGGCTCCAGGCTCTGAGCTGTCAGCACAGAGCCCGAAGTCGGACGCTTAACCAACTGAGCCACCCAGGGGCCCCACTTTATTTATTTTTTAATGTTTATTTATTTTTGAAGGAGATAGAAAGAGAGCGAGGATGAGTAGGGGAGGGGCAGAGAGAGAGGGAGACACAGGATCTGAAGCAGGCTCCAGGCTCTGAGCTGTCAGCACAGAGCCCAACATGGGGCTTGAACCCATGAGCCATGAGATCATGACCTGAGCTGAAGTTGGATGCTCAACTGACTGAGCTACCCAGGTGCCCCTGAATTACTTTATTATTTAATTATAATATACTTTCTATCCAATTTTCTGTCGCAATGTAGATTTAAAATACTGAGATCATGACATAGAGTAACATTTAAGAAGACACACCCAATAATTTTCAGGGGAAAATAACATAAAGGAGGATTCAGAGTTACATAGTTACATCCTGATATTTAAGTAGCATAAGTAATCCATAATTCATATGAAAATGGCGCTTTTAGATTAAGCCATCTTTAATGTGAAGAAATATTCTTAAATTGTTTCTAAAAAAAAATAAGTTTAATATTAAGCAGCATCATCACTATGCTGTGTCTACTCAGGAAGATAAAGACTGAAAATCTATAATAGACCTGTGTTTCTAGTCTCTAATAATCACAGAATTAGTACCAATGATTCTGGTCATGGACCACACTTTGGGTCCATGATCCCTTCCTGAGTATTTTATTCTGTGTGTCATGATTTAAGAGTATTATTGGCAAACTAAATTATACATGAAAATACATTATTTCAGGAAAGAAAAGAAAAATTTAGGAATGATGATATTTAGACAGAAGTACATAATAAGAGAAGGGAGGAAGATGTGGAAGCTTTCTTGATGATTAGAGGCACTGCCATCGATTGTTGCAGATTCAGCTTAAATGAAAGCTTACTAACAGAACTGTCCAAATAAAATTGACTTCCTGCCACAGCAGAGGCTTCCTTACCACTGAGCATATTCTACATAGTCTGGCTGGTCAACTAGAGATTCCTGAAGTACATTAAAGGAGATAAAATTTGAATTCGCCATAATTTATATCCTGTTGCTTATATTCTAGCTCTTGGTTTTTGTTTTTGTTTTTTTCTTAAAGATCTGAGAATCTTGACAAAAGTGTGCTGTTTTCAAATAATAGAATATGATATGATTCTTCGAATAAATGGAATATAAATGGACATCTGTCTCAAACTTTCCAATAAACACACATATGAATGGTATGGTAGTAATCACAGGTAATATTTTTAGCATTTACTTTGGTTCAGACATTGTGCAGAGTGATTCACATCCTTTTTTGTCAGCTAACTCTCATAACAGACTAATAAGATATCACCCCTGTTTACAGATGAGGAAGAGCAGACTGAGTGATAAATTAGCTTGACTTAGGTTATACATCTAGCACATAGCAGAGACTACATTCAAAGCCAGACTGTGTAATTAAGGAATGTAGATTCTTAACCATGGCTTCACATCAGAAAGGATAAAAGAAGGACAAGTAAGTAAGTTAGAAAAAATGCTGCTGATAAAATCCTCTTGAACTTCAAATGACTGCGCGCTGCTTTCCTTGCAGGACCTTGAGCTAAACAATCATAGGAAATTCCAAACTCATTGTTGAGTGGTACTACATCAGCATCTAGATGGATACTACATCACTTCTGTTTAAGCAGGTCTTTCTTAGTGAAGGTTGTAGGAGTTCATGACTGACTTACACCATTACATAAAATAAAATCATCCTGGTCTTTGCTTTGGTGAAAGTAAGGGAGTATCAGCATTTTCATAAACTCTATCAAATACTCCTTTTCAAAACATGGACTGAGAATATATATTTTTAAAAAGAGGTGAGTCTTTCAATCTTGAATGAACTTTATTAATAACTAACATGGATGACATACAGTAGTCTTGTTTTATCCATGGAAAATGTGTTCCAAGTCCCCCAGTGGATGCCTGAATCTGCTGTAATACAGTGCCCTGTGTATGCTGGGGTTTTTTTCCTATGCATACAATCCTACGATAAGGTTTAACTTCTAAATTAGGCCCAATAAGAGTTTAACAATAATAATTATAACAATGTACTGTAATAAAACTTATATGAATGTGATTTCTTTCTCAGAATATATTATCGTATGTACTTGCCCTTTCCCTTCTTCTTCTTGTGATAATGTGAGATGGTAAAATGCCTACGTGATGAGATGAAGTGATATGTCAGAAGGAGGATCATCTGCTTCTAGACTACATTTGACCATGGATAATGGAAGGTGCAGAAATGTGGGAGGAGGACTATTGTACACCATTAATTAACATTTTAGTTTCCTCATCTTGGAGATAAACCTTATTCAACTGTTTTTTAACAGTGTTCTGAGTAACTTTTAGAGAGTATGACATATTTTCAGGAAAAAGAAATCAGAGTATTAGGCAGAACTTCAGAAAACATAGATTTGTATAAAATAATGAGAAGGGGGATAACGTATACTTACAGTGGGGCAGGGCAGCTTAAAATAAACTCAAGCAGGCAAAATACTGTCCATTTAACTTGACATAATAAAGGGAACAGATTTCTAATCTTTAGGGCTAAAAATATATAATTGCCTTGTTAACAATGAGGAAAGAACAAAAGAAAGGGGAATAAATCTTTTGAATTCATAACTGTTAATTCTGTGGAAAAATGTAGAAAATAACACAGGTTATTTAACTAATTAGTAGAACATCTAATCACTGTTCTTTTGTGTTTTATTTATAACAATATCGTTTGTGAAGAAGATAATGCTTCTTTATTAAAGGATATTTTATATCTGATTGGTATCTATTCTACTTATAAAATCCTTTCCTCTTTCTTTAATTTCTTTGAATTTCTCTTTTTTTCATCCTCATCTCAATGAATAAGTAAATAAATATTTAAAAGGCACAAAAGTGATAAAACCCCGGGAGTAAATGCTAGTCTTAAATTACAGGTAGCTTAACACATATCCACAGAGACTTCCATAATTTACGAGGTAAGTAAAAAAATCCCTATATTTTTCTCACATGGTCTTATTATTTTCCAAATATCATAGAATTATAGAGCTAGAAGAGATGTTAAAAACAGATGCATCCCAACTGCCATATTTACAGAATGAAGAAATAGAAACCCAAAGACATAAAACTGGCTTGTAGGAAAAAAGGCATAATCTTGAACTTCTGATTTCAACTTCAGTGCTCTTCCTAGCATTGACACCAGTATTTGATATGTGATTTTTGAATGTAGTAGTAGGATTTTTACAAATTTCAGCTTATAAAATATGTGATAATCTCTTAAGTGAAAACAAAATCAAAACATGGGTTGAAAAATAATGGAAACTACACATTATTCTATTTTAATGAAGACTAATACCCAGTATGATTAAAAAGTCACACAAATAAAAAAGGTTGTAATTATTTGGACGGTGTGAAAATAGATATTTTCGAAGCAGGTAAGCTTTCCACATATTACCACTGTGGAAGAAACATTTTTTTCCACATAAATTTTAACTACTGCCTTAGAAAAATATTTAGCAGCAGTTCAGTGAGGGTTATCTCAGTTAGGTTTTAGAGGAATTTCCTAGCTCTTTTCAGTTCCTTAAGTAGGAATCATCTACAAGTTATAGTGTAGAATAATGATCAAAAGTAGCTTGAACATGCCGTGGAAAGCATTAATCCACACATTAGCAGACCTTGTTCTTTACTAGGTTTTACTATTTAATTGCCTTACAGACATGCAAGAGCATGGGCTCAGATTTCATCTCTACAAAACAGTAAAAGCAGACGCTACTGTGCTTACTTCAGTCAATCATATTAAGGATCAAATGAAAGTCTATATTAGTGTTTATTTATAAATAATTTAGATTGACATATCAGTGCAGGTTATTAGAAATCAAAGAGTGCTGACTTCTCAGTTTTCAGTTGAATAAAGGAAGATTCTATAAAAATTAATGGCTTTCCCAAAATCATATAAATAAATAAGAGCAGAACCAAGAGTTGGTTTATTGTCATATATCCCTTTCCATGCATTGTTCAGTCATCATTCTCTTCAATATCACCTTCTTCCAGAGAATGTTATCAGGGAAAAAAAAATATATATATATATATGTATATATCATATAATATGTACTATATATAATATATAACATATATATTATATATATTATACACTAGGAAACATTACTTTCCAGTTTTTTAATGTTACCTTTAGTAGTACTTCTGAAAATTGAAGTGTCACATTTTTTTTACAAATAAGGTACTTATAGCATATTAGTTTGACATGGAAAAGTGAGACATTGTTTTCCTCATAATGGAACTATTTCCTTTGCCAGTTAGTATTTAGTGCCTTTAAAGAATAATTTTATTGATTTTTTTTCTGTTACCAAAAAATATATATATATATCCTTTCCAAATACCCAGGACATAACTAATCCAGAAACTATTTTTTTATATACTCATAGCATTTATCTTTTTAGAACCTAACATAAATCTAATTATTTTAGGGGCAAGGTACAAGATAGGAAGTGCTATGGTCTGATGAGCCATGTTATATAAAAGGATAGATTTTGTATTATTGGAATAATGGAATGGCATATACATGATAAGATGATTCGATAAACATATACTTAATGCAATATTATATAATTTGAATACATGCAACATAAATATCTGTATATATCACTACTTATTAGGGAAATGCAAGTCAAAACCATGATATCACCTTACACCTGTTAGGTTGGCTGTTATTAAAAAGTTATGTGTTGGTGAGGATGTGGAGAAAGGGGAAACTTTATACATCTTTTGGTAGAATATAAATTGTTATAGCCATTGTGGAAAACAGCATGGAGTTTCCTCAAAAAATTAAAAACCTGCCATATGATTCAGCAGTCCAATATCTGGTATATACCCAAAGGAAATTAAATCATTATCTTGAGACATCTGCACTCCCAAGTCTTTAAGCATTATTTAAAATGGTCACAGTAATGATATAATCAAAAGTGTCCATCAGAGGATAATGGGGAAAGAAAATGTGATTAAATGTGATAGGTAGGTAGGTAGATAGATAGGTAGATAAAATATTATTCGGCTTTATAAAAGAAAGAAATCCTGTCATTTCCAACAACATGGATGAACCCAGAGGGTAATATGCTAAATGAAAGAAGCCAGACACAGAAAGAGAAATATGGCATGATCCCATTTATCTGTGGAATCTAAAAAAGTCAAATGCGTGGAAACAGAATAGAAGATTTGTTACTATGGTTTGGAAAATGGGGAGATGTTAATCCAAAGGTACAATTTAAGATGAATAAATAAAGGTACAGTTATAAGATGAATAAATTCTGGAGACCTAATGTATACAGCATGGTGACTAAAGTTAACGTATTATGTACTTAGAATTTGCTAAGGAATTAGATCTTAAGTGTGCTCACCACCGAAAACAAAACAAAACAACAACAAAAAGCCTGATGTGATGGATATGTTAATTGGCTTGGTTACAGTAATCATTTCACATATATATATAAAATGCCTACCTTAAATATATACAATTTTTACTTGTTAGTCATACTTCAATGAAACTGTATTAGATAAATCAATGCAGATTTCATATTATTGAAATAATGGAATGGCATAAACATGATAAGGTGATTAGATACAGATATTATTAATTCATTATTATGTAAGTCGAATGCATAAAAACAAATGTCTGTGTAAATGTAGTAATGGTTGTGGATAGATGCTTCTAAATTTTTTTTAATGTTTGTTTTTGAGAGAGACAGGGTGCAAGTGTGGGAGGCGCAGAGAGAAGGAGACCCAGAATCTGAAGCAGGCTCTAAGCTGTTAGCACAGAGCCCGACGTGGGGCTTGAACTCATGAACCACGAGATCATGACCTGAGCCAACGTCAGAACCTGAGCCACCAGGCACCCCAATGGAGAGAAGTTTCTAAATTCTTTAAAAAAGTAAGGCTTTAGTCAGTTTTTTAAGTAATAATAAGTAATATATACACATGTAATATTGTTATGGATTCTTCAGAGAGAAAAATTTATCAAGATTGAAGTATGACAGTTTGAAATTAAATAACATTATTTTAAAATTATTATTATTTAAAGTTGTCTTGTCACATATAGCTTCCAGAAAGACCGAAAGTAAAGCAAGGTAGAGCATTACACTCTAGACAATGTAGTGGTCTCTCTGAAATATTAAGGTAGATTGGGAGTTCGTGCCACTTGCACTGGTGCTTGCATTTCTTTGTCTAAATCCAATTGCTCTCTAATATTCTCCATGTGAAAGCAATTGAAGCATCCCCATTCACATCCTATTTTATTTTATTTTTTTGAAGATTTTATTTTTAAGTAATCTCTACACCCAACTGGAGCTCGAACTCACAACCTCAAGATCAAGATGCTTGCTCTTCTGACTGAGACAGCCAGGCACCTCCCCCCCATTTGCATTTTAAAAGAATGTGACATGGTAAATTATTCCCAATTCTACAACTAAGTTATTTCTTTAATATGGTTATGATGTAATCCAAGGCAGATTTATTCAGATGTAACCAGAATCCTAACCTTGACCTTTCTGAATTCAATATGGTGCTTTATACTTTATTAAAAGAATACATTTAATTTTTTCAAAATGAACAAAAGAGATTTTTTTTTTTCGGTGAGATTTCACTCCTTCCAGATTCTTGCAATATTTAACTCTTTCATGTTTAAAGGTTTGTTTTTTTTTTTTTTAATTCTCCACTATTTAAGATAAAATAGTTTACAACTACAGAGGCAAACAGTAGGGGCGCCTAGGTAGCACAGTTGGTTAAGCATCTGACTCTTGATTTCAGCACAGGGCATGATCTCATGGTTCCTGGGATTGAGCCCAACACCAGGCTCCCTGCTGACAGCACAGAGCCTACTTGGGATTCTCTCTCTTCCTCTCTCGCTGCCCTACCCATTGCATACGCACATGTTCTCTCTCTCAAAACAAATAAAAATAAACTCAAGAGAGAGAGAAAAAAGAAAGAGAGAGAGAGAGAGAGAGAGAGAAAGAAAGAAAGAAAGAAAGAAAGAAAGAAAGAAAGAAAGGAAGGGAAAGGAAAGGAAAGGAAAGGAAAGGAAAGGAAAGGAAAGGAAAAGAAAGAAAGGTAGATTCGTGGACACATAGACCTGGAAGACAAGTTGGAGATAAACAGAAGTGACAGCTGGAGAGTAAGTACAAGGTTTCTTTGGCAGGGGGATGAAAATGTTCTAAGTTGATATTGGAGTTGGTTGCATAATTCTGTGAGTGTAATAGAAAAATTGAATTGTATACTTTAATTGAGTAGATTGGATGGTATGTAAATTGTAACTTAATAAAACTGTTAAAAATTTAGCCGACAAAACAAAAATATAAAAATCATATTTCATTTCAGTAATAATGTAAAATGATAATTTCATGAGTACTTCGAGTATTCTGAAGTTTGATCATATGCTTATGGATTATGGGTTATATTTGAAGCATATACCAGCATGGGTATAGGATTGCTCTCAAGAAGACACACTTTTTGACTATAGACTTGTTGAAAACCCAAGTAAGGGGAAAATACTATTTGTATTGAAGTAATGGCTTAACTAGTTTCTCATGCAGAATATTTTCTGTCCAAGGTGTTTTCAAGTGATCAAAACTAAATGTGTTATTGACAATATAATAATTCTTCTTTACATACACTCATCTATTTAATCCTTATCATATCCTCTGGGGTATGTAATGTAATTATTCTTATTTTAAAGTATGTTAACTTGAGGCAGAGAGAAGGTAAGTAGCTTGATTCATGTGGCAGAATTATTAAATGGTAATCCAAGATTTCTAAGTATGGAGTCTGACTCCAGAATACTTTTCAACTATTATGCTCAGTGGCTTGATAAGATTCATAAACATGCACAAAAGCACTTGCTGGCTTGGCAGGGTAATACTGTGCTCATATTGATTATGAAAATAAAAGAAATTTAAGTAGCAAGTCACAAGCACTAAATGGAAAATCTCCTTTTGATGAATGAGGTTTTATTATAATGGTAGTAATAAAAATATCTAATATTTATATAATATTTGATCTATGCAAGAACACTTTTAAAAAAGAGCACTTTAGAGAATTATAATTTTTATTTTGAGGTAAGGAAACAGATATATATGTGTAAAATAATTTGACAGTCATTCAGCTAAACATTAGTAGAGTCCAATTATTTATTCTTTAATATAAAACATATTATAGGAACTCTGGAGAACCAGGAGGAGAGATTATATAGATTATATATAAATTTTAATCTCTTCTGTAAGGAGAGACTTTACAAACTTTGTAGTTAGCACTGATCAGGAGCTCAGCAATTTTTGAACTACCTGTCTCTAATAAACTTTTCTTAACTTTCCACTAGGAAAGTCATTGCCTAAAGGCAGGTAGATGTGCCTAGGCATTGGTTTATTGAGCAATAGGCCAACTAGCCCATAGGAAGAAATATCAAAGATAGTACTAAATATTACTTTATGAGTTTATTAAGAAGCTCAAGTCAAATGAAAGCCTAACTATGTCTGTGTTAAGAAATCCAATAGAATTTTATTGCATTTCTGATGCATACTTCATATAATAGCAGCTAAAGGGGAATCATTGTATAATTTAAAAAAGAGGAAATCAACAGCAGAAAACATATGCTTTTCATTATCCAGTTTAATAATCAAAATACAGTGAGATGGGGTGTGCGGATATATATATGTCGGGGGGGGTGGAATAGAGCAAAATGTATTCTCAGGAGATTTGGCCTTGATGTTTAAGCTACCTTTCAAAACCTTATTTTTTTTCTTAAATGTATACCTATTTGAACCTAATACCTCAGACACAGTCCTGTTTCTCATCTCTCTCCATTAAAGCTGATTTTCTTGAAAGATTTGTCTCTACTCCCCATTCATGTTATATCTACACTCAGTGAAAAACACACACCAATTTGGCATCTGCTACCACTACTCAACAAGGATAGTTCTCACTGTGTTCAGTAACCTCCTGGTCAAAAGTCAATGAACATTGCAGAACTCATTTTATTCGACCCAGTGGCCGTTTAAAAAATTATCCGTCTTCATATTAAAATTTCTCCCCCCTCCCCACCCCATTGCTTCTGTGATGATATAATCGCCCAGTTTTCTTGATACCTCTCTGATTTCATTATCTCTCTTACTTTATTCTGCTTATTTTCTTATATATCTCTGTTTACTGGAATGTTTCCTCAAGGTCCTGTCTTGCCTGTCTTCCACCCCATATTCTGTCACAACTTTTCCTGTATTTTGTAAAAGAAATATCACCAATATGTAAGATGGAGGAATCATCCTAATTTACAGAAAATAAATGTTCTTGGATAAAGAAAACCAAGATGGCAACTTTTGGAATGGTAAAGTAAAAGTCTCTGAAAATCCATGTTCAACTAAAAGCAGTAAGAACACTTGCAACACTGTCAAAAACCAACTTTTTTAAAACAAGAAATAAACAAAAATTTATAACAATCTAAGAATTGTTCATTCAGGAAAAAAATGCTGAATCTGATAAGAAGAATGACTCTTCTTATGTTTTAACCTTTCCTAAACCCATCCCTCTCTGTCCAACTCCATGTTAGCCTTGAAAACCAACTATAGTCTCAGAATTACAGTTGCTGTCAAAACAAGCAGTATAGCAGCCACAGGAGTAGGAAGAACCAAGTTACTTAGTAGCTTTATCCCCAGAGGACTAGCACTATTTAATCTATCTCAACTACAGTGGCAAGCTCCATTCCCAGGCCTTGTCTTTGACAAACTCACTGTTTATAAACAGCACTATCCACAAGGCGTTTGTCAAAAATTATCCGGGGCAATTTTTTAACAGTACAGCTATCTATTTAGCAATACAAGTAGGGTTAACAAAAGGCTAACAAAACAGCTTAAAGGAAAAACTGGCAAATGAAATAGTCATAAAGAGATTTGTAAAATTTCAATGTACTCATAGGAATCTAGAAGGGCATACAGATGTACAGGACTGTGGACATGCCCAGTAGACCCTGGAAGGTCCCAATCTCTTACTACTGGCTGAATTTGAGGCTCCATAAAACCAAAAATTGAAAACTAAGGCACACTTATAATCTGCCTGAAAGTGCATGATGGATATGCACATACACAATGAGCCTGTCAGGAAAAGCTGAAAAAACTATTGGTTCATGTAATTTAAGGAAAATTCTGTATAATCATTAACTGACCACTAAGCCAACCAGAGACTTTATTGTCTTCACATGACAAAAAATACTTAAAGAATTAGTTAATAATTAAGAAAAGTGACTAAACAAATGTTAAAAACAACAACCACCAATAAACCCTGGGTGGGGGAGGATCTGGTTTCTATAATTACCACATTATGTAACTTAAATTTTCTTTTTTCTCCAAACATTTCAAGATAGTACAAGCAAAAGGGAAGTATAGCTATACACTGAGAAAACAAACAAAAAACACTCAAAACTATTTCCAAACAATTCCAGAGTAGGCTTAGTGGACAATAGCTTGGACAAAAACTAATACTCATATGTATTCATATGTTAAAGAACTGAAGAAAATCATGTTTAAAGAATAAACAGGGGCCGCCTGGGTGGCTCAGTTGGTTAAGCTTTCAACTTAGGCTCAGGTCATGATCTCACAGCTCATGGGTTCAAGCTCTGCGTCAGGCCCTGTGCTGACAGCTTGGAGCTTAGAACCTGCTTCAGATTCTGTGTTTCCCTCTCTCTGCTCCTCCCCCACTTGCACTCTGTTACTCTCTCTCCCTCAAAAAATAAATAAACATTAAAAATATATATATAAAGAATAAACAGGAAGTATGAGAGTGATGCCACACTAACTCCAGAATATAATAACAATAAAATTTAAAAAATCAAATTGACGTGAGCTCAACAGTACCAGTAAAATAAAATAATTAGGGAACATGAATACAGATAAATTGAGATTATCCAGTCTGAAAAAATCAAAAGGGTTATAAATGTGGCATAAGTCTAAAAGAATTGAAAACATTTAAATTATGGTCTGTAACCACATGCAATACAATAGAAACCATTGTAACAGAAGGAAACATGGAAAGTTCACAAATATGTGGAAAACAAATAACACACTCCCAAATAAGACATGAATCAAAAAAGAAATCACAGTGGAAATTAGAAAATACCTTGAGATGAATGAAAATGAAAATACGGCATAGAAAAACAAATGGCTTATAGGTAAGTCAGTGTTTTCAGGGAAATTTAGAATTGTAAACATAAAGAAGGAATAGGTGCTCCTGGGTGGCTCAGTCAGTTAAGCATCAGACTCTTGATCTCATGGTTGTGAGATCCAGCCCCATGTCAGGCTCGGTGCTTGGCATGGAGCCTGCTTAAAATTCTCCCCACCTCTCCCCCCTGCTCCTCCCCTCACTTGTGCAGTCTCTCTCTCTTTTTCTCTTTCTCTCAAAAAAAAAAAAAAACACCAAGATGTTACATTAATTATCACCTTAAGAAACCACAAAAAGGAGAACAAATTAAAAAAGCAAGCAGAAGGAAAGAAATTTAAAAAGGTGATATCTGATATAAATGAAATAAAATACAAGAACAGTAGTGAAAAACAATGTATACAAAAGCTGATTCTTCAAAGAGATGAACAATTGACAATTTTTGGCTATTCTTACCAAAAGTAAGATGAAAATATCAAGTTATAAAAAAATCTGAAATGAAAGAGAAGGCATTACTCTTAGCCTTATAGGAATAAAAAGAATTAACTGCAATATTGGGAACAATTGCATGCTAATAAATTAGAAAGCTAAGGAAATTTGACAGATTCCTAGAAAGACAAACCACTTAATCTAACTCAAAATTAGAAAGTCTGAGTAGAACTAAAACAAGCAAAATAATTCAACATGTCATCCAAAAAAAAAAAAAATCTATAAAGAAAAGCTTGGGACCAGATGGCTACACTGGCAAATTCTATCAAATATGTAAGGAAGATTTAACTCTAATTATTCAGAAACCCTTCCCCTTCATTCTGTGAACATCAGCATTAGCTAAATACCAAAAACAGTCAAAGATAACACAAGAAAATGAAACTATAGACCAATATCCCTTATAAGCGTAGGCACAAAAATCTTCAATACAGTGTTAGCAATACAAATTTAGCAGCATAAAAGGCCATGACCAAGTATTTATTTCAGGAATTCAAAGTTGGCTCAAATTCAATCAATGTAATTAATACACTATATTAATGTAATAAAGGACAAAAACCACTTGATTACCTCCATAGATACAGAAGTGGGCAAATGCCAACAACCTTTTTGATAAAAACTTCTCAACTGTGAGTAAAAGGGAATTTGCTCAAACCAGTAAAAGCTATATATGAATAACCCACACTAACATATTTAATGGTAAAAGGCTAGATGCTTTCTCCTTAAGATCGGGAGCAAGAAAAAAAATCTGCAGTTTCCACTTTCATTTAACACTTTATTGGAAATTGTATCCAGGATATTTGGCAAGAAAAATAAAAGGTGTACAGATGAAGAAGTGAAAATATCTCTATTTTCAAAAGATATTATTTCTGTAGAAAAAAAAGGAGTACACAAAACTGTACTCAGGACTCATTAATGTATTCAGCATAGTTGCAGGATGCAGGATCAATACATAAAACAAGTTGTATTCTTGCACACTAAAAATGAGCACTGCAAAATTGAGATTAAGAGATTAAGAATAAATCCATTCTCTCTCTCTCTCTCTCTCTCTCTCTCTCTCTCTCTCTCTCTCTCACACACACACACACACACACACACACACACACACACAAATCAAACCTTAAATATTTAGTAACAAATTTAACAGAAAAATCACAAAACTTGTTTATTGAAAAAGCATCACTGAAAGAAATTAAAGGAGATATAAATAAATGGACAAACTCTCCATGTTTGTGGATTAGAAACTTAATAGTGATAAAATGGCAAAGTTCCTGAATTAATTTATTGATTCAACATACTTCATATCAAAAACTCACCTGCATTTATTTTATTTTTGCATAAATAGTTGATCCTAAAATACATGTGAAATGCAAGAAATTCAAAATAAAATAATCTTGAAAATGAAGGAAAAAGTTGGAGAATTTACACTGCTTGATTTTAAATGTTACTACAAAGCTACAATAATCATGGCAGTGTGGTAGTGTCATAAGGATAGAAATACAGATCAATGGAGAAAATTACTATAGAATGGACTTCAGACAATCAAAATAGAGATTTTGACATAGGGGCTGGTAGTACATCAAACATGCTTCTAGAGCAATGATTAAATTTGACTTTATAGAAAGGGAATAGGCCATAATGGCCATAATGACACTGTAGATAAGGAACACCAAACAAGAGGGAGAATAAGGATAACACACGCGACACATTTTTATTTTCTACCTGTAATAATGAGCAGTGATAATAACACTAGTGTTTTTTTCTAAGGCAGGATATAGCAAATGAGTAATTATGAGACACTTTCATTATGCCATCCTCTGTATTCTTGAAAACCAGAATTCTCAGAGTGGAAAAAAAGAAGATATGGATATAATATTTAAAAAAATGAAAATATGCTAGCGTCCCAGATTTGAATCAGCATGGCAAATTTTGTCAGCCTTCTCTGCATCTCTGCTTTCTAGCTTTACCACTGAGAAGGCCTGGGAAAAAAACACTGATCAAAAATCAGTGAACAAGGCTAATGAAAAGATTTTGGCCTTGCAGGCCAACGTTTCTGAAGTTAATTTTGCAACTATAAAACATATGCCTGCTTACTCACTTTCAGCTTCTAAATCTGTGGCTAATGCTAACTCCTAACTATGCAGGGAAGGGAAAATCAGGAAAGACAGTTCCAGTTTAGCTAAATTGGTATGGTTCAAATCCATTACATATATTATCTACTTATGCACTGATGGATGATAAGATTATAAAAAATTTTAAGGAAGTAATTCATATAAGAATCTGGATAGAGGTTATTTGTAGAAGGGGAGGGCACTATGATTGAAATGATAAAAGAGTTTTTGGAGTGGGTAGCAAAGTTCTGTCTTGATTTAGGTTGTCATTAAAAGGTGTTCATTTTGTAATACTATTTGGTAGTCCATAATATAGTTTTGAATGGTTTTATACATCTGTGTTTTATTTTACAATAACATTTTTTAAAGGACAAAGATGAATTTCTTTTTGATGTGTCAGTAAAATATCCCAGGAGAGAGTAGTATGGTGTATGTATGTTTGGAGTTCAGGAGTGAGATTAGAGTTTTGGTATAGATTTTTTTTTTTCATAATGTGGAGTCATAGGAAAGTGAGAACTGCAAAAAGAGAATTGAGTTAAGACCAGAGCCATGAAGCAGGCAAGAGGAGATACTAGGAATAGTACTTGAAAAAAAAGAAAGAGAAAAACAGCTAAAGATGCTATTTGTGGTGATCTATACACCAACTAGTTATTGTTATATGAAATGTTATATGAAAGTATTTTCTGAAATAATTGTTCTCATTGTCAGGGTGAGTACACATAGATAGTAAAGAAACAGACACATATGCCAGTAGGCTTTTTAGAAGCCAACAAGCTCTTCTTTCTCTAAACATTTATGACAAATGTCAAGTCCTTAGAAAAACTGTTGGAAATGATCTTTTGTTTTCCTTAGGGTGTCAAACTTGATATTTTGGTACAGCTTTCATTACCTTTATAATATTCCCAGTTTCTGTCTATAATTTATCACTTTTGTTTTATGAATCTGCTAAGGTTGAGAAGCTGTGGCATGATAATTTGGCTGCTTTTTGTAAGTTTTTCAGTGCCTAGAAAGGTATTTATTTTAAAATGACTATTTTTAAGTTTTAATCCATTCACTCTTAAATAATGTGTTATCATCATAGGTTTTTTTTAAGTGCTCATGGCAATAATTCCATTTGATTCCCTGAAAAGCAACACTAAATTTTATCCTTGATATAAATTGTATTTTGAATATGTATACTTTAATCTCTTCAAAGTGAGCAATTTATTTTATTATAATCAAATATTTAGTCTAAAAATCTGAAAAACATCAGAGGTAAGTAAAGCATCTATCGTAAAAATAATTTCCATGTTTG
The DNA here is from genome assembly GCF_022079265.1 of Lynx rufus. Lineage (NCBI taxonomy): Eukaryota > Metazoa > Chordata > Mammalia > Carnivora > Felidae > Lynx > Lynx rufus. Next base: position 11,880,969 of record NW_025814837.1, on the reverse strand, counting down.
GTATATCTTGATGGAACTCTTGAAATAAAACTGAAGTGCTCTTAAGTATAACCTGTATATGTTTTCAAAAACTTTCATATCTTTGATGGTTCTAAGAATGATGAATAGAGTATAAATCATAGGATTAGATAAAACCAGTGCCCATACTGCCTATTACAGCTGTGATAGCCCCGTGAAGATATTTGCATGTTAATTCAGGCAAGATTTCCTTATTATCATCGACTATAATAAAAAATAATCACAAATCTTTAAATGAATATTTTGTGTTCAGTAAAACACAAGACAGGAACATCTGCCTCCCTCACTGGATCAGTTTACATCATGGTAAACCAGTATTTTACATGATAAGAAAGCAGGACTGACAGCATTATTTTTGATACATTCATCGATGTATACTATACTCTAAAACAGCACATAGGAGAAATAAATCTTTTTTATCAAACCACTTTTGAAAGGATTTTTCTAATCTACTGTATTTTTAAAACTAATCATGAGAGTCAGCTATACAGTTTCTCATCCTTGGGAAAGACATGACAGGAAGAAAGAGGTATTGTCCTATCCAGCACTACTTGAAGTCTGCTCCAATATAGATTAAGATGTATTGTAATGTGAACTGATTTACTGTGTCCACATTTCATCTAAAGCATGAGCTTCAAAGTGATACAGTGCCATCATTTTGGTCATCACATGATAAGATTCCAAGGTTCCATTAAAATGAATAACTACACATTAAAATACAAAGTTAAATCTGAAAGTGTTTTTAAATTTAAAAAAAATGTAATTTTCAAGGGAGACAAATAAGACATTCAAATGTAAAGACTTCTTCAAAGCCACATAGTAGTTCATTTTTGAACTGATTTTAAAACCCTGATTTCCTAAACACCAATAGCTTCTCTATGAAAATCACAATCTCTGGAGAATATTTTCTGCATCCTAGAGTTTGGTGGAGCTATTTTGGCATAGTTATATTATTAAAATGGCAAGATAGGCTTTTTTAATCTAATTATTGTATTCTATTGAATCTAAGTTCAATAGATTGTTTGAATCTCTTCAAAAGTAACTGTGAATCAACTTATTTTATTAATGGCTAGTGAGGTTTTTATTAGTATAGAGCAAAAAAATTGTATTCATTCAGTCAACATTTTTTAATGTTTATTTATTTATTTTGAGAGGGAGGAGAGGGACAGAGAGAGATAGAGAGGATACCAAGCAGGCTCCATGCTATCAGTGCAGAGCCTGACATAGGGCTTGATCTCACAAACCATGAGATCATGACCTGAACCACAATCAAGAGTCGGACACTTAACTGACTAAGCCACCCAGGCACCCCTCATTCAATAAATATTTATCTAATTTTTTATTATCTTCTAAATACAGTGCTACATCATGTAGATACAAAGTTGAAGAAAGGTGAGACCCTTTCCTTAAAGTACATACCTGTTTTACCTGAGAGATTTTGAAATGTTATTGTAATATAAAATACAGAGGTCATAATGCTTTCATCAAGTATTCTAACTGTCCTTTCATCCACTTTCCTCTTCTCTTGAATGTTCATATTGCTAGGGCCTCATTTTGGCTGCTAAAGTATAAGCAGAAATCTCGGTCACTTTTAGCAAAAGCTTTAATAGCTCCTGCGTGACTTCCCATATTTTCTGTTTCTTGGCTTGAATATCATAGAAACATAAACATAGAGCCTTCTCAGTTGAAGTAGAGCCCACATGAGAAAATGTTTATTAAGCTACCGAAATATTGGGGATTGTTTGTCATGTAGCATAATCAAATTATTCTGACTAATATACACTGTTAAGTATTGTCAAGGTCCTAGGAAGCTTCATGTGGCACTCTCAAAGTGGGAATTTAATTAAGAAAGGAACCATTGACAATGATGAAATCAAGAGGTAAGGAATTACCTGTGATGGTACAATAGACCAGGGCTAAAATATCTTCATTATCAGTGCTCAGAGCTGAAAACACAAGCAAAATTATTGTCAGGGCCTCAAGAAAAAAAAAAAGAAGGTATTTTTTTGATCCATCCATGTCAAAGTATGTCTGCAAGGTGGAAGCGAAGACATTTAATGCCCAAACCTCATTCTCTTCCCTTCCTCATACCTGCACCCAAATGGAGGTGGTAGAATAGAGGTCAGCCTTGCAATATGTACAATAGGTACATGGGTTTGGATATTTGACATCAAGACAAAACTTGATCCATATACAGATTACTGTAGGAACACATGAAATAATACATGTTATAAAATAGTCAAAAGATGGGGTCTTTCAAGAAAATTCTGGAGGAATACAACTTGAACTGAAAAAGGCATGAAAGAATTACTTTAGACAATTTGTGGAGATCATCTAATCTGGGTATAGATGAAAACCCAAGCAAGTACAGTATTTGCTGAAATAGAATAATGATTTAATGTCAGGCCTAGGATTCTGAAATGATAAAGCTGGAGATAATGCAGTGGCCAGAACAAGGAAGGCTTTGTATATTATATAAAATAATTTTGACTTTACCCTGAAGACCAAAATCTGAAAGATTTAAAAACAGTGACTATTGGATTTGTAATTAAAAAACAATATGGCAAGTAATAGTTTGAAGCAGATATTGAAGCAGAATGTGATTGCTCTAGGTGACATAATAATACGTAATGGCATGGATATTTGAAAGGAGATTTGAAAGTCTGAGTGTAGAAGTTATTCAGATAAGGAACAGTGCCAGAGAGATCCTGATAATAATGAAGAGAAGAACCATTCTAAAGCTTAAACCTGTTGTATAGGTGCTTGATTAACTATGGGGAATGAAGGGAATAGAGAATCAACCACATTCCACCATATTCCTAAATGAAAAAAAAAAACCTGTTAGATTCAATAGCCAATTTATACTTTGATAATTACACAACTGGCGTTTTCACTTTGAGCAAAAATATTCAAAATTAGCGGAGTGTATGTAGATTCACAGATGTTATTAACATATTTTGGGGGGGTTGTTGAATTTATTTTAGATCTCTACACTAAAAATAAAAACTAAAACATAGTTCAATATTTGAAAGTATTGCCTCTTAAGGCTTGAAAATTAAAAATGAAAAACAACAGGAGAGTTAAATTTGAATTTAGCTCAGTCATAAAATTCATAGAGCTAGGGTAAATGATACTGGGCCTTTGTGATACCTAAATAGATCTGTGTCATTTGAGTATTTAAAAAGCTAATTAAAATAGCAACTATAATTCCTTAGCTCCATAACTATCTCACTAATTTTGTAGGGCAAACCTATTTTTATCTTCTTTAAATGCTTAACTAGCTCTTATCTTATTCTAAGGTAACCTAAAATATTTTTGGTTGTGGTAAAATTTGGAGGAGTTGTAAATGAATAATTTAAGAGTTTTAACTTTAACTAAAGTCCTTTTTTTCTCTTCTTTTTCCTCTGTATCTTGCCATGTAAACTGATTTATGCAAACATTCCCTAAAGATTTGTTCTGTGACAGAAAACAATAATTATTTCCGGTTATTACAGTTTGGAATATTATCTGCCTCTTACACTCACACACACACACACACACACACACACATACATATCTTGTACCTCAAATAGGTACTATTTTAAAAGTAAATACAACTTTAAAATTAGAAACTATCAGTGCATATGTTGATCAAAGTGGCATGTTGGTATATTAGAAAATACATAATCTACCAATCTACTGTGGAACAAAGGCTGTTATGTTCCTTTAAATTATTAGAGTAAATGTTGCAGAGAACATTATTTTTATTAAGGAAAATTCATATTCATCATATTCAGATCCATGAAAACCTTAGTGAAAAATTAAGATACAAATTATTAGTCACATGTAAATTGAAGGGACTAGATGCTTCAGCATGTATATTAGTTATCTATCATTGCATTAAGAAAATGCCTTTACAAAAAGCCACACAAAACAAACATTTACCTCACACTTTCACAGTGTCACAAAAATAGGAGAGGTTTAACTGACTTAGGGTCTGTTGTGTGTTTGCAGTCAAGCTATTAGCTAGGGTGCAATCAATTGAAGGTTTGGCTGTGGCCAGATAATCTGTTTCCAAAATCATTGAGCTGTTGATAGTAGCCTTCCTTACTGCATTCTACTAACAGCTTGACAAGAGCTGGGTAATCCACTTCCAGTCTTACTCATGTGGTTACATAGTTGGTGCCTTCAGTTCCTCATCTTTTGAGTCTGTTCGTGACATGGTAAATGACTTTTTCCAGAATGCGTGATGCAAGAAGGAAATAGTGACATATATGGAAGCCACAGTATCTTTTATGACCTTAGGTTAAAAATAACGTAGCATTAATTCTGCATGTAATATAGGAAAGGAATATATGAGAATGTGAATATTAGGAGAATTGAGAGCAATCTTTAAGGTAGACTATCATAACATGTTATAATTTATATGTAGTAAACAAAGGAGAACGGGGAAAATTATAGCCAAATAATTCTAAATTGAACAAAGAAGAAATAAATTAAAAATTTGGACTTAAAAGAGGAATAAATCACTGAAACTAGCAACAACATGGATGAATCTCAAAAATATTAGGTTTAATGAAAGCATCCAGACATAAGAGTATATACCATTTTATTCAATTTATATGAAATAGTAAAAAATAAATAAAAGCAGACTAATCCATGATGACTGAAAACACATCAGTGGCTGCATGGGGCCAGGGATGAAACAGGGATTGATTATAAATAGGGATGAGGGAACTTTTGTAGGCTGGGGGTGGGGGGGTGTGATGAAAAAACTCTATCATTATTGTAATGGTGGGTACATGGGTGTATACAAATGTACATTTGTCAGAATACATCTAGCAGTGCACTTCGAATGAATGCATCTTATTTTATGTAAATTATACCTCAAATTTAATTACAGAAAAAAAGAGAAATTTAAAAATTAAAAAAAATGGAATTAAGCCAACAGATTAAGGCTCAGCAGTAGATATAAAACAAAAATAAAATTGAAAAAATCAGTATTCAAGTGCCAGAACAGTAGATATTTTCTGAAGAGGATTTAGAAAAGACTTTACTGGGGTACCTTAAAGGCTCAGTTGGTTAAGCGCCCAACTTCCCACTTCGGCTCAGGTCGTGATCTCTTGGTTTGGTTCATGAGTTTGAGACCCACATTAAGCTCTGTGCTGACAGCTCAGAGCCTGGAGCCTGCTTTGGATTCTGTCTCCCTTTCTCTCTGTCCCTCCTCTGCTCATGCTTTGTCTTCTCTGTCTCTCAAAAATAAATAAACATTAAAAAAACAAAAACTAAAAAACAAAAAGAAAATACTAAGGAATAGAAGATTGTTAATATCATTTTCTTTATAAAAACTTTGAGATATAATCACATAACATAAAATTCACCCTTTTAAAGTGTGCAGGTACAATTTTAATATATTCACAGATATGCAACTATAAATGCTGTCTAAATTTAGAACATTTTTATCACTCAAAAAAAGTTAAATCCTATTAGTAGTCACTATTTGTATTGTCATAACCCCAGCTCCTGGCATCCTCTTACATACTGTCTGTCTCTATGGACTTGCCTGTTCCAGATATTTCATATTAAGTAAGTAATGGAATTATATAATACGTGGTCTTTATACCACATTTTGATCACTTGAGGAATATTTTTTCCCACTTTTTGGGTGCTATGAATAGTGCTGCTATGAATCTTTATGTGTAAATATTTGTGTAGGTATGTTTCATTCTCTTGAATATATACCTTAGAGTGGAATTGTGGGCTAATATGGAAACTGTATTTAACACCTTGAGGAATTGTCAAACTGTTTTCCAAAGTGGCTGCACCATTTTACTTCCCCATCAACAGTGAATGGAGGCTGAGATTACTCAATGCTTGCCATTGTTGGGGGTGTACAGAAATGCACTTGATTATTGCATGTTGATGTGCATCCTGCATGTATGCTGAACTTATTTATTTGTTCTAACAGTGTTTGTTTGTTTGTTTTGCATATGAGTTCCTTAAATATTTTTATATAAAAGAGCATGGTATCTGCAAATATTATTTTACTTCTTCCTTTTCAAGCTGGAATCCTAACAAGAACCCTGAATACAATGATGACTGAAAGTGGTGAAAGCTGATTTTAGTGGAAATGTATTCAGTCCACATAAAATGTAATGTTACTCTAAGTAGTTTTCTTATTAAGACTTTTTTAGAGAAATTTAGATTCTCAACAAAACTAAGGGGAAGATACAGAGATTTCTCATATACATCTGAACCAATATATGCATAACCTTCACCAGTATCAACATCGCTCAACAGAGAATATATTTGTTACAACTGATGAATCTACACTGACACCTCACAATCAGTCAAAGGCCATAGTTTTCATTACTGTTCACTCTTGGTGTTGTACATTATGTGGGTTTGGACAAATGAATAACCACATGTATTCATCATTATGGTATCATGCAGAGCATTTTCACTGCCCTAAACATCTCCTGTGTTCTGCCTGTCCATCCCTCCTAAATCTCAACTTTTGGCAACCACTGATCTTTTTATTATCTCCGTATTTTTTTTGCCTTTTTTTCAAAATTGTATATGAATGGAATCATACAGTATGTAGTCTTTTTACATTAGCTTCTTTTACTTAGTAATAATGCATTTGTTTCCCTCATATATTTTCATGACTCAATGTAGTACTGTTTAATTATCCATTCATCTACTAAAGAATTATCTTGGGGGCACCAGGGTGGCTCAGTCGGTTAAGCATCCAACTTTTGACTTCAGCTCAGGTCATGGTTTCACAGTTCATGAAATTGAGCCCCACATTGGGCTTTGCCCTGATATCGTGGAACCTACTCAGGATTCTCACTCACCCTCTCTCTCTGCTGCTCCCCCACTTGCTCATGTGTGTGCTCTAACTAAATAAATAAATAACTTAGGATGCTTGGGTGGCTCAGTCGGTTAAGCATCAAACTCTTGACTTCAGCTTAGGTCATAATTTCATGTTCACGAGATCAAGCCCTGTGTTGGGCTCTGCGCTGACAGCATGCAGCCTTCTTGCGATTCTCTGTCTCCCTCTTTCTCTGCCCCTTCCCCACTCATGTTCTCTGTATCTCTCAAAAATAAATAAATAAACTTTTAAAAAATGTTAAAAATGTAAAAATAGAAAAATAAAAGAATAATCTTGCTTGCTTCCAAGTGTGAGCAATTCCAATTGTGAATACAGCTGCTATAAACATTGTGTACAGGATTTTGTGTGGATGTAAGTTTTCAACTCCTTTGGATAAGTACCAGGGAGTGCATTTGCTGAATCATATGGTAAGAATGTGTGTAGTTTTCTAATAAAACACAAAATTGCCTTCCAAAGTGGCTTTCCTATTTTTCATTTTCACCAAAAAATGAATGAGAGTTACCATTGCTCCACATTCTTTCCAGCATTTTTGGTGTTGTCATTGATCTACCACTTGGCCATTCAAGTACGAATGTCATGGTGTCTCATGGTTTGCTGTTTGAATGTGCATTTTCCTGATGACATTGGGTATGCAGCTTCTAGTTATATGCTTATTTACTATCCATATATCTTCTTTAGAGAGGTGTCTTAAGGTTTTTAGCCCATTTTTTTCATAGGGTTGTTTATTTTCTTATTACTGATTTTAAGAGTTCTTTGTATATTTTGAATAACAGTCCTTATCAGTTGTGTTTTTTAAAGTATTTCCTCAAAGTCTATTGCTTGCCTTATTCTCTTGACTTTGATTTCACAAAGTAGACACTTTTTAAAATTTTAATGAAATCCAGCTTATCAACACTTTTTTTACATGGATTATCTATTATTTTGCTAATACCACACTGTCTTGATTGTTATAGCTTTATAGTAAGCCTTGAATTTAAGAAATGTCAGCTATCCAACTTTGTTATTTTTCTTCAATATTATGTTGGCTATTCTGCATCTTCTGCCTCTATATAAACTTTAGAATCAGTTTGTGAATATCCACTAAAAAATCTTTAGGATCATGGGGTGCCTGGGTGGCTCAGTTGATTAAGCTTCCAACTCTTGATCTTGGCTCAGGTCATCATCTCACAGTTTGTGGGCTTGAGCCCCCCATTGGGCTCTGTGTTGATGGTGCAGAGCCTGCTTGGGATTCTCTCTCTCCTCTCTGCCCCTCCCCCAGTTGTTCTCTCTCTCTCTCTCTCTCTCTCTCTGTTGACTGCCCCAAGATAAATAAAATAAACATACAAAAAAACTTCAGGATCTTGATTGAGATTGAATTGAATTTATCAATCAAGTTGGAAAGAACTGACGTCTTGACAATACTGAGTCTTTCTGTCCATGAACATAAATTATCTGTATTTATTGCTTTTTTTTTTTTTTTTTTTGAGAGAGAGACAGAGAGAGAGAGGCAGAGAGAGAAGGGGACAAAGGATCTGAAACAGGCTCTGTCCTGACAGCATAGAGCCAGATGCAGGGTTTGAACTCACAAAACGTGAGATCCTGACCTGAGCTAAAGTCGGACACTTAACCAGATGAGCCACGTCGGCACACCTGTATTCATTGCTATTGAGGTTTCCTTGTTTCTGATCTTTCACCAGATAGAAATACAGACTGAATGCTTGTACATACGCATATACATACCCAACATACCTAAATTCATACACATAGTATATACATACATGCATACAAATGTAACAATGAGGATGTGTGTATATATGTATATATTGGTTTTTTCATTGTATAATGAAGAAAATAAATCTGTGTATTTCATTTAACATTCATTTTTAAATTACAGTTATGCCAAAATAATCTGCTTCTAATGAAAGAAACCATAGTATAATCCTAAAAACATGCATATATATATTTAGTAGGATCGTCTATATTTCTAAATTAATTTTATGTTTGACATATATTAACCAATAAAAAATACCAATATTAGACTTCAGGATTTTTTTTGCTTCGAGATTTAATTACTGTACAACACACGCATACAAAACAAACCCGTGAAGCAATCATGTGTAATAGGTAGTGAGAGACACTTAAGCATATTTGAAATGCTTACAAACAGGCTATATTTTCCCTTTCTTTCTTTCTTTCTTTCTTTCTTTCTTTCTTTCTTTCCTTTAGGCAACAAAATATTTACATTCTTTGACACCTTCTCACATTCACCCTAGTACCATAGGTGCAATTACTTAAATGTATACAATATCATACTTAAAACGCTAAAGCAAGTATTGAATAGAATTACTGAATATATAATATATAATAAATATATATAACAATGTATAATCAATTTACATAGACAACACCAATTGCAATTGCAACTGAAGATTCAATGTTCTTTTTTGCCTTACCCAATCCATGTTTGTATTTTCCTTCTTCTACAATGCAAATCCTAGTTCCTAATAACACAAATGCTCTTATTCATTTTCTTAGTCCCTTAATATATCTACAGCAATTTCAGAATCACTTTAAGCATACCACTGCAAATAAATAAGCATACGAAAAAGAGAGTTCGGGTTTCTTTGCAGTTCTCTCTTATCTCATCCTTCTTAAAAGTTTGGGTGTATAGTTAAATACTATGTACTGTTTTTCTTTGTGCTTTTCACAATGAGAATGAAAATAGAGATACTTTATGTTATTTTATAATATGATTAAAAATTTCTGTTCCAGAGCTTCTCTTTCCTCTTATTTGCCAAAAATCTTCTTATACTTTTTAAATGCATTCAAAGTTTCAAATCTTCATTTCATTAGTTTTGTTTAAATTATTTCCTTTTTCATTTGGTGGTGTACCAGTATGTCATTTATAACAAAGATAAAAACATAACTTTTACTCTTCCATTTAGCATAATTTAACACAACGGCTTGTATTCACAGGGTCCCTTGAGTAGTTTACTTAAAGCTTTTGTTCATAAATTTAGGTTATAGCTTAAGGGACTTCTGACTTTTAGGTTACCATGGCAATCCTCTAATCTTGTACCTTGCTGTCCTTCCTTCTGTCCTCTTCTGTCTTAAAATTGAGTTCTGATTTCATGTTCAACTTGAACATTGTTTTTATTTTTAGTTTTGTTGTAATGTGGTTAGACCAGAAAAATAAAAGCTCTTCAGATGAATGCAATCACAAAAATCTAGAAGAGTGCATTTAGGTGGACTGTGAAGAATTTTGAAGGAAGTGTAGAGAAAAGGACCATTGAATCTACAAAGGAAGGCACCGTAAGCCTGAGTATAGCCTGCTCCCCACATCTCTCTAATCTTGCCACTACAGCTTGATTACTGAAATAAAAATTGCAGATGAGAAGCAACTTAATGTTGACGCAGCCATGAAGCATATACAAGAGGAGGTTTGTAAACATGCTGAGTTAGAAGTATAAGCTGTGAAAAAGCTTTCTTTCAGGGCCAGCTTCTTGGACTTTATACTGACCTGTGTAGTCTCACGGGGCTTTGTGTTCAAAAGAGCCCTACACTTGATTTAATACTATCTTATTGTAGTCTTAAAATTTTAATAATTTCTGAATAAGGGGACACACATTCTCATTTTTCAGGACCCTGCAAATTATGTAGCTAATTCTGTCTTCAGTGACAATAAGTTTTGGTGAATATTAAAAACAGATTTCTGCAAGTTATGGATGTTTGAGGTCTGGATTACAATTTCTGACCAACTTTTGTATCCAAAAAGAAGATAAAGAAGCAAAAGCGCTTCTGCTCTATCTAAAGTGATGAAGTCTGCTGTCCTCTCCGTCTATGGTGATTTGTTGAGGTTAAAAATAACTTCCAGGGGCGCCTGGGTGGCGCAGTCGGTTAAGCGTCCGACTTCAGCCAGGTCACGATCTCGCGGTCCGTGAGTTCGAGCCCCGCGTCAGGCTCTGGGCTAATGGCTCAGAGCCTGGAGCCTGTTTCCGATTCTGTGTCTCCCTCTCTCTCTGCCCCTCCCCCATTCATGCTCTGTCTCTCTCTGTCCCAAAAATAAATAAACGTTGAAAAAAAAAATTAAAAAAAAAAATCCAAACTAATAATCCCTTTAATGTACTTACTATACAGCCCTATACTTTTCCACTCACATTTTATTCTGTTTTTTTTATTTTTATAATTGTATATTTAAAAATAAGACCATAAAGATTTAAAGTAAACATCAAAATATCCAGAATATATTGTCAGACTTAGCAAATATTAGCATTTGCCATATTTCAGACTTTCTCGGGAAATTAAATGTAACAGTTAATACAAAGCCACATTTTTTAATCCCCCAAGTATCCCCCACCTCATTCCTTAGAAGTATCCACTATACTGAAATTGTTTTGGATATTTATTTTCCATTTTGTATACTTTATTTAAATGTATTTGTACTTATATAACAAGTCATTTTGGTTGTTACTGTTTTGTGTGCTTTCCTCTCACTATAAGGCTTACTCTGACAGTCATCTTCTCATTCTCCTAGAGGTGGGTTACGTAAATTCTGATGGTGTTCAGGTGTCCCATCTACTTGGTGGCTGCACCATCCAAAACATCTGGCCTGTGACGTTATCATGGTGGGAATGAAGGCACTATAGGAGCATACTGACCAGAGTGTCTTGCATCACTCCATCTCCCTTAAGGCAAAGTTCTACTGATAAGCTGGCCTAAACACAACGTTTAAATATTATGTTGATACTTTTTCTCATTAATTTTACCAGTATCTTTCCCTATATTAGCACTCATCATTTGTTGAGTTATCAGTTAATCCTTCTGAGAACTCTTTATTTTGTTGTTCAAATATTTCCTGAAAAATGTTTATCAAGAGGTCTCTGAGTGCTAATGTTCTTCTGTTTTCATGTCTTTAGCTATTTTATTTTATTTATTTGTATCTCCTGAATAATATTTTATTTCAATATGTAATCTTGGATTTCATGGGTCATTTTTCTCAATTATTACCCCACATAGAGCGGAATATATTTAATCCTTGGTATTCTGCAAGCATCACACAGTACTAGATCTCTGTCTCTTTTAGATTCTAAACCAAGTCCTCTTATTAAATTCTATTTCTATTCCTATAATGATGACTATTTTTTTTTTTATGTAAGTTTTGGGTGTGGGGTTTTTGTTGTTATTGGTTGCTTTTGTTTTTCTTCTGCCTTTAAGAGCACATGTGATTATATTTGGCCAAGCTGGGTGATAAAGGACAACCTCTTCATTTTAAAGTTAGCTGATCAGCAACCTTAATTCCAGCTTCAACTCTAACTAATATTTTGATGTAGGGTAAAATTCACAAATTCCAGGGATAAGGAGGAGGACATCTTTGGGGCCATTATTCTTTCTACCATGCCACCCTGAAGGAGTAGGATGAACAATCTCTGGAGCTCGCACAGGGATTATGTTCACAGGAAATAGTTCGTGTATCCATCAACCTTGTAATTGACAAGGAATATAGTATGTATTCATAAGATGATTGCCACAGTGATGGGTAAAGTTTGCCCTAACCTAAAGGCTTCTGTGGTCTCATTTAATTAAGATTATAAATATTTTTAATTCTGCCCAATCTAAATGTTTGTTTTACTATAGTTTTGATGTTATTGTTTCCTCATTTTTAAAATATTTACTTAGGTTATAATTTTTGCTGTTTTTTATTCCTTCCTGAAGAACCACGTTTTCATCTAGTCTCATTTCCTTTTAACTTGAAGAACTTTCACAGGCTTTTATTTTAGTTAAGATTTGTTGGTAATAAATGATCTTTGTTTCTTTTAATGTGAAATTGTTTTTATGTGATCTTCACTCTTGAAGGCTGGTTTTATTGGATATACAATTCTAAGTTCACAGATTTTTTTTTTTTTTTAATTTTAAATGTGTTGGTCCACTGTCTTCTGGTCTCTCTTGTTTTTGATGAAAATTCAGAGGGTATTTTAAATAATCTACACCTGGATTCCACAGTTAATTGACTTCTGAGTAAGGGAATCCAGCTCTCATTTCTGTCAATACTCACTCCTACCTCACCAGGCCACATTCACAGTGTTTCTTCATCAACAGTTCCATGTAAAAGTGTGGTCTCCAGGAAGATTCTGGGAAGATGGCGGCGTAGGAGGACGCTGGGCTCACCGCGCGTCCTGCTGATCACTTAGATTCCACCTACACCTGCCTAAATAACCCAGAAAACCGCCAGAGGATTAGCAGAACAGAGTCACTGGACGCAAGTGCAGACGAGAGGCCCACGGAAGAGGGTAGGAAGGGCGGCGAGGCGGTGCGCGCTCCACGGACTGGCGGGAGGGAGCCGGGGCGGAGGGGCGGCTCGCCGGCCAAGCAGAGCCCCCGAGTCCGGCTTGCAAAAGCGGAGGGGCCTGATGGACTGTGTTCCGACAGCAAGCGCGACTTAGCGTCTGGGAGGTCATAAGTTAACAGCTCTGCTCGGAAAGCGGGAAGGCTGGAGGACAAAGGGAGGGTGAGCTGCGGAGCCCCCGGATGACAGAGCTCAGTTTGGCGGGGAACAAAGGCGCTAGCCAGCGCCATCTCCCCCGCCCATCCCCCAGCCAAAATCCCAAAGGGAACCGGCTCCGGCCAGGGAAATTGCTCGCTCCGCACGAACACCCAACTCGGTGCTTCTGCGGAGCCAAACCTCCGGCAGCGATCTGACTCCCTCCGGCTGCCACAGGGCCCCTCCTGAAGTGGATCACCTAAGGAGAAGCGAGCTAAGCCTGCCCCCCCTGCCGCCGTGCACCTTGCCTTCCCACCCCAGCTAATACGCCAGATCCCCAGCATCACAAGCCTGGCAGTGTGCAAGTAGCCCAGACGGGCCACGCCACCCCACAGTGAATCCCGCCCCTAGGAGAGGGGAAGAGAAGGCACACACCAGTCTGACTGTGGCCCCAGCGGTGGGCTGGGGGCAGACATCAGGTCGGACTGCGGCCCCGCCCACCAACTCCAGTTATACACCACAGCACAGGGGAAGTGCCCTGCAGGCCCTCACCACACCAGGGACTATCCAAAATGACCAAGCGGAAGAATTCCCCTCAGAAGAATCTCCAGGAAATAACAACAGCTAATGAGCTGATCAAAAAGGATTTAAATAATATAACAGAAAGTGAATTTAGAATAATAGTCATAAAATTAATCGCTGGGCTGGAAAACAGCATACAGGACAGCAGAGAATCTCTTGCTACAGACATCAGGGGACTAAGGAACAGTCACGAGGAGCTGAAAAACGCTTTAAAGGAAATGGAAAACAAAATGCAAACCACCACGGCTCGGATGGAAGAGGCAGAGGAGAGAATAGGTGAACTAGAAGATAAAGTTATGGAAAAAGAGGAAGCTGAGAAAAAGAGAGATAAAAAAATCCAGGAGTATGAGGGGAAAATTAGAGAACTAAGTGATACACTAAAAAGAAATAATATACGCATAATTGGTATCCCAGAGGAGGAAGAGAGAGGGAAAGGTGCTGAAGGGGTACTTGAAGAAATCATAGCTGAGAACTTCCCAGATCTGGGGAAGGAAAAAGGCATTGAAATCCAAGAGGCACAGAGAACTCCCTTCAGACGTAACTTGAATCGATCTTCTGCACGACATATCATAGTGAAACTGGCAAAATACAAGGATAAAGAGAAAATTCTGAAAGCAGCAAGGGGTAAACGTGCCCTCACATATAAAGGGAGACCTATAAGACTCGTGACTGATCTCTCTTTGGAAACTTGGCAGGCCAGAAAGAATTGGCACGAGATTTTCAGGGTGCTAGACAGCAAAAATATGCAGCCGAGAATCCTTTATCCAGCAAGTCTGTCATTTAGAATAGAAGGAGAGATAAAGGTCTTCCCAAACAAACAAAAACTGAAGGAATTTGTCACCACTAAACCAGCCCTACAAGAGATCCTAAGGGGGACCCTGTGAGACAAAGTACCAGAGACATCACTACAAGCATAAAACATACAGACATCACAATGACTCTAAACCCGTATCTTTCTATAATAACACTGAATGTAAATGGATTAAATGCTCCAACCAAAAGACATAGGGTATCAGAATGGATAAAAAAACAAGACCCATCTATTTGCTGTCTACAAGAGACTCATTTTAGACCTGAGGACACCTTTAGATTCAGAGTGAGGGGATGGAGAACTATTTATCATGCTACTGGAAGCCAAAAGAAAGCTGGAGTAGCCATACTTATATCAGACAAACTAGACTTTAAATTAAAGGCTGTAACAAGAGATGAAGAAGGACATTATATAATAGTTACAGGGTCTATCCATCAGGAAGAGCTAACAATTATAAATGTCTATGCACCGAATACCGGAGCCCCCAAATATATAAAACAATTACTCATAAACAGAAGCAACCTTATTGATAAGAATGTGATAATTGCTGGGGACTTTAACACCCCACTTACAGAAATGGATAGATCATCTAGACACACGGTCAATAAAGAAACAAGGGCCCTGAATGAGACACTGGATCAGATGGACTTGACAGATCTATTTAGAACTCTGCATCCCAAAGCAACAGAATATACTTTCTTCTCGAGTGCACATGGAACATTCTCCAAGATAGATCATATACTGGGTCACAAAACAGCCCTTCATAAGTTTACAAGAATTGAAATTATACCATGCATACTTTCAGACCACAATGCTATGAAGCTTGAAATCAACCACAGGAAAAAGTCTGGAAAACCTCCAAAAGCATGGAGGTTAAAGAACACCCTACTAACGAATGAGTGGGTCAACCAGGCAATTAGAGAAGAAATCAAAAAATATATGGAAACAAACGAAAATGAAAATACAACAATCCAAACGCTTTGGGACGCAGCGAAGGCAGTCCTGAGAGGAAAATACATTGCAATCCAGGCCTATCTCAAGAAACAAGAAAAATCCCAAATACAAAATCTAACAGCACACCTAAAGGAAATAGAAGCAGAACAGCAAAGGCAGCCTAAACCCAGCAGAAGAAGAGAAATAATAAAGATCAGAGCAGAAATAAACAATATAGAATCTAAAAAAACTGTAGAGCAGATCAACGAAACCAAGAGTTGGTTTTTTGAAAAAATAAACAAAATTGACAAACCTCTAGCCAGGCTTCTCAAAAAGAAAAGGGAGATGACCCAAATAGATAAAATCATGAATGAAAATGGAATTATTACAACCAATCCCTCAGAGATACAAACAATTATCAGGGAATACTATGAAAAATTATATGCCAACAAATTGGACAACCTGGAAGAAATGGACAAATTCCTGAACACCCACACTCTTCCAAAACTCAATCAGGAGGAAATAGAAAGCTTGAACAGACCCATAACCAGCGAAGAAATTGAATCGGTTATCAAAAATCTCCCAACAAATAAGAGTCCAGGACCAGATGGCTTCCCAGGGGAGTTCTACCAGACGTTTAAAGCAGAGATAATACCTATCCTTCTCAAGCTATTCCAAGAAATAGAAAGGGAAGGAAAACTTCCAGACTCATTCTATGAAGCCAGTATGACTTTGATTCCTAAACCAGACAGAGACCCAGTAAAAAAAGAGAACTACAGGCCAATATCCCTGATGAATATGGATGCCAAAATTCTCAATAAGATACTAGCAAATCGAATTCAACAGCATATAAAAAGAATTATTCACCATGATCAAGTGGGATTCATTCCTGGGATGCAGGGCTGGTTCAACATTCGCAAATCAATCAACGTGATACATCACATTAACAAAAAAAAAGAGAAGAACCATATGATCCTGTCAATCGATGCAGAAAAGGCCTTTGACAAAATCCAGCACCCTTTCTTAATAAAAACCCTTGAGAAAGTCGGGATAGAAGGAACATACTTAAAGATCATAAAAGCCATTTATGAAAAGCCCACAGCTAACATCATTCTCAACGGGGAAAAACTGAGAGCTTTTTCCCTGAGATCAGGAACACGACAGGGATGCCCACTCTCACCGTTGTTGTTTAACATAGTGCTGGAAGTTCTAGCATCAGCAATCAGACAACAAAAGGAAATCCAAGGCATCAAAATTGGCAAAGATGAAGTCAAGCTTTCGCTTTTTGCAGATGACATGATATTATACATGGAAAATCCGATAGACTCCACCAAAAGTCTGCTAGAACTGATACATGAATTCAGCAAAGTTGCAGGATACAAAATCAATGTACAGAAATCAGTTGCATTCTTATACACTAACAATGAAGCCACAGAAAGACAAATAAAGAAACTGATCCCATTCACAATTGCACCAAGAAGCATAAAATACCTAGGAATAAATCTAACCAAAGATGTAAAGGATCTGTATGCTGAAAACTATAGAAAGCTTATGAAGGTAATTGAAGAAGATTTAAAGAAATGGAAAGACATTCCCTGCTCATGGATTGGAAAAATAAATATTGTCAAAATGTCAATACTACCCAAAGCTATCTACACATTCAATGCAATCCCAATCAAAATTGCACCAGCATTCTTCTCGAAACTAGAACAAGCAATCCTAAAATTCATATGGAACCACAAAAGGCCCCGAATAGCCAAAGGAATTTTGAAGAAGAAGACCAAAGCAGGAGGCATCACAATCCCAGACTTCAGCCTCTACTACAAAGCTGTCATCATCAAGACAGCATGGTATTGGCACAAAAACAGACACACAGACCAATGGAATAGAATAGAAACCCCAGAACTAGACCCACAAACATATGGCCAACTCATCTTTGACAAAGCAGGAAAGAACATCCAATGGAAAAAAGACAGCCTCTTTAACAAATGGTGCTGGGAGAACTGGACAGCAACATGCAGAAGGTTGAAACTAGACCACTTTCTCACACCATTTACAAAAATAAACTCAAAATGGATAAAGGACCTAAATGTGAGACAGGAAACCATCAGAACCTTAGAGGAGAAAGCAGGAAAAGACCTCTCTGACCTCAGCCGTAGCAATCTCTTACTCGACACATCCCCAAAGGCAAGGGAATTAAAAGCAAAAGTGAATTACTGGGACCTTATGAAGATCAAAAGCTTCTGCACAGCCAAGGAAACAACCAACAAAACTAAAAGGCAACCAACGGAATGGGAAAAGATATTTGCAAATGACATATCGGACAAAGGGCTAGTATCTAAAATCTATAAAGAGCTCACCAAACTCCACACCCGAAAAACAAATAACCCAGTGAAGAAATGGGCAGAAAACATGAATAGACACTTCTCTAAAGAAGACATCCAGATGGCCAACAGGCACATGAAAAGATGTTCAGCGTCGGTCCTTATCAGGGAAATACAAATCAAAACCACACTCAGGTATCACCTCACGCCAGTCAGAGTGGCCAAAATGAACAAATCAGGAGACTATAGATGCTGGAGACGATGTGGAGAAACGGGAACCCTCTTGCACTGTTGGTGGGAATGCAAATTGGTGCAGCCGCTCTGGAAAGCAGTGTGGAGGTTCCTCAGAAAATTAAAAATAGACCTACCCTATGACCCAGCAATAGCACTGCTAGGAATCTACCCAAAGGATACAGGAGTACTGATGCATAGGGGCACTTGTACCCCAATGTTCATAGCAGCACTCTCAACAATAGCCAAATTATGGAAAGAGCCTAAATGTCCATCAACTGATGAATGGATAAAGAAATTGTGGTTTATATACACAATGGAATACTACGTGGCAATGAGAAGAAATGAAATCTGGCCTTTTGTAGCAACGTGGATGGAACTGGAGAGTGTGATGCTAAGTGAAATAAGCCATACAGAGAAAGACAGATACCATATGGTTTCACTCTTATGTGGATCCTGAGAAACTTAACAGGAACCCATGGGGGAGGGGAAGGAAAAAAAAAAAAAAAAAAAAAGGACGTTAGAGTGGGAGAGAGCCAAAGCATAAGAGACTGTTAAAAACTGAGAACAAACTGAGGGTTGATGGGGGGTGGGAGGGAGGGGCGGGTGGGTAATGGGTATTGAGGAGGGCACCTTTTGGGATGAGCACTGGGTGTTGTATGGAAACCAATTTGTCAATAAACTTCATATAAAAAAAAAAATAAATAAATAATCTACACCTGTATGCAATAGGCCATTTCCTCCTGTTGTTTCAAAGATATTCTCTTTACCTTTATTTCAGCAGTTTGACTTTAATGAGCTCAGGTATGATTTTCTTTATATTTATTCTGTTTAGTGTTCTCTGAGCTTCTTAAAACTGTAAGTTTATGTCTTTCACCAGATTTGAGAAGTTTAAGATATTTTTGTCTCAAATATTTTATTTTTGGATCTTTTTTTGTCTGCTGTCATTCTAGGAATCTAGTTACACTTATGTTAGGCCATTTGACACTTTGTCACATGGTCTTGAGGCTCTGTACATATTTTCATTCTTCTTTTATTTTCCCTTCATTTTTCTGAGTCGACAATTTTAATACTCTGTCTTCAAGTTCATTTACTATTTCTTGTCCTCTCCATTTGCTGTTAAATTGGTCTCACTGGGCTCAAATCAAGATATTAACAGAGTTGAGTTTTTTTCATGAGGGCCTAGAGGATAACATGTTCTTATGCCTTTTCCATTTTCTATAGACTATCCACATTTCTTTGCTCTTGGCCCCTTTCTTCATCTTCAAAGCCAAAAAATTCATATTTCCCTAACCCAAAGTTCTTCTGTTATCAAATTTCTCTTTTACAAAAGCTTAGAAAAGGTCTTGAATTTTAAGGACTCATGTAATTAGATTGAGGTACCTCAAATGCTTGCAGTGTAATTTCCCCCTGTCAAGGTCCTTAACTTGAATCATTTTTACAATGATGTAAGGTGACATATTCACCAATTTAGGGTATTAAGACTCAGACTTCTTTCAGGGAGAGGAAGTGGAATTATTCTACCACAGCTAGTACAGTATTTTATTTTATTTTATTTTATTTTATTTGTAATTCCAGATGTTTTATTTTTTAGTAATAAAATTTTCAGTTAGTTTGGGGTGCCTGGTTGGTTCAGCTGATTGAACACACAACTTTTGGTTTCAGCTTAGGTCATGATCCCAGGGTAGTGAGATTGAGCCCCATGTTAGGCTCTATGTTGAGCATGAATCCTGCTTAAAATTCTATCTCTCTCTGCTCCTCTCCCCCACTCATACACTCTCTCTAATAAATAATGATAATAAATAAATTTTTAAAAAATTCAGTTATTTTAACTTTATAGTTTCTGTTTCTCTACAGAAATTTCCTGTCATTTTTTATTCATTGATCATGCTTTACAACATTAGCCATAGTTGATAGCTGCTGTAAAATTATTTTCTGCTAAGAATTCTCATTATAGATCTGTATTATTTGATTTTTTTATTTATGTCAAGTGTTTAAATTCCAGTTGGTTAACATATAGTGTAATATTAGTTTCAGGAGTAGAATTGAATTTTCTTTTGAGGATATTACTTCATATGACTAGAAATTTGGATTGCATCATCAACACTGTGAATGATATATTGTGAAAATACTGGGTTCTGTTTTACTCTTCCAAAGAGTGTAGATTGTTTTTGTTTAGCAGGACTGAGCTTGCATTGAACTATAGCTGGTATTTGGGTTCCATTTTTGTAGTTTTTATTTACTGGCTTGCTGTTTGCTAAGTGAATACATGTTTCAGGATTCACCCTTACACCCAAATATCTGTACAGAGTTTATACAGATATTTTAGTATTCTTTTTCCCTCTCTATTATTGTCATATAAATAACTATATTCTATAAATAATATTATGTACATTAGAATATGATTTAAATAATATATATATTTTTTTCCATTAATAGTGACTGTGATAGTCATAGATTCCCTCTCAGTCTTTGTTGGGCCAGCAAAATTGAAGATTTTCTACCAAAGTTTTGGCCATAGCAAACAGCAATGGCTGTGACCTATTTGCTGCTTAAAAGACAGATAAAATAGGAATCCTGTCAGTGCAAAATCTGCTTGGTTTATTTAACTCCCCAATGCCTTCAGGTAGTTCTTTATTTATTTATTTATTTTCATTTTATATAAATGTTAAGTTCTTACCTGTGTGAGTGTCATCTTTCCTGTAAGACCATATTCTGATAGACTAGAACCATAACTCCCATATCTTTATGTATCTGCTAAACTTTATTAATGTATAATTTAGGTATACTAAGCAGTAATTATTTGAAATATCTGCTTCAGTTCTGTTTGGCAGATTTATATACTCATATGCCACTACTGCAACCAAAATGCAAAACATGTCCATCAATCCCACAAGTTTTCCCATGCTTTATTGAATTGCATTCTTATATGTATATCCAGCTGAAAGCACTGATCTTTTGTCACTGGAGTTTAGTTTGCATCTACTTGAATTTTCTGTTTCTGGTGTTTACTTATTTATTTATTCTTTTGATTTTATTTTCTCACATTGAGTAAAGTGATTTTTATTCATTCCTATTATTTCCTGTATTGGTATTCATTTTTATTGCTGAATATTATTCTATGAAAACTGTACCTCTTTTGTTTATCCATACATCTATTAATGTTTATTTGAATTATTTTCAGTTTTAGGAAACTGAATAAATTTATTATTAACATGACTATATAATTATTTATTAAACATCCATTTTATCTCTCTTAAAATAGCTGCAAATGGAATGTATAGACTCTAACATGGGTGTGTACTTTCTAATATTAGTTATTCTAATGATTGTGTAGTGCTATCTCATTGAGATTTTAATTTGCAATTCAATAATGATTAACAATATGGAGCATTTTTTATGTACTGATTTGATGTTTGTACATCCTCTATTCAAATGTTTTTAGTTAAGTAAGCTATCTTATTATCTTATGAGTTATAAAGTTTCTTTTATTGTTTAATATTATATACTTTATTTAAATGATGCACACATATTTTTCCCATTCTGTAGCTTATACTTCATTTTCTTAATGAAGTCTTTTAACCAATAGCTTTTAAAGTTCAATTTTGGATCTTCTTTTTTACTATGGTGTATGCTTTTTTGTGTGCTTTATAACAAATCTTTACCTACTCCAAGTTTATGAAATATTTTTCTAGGTGTTTTGTAGTTTTAGTTCACTTTTTATTGATTGTCATGAGTAATAATTGATACATTTTTCCTTTAATCTATTGGTATATTAGTCTTTCCACCATTATTTCTTTTTAATATTTCATTTTCCTTTTGTTGCAATAGTTTCATTGGAAATTTATTGATCTTATATGTGCAGTTCTATTACTAAAGTCTCTGTTTTGTTCCAATGAACAATAGGTCTGTATTTCATCAATACCATGCTGTCTTGATTACCACAGCTATGTAGTAATTCTTGGAATCGGTTAGTATAGGACTATAACTTTCCATATCTATACTTTCCAAGGAGACTTTCTTGAGTAATTGATATCACCATTATCATGGTTTTGCCACTGTATACTTAGGTCAAAATTTATCATGTCATCAAGTTAAGTATGTGCATTTCATTGAATGTCAACTGTATCTTAATAAAGATGTTAAGAAGTATATTTGTCATAGGAGTGAGGTAAAGGAGTGGATGCAGATGGTTTAACAGAAAATCTATTTGTGCTTGAAATAACTCTGTTATAGTTAAAAAAAAAAAAAAGCAACCCAACCATTTTAAAGGCAAATGAAGTATTGACTTATTTTCCAAGAAATATAATACTTTCTGCATCCTGTCTTTGGATTAATAATATTGTATTATGACTATTTTGTGTATGATTATAAAAGCCAGACATTTCTTGCAGATGTAAATTTAATCTAATCTTGCAGTGTTTGAGCCATTGTGCTGAAACAAGTCAAGGTTATGTATTCCTAACTTTAATTATCCAGTGCTGTTGATTCCTGAGTTGCTCTTGACTCACCTTTGCTTTCAGGTCTCTTATTTGAGATAAAATAGAACCCCTTCAGTATTTTATTACAGCAATTAGAATGGAAACAGTTTAATGGAGACAAAGAAAAGATAATAAATATAAGAGCAAAGGGAGTTCCTTACAAATGATTTTAGGTTTTGATTTTGTTTTTAATAATGAGGCATATAATTAATAGGTGTGTAATTCTAACAGAATAAGAGCTTACGAAAAGGGAATCTCCTAAACTTAGTTATGGTGTATATTAGGCTTCTATCCTTTGCTACTTCTTCCTCTCTCTTGCTTAATTTTCTCCAGCTGCAGAAAGTCTCTGTTTCTAGTTTGAACATGCCAAACTCATTCCTTCTGATAAGAAATCTCTGATATAAAATGCTTTGGTTTGATCTTTCTATTCCATTGAGGTCTCAGCTAAATGTGTCAAATGTAACTGCCTCCAGAGAGAGGCCCACTTTTAATAATACATTGTAACAGGGGTGCCTGGGTGGCTCAGTTGGTTAAGTGTCTGACTTCAGCTCAGGTCATGATCTCACAGTTGTGAGTTTAAGCCCTGCATTGGGCTCTGTGCTGACAGCTCAGCGCCTGGAACCTGCTTCTGATTCTGTGTCTCCCTCTCTCTTTGTCCCTCCCTCTCTCACACTCTGTATCTCTCTCTCAGAAATAAAAAATTAATAATAATAATATATTGTAACATAATTCCCAACATCCACTCTATTTCATTTGTGTGTATCTTGAAATTATGAAATTATATTTATTAAATAATAAGTCATTTATTTTATGACACTGTCCACTACCATATTTTTTCAGTAGAATGAGAATTCTATGAGGCATGAATCTTTCCCAGCTTGTTTTGAAATTATAAGAAGGTGCTTGAAGAGTACATAAATATGGTGTCCATTTAATAAATATTGATTAAATGGAATGTATGACACTTGAAATCATGTGGCTTTGTGTAGGTACATTTACCTTTCTGTAATATGAATGGGGAAGATTATAATTGTTATGTGTACATGAAGTGCTTTGTAATTAAAACAGTTAAGATAGTAAAAGCATCCTTTACTGTTGTAAAGGAATATAATTATTGTGCTATTTATTTCTCTTGCAATGTATAGTTTTATTACTAAAGTCAGGAAAACTGTGAAAGTTGACTTAATATACTCTAGAATTGAGTAATTGTGTATTCTGCTTTTAAGAACATATAATGACTGCTCTTTTTTTTTTTTAATTTTTTTTTTAACGTTTATTTATTTTTGAGACAGAGAGAGACAGAGCATGAACGGGGGAGGGTCAGAGAGAGAGGGAGACACAGAATCTGAAACAGGCTCCAGGCTCTGAGCAGTCAGCACAGAGCCCGACGTGGGGCTCGAACTCACATACCGCGAGATCGTGACCTGAGCCGAAGTCGGACGCTTAACCGACTGAGCCACCCAGGCGCCCCTAATGACTGCTCTTTTTAAGGAGGCATATAGTTTGTAGAAATCAGCATCTAACCAAAGGATTCAAGCAAAAAACTCAGAATACAGAAAGGCTACAGCTATGTATGTAATTGATTCATTGAACATGAAATTTTGTTTTCTCTAATTACTGTTTTATGTAAAAATTTTCCCCTGTGGATAGTAAGTATATTTGCAACAGATCTCATAGTTTTTGGTTGCTGAGAGTTGCTAAAAAAAATCCCAGTTCACCTTGTCACAGTGGTGCAGTGACATGGTTTTCTCATGTGATTCTGTCCCGTATGGATGGTCTGTGCCAACATGGTGGTCTCTGTTTTATTATTTATGTGTTTAAAAATGACTAGAATCTTAGATGTGGATAGCCTATATGATGAATTTGTGGATGAAGGGAACTTGTTTGATAATAGGTGATCTATGAAAATAAGCCTTTAAAAAAGAAGTAGTTTAAGAAAAACTAATGCCCATTTTTAGAGATCTAGATGCTATTACATGTATAAAAACTTGGTATTGGTAGTCAGTAAAATCAGTAAAATCATAAAGATTGTATGCTCAGTCACTTTTCTTGAAAACATATTAGTTTGATGTCATCAAATTGGACTAATACTTCTGATCAGTTTAATGAAGCTTGATAAAAGCAGAGGTGTATTTAAAGTGAACTTAGTATTTGACTATATGCTTATTACCAACACATAAAAGAAAAATGCCTAAAGGTTGCAGGGAAATATACTTTCAGAGTAGTAGTATTGGAAGAGGAAACAGAAATAGCGAAAACAGATAAAGGTGACTTTTTTTTATTTTTAAAGGTGACTTTTTAAAGTCAGTTTCTCACTGATGAGAGAGAAAGACAGGTTCTCACTGATGAGAGAGAAAAATAAAGTCACCTTTAAAAATAAAATATAGCTAATATCTGTTTAATTAGCCTTGTATTTATATTCTCCTTTCAAAAAATCGTATGGGTATGTTTCTTTTTAAAGTGCACAATTGCATTCTCTACAATTTGAATACATAACAGTTTTAAAAGTGTTATTTTTTTAAATTGTTTATCAAAAAACAAAGAAATATAAACGTTGCTATATTTAAAATAATCCTTACTAGTAATTACTACTGATTGCCACTGTTCACTTGTTTTAGCAGTTTTTTGTTTAAATAATAGAATTCATGATAAAATAGAGAATAATATATAATTTCAAAAGAACATTTTCATACTTCACGTTAATGTGCTGCATCCACACGACTCCTGAAACAGAATGCTACGGGCACCAGTGACAGTCACTTGTTTGTTTGTTTTGCCTTTGTAGCTTTTCATTCAAAGTGTCCAAATGCAGAATGTTTAAATTTTATATAAGGAAGAGTACTCTTGTTCCCAATAAGTCTCTTAAGGTCAGAAATGCTCCAAACATATGCTAGGAAACCTTAACAAAGTAAACATACAATGTAGAAACTAACACCATTTGTGACAGAGAACCATTTCTCAGAAGCTCATCAAATTCTTCAGGTTCACCTTTTTTATTATTTAATTCAGGTAAACTATAGTAGTTTTAAATTAAATATAGCATGTATAATGTCTCCATTTTAAAGAATTTGTGTGTATGGACTATTCTATCACTATGCCTTTTACATGTGAAGTAAGGAATATCTGAAACACTGTCTGCCATGTATTAACACTAATTATTTTGGGGTGAAGGAGTTTGAAGTAGATTCCTTCTCCTTCTCCACACTACTTGAATTGTAATAATAAGCATGGATATTTATGAGAAGAGCCATAAAAATCATTGATATTACCCAAAAAGGTTAGAAAATATTGCACTCATAAATGTTGAGGTTGTGCCAGTTGGTAGAACTGATACTGGTAGTAATGCCAAAGTAAATTAAAATATTTTTTATCTTTGATTTAGCAATCCCACTTCAGTAACTCTAGCTTGCAGAATTTAAGAACAGTGAATTAAGAAATTTCAAAAATACATTCATAACCACTTATGGTTGGCAAAAGCAAAGTATTAGAAAACTTAATTTCATTTAATCGAAGAGTGAGTGTATTAAATATGGTAATTCTTTGCTGTGGGATACTTACTCTGCAATCATTAAAAATAATGAGGTGCATCTCTGTGTTCTAATTTAGAAGACTGTGGTAGACTGTAAAGAGAAAAAAAATAGACCAAGTTTAAAATGTGCTAGGAATTGTTGTAGCAATTTACATGTATGGACTTAGGTACTTAGAGCATCTCCTGATAAGGTCAATCTACTTTTTACCCCCAGTGTACATATGAGCATACTGAATCACTGAGAATATAACTTCCCCCTTTGACAGAGATGTCAAGAACAGTCTGGCTCCATTGCTGTTTCTTATAACCTTTTGATGCGACTGACACCTGTAGCATTGGAGCTAATGTTTAGGGCATAGTTCTACTTTTGTGTGAAAGAGAGAGAGAGAGAGCTGTGTTTAGAGACACAAAGAGACAGGGACACAGAAGTCAAGATCAAAGTCTATTTCTATCTACGAAAAAAGCATGCAACATTTGACTCAAATCACCCACATAGTATTATCTCAAGAGAAGGAAAATTCTACATGTCTATATATGATAATTTTTAGGAGGGGGGAGGTTGGACTTTTGTGAAACTTTAAGTGAAAATAAATCATTAAATAAAGATGAAAATGTTTTCATGGGTTGTAATATCCACCTGAGGTGAAAATTGCTCAAATCCATAGCACAGCAGCTTCTCACTGGTTGATAGGTAAGAAGAGACTCTATCGAAGTTGGCAAGTAGTGCCTCGCTTAATCCTTCAAGTATGTTGAGTAAGCAAAAATGTGCATTTTTTTTTTTTTTAGATTTTTCTCATGATATCTGAATATTAACTCTGGGCATTTTCTCATTTAGATAAGACACCAATGCACAACATTGAACTATCTTCTACCTTCACTCAATCTCGAAAGAATTACAGAGGAAAGATTTTAATGTATTTTCTACCAGAAAATGAGACCATGTATTTCCTAAAATATTTCTATAAATTTAGAAAATATTTTATTGTGATGTGTTTTCTAAGTGGTATAAAGGTCTTTGGAGTTATGACCTATAATCTACCCCAAACCATCCAAAACCACAAAAGCAGCATAATATCTTGACTCTTGGCATAGACTTTGGTAACAAACAGGCTTTGGAGACAGTCCTGGGTCTGTTCTCATTAGCCATGAGATTTTGGGCAATTTGCATAACCTTTTTAAGCCTAATAGACATAATAATACCACCAGTCTCATTAGTTTGTTGTGAATATAATTGAGATTGTTAAAGTTCTAAGTAGAGTCAGTTCCTAGTACACAGTAAGAGGCAACAGCTACCTTTATTGATGATTTTATTTGTAAAAAGATAGTTATGCACAAATCATATATATATGAGCATGCACATGCACACATACACACATGATTAAGAGAGTAAGATAAGAGAGAAAGCAGTATAGCATGTGTCAATCTAAATAAAAAGGTAAACTGAGGCAACCTCAAATTACCAGAAATTTAATTCATTGAGGAAATTCGGGAATAGCAGAATTGCAATTTGGGACATGCAAACTGTAGCAAGCTACAGACAAGTCCTTAAAGGATTTGTGGTGAGCTGTATTTATGGTCAAAGAGTGCAAAGTGGGAGGTTGGGGGACGGAGTCCAACTATAGTCCAAGTAGTAAGTTCATGGGCTTGAGGATGGGGAGAGATTCTTGATGGATGTTCCTAGGTCAGGAAATAAGTTTTGGTCTCCTCTAAGTCAGGCATTTATAGGACATCAGTCTCCCAGTTCTTAAAAGTTTTGTTTTCCTGACAGTGGATGCATGAGATTGAAATTCTTTCACACACATTAAATTATTGATTCATTCAGTAGCCCGCTGCTAGCTACCAGAGGAGCTTCCAATTTTATGTGACACAGACCAATACAAAAACATGGACAAGGCACTATGAAAAGTGCCATAATAGAGTCATAGACATGTTTAGAGCAGAACCAAAGAAAGGACTTGAACTAAACAGAGTGATTAGGAAAGAGCTCTTCAGAACTGCTGGTTGACTAAGCCTCTGTGGACAACTAGAACTCTAAAATAGAAGGTATTTTACACAAAGAGAACAAAATGCATAAAGAGAAAGCATGAATGCCTGGGGAGTGGGGCATAATTTGTTTTTGCTAATAAGTAGGAATGCCAGTGGGAGAAATGCAAGATTAAGTCAGAAAAATAGACTTAAGTCAGAAGATAGGACATTATGCAATGTTGAATTTTCATTGTATCTATTAGATGATGGGGAGTAATTTGGCAAAAACAAAATATTTGTAGTGTTTCAACAAAAACTAATTAGGTATGTATTTTGGAATGTTCACTCAAAAATGGGTTGCAGAGGTCTACTGGGAACCAAAAACTCTATTGCGGGCATAGGGGGAAGTGGATTCAGAGGTGAAAGGGATTCAGCTTCTAGTTTGTTTATACATTCACAAGTTGCATGACTCAATCAAGTTTTTTAACTTCTCTGTTGTTTTTACATGAAATTAAGGAATGATATTCGATAATTTATACAGTATTGTCAAGCATTAATGTTCTTTACATGTTATTATAAAACATGAAATTATCTTCTCTAATGGCAGATTCTAACTTCAAGTAGCAATTTCTTGGTAAATAGGTGTTCTGAGACCCAATTCCACTACAAGAGATGAACTCCACCCACAGAACATTATGCAACTCTCCAGACACCAGCTATGTCCAACAATTCAATTCAATTCAGACACTGTCTACCAGGAGACAGCTGCAGATTCCACAGATTTAAATGTTCAGTCCTATAAGACTGTCTTGTCCCCTCTATTTCAGATGCCAATCAAAAATCCAGATTATCATCTATGCTTTTGGTTCACCTGCTACAGATTGGAGGTTCTGATGACATCTTCCTTGGGTTTGTTTAACTTGGTAGAGCAGCTTCTCTGGTTTGCTAGAACTCAGAGAAATATCTTAATTATTAGATGGGGAGTTTATTATAAGAGAATATGACTCAGGAAGGGATAGGTGGAAGAGATGCATAGAGCAACATACGGGGAAAGGGCAAGGAGCTTCCATGCCTTCTCCACATATGCACTCACCCAGTACCTCTGTGTTCACCAACCCAGAGCTCTATGAACCATACATTTGGGGTTTTTATGGAGGCTTCATTAGTCATGATTGATTAAGTAATTGACTATTGGCAAATTATTCAACCTATAGCTTCTCTCTCCTCCCTGAATGTTCCACAGATGGATGCTGAAAGTTCCAGTGCCCTAATCATTTGGTGTTCCTTTGATAACCAGCCAACATCCTTAGGTCATATGAGGGCTTTCCAAGAATCAATCATTAAGATAACAAAAGACACCTGTATTGCCCTACACACTGGAAATCCCAGGGGTTTCCAGAGCTCAGTGCCTAGAACTGAGTCTAGGACCAAATCCATATGTAGCAGAAGTAATGCCATTTTGAAGGCCCCTCTCTTCTGCCTTGAATTGTTTGAAAGTAAGGTAATTTATACATAAGAAACCCTGACCTACAATACAAACCAACTCTGTTAACTTTCCTGCACATAACTCTCAAATATAAAGCTTAAACTGTAACCAAGATAATATTGCTAAAGCTCTATTGGGAACTAAAAGAATGCAACTGACACCAACTCAAAAGGACATGACAATCACATGACCACAACCACAGATTGGATCAAGACAGATTGCCACAACTAGAGTCTACAACTTCCTCTGAAGAGTTATAATTAACCTTTGACTTCATCTGCTTAACCTCTGAGATTTATTTCTCCTTTCTTTCCCCTTTAAAATCCCCTGCCTGCTTCAAGGAAGTAAAATGATTGTTTGAGACATTAGTCTGCTATTTTCTCAAGTAGCTGGCTCTCTGGAATAAAGTTGTATTTGTTGTTTCAACAACTGGTCCCTCAATTTACTGGACTGTCCTGTGAGAAGCAGATTGGACTTGGGTTTGGTAACACATATTTCTATTATAAATCACAGTATCATACGGGGTTACTCTTGTTACCTTTATATCAAGTTTTAAGGTTAAAAAGCAATAAATTCACTTTTGTGAATTAAAAAGAAAATCCACGTGACAAAAATCAGCTAACTTTAAAAAGAATCAGTGAACCCAGCTCTAGTTGATATAACTAGAGACATTCAAAGAAGTATTAAAGAACAAAAATTCAACTGAGTAAATTTAAAGATCTAATTGGCTTTATTCAATAATTCATGAATCAGACAGCATCTCACCTAACAAATGGATGCTCCTAGGAATTATACAAAGTAGAAGGCTTTTATAGGCAGAAAGAGATTGGGAGTAGGAAGTTATTAGCAAAAGAAAAGAAAGGATTATTTCAGGAAAGGTCACCTTCCCTTAGGGAGAAGGGCTGGGGTTTTATCAAGAAATTCCAGACTGATTGGTTAAAAATTCCACTCTGGGAAAGGCTGAAACTTCAATTAGGTTAGGTATTTAGTTTTGGTAAGGCTTAACATAAGTGACTATTGTGGGCCTGTTGTTTCTTTTTAACAGAAGAAATTCAGAATAATCAGACTAAAAGTGTCATCAGTAAGGTTCATATATTTCCAAATGTGTTTTCAAAAGTGGAAGACAGAGATGCTTCTTTTTATTTACATTGAGTTGTAAAATATTAAGTATAAGTGAATATGTTGCTACTGAATTTTCATTTATCATCACAGATCTCATTTTTATCTTTCCTTTAAAATGTTTAAAATCAAGTATAAAAGTCAACTAATATTTTTGCCTAGTAGCTTTTTATCAAGTACTGAAATAGTGTACTCTTAAGTATATATTTAGAGAACTATAATCTGTTTAAATTCTCACCACTTTTTGTTTAATTTATAGGAACCCATGTTCTTTTGTCCCATATCAGAAAATACCAGGTTTTTAAAAATAATTTAATTGTGAAACAATATTTGACATCAACGTCAAATTGATGTTTGAATTTTACTCTGTCAAGAAACGTAGGCAAAACCACAAAGAGCTTTCTCATTTCATTTCTAAATGTATGCAGTTAATGTCAAATGGCTGGTACAGAGAAGGACATCCTGATTTTGGAGTCAAACCTTTGTTTGGGGATCTCTGTCTTGTTCCCTCTTAACCAGTGACCAATATCATGGCAGTAATTTTGGGGATCCAAAATTTTTCTCTGAGTAAAAGAGGCAGTGAACTGACTGCCTTTACCATTATACGTGGTTTGTTGTAAGGATCAACTAATATAATATGCCTAAGAGAGCTTTAGAATTTATAAATCACTCCTGAAATACATGCAATTATTTTTATTATGAATTATACAATTCTGAATAACCTACTGATTGTTTTGTATCACGTTGTATTATTAATATCGAGGGAGAATTAATATGGTAAACATCAAATAAGTATTTTGAAAAGGTAGGAAGTGTGTGAAAGGATATCAGTCTAAAATGGAACCAGTGGATATAAAATGCACGATCTCATGCATGTACCCACAAAAGCACAGAGCTTAAGAACTGAGAGACTGATTTCCTGTAAATGCCTGATTTACAGAAGACTGAAACTTATCTTCTGATCAGTAAATATCTGCAAGAATCTCTCCTTGTCCTCAAGCCAATGAACTGACTGCTTGCAATCTGGCTAGACCCCTCCCTCCCCCTTTTTGCACTTCTTGCTCATAAATACAGTCTTCCCCAAACTCTCAAAGGACTCACCTGTAACTTGCTACAGTTTGTGTGTCCCAAATTGCAATTCTTCTGCTATGCCCAAGTAAACTCAGTT
This sequence comes from Lynx rufus, assembly GCF_022079265.1. NCBI lineage: Eukaryota > Metazoa > Chordata > Mammalia > Carnivora > Felidae > Lynx > Lynx rufus. Next base: position 11,848,991 of record NW_025814837.1, on the reverse strand, counting down.
TCTGGTAATTTGTGCTTGCCTCAGTTTACCTTCTTTATTTAGATTAATACATGCAAATATTAATCACTTCTTGAATAAAAATATATGTTTAATCATTAACTGTGATTTGAGTGAGAAATGCATCATTATAAAAAGAAACCTGATTGCTATTCCTCTGATGTCTTCTTGAATGATTATCTAATGATGAAAAAACTGATATTAAACTATGGGTTAAATGAATAGAGTGTTAAGAATGCTATATTTGTGGGGCAACTGGGTGGGTCAGTCAGTTAAGCATCTGACTCTTGGTTTTGCTCAGGTCATGATCTCATTGTTCTTGGGTTCAAGCGCCACATCAGGGTTCTGCGCTGACAGCATGGAGCCTGCTTGTTATCCTTTCTCTCTATCTGTCTCTGTCTCTGTCTCTCTCTCTCTCCCTCTCCCCCCCCCCCCCCCCCGGCTCCCAGTCTCTCTCTCTCAAAATAAATAAATAAACTTTAAGAAAAATAATGCTATATTTGTGATCGGAATTGTTATGCAGAGTTTGACTTGCTATTTTGTATTACATATTGATGATCAAAGAATTGTTAACAGAAGTGAAATGACTAACTGTGAGCAATTGTAATTTAGCCAGTTACATATATTGGTCAATTTATGCTGGATCTAGCAATAAAGCAGGACCTATTATTTTAAATGACTAATACAGGGCATAGGCAATTTTGGCACTCGATAATGGGGATTCAGTAAAATAAACTTGCCATTTGTATAGAGATAGATGGAGCAGCATGGAGTTTATATTTTAATTACTTCAATATCTTACTGACATTAAAATGTTCCTGTTGGCAAAGGATGGGGTTTTACGATGCACTTGTAGAAAGTAACATACCAGTTGCAGAGCCAGTATTTGGACTGAATGCAGTTTACACCAATCAATGCTATGGTACTTTTCAGTGAAGAAATAAAATTATTCTTGTTTAATCACTTTCCCATCCGATACATAATCTGCTGGACTCTTGCCAGAATTGAATTGTATTTCTTCATAAAGCGGATATTGCCTTAGAGATATACTATTTGAATAGAAAGAGTGAGATTGGACGACACACAGTTCCGTGGAAAAAGTTTGCTGACTACACAGGATTGACAAAGCGCCTCTTTCACATTTTCACCACACACCTCCTGCTTACACCCTCTGACCACTCCTTATAGTATATTTTTCTTAAGCATCTAATTCTTTCATTGTTTAATTGTGAAATGATTTGACAATGATGTCCGACTTGTAATTTGCCATGTATCTTCTGAAATTATCAATGAAATTTTATTATATCAAATTTTAGCATAGAAAGTTCTGCGTAATATTAAAAATTGATACTATGTATCATGAATTTACTATAAATTTGATGATAAAATTAAGGAGAAAAAAACAAATACCTAATTTTTAAAAATGGGCAAGAGGTAGTAAGACAAAAAGCTACTAAAACACCATTTTTATCCATCAGATTAAGAAAACTCAAAAATAAAAAAAAAAAAAGAAAACTCAAAAATACTGTCATATATTTGGAATCATACAGTATGTAGTGTTTTGAGTTTACATCTTTAATTTGTATACATGTATATATATTTTTTTCTAAATAGTATTTCATTGTATGATACTGTGATGCCTCACAGTTTATTTATTACCATTTGTTGGACATTGTGCTGTTTCCAGACTTTGGCAATTATGGAAAAGACTAATATAAACAAGCATTCACGTACTGAGTTTTCTGTGGATTTGAGTTCTTATATCTTTTTTTGTTTTTCTTTTTGTTAATTTTTTTTTAATTTATTTTTGAGAGAGAGAGACAGAGACAGAGCGTGAACAGGAGAGGGGCAGAGAGAGAGGGAGACACAGAATCTGAAGCAGGCTCCAAGCTCCCAGCTGTTGTCACGGAGCCCAACACAGGGCTCAAACTCACGATATCAAGACCTTAGCCCAAGTGGGACGCTTAACCAACTGAGCCACCCAGGCACCCTGTGAGTCTTTATATCTGGTGAGGAAACATATGAATGGGAGCCTGGGTTATGTCTTAAGTGAATGTTTAATTCTTTAAGAACTCCCAAACTGTTTTCCAAAATAGCTGTGCCGTTTTGTGTTTTTATTTTCAATAATGAGTAGGAGAGCTACAGCTGAGGTGTATCGTTGGCAGTACTAAAGATTGTCACATTTTGTTGTTATATTTTGTTGTAGCCATTCTGATGGATTTATAGTAGCATATCATTTTTTTTAATTCTATTTCTCCAAAGACTAAATAATATGTGTAGCTTTTTATGTGTTTATTTTCCCTCAGTACCTGTTTAGTAGTGAAGTGTCTTTTCAAGTATTTTGGCCTTTTATTTTTTGGTTATTTTTGCTACTATTAAGTTGTGAGTATTCCTTTATACACTGGTTAGTGTATCCTTGCTTAGATACGGGTTTTTCATTTCTTCCAGTCTGTGTGTCTGGTCTTCTCATTTTCTTTTTATTGTCTTTCAAAGAAGAGGACATTATAATTTTTATAAACTCCAATTTATTTATTTATTGTTTAGTTATTCATGTTTTTTAAATCCTATGTAAAAAATCTTGGCCTAAAGTAAAGTCAGAAAGATTTTAACTGTATTTTCTTCTAGAAGTGTTATAGGTTGGATTTTATATTTAAATCTATAGTTCATTTGAATTAATACTTATATGTGGTATAAAGTAGGAGTCAAAGTTTCTTCTCTTTCTTTTTCTTTCTTTTTTTTTTTTTTTTTGCATATGGATATCCATTTGTCCTAGCAACAATTAAGCAACAGTTATCTTTTATTAATTCAATTACCTTGGCAAGTTAATAAAAATTACACTTCTTTTTTTTTAAATAATATTTATTTATTTATTTATTTTGAGAGGAGAGAGAGAGCAAGCAGGGGAGGGGGCAGAGAGAAAGGGAACAGAATCCCAAGCAGACTCCATGCTGTCAGCACAGACCTGTGCAGGGCTCGAACCCATGAACTGTGAGATCATGACCTGAGCAGAAATCAAGAGTCAAATGTTTAACCAACTGAGCCCCTCAGGCACCCCACAGAAGTTCCATTTCTAATACATACATACATATATATGTACGTGTATATACATATATTTACATATATATAATATATATATCACTCTTAGAAATTTGGTCTCAACAGAAGATATGATTTTGCTGTTTTTCTGTAATTTTGCCTAGTTTAGGGTGGGAGTGATACTCTTTCCAGCTTTCTGCACGCTAGGTCTTAATATTTCCAACTCTTGGGACACCTGGGTGGCTCAGTCAGTTAAGTATACAACTCCTGATTTCAGCTCAGGTCATGATCTCCCAGTTCATGGGTTCAAGCCCCACATAGGTCTTTATGCTGACAGTGTGGAGTCTGCTTGGGATTGTCTCTGCCTCTGCCCTTCCCCTGTGTGTGTGCAGGTGCTCACATGCTCTCTCTCTCTCTCTCTTCCTCAAAAATAAATAAACATTAAATATTTATTCCCAATTCTTTCAAGAATGAAAGAATTTATTTGTTCTTGCAGCTTATCAATTTGCTTTTCTGTGTGCAATCTAGTTATTTTACTTAATTTTACTTAAAATTATTTTTTTAATTTTTTTTAAACATTAAATATAAAGTTTGTTTTTGAGACAGAGACAGAGCATGAACAGGGGAGGGTCAGAGACAGAGGGAGACACAGAATCTAAAGCAGGCGCCAGGCTCTAAGTGGTCAGCACAGAGCCTGACACGGGGCTTGAACTCACAGACTGTGAGATCATGACCTGAGCAGGAGTCGGAAGCTCAACCAACTGAGCTACCCAGGTGCCCCTAAAAATAAGAATTAAAAATAAGAGGCCCCAAGAATTTTTAGGGGTGCCTGGGTAGCTCAGTTGGTTAAGTGTCTGGCTCTTGAATTTGGCTCAGGTCATGATCTCCTGGTTTGTGAGTTCAAACACTGTATGGGGCTCTGTGCTGACTGCAGGGAGCCTGCTTGGAATTGTCTCTCACCTCTCTCTCTCCCCCTCCCCGGATTCAATAAATAAAGTGTTTTTTTTTTTAATTTTTACTTTTATTTTAAGGACAGTAGCTTCTTTTTTGTAATATTGATGCACTAGCATTCCTTTTCTTTTTATGTATGTTTAAAATTTTGTTTTACTAATGTTGGTTCTTGGTTTATGCTATTTCATGTAGATGTTACTACTTAAATATCTGGTGATTTCTTTTTTTTAATTAACTCTGTTTTGGAGTGAAGATATCCTTCATAAGCATGTAACCTGTGAGGGGAAGAATCAGAAATTTATGCTTGTGGTATAGCCCTTGATATTCTAAACATGGTCTACAAACAAGCATTAGCATCATCTTAAGAGACTTATAGAAATGCAGAATCTCAGGCTCTATTCCAGACCTACCACATTAGAATGTGCATTTTAACAAATTCATAGGTGATACATATATACATTACAGGCAAAAGGCCCTACTTTGTGCCATTTTCAGTAACAGTGGAAATGAGAAGTGATGTGAAATTTACAAACTTTTCTAGTTTTGCCTCCTGATCTTGTCTTTTTCATTGATTCAGACACTTCTGCAGTGATTCTAATTTAAGGTCACTGAATTTCACACCTCTAGGAAGTGCTATTTTTATTGTAATCTTGGAGTACTATTTCAAAGAGTGTATGCAGAAAGATGCCTTAAGAAGTGAGATGCGGTGGCACTGAGCTATTCTACTGCATTGCCTTTGCCATAATTACTGAGGACTGACCATAATGAATGTTACTGCTGTGATAACCTGACTAATCTGATTATTTCCTCCATGGCATTTTGTTCCTATATTCTCCCAGCTCCACTTGCGGCTTACCTTTGGAGTTTGCCACCCACGTTTCAGGTGTGCTTTTTTGGACATCTTGCATTATAATCTTTCCTCTTGAGCATACTATTCTCCTATTTCATTCTTAATTTCGCAAGTCCTCTAAGAATGTTTCTTCTTTTACAAAATCAGTATGGATTGTGTTGTATGTACTTAATGCATATTAAATATATTTTCTTACTTTGGTTTAAGGGTGTTACAGGGTAGTGTATCCACTTTCAATAATTTTGAAATCAAATGCAAAGCTGCACCTTTCCTTAAAACTTCTCAAACGGATCATGCTGAATGATTTCTTAATTTTGTTACAGAACAGGAGAAGCATTTTCTCTATTTTTCATTTTCACGTTGACGGTTTTATACCTGTCGAGTAATTTTTTCCCCTTCTTCTTGCTCCAGTTCTTGCTTTTTCTTTTTCTTCTCCCCCTCTTTCCTCTTCTTTCATTTTATTTTATTTTTATTTTATTTTTTTAGTATTTATGGATGAATCAAGCAATGCTGGTTTCTGCATAATTATTGTTAATGCGGTCCAGGTATATGCTTCTAGACTTAGCTCCTTTATCACTTTGTAAGAAACTAGATTTGAGGCAATTATCTAACTGTCCCAGAGCTGAGAAAGCACTTTGATCTCTTCTGTTTCCATCATGGGTCACTACTAGATGAGTAGAACACATTTTTCTACATTTATACATTTGTGATTTGTGGCTTGGCTCTTATTTTAATGAAAATTGATCTTTCTTTTTTATTTTTTCTTCATTTGATAACTTTCTATATTTTCAGTGGGTTACAAAAGAGGGGAGGGTGTAAAACTGCCTTTTTCTGCCATCTTTAAAGACAAAATGTATTTTGAATAATCACACAAATGAATATATGAACTGAAATAGAACAATCATCTTTATAGTGAAAATGGCCAGTAGGGTAAAGAAGCCAATGTCTTTTTTGTGGGTTCATTCTGAAACGCTTTAACTGCTTAACATTAAATTTTTTTTAATATATTTTTAATTCCTAGAAAGACGATAATTCAATTGTTTTAACATGCATAATACTTAAAATATGTGTAAAATTCAACTTGCCATAGTAACTGTAAATTTATTATTGAAAGCACCAATGTTTATTTGTACTGTTGAAACAATAACCATTTAGAATACTCATCACATTTGAAAAGATGTGAGTATAAAGGGTATAGGAAATGAAGTGTTCTTCTTCCATATAATACCATAATAGAAGGGGGGGGTGGGGAGGAAATGTTTTTATTTTTAGGAAGTGAGCATTCTTGATCTGAAGGTTTCAGAAAGTAACAAGATAAAATACTATCTCTGGGGGGATTCTGGGAAGATGGTGGCGTAGGAGGACACTGGGCTCACCACGCGTCCCACTGATCACTTAGATCCCACCTACACCTGCCTAAATAACCCAGAAAAACACCAGAAGACTAGCAGAACGAAGTCTACGGAGCCAAGCGCAGACGAGAGGCCCACAGAAGAGGGTAGGAAGGGCGGCAAGGCAGTGCGCTCTGCACGGACTGGCGGGAGGGAGCCGGGGTGGAGGGGCGGCCCGCTGGCCAAGCAGAGCCCCCGAGTCTGGCTTGCAAAAGCTGAGAGGCCGGACGGAGTGTGTTCCGACAGCAAGAGGGACTTGACATCTGGAAGGTTATAAGCTAAGAGCTCTGCTCCGAGAATGGGAGGGCTGGAGGACAACGGAGGGAGAGTTGTTGAGCCCAGGACAACAGAGCTCAGTTTGGCGGGGAACAAAGGCGCTCGCCAGCGCCATCTCCCTCAACCCTCCCCCAGCCAAAATCCCAAAGGGAACCAGTTCCTGCCAGGGAACTTGCTTGCACCGCGCAAACACCCAACACTGTGCTTCTGCGGATCCATCCCTCTGTTGGGTCTGACTCCCTCCCTGTGCCAGGGGCCCCTCCTGAAGCAGATCTCTGAAGGAAAAGCGAGCTGGGCCTGCCCCTCCCGCCCCTGTGCACCCTGCCAATCCACCCCAGCTAATAAGCCAGATCCCCAGCACCAAAAGCCTGGCAGTGTGCAAGTAGCCCACACAGGCCATGCCACCCCACAGTGAATCCCGCCCCTAGGAGAGGGGAAGAGAAGGCACACACCAGTCTGACTGTGGCCCCAGCTGTGGGCTGGGGGCAGACATCAGGTCTGACTGTGGCCCTGCCCACCAACACAGTTATTCAGACAGCACAGGGGAAATGCCCCACAGTCCCGCACCACTCGAGGGACTATCCAAAATGATGAAACGGAAGAATTCTCCTCAGAAAAATATCCAGGAAATAACAGCTAACGAACTGATCAAAAATGATTTAAACAATATGACAAAAAATGAATTTAGAAAAATAGTCATAAAATTAATCGCTGGGCTTGAAAACAGTATAAAGGACAGCAGATAATCTCTTGCTACAGAGATCAAGGGACTAAGGAACAGCCAGGAGGAGCTAAAAAATGCTATCAACGAGTTGCAAAATAAAATGGAGACAACTACAGCTCGGATTGAAGAGGCAGAGGAGAGAATAGGTGAACTAGAAGATAAAATTATGGAAAAAGAAGAAGCTGAGAAAAAGAGAGGTAAAAAAATCCAGGAGTATGAGGGGAAAATTAGAGAACTAAGTGATGCACTAAAGAGAAATAATCTACGTGTAATTGGTATTCCAGAGGAGGAAGAGAGAGGGAAAGGTGCTGAAGGGGTACTTGAAGAAATAATAGCTGAGAACTTCCCTGATCTGGGGAAGGAAAAAGGCATTGAAATCCAAGAGGCACAGAGAACTCCCTTCAGACGTAACTTGGATCGATCCTCTGCATGACATATCATAGTGAAACTGGCAAAATACAAGGATAAAGAGAAAATTCTGAAAGCAGCTAGAGATAAATGTGCTCTAACATATAAAGGGAGACCTATAAGACTCGTGACCTATCTCTCTACTGAAACTTGGCAGGCCAGAAAGGAATGGCAGGAGATCTTCAATGTGATGAACAGAAAAAAATATGCAGCCGAGAATCCTTTATCCAGCAAGTCTGTCATTTAGAATAGAAGGAGAGATAAAGGTCTTCCCAAACAAACAAAAACTGAAGGAAGTTGTCACCACTAAACCAGCCCTACAAGAGATCCTAAGGGGGATCCTGTGAGACAAAGTATCAGAGACATCGCTACAAGATTGAAACCTACAGATGTCACAATGACTCTAAACCCATATCTTTCTATAATAACACTGAATGTAAATGGATTAAATGCGCCAACCAAAAGACATAGGGTATCAGAATGGATAAAAAAACAAGACCCATCTATTTGCTGTCTACAAGAGACTCATTTTAGACCTGAGGACACCTTCAGATTGAGAGTGAGGGGATGGAGAACTATTTATCATGTTTCTGGAAATCAAAAGAAAGCTGGAGTAGCCATACTTATATCAGACAAACTAGGCTTTAAATTAAAGGCTGTAACAAGAGATGAAGAAGGACATTATATAATAATCACAGGGTCTATCCATCAGGAAGAGCTAACAATTATAAATGTCTATGTGCTGAATACGGGAGCCCCCAAATATATAAAACAATTACTCACAAATATAAGCAACCTTATTGATAAGAATGTGGTAATTGCAGGGGACTTTTTACACCCCACTTACAGAAATGGATAGATCATCTAGACACACGGTCAATAAAGAAACAAGGGCCCTGAATGAGACATTGGATCAGATGGACTTGACAGATATATTTAGAACTCTGCATCCCAAAGCAACAGAATATACTTTCTTCTCGAGTGCACATGGAACATTCTCCAAGATAGATCACATACTGAGTCACAAAAAAGCCCTTCATAGTATACAAGAATTGAAATCATACCATGCATACTTTCAGACCACAATGCTATGAAGCTTGAAATCAACCACAGGAAAAAGTCTGGAAAACCTCCAAAAGCATGGAGGTTAAAGAACACCCTACTAAAGAATGAATGGGTCAACCAGGCAATTAGAGAAGAAATTAAAAAATATATGGAAACAAACGAAAATGAAAATACAACAATCCAAACGCTTTGGGACGCAGCGAAGGCAGTCCTGAGAGGAAAATACATTGCAATCCAGGCCTATCTCAAAAAACAAGAAAAATCCCAAATACAAAATCTAACAGCACACCTAAAGGAAATAGAAGCAGAACATCAAAGACAGCCTAAACCCAGCAGAAGAAGAGAAATAATAAAGATCAGAGCAGAAATAAACAATATAGAATCTAAAAAAACTGTAGAGCAGATCAACGAAACCAAGAGTTGGTTTTTTGAAAAAATAAACAAAATTGATAAACCTCTAGCCAGGCTTCTCAAAAAGAAAAGGGAGATGACCCAAATAGATAAAATCATGAATGAAAATGGAATTATTACAACCAATCCCTCAGAGATACAAACAATTATCAGGGAATACTATGAAAAATTATATGCCAACAACTGGACAACCTGGAAGAAATGGACAAATTACTAAGCACCCACACTCTTCCAAAACTCAATCAGGAGGAAATAGAAAGCTTGAACAGACCCAAAACCAGCAAAGTAATTGAATCAGTCATCAAAAATCTCCCAACAAATAAGAGTCCAGGACCAGATGGCTTCAGGGGAGTTCTACCAGACGTTTAAAGCAGAGATAATACCTATCCTTCTCAAGCTATTCCAAAAAAATATAAAGGGAAGGAAAACTTCCAGACTCATTTTATGAAGCCAGTATTACTTTGATTCCTAAACCAGACAGAGACCCAGTCAAAAAAGAGAACTACAGGCCAATATCCCTGATGAATATGGATGCAAAAATTCTCAATAAGATACTAGCAAATCGAATTCAACAGCATATAAAAAGAATTATTCACCATGATCAAGTGGGATTCATTCCTGGGATGCAGGGCTGGTTCAACATTCGCAAATCAATCAGTGTGATACATCACATTAATGAAAGAAAAGATAAGAACCATATGATCCTGTCAATCGATGCAGAAAAGGCCTTTGACAAAATTCAGCATCCTTTCTTAATAAAAACCCTCGAGAAAGTCGGGATAGAAGGAACATACTTAAAGATCATAAAAGCCATTTATGAAAAGCCCACAGCTAACATCCTCCTCAATGGGGAAAAACTGAGAGCTTTTTCCCTGAGATCAGGAACACGACAGGGATGTCCACTCTCACCGCTGTTGTTTAACATAGTGTTGGAAGTTCTAGCATCAGCAATCAGACAACAAAAGGAAATCAAAGGCATCAAAATTGGCAAAGATGAAGTTAAGCTTTCCCTTTTTGCAGATGACATGATATTATACATGGAAAATCCGATAGACTCCACCAAAAGTCTGCTAGAACTGATACATGAATTTAGCAAAGTTGCAGGATACAAAATCAATGTACAGAAATCAGTTGCATTCTTATACACTAATAATGAAGCAACAGAAAGACAAATAAAGAAACTGATCCCATTCACAATTGCACCAAGAAGCATAAAATACCTAGGAAATAAGCTAACCAAAGATGTAAAAGATCTGTATGCTGAAAACTATAGAAAGCTTATGAAGGTAATTGAAGAAGATTTAAAGAAATGGAAAGACATTCCGTGCTCATGTATTGGAAGAATAAATATTGTCAAAATGTCAATACTACCCAAAGCCATCTACACATTCAATGCAATCCCAATCAAAATCGCACCAGCATTCTTCTCGAAGCTAGAACAAGCATTCCTAAAATTCATATGGAACCCAAAAGGCACCGAATAGCCAAAGTAATTTTGAAGCAGAAGACCAAAGCAGGAGGCATCACAATCCCAGACTTTAGCCTCTACTACAAAGGTGTCATCATCAAGACAGCATGGTATTGGCACAAAAACAGAACATAGACCAATGGAATAGAATAGAAACCCCAGAACTAGACCCTCAAACATATGGCCAACTAATCTTTGATAAAGCAGGAAAGAACATCCAATGGAAAAAAGACAGTCTCTTTAACAAATGGTGCTGGGAGAACTGGACAGCAACATGCAGAAGGTTGAAACTAGACCATTTTCTCACACTATTCACAAAAATAAACTCAAAATGGATAAAGGACCTGAATGTGAGACAGGAAACCATCAAAACCTTAGAGGAGAAAACAGGAAAAGACCTCTCTGACCTCAGCCGTAGCAATCTCTTACTCGACACATCCCCAAAGGCAAGGGAATTAAAAGCAAAAATGAACTACTGGGACCTTATGAAGATAAAAAGCTTCTGCACAGCAAAGGAAACAACCAACCAAAATAAAAGACAACCAATGGGATGGGAAAAGATATTTGCAAATGACATATTGGACAAAGGGCTAGTATTCAAAATCTATAAAGAGCTCACCAAACTCCACACCTGAAAAACAAATAACCCAGTGAAGAAATGGGCAGAAAACATGAATAGACACTTCTCTAAAGAAGACATCTGGATGGCCAACAGGCACATGAAAAGATACTCAACGTCGCTCCTCATCAGGGAAATACAAATCAAAAACCCACTCAGATATCACCTCACGCAAGTCAGAGGGGCCAAAATGAACAAATCAGGAGACTATAGATGCTAGAGAGGATGTGGAGAAACGGGAACCTTTTGCACTGTTGGTTGGAATGCAAATTGGTGCAGCCACTCTGGAAAACAGTGTGGAAGTTCCTCAGAAAATTAAAAATAGACCTACCCTATGACCCAGCAATAGCACTGCTAGGAATTTACCCAAGGGATACAGGAGTGCTTGATGCATAGGGGCACTTGTACCCCAATGTTCATAGCAGCACTCTCAACAATAGCCAAATTATGGAAAGAGCCTAAATGTCCATCAACTGATGAATGGATAAAGAAATTGTGGTTTATATACACAATGGAATACTACGTGGCAATGAGAAAAAATGAAATATGGCCTTTTGTAGCAACGTGGATGGAACTGGAGAGTGTGATGCTAAGTGAAATAAGCCACACAGAGAAAGACAGATACCATATGGTTTCACTCTTATGTCAATCCTGAGAAACTTAATAGAAACCCATGGGGGAGGGGGAAGGAAAAAAAAAAAAAGAGGTTGGCATGGAAGAGAGCCAAAGCATAAGAGACTGTTAAAAACTGAGAAGAAACTGAGGGTTGATGGGGGGTGGGAGGGAGGGGAGGGTGGGTGATGGGTATTGAGGAGGGCACCTTTTGGGATGAGCACTGGATATTGTATGGAAACCAATTTGACAATAAACTTCATATATTGAAAAAAAAATGTTTTTTAATTAAATTAAGAAAAAAATACTATCTCTTACCTAAGAATTGTGCCTCTCATTGCAACTTCTTAAAATATTGATTTTCCTCAAGTAAAGTTTTTCAGTTTTACTCCCTTTGAACCACCATATTAAATTGCTTTTTGGCAATATGACAATACTATCAATGATAGAGTAATTCATATTTTGTAGTGCATTATCACAGGTGAAACAAATATATATATATATATATATATATATATATATATATATATATAAAATGATCAATAAGGAGGAAATCAATTAAAATTAAACATGTTTGATATGGTTTGAATCAATCAGGCTGTGTTGTTTCAGTGTTGTCAAAGGTGTTGGAATACTGAAACATTGCTGAGCAATTCATCATAAATGAATATATAGAATTTCTGAAGGGCAGTTTGCCTTTTTACATCAAAATATGTGGAAATGTGTAAATCTTTTGGTGCAGAAAATTTACTTCCAAGATTTAATCATGCAGAAATAAATACAGATATATATGAAGATTTGTCATATCTTCATATGGACTAGTATTAATTTAGAAACCAAGCAAAAGATAACAGTTATAAAATACACATGGGTTTGGGCCACCTGGGTGGTTCAGTCAGTTAAGCTTCCGACTTCAGCTGAGGTCAGGATCTTGCGGTTTGTGAGTTCGAGCCCCGCATCAGGCTCTGTGCTGGCAGCTCAGAGCCTGGAGCCTGCTTTGGATTCTGTGTCTCCCTCCCTTTCTGCCCCTACCCTGCTCATGCTGTCTCTCTCTGTCTCTCAAAAATAAATAAATACTAGGGAAAAAAAAGTTTAAATACACATGGGATGTAGTTCTCCCAAACCATTATAAGTAATATTATAGAAAGGAAGTATGATAAGACATACTGTTAGATTATAAAATATTTTACATAAGTAAGGTTCAGAGTAAAACTATATATTTTAGAGTAAAGTTACAATATAAATATAGATCAAGGATATTAATTGAGAATGTGACATGTATCAAAACTGTCAGTGGTAGGGGTACAGAATGCAAAGTAATACAATAAAATTATTTAAAAATATATGCTTCTGTCTCACATATTTTTGAAGTTTTGTAAGAAGACAGCTATTAATAAAATAATCTATATAAGACATTGAAAACAGAGACTTTATTTTGGGGGACCTGAATAAAATGATCCCCATGACCAACTGAAAACTATATTTTTCAGTTACACATAGCCAAAAGAAAAATAATACAATGTGTTCAAGTGGAATGATATGTAAAAAGTCAGTCATAAGCTTAGGAGTAAAGGGCATGCTCTCATTTCTCCTTTTTTCTCATCCATCAGACGAATATGAGAATATGGCAGAATGGCCTCTCTAGTACCATCCATATTTGAGTAATTCCATAGGTATTGCAGAAAACAGGCTAACAGTTTTGGCTTAGCATTGTGGTTTTAACTACTTTTATGTGATAATGTGAGAAACAGCAAAACTTTTATCTTGTTGAGGTCCTGTTTTTCTGGGTTCTACTGAATAGTCAAACATCACATTGGTAAGTACAGCTTGCAGATTATCTGTTGCACAATAGAACATTCTCTAGGTGCGGCACTGAAACAACAATCTGTCAGAGACCAAAGGGAGTGAGAAAGGTTGGCTAATGTATGTAGGAAACAGAACATACAGGGTACTTTGGTTTTGTTTGGGTGGTAAGATGATCAAAACCAACCTAGGCAATCATTTTATTTTCTGTCTTTGTGGATATCAGCAAAGAATTAAAACTCTAGAAATAAGTAAAAGCAATCCCAGGAGCCTATCTGTAGGAGTCTGATTCTTGGGATTATTCCTAATACCAAGTATAGAATTGCACTGACAAGAAAACAGGCATCGCTTCATTTCTTTTGTTTCATTTTGAAATAATTTTAGTCGTACAAAAATAGTAATGTTATCATAAGCATCTCCCTTACACTGTTTAAGCCTGGTGCAGAAGTCAAAACTAAGAAATTAATATTGGTTTAATCCTGGTAAAAAAGTAAGAAATTAATATTGGTACACAATACTGTTAACTGAAGTATAGATATATTTGGATTACATCAGTTGTTGTTGTTGTTGTTGTTGTTTATTTCCCCCAATAATATCCGCCCCCCCACCATGATCTTCTATACAAGAGACCACATTGTATTTATAAGACTTAATCTCCACAAGCTTTTAACATTTTCTCAGCGTTTTCTTATTTTTATGACCTTAACACTTTTGAAGAGTACTGGTCAGTTATTAGGTAGAATGTCCTTCAGTTTGAGTTTGCCTTATTTCTCACATGATTAGGGGCATGATTTTTGAATACCACAGATGTGAAGTACCTTCATATCAGAGACACATATTATAACACAGATTATGTTAACCTTGATCAGCTGGTTAAGGTGATTTCTCCTAGGTTTCTCCACTATGAATTACTTTTTTCCCCCTTTCCATACTCTATTTAAATAAATAATGAAGGGAGTCACTAAGTTCAACCATCAGTCTTGGGGAGGGGAATTAAATTCCACTTATTGCAGGATGAATATCAAAGAACTTGTAAATATATGTTTAAACAAGCACAGTAATTAATAAATATATTGGGGAAGAGATAACTTTGAAGCTATGAAAAACCCCAGCTCTTCTTTAAAGTTTTGTCTATTTTTTTTAATGTTTATTTATGTTTGAGGGAGAGAGAGAGAGAGAAGTAAAGAGAGAGAGAGAGAATGTGAGCAGGGGAAGGGCAGAAAGACAGAGAATCCCAAGCAAGCTCCACTGTCCACATAGAGCATGAGGAGGGGCTCAAACTCCTGATCATGACGTGAGCCAAAATCAAGAGTTGGAGGCTTAACTGACTGAGGCATGCAGACTCGCCTAAAAGTTTTCTTTTAATTTAGCATTCATCTGTGTATTTTAGATATAGTATTTTTGTTAACTTTTATATTTTATTTGAGAGAGACAGAGACAGTGTGAGTAGGGAGGGACAGAGAGAGGAAAAGAGAGAATTTTAAGCAGGCTCTGCACTGTCAACTCAGAGCCTGATGCAGAAATGAGCCCACGAAACTCTGAGCCGAAACCAAGATTTGGATGCTTAACCGACTGAGCTTCCCAGGCGCTCTTGGATACAATAATTATTATACTGGTTTTCTGAAGATCACTTTTTATGTCCTTCATTATTTATACATTTATTGCTTAAAATCCTTCTATAGGAAAAATTTATTTTTTCACTCCGTTTGTTAATTTATTCAATAATTCATATGAATACAAATTCATGAATATTTATTTTTGATCAAATAGTTTCAGTTTTGATCATGGAGAATTCTTTCAGGTTGACTCTTTTGCTCTTTTGGCATTCCCCATTATTCATGTATTGCTTATTTGTCTATTTTATTTATTTAGTCCTTATTTATTGATAAGCTTCAAGCTTTATTTTTTTCCCTGCCTCAGTTCTAGATGCAATAATTTCTCCTTGAAACCATGGTTATTAAAACATTTTTCTAAGTTTTTTTCCCCTAGAGATTGTACAGATTTATGTTTAAATTTAAGTATATGAAATATTTTGAGTTAAATTTTGTGTAGTGTCTCTGATACATGTTGATGTCTTTGTGTAGGGGGGATTTTTTGTGTGTGTGTTTGTGGGGTTTTTTTGATATCTATTTATTTATTTTTGTATACTTGCCCTTTGTTAGGCAAAGGATGTTGCCTTTCATTCTTAATTTTCTGAGATTTAAAAGTCTTTTTTAAACAAAAATGGGTTTTACAATAATTTTCCTACATCAATTGAGAAGATTGTATTTATATTCTATTCAAATGGTGAAGTATATTAATTGATTTTCAAATGTTGAATCAGTCTTGCATTCCAGGGATGAAACTGACTTGGCTGTGATATATTATTCAGTTTAGTATGCTGTAGTTAGTCATTAATACTTTGTTAAAAATTTGTTATTGTTAAAGCTTATCTGTGTTCATTTATTTAACTGATACAGATCTTTTCAAATTATCATTTTTACAGTGTACTTTCAGTACTATATGTATTTCAAGTATTGATATATTTCATCCAGGTTCTCAAATTTATGAGCATAAAATTATTTCCTTATCATAAAATTATTTCCTTATCATGGTTGTGAGTGTATGGACTTAGCAGCAAACTGGCTTTTCTTTCACATCTGATACTGTGAAATATATACGTGGTGGTAATGGTGGTAGTGTTTGTGTGGTTAATCAGCTTAGCTAGAGTACCAATTTTATTCATCTCTTCCAAGAACCAGCTCTGGTTTCATTATTATTTTCTATTTCCTAATGTTGTCAATTTTATTGATTTCTACACTGCTTCCTTTGCATTTAATTTGTTCTCCTTTTTCTAGTCTCTTAAGGGAGAAGGTTTGCTTAGTAATTGGAAATCTTTCATTTTCTAATATAAGCACTTAATTTTGTAAATCACTGTCTAAGCACTAATCTGGTTTTATACCACACATTATAATATGTTTTCAGTTTTTGTTTGTTTGTTTTTTTTTGATGATGATCCCTAAAGATAATTTGACTTTTCCAGCAATCCTAGCTGTATCGAACCATTGATTTTCCTAGAAGCTTATTGGCATGCTGGTGGGAGCATAGGAAAGAAAACAGTCTCTGAGGCACTGATTAACCTTTAGGTAGGCTCTCTGACCTTGTGTGTTGGGAAATGTGACTTTCAAAGCTGCTTCTGGTTCTCTACCAGATATAGCCATGTATTCATGCTCTTTCCCTATGGGGACAGTCTTTATTTTTCCTGTTTCTCTTCACAGTATTCATGAGTATAATTTTCTTGACTATTTCCCTGCAGATTAAAGGTGTTTTTTTGTTTGTTTGTTTTCTTTTGTTTTGTTTTTGTTTCTTTGTTTGTTTTAGTGTGATGGCTGGGATAGATAGTGACCAAGAGAGCCTAAGTTTCCATTTAAAGCAATTATACTTCAGACAGACTTCCTCCTGGTGTTAGACCCTGGACCTCCCTTTTTGAGCATTTACTTTAGAAAAACTGCAATTATAAATTTTCTCCCTGTCCCTTTGAGATGTAAATCCTTCCCCATCCTCTTGCCAGTTTTACAGTCCAGGAATGTCTCTTTTTGAAGAACCTGGGAACATCTCTTTGAAAAGCAATCATCAAGGAAGATAGTAACCCCTCTTTCTCCATTTCTGTGGGAAGGGAGCCTAGCTTTGATAAACACTAATGAACAAATACAGATGACGTAACTGTTCATCACCCTTTCCCCTAAAATCCTCCAGAACTTTTCGAATAGCTCACTCAGTGTTTAAATCCCTCCAAGTTTTTGCCACCCCCCCCCTTTCCCGTAGGGTGGCATTCAATCTCCTCTGTTGCAATATTCTTGACCCTATTGCAATAACTTTAAATAAAGTCTTCCTTGTGATTTCTAATGTGTCATTAAAACTTTTCTTTGATGACAGGGGACACGGCTTTGGTGGACTCTTCCTACAGCCAGCACTAAGTGTCCTAGGTAAAATTTTTCTAGGATTCCATGACCATCCTTGTGAGCACCTTGAGAGGTTCCTGTAGGAAAGGCCTGTAAGAGAGTGTGAATACAGCCTTTAGGGATTTCTCACTCTCAAGTTGCTCAACTTAGCAATTTTTAATCATTTTTGCCTGAATCTTCTTATCAGTTTATTTGGTGTTCATTGACATCTGTCCTAGGTCATTCAGTGCTCTAATCCTATTTCTCCTTTCAGATTCCTATCTCTCTCCAGATTTCAACTTTGTTTGCTTTACAACTTCAGTTCTCTCATGTGTTCAAAGTAGTCATTATTCTTCAGCTTGTTCAGCTATGGTCTTATAATAAGGGTGGAAAGAGCTCTCCTTCCAGTTCTCAGAACCTAGAAATTTTTTAACAGGTAGAAACTAACATTATGATTTTAAAAACTGAACTAAAAAGAGGAAACACAAAAGTAGTAACTCCAGAAAGTAACTACTGGGGGAGTGAAAGGAAGAGATTAGAACCTAGAATCTTAGGAAAGTGATCCCACAGATATAGGGCTCAGCTCTATGCATAGAGGGTACTGCCACAAAAGTGCTGTTGTCTGAAGTTTTCAGCAGTGCCTGTGTGGAGCTTGGACTTAGACCTTTCAGGCTGAGGCTTCAGCTGTCTAGTGCTAACAGGAAATTGAAAACAACTGCTGCCATGTTAACTACCTACCCATGGAGAGTGAGAACTGTTGCTAGAGTGATACTGACAAGAATAGTGAGCAAATTAGGTATATTATGTCCACTCAGAGTTCCTCAGATTCTCAGTCTTTCTCTCTAGCACCTCCTTTTAGTCCAGTATAGCAGTCATACAGCTAGCAAAGTAAAATAAATGCATCATCCCAGCCCTAGCACCACAAGTATTAAAAGATGAAGAAAATAGCTCAGTAATCAGCACAAAAATGTCTTTATGTTGTTGCTTTCAAAAGTAGATATATACTATTCCAAATTATATATACTACATATATATATATAATAAACATGGTTATATGTTTTATATGCGTATAAAATATACAAATTAATATATTATACCTTGTTATATGACACCTTTTTAAAAATTTTTTAAATTTTTTTATTTATTTTTGAGAGAGAGAGAAAGCAAGCAGGGGTGGGACAGAGAGAGGGAGACACAGAAACCAAAGCAGGCTCCAGGCTCTGAGATGTCAGCAGAGAGCCTGACATGGGGTTCGAACCCACGAACCATGAGATCATGACCTGAGCTGAAGTCGGACGCTTAACCGACGAACCACCCAGGCAACCTATGACTCCTTTTTGATGGCAAGAATACTTGAGAGATTAAAGAGACATATACACAAGGGAGAGAAATGACTCGTTCTGTTTTAAATTCTTTCTCATGTTTTGTTTTTTGTTATTCTTGCTGGTTAGTTTTATTTCATTGTTTGCTTGAACACCTTGATAGAGGAAATATGTTAACGCTAGAGTCTAATTGAATCTATTTGAATGACCTATCCACTTCAACAGATGCATTCTCTAAGGGCAGGATTCTCCATGGCATCATGAAGACAGTTTTGGAAAGCATATCATTGGAAATGTAATACTGCATTCTCAGTACATCATGTCACATTATGGGGTGCATTATCCTTCTGCTGTGTGAATTTTTTCCCATTACCACACAGAGAAAATAGAAAGAAAATTAAACTTTAAGAGTTTGCTTTGTTTTAGGGCTTATAAATTATCATTGCTAATGAATTTTTATCAATATCATGTGGAACGAAAAGATAGAAATTTTATGTATCTATGGCTTTTCAATTTTTCTGCATACAATGAATTTTGAATTACTGTTTCTAGAGCCATTTTATTATGGTTTTCTTTTTCCCTTAAGAATAAGTTGTTCTTATAACAAATCATTTAAATGTTACTATATGAAACGTTACTATATGAAAAGCTTTCCCAAAATGTATGTTGTGAAATTGTGTATATAACGGTACTTTTTTTTTTTTAAAGGCAAATGTACACACACAGGAAATACAGTGTTCTTGAGTTGCATGCTGTGCTTCAGTAGCTGTCTTTTGTTCAGAACTTCAGCATACTTGCAGATCATTTACCGTGTGTTTGATATACAAAACCAGCACAGGCTCTTTTTAAGCTGCCTCCATGACTGGGTGAGTAATCAGATTGCTAAAAGTGGACATAAAGGGGATACACATGAAGGATTTTTATCAAAAGTTGCCATTCCACATATCACAGCTGGAAATCTAATTGTGCTTGTATTCATGTATCCATTTATTATACTTTAAAATTTACCATCTGTGTGAATCCTTATGTTTTTATATAGAAGAAAACCTTCACAGTAGATGTGTATAAGCTGGGACTTATAATTCAAAGACAAAAATCAAATCAAAGCAAAACATAATTGAACATTTTGTGTTGGTGGTGGTGGGTGGTAATCCTATTTGCATTTTAAATGTATAATCTTGATTAAGTTTTGTGACCCAACTTCAGTGACCCGACTTCAAATATCTTTAAAAAGAAAAAAACAAATCATTTTTTTCTCTATTCAAGTAGAAAAAGTAAAGCAGTATTTATTTTACAAAAATGGAGAACTTATTTGTAAAAAATTTGAGATCTTCTTATATTTACTTTTGGAGTTAGGGAGATTTAAGAAACCTTATCTGTCTTATTATACGTGTCAGTATACATGAATAAAAAACAAATCATAGATCACAGTTTGAGGAATCTCCAGGAGTGTGTGTATGTGTGCTTGTATGTATGTAACAATTAATGTTATTTCCTATATGAGAGCCTTGTTCACTGATGTATTCCTTCAAGAGATTATCTTCTCAAAAGTACAGTTTGCATATGCGTTTAAATTTTAAGTAAAGAAAATGATAAAATTACATGTGTAATGAGTGCTAAAATCACCTTAAAAATATATTTGATAAAATGTGCAATAAAAATATGTATTTTGAAATAAAATAATAAATGAGCAAACTATTTTCAAAGATATAGAATGAAATCCATAATTTATGGTTTTAAAATTGCTCTCCCAGTTTATGCTGATTATCTTAAGAGATATTATTCTAAGTTGTTGAGTACCTTATAAGCACTCTATACATTCTTCTGGAGGTGAAACAAACTTTTACAAATTGGGTGTTAAAATAAAATAAAATAAAATAAAATAAAATAAAATAAAATAAATAATTGGATTATAAAATTCCAATACATCACAGAATTTCGAAATAGTAAAACGGTCAATATTTTTAAAAATAATAATTTTTTAAAGTTTATTTATTTATTTTGAGAGAGAAAGAGAGTACACAAGCAGGGGGAAAGGGGAAAAGGAAGAGGGAGAGAAAGAATCCCAATTAGACTCTATATTCAGAGAAGAGCCTGAGGTGGGGCTTGATCCCACCACTGCGAGATCATGACCTCACCCAATATTAGGAGGCTTAACTGACTGAGCCACCCAGGTACCCCTAAAAAATGGTAATTTTATTTTGGGCAAAATGGCTTCAAGTCCTCAGTTGAAATATTCTCACTGAGAGCTGATTAACAGAGAAGTTTAAGCCAAGATTGTACGTTGAATGAGGAAGAACTAGCGTCTGCTGAGCCTTTAAGAAAACTTCCATTGAGATAAAGTTATATTAATTCATTATCTTCTATATTTTCATAAGTGAAGGTGAAGTTGTAAAAAAGATTCATTGAGGTTTTTTTTTCCTTGTTCAGAAATGTTAGCGATGAGAGAAATAAAGATGATCCCTGACCAGTATACTCAAAAAATTGCCAAGAATATGATTATGACACACTCATATCATTATTTGATAATTGTTGTCATTAAATACTTGGTAATTGTTTCATAATCATGTTTAGCCATACATAATGTTATAATGGAACAAATATGAACAAAATGACCAATGACTTGTTCTCATATCAATAGTTGGTACTTGAATATGGATTTTTGATAATTATTGAAAATCATCAATGACATATACAATATAAATCAATTTTTGTGTTCATTTGTATTTTGAATATGATCCTTAAAGCCAGTCCATTGGTTAGGACCAAAATTCCTCACTCATCTTACTTTTCCTGTAAGGCACAGGATACTCTACTCATGGCCCAAAAGCATGCAGTATTAGAAATCCAAAGTCAACTAGTATTCACCTGTCTCCTACATAGAAACTGAAAATTAGTACCTTGCTTTTCTTCCCTATGAAACTAATAAGATATAACAATACTTACAGTTATTTTATCATAGTTTAATTACCCACATGCCTGGGATCTTGGTGTCTTTCACTTACCTTCTGGGTTACATCTCTAAAACTATGTAACTTCCTGCAACCTCTGCCCATATACACAGAGGAGATGTTTGCCTTGTTTCAATTAGTTTCTATTCATAACTGATGCAGGAATGAAGAAGGACCATCCTGCTTCCCATTGGAGACCCTTTCTCCCATGCTCCCCTTTCCACTGCAGTCCCTGCAAGCAGAAAATGTCCTGTTTAATAACTAAAAAAAAAAAGAAAAAAAGAAAAGAAAAAAAAAGAGAGAAATAAAGAAAAAAGAAAGGTATTTGAAGAAAAGTGCTATAACTCAAGCATTTATAAATTGTCTTTGGAAGTTGTTCAGTTACAAGACAACTGAAGTATGGTCACTGGGGGACCAGTGACTTCCCTAAAGTGATTTGAACAAAGTGAATTGCTGGAAGGACATGGATTTCAAAATAAAAAGGACAGCCAAAATAGCAAAACAAGAACTGCGAAGCTGAGTGATAATAGATTATAAAGCTACATCACATAGAGAACCCTCGTCAGGAACTAAAGCATTAATCATGTCAAATTCATTATTTACTGGTGATCTTTAGAACAAGAGTGATATTGGATGATGACTTCAATGTAATACCTTGCTTTAATTACTCAATTTGTAGAGAAAAATCTACTGATTTTCTGATTAATGAAAGGCTTTAGGAAAAACTACTTTAAAAATAACATTTTCAATAGTTGCATTTTTGCTGTTCAAAACACATTTTTAGGGACTGGAAACATTGTCATATTCTATAATCATAAAAAGTATGAGATTCTTTTTACATGAAGGAATGCTTTAATTATTAAATTTTCAGGAAAATTTATAGATACAAATAATAGGGAAACAGTATTGAGGATGTGTTGAATTTTATCAGCTTGAATGTATAATTGCTCTTTGTTATAAAGTATGTTTATTTTTCTACATTTTCATTAACTCTATAGCTTAAAATGTCTCTTAAATATTTGAAGAATCACAAGATATACTTTTATTAAATGTAACATTTTTCTAGATAGGATGGAAACATAAACTGATTTATCAAACTTCGTTTAATACATTTATGTTTTTTTATTTTTATTTACTTATTTTTTAATGTTTATTTTTATTTTTGAGAAAGAGAGACAGTATGAGCAGGGGAGGGGCAGAGAGAGAGGGAGAGATAGAATCTCAAGCAGTCTCCACAATGTCAGCACAGAATCCTACTCATGGTTTGATCCCTTTAAACCGTGAGATCATGACCTGAGCCAAAATCAAAAGTCAAACACATAACCAACTGAGCCACCCAGGCACCCCTATGGATTTTTAAATATACCCTTTAAATTATATTTGTAACAAAACATTTTTTGAATAGATTTTTTTAAATGTTTATTTTTGAGAGAGACAGAGCACTTCTGTGAGTGGCGGAGGGGCAGAGACAGAGGGACACAAGAGTATCTCAAGTGGGCTCTGCACTGACAGCAGAGAGCCCTATGTGGGGCTTGAACTCACAAACCATGAGACCATGACCTAAGCCAAAGTTGGACACTTAATGACTGAGCCACTCTGGTGCCCCTTTTTGAAGAGATTTTAAACTGGAAGGTTTTTAAAAAATAATAAATATAGTTGAATGTTTATAATTTTACCTTTTCTAATGTTCAAAATATTGGTAATATGTTTATTTCAAATATCTTTTACATAGAAACTTACAGTGAAAAATTATTTTCACATTCTGTGAAACTAGGTTTCCATTTACTTGTTCAATAGAAGTCATTTGCATCAAATATTTAAAAATGCCCTTGGCAGGGATTTAATTTGAAATGCAGTCTTATATCTAAGTAGAAGAGTCAATTAATATGTGAAAAGCTGTAAGTTTCAGAAGACTGCTTCTTCTGCTTCCTTCCTTCCTTCCTTCTTTCTTTCTTTCCTTCCCCCCTTCTTCCATTTTTCCTACTTTTATTTTTTCTTTCCCTCCCTTTCTTTCTCTCTCTTTTCCCCTTCTTCCATCCCTCTTTCTTTCTTTCTTTCTTTCTTTCTTTCTTTGGCATGATTATGGACCATCTATATTTAAGCTAGTTAAAGAGGAAATTGTAAGAGAGAGAGAGAAAACAGTGAAAAGTAATATGACTGATGGATTGTAACTCTCAGTGGAGGTTGATTAATTGTCAGTTCTGGGTATTAAAGCAAATGTGGTTGATGGGTAAGTAACAGGTTTCAGAGTGAGATGTTTCAAATTGAGATTATGGAAAAGATCCTGTTTTGGGTAATGACAATGCCCTAGGCATTACCATGGGTGAAAATTGACCAGAGTGGGAAAGAAGACAGGATCATTCAAAGACTGGAAATGAAGGATCTCAGCTACCAAAATGTTGGTAAGATTATCTCCTTGAAGCACACATTACTAAGAATTATGACAGTAATATTAGAGAGAGTGAGAGTGAGACAGATTTTAAATAAAGTCTTTGAGGAATTGACTAGAGCCTATTTAGTGCCTATACATAAATAGAACAGTGGGTGGAATATTCTGATGATAGGAGATTCAGACTTGGTTTTCAAGATGATGGAAGCATAACTGTCAAGAAGCTGCATCTGGAAGCAAAAAGGACATCTACTCCCTTGGTACACAGAATAGTAGCACCCAAAGTTGTCCATGACCTAATCCTTACAACATGTGAATATATTCCCTTACGTGGCAAAAGTGATTTTGCAGATGTCATTAAGTTAAGGATCTTGAGATGGGTCATCATGGTGGGCCAAATCCCAAAGACCCTCAAAAGAGGGAGGCAGAAGGGTAGAGCCAGTGAGGGAGATGTGATGAAAGAAACAAAAGTCAGAGTGATGCAACCAAGGCAAGGTTGAGAAGCCTCTAGAATCTGGAAAAGGAGAGGAACAAACTCCCCTCTTCAGGCTCAAGAAGGCACCCAGCTCTGCCAGCCTGCTTTAGACTTCTAACCTCCCAACTGTACAGTAATAATTTTGTGTCGTTTTAAGCCACTATATTTGTGGTAATTTGTCACAACAGTACAGTAGGAAATCGATAAAACCCCACATCCAAATACAGTGTAACATAATTTAGGAAAGAAAACAGACACCACCTGAGAGAGCTGTAAATGAAGAGACAGCTAGATTTCATTTAGAGCAAGAACATGAAAATTGATCATAGACCATATGAGGAGGACATTGGGGAAATATTTCAGGAGTTTGGGAGGAGTGGACACTGGGCTTACAAAGGAATGTATATAGACTAGAATAGGACTAAGAATCTGGGGGGTAGGGGGATGAACTGGGCTTCCCATGTTGCCTGACAAAATGAGGAAATAGAGAACAAATGAGATTGGTATATATGGCACAAGACACCAGTGATGGTGAAGTAAGGGTGGCATGGAATATAGGGTAGCCTTTCAATGAATAATCATACTTGACCATGAAGTCATGGAGGCAAAGAAAGGGTGGTCTTAAATGGGGCATCCAGAACTCCCAGCCTCTCTTCTTATTATAAAACCATGCAAAATTATGAGATTTTCTCTTTATACCTACCAATAGACAGTATAAAAGATGAAGGACAAATTGATTAAATAAGCAATGCGTAGACACTATAATCTAAGTGTAAGTAAATCATACTTTGTATCTGAGGTTTAAAAAGAGGAATTGAGTAGCTTTGTGGGTTTTGGGAGAAAAGAGTTTGCTGAATCATGACAAGTTATATGGAGACTTAGAAGCAGGACTAGGAATAAGAAACACCTGAAATTTGTATTAGATGTATCTGTTTGAATTTAAGAGAGAACAGGATCATGAGGTGTTATGAACTAGAATTTCATGAAGTGAAAATTATCAATAGCAATGAAGAACTGTGACTATTCCTCTCCATGATGAGAACCAGAACTCTGGTTAGGACTTTAGCTGTTTCATACTGAACTTTGGAAAATCTCGAATTTTATTTTTAAGTTAATTTAATTAATTTTTTTTTTCAGAGAGAGTAAAAGCGGGGGAGAAGAGTAGAGGGAGTAAGAGAGAATATTAAGCAAGCTCCAAGCTCAGTGCAGAGCCCAGAGTAGGGCTCAATCCCACGACCTTGGGATCATGACCTGAGCCAAAATCAAGCTGACGCTTAACTGACTGAGCCACCCAGGCACTCCTGGAAAAGCTTTATTTTTGTGTGTATTTTATGAGGCAAATTGCTAAATAATACGGATCCCACAAATAAAAGATAGCATTTAAAGAGCTTTAAGTAAAAGAGACCAATGCATGCAAGTAAAATTGCACTTTTAACAATGGTGATGAAAAAAGAAAAACTGTGCCTAATGATTCCTCATATTCTTTCCTTTTGAAAAATGAGTGCCTTATTTTACTGCATGCTTTCAGTACAATATGTTAGTCCATGAATTTTGTAAAAGATGAATCCATAGGAAATTATCAGAACAGCAATATATGTCCCAAAGCCTAAATTCAATAGCAGTTGTACACATACTAGTTCAGCAAGCAGTACTGGATTTTCACAAACATGCTGACTTATGATGACCAAAATGAGAAATGAATAACCAGCAATGGAGCCTGGATAGCAATAAGTGGAAGTCGGCAGATGGTGTGTGAATATCACACTGGCACTGGAAAATAGCAGAACAGACAGCCACGCTTACTATGATGACAGATTGACTGACTAGAAAAGCTTGAATGCACTTGTGGTGTTTTCCCTAGTGTTTTAATTGGAGACATAAAAGTTCATATTAAACTCCATATCAGTTAGAAATGATAAGTCAAATTCAACTTAGTGTTGGCTTGGTATATCTGTTCATTTTGTGTGTGTGTGGGAAGGGGAATCTGTATACTGACTAATTAGCATAGAAAATGATCTACTTTTACATCATTCAGCAGATACTAATGGTTTAGTGGATGTCCTTTGAAATAAAATTAAGTGACCCAGAAAAGCATGAATATTATACCTAACTTTATGTGATATACTGCTTATGATAAAATGTGAAGTTTAATTATTTTCAAAGAAAATATAGCCAATAAGGTGATTTAGGCAGAAGCATCGTTCATCTCTACCTTACTCCAAAAGGTTGCATTAAATCATCAAAACAATAGCTATTTTTATACTGTAATGATGTGTCAACTTGTCTATAAATTTGTAGATGAGTCAAAGGTGAATTAAGAAATGCAGACTTTCCAGATAAGTAATCCTCATGGTGCTTGAATTTAAATGATCGATGACAAAACAAAATATATTAGGAACATGAGGAAATATCCATTCAAGGAACACATCTATAATATAATTTGAAGATATGATATATAGGGATGAAATAATGTATCTTTTAAAGTTTTCAAATATTATCATCTATATTCAAAAGTATTATTCAAATAATTATGCAAGAAATTATTGACATTATACATTTATTGTATATAGTCCCTTCTGACATATGCAGGTAAGCTATAAATAATTGAGGGGGGGATCTTCAAATGTAATCAAACTATGACCTACTATCAATATTATGATTGACAGTGTATATGAGTTTGAGAAGCAGTGAACACCCTTTCTCTTCAGCTTCTTGACCCACTCACAATTCACAGAAATAACTGTTTGTGAAAAAAGTCTAATTTATACCTCTATGTGGATATTTAGTCCGGTTTTTAAAAATATTTTGAGTAAATGTCTGAGTCGATTTTAAGAAATCTTTTTACGATCAATGAATATTTCAGTATTTGTCATTATTTTGATGAATGTTCAAAATATGTTTTTAGTGTCATAATGGGAAGAAATATGGTTGTGAAATATTTAGAGACTTTGGCAGAATTTCTACTTTTCAAGGTGAAAGTTGTGACATCTGGCTTATGATCGCAAGCAATATATATTAAATTGACTAACTCATTTGACTAATGTGTTGTTTAATATTTTTCCGGATCCTATGTATTGAATTATGTCCACATAGGCTTGGCCAAATCTACAAAGCCAATTTGGAAATATAATAAGGATGCTCAGTTGTTGACCATGAACTCCTCTGTCAGTGTTTAGGGACCTTTTAATGTGCAGTCTATAGATAGCATCCAATATACTTAAATAGACTATACAAAAAAATGTCTTTTTCAGGAATTTAGTTAGGGAAAGTCCAAAATAGCAAATTAAAGAATAAATAAAAGAATTAATTTTCAAGATTAAAAACAAGAATCAAATTAGTATGTGTTGTTCACTATTTCCTTGTGGAGAGATAAAGTTATTGCCTGCACAGTTTAAAAAAGAAATGAGTATCTTCAGTTTCTGATGTTGTATCCAGCTGTCCAAATGTCTTCATATCAGTTATAATTTCCTAAAAATATTCATCTGTATCACCCTTATTGACTATGTCATAATGTCTCATATATTTTATTTAACTTCAAACTAATATCAGGTGTCACTTTGCTTCAATGTACTTGACACATTTTTTATAAAGAATTGATAAAATAGAATATCCAATCCTTTTCCTGTTATTGAGGAAAAGTGAAAAGAGATCTGTAGAAATGTTGGTCATATGAATTACTGTCAAGATATGCTTAAAAAAGGTCAAAAAATGTTCTTTTGATTATTAGAATTTTAAAGTAGCAGTGGGAAAGGAATATCCCCCAAATTCAGTATAAAGTGACTAAGTTTTGAGAGAAACAGAAAGACACACTTCAGGAAATAATCTAAGAATTGACCATTCGATCAATCCTCAAATCAGAAGTAACATCTATCTTCTTTAAATAAGAAAAAAGAATTTCAAAAAAGAAAACAAAGAGGAGATTTGTAGCTAAGATTGTAGCATACTTGGAAGACCCTAAGTTTGTATCATCCCTCAAACTATCAAATCATCTGAAGACCCAAGAAATTGATCAAAGGACTGACACAGCAAACTCCACAACTAGATGGAGAGAAGAGGCCACACTGAGGAAGGTAGGAAGTGTGGAGATGTAGTTTAAGGGAGAAATGGATCATGGGTGCTATGGAGAGAAAAGAGTCTTAGTCATGGAGGCACAAAAGAGAGGAGCTCACAGGGGAATGAATGCATGAGGAGAACACTTCCCCAAAGCCATTGGCTAGAAAAATGAGGTGGGCTGATTTTCATGAGTTTTTGCAACCAGTGGGACTCCAGGACTAGAGATTTATGTGGGCTTGTCTGGGAGAGAGCCCTGAAGACACTGCCCTACACCTGAAGAGAAGTCAAGCACACAACTGGGGCAGATGGCACAATCTGAGGAACTCCTAAGATGCATAGAGAGGAGATTGTTCTCTCTTCTTAGAGTGCATCTGTGAGAGGTGGAGTTACACAGATGCCTCTCCATGCACAAAAGAGCCAATGGGCATCATTTCCCTCCCCTGCACCCTAGCATAGGTTCAGAGCCCTCTCCCGAAAGCAGTTCAGCCTGACACTGGCTGACTAGCCACTAGCTCCAAGTACCATGCCCCTGTGCTCTGGTGCAACTGCCATTCTTGGCCAAAACTATTTCCCAGTGTGGCAAGACCATATCCAGAACACCAGTGCAGGTCCCTGCCTACACAATATTCCTAAAGTTTGGAATTTTAAAAGTCACTGGGCTTGGCTGGGGTAGACTCCTTAGGGCACTGCTATGCTCCTGGAGAGAAAGCAGAAAATCAACCTGGAGACAGCATGAAAACAGCAATCTGAAGAATGCCACAGATGCACAGCAGGGAGAATATTTGCTCTTCTGGGAGTGCTTCTCTGAGACCAGCAAACACAGAGACCCCTTTCCAGGGACAAAGGAGCTGACTGGTGCCATTTCCCTCCCCCACCCCTCAGCATAAGCACAGAGCCACCTGTAATAAACAACATAGTACTGGCACTGGCTGCCTAACATGCTTGCACCAAGTCCAGCCCTTCTGCATTCCCCAGGCACTGCCCTTCTTGGGCACGTGTACCTCATTCCCAGCTCCACAGGCCCCTTCTGCAGGAGATCAGCAGAAACTTCTGCTCACACCACATCTCTCAACTAGAGAGCTCTGCAAGGCTTCAGTTCTAGTGGAAGTAGCATCTGGTCTCTTAACAAGACCAGAGCACACCTAGTTTAAGTGTGCCACACTGTGATCAAGGTCCATACGCTGCCCATTGCAGGCAAGGAGAGCTTCTGAAGATGACTGGACTGAAAGACAGAGCGGCCAAAACACAGCAGCAAAGTGCACCAGCACAAACCAGGGGCACTCCATGAAACACCAGGCCCTAGACACTGTGTGATCTCTTTTTTCATAAAGCCATTACCTCAGAAGTAGGAAATATAACAGGCTTTTGTAACACAGAGAAGAAGACAGAGACTTAGACAAAAATGCCAAGATGGAGGAATTCATCCCAAATAAAGAACAAGATAAAGTCAAGGCCAGAGATCTAATTGAAACAGATATAAGTAATATGCCTGATGGAGAATTTAAAACAATAACTATAAGGATACTTGCTGAGCTTGAGAAAAGAAGACTTCAACAAGACCCTTACCACAGAGAAAAGAGCTAAAAACAGCCAGTCAAAAATGAAAAATACAATAACTGAGATTTGAAACCCAAGTGGATGTAATGAACACAAACACGGAAGAAGCAGAGGAACGAATAAGTGGTATAGAAGATAAAATAATGGAAAATAATGATGCTGAACCAAAAAAGGAACAAATTATGGAACACAAGAATAGACTTAGGGAACTCCGTGACTCCATCAAACATAATAACATTCATATCATAGGAGTCCCAGAAGATGAAGAGAGAGAAAATGGACAGAAGGTTTATTTGAGGAAATTATGGCTAAAAACTTCCCTAATCTGGGAAAGGAAAATGACATCCAGATTCAGGAGGAACAGAGGACTCCCATCAAAATCAACAAACAAAGGCCAATACGAGGACATACTGTAATTAAATTTGCAAAATATAGTGATAAACAAAAAATCTTGAAAGCAGCAAAACCAAAGAAGTCCTTAAGTTACAAGGGAAGACCGATAATGCTAGCTCCAGATCTCTCCACAAAACCTTGGCAAGCTGGAAGGGAGTGGCATGATATACTCAGTGTGCTGAATGGGAAAAATTTGTAGCCAAGAATACTGTATCCAGCAAGGCTATCATTCAGAATTAGAGGGATAAAGAGTTTCCCAGATAAACAAAATATAAAGGAGTTTGTGACCACTAAACAAGCCCTGCAAGAAATATTAAAGGGCACTCTTTGAGTCAAAAGGAAAGACCAAAAGTGATGAAGACAAGAAAGCAACAGAGAAAAATCTCCAGAAACAATGACAAAACAAGCAAAAAAAAAAAATGGCACTAAATACACATCTATCAGTAATTACTTTGGGAGCATCTGGGTGGTTCAGTTGGCTAAGCATCCAACTCTTGGTTTTGGTTTAGGTCATGATCTCACAGTTCATGAGTCTGAGACCTGCATCTGGCTTTGTAATGACAGTGTGGAGCCTGCTTAGGATTCTCTCTCTCCCTCTCTCTCTGTCTCTCCCCCACTCATGTTCTCTGTATCTTTCTCTCAAAATAAACAAACATTAAAAAATAAAAAAAATAATTAATCTGGATGATAAGGCATGCCCAATCAAAAGGCATAGGGTATCAGAATGGATAAAAAACAAGACCCATATATATGCTGGTTACAAGAGACTCATTTTAGACCTAATGACACCAGCAGGTTGAAGTGAAGGGATGGAGAAATAATTATCATGTAAATGGATGTCAAAAGAAATCCAGAGT
The DNA here is from genome assembly GCF_022079265.1 of Lynx rufus. Classification (NCBI taxonomy): domain Eukaryota; kingdom Metazoa; phylum Chordata; class Mammalia; order Carnivora; family Felidae; genus Lynx; species Lynx rufus. The sequence continues at coordinate 11,817,463 of NW_025814837.1, read as the reverse complement.
AGCAATACTTAGACAAATTAGATTTTAAACCAAAAAATGTAACAAGAGATGAAGAAAGGCACTATATCATAATAAAGGGGAGTATCCAACAAGAAGATCTAATAATTGTAAATATTTATGCCCCCAACTTGGAAATACACAAATGTATAAAACAATAACAGGTGTAAAGGAACTCATTGATAATAATACAATAATAGGGGACTTTAACAGCTTACTTACATCAATGGACAGATTACGTAAGTAGAAAATCAACAATGGCTTTGAATGACACACTGGACCAGATGAACTTAACACATGTATTCAGAACATTTTATCATAAAGCAGCAGAATACACATTCTTTTTGAGTGCACATGGGTTATTCTCCAAAATAGTTCACATAGGTCACAAATCAGGCCTCAACAAGTTCAAAAAGATTGAAATCATACCATGCATATTTTCTGATCACAGTTCTATGAAACTTGAAGCCAACCACAAGAAAAAGTCTGGAAAGACCATAAATACATGGAAGTTAAACAGCATGCTACTAAAGAATGAAAGGGCCAACCATGAAATCAAAGAAGAAATAAAAAAGAATACTTGGAAACAAATGAAAATGAAAACACTGCTCCAAAATCTTTAGGATGCAGCAAAAGCAGGCATAAGAGGGAAGTATTTAGCCATACAGGTTTACCTTAAGAAGCCAGAAAAATCCCAAGTACACAACCTAATCTTACACCTAGAGGAGCTAGAAAGAAAAAAAACCAGAAGCCTAAAGCAAGCAGAAAGAGATGAAACAGATCAATGAAACCAATGGCTGGTTCTTTTATAAAATTAATAAAATTGATAAAGCCCTAGTCAGACTTATCAAAGAGGGAAAGAGAGAGAGAGAGAGAGAGAGAGAGAGAGAGAGAGAGAAAGGACCCAAATTAAATCACAAATGAGAGAGGAGAAATAACAACCAACCCCACAGAAATATAAACAATTGTAAGAGAATATTAGAATAAACTATGTGCCAACAAATTGGACAATCTGGAAGAAATAAACATACTCTTAGAAATGTAAACTACCAAAACTGAAACAGGAAGAAATAGAAAACTTGAATAGACCAATAACCAGCAAAGAAATTGAATCAGTAATGACAAATCTCCCAACAAACAAAAGTCCAGGGCTATATGGCTTCACAGAGGAATTCTACAAAATATTTAAAGAAGAGTTAATACCTGTTCTTCTCAAATTATTCAAAAAAATAGAAATAGAAGGAAGAAAAACTACCAGAATCATGCTGTGAGGCCAGCATTAACCTGATACCGAAACCAAAGACCTCACAAAAAAGAATTACAGACCAATATCCTTGATAAATGTGGATGCAAAAATTCTTAATAAAATACTCACAAATCGAACAGTATATTAAAAAGAATCATCACCATGATCAAGTGAGATTTATTCCTGGGCTGCATGGCTGATTCAATACTTGCAAATCAAACAGTGTGATATACCACATTAATGAGAGAGAAGATAAGAAGCATATGATCCTTTCAATAGATGCAGAAAACGCATTTAACAAAGTACAACATCCATTCATGATAAAAACTCTCAATAAAATAGAGATAGAGGGAACATAACATAATAAAGGCCATATATGAAAAACCCACAGCAAATACCATTCTCAATGGGGAAAAACTGAAAGTGTTTCCTCAACAGTCTGGAACAAGACAGGAATGTCCACTCTCATCACTGTTATTTAACATAGTACTGTAAGTCTTGGCTATAGCAGTCCAACAACAAAAAGAAATAAAAGGCACCCAAATCCGCAAAGAACAAGTCAGACTTACACTATTTGCTGATGACATGATACTACACATAGAAAACCTAAAAGACTCCACCAAAAAATTGCTAGAACTGATATACAAATTCAGTAAAGTTGTAGGATACAAAATTAATGTACAGAAATCTATTTCATTTCTATACACCAATAATAAAGCATCAGAAAGAGAAATCAAGGAATAAATCCCATTTATAATTGCACCAAAAACCATAAGATACCTAGAAATAAGCCTAACCAAAGATGTAACAGATCTGTACTCTGAAATGTATAAAACACTGATGAAAGAAATCAAAGATGACACAAAGAAATGGAAAAGCATTCCATGCTCATGGATTGGAAAATAAACATTGTTAAAAAGTCTATATTACCGAAAGCAACCTACACATTTAATGCAGTCTCTATCAACACAACATGAGTGTTTTTCATAGAGCTAGAATAAACAATCCTAAAATTGTATGGAACCAGAAAAGACCCTGAATAGACAAAGCAATCTTGAAAAAGAAAAGAAAAGCTGGACGCATTGCAATTCCGGACTTCCAGTTATATTACAATGTGGTAGTGATCAAGACAGCATGGTACTGGCACAAAAACAAATACATAGATCAGTGGAACAGAATAGAAAACCAAAAATTAACCCACAACTATATGGTCAACTAATCTTTGATAAAGCAGGAAAGAATATCCAATGAGAGAAAGTCTCTTCAGCAGTGGTATTGGGAAAATGGGACAGCAACAAGCAAAAAAATGAAACTAGATCACTTTCTTACACCATACATAAAAATAAGTTCAAAATGGATTAAAGGCCTAAATGTAAGACAGGAAACCATTAAAATCATAAAGGAGAACACAGGCACTAACCTCTTTGCCATCAGCCATAACAACTTCTTACTAGGTATGTCTCCTAGGCAAGGGAAACAAATGCAAAAATAAACATTTAGGTTTCATCAAAACAAAAACTTCTGTACAGCAAAGGAAGCAAGCAACAAAAGTAAAAGGCAGCCTACAAAATCGGAGAAGATATTTGCAAATAACATATCTGATAAAAGGTTAGTATCCAAAATATATAAAGAACTTAGAAAACTCAACACTCAAAAAAGAACCTAGTTAAAAAAATGGACAGAAGTCATGAATAGACATTTTTTCCAAAGAAGACATACAGTTGGCTAACAGAAACATGAAAAGATACTCTATATTACTCATCATCAGGGAAATACAAATCTAAATTACAATGAGATATCACCTTACACTAGTCAGAATGGCTAAAATTAACAACACAGGAAATAGCAGGTATTACTTGATGAGGATGTGGAGAAAGGAGAACCCTCTTACGCTGTTGGTGGGAATGCAAACTGGTGCTGCCACTCTGAAAAACAGTATGAATTTTGTTCATAAAGTTAAAAATATAATGAACTACACTATGATTCAGTAAATGCTTTACTAGGCATTTACCCAAGGATACAATAATACTAATTTGAATGGATACATGCACCCTGATGTTTATAACAGCAATATCAACAATAGCCAAATTATGAAAAAAGCCCAAAAGTCCACTGACTGATGAGTAAAGTGGTTGTCATATAGATATATAAATATATAGAGATATATAGATATATATAGATACAAATATAGATATTTAGTGGAATTACAAATATATTTTATATATTTGTATCTATATTTATTTACATATATAATTATGTATTTATATATATAAATTATATATTTATATATAATTATATATTTATATTTATATATATAAATTATATATTTATATATAATTATATATAATGGAATATTACTCAGCCATCAAAAAGAATGAAATCTTGCCATTTGCAATGGTGTGGATGGAGCTAGAGAATATAATGCTAAGTGAAATAAGCCCATGAAAGACAAATACCATACAATTTCACTCATATGTGAACTATAAGTCCACGAAATAAGTCCACGGAAGAAAAATACCATATGATTTCACTCATGTGGACTATAAGAAACAAAACAAATGAACATTGGGACAAAAAAAAGAGGGAGGCAAACAAAAAAACAGACTTTTAACTATAGAGAACAAACTGAGGGTTACTTGAGGGGAGTTGGGCAGGGGTTAGGTTAAATGGGTGATGGGTATTAAGGAGGGCATTATTGTTGTGATGAGTACCTGTTGTTGTATGTAAGTGATGAATCACTGAATTCTATACTTGAAACTAATATTACACTGTTTGTTAAGTAACTGGCATTCAAATAAAAACTTGGAAAGAAAAGTTAAAAAAATAAAATAAAGAGATGCCCAAGAGATCTGGTTGTATCAGGCAGGAAAAAAAAAATGGAAAGGCAAATGAAGAGGTAGTAATGCTGCATCAAGTATTTTAGTAAAATTATTATTCTTTGAATATAAGAAAATATTAATATTAAATATGAAATTTATAAAGGCCAATTTTTATTATATAATTTCATATATACATGCAATTAGATAGCTGGGTTCTTCTTGGGATTAGGAGGATAAATCTAAAGATAATTTTTAACATTCTAATACATTTAATTCAGAGAATTTAAAAGCCAAAAATAGAATTGCCAGAGGATCAGGGATCAGGATGACCTCTGCTTAGTGAGGAATGAAACTTTAGTTGCTTAATGTTCAGATAGGACCCAGCAGGACCCAGGGTGATAAACTATTACAGCTATTCAATTAAGAATGTGGAAATATTTCAGTGTGATAACTGGTACAGTCATGCAAACCTAGAACTAGGTTATCTATTGGAAGAAGTCAATATATGTAACTTGGGACCTTCTTACCAGGAGTCACATTTTCAACTATCTGGAAAGGGTCAAGTGTTCTAAATAGGAATGAAGCCAGAGAAGGCAGATGATGAGATCTACTCATGATGAATGCCCATTCTTGTTTGCAGTTGTTCTTAAGGCCCAGCTGCATTGCTACCCTTTTGGGGAGGTTTGGCTATTGGCTTCTTACTACAATCGCAAAATATGTGTGAAAAGTCCTTCCAGAATGGGGAGAAACTAGAGCTGAGGATACCAATTAGGGCACATTTATTAAAGCAAAAGATGATAATAAAATAGTCAAGGTTGGACAAATGAAGTAAAATAGCAAAAGAAAAGGTGGGGATATATTGAAGAGTGATTTTAAAAATGGACTCCAAAGAACTCATAACCAAGTGGATATCAGAACAGACGCAGAGTTGATGAAAATGACATTTGCCTGGTCAGGAAAGAATAATGAGATACAAATGTCCTTACTTCACTAATAATACATACATACATACACACATACATACATACATACATACATACATACATACATAAAAATCTAGGGGCGCCTGGGTGGCGCAGTCGGTTAAGCGTCCGACTTCAGCCAGGTCACGATCTCGCGGTCCGGGAGTTCGAGCCCCGCGTCGGGCTCTGGGCTGATGGCTCAGAGCCTGGAGCCTGTTTCCGATTCTGTGTCTCCCTCTCTCTCTGCCCTCCCCCGTTCATGCTCTGTCTCTCTCTGTCTTAAAAACAAATAAACGTTGGAAAAATAAAAAAATTTAAAAAAAAAATCTAAAAAGTGCTTGAAGTGATTAAATACAAGTATACTAAAACAGTATAAAATCAGATTTGAAAAAGAATAAGAAAAGGTAAATATGCATAATGTGGTACAATTAAATCAGAGGTAATGTAGATACAATGTAAAGTCCAGTTTCTTTGGTACTACTCAAAAGTGATCAAAGTTGCACATGCTAATGCATAAGCAAACCAACTGATTGCTTTTAAAAATAAGGATATGGAGTGTGGGGCAGAAAGCAAAAATGATCATTTGGTTTTCTAAGAAAGAATTTAAACAGCCTAAGGAGCTTATAAGTCATGAGGGAGTGAAGAGGAATTTTTGCAATAGGCCTTCCTCAGGCTTCATAAAACTTTTGGATGTGTGAGGCATATGTGATACTTACCAACATGTGAGAGCTTGTATAAAATGTAATTATTTACATTAGAGACACAGGATATCACAATAGTGCCAAGTCACCCCATATTCTAAAACTAAATGCTAGACTACCTAAGTAGTATACCCTAACAGATTAAAAAAAAAACCAATTTGACATGTATTAATTAGCCTGTTGACCATTTCTAGCTCTTTGTAATAAGGTTATAGATGCTTTAAGGAGATAAGTCATTAGAGAATTGTTGCTGTTGTGTATACAAATCTGCCTCTGGTGAGAGGTGTTCATATTGATGATACCCAGAAGTCTAGGATAGGGGACAGAACATTATGGGTAGTTGGCATGGGTTAGTTGGGAAGCTTTTCTGGTGAGCAGGACAAGGGCTGCTTCTGAAACAGTATGGAAGCATTTCAACATTTTAACAACTGATATTGCCACACTGAAGCAAACTAGCTGTTAGCAATGTTTTATTATCTCTCTATATATTATGATATGATACGAGATCAATATCAATATAAGCACATACAATATCAATATAAGCACATATAAATGCATGTTTAGTTATGCCTGTGTTAAATATTATATAAATAAATGCATATACTCATATGTAATGCATCACACTTTATTTGATTTTCATTATCGTGCTATTTAGCTATATGAACGTTGTAGTAGTATTGAGTCATTTTCTTTTTGATGACCATTTATGTTGTTCCAGTTTATATCACTATATCAGTAATGCTGTCAGATTCAATGTCCTTTACTTGCAAGACCCCTTCCTGGGTTCCAATTTAGATTTACAGAGACCCTCCCTCCTACTTCATCCCAGACTGCTAGCTTAATAATATATAATGCAGTTATGCCTGCACATATGGGGTCTCCAGGACCTCACTCCAGTGCTGTGCAGCAGCATCCATTCTTGTTATTCAGTGCTTTATTTAAATATTTTCAGGGTCACCCATCAATCTCACAAAAAATAAAAACAAAGGAATAATAACACTAAATTCAACATAATAATTACCTCTGGAAAGAAGGAGAGGGATTGAATTCAGGAGAGACTGTAAGTTGCTCAAAACTTCAGATAATATTCTGTCTTTATATAAATTGCTTGCAGTTTCATTTTACTTGTTTTATTAATCTTTAAATTAGGTACATACATATATATCACAATCTTTTGTATAATAGATTTCAAGATTAAAAATATATAAAAAGTAGGTTTGACAACCTCATATAAAGTTGAACAGTCTAGATTAGACATGCGTCTGAAAATATATTTGGGCATGAAAATATGAGTTTGAACTGCTTATAATAAATGAGGTTATCATAGAGCCAAATTATCTTTGCATGGGGAAAATCTTTTGTTTTCAGTAAGGTATTTCTATCTCCTCTGAATATAGTCAACGATCCTGCTTAAAGGTAAGGCATTTTTAAACTGTTACAACTTAGTTTTGTTCTGTACAGAGGTAGATTTCCATTATAAGACTGTGGATCGATCACCTAAGCTACTTCTGAAAAATATAAATTCTAACTAGTTCCAAGGACAAATGTATAAGATTATCTGCACTGGCCATGCAGGGATTAATATATGACAAGATATTTCTGATTATGAAGGACACTTAGGTTTTAGAGTCAGTCTATATTGTTTGTGGAAGAGTATATATTTTCCTCTTCCCTAATAGAATATTAGAAGTCTTCCAAATTTATTTCCATAATAGTATGCCCTGGTCCTAACAGTCATCATTTAATCCAAAGGACTTGACAGTGAAGATGTTTTATATCTTTCTTTAAATAAGTAAACATTATATAAGCTCTAAAAGGGATTAAACTATTATATTGTTATCCTATAATACAACTATATTTTTAGGTTTCTGAACTGTTTAAAGAATATTAAAATTACAATAAAACATCTAAGCAGTAGTCATATTATTCTAAATTTTGAAAATTTACACCATATTGTACTGCATATTATTTACACAACAGCATTGAAATTGAAAATGCACTTGTTTTATTTCAACAAAATTTTCTAAATGAAAATAATGCATAATAAAAATATTATGTAAAGTAATTGCCTCCAAAATTACTCATTATTGCCTTTAGCACTTTACATGGATCAGAAGCCATAATCATTATCTCGATTTTCATTACAGAAATATATTCAGTTTATACCTTGGCATTATTCTGATTATACAAAGTCCCATTAAAATTAGTAATGAGCAAAACTGAAAATGTACAAATATTTAAGCTATATGCATATGGTAGATTTTCTTAGTTGAAATGTATTCAAAATGTGTAGTTCTTTGGCCTGGGAAGTTTGCAAATGTGTTCTGATTTGGGGGCTTGGGAGACTTTGCAGATATTTTACATAAAGTTATATTATTGGTATATAAGAAACTACAGTATATGCTAAGGGAAAATAGGAGGGACATATATGCTGATTTTTCTCATTGTCTCTAAAACTCCAAAGCTATATAGACAGTACAGATGAATAGGTTTGAGAATCATTTGTACTGCTCTACCAGCTTCTAAGAACTCCAGATATTTCTGAGAAAATGGGTGTCCACTCAGAAATGTTAGAGCTACAGGGAATCCACAGAGCTTTATGAAATTTACTTCTCATCTTGAGCTGTCTTTAGCGATGGAATCATACTAGAATGTGTCAATTCTTTGTCAGTTCAGAGGAATGCAGTCTGTTCTGGAAGGATGAGTGAAGTGCACATCACATTCTGATTTCAACTGCCAGCTTTCCATACACACTACATAGAGAAGCTTGTAAATTAAAGGGAGACCATAATGAACTCACCTGTTACATATACGGTACTCTTAGGACCAACTCAAATCCAAAAAACAAAAAATAAAGCAAACAAACTAACCATCCCTCAAACTTCATCTCCTCTTTCTCTAATTTAGGTTTATATTTTATTTCCCAAGTGAGATAAATATATAGTGAATGCAAAACTGGGGCTACTAGAAGATTTATTTAAAGGAACAGTTTACCCAGCCATGACTAAATTGCACTTTGTGTCTATGCGTAATATAGTAAATACTTCTGACACTTGCAAGGTATGGATTTTCAGAAAAAAGAGACAATCCATATTAAACACTTTTCATATTCAGAGAAATTGGGCTAATGACAGAAGGAAACAAACAAAACATTATACAGTATATAGAATGATGGATGGATGGATGGATAGATGGGTAGATGGATGATTTAATCTGGCTGTTTAAACTTATACCAAAATATTATCATGAATTCTTTATTAAATCACCCAATTCTAGGATATGTGTGTGTGTGTGTGTGTGTGTGTGTGTGTGTGTGTATATATATATATATACACATATATACATACACATATATACACACACAAATACATAACATATAAAGACATGTTTTGTATAATAATGTCTTTATAAATGTATTTTGTATATGTGTGTGTAGATATGTGTCTATATGTGTCTATAGACACATATATGTGTGTATACACACATATAGACACATATATACATATATGTGTCTATATATACGTATATAGCTTCAAGTGTTCATTTTCATATTAATGGAATTCCATTATATACCATGTAAAATTTGAAGAGAAATTAAAATAACATGGTTTTAGCTCTTTACATAAATTATATTTAAAGAAAAATAATGATTTATACCAATATAAAAGAGCAGAACTATATCTTAGAATTTAAAAATGCCTTAAATATACATATTTGTAGTTTATTATTATTTACTTTTTTTTTTTCATATTGAGGGTGAATGATTTCAGCAATAACCTTGTTGTATATTTTACCAGAATGCCACAGTATTGGAATAGACCTAGCATGTTTCCTCTGAAATACGTTAAAATACTGAACGATACTTTGCAAAATGAATAAATGGACAAGTGCTTGCTAACACTAGTTTAGACAATATTTTAGGCAAGTCCTCCAAGATCAGTTAGATTGACTGTTTACAAGTTTATCATCAAGGAATCAATTAGCTGCAAATGGGCTAGGTGATTCATGTCTGTTAAACTGCATGGATAACTGCTAATGGAATCAGATATCAAACATGTGGTTTAAAATGTGAATATTATGATAAATGAGTTAACCAGTTTGACATGCAAACTATTAAACCAACAACTGTATCATAACTATGTGATTATCTATATACATATGTATTTATTTAGTTCACAAAATGTTCACATCTATTATACCTTTTTTAAAATAACTCCAAAGTTAAGCATTTATGATCTGGGCTACATCAAATACATGAGAATTAGAATAATCAGAACCAGGAATTTAGGTTTCAGTCTTTAAATCTGATGCCCTTTTTGCTACATGATAAGTGATTAAATGTAGTTGTAGATATAGATTACAAAACCACATACACACAGATATACAAATAGATACATATCAATACAATTGGGAACACTATCATAATAAATTTGCCACATTTAAAATCCTAATAATTAGGGGCGCCTGGGTGGCGCAGTCGGTTAAGCGTCCGACTTCAGCCAGGTCACGATCTCGCGGTCCGTGAGTTCGAGCCCCGCGTCAGGCTCTGGGCTGATGGCTCAGAGCCTGGAGCCTGTTTCTGATTCTGTGTCTCCCTCTCTCTCTGCCCCTCCCCCGTTCATGCTCTGTCTCTCTCTGTCCCAAAAATAAATAAACGTTGAAAAAAAAAATAAAAAAAAATAAAATCCTAATAATTAAAAGTTTAAGTAAATGCTAGTAGTACTATTTTCTATACTTTACTTTTTATTTATGAAGTAATCTGGGTGGTCCACTCTGAGAAATTTCATAAGTTTTGAATTGTCAGAATATAGTGCTTACAGCAAAGAGAAAATGACAGAGACAAGGAAAGTTAGAAAAAACCGTAATACTTTGCTTAAAATGAGGGAAGATACAGGAAACCATGACAGCTGATCTCACACATTTTAGGAACCTTCATGTGAAAAGGAATGTGTTCTGTCATCAGATTGTGGCATCAAAGTAAGTAAACATTTAGACTTCATGGGATACCATCATTTATGCCTTAGGAAGTTTCTCTTAGACTTTGTGACACGAACGTACACAAGCCATACAGGCAGATGCTTAGGCCCAAAGGGAAGCCGAGTCTCCATTTCTGCCTTTACACTTGATGCACATCCTAGCGCTGTACTTCGTTCCCTGTAGAGATTGGGACCAAGTGGGAAGATCTGATTTCTTAGATTAATAAAATTAATATCCTAGGACAGACTGTTCCCTTAAAATCTGAGAATTCTTGTTGCAGACAGTGGGTCTGGATTGTGCAAGACTTGTCGGGGGTTATACCTGTGGAAGTCAAAGGGAGGAAACATGATTCAGTTGGGGGAGCTATTAGACCAGGATGCTGACCTGCCAGGTTCTACCAGTCAGTGAGAAGCTCTGGAGCAAAGCATGCCCTTTTTAGAAAGTACCTTATGTTGGATGAAAATGGCTATCTCCCTGAATGACTTTCTCATTCCTTCTCTAGAAGCTACTCTAAGAAAACTGTGTTGGTACTATCGTCTTCTGGATCTGCTGGATCCATCCTAAGAAAAGCATGATGTCAGCTTGAGAGCTGAAGCAAACCCTGAAGGAACTAGCAGTTGGCAGCCATCCACTAGCCATTTTCCTCTGAACGGGTCCAGATTCCTCTTTTGAAGGGGTCCTGGAACCACATGTGTATCCCTGCTATACCATACATTTATCTGCTCCTATGACAGCCTTCTACTTTGCAGAAACTGGCAGTTACACAGGGTAAAAAAAGTCTTGAGTCATTACTTTCTCTTTAACATCTCCTATGTGATCTATGAGTCCTGTTGATTCTCCTTTTAGACATTGTCCATGTCACTGCCTCCATACCTGCTGCCCCAGTTCAACCCACCATAATCTTTTTTCCTGGATTACTGTGATAGCCTCCTGACTAGTCTTACTGATTTTAAGTTTGCCCCTATAACCAGTTCTCTACACAGTATGTTATATCTCCTTTGTGTTCTCAAATCTTGCTGTCTGTATCCCTAGGTCCTATCATATCTTCCATAATACTCAGACTCTTCAGTGATTTCCCTTCTTACTCTCATTTAAAATTTTTTTAATGTTTGTTTATTTTTGAGAGCGACAGAGTGAGAGTGGGGGTGGGGCAGAGAGGGAGACACAAAATCCAAAGCAGGCTCCAGGCTCTGAGTTGTCAGCACAGAGTCTGATGCAGGGCTCAAATTCACAAGCCATGAGATCATGACCTGAGCTAAAGCCGGATGTTTAACCAACTGAGCCACCCAGGCACTCTCCTTCTTACTCTTAAGTAGAAGAAAACTACATTATCCAGCCCTCTCATTGTTGTTATTATTATTCATTTTTATTCTAACCTCTAACCCTCCATTTATTCTTCTTTTTTTGAAAGTTTATTTATTTATTTTGAGAGAGACAGAGAAAGTATGAGTAGGGGAAGGGCAGAGAGAGAGGGAGAAGAAAATCCCAAGCAAGCTCCACGCTGTCATCACAGAGCCCGACACGGGGCTCAATCTCACAAACCGTGAGATCATGACCTGAGCCTAAACCAAGAATCAGGTGCTTAACTAACTGAGCCACCTAGGCACCCCTCTAATCCTCCACTTAATCCTTTCCAACCTTAGTATTCCTTAAATATGCCAGGCACCCTTCAACCTCAAGGCCTTGAACTTGCTATTTTTTTCTCCTTTCAGACATTCTCAGGTCTTTGATAAAGTGTCACCTTTTCAGAAAGACTCCCTGACAACTCTACTAAAAGTGCATTTCAAACCATAACTCCCGGTTGAAACATGGCACTACCATTTCTCCATCCTTGCTTTATTTTTCTTCATAGTACTTATGAACAATTGTCAATTACTATATCACCAAGAGCTAGACAGATTCTGGAATTTGGTATGTTTTGAAATAAATATTTGTTGAATGAATGAACCATCAAAAACTATCATTTGCCTACTTTCACTCTGTGATGATAATAGGAACTACGTTTGCACATTATTTTGTATGGTCATCAGTGAGAGACTGGATTGGGCCTGGATCCAAAACTAGCCAAAAGGTTATTAGGAATAAGACAACAACATAAAAAGAGATCCATGACATAAGAAATGTAACTCAAAGTAATATTAAATTCCTACTTTGTGACTGGCGCATATAAATTATTAATAATTTAATTATTTAATTTGCCTTTAAATAGGTATTAATGTCATCTGGTCTATGAAATAGATTTAGAGAAATAAAGTACTTAATCAAGTTTCTGTTTATGTGGAGAAGTAAGAATTATCTTTCCCATGCCTTTATCATTTCTACTGCAATGTGAGAATTAAACACAATAGCCATTTGTAGGAATCATGCAATAACTTTATAAATTTCACCAAAAAGTTCTGTAATTCCTAGTCTATGTTGGACGTCCTACAAATGCACATTATTTTTTTTTTATCCAAGACTTGATTTAAAGACATAACTCAGTCTTTAGCATAGATTTTTATTTAAGTTTATAACCGCAGATTTTTCACAAAGTAGAATTTTTTCATTCATTCATAATTCTGTCCATCCATCCATCAATTAATACAATCATGCATTCATTCACTTATTAGATTTTTTTAATTGTGCAGTTCCCTGACAGTTTATTTTCAGGTAACAAGGCAAAGTTTATGCCTTCATGGGATTTAAATATATATAAGCATTTTATGTAAGCTAAGCAGACATCAATATTGAAAATAAAATTTTTGGATCAGTTGGTACAGACATGAGGATTTCATGTAGTTTAGAAGCTAAAATATACACATAAACCCCCACATATACCCAAATGAAATAACAACATCTTAAGTATGTGGTGTATTAATCAATCTTTTTTTAAAGTTTATTTCTTTATTTTGAGAGACAGAGAGGATGAGAGTGCGATCAGAGAAGGGGAAGAGGGAGGGAGAAAGAGAATCCTAAGCAGGGTCCACACTGTCAGTGCAGAGCCCAACACGGGTCTCAATCCCAAAAACCGTGAGATCATGACCTGAGCCAAAATCAAAAGTCAGACACTTAACCCACTGAGCCACCTAGGTGCCCTCAGAATCTTGATAGAGCAAATGAAGCATAGTTTAGGGCTATTCCAACTCAAAGTAATAGCCAAAGTCAAGAAAAAATGAGGCATATTTGAAGGAATGTATTATACTTAGCTGAGCTTTCTAAGCTAAGTATGTCTTATCTTGTCAGAAACTGGAAGCCATGAAAGTATTTGACCTGGAAGACTGAAGTTACCAGAAGTGTATAATTAAGAAATTACTCCTAGAATAATATGGAAAGATGGAAAGGGAGCATCTGCTGATAGCTGGTATCCCATGCCCTGTTGACTGAAACAATTCTCATTAAGATTATCAATGACTACATGTTGCTAAACATAGTTTCTATGTCTTATGCCTTATCTTGTTTGACTTCCCATTATCACTGAATATTTACAGAGTAATAGAAAGTAAGCAACAGGACAAAAAGGTTAAAAATTAATATGAGATGCAGAAAGAAAAATAGACAAGATCCTAAATGAGGCATACAGGGATGAATTCAGAACCCAGTTAGCAAAATTTATCTTTGATGCAAGTAATAATGACAGTGTCATAGGAGAAAAACAACTTGAAAAATGTAGACTTGATGTGAATTGGTCATTTTGGAGAATGCCACTGGAAGGTGATTACTGATCCATATATAGGTAAGCCTAATGGGATTACTGGACCAGAAATTATACTGACGCAGATCTTGGTTATTATGCCATTACCTCCTATAGATATCAGCTAACAGGTGCAAAAACCAAGTCCTGACCATTGGAATCCATATCCCATTCTGGTTTTGACAGACATGTGCAATGGAGGGAAGAAAAGTTTGAGTTTGGTATGCTGAAAGAAGGGTGTCAGAATTTAGCTGATGACTTCTAGTAAAGTGAAGAGAAACTGAGTAGAGTTAAATGAGTAATTCTTAAATGAAAAATGTTTTCCTAAATTGCTATGTTTACAGACAATGAAGTAAAGTTGATATTTCATCAACTATGTAAATTTCAGCTTCTCTGAATGTAAGGTTACCGAAGTAAATTTCTTGACTTGTCCAGAATAAGCATGTGCTTAACCTATGTCATTCTAGAATTTTTCAGGCCTCATGAACTGCATTTAATTCCAGTACTAGTTTTTGTTGAGCTAGCAGAATGTTTTTCACTAAAAAAAGTGTTTCAGTATCTTTAGTTCCAGAACTTCACCACAACTGTTTCTTTACACCAACCTTTTTATTCTACAAATGAAAATTGCTTAACCCCTAATGGCATGTGAACTTATAAATCAAAAGAACAAAAGCATGTAGGTAAAACATGAAATGTAAAGGCAAACTATCAAGATAAAGTATTTTCAGTAATTAAAAACCATTACTCATATAGCTCATATTCTTGTGAGATGGATTTTCAGACAAAAAAGTATCTTTAACATAGCATTTAAAAAATTTTGCTATAAATTAAGAAATAATGCAGATGTAGCCAAGCTATCCCTTAAGCAAATGTAACCAATTCTTAGGGCATGCTCTCAAGGATTTTGAGATCTTTTAATGACAAAGAAGTGAGAAATTCAAATATCCTAAGTGCCTAGTTTAAGTATGCCTCCATGTTATAAATTTGTCTTCTTCACCCACTCCAAACTTCACACCTCATTTCACACAACCCTATATACTTGGAATAGTATTCTGATTAATGTTCACTCTTTTCCCTCTATCTGCAATCATTTTTTTTTCACTCTTCCCCAAGCCCATCTGTTTAGTGGCAAACCCACCTGCTTCAACTGCTCCTTTGTCTTTTTTAATTTTTTCTTAGCAATCTCTGTAGTTGTTGATAAAAACTCTCTCCTTAAGAATTGTGAACTCATTCGAGTGAGAATTGTAATGGCTTGACCTGTTTTCCTTCCTACACATTTCCATATGAAAGTCAGATACTCATAAATAATGTTAGGAGTAATAATATAATGGAAAATATTAAGCAAAAGATTTATCTTCTCAAATTAGTAGAGATGCATAAAATTCTGAGTTGTACATTTCTGATTTGCAGCTTAGTGAAGAAAAATATTTGAAGACATAGCACTGAACATATATTACATAATGCTTTTATATAGCTCACTTAAAGGGTAAGGTTAAAATTTCCACTTTCCTTTAATGACAACAATTTTAAAAGTATTTTAGAGTATAATTTTAAGAAATTAGTATTTAGAATGTATGTTGCTGACATATTTTATGCTGTAGATGCCAAAGTATTAAATTACAATATTTCTACTTTCTATTTTTTAATATATGCTTTTTCTGTTAAAATCATGAAAAATTGTTCATTTTGAAGACTCTTATTTTTCCCTCAACATTTATAAAAATTATAATAAAAATTTTTTAAAAGTAACTCTACCTTCCTGAACACATGCGTGCCACACACACACACACACACACACACACACACAATTGAATACCAGAAAGAAAGGTGTCACAGATTTTATTTTTAAGATATAAATAAAATTACCAGAGCCATTTATTGTTGAGAATGATCACTTTAGAAGACTGATGCTTCTTAATAATGACTATATGATTGATGATAAGGTAGCAGTTCCATTTAAAAGTGATTATTATACTGTCCTATTTGTGTTTGTTATATAGTAGAAGTCTCATGGATACTCTGAAATTTCTTTTATAACTGTCTGGAATAAGATGTTTTTGTTTTTGTTATTCCCATACAATTGTGTTCTCAGGATGACCAGATATAAAAAATATTTATTAATTCACAATACACATCATACATAGATCACTTCTTTTTCACAGGCAGTCTGCAAAAAGGAGACTTGGATGACAGATCCATTCCATATAGATATTATTTTTTCCCTTTCTGTGTTCAAATAGACTTTTGTGCTCCTATGATACCACTTATTCTGTTTTGTGTTTTAGGGCTATATGTGCATTTATCCACATTTTAAAGTATTTTAAAGAACTTACAGGTAAGGGATAATTTTAATTTTCATCTTTACATATGCTATAATACCTAACAAAAAATTTGTGTACATCAATACATATTTATGGAAGTAGCTAATTAAAAATACATTAAGCATTCAGGTTTTTTTAAACTTAACATGTGAATTTAAGAATTGAATTTTAGGGGCGCCTGGGTGGCTCAGTCGGTTAAGCATCCGACTTCGGCTCAGGTCATGATCTCACAGTCTGTGGGTTCGAGCCCCGCATCAGGCTCTGTGTTGACAGCTCAGAGCCTGGAGCCTGCTTCTGATTCTGTGTCTTCCTCTCTCTCTGCCCCTCCCCTGCTCATGCTCTGTCTCTCTCTGTCGCAAAAATAAATAAAAACATTAAAAAAAAAAAGAATTGAATTTTATCATACTTTATGTTAAAGTTTCTTTCCCATATAGCAGTTGTAATAGTACATAGAGTACATTACATTTCAAATGTAAAATAGGTATAATTAATATAGAAAATATAATGATCAGTATGGTAAACATATATGTTAACATGTATAACATATATTAAAATAATGTATACATTATCATAGGTTTTTTTTAAGAATTATTTAGTGAACTATCGGACTCTTAGCTATTTAGGAATTTTTCCATTAAAAGAACCATTTCACGTTTCATAGGTCAAAGCTACCATTTAGAGTAACATGCATTTAGCTTACTGCAAAATTCTGAAGCTCTCCTGGTGAGAAGTACTTAGATATAAACTGTGAAATGAAAAGAAAACTATACTCATTTTCCTTAGCCCATAACGTGAGAGTTCAAAAGGAAAGAAGCACTTCTCACCAAGAATAAACTGTGAAATGCATGGGAAGTTGTTGCAGGCTGTACCAGGGGATTTGTAGGAGCAAGTACACAGAACTTCACAACTATTAGTGGTTAATTCCAAGGTTATTTAAATCAGCAGTGACTAAGTGGCATTAACGTTATGTCAACAAAGTGAACTGCAAAGATGACCATCAGTTTTTCTGTGGTGAATGATTTGTGCTTAAAATTAAGCATATAAAATTCCTTGTTATAGTTGTCATTGCTCCAGAAATACGTTAAAAGAAGCTGTGCTTATTTTTTTTCCTGCTAAGACTACTGTGACATTCACCAGGTCATCTGTTCAAAAGACAGCTGGCCTGATATTAGGGTTTTCAATTAAGAAAATTGGACACTAAAGCAAAGTAGGGATTACACCTTGCTCAAACTCTCAGTCAAGCATTGAAAACTAATAACTATGGATTATATTGACCATATTTGACTCAGTTATTGAACCTGAAAAAATTGATCAACTTGTATTTCATGAATTCAAAATAATACTCCTCAGACTGTAAGCAATCCTTTGTCGCCCCAGATTGTCAATGAAACTATTTGAAATTTCCATCTTTTATTTAAAAATGGTCACAGGTATGCAATGCCATATGGTTCACCCTAAATATCTATAGCTTTACAGCATTTCAGCTGCAGTCTTTCAAGTGGAAATGTGTGAAAAAAAAAGTATTCCATTTTTAAGCATACTGCTATATGAGAATGTTATTTGCAAAATATACTACAGATAAAAATACAGATGAAATACTGTAAATATGTGTTAGATCTTTCAATGAAGTAAATGGTTTATATTTTAAAGATGAATAAAATAATCATAACTCATCAGTAAAATGGTGTATGTGACCCTTGATAAAATTAGTCACTTTTGTCTACTTCGATGTGGTGATTTGTAGGGTATTTTTGCTCATTCCTAAATATGAAAATCCACATCATTGAATTACTCGAGGGGATCATATATCATTTTTTCAGAACCTTATCCAAAATGTCAATTTAATCCTCAACATCAGAATATTCTTCAGAACCTTACAAGTTTTACTTTTTTTTCTACTTTCTTTAAATTGCCATTAATGCACACTGTAGCTCCATCGATATTACTTAGCCATCAAAAAAGAAGGAAATCTTGCCATTTGCAATGACACGGATGGAGCTAGAGAGTATTATACCAAGTGAAATAAGTCAGTCAGAGAAAGACAAATACTCTATGATTTCACTGATATGTGGAATTTGTAAACAAAATAGATAAACATGGGAGGAAAAAAGAGGGAAGCAAACCATAAGAGACTCTTAACAATAGAGAACAAACTGATGGTTTCATGGAGGTAGGTGGGTGGGAAATCAGCTAAATGTGAGATGAATATTAAGGACAGTACTTGTTGTGATGAGCCCTGGGTGTTATCTGTAAGTAATGAATCACTAAATTCTACACCTGAAACCAATTTTACCATATATGTTAACTAACTAAAATGTAAATAAAAGCTTGAAAAGAAAAAAATCGTTACTAATGTAGTTTAATACATTTTATTAGTTAACCCAAAAAATAAAGCAAGAGTAGATTTAAAAAAGAAAATTTGTTGGTTCTCTGTGGGTTTAGGAGTCTAATATAATATAGTATTTGAGTAATTTATTTAGTAATAATTACTGAATGCCTAACATGTAGCTGGACTCTGCAAATTGTTGAGGATATAGGAGACAAAGTCCCCTTCTTCATGGATCACCCATATAGTTAAAACAAGAGCTAAAATTTGTCATTGGTTATATTAACAAAATGCCATTTGCCCCAATATTAAGGAGAAAAATTTAAAGTCCACTTAAAACAGAATAAAAATTAATATCTTTTACCTATAGAAAATTCCCTTAATCAGATTAATTCACAAATGGAAATTGGGGATATACTTTAATACGATAAAATTGCCAGGATTTAAAATATGACATTTTTATATGATTTGATTTTTTTCAAATCTGAGAAACAAAAATACATTCTACAGGAATTTTTTAAATTTGCATTTTTAATATTTTCTTTTTTTCATGTTTATTTATTTTGAGAGAGAGAAAGAGAGTAGGGGAGGGAGAGAGAGAGAATCCCAAGCAGACTTCACACTATTAGCACAGAGTGCCAAACAGGACTTCATCTCATGAACCATGAGATCATGACCTGATCCAAAATCAAGAGTAAGATGTGTAATTGACTGACCCACCCAGGTGCCCACATTTTCAAGTAATATTTTCAATGAGATGTTAAACCTACTATAAGAGTAGATTGGTGCTGAGAGTGTTCACATATCTTTGCCATGATGTGCATCCTTAGTCTAGAAACTGAATGACTCAAAGATGCTCACGTTACCTCTAGATACAGACCCAGGAGCTACTCTCTGCTATAAGTTATTCAATGGCTTTCTGTGGTAAGCAGTATACAGCATAATTCTGTGCTGTCTGAAAATCCCTAGAGATGTTTACATATAAATTGCCTATTTGCAGCTGAAAATCAAAATATTTCCAGTGGAGAAATGTTACCATTTACGTTCAGGAAAAAGGATGGGCAGACCCCTAAATTGCAGAACTTCAATGCCAACTAAATATTTGGTAAATTAAGCAAAAGAGGAGATGAAAATTAGTTTGAAATTCATATGCAATATTCAGTAGACTTACATGATACCAATTGACAGTATAAATATATGCAGTGGAAAACTTACTAAAGGTCTACCCTGAGCCTAACTTTCCAATCATGTCTGGCAGTTTTTGAGCAAGAGAAAAGAAGTTTTAGTGTGTGCTTATGCACATTATCATCATAAACATAATTGTCATCATTATCAACAACCTCATTCTCATTCTTTTAAAAAAAATTTTTTTTTTTGTTTACTTATTTCTGAGACAGAGACAGAGCATGAGCGGGGGAGGGGCAGAGAGAGAGGGAGTCACAGAATCCAAAGCAGGCCCTAAGCTCTGAGCTGTCAGCACAGAGCCCGATGTGGGGCTCAAACTCACAAACCATGAGATCGTGACCTGAGCTGAAGTCAGACGCTTAACTAACTGAGCCACCCGGTACCCCTAAATCGTATTATAATTGTAAACATAACTTTGGAAAGAACATATTTTCTAGGTTTCTCACATATGATGGAATGATTAGAAAGTGATCAGGGTACTAAATTTTCACACAATTGGGTTGCATTGAAGATGCTATTTTAGAAGCAGAGTTTCCGAGTCAGAGGTGCTCTTAAACATGGAGACACAGTTAATTAGATTTTGATTATTTGCTTGAGTGAGGTGGTACCACAATAAAAACAATGTTGTAAATATTAACACTGATGGCTCCCCAATGAACCACTCCCTATATGTATGCCTTGTGTGATCCCCTCACACATTGACTCTAAGCTTGACCATGTGACTTTCTTTAGATGATTTAAGAATGGTAAGTATCACACAAATAGAAATTTTATAAACACTTGCAAATTGTGCTTTTCTCTTGTATTATAGTTACAACTTAGTAGAGAAGCCCAAGCTATCTATAGGCAGGCAGCAAATATAGACAGAGAGATGTGAAAGATTTATTTGGATTTTCTGGCCTAGCCAAATCAACCATCTGAATGCAACCAAGTGAGCCCAGTCACCTCCATGTAAGGAGAACAGTGAGATGAGACCAGTCAACACACAGAATCATGAGAAATAATGAACTGTTGTTATTATAAGTCATTAGTATTGGAGTAGTTTTGTTACACAGCAATAGCCAATCAAAACACGGCAAGTCTTAATAACATTTCAGGAATCTTATTTCAGTGGAGAAAAAGTAATTTATATGAACAAACTGGAATCTCATCCACATATTTAGTAGAGTCTATGAATATCTTATACACATATTTAGTAAGGTCTATAGAATGAGTGAATATCTTAGACACATATTTAGTAGGGTCTAGGACAAAATATATAATCAAAGACTTGTAATTCTAAGCTATTTCGTTGGTAGAAATATCGTTTGTTATATTTTCACTGCCGTACTTTTGATGCCACAGTCAAAGAAATGATGATTTCTTTCCAAATACCTTTCATAATACATGTTGTATATGTGTGTATATAAACATACGTATGGATATGTATATAATATACATATATATGCACATATATATATTTTATTGACCAAGAATATATATAAAAAGTGGTTTAAATTAATAACAAATTCATATAGTGAGTATAATTTTTTTTATTTTTACTCAAATCTGATGTCTTTGTTTTAATTGTTTAGTTTAAACCGTTTATGACACTAAAATTTAATCTTGTATATTTTCAAATTACTTTTATTTGTTTTCCGTTTTGCTGCTATCCATCTATTTTTAAATTGAATTTCTTCTATTGCTTACATTTTCATCTGTGTCATAATTATTTTCAACTGAAGACATGAGCACATGTTTCTCACCTTTGCTGATTTTTTTTATAGAGACAACTAATGTTTGCTTTTACCCTTTAGCCTCCCCATATTCCCTTGTTCATATTGATATTACTTAGAATTTTAACTTTGTATTGCTGTTAATATACATTTTTTTCATGTGCTCTTAGTCTTTCACCCTTTAGACATCAATAACATATTCCAAGATTTTTGACTACTCTTACATCCCTATTTCTTAAACTCATCGCCTATGTTTGTGTTTCTTCTTTAAGATATACTCTAAAAATATTGTCAATATAAAATACTTGTTGATATTTTGTTGCATACAAAACTCGAGGTTAAATATTCATTTCACTCATTATTTTTAAAAAAAATTACTCTGCTTACTTCTTGCTTCCACTGTTGCTCTTAAGAGCACTGGTACTTTTTTTTTCTTTGTAGGTAACATATATTTCCCATTTAATAACCTTTAGAATTATTTCTCTTCCTTTGATACTTTTGAATTTCATTGTAATGTGTCTAGATATGAGTTTACTTATTATTTGGCACTCTGTATGCCCTGTCAGTCAGTGTTCTTTCATTTTTCTTTAATTCTGTGAAATTTATTGGCAGTACATAATAAATAAATACAATATTTATTTATTTATTTATTTATTTATTTATTTATTTATTGCCATTTTAGCTTCTCCATCATTCTGGTAATACTGTTCTCTTATTTTACTCTATCCTCCACATCTAAAACTTGTTTTTTATATTTCCCATAATTTTATGCTAACAATTCTAACCAGAATTCATATGGTTCAATAAACATTTATAGATATATCTTCTTAAAAATATGTTTCTAAAATTATTCTATTTTTTTGACTTTTCAAAGTTGCTTTTTAAAAATTCATATACACAAAAGAAACTATATGGATATTTTTATTAAATTTATTTTGTTAAAAGGAACAATTAGCATTCTTTTTTTAATAATATGTTTTCTGATGTAATAAGAGGATTTGGGTAAGACATCCTGCAAAGTTCCAGATAGTTTATAGACCCTCATTAGATGCTGAGGGTAGAGTAGATGTCATTTTCTCTTTTTCTACTAGAGTGATACATACAAATGTATAGAATTGGTAAATATTTGTTCAAAATATTAGTGTAGCTTTTCTATCCTCTGGACAAGAACCATAGGTAAATAAATTATACTTGTAAGTAGCTAACAATCATGGGTAAAATTGGGAATAATAGGTAATAGTCCAAAGTAAATTGTTCTTAAAGTTTAGACTTCTGAATGTGTGTGTGTGTGTGTGTGTGTGTGTGTGTGTGTGTGTGTGTGAAAAGAGAGAGAAAGAAAGAGAGAGAGAGAGAGAGAGAGATTTATTCAGTGGCTATTCTATGCCAGGTTCTCTGGAAGTTGTTGGTAAATAGCTAAGATCCCTAATATCAAAGAACACGCTGCATGAAGAGCAAGAAATATGGGCAAACAAATACTTGTTTATATGATTGCATCCTCTACAACACATGAATAAAGTGATATGCAACATTTTGCCTGGAGTGTCCAGAAATGCTTTCTTGAAGGGGAGATCTGAGCTAGGCCTTGTGGATCAATGTGGAGAGTCTAGTAAAGAAGTGAGGGCAGGACAAAACAACTACCTGACAAATGTGTTTTATAAAATTGTGATGTTTTTCAAAATATTGATTTGTATATATAAAGCTTTCATGATAGTAGGCAAAGAAGGAGTAATTTCTCTTTTTTGTTCAGCAAATGGTCACCCCTCATGGAGAATGAATAATAAATGAATCTAGTGTGTGAAGAAACAGACGTTGTCATGGGGATAAACATTGCTTCTCAACAGTAGTTCATTTCTAGTACCTGAATTAGAGTGAATTGAAATAGTCTAGTTCAAGTCTTGGGGCATCTTCTCTTTCCACTCTGTTTGTATTAATTCTTCCAGAAGAAGTGTTGTTAGTTCAGACATCAGGGGCAATTGTACCACTAGTACATGTGCTAAAAACAACTTAGAAAATTTCCAGCTACATTTTATTCAAAAGAAGTGATACATAACATATTAAACAGGCATTCAAAGGCTAAAGTAGTCAAAAAGAACTATGACTATTAGTACTCAAAAAGAACATATAACATTCACATTCTGATTGAGAAAATTAAAATTGTATCTTCAAGGAACATATTTAAGAAACTCTCCCCCCCCCCCCCGTTTAGACTCATCTTAATGGTTACAAACTACAATTAAAGTAACTTTCCTTGAGTAATGATGCATAAACTAAACAATAAGACTTTTCCTTGGTATTTAAGGCTGCTTTTTTTGAAGCCTCGTATTATGTTGTACATATAATGCAATGTCATGTGGAGTGATCTGACATCAAAAAGCCCCCGACCTCTAGTAGGTGAACCTTTTCCTCACTTTCATGTCTAAGAAAAATTGAGCTCATGTTGGGTTCTCAGAGACAAAAAAGAAATGGCAATGCTTTGTTCACTTTAGTTTGTTCTAATTCCAAGAGACTAAAAGCTTAGTTCTGAAAAACTGCATTTCAATTCTGCTAGCACTCCAGGACTTTAGTGCCCACTCCTGAATAGTAATATTAACACCGCTAAATTTGTTTTCTTAGTTCTCACTACATATTTACCTATTATGATTCTCTGAACTACTTTGAATCATGATTATTTTTAGTAGTTCTCATTTTTTAAACCTGAGACAATCAATTTTTTTCTTATGGTCATTCCTTATAAATTGTATTATATCCATTCAAATTGGTAATGTTACATAATGATTTAGTAGGAAAATTCCCGTACATTTAAGAAATAGTTGTCTTGGTTTTGAATTAATAAGAAAAAAATGGAAATTTCATATTTGATAAGATATCGTGTAAATACACTACATGCCAAGTGTACTCTCTTTAAAATCTCTCTTTTCTCTCTGTCACACATGCATGCAGATATACACATCATTAATTTAAAAAACAAAAATGATTACTTCTGTTTCATATTCCTTCATGGAGTAACACAGTAAAGCCAAGAATGCCAGCTTAATTGGAGGAGGTGAGATATAAGAATATAAGAATCACCTGTGGATCTTGCTAACCTGTGGAGTTACATCTCTAAAGGCTGATGCAGAAAGTCAGTCCTGAGAACCAGTGATGATTCTGCTGTCAACCATGAATGCCTACTCTTTGTGAAATTTAGCTATACGGGAGTGGACATATTTCACTTAATCTTCCACTAAAAGAAAAAAAAATACACAAAACTGTTCATGGTTATGTCCTTCAATAGTAAGCTTAAACACAAAGGAAATAGAGGGGCATGGCTTGTGCTTCTAAATTCCTTAAGATATATCCAAGGAGCACAGAATAACTATTGTTTGGTGTATTGGCCTTGTTAAAATGATCAAAATCTATCCAGGGAATGATTCCTTAACAATTTTAGATTACCTGAGGAAACTATCTGGAAAGATATTTTTTCAACTGTCATTGCGACATTCATATTCTTAATTCTTAATTGTGAAAAGCCTCTCTAGTCTTCACTTTATTGTGAATCCCTTAACTAAGGTACTCATTTGCAATGTGAACAATTCTGTGTATAGTTAGTAAAGAGCTTCCTGTTAATACATGTGTCTATTGATCCCTATTTCCTTTTAAACAGAAATCTAAGTGATTTAATTTTCTCATAAGTTGTGTCATTGAATGTATGCAGAAATCCTAGATATTTACTTTTTTTTCCTTAAAGTTTTAGTCATTTATTTTGAGAGAAAGCATGAGCGGGAGGGGTCAGAGAGAGAGAAAGAGAGGATGAAAGAGAATCCCAAGCAGGCTCTGCACTGTCAGCGCAGAGCATGACACAGGGCTTCATCCTACTACTGAGATCAAGACCTGAGCCGAAATCAGGAGTCTGACGCTTAACCGACTGAGCCACCCAGGTGCCCCTGGATACTTAACTTTTGTAAGTCAATTTACAATGAAGTCCAGTAACATGTTAAAGTCATATACCTTGAAGGCATAAGAAAAGAACATGATCCCAAATGTTTCTTCTCTCTGTATCTGTCTCTGTCCCTTTGTCTGTCCATGTTTCTCTCATTCTCTTTTTTTCTCTAGCAGTGTTCTTTACTATCTATCTGTGCATAATTATTCTGCTCTCTGTAGTAACACCAATTTGGGTAAACAATAAAAATAGTAAAGATAAGGTAATGTGTACAATGAGATTGAGTATCCCTTTCTGTGTAAAGTAACAAGAGCAATAAATGTTTTTGAGATGGAGGTATTTTTGATTGCTTTGTTTTGTCTGGAGTTGGGAAAATATTAAAAATAAGCAATAATTTTCTTTTAGTGAGTGTTATCACTGCCATTCAAGTGTTAGTGCCTCACGCACTAGAAAGTCTAATATGGCAATGGTATATTAATAAAGCATACTTTGCACATTAACTACGGATCTGTCATGGATACACTGCCCTTTGTTTAGGGGTTGTAGCTTTTATTGGAAGACAGCAACTAATTCAGCAGTGGTTATTTTCCAGTGAGTAGATAAACAGGTACATGGAATGAGAAAATTTGAGTAGGGAAAAATTATATGGCCTAGTTTTGCCCAAAACGCCAGGCATGATCATATAATTTTGTATATGGAAAATGTATGCATAGAGTTGAATATATTTTTATCAAGGATGAATGGTCTAGTATATGAATGTTCTCTTATATTCTTCTTATTATTTTTTTTAATGTTTCTTTCTTTTTTTTTTTTTTTTTTTTGAGAGAGACAGAGTATGAATAGGGGAGGGGCAAAGAGAGGGAGACAGAATCTGAAGCAGGCTCCAGGCTCCAAGCCATGTTCTTTTACATTCTAAAGACAGAAATAAGTTTGTATTAATGAATAGCTTTAAGTGAATTTAGATTCATTTCTTAGAAATTAGTGAGATGGGAAAATCAGAAAAATTAACGAGCTTAAAACACAGATGATTTAATTTTACAAAAATCATAAACTTGTTAACAAGCCTCAGTGAAGAAGACAGACAAAGCAATAAAGATAGAGCTCTTCTAGGTATAAAATTTGTCAGTAAAGTGTTCTTCCAAGAGACATGTTTTGCCATATAGAATAGCTCCTCAGTTAGACCATGACTCACTCGTGTGTTAGCTCATCTTCTTTTATCTCATCACTCCATATCCCAGATTGAAAGCCAAAATATGATTTCTCTATGTCCAACCTGAAGCAGAAGTTGTCTACTGAGCTTTCACAAACGTGTCTATACTCATGTACATTTTAGATTCAAATGGTTTATTTATATGTTTTGTTTTAGTATTTATCTTTTTCATGCTAAATGGAATTGACTACAGATTAATTTTTGTCTTTGGTAGCAAGGCAATTAGAATAATGAACAGATGCAACTAATTTGGGAACAATCAATTTTCTGGAGTTAGGTTCAGTGATAATATAACTATCTTTTAAAAATGCAACAATTATCAAGCATTCAACACCAAGATACCACAGGAGAGCTAATATACCCATGTATTATAAAACACCACTCAAAAAACACTATTAAACAGTATATTCATTTATGAAGCATTAAAATTCTAATTTGAAGATGATACTTCATTATATAAGTGTTTCCATATGTAAAGATGTATACCAATGACAATTTTAATAATGTATCATCCAATTTTGGAAAGCCAATACAGAATGTTTAATGTTTTAATTTATGTTGCTTTTCATATCATTTTATTATGGAATTAAATAATATAAAACAAAAAAGGACTCACTGATGCCAGACCAATTGCTAGATGAAATATATAGGACAAGTTACCATTACATCTGGGATCTTAGGCTGGGTCAGATCTTCACTGATTTAAATTTTTTCAAAACATGATTACTTTAAATGCTTCTGGAGACATAGAATCTATAGAAACTAAAAATGAAAACTGAGCCTAACTTGTGGCTTAGAAGACTGTAAGTAGCACCATAAAATGCAAAAAAAATTTTTTTTTCTAATGTTTCTCAGAAATACACAAATACGTTTTAGAGATGTGCTGTACAGCATAGTACCTAGAGTTACTACCATATTGTTTACCTAAAAACTTGCTAACAGGTCTTATGTGTATACTTATGTTTAAACCTGTCAAGTTCTTATGAAATGCAGAGACATGTGAAGCTACATATTACTTTATTCTTTTATGGTGAATATTTTTTATAGAATTGAATTTTGTAATTTGATTATTTTTTTCTTTAAACACTATTAAACACCAAAGTTTAAGATTTATCACTTGATTCAGTTATGGCTGGTGAAAACGTCAGAGTTGATATGATGTAAGAGACTAAAGTAAAGTGGGGGTAAGTTCAAGAAAATGTGAAACTAGGTTGTTGATGTGTAACCCATATCCATAATATATACGCTGCAGTGATGGTGTGATGTTTCAACAGATTAGGGTAGAATGGCCTAGATGTCCAAGGATTGAAGTGTTGAAGAAAGGAAACTTGTGGCATATTGAAATGTTGCAAGTTTAAAATAAGAAGTTTTTACCCAATGATGGAAAAATAATGATTTGCAAATGAAGATCAAAGACTATGCTTAAATGTTCACCATGCAGTAGGAGAGCAAACCTGGCAAGTTTTGCTACCTAACAGGGAGAGGCCTGTGCAAAATGAAAATATGGGGCTTCTTATTCAAAAAGTAGGCTTCTTATTCAAAAAGCCTATTAAAGGTACTAAAATACAAGGCTTTTGTTTTCTTCTGTAATCTCCTTCTTGATAGTTTTTCTTTGTTTGCTTTTGCTATAGAATATTGTTCTAAGTAAAGAAACATTAAAGATTTAAATTATGAACACAAATAATACTGTTCATATTTATATTTTGCATGCCAATATTTAATACAAGTATAAGTATTTAACTCATATTTTAGAATCACTAAAACTCTTAATTAAGAGTATAAAACTCTTAATTTTAGAATCACTAAAATTAAGCAATTTGTGTTTCTTACTTTGTGTATGCATATATATTTTGTTCTTATTAGAACAGTGGAAACACTGCACAAAACTAACTTCAGTCTTTTCAATTTATTGTTTGATATACACACATACTACCAATGCTCTTACCTTAGGCTTACTAATGAATAAAGGTTTAAAAGAAAAAAACACAATGGGTTGGCTTTCTTTTCCTTTTTGTATCTTCATTTTCAGCATAAATACAGAGAAGTAACATGAATATAAAAGGATATGATACAGTTCTTTGATAAGTTATGTCTTTCCCATTGCTTTTTGTTTGGTTGGTTGGTGTTTTGTTTTGTTTTGTTTTGTTTTGTTTTGTTTTGTTTTGATTCAAAGCAAGTTCTGCTTTTAATATAAAATGTGTCTTTTGGGCCGCTTGAAACAGTCAATGGCCTGCTTAATCAGTTGAAAATATACACACTAGCAGCGCCTGGGTGGCTGAGTCAGTTGAGCGTCTGACTCTTGATTTTGGCTCAGGTCATGATCCCAGGGTCATGGGTTGGAGCACCACATTGGGCTCAGTGCTACATGTGGAGCCTGCTTAAAATTCTCTGTCTCCCTCTGCACCTCTTTCCTGCTCATGCTTTCTCTCTCTCAAATAAAAAGAAGAAAGAACGAAAGAAAGAAAGAAAGAAAGAAAGAAAGAAAGAAAGAAAGAAAAGAAAAAAAGAAAACACACACACTAATCACTCATTTTAGTCTCACTGAACTCCCTTACATCATGAATCCATTGGAATTCAGTATTCCTGAGGAATCACAAATGATATACACAAGTGGAATGATAAGGATCAACAGGAGATTCCAATATTGCATGTATCTCCTCTGTCTACATCTACATTCTACTGCACATCACATTGGAAAAAAAGGTCAGAAATAATATTGAGAGTATCAAACAGTGACAACACTACATTAAATCAAACCTAAGATTCCTCTGAGCACAGGGCCCTGTGTTACTGCGCAGGTCGTATACCATGATGCCAGACCTGGGTTGAAGTGATGGGCAGTTCTAATGGGAAGACCCAGTTTCAGGTAAAACAAAGCAATGGGTGTAAAGTCCAAGGAAAATATTCCATACATAGAATATAGAAGAAGTCAGTTTTCCCTAGAACAAAGTTTCTGAAGGACCCGATTCTTACATTTAAGAGAGAAAAGAGCAATTAGAAGGATAAAAGCTAACCTATAGTTGAAGGAAACAGATACAATAAATAAAGAGTCTTAATATATGAGAATTAAGCAATGATGAATGGAGACATTACTTGCCTAACGTTTCCAAGTGAAACACTGATATCAAGTTTAGGAATAGTCACAAAGCAACTCACATTTGTGTGAGAAGTGTCTGGGAAAGCAGCCATTGAATGGAGTCACCACAGTCTGGGGACATGTTTCAATTGTTTAGATTTCCATAATGGAGACTTCTTTGCATATATTTTAACATTCAGTGAATTTTGTGACTTTTGCAAGATACAGATTACAAAGAAGGCTTGCAGATATAGAGCTGGTAGCATCAGGAGTAGAGGTCAATTCAGGTCTCAGTGAAAAATTTTTAAAAGAATACTTCAAAGATTATCTTGTCCCAATACAGATCTCAGATCACAGACTTCTGAACTTTAATATAATAAGCATGCAGTATTTTACTCTTTGAAACCATTTCATCTACTCTGGCAGGGCTTAAAAAAATGATAATAACTGAACTTTGTTCATTGTTAAAGAAAAATCCTGATAGGGGCACCTGGGTGGCTTAGACGGTTAAGCATCTGACTTCAGCTCAGGTCATGATTTCACGGTTCATGAGTTCGAGCCCCGCATCAGGCTCTGTGCTGACAGCTCAGAGCCTGGAGCCTGCTTCAGATTCTGTGTCTCCCTCTCTCCCTGCCCTCCATACTTGCACTCTGTCTCTCTCTCAAAAATAAATATTAAAAAATTATATAAAAAAAGAACAATCCTGATAGTTTTAGTATGGGAAGGAATAGTAGCATTTTCTAAATTATCAATGGTGCCCAAACACTAGAGTACAAAGAAGAGAATTTAAATGTCCTGAAATCTCCATGATTCTTCTGAATAAATAAGAATCAGCTTTTATTTATATTCATTTATAAAACCATAAGCTCTGTGTAAAATTAATTGGGAGAGCTATAGTTTTATGGACTGCTATTATGTAATTGGGGTAACTTTTGGTAATTTTATCTGGCTTAACATTTTATTCTACTAGGAAAAGCTTCTAGGTTCCTCAAAGTGTATGATGAAAGAGTTGAAAGAAATACCCAGATAGTCCATTTTTTAACTTCTCTCCAATCTAATAGGTAAACCTAGATGTATGAAAAGGGATAATATCCAATTTATTAATGTCCACTTTGGTAATTTTGAAGGTAGTAAGTGCATTGTCTATATACTCAATATAGATTTATAATTCTAAAACCACAATAGATCATAGTTAAGATAAATTATACTTTCTATTTTAATATTAACATTTTATGATTTGTGTCCAGTGTTATTTTGAAAATTTCTTGCTTATTTTTTTGTGTATTTTGTTTTGTTTGGCTTTTAAAAAATGTATGCATTACTGAAGACAACACATTGGAAAAGTGGATTCTGGGAGGATGAGTACAGCTCAAAATAAATTGTTCAGAACTCAGAATATATGACATATGACTTCCAGAAAGAAAGCAATGTGTGACAGCTAAAAAAAAAAAAAAAGGAAAAAAAAAGTAGAACACAAACAAGCCATATAAATCAAATCTGTCACTTCTATTAAAGGAATTCTGTGTATGTCTAAGGCGAATTATAGGCAAGAATTTAAAATAAAATGGAAAGAAGAAATGGAAAATAACCAGAAATTGATAATTCATATTAAAAATGTGACACATGATGTAAAAGAGAATTGTAGAAGTAAATCTGAAATAAAAGTCCAGAGAAATATTTTGTAAATATTTGGAAAGCCAGCTAAAGAGTTTAGTCAAACACAAGAGCAGCCATTTATGCTTTTTCTCAGTGACAAGGAAATCAAGAGAGACATACTAAGAAGAAAAATTACCTAAGTTGTTGAAGGCAGTGCTAAGGATAATAACAGTGAACAGATAAAGGACAGAATAAGACTCATCAACTGGTCTCAATTCTATGGGCATTCGTACTCAGTTCTGAAGGTTGCATCTACTACTACTAGTATTACTACTACCACTACTACTGACTCTAGTAGCGGTTATATTAGTTAAAGCACTCTGCAAGAAAGCCTAGAACTGGTTCTGTGGTTTAGTGTCGTCATCTAGGACAGGCTCTTTTCAGATTTAGGCTCTGCCACAGTCGGTGTGCCAGTGATGGTTCCCCCAATAGTGGTTAAAAGGACTACAGCAGTGGCTAGCCTCAAGTTTGCACATAGACATGTCTAGAAGCAGGAAGGATAGGGTAAAAATTTTGGTCCTTTTGTTTCTCTCTCTCTCTCTCTTTCTCTCTCTCTCTCTCTTTTTCTAGAAGGAGCAATATTTCTAAGAACTCCAAATAGAATTCCTTTATATTCCACTGGCCAAATTAGGTCATATGCACAGTTCTAAGTGAATCTATAGCAAAAATGGGATAGAAATCCACAAGTGGGTAAGACCAATGTTGACTCTTCCCTTGAGGTTTGATTAACAAGGTAGAAAAGAAGGCTGAAGTGGGAAAGGCTACTGGGACATAGATGTTTTTATAGTAGTAATCGGTATTGATTGAAAGTTTTCTGGGGCGCCTGGCTGGCTGAGTCAGAAGAGCTTGCCACACTTGATCTCAGGGTCCTGAGATTACTTAAATAAAAACTTTTTTAAAAAGTAGAAAGTTTTCTACTTACCAGATATGTTGTATACATTTCATCTTCTGGTCATGTTATGTTGTTCATGCTGTTCTATTCCTATTTAACATAAGAACAAATAAAGTTGTAAGACCAAATAGTATGGCATAGTTAACAAAACATGAGATAGCATAAGATAGCATAGTTAACAAAAGGATACAGGATTTATACAAATTCTCTTTATCCCCCTAGTTTCTTTTTTTTTTAGTTTTTTTAAAAAAATGTTTATTTATATTTGAAAGAGAGAGAGAGTGTGTGTGTGTGAGCAGGGAAGGGGCAGAGAGGGAGAGACAGACAGAATCTGAAGCAAGCTCCAGGCTCCGAGCTGTCAGCAAAGAGCCTGACGCAGGCAGGGCTGGAACTCACCAACCGCCAGATCTGAGCCTAAGTTGGAGGCTTAACTGACTGAGCCACTCAGGTGCACCCCCCCTTCTGCCACCAAATTTCTAAATAGAACACAAAATTTATAAAACATGAAACTATACATTGTAATGAAATATGAATTCATATTTTGAATAAAGTATATAATAAACTTTGAATCTTTAGAGGAAGGGTACACAACTATGAGTTATGATATAAAAAGAAAAGTTTAACTCATCCTACAGATGTCTGTTAGCAGTTATTATAGTCCCTCAAAGGCCTCAACATCAGGAAGTTGAACACCAAGGACCACCGGTCATTAATGTGTGTTTGTGTGTGCTTGTGCATGTGTATAAATAATATAAATATAAATACAAATATAAATATAAAACATGTATAATGTGCATAAGTATATATATATTTATATATATAAATATATATTGTTAAAGATAAAATATCCGATATGTCTAAGTAATGAGAAAAAATCAAGTAATATTCATATTAAAATAGATGATAGATAATAGGGTAAAGAGGTAATAGGTTTAAAGTTCACCCTTGGACAAAATAAAGGATTTAAGGATTCTCTTGTGCTGTATGTATGGCACAGAGTACAAAGAAGTAGTTAAAAATGTTCTTTTCAGCTCCCTTTATTCCATTAAGGTATAAACTTGGGCAACCTTGAGGTCTGTGATCACAGTTTTGTGTTTTAGGGCAGGAAGAGGAAAAGATTCCCAATATACTTGGCATTTCCCCCTTATTAATTCAAACTAGTCAATAAAAACTCAAGGTAAATACTGACTAATCCTATGTTCTACAGAATTGTTAATTTCTCAAGAGCTACAGGTTCTTTTGTTCCTTGGATACTTCACAAATGATGTTCCAGGTGAAGGAAGGTCCTTTGATAAACCTTATTTCCTGAGGAGTTGACAAGGGATAAAGTCCAGAGCGTAAGAATACATATTAGATTTGGAAAAGAGGAAAGATCCTCATCTATGAAACTTTAAAGAAGAGAGAAGTGAATAGGTTGTAGATGTGTTAAGTAACTAGTTGTTATAGAACTAAGCTAAAGATGGTCTTTATACTTTATCCCCTAGATTGGCCATTTCTTCACAGAAAGCTGAGACCCATTAGCTCAAAAGAATGCAGGTACTAAATCGAAATTTTTGTACATCAAATTGTTTTAAATATAGCCCAAATAAGATTTTTAGCCATCTCCAGTGTGCCTGCTTCGCCTACTCCACAAACCTACACCTGCCATCTGCTAGTCATAGATAATATAAAATCTGAAACTATAAAGACTTCAAGCTGCTGCTGCATTCTGAGCTCTCTGATCCAGAAATTGTTTGCCATGCTGCTAATCAACATTACCTAGATAAGTAACTTCCTCTGCAATTCCTGCCTCCCCTTCTGAATGGTGTCCCCTGTGCCTCCATCTCATGCTGTGAGAGACTTCTTCCTCACATGTCAGAACCTCACAAACCAAGCATGTGTGTGCTAGTGTAAGTTCTTGGTCATATCCTAAAAAAAAAAATCAGCTCCCAAATCCCTGGAACCCCCTATAGCAGGACAACATTGAACAGAGGGTATCCATTTTACCTGCATTTTATCTCTATGTCACAAAAACAAGTACATCTGCATGAAAAAATGAAAGTGCCTGAGAAGGGTGATAAAAGATTTAGAAGAGTTTGGCTGTGGAGAATGAGATGAGAGGGTCCTATTTACAGGTATTTTGAAGACTTATCAACTAATAATGGAAACAATGGATTTATTATAGCACAATCCACAGTTTTCTTTTTGTTTGCTTTTTTTTGTTTGTTTTTTGTTTTTTTTCTCTTGTGTTGTCCACCAGTCTTGGTGGCAAATAAAAGATGGAAATTTGTGGATACAGTGTTTAGTACGAGTGTAAATGAGGAAATGATCAGTAGAGTCAAATGTTGAAAGTGTAGCTAGTATCTATGGAGAAGGTCTATGAGGTTTAGTCTATAGAAAAACAAATAAAGATTGAATAAAAGATTGGAGCAAAGAAAAACAAAAGATTCTAGAGTAGAGCTGTCCAATAGAACTTACTGTAAAGATGGACTTGCTCTATAACCTGGGTGTCCAACATGGCATCCACTAGTTACATGTAGTTATTGAACACTTGAAAAGTGGCTACGGTAATAGAGGAACTGATTTTTTTAATTTATTGTGGAAAAAACACATATAAAATTTACAATCTTTATCAATTTTTGTTCAATAGTGTTAACTATATTTACATTGTGGTGAAACTGATCTTTAGAACCTGTTCATCTTGCAGAACTGAAAGTCTATACTTATTAAACAACAACCTCTCTTTGCCTCTTACCCCAATCCCTGGTAAACACCATTCTACTTTCTATATCTATAAATTTGATTACTTTAGGTAACTCATATAAATGGAATCATCCAGTATTTCTCCTTTTAGCATATTTCACTAAGCATCACGTTCTCAAGATTCATCCATGTTGTAATATGTGATAAGATTTTCTTCCTTTCTAAGGTTGCTTGGTGTTCTGTTGTATTTACGTATCACATTTTGTTTATCCATTTATTTATCTGTCAATGGACATTTGGGTCACTTCCACCTCTTAGCTATTGTAAATAGTGCTACTAGGAATATGAGTGTGGATATATCTCTTTAAGATCCCGTTTTTAATTCTTTTGGATATATATACAGAAGTGGGATTGCTGGATTATATGGTGATTCTATTTTTAATTAAAAATTATTTTGTTATTTTTAATTTTATTTTTACTGCTTACATAATGGGTGTACCACTTTGCAGTCCCACTAACTGTATACAATGGTACCAATTTCTCCACATCCCTGCCAAAATTTGTTATTTTCTTTCCTCCCCACCTCCTCCTCCTTCTCCTGCTTCTTTTTTAAATAGTAGCCATACTAATGAATGTGAAGTGATATCTCACTGTGGTTTTGATATACATTTCTCTCATGATTAATTATGTTGAGCATCTTTTCATATGCTTTGTTGGCCATTTGTATATCATCTTTGAAGAAATGTCTGTTCAAGTTCTTTCTCATTTTTTAATCACATTATTTGATTTTTCTATTGAGTTGTAGTTGTTCATATGTTCTTGATATTAATCCATTATTAGATCTGTGATTTGCTAGTATTTTATCCCATTTCATAGGTTTTATTTTTTAATGTTTAATTTTGAGACAGAGAGAGACAGAACATGAACGGGGGAGCATCAGAGAGAGGGAGACACAGAATCCGGAACAGGCTCCAGGCTCCGTGCTGTTAGCACAGAGCCTGACGCAGGGCTCAAACTCACAGATGGCGAGATCATGACCTGAGCCGAAGTCAGACACCCAACCGACTGAGCCACCCAGGTGCCCCAGGTTTCCTATTCATTGTTGATTACGTTCTTTGATGAACCAAGGTTTAAAGTTTGATGTAGTAATTTGTCTATTTTTGCTTTTTTTGCCTGTGCTTCTGGTGTCATATCCAAGAAGTCATTGCCAAATCCAGTGTCATAAAGTTTTTTCCTGTGTTTTTTTTCTGGGAGTTTTATAGCATTAAGTCTTAAGTTTAGGTCTTTAATTCATTTGGAGCTTGTTTTTGCATACAGTGTAAGATAAGAATCCAATCTTATTTTTTGGCCTGTGGATATATCTAATTTTTCCAGCACAATTTGTTAAAGAGACTGTACTTTCCTCACTGAATGGTGTTGTCACCCTGGTCGCAGGTCATTTGACTCCATATTCAAGGATTTATTTCAGGACCCTCTATGTTATGGCATTGGTCTATATGTTTGCCTTTATGCCAGTACCAGAGTTTTGATTACTATAGCTTTGTGATGTACTTTTAAATCATGAGTAAGTCCTCCAAGCTTGTTCTTTTTCAAAATTGTTTTGGCTGTTTGGGGTCCCTTGGGTTTCCATATGAATTTTAGGATGTTTTTTTTTCCTTTTTCTGCAAAAAAAAATGCCATTGAAATTTTGATAGGGATTACATTGAACCCATAAATCACTTTACATAGCATTGACATCTTTATTAAGTCTTTCGGTCCATGAACATGGATGTCTTTCATTAGTGTCTTTAATTTCTTTCAGATATGTTTTATAGTTTTCAGTGTACAAGTCTTTTACTTCCTTGGTTAGGTTTATTCCCAAATATTTTCTTCTTTTGATGCTGTTGTTAATGTAATTTTCTTTCTTAATTTCTTTTTCTGTTCATTTTCTGTGTATAGAAACACAACTGTGTTTTGCATGTAAGTATGTAACCTGAAAATTTGCTAATTTTATTTCTAATGTTTTTTTTGTGGAAGCTTTAAGGTTTTCTACATTTACAATTATGTTATCTGTGAACAGAGATAATTTTATTTATTGCTTTGCAATTTAGATGCCTTATATTTCATTTCTTGCTTAATTTCCCTGACTAGGACTTTCAGTACAGTGTTGAAAAGAAGTGAGGACAGTGGACATTTTTGTCTTGTTCCTGATTCTAGAGAAAAAGTTTTCAGTATTTCACCAATGAATATGTTAACTGTGGGTTGAAGAACTGAAATTCAATTTAATTTAATTTAATTAATTACTGAATTATAATTTAAATAGCATCATACAGCTAGTGGCTACCATTTTAGACAGCCCAGTTCTAGAGGGTTGAATAATGAGCTAATGTTGGACTTTTGGAGAGATGTGAGTTTAATATTTTTAGAGCATAATTCATTTATAAGATGTAATTTTAAGTAAGATGGCTTAGAATCTAGGTAATGTGAGGAATATAAAGATCACATGAAAAATCTGAATTGGTTTTACTTAGACTGAATTAACAGGATTATGAAGTAACATAACAAAAGACTATTGACAGTCATACCAAGAATTATTAGGTAAAGTTTTGTCAATGACAGAACCAGGATCAGTCTTCTCCTATGCTTTGGAAGGTAGTAAACCCATTCTGATATAGGTAAGAAGTGATGAGATTGTGTATCACT
Source organism: Lynx rufus (assembly GCF_022079265.1). NCBI lineage: Eukaryota > Metazoa > Chordata > Mammalia > Carnivora > Felidae > Lynx > Lynx rufus. Next base: position 11,779,427 of record NW_025814837.1, on the reverse strand, counting down.
GTTTCTTACATAACATGTAAATCTACTTATAGTTGTAGAGTCCATTAAACTTTGAAGAAGCAGTGGCTGCTAAAAGGAATGTATACTATTGTTTGGAAAAAAAAAAAATGGGTGGGGGCAAAGGAAAGAAGTAAACCATGGAGAAAATTGAGGCATATGTTCTTAACAGTAAAATGCTATATAATTCCATATTCTTGCATATCATCTCCCATAAACTATTTCTTCTAAAGGTTTTCTATTTAGTAATTTTTTTTCAGTATGATGCTTCTAATTTCTTCTAACAGATCAAGTCAGTATCCATTGGGCATAAAAATAATGACATTACATTCCACTTTGGTTTGGTTGCTTCAGTCTACGTTTTGGGGGGTTATAGTCCCAAAAGGCAAAATAAGGAAAACATGATAATCAGGTTCTCAATGAATGCCTGATAAGAATTGATGTATTTAATTTTCTTTGGTCTCCAGTATGGAGACCGGGCACTGTCTTTTTGCAATTCCCAAGCAAACTGCCTTCCTTCCTACAATCTTACTTAAACTTGCACACTCACAGTACACACTAACTACTATTTCATGTTCTTTTAATGATTAGAGAAAGGTGGGATCACACACAACCACATTATGTCTTGCTATCTTTTCTATGTTAAGCCATATAACTGCCTATTTTTTCCCATGTTATCTCTATGATGGCTTAGTAAAATTTATTAGTAAAGTCAGTTGAATAATTTCTTGCTCAACACATGGTACCTCTTAGTTTTTTCCCCCCTGAAGAAGAAGAAAAAATATTTTATTCAGCTTAATCTTTGCTATTTGAAAGTTTTTATTTTCTATTACCTCTGGGGTTTCAATTATTTTTATTTAGTCAATTTATTAGAATAGCATTGTGGATAGTATTGGTATCTATTATCATTTTTTAAAAAGAAAAGTTTCTAGAATTGTGGCACATTTCAGTGGTATAATGATTAAAATCTATGTGTCAGCAAGAGTTTCTCTATGAAATTTAAGAGGTTATGTCCTTTCTGTTTATTCCCTAAGGAGGTGAGCTTGTTAGATAAACATTCACCCATATTGGTAACATTGTCCAAAAGTCAACAGGAAAACTATATCTTATAAATGCATGAGAGGGTGCTTATGCTTTGGATACTTCACACTTTACTAAATAAAGGAACATTTCACTTAGTTAAGAATATTAATTATAGCATTTCCATTGCTTATAAAAATAGGGTAAAGCCAAAAATAGAAAATTTTAAACAATGACATAAATAACACCAAGTTAAACGCCTTCTCAATCCCTATGGAGGTGGGGCTTAAAAAAGTAGCCTTGTGCTCGGAAAATTATAAGATCTATACTATTTCTATTACTTTTTCTCCTAAGGGAGTCCTTCACATAATATTCATGCCTTATTATTTGCAATAAGGTATAACATATTTTTGAGGTGTTTTAGTAGATTATTGTTTATAATATTGATGCAGTTTGGAATTGGAAATGATTCTGAATATTATGCTGTCCTGAATTCTAAAATATTGAGGTTTAATGAGGTCAACTATATTTCTAAGACAAAAAAGAATTTAGTGGTACAGCTAAAGCTATTACTTTAGACTCCAAGTCAATTGTAATTGCTACATGTCACTTCCCCATCCCTGCTTCTCATCACTGGATGAGGACATTGTATTGATAACTGAGCCTTTGTCTCATTGTTTCTTTTCAAGTCAGAATATACAACAGGTTGACATGCAGGAAAGAATCTATCAACTAGTTTATAAATAATTGAGAATTAAGATTAATCATTTCTATTCCTTCAAAATTAAAGCAAAGTAAATAGAAGCAGAGTAAAAATTAATTGAGGTTTAAAATACATACTGAGAGGAAATTTTCAAACTCTAGTAAGAAAAATTTGCTTCAATTTCAGATTTGTTTATAGCCACAGAATAGAAATCTCTAATAATGAGTATTACAGACTCTTATATTCTGTAACTCTGCCCACTTTTGTGAGTCCTAGGAGGTCTCATGATTTATTCTTCTACGTAGGTAGTGAGGAAGTCTCAAATTTAGCATCACTTGCAAACTTAACCTGTGTGCTTGTTTACCTCTTCTCTGGATATTTAATAAATATCTAGTTTTTAAATGTATATAACAATCAAGATACATAAGAAAACTTTATTTAGATTGCAAGGGGTTTATTAATGTAATCCACATAATTTATATGTTATGCATTTGCTTTTAAATTTCTTTCTTCTTGAGAACTAAGGGAACTGAACACATTGGTATGAAGCTGAGAGGTTAGTGGATCTTGAGGATTTGAGGGGCAAACAAGGAATATAATAAAATCATGGAGTAGTAACTTTGGAGACATATAAGACAGAATGAGAAATCTGCTACTAACAGCTGTAACAGAGGTAACTGGAATACATGGGTTTTGGCTTTATGTTTTTTGTTTCCTCCAGTTTATTCAGTGCATATCCATACCCTTAACCACTTAATCCCTCCCCCTTTGGTATCTGATGACTCTTAAGCATAGTGTTGACAAATGCACATTTGCCTGAGTTCAAATCCCAGCTCCATCATTTATGAGCTGTGTAATCTTGGACAAAATTAGTTTTGCCTCTTTCTATATCTGTTAAATAGAAAGGACATTGAGGACATCTTTTAGAAAAGTTCCTGACACATTGAAAACAATTTTTTTATATTTATTGTTGTTCTTGTATTAATTATTTGTTTTATTTTTATTTTGTCTTCTCTGATATGGTAATCTCTTTGAGCAGGGATTATTATTTTCTGATCAAAACAACTCAGGCAGGTATCCTGATCATCAGTAACTTATTGAGGACACAGGCAAGTTTCTGCTAATGATTTCACTAATCCACTGAATTCATAACAATTTTTTCAGTCAGCCAAGAAGAGATCAGTAAAATAGAGATTTAAGCAGATAAGTATTCATTTTAGTTAGGGGGTTAGTATTCATTTTTCAGTTTGATTCTTAGCTTTATGTTCTATCAAAAGGCTAAAGGTGACCTTCCGAAATGTTTATTAAGAATTCAGAGACTTTCTGGGAATGCAAGGTGGTGCAGCCACTCTAGAAAACAGTATGGAGGTTCCTCAAAAAACTAAAAATATAACTACCCAACAACCCAGCAATTGCACTACTAGGCATTTATCCAAGGGATATAGGTGTGCTGTTTTGAAGGGACACATGCACCCCCATGTTTATAGCAGCACTATCAACAATAGCCAAAGTATGGAAAGAGCCCAAATGTCCATTGATGGAGGAATGGATAAAGATGTGGTGTATATATACATATATATACATATACATATATGTATTAAGGGCATTAAGGGCATTAAGGAATCTACTCCTGAAATCATTGTTTTCACTATATGCTAACTAATTTGGATATAAATTTTAAAAAATAAAAAATAAAATTAAAAAAAAGAATTCAGAGACTTTCTGTGTTCTGACAAATGCTTGACTAAAATTGTTTTTTAAGAGCGAATTTTTCTTGAATTTCTTCAATAAAATCTTATATACATACATCGAAAAGCATCTACTGAAGCTTCCATTAACTTTTACAGAAAGACTCTAATAATAGGAATATCTAATATTAAGAACATAATTCATCCTTGGATTATTAGTTGTCTTTTCTATTTCAGAAATAGTTAATAGAGCTTCCTCTTTGGGTTATAAGTGGAGGTGGAAGGTATAGTTGCACAAAATATTTTGATCAATTCTACTTTAAAGGTGAGAAATTCAAAGAGATGGTTATTCAAATATTCTGATATGTATATTTAGAATATGTATACAGGAAGATATATACTATATATTAGAAAAATATATTTATATGGAAAAATCAGAAAGCCCAAACCATAGAGAAACAAAATATTTTTTTCAATAGTCTTAACTGGATCTGCTGTTACAAAAATGTGGCAGCAGTCATAAGGATGAATTGTATCAGTGGACAATACATGACCAGAACAGATACTAGTACTTTTTGAGATTTGCTGGCTTGTGAAACAGCTTTTCACTCAAGTAGAACTGATTCATATTGAATTCCATGGGCATTTGAACAAGTACTTGGTTTGAGTAGGAGTATAGGAAGTCCTTTTTAAATTGCCTGAAATAAAGTTGTTGAAAACAGCAAATGTGTTCTACAACTGTGGTGAACTAAACAATACAATGAAATCATTGAGCAGTCAGTTCTGCAGAGCATCAATCTTATGGTTAAAAATCTAAGCTGAAAAATTGATATAATTATTTCCCACAGGGAGTGGGGTTTAAAGTTAAAATAGATGTTTTTTTCTTTACCTTTTTGCACATTAGAATATATTATACTAAGCAAAATAAGTCAGAGAAAGATAAATACCATATGATTTCACTCATACGTGGAAGTTGAGAAACAAAACCATGAACATAGGGGAATGACAATAGAGAGAGAGAGAGGAAAGCAAACCATAAGAAACCCTTTAATATAGAGAACAAACTGAGGATGATGGGGGAGGGGGGTGGTTGATAGGTCTTTTGGACGGGTAGAATGAATGATGGGTATTAAAGAGAGCACTTGTGAAGTCTCGGAAGATGGCGGCGTAGGAGGACGCTGGGCTCACCGCGCGTCCTGCTGATCACTTAGATTCCACCTACACCTGCCTAAATAACCCAGAAAACAGCCAGAGGATTAGCAGAACGGAGTCGCCAGACCCAAGCACAGACGAGAGGCCCACAGAAGAGGGTAGGAAGGGCGGCGAGGCGGTGCGCGCTCCACGGACTGGCGGGAGGGAGCCGGGGTGGAGGGGCGGCTCGCCGGCCAAGCAGAGTCCCTGAGTCTGGCTTGCAAAAGCGGAGGGGCCTGACAGACTGTGTTCCGACAGCAAGCGCGACTTAGCGTCTGGGAGGTCATAAGTTAACAGCTCTGCTCCAAAAGCGGGAAGGCTGGAGGACAAAGGGAGGGAGAGCTGCTGAGCCACCGGACAACAGAGCTCAGTTTGGTGGGGAACAAAGGCGCTCGCCAGCGCCATCTCCCCCGCCCATCCCCCAGCCAAAATCCCAAAGGGAACCGGTTCCGGCCAGGGAAATTGCTCGCTCCGCGCAAACACCCAACTCTGTGCTTCTGCGGAGCCAAACCTCCGGCAGCGGATCTGACTCCCTCCCGCTGCCACAGGGCCCATCCTGAAGTGGATCACCTAAGGAGAAGCGAGCTAAGCCTGCCCCCCCGCCGCCGTGCACCTTGCCTACCCACCCCAGCTAATACGCCAGATCCCCAGCATCACAAGCCTGGCAGTGTGCAAGTAGCCCAGATGGGCCACACCACCCCACAGTGAATCCCGCCCCTAGGAGAGGGGAAGAGAAAGCACACACCAGTCTGACTGTGGCCCCAGCGGTGGGCTGGGGGCAGACATCAGGTCGGACAGCGGCCCCGCCCACCAACTCCAGTTATACACCACAGCACAGGGGAAGTGCCCTGCAGGCCCTCACCACACCAGGGACTATCCAAAATGACCAAGCGGAAGAATTCCCCTCAAAAGAATCTCCAGGAAATAAAAACAGCTAATGAGCTGATCAAAAAGGATTTAAATAATATCACAGAAAGTGAATTTAGAATAATAGTCATAAAATTAATCGCTGGGCTTGAAAACAGTATACAGGACAGCAGAGAATCTCTTGCTACAGAGATCAAGGGACTAAGGAACAGTCACGAGGAGCTGAAAAACGCTTTAAATGAAATGCAAAACAAAATGGAAACGACCACAGCTCAGATGGAAGAGGCAGAGGAGAGAATAGGTGAACTAGAAGATAAAGTTATGGAAAAAGAGGAAGCTGAGAAAAAGAGAGATAAAAAAATCCAGGAGTATGAGGGGAAAATTAGAGAACTAAGTGATACACTAAAAAGAAATAATATACGCATAATTGGTATCCCAGAGGAGGAAGAGAGAGGGAAAGGTGCTGAAGGGGTACTTGAAGAAATCATAGCTGAGAACTTCCCAGATCTGGGGAAGGAAAAAGGCATTGAAATCCAAGAGGCACAGAGAACTCCCTTCAGACGTAACTTGAATCGATCTTCTGCACGACATATCATAGTGAAACTGGCAAAATACAAGGATAAAGAGAAAATTCTGAAAGCAGCAAGGGGTAAACGTGCCCTCACATATAAAGGGAGACCTATAAGACTCGTGACTGATCTCTCTTTTGAAACTTGGCAGGCCAGAAAGAATTGGCACGAGATTTTCAGGGTGCTAGACAGCAAAAATATGCAGCCGAGAATCCTTTATCCAGCAAGTCTGTCATTTAAAATAGAAGGAGAGATAAAGGTCTTCACAAACAAACAAAAACTGAAGGAATTTGTCACCACTAAACCAGCCCTACAAGAGATCCTAAGGGGGACCCTGTGAGACAAAGTACCAGAGACATCACTACAAGCATAAAACATACAGACATCACAATGACTCTAAACCCGTATCTTTCTATAATAACACTGAATGTAAATGGATTAAATGCGCCAACCAAAAGACATAGGGTATCAGAATGGATAAAAAAACAAGACCCATCTATTTGCTGTCTACAAGAGACTCATTTTAGACCTGAGGACACCTTTAGATTGAGAGTGAGGGGATGGAGAACTATTTATCATGCTACTGGAAGCCAGAAGAAAGCTGGAGTAGCCATACTTATATCAGACAAACTAGACTTTAAATTAAAGGCTGTAACAAGAGATGAAGAAGGACATTATATAATAGTTACAGGGTCTATCCATCAGGAAGAGCTAACAATTATAAATGTCTATGCGCCGAATACCGGAGCCCCCAAGTATATAAAACAATTACTCATAAACAGAAGCAACATTGATAAGAATGTGGTAATTGCAGGGGACTTTAACACCCCACTTACAGAAATGGATAGATCATCTAGACACACGGTCAATAAAGAAACAAGGGCCCTGAATGAGACATTGGATCAGATGGACTTGACAGATCTATTTAGAACTCTGCATCCCAAAGCAACAGAATATACTTTCTTCTCGAGTGCACATGGAACATTCTCCAAGATAGATCATATACTGGGTCACAAAACAGCCCTTCATAAGTTTACAAGAATTGAAATTATACCATGCATACTTTCAGACCACAATGCTATGAAGCTTGAAATCAACCACAGGAAAAAGTCTGGAAAACCTCCAAAAGCATGGAGGTTAAAGAACACCCTACTAACGAATGAGTAGGTCAACCAGGCAATTAGAGAAGAAATCAAAAAATATATGGAAACAAACGAAAATGAAAATACAACAATCCAAACGCTTTGGGATGCAGCGAAGGCAGTCCTGAGAGGAAAATACATTGCAATCCAGGCCTATCTCAAGAAACAAGAAAAATCCCAAATACAAAATCTAACAGCACACCTAAAGGAAATAGAAGCAGAACAGCAAAGGCAGGCTAAACCCAGCAGAAGAAGAGAAATAATAAAGATCAGAGCAGAAATAAACAATATAGAATCTACAAAAACTGTAGAGCAGATCAACGAAACCAAGAGTTGGTTTTTTGAAAAAATAAACAAAATTGACAAACCTCTAGCCAGGCTTCTCAAAAAGAAAAGGGAGATGACCCAAATAGATAAAATCATGAATGAAAATGGAATGATTACAACCAATCCCTCAGAGATACAAACAATTATCAGGGAATACTATGAAAAATTATATGCCAACAAATTGGACAACCTTGAAGAAATGGACAAATTCCTGAACACCCACACTCTTCCAAAACTCAATCAGGAGGAAATAGAAAGCTTGAACAGACCCATCACCAGCGAAGAAATTGAATCGGTTATCAAAAATCTCCCAACAAATAAGAGTCCAGGACCAGATGGCTTCCCAGGGGAGTTCTACCAGACGTTTAAAGCAGAGATAATACCTATCCTTCTCAAGCTATTCCAAGAAATAGAAAGGGAAGGAAAACTTCCAGACTCATTCTATGAAGCCAGTATTACTTTGATTCCTAAACCAGACAGAGACCCAGTAAAAAAAGAGAACTACAGGCCAATATCCCTGATGAATATGGATGCAAAAATTCTCAATAAGATACTAGCAAATCGAATTCAACAGCATATAAAAAGAATTATTCATCATGATCAAGTGGGATTCATTCCTGGGATGCAGGGCTGGTTCAACATTCGCAAATCAATCAACGTGATACATCACATTAACAAAAAAAAAAGAGAAGAACCATATGATCCTGTCAATCGATGCAGAAAAGGCCTTTGACAAAATCCAGCACCCCTTCTTAATAAAAACCCTTGAGAAAGTCGGGATAGAAGGAACATACTTAAAGATCATAAAAGCCATTTATGAAAAGCCCACAGCTAACATCATCCTCAACGGGGAAAAACTGAGAGCTTTTTCCCTGAGATCAGGAACACGACAGGGATGCCCACTCTCACCGCTGTTGTTTAACATAGTGCTGGAAGTTCTAGCATCAGCAATCAGACAACAAAAGGAAATCAAAGGCATCAAAATTGGCAAAGATGAAGTCAAGCTTTCGCTTTTTGCAGATGACATGATATTATACATGGAAAATCCGATAGACTCCACCAAAAGTCTGCTAGAACTGATACATGAATTCAGCAAAGTTGCAGGATACAAAATCAATGTACAGAAATCGGTTGCATTCTTATACACTAACAATGAAGCAACAGAAAGACAAATAAAGAAACTGATCCCATTCACAATTGCACCAAGAAGCATAAAATACCTAGGAATAAATCTAACCAAAGATGTAAAGGATCTGTATGCTGAAAACTATAGAAAGCTTATGAAGGTAATTGAAGAAGATTTAAAGAAATGGAAAGACATTCCCTGCTCATGGATTGGAAAAATAAATATTGTCAAAATGTCAATACTACCCAAAGCCATCTACACATTCAATGCAATCCCAATCAAAATTGCACCAGCATTCTTCTCAAAACTAGAACAAGCAATCCTAAAATTCATATGGAATCACAAAAGGCCCCGAATAGCCAAAGGAATTTTGAAGCAGAAGACCAAAGCAGGAGGCATCACAATCCCAGACTTTAGCCTCTACTACAAAGCTGTTATCATCAAGACAGCATGGTATTGGCACAAAAACAGACACACAGACCAATGGAATAGAATAGAAACCCCGGAACTAGACCCACAAATGTATGGCCAACTCATCTTTGACAAAGCAGGAAAGAACATCCAATGGAAAAAAGACAGCCTCTTTAACAAATGGTGCTGGGAGAACTGGACAGCAACATGCAGAAGGTTGAAACTAGACCACTTTCTCACACCATTTACAAAAATAAACTCAAAATGGATAAAGGACCTAAATGTGAGACAGGAAACCATCAAAACCTTAGAGGAGAAAGCAGGAAAAGACCTCTCTGACCTCAGCCGTAGCAATCTCTTACTCGACACATCCCCAAAGGCAAGGGAATTAAAAGCAAAAGTGAATTACTGGGACCTTATGAAGATAAAAAGCTTCTGCACAGCAAAGGAAACAACCAACAAAACTAAAAGGCAACCAACGGAATGGGAAAAGATATTTGCAAATGACATATCAGACAAAGGGCTAGTATCTAAAATCTATAAAGAGCTCACCAAACTCCACACCCGAAAAACAAATAACCCAGTGAAGAAATGGGCAGAAAACATGAATAGACACTTCTCTAAAGAAGACATCCAGATGGCCAACAGGCACATGAAAAGATGTTCAGCGTCGCTCCTTATCAGGGAAATACAAATCAAAACCACACTCAGGTATCACCTCACGCCAGTCAGAGTGGCCAAAATGAACAAATCAGGAGACTATAGATGCTGGAGAGGATGTGGAGAAACGGGAACCCTCTTGCACTGTTGGTGGGAATGCAAATTGGTGCAGCCGCTCTGGAAAGCAGTGTGGAGGTTCCTCAGAAAATTAAAAATAGACCTACCCTATGACCCAGCAATAGCACTGCTAGGAATCTACCCAAGGGATACAGGAGTACTGATGCATAGGGGCACTTGTACCCCAATGTTCATAGCAGCACTCTCAACAATAGCCAAATTATGGAAAGAGCCTAAATGTCCATCAACTGATGAATGGATAAAGAAATTGTGGTTTATATACACAATGGAATACTACGTAGCAATGAGAAAAAATGAAATATGGCCTTTTGTAGCAACGTGGATGGAACTGGAGAGTGTGATGCTAAGTGAAATAAGCCACACAGAGAAAGACAGATACCATATGGTTTCACTCTTATGTGGATCCTGAGAAACTCAACAGGAACCCATGGGGGAGGGGAAGGAAAAAAAAAAAAAAAAGAGGTTAGAGTGGGAGAGAGCCAAAGCATAAGAGACTGTTAAAAACTGAGAACAAACTGAGGGTTGATGGGGGGTGGGAGGGAGGGGCGGGTGGGTGATGGGTATTGAGGAGGGCACCTTTTGGGATGAGCACTGGGTGTTGTATGGAAACCAATTTGTCAATAAATTTCATATAAAAAAAATAAAGAGAGCACTTGTGATGAGCACTGGGTGTTATATATAAGTGGTTAATTACTAACTTCTACACCTGGAACCAATACTACACTATATGTGAAAAAATAAAAATAAATGCATTTCTATGTGTCAAAAAAAGAGAGTATATATTATAAAATGAATCTAAAGCTTATAAATGAATGAGCACTAAAGACAAACAAGAAAAGGATCTGAATTTAGGTCAATTGGAACAAAGTTTCCCAAATATATATATATATACATAAATATCAGTAAATTACAAAATAGTGTCTGGAGATGAAATCATGTTTCTGTCCACTCCTTAATTTTTGCAAACAGATAAGTAAGTTGTGCTTGTGTTTGTTTTATTTTGCCTATTCACAAAAAATTGCTTTTACATAGATTCATAATTGACATTCGTAAGTGGAGTTCTTAGGGCAACATCAATTATTCTTTTGGTCCATGATATTTTTATTCTCATAATAATACTGACAAAAATTCCTTTTGTAGCATTTGATTCCTCTATCTGATCATATACAAAAACATTTATGGAAAGGGGAAATCAAGTTAGTCTTTACTAACAGCTGGAGAAAAGCCAACATGTATCAGTAATTTTCTGTGTAAGATTGTGATGAGCAAATGAATTGGAAACATGTTAAATTTCACCATTTATTTTTGCTTATTCAAGTACGGTTATGAGAAAAATATTCTATTTATTTATCTTATATTTGTGTAAGTTTTATATTCCAAACTTGCTGTTGAAACTTTAGTTATTTTGATCTTTGAAACAAGTAGTGGCAATTTACCAATAATCTTTGTTAGTGTTAATATTTGGTGAAATTTTCTCTACAGGCACCATTTTAAAAAAAAGTTAATTTCCTCTGTTACTGGCTTCAAGAAAATGAATTTCATGTTCTTAGACAAATTTAAAAAAAAGGCTATTGTGGAGATAATAGTTATCCAATCAATAGTGAATTATTATTGACATTCAGGCAATTTTATCATAATTTTACAGTTGTTTCTGACCTGAACTTCAATGGAATCGTCATCATCTTTTCTTTGATGTACATATTACTAATCTACTAACTTTAGGAGAAAAGAAAGGTTTCACTCTAATACCTGAAGGCTTAATTCCAGTATCTGATTAAACTGTCCAAGTGGAAAAAGTGAAACTGAGCATACAACCGAAGTTTTGTGAGTTCAAGTAATGAAAAGCCCTAGGCCTGACACTAATTTTTTGAATTTATATATTTCTTACTTGGCAACATAAACTCTTGGCTTACTTTGCTCTGGTTGTAAAATAAGCTGCTGCTCAAATCCCAGAAGAAGACTCTGGTCCATGAAAGTGTTTTACTGCTGAAACAAAAAGGATTACCTAACTCTAAATTTCATATTGAAATTAAAATTATTACCAAATTATCTGGACAGAACTTACATTATGCCTTCATGGTGATCCTTAATTCTGTCATAGAATCTTTAATAAATTCTTCAATTACTTATATCTTTGAGGAATGAAAGAGTTCTTATATATTTGTATATCTCCAGCACCTTGGACAGTGCATATACATTCAACACCATAAGACTTGCTAAATCAGTGAGTTGAATTTAACTATATTTTATGTACCTAGGGCAGTCAATAAAACACAGCATATAGACAGAATGACTAGAGTTGGCTATCTGTCAAATGTTTTTATGTTTCTACATCTTCATAATTTTTAATATGCTTTTTTAAAAGTTAAATCTGGCCATAGAAATGATCTAGTAGTTCAACCAGATTACATTATAGATCAAGAAACTGAGATTTAGAAATATCCTTGGAATAATATCCTATAATTTAAGACAAGCTTTTACATATAAAAATACAAATTTTCCAGCTTCCATATTCAAGACATAGAATAATTAGTTGATAAACTTATAGTGTGTCAAGTTGAGCCTGGCCATATATAGATCTTTGCCTATATAAATATACTTGGGTTAACTACCAAAGTAGCAAACTGGTAATACAAAAAATATATAAGATCTACACAACTCCTTTGATTGTCTCTTATTTTTTAGAGGAAAGAAGCAAGGTAAAAAAACAAGGTCTTTACAAGTCAAAAGAACCAAGAAACTGAGGCTTTTAACACTGATACCATTAGAGTGTGCAGGAGAATTCAAGGTCTTTCTATTACTGGAGTTTTATGCATAATTTTGTTTTCTATACTATACATACTTTTTTACATACAGTTAGATCAGTAGACATATAGATAGAGATACAGGTGTAGATATAGATATAGATATATTTTCATGCCTAAAAGTGCCCTATCCATGGCCTAAGACACTCGCTCATCTTGATAATTTTGACATTTACCTCTTGGCCTGAAGCAAACCAACTGCTGGTTCTTTTCTTTTGGCTTTGAGTGGTATGTATCTGCCATAAAACAAATCTGTAGATTAGGGGTGAGTTTTATCTGAAAAACTAATTTGTCATTTAGATTCTTTTTGTGGAAAGATTAAATTTCAAGGCCTAGTAGCCCTTTATGATTTCTGAGAAATTCAGCAGTGTGCTAGTCTATCATTAGATGAGAGATGATCCTTGATCATTGGAAATTTGAATTATTTTCCACTTCTATCCTCTTGGAACTAAAGCTTTTTATTTTTATTTTTTTTTAAGGCAGAGAAGCCATTATCAAATATAGTGATGGATATTTGTTTTCTCCTAGCTTTTATAAAATCTTAAGAAAACTTGGCACATTAAGATTTATTCACAAAACAAACCCCATAAGAAATAATGCATTATTTTGAATTGAATTAAATCGAGGCCTTCCTATAGCTATGGATTGATTACCTGTAGACTGTCTTTATTCTCTACCTATTTAAATATCTCTCTTCACCTCCAGTATCTCACTTATACTTGAGTGAGTCACCCCTCAAACCACTTGCTTTTATTCTGACATTCCTAATAGTCTCATCTCTAATTCTGTATGTTGCCTAAGGCACTGTATTAATGAATACACATGACTCTAACCCTATACCAGTCAGTGTCACCCATCAAGGAAACTTTCAGTCTTGTATTTTATCCTTTCAAGACATTGTTACTGGCTTTCCCTATAACAAAGGGAAGAAACAAAGAAGTTTCTCTAATAAGAAAGATTATGAGTTCTGTTTTATGCTTGTTGGGCTAATAGTAATGATGAAGTAGCCAAACTCAGTAAGTACTTAGAGATATAAGAATCAGGAAGAAGTCAACTAGAGATGTAGATTAGCAGTTCTTTGCAATGAGATTGAAACCATGATATTAAAAAAAAAAAAAAAGCAAACAATATTTTGAAATCTCTATAGGCTAAACTTACAAGTGATCAATCTTTTCTTTTTTTAAATGTTTATTTTTGAGGGAGAGAGTGAGTAGGGGAGGGACAGAGAGAGAGGGAGAGAGAGGATCCAAAGCCAGCTCCGTGCTGACAGCAAAGAGCCCGATGCTCTGGGCTTGAACCCAAAAACCGTGAGATCATGACCTGAGCCAAATTGGACCCTTAACTGACTGAGCCACCCAAGTGCCCCTACACATGACCAATCTTGAGGAAGGATGAATTCTATCAACATAAGTTGAAAAATATGGTAAAATAAAAGCTGAGCCAGCTACCAAATAACAAAGAAAATAAGTTTAAACTGTTTTGAAGCATTATGAAATACAAAGTAAAATAATTTGGGGTAATTATTTTTATAATAACTGTGTAGATCTGAAGTTACTTTTATAATAACTGTATAGATCTAAAGTCTTTAAATTATAAAATTATTTGTTTCTCTGATTGTACATTGAAATGAATGGTGAATTGAAAAGAAACTATTTTCATTTTTAAGAATTAGGTTCTACTCCTAATTTTGTCATGCAAAACATTTATTTTTTGTTTATTCACATAATAGCAACTTGATAATCACCTAATACACATTATTCAGCAAACTGTTTACACACCAAGACTTATTTTATCATTTGTAAAAAGTTAAATTTTTCATATAGCATTTGATGTGATTACATGACATAAATTGTGATAACCATCATATTATCTGCCAAATAGTAATTTATTTATTCCATTTAATTTTGATATAATTTATAGTTATTAATTAACTTATTATTTTCCATCCTGGTGCCAAACGTCATGTTATTCCTTGTTCTTCTACCTCCTATTTGTTAATAAACCAAATATAAAATTCTCAGGTGGTTATGAGTGCATGCAGACATTGCCAGAGGCTGAGAGGCCATTGATTTGATAGTTGTTGTTTTTGGATCAGTATGAGTCTGGCACTTCTAAGGACCTTTTACAGCCAACCTATCTTGGCTCACTGGGCAAAGTAAACTCCCAGGCCAATAAGAGAGGCCTGCTGAGTAAAATAAATCACTTGAAATGGCACAAAAGCAAGAGGGTTTTTTTTTGTTGTTGTTTTTTGTTTTTTGTTTTTTTTTTCATTTTTCAGTCCCAAACTGTGTTGATCTTCTTCCACCAAACACATATCCTATCTTGGAACCACAGATGACAGAAGGATCTTTAAAGGCAACAGTGGAAGAATAAAAAACCACCCACTTCCTGGGGTGAGAATAGAATGTCAAACAAAGAAGATAAAAAAGATTAAGGAAAGAAAAAAAAGTGGCATCATATTTTAGGCCTAATGATAAACATTCTAACTTAATTTAGATTTTATCTCCATGAATTTGAGTAGGAAAAAACATATACTCTCTGATAATTTTTTTTCCTTAAAATAAATTCAATAATATGCTTTAGAATGATAAATACTTATACGCCATATTTACCTCTTGTATATAACTGGAGTGTCCCATTGCTTTAACATAAAATCATTTCATGTTTATTTTTTTTTCTATTCTGAGTGTAATTGAAGAATAAATGCCCGAAGATAATGTTTTCTTAAAAGTTTATTTGATTTTAACCTGGCTGTGTATTTCTTTTCTGAAATTTCATTGGCATACAAAACATCCAATGTTTCTAAAAGGTCGAAAATCTTTGTTAAAGTAAGTAAGTGTGATTTATTTAAAGATTTGCCCCTGTCCTAAAAGATCAAGAGTTGTATCAAAAATACTTAACTGTATGCAACTTGATTCCTGGGACAGGCTTATATTGAAAACATAGATTCATTAAAGTCTGTTGAACTTAATTAATTTACTATTTTTAAATTAATAAATAAATGCCTTTTGAATTTTATCCATTTTACTTATAATTAAAAAATATTAGTGTTTATTTATTTTTTGAGAGAGAGTGACAGAGTGTGAGTGGGGGAAGTGCAGAGACAGAGGGAAACACAGAATCCAAAGCAGGCTCCAGGCGCTGAGCTGTCAGCACAGAGCCAGATGCAGGGCTTGAACTCGCAAACAGTGATATCACGACCTGAGCCGAAGTCAGACATTTAACCAACTGAACCACCCAGGCGCCCCCCTATTTTGCTTATAATTTGAAAATTCTGCCTGCATTTCTCACTGACCATTTAAATGAGTGTAACAACCATCCATGTGATTGCTCTTAGAGTAAAAAAAAAAAGCCTAACATTTAGAAGCAGGAAATTCTGTGTCACAATAGTTCTGTGACTTCACATAAGCTGTCCTCCCAGGACTTCATTTTTTTTCATTTGTGTAATTGCAGTGATGATGTTCTCTTCAACTCTCATCAGGATTGTTACTGTTATTATCCTGGATGGGATTTTGAGCTATTGGAATAAACTTTGCTACAAGGATGATGCCAGTCTATTGGAAAACTATTTAAAAAAAAAAAAACCCTTTCTACTTCTCTAGCAGTTTGTCTTTCAGCACAAGTATTATTTTTTCACCTCTTACTAATTATCACTTAACTCTTTTGGCACTTTCCAGACATCCACATAACTCTTAAAAAACTTTGGTTGACAATTGGACATAATGCTATCCTGAAATATGTGGAAAATAGATGGAAATAGATGGTAAAAAATAGTATACACTTATTTTCATGAGAAGCACAACATCAGCATGCTATTTATTTATTTATTTATTTATTTATTTCAAGAAGAAGGGGCTCACAACTGTACAGTTTTGGAGAACCCATACATTTTTTATGAGACGGTTTGTGTAATAAAACTAAAGTCGGGGGGGGGTAGAATTTGAAGTATCATTGAAAGTTGTTGGAATGACTAGAATGTGGAATCACGAATGAGTACAATAGCAAGAATAGCCTGTGCTCTATGCAGTGGTCCAAATGGATAGATCGGGATATCACTCAGTGAAAGAAGAAACATTTCTAGTTGGAAGAATGTGAGTACATACTTAGATATATTGAGTATAAGATATGTTTGTGGCAGCAGAAAGGTGGTGTCAGTTTGACTCAAAGAACTGAAATCATGGAACTCAGAGACCAGGCCTGGACATTAGCATCATCTGCACTTAGCGGGAGCCAACTCAAGTGTGGCTTGTGAATGAAGACTCCCACAGGAGTGCCAGGTGAGAAAAGAAAAGAATCAGATACCAAGTCTTTGGGAAATCCAAACATATAAAAGATAGGCATGAAAAAAGCCAGTTAAGGCGTTAGAAATAAGAGTAGCTAGGTGAAAATCAAGAGTGTGTTTTGTTACAGTAGTTTTAAAAAAGGACCAGGAAGGAGAGAGAGAAACAAGGAGGAATGCATTTTAGACATTAAATACAAATGACAAAAGCTGTGTTGTGAATGCAATCAAACACTTACAGTTAGTTTAAATAGTAGAATATTCCTGTGTCCAAAGCACTATGAACTAAGGACTTAGAGATGCAAGGTGCATTTTAAACAAGTGAGCAGGGAAAACTTATGGAATGACTGAGTGAGGAGCTCAGTAAAAGTGCCCCTTGAAAAGCAAAGATAAAATGGACATAATTATTCAAAAAAAAAAAGACTACTTTAGGATTCTGAAAATTGGCCAGAGACAACAAATTGAAAAATGTTTATTCAAGAAGTCTTAATGAGAATCTGTAGTCTTTTAGCCTGAGAAGGGTCTACTATTTCCCCTAATACAACTTCACTGTGTGGAGTACAGGGCAGGTCATGTGAATCTGTACCTTTGCTGCCAAAAAGCCTGATCTGATTTGGTACGGGATGTTAGAAAGATCCATGCCAGGGCACACTGCTGAAAACAACAAAGAAACAATCCAGGAACGATAGCTAACAATCTGGAGAGCCAACATCACACCTAGTTTAGTGCCATATTATAGTCTGCAGCAAGTGGCATACCAGCAGATCGGCCATAAGTTTCAGAGAAGTTCTGGGGAATTTGTCTTGATACACTTTCATGTAACCTAGATGGTCTGGATAAGCTTTCACATAACCATGGTGATCTTGAATATTGTGCGTTTATACATGGATCCATCCAAAATCAGGAAATACCAGAGAAAGCCTTAGTTGTCTATTTGTCTCTGGTTGACTATGAGGCTTTAAGTATATGGAAGTTAAAGGCCAGAGAAGAACTGTAAAAATATTGAACTTAGAATGTGTTTCCAAGACATACACAGATTTGTCAGCAAACAATGGTGCCTGCTGGCTCAATGACTTTAAGTACCACTGTTTACTAATTATTAACTGATCACTAAACTGTGGCAACCCAAGGGGAACCCCTAGGAATCTGGCTTAAAAAATAATAATTATTATAATAATATTAAAAACAAAAGAGAGGGGTAAATAAAAATAGTAATAAAAACTGAGCTGAGACTTCAGTGGCCATTCATTTTGGGGAGGACATACTACTTTGAATTATCCCAAAGGAACAAAAGAAGGATTGATTAGGATCTAGGCTGAAACAATATATTACCTAATAGTGTTCAGTTTTCAAATAATAATAATAATAATAATGAGATATAAAAAGAAATAAGAAATTGGAATGTATGCACTTGAAAAAACCAATTACTGGAAGTGTCCTAATGAGGGATTTAGCAGAGAAAGTATTCTTTCTTATATACACAATGGAATCCTGGACAAAGAAGCAAGAGAGAAAAGGCAGAAAATATATTTGAAGTGATGGCTGGCCACTTTCCATATATGATGAACAATTCGCAGGTCCAAGAAAATCAAGAGATTCTCAGTAGTATAAACACAAAGTGACCCACAACTAGATACATTGGATTTAAAATGCTAAAAACCAAAGATAAAATCTTGAAAGCAGCACCTATGTTACTTCTAATGCACTTTATTGATTACAGTGCTCACAAGTACAGCAGGGTTACTAAGCAGTGACTAGTTTCTACTGAAAGCCATTTTATACTCAAATAGTTCCAGAAATTGGTTAAGATTCCCAGTATGCAAAATTAAGACTCTAAAATATTACCAGTACGTGATTTTTTATAGAATTTAACGCTATGTCATGTCTTCAACAAAAGGCCCTCACCAGTTCTTTATCATCTGCTTTGATTGACTAGCCTATTACTGGCCCTTCTCAGAGAAATTTCTGTTCTCAATCTATCACTTACTACTGGGAATTGAAACAACTATAATTAGCTGTTAGAACTAGAATAGATAACTGAGCAAATCTGGGATCTGGGGATCTAGAAAACCCCCTGGACTATACTGCCTCAACCACAATCAGAGGGTAGACCTTACTGGGGAAGTGGTTAACAGACAAACTCCAGGACCCAGGTGGCTAAGCAAGTTGTGAGCATTCTAGGGTATAGATGCGTAGGACATTGTCAACTTGAAGGTCCATGATCTGCTGTTCACTAGGATCCAGGATTTTATGTGAAGACGGAATTGCAAAAGTGAGTCCGTCAGTGAAAAAGCCGAAGCTGTATGGCTTTCTATAACTTAGACTCAAAAGGCACACATGATGTCACTTTTATTTTAGTCTATTGGTTGAAGCAGTCTATAAGCCCACCCAGATTCAGGGTTCTATAAAGCCTTACCTCTCAATGAGAAGAGTGTCAAATAATTTGTAGCAGTGTTTTATTTTTATAATTTAATTTAATTTAACTTAATTTCTTTTTTCTTTTCTTTCCTTTGTTTTATATTATCAAGTTACCTAACATAGTGTAATCTTGGCTTTAGGAGTAGATTTCAGTGATTCATTATTTGCATATAACACCCAGTGCTCATCCCAACAAGTGCCCTCCTTAATGCTAATCACCCATTTTCCCTCATCAACCCTCAGTTCTCTGTATTTGTCTTCTATGGTTTGCCTCCCTCTCTGTTTTTATCTCATTTTTCCTTCCCTTTTCCTATGATCATCTGTTAAGTCTCTCAAATTCCACATATGAGTGAAATCATATCTTTCTCTGACTTATTTCCCTTAACATAATACCCTCCGGTTTCATCTACATTTTTGCAAATGGCAGGATTTCATTCTTTTTCATCACCAAGTAGTATTCCATTATATATATATATATATATATATATATATATATATATATATACACACATACCTACACCACATCTTCATTTTTGCAAATGGCAGGATTTCATTCTTTTTCATCACCAAGTAGTATTCCATTATATATATATATATATATATATATATATATATATATATATACACACATACCTACACCACATCTTCTTTATCTATTTATCAGTTGATGGACATTTGGGCTCTTCCATAACTTGATTATTGTTGATAGCAGTGCTATAAACATTGGGGTGCATGTGCCTCTTCGAATCAGCACTCCTGTGTCCTTTGGATAGATCCCTAGTAGTGCAATTGCTGGGTTATAGGGTAATTCTATCTTTAATTTTTTGAGGAACCTCCACACTGTTTTCCTGAGTGGCTGCACCAGTTTTTATTCCCACCAACAGTGCAAGAGGGTGCCGCTTTCTCTACATCCTTGCCAAAATCTCGTTTCCTGAGTTGTTAATTTTAGCCACTCTGACCATTATGAGGTCGTATCTCAATGTGATCTGATTTGTATTTCCCTGATGATGAGCTATGTTGATCATCTTTTCATGTGTTTGTTGGCCATCTGGATGTTTTCTTTGGAAAAGTGTCTATTCATGTCTTCTGCCCATTTCTTCACTGGATTATTTGCTTTTTGAGTGTTAAGTACAGATTTTAGATACTAAGCCTTTCTCTAATATGTCATTTGCAAATATCTTCCCCCATTCTATCAGATGCTTTTTAGTTTTGTTGATTGTTTCCTTTACTGCACAGAGGCTGTTCATCTTGATGAGGTCCCAATAGTTCATTTTTGCTTTTATTTGCTTTGCCTTTGGAGACATGTCAAGTAAGAAGTTGCTGCAGCCAAGGTCAAAGAAGTTACTGCCTGTTTTCTCCTGTAGGATTTTGATGGTTCCTTGTCTCACATTTAGGTCTTCCTTCCACTTTGAATTTATTTTTGTGTATGGTGTAAGAAAGTGGTCCAGTTTCATTCTTCTGCCTATTGCTGTCCAGTTCTCCCAGCACTATTTGCTAAAGAGACTGTCTTTATTCCATTGGATACTCAGCAGCTGTATTTTAAATCCACCACAGCCTGCCTTCTGACTTCAATTTATTTACTTTTTCCTTTCATAGGTAAAATACACATTTCTTTTCCCAACTCCCGACACCCACTTCTAGTTGCATTCCCTTATAGCATCAGACTTAAGGTCAGGCCTAGGATCTTATCTTTTAAATGAGGTCCAGGTGCAGAAGTTCCTTGAGTTTTGTTGTTTAAGTATGATTTATGTCAATATGAATACTTGTGAATTTAAAAAATAAGCCATTTTTCCTCATGCTCCCAACAATGGTGAGACAGACTTGGGAAAAACAAAGAAGACAAACCCATACACAAGGGGGAAAAGTGGGAGACACAGCAGTCTCTAGTCCATAGCAATTCTGAAGCCAGCCATGTGGACATGCTAGTTTCTTGATTACGCTTAGTGCTGTTCCCTGAGATTATGTTTTCAATGTGTCTGCTATTTGAGGAGGATGAAAGTCTTGGAAAAACTGTAGCCACAAACTAGATATCCCTTTGTTTAGCAAAATACTTAATGGATTTTTTGTTTGAGTAGACAGACTTAAATATATGGAAATAACTAGGCTGTTGTAATGTGAGACCAAAAAAGTAGTCATTGAAACAAGATGTAGATGTGTTTATCACATAATGGTCTCAGTAGTGGTGCAGAACTAGTAAGCTGGCTCAATATCATTGAGGATCCAGATTGTTCCAACTTCTTTAACTGCCATCCTTAGAGTTCCAAGAAGTCCCAAGAAAGACCGAAAGTACTTATAAAAACAAAGAACACAAAACTCATGTACACAGTAACAATCTTCTGTCAGACCCATGGAGGATGACTCTTTGATTATGTAAAATAGTTATGTTTTCACATAGTATTAGTTTTATGGAAAACTGGCTCTGTTAAATTAGATTGGAAAATGAATATAAATTTGCATTTAGTATATGATCTTTACTAAGCATACCCATATACAGATACCCTTCCTCATACACAAAAAAAATTGAACTAAAATCACTAAAATTCACAGCTATTACCTGTGGGCTTGGAAATTACAGGGATTTAATTTTTTTTCTGAAACGAAAGGAAATACTCATCCAAAAATCTTATGGCTGTCCTACTTCCTAATTTTACAAGCCCTTTGGGTATATATAGATACTGGTTTTAAGAGACAATCTATCCTTTTCCTTGTTTGATTCTTTGGGCAGTAATATAACTGGTTAGAAAAAAAAAGTATTTTACAGATGTGATTTTAAATTACTCATGGGCCCTTTCTTTTTCAGATAGATTACTGGAATGCTTTAATGATTGATGACTAGAAGCAAAGTCTGAGTCCTGGTCATAGACCTCATTGCTTTATTGCCCTCGCTGTTTGGTCGTTCCTAAATTAAATCACTACATTAGTGTGTTGAACAGTGACCCACAAAAATGTATATCCACCTGGAATCTCAGAATGTGACCTTATTTATAAGTAGGGTTTTTGCAGATATCATTAATAAAGATGAGGTCATACTGGGTTAGCGTGGACCCTAAATCCAATGACTGGTGCCTTTATAAGAAAAAGAGAGGACACATGGAGACCACACACACAGGGTAGAAGGCCATGTGACAACAGAGGCAGGAGTTGGAGTCATACAACTACTAGTCAAGGCAAGGATTGTCCAGAGACACCAGAACCTAGAATGAGTCAAGGAAGGATTCTTCCCTTGAGCCTAAAGAAAGCATGGCCCTGCTGATATTTGGATTTCAAATGTCTAGACTCCAGAACTGTGAGAGAATAAATTTCTCTTGTTTTAAGCCACCCAGTTGTGACAATTTGCTATGGCAACCCTATGAAACTAATATGATTATGTTGCAGATAAAGGAACTTATTGTATTAAAATTACCTGAGATAAATAACAATATGTGAGAAGCATTTTATAAATATACTATGTATATCATGCTATATATAATGGATTATATATATTTATAATATTACTCATATATGCTTAATAAAAACATAGGCTTTGTGATACAAAAATAAATAAATAGATAAATAAATAAAAGCTTAATGTAACTGCTTATCAAAAGATAATATTTTGTTAGTTATCAACTGCTATGCAAATGTTGGTGATACACAAGTTTATACATTTTAGCTTCTGATCCCATCTATAATATAAATAAGTATGATTTCATTTTCCCCACCCACATTCTAAAACCATCATTAGCAGAGATATAAATTATTCCACATATTTTATACAGTTCATCTCAATGAAGGATGAAACTTAAAAACTTGGGCTTATAAATCAGGGGCAATGCAGACAACATGCCACTGAGTAAATATATGAGAGTTCAATATAATTTTCTCTTATCTACATTATTTTCTGGGAATGCAGGCTTAATTACTAAATTAAATCAATTAATTTTGAATGCACATACTGTAAATAATTATAGTCACAATTTGGATACCAATACTGCATTATACAGAATTTATGTTTGCTTTCATTTATTTAATCACTGGTTCTTATTAGAAAAGAACAATGAGGTATTTGGAGTCTAAATGATGTTTCCAGCATGTTTTGAAAAAAGAAAACAGTAAATATTGAAATAATTATGTAAGTCTAGAGAATAAGTTTGAAATAATAAATATTTATTGAGTTTTAATTTAATGTATGTAGCATTCCAGAACATGTAGTGAGAAAAAATGAAACAGCTTGTATGAAGCCTCCATGTCCAGTAAAATGGAAACAATACCTAAATACTGTAGTATTAAATGAGGTACCATAGGAGTGTCTGTCATTTGTTTGCAGATACATTCCCTTCCTTTCATCTGCTCTGCTAATTATCTCAGGAGCTAAATTTCTTCACCCTCTGTGTTCCATGAATGTTGACTTCCAACAAGGCTTGACCAGTGGCAGTCATGGTGGGAAACTGGGAGTTGAGAGGAAGGTATAAACCAAGATATTTTCCATCTTTACCTTTGTTTCAGTCAGTGGCTTCAGAAGTATCTCTCCTTGGTAGTTCCAGTCCCACTGGGCATCATCAAGCTCTGTGGCTCCTAATCAAAGAAATCATGTTTAGGAAAAGTACCATTATAGTTCTAGATTGCTGTGCAAAACATTGGCTATACACCAATATATGGATTTTAGCTTTTAATTTCCTCTGTAATGCAGTTTGAAAATATTTCTCTCCTTCCTCGACCACGTTCTGAAACCAATTATTACTAATGTGGCATTTTTCCAGGCCATTTATCATTCTAACCATCCCCTCCTTATCTGTTAATGTTCTTTTTAGATATAAATTATTGTTAAGAGAATTAAGTCCCATACTTCAAAATTAATGTCAGTACTTCAGGATCTCAATTAATTCCCAATAAAATGAGTAGAAATAATATCATTAGAAATAATATCATTAATATGTAAACCAGTTTTTTTATCCTCATGCTCCATGATCTTATCCTGTTTCCACTTCCTATTTGGTTCCTTTTTTTTAACTGTTCCCTATCTTCTTCTCCTACTTTCTTTCCTTTCCTATAAATAAGAACTATTGCCATCTGTCCTGCCAGCTTAACAGGGTTTCTGTGAAAGCAAAATAAGCATCTGCATCTAATAGTGTTTTGTAAACTGTAAAGAATTATTCATATTAGTGTATCATTTTGCACTGGCTTTTCTTTTTCATTTCCCCAGGCATACCAAGATTGATTATTTTTTCTTTGTCTTTTTATTTTTTGTCTAATTTTTTTTTTTTGCTGTTAATTTCAAGTTAGATAACATAACATACATTGTAGTCTTGGCTTCAGGAGTAGAACCCAGTGATTCTTCTCTTACATATGACAGCCAGTGTTCATCCCCAAAAGTGCCCTCTTTAATGCCCATCACCTATTTAACCATATCCCCACCCAACTCCCCTCCAACAACCCTCAGTTTCTTCTCTGTATTTAAGCGTCTCTTTATGGTTTGCTTCCCTCTCTGTTTTTATTTTGTTATGCTAAGCAAAATAAGTCCATCAGAGAAAGACAGGTATCATATGATTTCACTCATATGTGGAATTTGAGAAACACAACAGATGAACATAGGGGAAGGGAAGGGAAAATAAGATAAAAACAGAGAGGGAGACAAATCCAAGACTGATTTTCAATGCTTTTTGTTTTATCCTACAAATGTCTTAGAATACACATTAGTTTTTTGTAAACGGATTTTGATTCTCTTTCTAATTCTGACACAGTTGGCAACTATCTGCTCATACTTTTTACTTCAGCTTCCTACCATCACCTACTTCATTCTCATTAGGTCCAAAAGCAAACTCCTCATTATTGTTCAAAAACTGATTTATTGTGCTCTGTTGCCTATCTGCATTTGGTCTGTGAATACTTTTTTTTCTTTTGATTCCATAGTCTAAAATACTGATATCACTTTTTACTCCATTTTTCTTACACATTTTATTCCTTACCTCCAAACCCCCAGATTTTTAAATTTTTCTTTCATGTCTTTTGTCCTTCCTTCCTTTTGCTATTTTCAGTTTTTTCATCACTGTTGTTGATTTTTCCTTTTACCATTGTTTTAAGGAGTTACTAAATTTGCATTTGTCTAGCATTTATTTCAGTGAAGATCAGGCAGGAAATCACAGTTGATATTTGTTCCATGTGGAAGTTTAAAATGGAATAACATGAGATTGTCAACAGAAAATGTTGACACAACTCAGGATTTAGCAACAGCAGAATGCTGCCACCACCATGTGGGCTGGAGGAAAAGAGAGAGCAGAGTTCATCCCTGTTTTAATATTGTAACTGAAAGTGCTGAGTTTAATTTTAGGCACCACATTATAAGAAGGATATTGAAAGTTAAGGAGAGGGATATTATGATGGTGAAATGGCTGGAGAATGTCAAGTGAATAATCACTGAGAAAACTATAATTACTTTGCCTAAAGAATAGGTGGAGTGCTGACAACAGGAAGGCTATATCAATAGCTGTTTCCAAATATTTAAAGAATATTAATGGAAATATATACACAGTGCTTTTTGTCATACCTAAGAGAGCTTGGAAGCTTATGACATTGATTTTGCTCAATGTGAAGCCCGATTTTAGAGTATTTAATGCTTCCTCAAAATACACTGTGCCTTGAAATAATGAATACACTATCATAAACATGATATTAGAATACTCACCTATAGGTTGACATTTGAAGATAAAGAAAAATGTTAGCAATGTGAAGGAGTAAAAACAATATAGCTTCATAAGTTCTTGGCAAATTTTAAGATTTAATATTAGATGGGGAAGAATATCAAATAAGTTCAAAATGGGTCATTAAGATTTTCACATGCTACAGAAAATTAAAGATCAAGATAAACCAGGATGTGTTGTTTGTTTTTTTTTTTCCTTGACAAATGATAGTTTCACCAGTGAAACTTTCATGAGTACATTTATTTGGGCATTTATGAGTACAAAACTAAGTTGGCAAATAGAGTTATTGGTATAGATCACTAAACTAAGGAGAAAAATAAATCACTATAGGGAAGGAACATCAGTGTCAAATGGACTTTTGCAGGCTACAAAAGTAGCCACTTATGCTTACATACTGTGAAGACAGAGTATTACAATAAAGACAGAAGCAGAGATTTTACTATAAAATAGGATAATTAGGTGATAGAAATGATGCAAAGAATAGTGTAGACAGAGACCTAATCACGCCAGTCAAGAGGGAGCCAATAAAGAAGAAAGTTATGGCTCTAGAAGGAAGATTCAAGTCTCATAGTTCTTAATATTTCCTACCGTAAACAAGGCAAAAAAGCCAAAGCTCTCCCTCCTATTACTATAAAAAATATCAAAGTTCCACTCGGCTTTATTCACTTCAGAGTGCTTCTGGGTCTTTCAACCTTATTTCACATCTTGTCCTTGCCACCTGTAGTCCTCAAGGATAGACTTAATCTTCTTCCAAGCTCAGGATCTTTTTGGAAGATCCTTCAGGTTGCAGGTAGGTTGGGTGAACCAGATGTGCCTTTTCTAGACAAGGAAAGAAAGGATGAAGTATACACACACACACACACACACACACACACACACACACACACACATATACATGTCAGGCAAATGTTAGGAAGGGCAGGGTATAATTGACTTCAGTCTTCAATTAACAGAGTTTTTATTTCTGAGAATGGCAGCAGTAGATAAGATTTAGAGTTTGAAGAGAGTTTGGCTTTTGGAAATAGCACTATGAGAAGTGCAGTATAGTTGAGTAAGAGGATTACTGAGCATCACTCAGGAAATGATTGGAAGATAGAAAGTATAACAGTGTAACAAGTCAAAATTTCATGGTTTGGCATTTTCCTCTATTATAATTTCCCATGTTTGTGTGAGGGATAAGAATGTAAATAAAATTGGTGTTTAAAAAGCAATGAAGCTTGTTATCAATAGGAAAACAATTTCTTCACAAAGTTTATTTTAAGAGAGACTAGGGAGTGAAGAGTTTTGAGAGTTTTGGTAAGGAAGAAAAACAGAAGAAAAGATACACAATATCTTTTTAACATACAATAGCATATAAGCAGACTCAATTTTTTAAAATCAAATAAAAGTACAAGAACATATTTCAAGGCAAACATGAAAATATTCTGGTTACTTTATGTTTTGCCCCACTTCAATTCAGTGAGTCTATTCTGACTTAATTTAACAATAATCTCATGGATTTCTTTACGTAAGCATTGAGCCTGATAGTTTGGGACATTCCTATAATCCTGTGTAAACAAAAATGGTCTTGATAATTTAGTTTGTTCAGATTCTGTCAGCCTCAAGAACAGTCCCAATACATATAGGTGTGTCTATTAGATTCATTTACATTTAAATTTTCTTTTTAAACTATAACTGTCCAATAGTACACCTTGATGTCTTTTCCGTGTGCTCTGGGGAAAGATGACTCTCCTATCAAAAAAATGATTAAAAATATTAATAGTTGTTATATGTGTGTGGTTGAATTGGAGATTTAAAAAATCTTCATTCTATGTCTATTTTCTAAATTATTCTTTGAACATAAATACTTGTTAGAGAAACATGAGTATTTTAATATATGTATATAACATTTTCTGTGTGTGTGTGTGTGTGTGTGTGTAAACAGGAATGTGAATGATAAATAGATTCTATATTGGAAACTCGCTCAGTAGAACATGACAAAAATGGCAAGAGTTCCCAAATTTTTATTGTACAATGATGTGACCCAATCCGGATGAGTCAAAAGTGGGCTAACAGAATAACAACGGATGATTTAGCAACCATTTAAATAAGTGTGCGGGGACCAGAAGTAGACAGAGTAAGACATTTGTGATTCCAGGAGGAGAAAATCTGTCCAAAATTGTGGAGGATGCGAAGAGTGCTGTAATGATACTGATCGGATTGAAACTCTCCCAATGAGTTGCTGGTATAAAGTTGAGACAATGAAACTAAAGGCAGGGGAAAGCTAATCCATTCTAGACAAATTATCTACCATGTGCAAAAGCACAGGGATTAGAAACATAAATTAGGACAGATAGGAAAAAAATGATGAGAAATTTGCTTTTTTTCTTACACTTTTGAGTCTGCTCTAAAGATTAAGTAAGACTTTGGGAAATGATACATCTTTCATATCAATCTATATAATTGACTCTGGATAGTCAGAATTACAGTGATAGTTGAATTAGAGTATGTGGCAATGCATTTTTTATGTTTAAGTGATATCTGCTGATACTCCAAAAGTGTATGATTATTTAGAATCATGGTCATGCTCCAAAAGTAAGAAGTTAAATGTTGTTAACTGACAATTGTGATGTATTTAATTGCTGCCTTCTAAAAAGAGCAGACTAAATAGAGGGAAGCCCTTTTCAAAACTCATTAAAAGAAAAGCATAATTATAGTAACTTCTATTTAGAATATAAAGGCTAATTCCAAAGATCCAAAAGTGTCTGTTGGAATTTATCTTGAAATGTCAGACAATCTGTTATGAAACAATATGGTTGCCTGTGTGAAGAAATATGTTCATGCCAAACCAGTTAGTAGGAAGATCATTAACAAATAGTATAAACAGAGAAGTAAAAAGATGGATCCCCTAAGGAGATGAAGTATTTATGTATCTTGGCTCAGAAATTCACTTGTGTTCAGCCCAACAGGTAGTCCCATACAAAGATACCATCTGCCCAATGAAATAAAACAAATTTTAGGTTTCAAATAATATAGACTACAACAATCCAAATTCATGTGAATGTATAAGAGCATCTTCTCATACCAACTCTAAAGAGAAAAAAAAATATTTTCCCTTGGGACAATTAGTTAGGATAATGTAGACTCACCCAGAAGAGTAGGCTACATAGCATGTTAGAACATGTGAATGTAAGGGAAATTGCTAAATAGGAGATTGATTAAATATTCCCACCTTTCTACCCTAACTTCCCAGTCCAATTAGACTATAGAACTGAGGATTAAGTTAATCATAGTTCTTGGCAGGGTATCATCATGAGCACCCACATGGACCCTCTCTTGATGATTAATTTGATTTTATTCCCATGTAATTCTCTCCTTCATCCCTCATCCTACTGACAACCATTCAGGTAGACTTCATTTGTTCATATAAAATGTGTTTGGTGATGCATGTTTTATTAACACATGGTAAGGTCATTTATAACATATCTCATATTTCTTTTTTGCTTTTCATTGAGATTTATATATGTGTATATATATATATATATTTTTTTTTTGTTTGTTTGTTTGTTTGTTTAATCCATGTGACTAAACTTTTGTCTAACTAGTTACTTTTAACTTTGCCAGTACTGCGATATCCATCCTCTACATTTGCCTAGTGTCCTTCCTAAAGATGGATACCTAGATTCCTATCATATTCTAAATTTTTACCATAAACATTCCCGCAAGGAACATTCTTGTGCTTAGCCCTTAATAGATCTATGTGAGAGAGAGAAAAAAATTGTATTTATATGGTGGAATTGCATGTTCATGAGATAATAGATTATTTTATTTTTAGTTGACTCTTGCCATATTGCTTGCCAAAATGACTACAACTGTTGACATTGCTGGAAGGTAAAATGAATGTTTATATATAAATCAACGTTCCCACAAATAACATTATCCAGTTGTCTGATTTTTTTTCAAATAGGTGGAAAAAGTGTGAAGTATGTGCTTTCTCCTTTTCTACCTATTTCTTTTTTTCCCAATTAGTAATAAATATGATTGTTCCTTCATATACCAGTTAACCTTGTGGTTTTACTCTTTAGTAAATTACCGAATTGACAGATTTTACATTGAATTAAGAATGTCTCAGGGGGCCCCTGGGTGGCTCAGTCAGTTAAGTGTCACCCTTCGGCTCAGGTCATGATGTCATGGTTTGTGCGTTTGAGCCCCACATTGGACTCTGTACTGACAGCTCAGAGCCTGGATCCTGTTTCAGATTCTGTGTCTCTCTCTCTCTGCCCCTCCTCCAGTCACACTTTGTTTCTCTTTCAAACTAAATACACATTAAAAAAAGAAAAGAAAATAATAATGTCTTGGTAATATGAAGCATTGAAGATAATTCTAAAGGAAGGTAGAAAGAATGTGAATATCGGTGAGAGCATCATTATTTAAAACAATGCAGAGCCAAAGAGGATTCATTGCTCAGTAGTTGAATTACACTTCCCTGAGTTGGGAACCCTATTCTGTGCCCTACCAGTTATATCATCTTTGCACATGTGGTGGCGTTTTCTCATTTGAAAAGTAGGCATCATATTAGTACCCACTTCACAGACTCCCTGGGAAATTATATTAAATAATATAGAGAAGAGACTGAAAAAACAAAGCTCAGTCCTCACGAGCATTCAATAAATGAATGTTTTAAGAACCATTTCCTCTCAATTTTCCATTAATAATTTTAGATTTCTTTAATTTTGTACAGTTTTACCACATAATGTTATTAAGCAAATTAAATATTAATGAAGGGAAATAAATTCCATTCAAATGAACTCCAGATATTCATATCAGACCCCTTTGGCCATTTTGCTATGTACATATTCTGTCTTTCATAGCTCAGATGAACAAAGTTCACATGGAGACATGAACTGAAACCAAAAACCTGTTCTGTCAGCATCCTCCCTACATTTGTGAGATGTTCTGATTAGATGCTTTAAAAGGTTACCAGGACAACGGATGCTATCTTAAAAGTTAACTAAATAATGTACTCCAGAAAGGGAAACCATTACCAGCCATTTGTGAATTCATGTATCTCACTCTCCCCTCACAACCATGCTGCATTTATCTTCAGCCATTTTTCAATATATAAGCAAAACCTTAGTTGCAAGTGTTAATACTGCTTGTGTTCCTAATTAGATGAAATTTGCTACTTCTAGCTACAAATTTAGTTAAAAATTCTCATGTATTATCATGCTCATAAGTGAAATGTGTTCAGGGAAAACCATATAGAATTATGAACAATCCTACAAAAATCTCTTTACATGATCATATGAGAAGCTGTGGGAATTTAAAAAAACTATTGTCCTTTTAATCAGGGTAAAAGCTTTTTTCCTCTGCATTAGTAGGAAAAAAAACAGTTGAGAAAGCTTTGTCAAAGAAACATATTTTGGGGTGCCTAGGTGGCTGAGTCAGTTAAGCATCTGACTCTTGATCTCAGCTCAGGTCTCCATCTTAGGGGCATGAGTTCAAGCCCTGCACTGGGCTTTGTGCTAGGCGTGGAACCTACTAAAAAAAAGAAAAAAAAAAGTGGGGCAACTGGGTGGCCCAGTTGGCTGGGCAACTGACTCGATTTCAGCTCAGGTTATGATTTCATGGCTGTAGGATCAATCCTCACGTCTGGGCTCCAATCTGAGCATGGAGACTGCTTGGGATTCTCTCTCCCTCCTCTCTCTCTGCCCCTCCCCTCCCTGCTCACACTCTTGCACTCTCTCTAAACAAATAAACAAACAAACAAACAAACATTAAAACAAACATTTTAAGGCCAAGAGCTTAAACAAAAGTGAAATTTAATCTATTGTCTCAAGGTTTTAGAGCTTTTTTTTTTCAGTAGAAGTACAATTTGTTAAACATTTAATATAGCCACTTCTAATTAATTACATGTTGATTCCTATCATGAAAATTGAAATATTTAATTCTTATAAAAATGATAAGGAAACTAGAAATAGACTTTGTGAAATTATGTAACTTAAAGTCCTGTGACTGGCCAAAACCCATGATTTAATTGACTAGGCACTATCCTACTGACCATACAAATACCTGGCTGGTTTCAGTATCTTACCATTTTGGCACTAGTTTAAAAAGTTGAGGGGCATTATTTGGAAATATCATCTTGCAATTTAAGTTGCATTTTGTTGCTCTGGATTGCAAAGGGTATTTAAAGATTGTATATTTCTTTGTCATTAGTTGTTTTGTTTTGTTTTGTCTTGTTTATTGGTTTTTTACTTCTATACCCACCACCTCCCATTAATCACATTTCCCCATGTCCTATAAGTTTTTTATTTATATTCTTCCTTGTGTCCACTTAGATTTAGTGTTATGCAGGTATATAAACATACTGATTTATGAATACTTGGAGAAAAAATATAATTCAGCAAGATAAATATTTGAATTAGATGATAAATGGAATAAATTAAAAAATGAAGGTATTATAAATAAATAAAAAAATGAAGTGAATGCACTAGAAAAAAAAAGGGTGCAAGACAGGATAATATAACAGTGTGGGTAAGACCACAAATTTAGAGTTAGACTAAATTATGTTTGAATTGCTGCTTGCAAATTTACCTGACTTTGGGCAGATTATTACAATTCTCTAAGCTTCAGTAGTCTCAAATATACATTAATATATTAGTACTTGCCTCGCAAAGATAGTGTAAAAAACAAATTATATAATGCCAAAAAGCATTTACACAGGTATCTATAAGTATAGAAAATGTTTAATAGATACCAAATGTATTCATGATGATAGTACCTTATACATTTCATAGCGGTTTTGGGTTTAAGTTTTATTGTGACAAACACTGTAAAATAATTATTTTTTCTTATCATCAAGTTAAATGCAACCGAAGCTTTGATGTAACACAACTCCACTCAAGAAAACAACATCTCTTAATTCATTCTCACAAATAAAGCCAGTGACAAGTGTTAGAGGACTTATTATAATAACTCCACTTGCTGACGGCTTATGGCTACAAGGCAAACTGCAATTTTGTAAGAGAAAATGAGTGGGTTTGGAGGGAAAATTTTCAAGCCTAAATATTTTTCAAATATTCCAATTAACAGTTTGGATAAATCTGGAGAGTCACCATAACTTATGTGAAAGAATACATAAACTAATTTTGTCTCTTTTGAGAGTTTTGATGGAGATCAACTGTCCAAATACTTTTGAGATTATAATTTTCTGGTAATCACCAAAGCTACGCTATGATGTCTTACAATGTCAAACCATAGGCTTTAGTGTTAATCAGAAAGAATAAGGTAGGCTTGATGTTCTCCTAATATTTAAAAAAATACCAGTTTGCATAAATATATTTTTTTAATGTTTGTTTATTTTTGAGAGAGAGAGCAGGGGAAGGGCAGAGAGAGAGGGAGACAGGAGACAGAGAATCCCAAGCAGGTTCCATGCTTCAGCACAGAGCCCACCTCGGGGCTCCATCTCACGAACCATGAGATCATGCCCCCGACCTGAAATCAATAGTCGGTCGCTCAACCAGTGGAGCCACCCAGGCAGCCCCCCCAGTTTGTGTTCATTTAAAAATAAAATGTAAGACCTATTTGTCCGTACCTTTCTCTCTTCCATCACTAAATGCTCAGTAATCAACCATCCTCTTTCCCATTCTTCTCCTTGTTTTTTATTTTCCTTCCCTTGGAGAGAAAAAAACAAACAAACAAAACCAAAACTGTGTAAACAGATGCTTACAGAGTTATTGAATGTTTTCAGAGGAACAAGTAAAACCTGTTAGAGACATCCTGGCCTCATAAATTCTGTGAACCGCCAAGACTCATTCAAAGAGAGATTAATGGGTTTTGACCTAATCAGTTCTTCCAGGGTCCTTTGTGGTTGTTCTGAAATGGTGTAAGTGGTTCACAAGTACTTGATATCAAATTGAAACCATTCTCGGTGCCAAAGGAAAAAATCTTATGGGCACTTGGAGAACTATTAAACTGCTTAGGCTGTTCTAAAGACGAATGAAAGAAAATTAGCATTCCAGAAATCTGTTGGGAGTTACGCATTACCATACACAAATTTGGGTAGTAGTAGTCAACTGTCAAAATATACTAAATTTTTCATGAGAACTGTGATGTGTTGGGAAGCTTTTGGTTTCTGTCAAGAGGAGGAATAGATCCAAAAGGATAGGCAGGAATCACACACTATTGAAAGTTTAGGTCAAGAGTATGAATTCTTGACTCTATTGCCTGGATTTGAATTACAATCTTCCATGCATTAGCTTTGAGATCTCAGTTACCTAAAATCTCTCTCATCTGATCTTTCTTATCTGTAAAATGAAGTAATATAATGTAGATAAGACACATTTAACTGTGTCTGGAACAAATAAATTCTATGTACATGTTTATTAAAAGAATATGCACTAGGCATCACAGTATGCATTTTCTTGTATTATCTTGTTTAAATTATGCTAAAATCCTTGCTTAAAGAGGTATCATTTTCTCTCATTCAAGGTAGAAGAATTTGAACTTCAAAGTTTAGAAAATTACCTAAAATCAGAGTAGACTAAAATTTAAATGAGGTTATTTTTCACACCTATCAGAATGGCTAAAATCAACAAAACAAGAAACAACAGGCATTGGTGAGGATGCAGAGGAAGGGGAACTCTCTTACACTATTGCTGGGAATGTAAACTGGTGTAGCCACTCTGGAAAGCAGTATGGAATTTTCTCAAGAAGTTAAAAATAGAATCACCCTATGATCCAGCACTACTAGGTATTTACTCAAAGGATACAGAAGTACTGATTTGAAGCGATACATGTATGTCAATGTTTATAGCAGCATTATTTACAATAGCCAAGATGTGGAAGCAGCCCAAATGTCCATCAATTGAAGAATAGAATCTTGCCATTTGCAATGACATAGGTGGAACTAGAGATTATAATGCTAAGCAAAATAAGTCAGAGAAAGACAAATACCGTATGATTTCACTCATATGTGGAATTTAAGAAACAAAACAAGCAAAGGGAAAAAGGGAGAAGGAGAGAAAGACAAACCAAGAAACAGACTCTTAATTAGAGAAAACAAACATGGTTATCGCAGGAGAGAGAGGTGGGGGGATGGGTTAAATAGGTGATGGGGCTTAAGAGTGTACTTGTCATGATAAACACTGGGTGATGTATGGAATTATTGAATCACTACATTGTAGACCTGAAGCTAGTATAACACTGTGTGTTAACTAACTGTAATTGAAATAAAAACAAAAAAATAAACTCAGGTTATTAATAAATGATACTTATTAAATAATTAATAAACTAGTCCCAATATTTTTTTAATTTTTTTAACATTTATTTATTGTGGAGAGATAGTGCGAGTAGGAGAGGGGCAGAGAGAGGGAGATACAGAATGCGAAGCAGGCTCCAGGCTCAGCTGTCAGCACAGAGCCTGACACGGGGCTGGAACCCACAAACTGTGAGATCATGACCTGAACTAAAGTCAGACGCTCAACCGACTGAGCCACACAGGCGACCCAAGCTAGACCCAATATATTTGGTGGTTGTTGTTCAATCTGAGGATATATGCCCTGGAGTCTGATTTTTTTGTTTGTTTTTTGTTTTTTGTTTTTTTTTTTTACTTAAGGATGAGCATCCATATTTCTCCAGCAGTACACACACATGAACTGCTAAACTGAATGGCCAAGGTACCCCCAAATAAATGAGGCCTGAGGGAGTCACAAGGGGACAGAGAGTAAGTGTGCTTGTGCAAGTAAAAGTGAACAGCATGGCCTTCTTATTCTTGCAGACGCTTTGGATCTCTTGGCTAGTACTTTGCCTCATGTGGTTGTAACATTAGAAACATATATTCTCGTTACAGATTCTGGCCCATGATGTTGACTTTGTCAGCATTTCTCACAAAGATGTTTAGTAGTCCCTATGTTGAAATCACGTCAGTGACAATTTCACAGTGGCTTTTGTAGCACTTAAAATGCTAAGAGTTCACGTCTTCGTAAAAGGAGTTTCTGAAAAAAATCACCGTGAACAGAACATAAGAGAAATAATTGTCTTTCAGTGCCTCAGGCATGCTCTCACCAATCCAATTTTAAAGTAGAAACAAAACACAGAGCAGAGGGGTAATAACAGCCATGTTTTAGAAGATGAGGCAGAAATGTTAGATGATTTGGGGAATGTCTATAGATTGAGTTTTTTTCAGCTGCCCCAAGGGAGGAAAAACACGAAGAGGAAAAAATTAGATGAATATGAGCAAATATCATTTCAATAGGCTGAAGCCTCACACCAAAATAAAATGTGCAGCAGTAAAAACATGAAAAGTAAATAAAATGAATGGCTGTCTAAATGGAGACATAAAAGAAACATCACTATACACATAGCATAACTTCTGATTTCATATAATATAAGGAATATTCTTACACCAAATGAATTTCCAGACTGCTGAAGCTAGAAGAAATATTAGCATGAACTCAGCCTAATCTATTTTATATAGGGTATGAATAGAGAACTTAAAAATATATTCCTGCTATAGATAGAGCTTAACGTTATTTAAGGCAGTGGAGTGGAGCACAGGACCTGGTTCCTGGTGGTAGAACAGTAGTCTCATATTTACTTAACAAATTCACCACCTTTATGTATATAAACCAGCACTTTCCCCTATCATGTGCTCTCCTCAATGAGGCAATCTGCAAAACTTCAATCACAAAAGTGTCCTAAAGCAGGAAGCCTGTAGGGACATGAATTACTAAGTTTACCTGCTAAAATGACTTCCTGCATCTGCATTGGTATGGGAGCCCTTTATTCTTGTTCAGTGTCATGCTGGATAAATATGGGGGAGGGGGCTGGGGAGTGAGGGAAGGACCATGGAAACCTTTCTAAGAATAAGTATCAGAATCTGGCATGCCGAGCCAAGCCAGGGTGAATTTGGCTTCCTTGTTTACTGAATACCCACAGCAATAAGTTCCAGGCTCAGTATCAGATGTGGGAAGTAGTTGTGGGGTATAGTGATCAGGTCCAGAGATTGAATGATCAGATTTTTAAACTGTAAGAAACTATCTCAGTCAGACCCTTGGCATTACACATGAGGAAATGGTTCCAAAGAAACATAGAAAACAATCTGGCCAATATTACCCGGTCCATAGTTAGACCAGACTGTAAGTTTACAAATGCATTGATATGCTCTCTTTAAAGAAAGCCCTAGATCCTCATCAGTTTATGAAAATCTTTGTGGGTGAAGAGGTACATTTTATATAGCAAGAAAATCTAAAATAAGAGAAGACTCAGGTAGAGTTCTGGCTTTGAAAACACAATGTGTGCTTCCTCTAGTGCCTTTTACACATTTCTACTCTACTGCTTACCACATTGCACTGAAAATCATTTCCTTGTCAGTGATTAACAGTTTCTAATCATCCAGGTATTTCACTTGAAATTAACTGTGTGATCTTGAGTAAGAAAATTACCTTTTTGTTCTTGCCTCAACTTCTCTTCTTCAGTAAAGAGAGAGTAATAAATATTTGCCTGTAAAACTGGGTTGTTGTGATGACCCAACACTGTAATGTATGTGAGACACTTTACAAAAGGAAATTAATCGTTCAAGGAAAATTATAGTGGTGGCAGTAGTGGGATAGTAGCAGTATTAGTAATCATTAGTAATCTCTATCCAATTAATATGACCAGAATGGGTAAATTCAAAGAAAGGAGGTGAAGGAGTCTGTCCTTTATATAAATAACATTTGCCAAAATGGTAGTTATACGGTGGATCTAACAACGCGGATGGAACTGGAGGGTATTATGTTAAGAGAAATAAGTCATTCAGAGAAAGACAGATATGATATGATTTCACACAGATGTGTAATTTGAGAAACTAAACAAATGATCATAAGGGAAGGGGAGGACAAATAAGATAAAAACAGAGAAGGAGACAAACCGTAAGAAACTCTTAAATACAGAGAAGAAACAAAGGGTTTATGAGGGTGGGGAAAATGGGTGTTGGGTATCAAGGAGGGTGCTTGTTGGGATGAGCACTGGGTATTATATGTAAGTGATGAATAAGCAAACAAACAAACAAATAAATAACATAAATTGGACCAAGCAAAAGTAGATAAATAACAGAAACAGAATGTACCAAAATGTAACATTTTTAGGTACATCTGAACTATATTTGCAAACTTGAACAATACTGCAATAATGAAGCTCAAAAGTACTCCTAAAAAAACAAATAATGGTACAGGTGGGAAAAGGTTACTAGTACATCCTACTGTCATAATGTTACTCTTTTTTCAATCCGAACCCATTTTTTCATGAGTTGAGCTTTATCAATGTGCTTATATTTTTTAATTATTATGTGTTATATATATTTATTAAATATTAAATATATATATTTAATTATAATGTGTTATAATTTTTAAATGAAGCACTATTAAAAAGATCAGGAAACAAGTGAAATATAACATCAATTGTTATACTAGAGTTTGTGAATATGCTACCCATTGTGAAAATTCAAGATTATATACTTTTTTAGTTTAGATATAATACTGGACATTGAGGTTTCTTTTTTTTATTATTTATTATTTATTTTATTTTATATTTTATTTTATTTTATTTAAGAAAGAAAGAAAGAAAGAAAGAAAGAAAGAAAGAAAGAAAGAAAGAAAAAGAAAGAGTGTGTGGAAGCCTGGGAGAGGGGAAAAGGGAAAGGGAGAGAGAATCTTAATCAGGCTTCGTGTTGAGGATGGAGCCTGACACGGCGCTCAATCTCAGGACCCTGAGATCATGGCCTGAGCAGAAACCCAGAGTCAATGCTTAATTGGCTGGTCCTCCTAGGCACCCCCAAGACATTGAGGTTTCTATTCAGATGCCTTTTATTAAGAAAATTCAGTGTTCAGCCAAAGCAAAAACAGAAGAAAATTTTAAGAGTTAATGTGTTTAGATTTTTAAAGTCATTTGTCAGCAAATAACATTTTCACATTTTCCCCATTTCTGCTTGCAAATTGTTTTCTCAAAATTCACCATATGGTTGTCCTGAAATTCTTTGGCGGACTTGAAGGTAAATACTAAGAAACGATAGAGGACAGAATATTAAATAAAATATGTATTAATAGTGAATATTTATATAGTAGATTTTATTTCTGAAATGCTTTTGAACCATTTATTTGTTGACATATCAGTTAATATTCCCCATGATCAGCTTTATCTCTCTGCATATCACTTGATGAATTATTTTTATAGAAGTTTATATTGAAGTGTGAGTTTTATCCTATATGCTGTATTTAATTCTCTTTTGTGTGTTTTCTGTTTAGTAAAATGGTAACTGAAAGTATATTGGTATACTTGCTATTAGTTAGATAATAGGTCTTTTGCTCTCTGAAACTACAAGACAATAAATAATATACTGGTAAATGATTTTTTTAAGTCAATCAGTACAAAACTAGATATTTATAGACATACTTGATGTAATACGTGTTTTCTTCCTATGTAAGATGCTCCTACATACTTGCCTAAAGGTGTCTGGGTATACAGTGTTGTACATTAGACAAAAATAAACTACTTTTCTGCCTAGCTACACCATAATTCAGATGTGTTTCCAGTAACTGGTACCTCTCTGTCTTTATTATTAACATGCATGGAGGTTTGACTGTGTTTTATTTCACTTTGGAGGAGGCAAGGAAGCAGGAATACTGGTAATTTAGTGGCTGGCCAGACAGCAAGGGTGTGAATTTTTTAGCATGTGTTGTCTTTACATGGGTTTGAACTCTTCTGTTTAGAAGCACAAGGGTCAGAAGCTTAGAGGATGATCTGTTTTTACAAGATGTTTTTGAATGTAGGAAGCATATTGGTCAAGAGAGACTCTGTCAGGCACTAGATCCAAGGAGAAAAGTTTTGTAGCCAGATGAAAACGGATGTTGCAGAGCTGGTGGGAGGGGCAAATCTGCCAATCTCTATGTATATTACAACAATGTTCAAGTGCAGGGGCACCTGCATGGCTCAGTCAGTTAAGCAGCTGATTCTTGATTTTGGCTCAGGTCATGATCTCACAGCTTATGAGTTCGAGCCCCACATTGGTCTCTGCACTGACATCGCAGAGTCTGCTTGGGATTCTCTCTACCTCTCTCTATGTCCTTACCCAACTCATGCTCTCTCTCAAAATGAATAAATACACTTATACAAAATAAAGTTGGTGAGCATTTTTAAAAGAAATATTCAAGTGCAGAACACTTTTGTATTGAATTCTAGAAATCTCAGTGTCCTCAACTCCATTAACTATCAAAAGGGGATAAAGATACTAGTAGAACTTCATTTATAGGTTGCTCTAAGCATTAAAATAGAGCATTCTAGTTAGAAAACAAGAGCTTCTGGCACATTGCATCCACTCAGGAAATGTCAGGTATTATTTTCTCATATAATTACTTTTTATTCATGTTAGACTCGTAAAATGCTGAGACTTCACTAAAACTATTTTTAGTGTTCTCTGTTTAGACAAAGAAGTTGATGAAAAATCAGTCACAAATTTCATAGTCCAGTGTGGTGATAATGATTTATTAATGAAGATTTTAGAATAATTAGTGGAGAAGAGATAGTTATATACTTACTTATTACCTGATAATCAGTGCGTGTGAAGATTCTTTGTAATGTCCAGAAAGATTTCTCCTCATGTTCTTTATTTTCAAATGTGCTGTCCCCACTAATTTCATGTGTCCCTGTCTCAACATGAAGAAAAGGTAGCAATGCTGTACTCGCAATGCCATGAGTCTGTGGAACATGTTTATATTAAAGCAGTGCAGATCTTCTTGCCTCCCTAGTTTCCTAATACTATTTATTTAATTTGTGCTACATGATTTTTCATGATTCTGTGTCATCCACCAAACCACCCATGAATCCTAGCTTCTAATGACTCTATCACAGGACATCGCTGTGCTTCATTGATAAACAAAAATGCAAGTCTCACTTTGAGTATGTAGAAAATGTGAACAACAATTTGTTTCCTGGTAATGTTGCAGAATTTTGATTAGGGCTATTGCTGTTTAGAGATAGATAGATTTTTTTTTTCTCCATTTCCAGCTCTACTCACTGCCTCTATTTAGCCTTCCTCAATAGCCTGGTGACAATTTTGTCCTACTTCTTATGAATTCCAGTAACATTCTTGCACCACGTTTAAGATAGTTGATATATACTTCCTTGATATACTTTCCTTCATTAGGAATTTTGGTAGTTTTTAGTACATCTATTACCGATGTATTTTCCTCTAACATATTTCTGCATGCATTAGTCATTCAATAAGTGTTCACTGATAGACAAAACATAGTTTATTTTCTCCCACTGTTAAGCAATGTTATACAACAATCAAATTATGGCACACTCTGTTTTTCCTCTCTATTTATTAACTGCTGAGGTGGGTCACAATCACATTTTATCTGCATCATCAACAAACACCTCTTATAAGTAGTCTAGCAGATGCCTCAATACTTTTCCCTGGGATGCTCAATATGTCTGCTATTTTTCCCTGAACAATTCCATAATTAGAACTTTAGCCGATAATTTTAAGGTTTTAATTCATGTTAAATTATAGTTAATTTCACCTTGAACTCTTATTAGCTCTTAAGACATTGGCAATAAGTTTGGGATCATTTCTGGGAGCAGTTTGGTAGAAACAGTGAGAAAAAATATTGGGAAATCAGGATCCAGAAAATACAGAAAAACTTTGCATATAAACTGGACACTGAAAGACTGTAGGCGCCTGGGTGGCTTGTCAATTAAGCATCCGACTCTTGATTTTGGCTCAGGTCATGATCTCTCGCACGGTTCATGAGATCAAGTCCTGTGTGGGCCTCTACTACACCAACAGCGTGGAGTCTGCTTGGGATTCTCTCTCTCTTTGTCCCTCCCCCTGCCCTCTCTCTCTCAAAATAAATAAATAAACATTTATTTTTTAAAGTGCTAAGGCTAAACTTTGGCCACTCTTTCAAAGATTACTCTGTCAATATAAGTATTTAAAGAGTTAGGGATGCCTTGGTGGCTGAGTTGGTTAAGCATCAGACTTCAGGTCATGATCTCATTGTTCGTGAGTTCAAACCCCGCATCAGGCTCTGAGCCTGAATCTGCTTCAGATTCTGTGTCTCCCTCTCTTTCTTCCCCTCCCCAGCTCATGTTCTGTCCCTCTCTCAAAAATAAATAAGCATTACAAAAGTAAGTATTTAAAGAGTTTTCTTTGTCTTCTCTGTATCACACATAAATTTTAATCCTAAATATTTAATATGAACCTGAACAGGAAGAAAAAAACTTTAAAGAAACCTGGAAATTTTATTTTTAAAAGTTTATAAGAAGGTTGCCTTTTTAATGTTAAAGGGGAAATAATTTCCACACTTTAAATACAGAAGTATAAACTATAATCCATTGTTTAAATATGTTGCAAGTGATTTCTCTTTTAATATAAATTGTGTTTTTCTTACTTACAAATCAGATTGTTTGCCATATGTATTAACTTACTGATTGAGCTTTCTAGATTACTTGATACAGTTGACTATTTCCTTCTAATAACGAAATTTATATTTAGTCCTTCTAAAATATAACAAAAATCTTATTTTGATACATATAGCACAGAGACAAATATGCTTTTCTTCCTCTTTGTCATTTTAGCAGTTGCCTATGAAAACATGTTTCCCAATAAATCTGCAACATGTTATGTCTCATTATGACACAGAAAGAATGTTACCATCTGAGTCATATAACTAGTCTTGGGATAAAATGTATGAAATCTACTCTAGTCCACCATTATTCATGTACATCTGTTGTCCTAGTCCATCTAGTTTTTGAACAAAAAAGAAAAAAAAACGTATACCCCCAAAGTTTAAACTGTGTTATGGTCCATAGAGATAGAAAGCTGAGTAGTGGTTGTCAGAGGCTGTTGGGTTGGAACAAATGGCAAGAAACTGTTTTTAATGGATACGGAGTTTTATTTCAGGATAATAAAAATATTTCATAACTAGATAAAGGTGATGATTGCAAACCATTGTGAATGTACTAAGTTCTACTGAATCATATACTTTAAAATAGTTAATTTTATGTTATGTGAATTTTACTTCAATCAAAAGAACAAAAGAACTATATGATGAGACTCTTATTTCAAAACTTTAAAAAGTTTTCTAACAAAATAATCACATATGTGTTGATTTGAGATGATCCATTATAAGGGATCAATATCTTGTTGTTCAAACCTGGTGAGAAGCATGTATTTCCTTATTTCCTTTTCCAGTTACTGTATTACCATGATCAGTCATCAGTTCGCTCCTCTCTCATAATCTGCATCTCTTTTTTTTGTTTGTTTGTTTTTGTTTGTTTATCCTACTACTTTAGTTATAATGTCTTACTGCTCCTAATTCTTCTTTTATCTATCTTGGTAGGTAAAATTTTACCACATGAGAAACAAGTGTTTCACCTTTGACCTTTCCTGTTCTGTGATATGCAGAATAATGGTCATCAAAAATATCCATGTCTAATCTCCAGAACCTGTGAATATGTTAGTGTATGTGGCAAAAGGGACCATGAAAACATGATTCAATGAAGGACCTTGACAAGAATAGATTATCCTAGACCATCTGGGTGAATCCAGTCTAACCCAGTTCTTAAAATCCAAAAACCTTTCTCTGCTGTGGTAAGAGAGGGAGACTATTAAGCAGGGTCAGAAAAATGCAGCATCACTAGTTTTGAAAGTGAAAAAAGGTGTCAAGAGCCAAGGAATAAAGACTATCTCTATAAGCTGGAAAAGGAAAAGAAACAGATTCTCCCAACCATTCAGAAAAGAACACAAACCTGCTAACGCCTTGATTTCAGTTCAGTGAGACCTGTGTCACAGACTCTAATCTACAGAACTATAGAATAATAAATTAGTGTTGTTTTAAACAAATAAGTTTCTTATAATTTATTATAGCAGCAATAGGAAACTTATACAGTTTCCTTTCTTCTATGACTTTATAACTGCCTCCTTATCTTTCAAATCTATTTACTTTTCCCTGTTTAAACCTTTACTACCTTTTTTTATGATTCATTACATCTTTGGAGCATAGCAATAAATTCATAAATACTTCCATTTTATTTCTAAAGTCACTTCGCTCTAATTCATTTTCCACACTGTAGTCAGAATTGCCATACGAAGAGACGAATCTGAGTATAAATTACTAATAAATCCTTTCAATCATTCCTATTACCCTCAGGATAAAGTCCAATCTCCTCATATGTTTCACCAGGCCCTTTGTGATATACTTCCTGATCGTTCTCCATTTATTCAATGATTTATGGTCCAAATATACCTTAATTACCTGAAAAAACACCTTATTTCTCTTGCCTTTGGGTATTTTAAGAATTTTCACTCATTTACACTATCGTCTCTAACTAGTTAACATGCATTTATTCTTTACCTATCAAGATAAATAGCACCTTTTTAAAGAAGTCTTTTCTGAACCCATAAAATTAGGTTTTCTATCACTACTTGCTCTTAATCTCATTGTACCCATGATAATCTCAGTTGCAGCATTTGTAAGTCTACAGAATGGTGTGATTTAGTGTTGACTTGTATCTTTCACCAAATTATAACTTTTTCTATTTTTAGATCAGTTATTAGGCATTCAAAAATGATATGTAAGTCAATGAATAAATAGAAGTATTTACTTTTTGCCACTATGTATCATTGTGCACCCAGTGTTTTAATGCTTACTTAATGTAGTGTCTACCTCATAACTAACTTTAAATTGGCATAACACCATTTTAATCAAAATCTTATTCCTATTTAAAAAACAAAAGTGATACTTACTGAATGATGTG
This sequence comes from Lynx rufus, assembly GCF_022079265.1. Taxonomy (NCBI): domain Eukaryota; kingdom Metazoa; phylum Chordata; class Mammalia; order Carnivora; family Felidae; genus Lynx; species Lynx rufus. Next base: position 11,734,630 of record NW_025814837.1, on the reverse strand, counting down.
GAGAATGTCTTCAGAGTACCGCCTGGTATAAGTCTAAATTATTCACTATGTCCACCTCATTGGATCCAAAATAATGAAGCTAGTGGCTCTTATCTAAATTGTAGGCATACTGCCTGTGAGGAATTAACCAGCTTTTAGAAGTTTGCCTTGCAAATCCAAACCTATTAAATGACACAGAATGTCTCAGCATGTCATACAGTAATGCAATTATCACTGACATTAATTATTACATTCTAAATTGCCCTTTTAATCATGTCTTAAAAGAGGAAATTATGATTACTTTCTGCTCTTTATCATTTATCTCTTCTCTCTGTATTTGAAGAAGCAGTGTCTGGATCCAAAAGAATAGTTCTAATAAAGCCATCAATGACTATTTTAGTTAATAATACTTTTAAAGTTTTCCAGAAAAGCCATATAAATATTGAAAATGTCAGGTAAATTAACCACTTCTTGATACTAGTGCCAGTTGATTATTTTATCAATTCAAAAGGGCTTTTAGAACATTATCTTAACATAGAAAACTTTAAAATATGTTTTACAGAACCAACTAGGTTATACATCATTTGTACAATTATTTACTGTGGAAAAATAAATAAAAATATAAACTCTGAGTTTTAGTATTATTTTTTTAACGTTTGTTTATTTTTGAGAGACAGAGAGACAGAGCACAAGTGGGGGAGGGCAGAGAGAGAGGGAGACACAGTATCCAAAACAGGCTCCAGGCTCAGAGCTGTCAGCACAGAGCTGGACACAGGGACTCATGAACCAAACCGCAAGACCATGACCTGAGCTGAAGTCAGACACTTAGCCGATTGAGTCACCCAAACGCCCCTAACCTCTGAGTTTTAGATTCTGAAGAGAACCTCTTAGGTATGCAATGACTTATATATAGTATAATATTCAGTTGCAGGAGACTAAAAGTCCCCATAAACTTGTTCTAATTTTGATTGTTCATGTACTAGTTATTTTCAGTACATTTTACTTTATATGGGATATTTCATTAATCTATAAAGTGAGGTTAATATTTATTCTACCCCCCCCATGTCATAGGATTAAGAGAGTAAATCAAACAAGATAGAATATTGTAAAAGCCTAAAATTATAACAATTTGACATTATTACTAAAATTAAAAATGTTTAGCTATGACCAAGGTGAATGCTTATAAAAGTAAATGAGCAGTAGAACCATTTGAGAACAAGAAATATTCCAATTTAAACATTTTCTCATACAGAGAAAATTGCGTCTTATTGATGAAAGCTATCTTATATGAAAATTCATTATATCGTTATCAATTGCTGCCAAATTTTATTACATTTTAAAGTACTTAAACCAGATTGCATTGATTGTGTGTTGGGTGGTAATTGTGATAGAGATTATGTATGGCATTGTTTGCTATGTTGTTTGCATTAAATATATAGCAACAAATTGTGGTAACGACAAATAGAGACAAAGATCTTGTGCTCCAAGGGGAAAAAGAAATCAAATCTTTCTTAAATACAAAATATCTGCTGACATAAAATTTTGATTATTGCTTTGTAAAGTTTACTAAGGAATATATGACTAACAAATGCAATTCAGTATCCCATGTATATAGTGGGCATCACACGCTTTCATATTATGTACAAAGTTCATTAATAATCGCTAAGGATCAGAGAATTAAGTAATCAGTTCACACACATTAAAAAGATTCAAATTTATGGGAAAGGATTTTAACTGAGAGGTGATAAAAGCTGTTGCACTGCTCAAAAGGTAGTGAACAGAGCTATGGTCTGATGAGAAAGTTCATTTGTCTAAGGAGCAAAACATGTTTGAATCCTGTTTCTCAAATATTTAGTTGTATGACTGGGCTGTTGAGTCTTAGGTTTTTATGAAATGGAAAATTAACACCTACTCCACTGAGTTGCAAAACTTGACTGAAACTTTAAACTTATAATTTAATATATCAACTATTAAAAACTCTGGGGTGCCTGGGTGGTTCAGTCGGTTAAGCGTCTGACTTCGGCTCAGGTCATGATCTTGTGGTCCGTGAGTTCGAGCCCCGCGTCGGGCTCTGTGCTGACCGCTCAGAGCCTGGAGCCTGTTTCAGATTCTGTGTCCCTCTCTCTCTGACCCTCCCCCATTCATGCTCTGTCTCTCTCTGTCTCAAAAATAAATAAACGTTAAAAAAAATTTTTTTTAAAACTTCTATGTCTGATTCTTCAGGAAAGAAATAGTAAAGGGAAAGTATTCACTCAATATAATGAGATTTTAACAATTACATTTTATAAATATGTAATAATTCATAATGATGAAAAGTGTAAATGACTAAATGGAGGATTTTTTAAATTTTATTTATATTTATTTTGAGAGAGTGTGTGCGTGTGTGCGTGGGCAGGGAGAGGGACAGAGAGAGAGAAGAGAGATAATCCCAAGCAGGCTCTGTGCTGACAGTGCAGAGACCGATATTGGGACATGATCTCATAAACCACAAGATCGTGACCTGAGCTGAAATCAAGACTCAGATGCTTAATTAATTGAGCCACCCAGGATTTTTAAAATGAAATAAAATAAGGAATTCTTTAAAAATAATGTTATAAAATATCAAAGATAAATAAAAACTATAGGATATTGAGAAAAAATATGATAATTAAAGGAATTAATGAAGTAAGTTATACAAATATTTCTGTCCCTTCCAGACAGAGGAAAGGTTACAAAAGTGGATCATATTTGATGTGTCCAGAGAACAGCAAGAAGGCAAATGTGTCTTGGTTAGAGAGAAGGAAAGTAAATACAGTAAGAAATGAAATCAGAGTTAGCCTCTGGTCAGATTAAGTTAGATTTTCAAGGTCATGGTAGAGATTGGGGCTTATATTTAGAAAGAGATGAGATGCTGTTGGGGGGTCCTAAGGCATCAATGACAGGATCTTTCTAAAGTACCTCCTTGCCTGCTGTATAGAGTGAAAAGAGTCATTCAGAAGCTGTTACAATAATTCATTTGCGGAAGGTGGAAGCAGGGTGACATGTCAGAGATGTTGCAAAAGCTGCTAGATATAATGAAAGTTTTGACCAAAGTAGTGGAAAATTAGATTGTAATGGTCAGGTTTTCGATACATATTGTGTTTAGAAAGAATACAAATTACCTGAGGATATAAAAATATATATTATATATAATATATTAATAAATACATAGCATATACAATATATATAATTTATTATATACAACACATTACATATATTATATATTTATAATAAATTATATTATATTAATATATATTTATTTATATTATTATAATTATATTATATTAAATATTTACATATTTATTATATTATATATGATTGCAATATAATTATATATTATATAACTTATATATAATATATATATATGTAGGTGTACCTCAATTTATTGTACTTTATTGTGATTTACACATACTGTATTTGTTTGCAAATTGAAGATTTGTGGCAATCCTGAATTGAGCAAGTTTATTGGCAACATTTTTTCAGTAGCATTTGTTCACTTCATATCTCTGTGTCACATTTTGGTAATTCTCACAATATGTCAAGCTTTGACATTATTATTGTATTTGCTATGGTGATTTGTGATCAGTGATTGTATCTCACTAAAAGCTCAGATGATAGCCTTTTTGGCAATATAGTATTTCTTAATTAAGGTATGTACATTGTTTAGACGTAATACTATTGCACAATTAATAGACTACAGTAGAGTGTAAACATTGCTTTTATACACACTGAAAATCAAAAAAAATTATTTGACTCACTTTGTTGTGATACTTGCTTTATTGCAGTGGTCTGAAAACAAGCATGCAATATCTCTGAGGTATGTGTAGATGTATACCTCGGAAGTCACTCTCAGTCCCTTATTTGCTTGCACAACTGAGAGGCTGTAGGGGCCTATTTTAAGACGAGGATGGTAGGGACAGTAAGTTTAGGCTATGAGGATGCTGATCCTAAATGTGGATGTTAATCATGAGATGACTATTAGACACCTCCAGTGAAAAGATCTAGTAGGCCATGTGGGATACATGTCTTGCATGCAGAAGATATGCCTGGCCTTGGCTAGAGAATTGAGTTTCGGGCAGTCAGCATGTAGATATTAGTTAAAGCCCTGAGGTCACTGGGATGAGTACAGATGGTATAGAGTGGTGTTTCTGAGGCTGAACTCTATTGCTGAAAAATTGAGAGGTCAAAGACAAGGAGAGGAGAAGCCAGCAATGGAAGCTGAGAAGGCATTTGTGGTGAGGCAGAAAGTGAACTGAGAGTGGTGTCCTGTCAGCCAATTCTGCCACTGTACAGATAATAAATGATAACTATGCATACAGATATTAATAAAGTAGCCAAATAAAATTAATCTAAATGAACCATTGCTTTAGATACATCTTCCTAAATTATTTGTAAATATAAAACCTGGGGCGCTGGGGTAGCTCAGTCGGTTACGCATTGGACTCTTGATTTCAGCTCAGGTCATGATCTCATGGTTCCTGGGTTGGTGCCCCACGTCAGGCTTTGTGCTGACAGCACAGAACCTGCTTGGGATTCTCTCTCTCTTTCACTGTCTGTTCCTCCCCCATTCCACTCACAAGGTCTCTCTCTCTCTCAAAATAAATAAACTTTAAAAAAACACATAAAATCCTATTAAGGCCTATTCTGTTCATTTATATTCTGATTGGAAATTAAAGAAATTGGAATTTGAACTCATTTTGAAAAGGAATTCTGAAAGCAAATTGAATGATCAAAGTGAAAAAAAAAAGGGAGAGAAAGTGAGAAGAGAGAGAGATTTCTAGCCTTAAAAATAAGCAAACAAAATTCATACCAGACCAGGAACTTGAATGCCACCAGGTCTCCCTCTTAGTTTTACAATTTTGGTCTTCTCTCTAGATATATTTCATTTACTCTCACTGAATGCTCATTTCTCATAAGGGAGGACACTTGACTACTCACAAATCTCAAGTCCCTCACTTTTTGGTATCTAACACTCACAAAGCCTGAATAGTTTGAAAATTATCAGGGAAAATCTCTGCCTGGCTTGAGCCTACTCTTGAACTAGTCAACTCTGGCCAGAGAGTGGACTCAGGTAAAAATGTAGGCATTCCCAATGAACACAAATGGATGAGGTGGAGAAAATACAAGTTCCCAAAAGTAAATGAAAGAGGGAATGTGATTATAGGAACAGTGCAGAAATGATAGTAACTAACAAGGCAGGGAGGTTCCACTAAATCGTGAGTCCCATTTCATATATGTATCACCCTCATGATCAAACAAAATTTCATTTTTGGATTTGGATTCATTAATTAATTCTTGCCAAGTGTCAATGAGTGTCAAAATATTAGGGATGAAGTCAGTGTAAATTATCAATGGGCTATATGAAATTATGATTAATTGGATTGAATTCAGACTTCTCAGAGTCACAGTTGGTTGGATTTCTTCAGTTTAACTTTATTTTTAATTCAGATTACTAAAGAAAATAACAGGAGAGTTATTCGATTTGCACAATTATTGGAATTAATCTTTTAAGGTTCTCTATTAAGATGTACAAGGTATGTATATTTCCTCAGCAACATGGCATTTCTAAAGGATTCCAGAGAGGGCATCATGTTTAGATTACTAAATTTTTGATTGGATTTTTATGAGGTTAGTTGATAACAAAAGGGTTTAAGTTTTAGAGTAAGGTTCTATTAAAATACAATACATATTCCCACCAAATACACTCATATCATGGATATTTAATTTTAAGAACAAATCATCTCACATACTACTCATTTATGTAATGAGGTACAAATTTGATTTTGAGATTAAAAAAATGCATATATAACTTGCAAATTGTGATAATGCAAATAATGAAAATTCTATATTCCTAAGGTTTTATGAAATACCTATTTTAGTATTCAAAACAATAACAGCTCATTTACTTTTCAGAACAATCTCTTTGTGATGTTTCCATGTCATCTTACTGTTTTTCTTCCATTTCAAGTGTATTTTAAGTTGTAGAGATAAAATATAAATACCATTTTCCATTCATATAATGTATTTTTATTCTATTATCCCAGTTTCCTCTGGAGCTTTCTAATTTAACAACTCAGTCTCACATGGGCACAACCTTCAGTGTTTAAAATCTGATCTACAATGACCTCACATCATTTTTCAAGAGTTACTTAACTCAAATTAATGTTTTACTCATACACTTAAATATCATATACATTCTCATTAAGATACCCTTATCTACTCTACACTCTTAACAAGATAGTATTAAAAAAATAAATTCAGTGTTTTTCACAGATCTCAAATTTGAACTATTTAGAAGTCCTGCCGTTGATAATCTCTTTATTATCAGAAACACATACCGAATTGGCTTATTTCCAGAGACTTTTCCAGTATGTATGTTTCTGATCAAAGTGTATAGCTTTTTTTTCAATATTTTCAACTTTATTTTTTCATTTGGATTTATCTGATTTCGTGTTAAAAAATTGGAAAGTGGGGGCACCTGGGTGGCTCAGTCAGTTAAGTGTCCAACTCTTGGTTTCGGCTCAGGTCATGATCTCATGGTTGGTGGATTCGAGTCTCTCGTACTCTGTGCTGACAGCGTGAAGCCTGCTTGGGATTCTATCTCCCTCTGTCTTTTCCCCTCCCCTGTTTTCTGTCTATCTCTCTCTGTCTCTCAAAACTAAATAAATAAACGTTAACAAAATAGAAAAGCAAATATGTATTTAAAATGCTTCTCATTTCCTTTTAAGCTGATATACTAGAAGCATTCAATAAAAAAATTCTAAATATAAAAAACAAGACTTTTTATTTTCCAACTTTGAAAACCTTCAGGAGAAAAAAAACAACAGAAAATAGATGATTTGTATTTCTCAATAATGATTTATTGCTTTTTACAAAATATAACAGGAATGAGATTTGTTATTATATTTATATAATTTAGTATTAGTATTCATCTATGGGTACACATTTTAAGATTAATTAAATACATATAAATAGTTAATAAACAAAACTGTCTTGCTTGTAAATAACTTACATAGGGGTACCACTTTAGTATTTCATTAAGTGTGTGTGTGTGTGTGTGTGTGTATAATTATATTTTGTCATTAATTTAATAAAGAGAATTTTTAACAGATACCAGGAGAAAAAATGGTAAATACTGTATCTAGTGCTAAAATATTGTCTATATAAAGCTATATTGTTTATATAAATAAATATAAAATTTTATAAAAATATATAAAATATAAATATAAAATTATTGTCTATATAAAGCTATAGGCTACTCTGTGAAAAAAATAACCTTTCTGACTCTGACAATGTTTAGGGCATAAGCTACCTAAAATCGACTATTTCCTCTTTTCTTTCGTTTTATTTGATGCTGTAACTGCAAATGACCTTCCAGTGCTCTGTCCCAGGTAATCAACATGCCAAGACTTCTTTCTCTTCTCACTTAATTATAGAAATGACATTTCCTCTCTGCAAATGCTCTGACTTGGATTTCTACTTCAACAGAAAGATTCCTTTCAAGTATGGACCATTCACTGTCATTTGCACTGTTGCAAATCTGGAAAACATGAAAGCAGCAGAGCATATTTAAAAGTACCCAAAAAGCTGGACTCGGAGTTTAGGAAGATGGCGGCGTAGGAGGACGCTGGGCTCACCGCGCGTCCTGCTGATCACTTAGATTCCACCTACACCTGCCTAAATAACCCAGAAAACCGCCAGAGGATTAGCAGAACAGAGTCACCGGACCCAAGTGCAGACGAGAGGCCCACGGAAGAGGGTAGGAAGGGCGGCGAGGCGGTGCGCGCTCCACGGACTGGCGGGAGGGAGCCGGGGCGGAGGGGCGGCTCGCCAGCCAAGCAGAGCCCCCGAGTCCGGCTTGCAAAAGCGGAGGGGCCTGACGGACTGTGTTCCGACAGCAAGCGCGACTTAGCGTCTGGGAGGTCATAAGTTAACAGCTCTGCTCGGAAAGCGGGAAGGCTGGAGGACAAAGGGAGGGTGAGCTGCAGAGCCCCCGGAGAACAGAGCTCAGTTTGGTGGGGAACAAAGGCGCTCGCCAGCGCCATCTCCCCCGCCCATCCCCCAGCCAAAATCCCAAAGGGAACCGGTTCCTGCCAGGGAAATTGCTCGCTCCGCGCGAACACCCAACTCTGTGCTTCTGCGGAGCCAAACCTCCGGCAGCGATCTGACTCCCTCCGGCGGCCACAGGGCCCCTCCTGAAGTGGATCACCTAAGGAGAAGCGAGCTAAGCCTGCCCCCCTGCCGCCGCGCACCTTGCCTTCCCACCCCAGCTAATACGCCAGATCCCCAGCATCACAAGCCTGGCAGTGTGCAAGTAGCCCAGACGGGCCACGCCACCCCACAGTGAATCCGGCCCCTAGGAGAGGGGAAGAGAAGGCACACACCAGTCTGACTGTGGCCCCAGCGGTGGGCTGGGGGCAGACATCAGGTCGGACTGCGGCCCCGCCCACCAACTCCAGTTATACACCACAGCACAGGGGAAGTGCCCTGCAGGCCCTCACCACACCAGGGACTATCCAAAATGACCAAGCGGAAGAATTCCCCTCAGAAGAATCTCCAGGAAATAACAACAGCTAATGAGCTGATCAAAAAGGATTTAAATAATATAACAGAAAGTGAATTTAGAATAATAGTCATAAAATTAATCGCTGGGCTGGAAAACAGCATACAAGACAGCAGAGAATCTCTTGCTAGAGAGATCAAGGGACTAAGGAACAGTCACGAGGAGCTGAAAAACGCTTTAAAGGAAATGGAAAACAAAATGCAAACCACCACGGCTCGGATGGAAGAGGCAGAGGAGAGAATAGGTGAACTAGAAGATAAAGTTATGGAAAAAGAGGAAGCTGAGAAAAAGAGAGATAAAAAAAATCCAGGAGTATGAGGGGAAAATTAGAGAACTAAGTGATACATTAAAAAGAAATAATCTACGCATAATTGGTATCCCAGAGGAGGAAGAGAGAGGGAAAGGTGCTGAAGGGGTACTTGAAGAAATAATAGCTGAGAACTTCCCTGAACTGGGGAAGGAAAAAGGCATTGAAATCCAAGAGGCACAGAGAACTCCCTTCAGACGTAACTTGAATCGATCTTCTGCACGACATATCATAGTGAAACTGGCAAAATACAAGGATAAAGAGAAAATTCTGAAAGCAGCAAGGGGTAAACGTGCCCTCACATATAAAGGGAGACCTATAAGACTCGTGACTGATCTCTCTTTTGAAACTTGGCAGGCCAGAAAGAATTGGCACGAGATTTTCAGGGTGCTAGACAGCAAAAATATGCAGCCAAGAATCCTTTATCCAGCAAGTCTGTCATTTAGAATAGAAGGAGAGATAAAGGTCTTCCCAAACAAACAAAAACTGAAGGAATTTGTCACCACTAAACCAGCCCTACAAGAGATCCTAAGGGGGACCCTGTGAGACAAAGTACCAGAGACATCACTACAAGCATAAATCATACAGACATCACAATGACTCTAAACCCGTATCTTTCTATAATAACACTGAATGTAAATGGATTAAATGCGCCAACCAAAAGACATAGGGTATCAGAATGGATAAAAAAAACAAGACCCATCTATTTGCTGTCTACAAGAGACTCATTTTAGACCTGAGGACACCTTTAGATTCAGAGTGAGGGGATGGAGAACTATTTATCATGCTACTGGAAGCCAGAAGAAAGCTGGAGTAGCCATACTTATATCAGACAAACTAGACTTTAAATTAAAGGCTGTAACAAGAGATGAAGAAGGACATTATATAATAGTTACAGGGTCTATCCATCAGGAAGAGCTAACAATTATAAATGTCTATGCGCCGAATACCGGAGCCCCCAAATATATAAAACAATTACTCATAAACAGAAGCAACCTTATTGATAAGAATGTGGTAATTGCTGGGGACTTTAACACCCCACTTACAGAAATGGATAGATCATCTAGACACACGGTCAATAAAGAAACAAGGGCCCTGAATGAGACACTGGATCAGATGGACTTGACAGATCTATTTAGAACTCTGCATCCCAAAGCAACAGAATATACTTTCTTCTCGAGTGCACATGGAACATTCTCCAAGATAGATCATATACTGGGTCACAAAACAGCCCTTCATAAGTTTACAAGAATTGAAATTATACCATGCATACTTTCAGACCACAATGCTATGAAGCTTGAAATCAACCACAGGAAAAAGTCTGGAAAACCTCCAAAAGCGTGGAGGTTAAAGAACACCCTACTAACGAATGAGTGGGTCAACCAGGCAATTAGAGAAGAAATCAAAAAATATATGGAAACAAACGAAAATGAAAATACAACAATCCAAACGCTTTGGGACGCAGCGAAGGCAGTCCTGAGAGGAAAATACATTGCAATCCAGGCCTATCTCAAGAAACAAGAAAAATCCCAAATACAAAATCTAACAGCACACCTAAAGGAAATAGAAGCAGAACAGCAAAGGCAGCCTAAACCCAGCAGAAGAAGAGAAATAATAAAGATCAGAGCAGAAATAAACAATATAGAATCTACAAAAACTGTAGAGCAGATCAACGAAACCAAAAGTTGGTTTTTTGAAAAAATAAACAAAATTGACAAACCTCTAGCCAGGCTTCTCAAAAAGAAAAGGGAGATGACCCAAATAGATAAAATCATGAATGAAAATGGAATGATTACAACCAATCCCTCAGAGATACAAACAATTATCAGGGAATACTATGAAAAATTATATGCCAACAAATTGGACAACCTGGAAGAAATGGACAAATTCCTGAACACCCACACTCTTCCAAAACTCAATCAGGAGGAAATAGAAAGCTTGAACAGACCCATAACCAGCGAAGAAATTGAATCGGTTATCAAAAATCTCCCAACAAATAAGAGTCCAGGACCAGATGGCTTCCCAGGGGAGTTCTACCAGATGTTTAAAGCAGAGATAATACCTATCCTTCTCAAGCTATTCCAAGAAATAGAAAGGGAAGGAAAACTTCCAGACTCATTCTATGAAGCCAGTATTACTTTGATTCCTAAACCAGACAGAGACCCAGTAAAAAAAGAGAACTACAGGCCAATATCCCTGATGAATATGGATGCCAAAATTCTCAATAAGATACTAGCAAATCGAATTCAACAGCATATAAAAAGAATTATTCACCATGATCAAGTGGGATTCATTCCTAGGATGCAGGGCTGGTTCAACATTCGCAAATCAATCAACGTGATACATCACATTAACAAAAAAAAAGAGAAGAACCATATGATCCTGTCAATCGATGCAGAAAAGGCCTTTGACAAAATCCAGCACCCTTTCTTAATAAAAACCCTTGAGAAAGTCGGGATAGAAGGAACATACTTAAAGATCATAAAAGCCATTTATGAAAAGCCCACAGCTAACATCATCCTCAACGGGGAAAAACTGAGAGCTTTTTCCCTGAGATCAGGAACACGACAGGGATGCCCACTCTCACCGTTGTTGTTTAACATAGTGCTGGAAGTTCTAGCATCAGCAATCAGACACCAAAAGGAAATCAAAGGCATCAAAATTGGCAAAGATGAAGTCAAGCTTTCGCTTTTTGCAGATGACATGATATTATACATGGAAAATCCGATAGACTCCACCAAAAGTCTGCTAGAACTGATACATGAATTCAGCAAAGTTGCAGGATACAAAATCAATGTACAGAAATCAGTTGCATTCTTATACACTAACAATGAAGCAACAGAAAGACAAATAAAGAAACTGATCCCATTCACAATTGCACCAAGAAGCATAAAATACCTAGGAATCAATCTAACCAAAGATGTAAAGGATCTGTATGCTGAAAACTATAGAAAGCTTATGAAGGTAATTGAAGAAGATTTAAAGAAATGGAAAGACATTCCCTGCTCATGGATTGGAAAAATAAATATTGTCAAAATGTCAATACTACCCAAAGCCATCTACACATTCAATGCAATCCCAATCAAAATTGCACCAGCATTCTTCTCGAAACTAGAACAAGCAATCCTAAAATTCATATGGAACCACAAAAGGCCCCGAATAGCCAAAGGAATTTTGAAGAAGAAGACCAAAGCAGGAGGCATCACAATCCCAGACTTCAGCCTCTACTACAAAGCTGTCATCATCAAGACAGCATGGTATTGGCACAAAAACAGACACACAGACCAATGGAATAGAATAGAAACCCCAGAACTAGACCCACAAACATATGGCCAACTCATCTTTGACAAAGCAGGAAAGAACATCCAATGGAAAAAAGACAGTCTCTTTAACAAATGGTGCTGGGAGAACTGGACAGCAACATGCAGAAGGTTGAAACTAGACCACTTTCTCACACCATTTACAAAAATAAACTCAAAATGGATAAAGGACCTAAATGTGAGACAGGAAACCATCAGAACCTTAGAGGAGAAAGCAGGAAAAGACCTCTCTGACCTCAGCCGTAGCAATCTCTTACTCGACACATCCCCAAAGGCAAGGGAATTAAAAGCAAAAGTGAATTACTGGGACCTTATGAAGATAAAAAGCTTCTGCACAGCAAAGGAAACAACCAACAAAACGAAAAGGCAACCAACGGAATGGGAAAAGATATTTGCAAATGACATATCGGACAAAGGGCTAGTATCTAAAATCTATAAAGAGCTCACCAAACTCCACACCCGAGAAACAAATAACCCAGTGAAGAAATGGGCAGAAAACATGAATAGACACTTCTCTAAAGAAGACATCCAGATGGCCAACAGGCACATGAAAAGATGTTCAGCGTCGCTCCTTATCAGGGAAATACAAATCAAAACCACACTCAGGTATCACCTCACGCCAGTCAGAGTGGCCAAAATGAACAAATCAGGAGACTATAGATGCTGGAGAGGATGTGGAGAAACGGGAACCCTCTTGCACTGTTGGTGGGAATGCAAATTGGTGCAGCCGCTCTGGAAAGCAGTGTGGAGGTTCCTCAGAAAATTAAAAATAGACCTACCCTATGACCCAGCAATAGCACTGCTAGGAATCTACCCAAGGGATACAGGAGTACTGATGCATAGGGGCACTTGTACCCCAATGTTCATAGCAGCACTCTCAACAATAGCCAAATTATGGAAAGAGCCTAAATGTCCATCAACTGATGAATGGATAAAGAAATTGTGGTTTATATACACAATGGAATACTACGTGGCAATGAGAAAAAATGAAATATGGCCTTTTGTAGCAACGTGGATGGAACTGGAGAGTGTGATGCTAAGTGAAATAAGCCATACAGAGAAAGACAGATACCATATGGTTTCACTCTTATGTGGATCCTGAGAAACTTAACAGGAACCCATGGGGGAGGGGAAGGAAAAAAAAAAAAAAAAAAAAGGACGTTAGAGTGGGAGAGAGCCAAAGCATAAGAGACTGTTAAAAACTGAGAACAAACTGAGGGTTGATGGGGGGTGGGAGGGAGGGGCGGGTGGGTGATGGGTATTGAGGAGGGCACCTTTTGGGATGAGCACTGGGTGTTGTATGGAAACCAATTTGTCAATAAACTTCATATAAAAAAAAATAAAAATAAATAAAATTTAAAAAAAAGAAAACTAAAAAAAAAAATAAAAAATAAAAAATAAAAAAAATAAAAGTACCCAAAAAGCATTGAACCAGAAGTTTTGTTCCACTTTTTACTAATTATCTTTGTGACATTAGATCAGCCACTTAATCTGCTTGAGTCTCATATTTCTATGTAGTAAATTAGTAGGTAATAGCAAAATCTGTTACCTCTCTCATACTTTAATATTTTGTGATTTCTAGCCAGAAAAATACACTGATTTACTAAGTACAGAACTTTTTCTTGCCATTCCTAATAAACTGGGAAAAATAGAGTCTAATAAAATCTTCAGAGTCCCCTGAACAAAATTGTTCTTTTGATTGATGTTCCTTTTACTAGTCATTATGTGTGGTGAAATGAAAAAAAAAAAAGTATATATTGGTCTAATGTAGTCTCTCTTTGTTAACTTCTCCTTTGTTCACAATCACAAATTAGTGGTGGCATGAAAATATACACAGTGGACATGACTACATAAGAGCCCATGCTAAGTGGCTTATTTTTCTGGATTTGCTAATTTACACAGCATAATTTCTCCAGAGACTGAAGGGATCTTTGCTTCAATTTGTGCTGTAGTGACCTGGCTACAGAATCACTGATTAATTAATATTGGAGCATGCCATGTTCTTACCAAAGGAGCATAAAGCCTGTCACACAGTTTCTGACTATGAGAAATAAAGCCAGTGTGACATAAGGAATACATATGAGTTGAATTGACTTAATGGTCCTAGACACTAGGAACTGGACATCTATGTTTAAAAAAAATAGTACTTACTATGTGTCCCTTCATTTGTTTTCTGCCAGAAAGATATTTTTTCTCTGTACATGCATAATCCTGACTGGAAGCCTGTTCACAGGATTCAGTCTAACATACTAGATGTATCCAAGTGAAATGACAACATGACACTCAATCACCATATGCTGGAAGCACTTGATTAATCCACCTATTTTCCTACTTTAACACACACTTCTGAAAGTGACATGGACCACAGAGCATACAAGAGCATGAGATCTATTCCCAGGAAAAAAAAATAAGGAGAGCTGAATTAATAACAGATTTTTCATAAGTAACACCAAAAAGAAATTTTAAAAAATTACTACATAGTTCTCAGTTTTTCAGAAAAATGATATGTCATAAGACAAATGCATTTTAGACCCATAGTTCTTCACTGGGGACATCACTTACAAATCACATCCCAGACTATTAAATTAACAATTCTAAATTCTTGCACTTGGAGATTCTTATCCAGTGAATTTTGTGGAGCCAAGCAATCTATCCTTTAATATATATCACTAAATGATGTCTTTGCAAATGATATGTGAACAAAAGCTTAAGGAACAAGGTCTTAGACAGATTCACCACATATGAACTGTCACACTCATGCTTTTCACAGACTATTCAAAATTACTTTTCTAGCAAATATTCTATGTATAAAGTTGCCAAGTAAGGTGAGAAATTAAGTTGCACAATTTCTTTCCGTTTAAGAAATATTTCTTAGGCTAGAAGTTTTATCTTGATGGTGTCTTCCAAACTCATAAGAATTGAAATATATTACCTAGACATTTTAATTTTAAGCAAAATAATGAACTACTTTTTCTATGGTGGAATTATACAGAGAGTTTAATTTATAAATAGGTCAATTATAAGGGCATGTTCCCCATCTTTGGTATCGAAGAAACCAGTCTCCTATTCTCTAATTATGTAAAATGCCCTCTTACTTTTATTGTTTTGAGGACTCACTTTTCCTGTGTCCCTCTTTTCTGTTAAAGCACTGTTATGGACCAAATATGTTCCCCCCAAATGCATATATTGAAGCTCAAACCCCAGTGTTGCTATATTTGCAGATGGAGCCTGTAAGGAAGCAAGTAAAGTCAAATACGGTCAGTAGAGTGGGACCCTGACTCAGTAGGATTAATGTCCTTATAAAAGAAGATACCAGTGCATTCTCTCTTTCTCTCTGCATGTGCGCAGAGAAAATACTATGTGAGCACATAGAGAGATGGCAGGTACCTATAAGCAAAGAGAAGAGGCCATTGCCACCTTGATCTTGGACTTCCCAGTTTCCATAACTGTGAGAAATAAATCCCTGTTAAGATGTTATGGCAGCCCTTGAGTCTAATACATGTTTTGGTACTAAAAGTGGGATATTATTGTAACAAATGCTTAAACATGTGGTAAGCACTTTGGAACGGGATAATAGGTGGAGGCTGGAGGAGTTTTAAGGTGCATGTTAGAGAAAGTCAATTGCCATGAAGGGATAGTTGTGGAAACATGGATGCTAAAAAGTGATTCTGCTAAGGGCTCCAAAAGAAAAAAAAGAGACTGAAGAGAAAATTTAATGTTTGGAAAATCAGCCTGTCCATATTTTCAAAAAATGAGAAAGCATGTTCTCTAGAGAACACTGAAGATGTGGCTGGACGATCACTAGATAGATTATGGGATTATATAAATAGATACACTGCCAGTTTGAATTGAAAGTGATGGAAGTTGTACAAATTGAAGGAAGACTGTCAGATCTCTTGGCTTTATACAATGAGGCCATAGAGTTATCTGGTGGCAGACAGGTGCTTTTCTTTTTTTTTTTTTTAATTTACTAAGATTTTATTTTAATTAATTTAATTTTTCAAGTTTTCACTTAAATTCCAGTCAGTTAACGTACTGTGTAATATTAGTTTCAGGTGTAGGATTTAGTGACTCATCACTTATTTACATCACCTAGTGCTCATCACAAGTGCCCTCCTTTAAGCGCTATTATATAAGAAAAGGGAAGAGTGACTCCTAGGGTGATTTAGAGATCATCAGGGATACTGACTCAGTTTCAACCGGTCAGACAGCCTCTGTCCAGAGTTTTGGATACAGGACCTCCACTCCAGTGCAGTATTGCAGCCCGGCTGAGTCCAGAAGGCAGAGCATTGAGCCAAGGAGCGTTATTTTCAAGCCTTCAGATCTGTTGGAATTTGCCTTGCTAGGTCTTGAGCTTCTTTGGGACTTGTCACTGCGTTCTTCCTTTCTGATTTCTTCCTTTTGAAATAGAAATGAGTATCTTACGTCTGTTCCACCATTGCGTTTTGAAAGCACACCTGTCTGGTTTCACAGATTTGCAGATGGAGAGGAATTAAGCCTCAAGATGAATTTGTACATCTATGTACAGTGTCTGATTTAGACAATATTTCAATGAAGCCTTGGTCTTTAGTTTTAAGTGTTGATGGAATAAGACTTTTGGAGCTTATGGGATAGAATGAATATATTTGCATATGAGAAGGACATGAATTCTGGGACTGAATATTTATGTCCCCCAAAATTCATAAGGTAAAGCCCCAGCTTCCAATGTGCCGTATATGGATACAGGATCTCTGAGGAAGTAATTAAGGTTAAATGAGGTCACAAGGGTGGGGTTTTGATTTGATGGGCTTATTGTTCTTAAAAGAAGAGATACCATAAAGCATTCTCTCTTGGTTTCTGCACACACACAAAGAAAAGGTCATGTGAGTACAGAGAGAAAGATATGGCTGCAGCCTACAAACGAAGAGAAGAGGCCTCAGAATAAAACCAATTCTGACAGCACCTTGATCTTACACTTCCCAAGCTCCAGAATTAGAAGAAAGTAAGTTTCTGCTGGGTAGCCACCCAATCTGTGGTATTTTGTTATGGCAGTCCAAACAGACTACTACAAACACCATTTTCTTTGTTTTATGAATGTTGCCAGTTGTATTTGAGCTAATAGAGTTAGAAATTTGACTGCAAGATGTATTTCTTCAGGAAAATCTTCAGATAACCATCTACAAAATTTATAATGGCTTTTTTTGTATTGGGGAAATGTAACTCATTCTGATAAAATAAATGGTGGTTGCTTTCCTCAGGAAATGAATATATGCACATAATTATGATGTTTTGCCACAATGGTGAGGGGAATGAGAAATCCTGCACTAAGGGTTGACTCACCCTCAGTCAATCCTTGGAAGCTCCAGAGATCCTTACACTGCATGTTACAAATGCTTGATTAAGTAATTTGCATAAGAAGGCCATCCTATCAAGTGTTCCTAGTTTAATATCTCAGAGTCTGATAGTATCTCACTGTTTTATTGAAGAAAGCACCATATTAATGGCTGTGTTGGGTACAAAGATGAGAGAGACAGGGTCCTGCCTTCAAGAAGTTTATACACTATTTGAGAAAAATAATAAGTATGATCCTTTTGGCTTTTGCTTGTCCATTTATTGATAGTGTGCCTTCTAAAATCTAGGTAAGAATAGTAGCAAGTAAACAACTTCAGAGGTGAAAAAAGAAATAATGGGAAATATAAAGGTAATTTTCCTATAAAAAATGGAGAACCACCTCTAATGATTCTTTCTCGATATATGTATAGGAAATATAAATGAGGTGATGAAACTCCAAAACAGAATGTATACCTCTTATACAACACAGTGTGCTTAACTATAAACTGAACATTCAGCTTTTGCTGTCTTCACATTGATGCTCAGAGTTACAGACTATTATGACTGTGTTCCTAGTGTCCTCTCATGTCTGCTCTAATTCATTGGTAAATCAGTGTAACACCAAAAGGCCAGTTTCACAGCTATCCCTCTGCAATGAAGTTTTTTTTTCTTTCTCTTCTGTTTCTGTTTATTTGTTTGTTTGTTCATATCTGAGTTTATCATGTGTAAATCATCAGATTTAGTAAGTATTTGCAAAATGGTGATGTTTTTGTACCATTTAGAACAGTATTTATTCTTACTAAGTTCAATATGTGATACATTACCTAAGACCAACAAACCTTATTTTTAATGTATGATTTAAGTTTAAAATTTCAATTAATAGATTTTTCAGAATACATGTCCTTGACTTCCAGTGCTATAGGCTGAATAGTATCCTCCCAAAATTCATATGTTGAAGTCCTAACCCCCAGTACCTCAGAATGCGACTGTTTTTGGAGACAGGGTCTTTAAAGAGGTAAGTTAAAATGAGGGCATAGGGTAGGCCCTAATCAACATAGCTGATTTCCTTATAGGAAGAGATTAGGACACAAAGACACACACGGGAAAACCATGTGAACACACAGGGAGAAGGTAGCCATTTAACATCAAGGAGAGAAGCCTTCAGAATAAGCCAGCCTTGCTGACACCTTGATTGTGGATTGCTACCCCTCAGAATTGTGAGGAAATAATTTTGTGTTGTTTAAGCCATGGAGTCTTTAGAACTTTGTTGTGGCAACCCTAGCAAACTGAAACTTATGATAAAATGAGTTAAAATAAGCCTGAGATAAAAACTTAATAAAGGATAACAAATGCATAAAAGCGATGACTGCTTTTGGTTCCTGTTAAGCTTAACTAGAGCTTCATATAATTGACCTCTTTGAAGGCAAGTTTCAAGCTAGTAAACTAGAAATTAACTGAAGTACTAAAGTGGGATACCTATTGACTAAATGGAATAATTGCAAAGGTATATACTGCTACTAAATTCTATTGATGTTAAACAAGAAACAGATAAAAGAAAAAACTAAATATATCATAATTAGTGATGTTGTTTATCATTCTTATATTTAATTCTAAACTTACACTTCTTATTAAAATCTTCACTCAAGCTGCTCATTCTTTGACAGGGATGATTAGTTTTTATTATAGATCATTATGTAACTTTTCAGATGTTAAATGACTAACTTGTTAGTATTGTAGAAAATCATATGCTAATATGATAAAGAAAACACTAAAATTATTTTTCCCCAAGTAGCTTCCAAAAACTTAATAGTCTAAGTTGGGTTGGCCTCTTGCCATTAATGAAGAAATTTAAAAGAATTCAAGTTGTGGAATCATACAATAATATGATAGAGTTTCTACTAACAAGTTTCATAACTGGATCCCAGAAATGTCCTTTGTAATATCCAGGTTTCCCCTATAATTTTCCTGGTAATTCTCTTTTGGTATGAAAAATTTCCCTTCATAATCTAAACCTAGAGGTAAATATATTTTGGGAAATCAGATCTGGATCAATTCAGGCATTTTGAACTACATATTTTAATGTTACATTTATGATGAAGGTGGGAAAAGCTCAAAATGTCTCTTTATCCAAACTTTAATTGTTTACTTGGCATCTAAGGCAGCACCCTACTGCAAAAACTCAGATACATTGAAACCCTCAATCTTTCATATGACATATTACTGAGAATATAAACAGAGAATAAACAAAAAGTTTATATTGAGTATACTATTTATATTAAAGAATACAGAAAGATTTGACAGTACTTTTAAAAATATGTAATTACCATTTTCTAGTATTGGTGACATAGAATGGAAAACTAAGATGATCGAAGAGTCAAAGTTTTAAATTCAATCAATTTCTGCTTTTTCTTAGCAAAAAAAAAAAAATGGTGGATCATCTTTCTAAGGCACACAATAATATATATACACCATATTAATTATGTTTGCTGGGCTAACTTGGGAATTGTGAAACTTATTTATTTGATGAGAGAAGAGAAAATTTGAGAAAAATTAAAAATTGCTAAATTAATGGCAAACCTCATCATTACTAACATATATACACCAAGTCAGCTGTTAGAAGGAAGTTTAAAACTTGAAATCTTTGAATTTACCCTAATATTTTATTTCATTTTAGCTAAAATTATAGTGGAAGTGTACAAAATCTGTTTGATATCCATTTTTAGCAAATTTTCTTACCAAGGCCTATTAACACTTCTCATAACTTGTTATTTTTCCCATGTGTGTGAGTCTTGCACACTGCATTCCTGGGTGACTTACCCTTACTTGTAATTTACAACTGAGTAGAGAAAACTTCTATGGAAAAGTAACCGAGATATATGAATTGCACAGCATATATATGACAGCTTTTCCACAAGCACATTTTTAGAAACTACTTATCATAAACTTTCTGGGTTAAAATATTCTGATAAATAGACTAAATGATTCTGTATTTAAAATACTATTTCACAGTGGTAGAAAAGAGTTAATAAGATTCCATAAGTATTTGAATAAATGAATCTATCAATCAAAAGATAATATATTTAATTATGTGATAGAAAAATTACTGGAGTTCCTACACTTAAGTTGTAAAAATAATAGAGAATATATTAATATAATTTATTTTTATCTAATTTTAATTTACTGTTTTCCATTGTTTCAGAGTAAAATGTTTAGCAAAAGATAAATCTGTATTTTTTTCAATGTTTATTTTGTTGAGAGAGAAAGAGACAGAGTGTGAGTGGGGGAGAGAGAGAGGGAGACACAGAATCTGAAGTAGACTACAGGCTCTGAGCTGTCAGCACAAAGTAGGGCTTGAATTCACCAACCAAGAGATCATGACCTGAGCTGAAGTCTGACACCCAACCGACTTAGCCAACCAGGCGCCCCAAACTGTATTTTTTTTCAAATAAAAAAACAAAAGTGCCAAACTTTATGCATTTGATGATACGATTTTACAATTTCACATATACACTACTAACTTTCTTTAAGGGTCATCCTGAGGAAAAACTAACCTGTTTTCTAAATATGACAACACGATTAGAACCACTTTTTTCCAATTTCTATGTATTTGTTTAAAAGTTTTAAATACTTTCCCCCAAGTAAGCAAAACATATACATAAATATGTGGGATTATTTCCAAATATCTATCAAAAATAGTCACTAAAATGATACTCTGCACAAAACCTGACTATTTTTCTGTATTTTACACAAATCATAAAATACATCTCTCATGGAATTGGGAGTTTAAAGCCAGACATCTGGTATATGAGGATAACTATTTTGTAAGATGTAAGTCACCTGAAATTTTAGTTGTAAAACTATCTAATAAATTAGTCTTCATAAAATTGAATATAAGGAATAAATGGTGGCACGGGCTGTTTACAAAAAAGGAGAAATCTTTGTAAAACTGAGTTTGAATGATTAGTTTGTTCTGAAGTATGAATTGGAAAAAGCAATGTCATTATATTACATGCCATTTGTTCTAATTGTCAGATGGATTTTTATTAAACATATGCTGTAAAAACTGAAGATTATCTAATTTGGCTACTCTCCCTCTCGATAAAATAATACATCCCAAATTACGCTTAAAAATCCAAATGTGCAACAGTTGTTAATGTTATAAGTTTGTCCTCATTTTGACAGTCTTAAAAGTATATGAATTTAATTGGACATTAACTTAATGTGGCCATGTGTCTATGCTCACGGAAAATCTCTCATTATTTGCCAGGCATTCAGATCTCCATTAGCAAACACAAAATCTCTATTCTTTTTTCATATTGTGGTAATTGAAGAATTATATTTACTAATTTAACAGATCAGATATTTTGATTAAATATGTATTAAATGTGCGTAGGCCACCTGATTTTGTCCATTCACTACTTTGAATTGATTCATTTTTATCCTCTGTAACAATGAATTTTTCATATTCCTACAGTTAGTATCAACAGGGGCTCATCTACCTACTTTGCTTTGGAATATGATGCTCTAAATTTGCTCCCTCTACCTCTTCTGCCTTTCCATAAATGCTGGTTTTGTGTGATTTAGGAAGACACGAATGTGCTTTGAATCATTTAAAGACTCTGAACATGTTTCTGGTGCTACATGTAATCCACTCTTAAAATTTTTTAAACTTGAGTTGAGAAGAAACTCTTTTTTTTGTCTTTAACCAAATTATTATTCCCCTGTTGATATTTCTGCATGGTTTATTTCTAATTATATATAGAAGAGACAAAGGCCATGAAAATAATAGCCACCTTTAACTACCCAGAGAATCACTGTTTACTCTTCAAGTCCGCAAGTGTGACTGACGATGGCCTGACCAAATCTATTCATATTATATGTCGTGTATATATATAGGCGCAATACCATGTCCTTCTAGTTCCAGGAGTGGTACTGGTTAGATTAATTGTCTGCCATCAGTCAGACTAGGTATTGACCAAATGCTTTTATCTAGCTGTTCATAATACTTTGTGCTTTAATTTTTCTAGCATATTATTAAAATAACGTTCTCTTTGATTCTTACTTCGTAATTCTTCCATACTATTATCAGGGTTTGGGAAGAATTTACATGTGGTATAAAATTTGTTTTTCTTGTAATATTTTTCTAGCCCCTTCACCTGTTTATTTTATAAATAAATGCAATGTATATCTTAATCTTCCCTTCCCACTTCATCTTGAACCTCATATTCACAAAATTGGATCATGATATTAAGATAGTGGTATACTGCCATCATTGTTCTATAGGATTCTGGCTTTTGTTTTTATCTTACATTTTTGTGCATTTATATTTTATCTATAATCTCATTATCCTCTGTCATGAGTCATTTCTCTTTTATGTAAAAATTTGCATAAATGATATCCTGTGTCTCATGTTTTTTTCATAGAATATTATATATTTTAAATATTTAAATATTGGTACATGCTTATCCAGTTACTTCCTTGTAACTGCTACACAGTTTTCATAGTATGTTACATTTTATTTATGCAGTTATTTTTTCTTTAATTGATGGGCATTTGGGTAGTATCCACTACATTGGTATGATAATTTTTCCAGTAATAAACTTCTTTGTGCAGATTTCTTTTGAGTATTTATACTTAAGATTCTCTAAGTATGTATTTGGAAAAAGAATTTCTGAGCGATATAATATGAGCACAGTAATTTGATAAAATATGTCTGTTTTCTTCCAACATTGTATTCTCACCAATAGCTCACCATGTTTAAGGTTTCTTTCATTATCATCTTCTGTTTAATGTTTTTTTTTCCATTTGATGAGAAAAAATAGTAACTTTTTCCCTTTTGTTTTATTATAAAACCTCAACATCACTTCATAAACTCATCAGCCAGTGAGATTCCCTTCCTATTACTAACTTATTAATTTTATTTACTTATTTCCTTTTGATATTTATGATTTGTTTTGTTACTTCTCAGGAATTCCCTATCCTTCAGATAATAATCTTTTAATAGTTATTCATGTTGCAAATATTACTTACTGTTTATTTCCTTGTTAAATTTCATTCATATAATCCTTTAATTTTGATATCATAAATTTGTTCTCTCCTCTTCGGATCAGTACTTAATATTTAAAGAAAATTATTTTCCCTTACAGGGTCATGAAACTATTCTCCTTTCTTCTTTTTTTTTTTTTCTGATAGTTTTAGAGATTTTTTATTTTATTTTGTTCTGTTTATTTTTACTTTCACATTAAATCTTTAATGTATCTGGATTTATTTGTTGCACCCAGAGTGAAAAAAGTCCTATTTTTTTCTCAAATAGCAATGAAAGATTCCTCAAATTTCTTCACAGATTAGTGATGCCAACCTAATCATTATACAAATAAAATAACCTGTTATTATTACCAATTACCATGTACCAACTACTTAATATGGATTATCGCATTTAATCTTTGTAATTTTGAGATAGGAAATGTTATTTTTTATTGGGCTGATGAGTAAACAGCATCCTTTGAGAAGTTAATTATTTCACCCAACATGACACAACTAAGGTAGGAATTGAACACTGTAACATCTCAAATAAGTGATCCCAATCCCATGCTTCCTATAGGAAAATACATCTAAAATAAGAATCTTCTTTGTCTCATGGTATTCTCCTTATTACATAGATCTTCACTATCTCTCCCTCTTTACAACAAACAGAATCTTTAGCGTGCTTTAGACAACTTTCTGCATCTAGCCACACCCTCCATTTTTATAAATTCATCTGCTGGCTTTTCCTGTCTCTCACTTCTTACTCTGCCCCATAAAATAATATCTTGCTTTCACATGACAATGATAGTTAAGGCTTTTCATTTTCTTCTAATGCTTCCTGTCAGGAAACCCCAATTTTACTTAAATAACTCACAGCTATCTTTTAGGAAAGCACCAGAATCAGCCTTTCTGGTAAGCCTTTTCTGGATCCTCTATTTGGAGCATATCCATACTCTGTTTTTCTGTACAAAGTCTATCATAGCATTTTGCACTTCGTTTGCACATTAATTTTTCTGCAAAACAGACTGCAAGAAGTCTTAAGCAGAAATGCTACTTTTTCTTGCTCTATCCCACACACTTGGCACAAGGACTGATATAAGGTGGGTGTTCCAATAAAAGCTGGTTCAACTAAGTTGAACATAGAAATCTTTATGGCAAAAGGCATGCAATTAGTCTTTAGAAAAAATTCTACCAAAAAACATGTATCTACCAGTATTTACAATCATTGTTCATTTGACTCCATCTTGAAGAGTCCTATTATCCTAATGTGAAATGTGACCCTAGCAGTGGAAACTTCATCTTTTTCCAACCTCGAAATGTTGGTGAGCAGATGTCAAATACTGTGAATGGAGCATTTCCTATAGCCACAAGTGCCTCACAGATCAAGAATTATATCTGGTTTATAGTATTCGATGTGGATAGGGAGTGAACTCAACTAGTCAAACAGACACTCCTTCTTAAACATAGGTGCCCAATTAAGGGATTCATGATTGTTTCTCAGTGGATTTTAGTCTCGGTATGATATTATTTTGTTTTGTTTTCTGTTTGTTGTAGTTATAATGAGTGTGAGAAATGTAAAAATATATTCCATAGTGACATATACAATCAAATTAAATTGTCATGAATTTTGACCATTTTTACCTATAGCAAATAAGAATAGAAAAACAATTATGAAATGTTTTTCATAGAAGAGGATGCATAACGTACAAAAATTATCCTATTTGGGTCTCATTTTCAGTGTTCACATACAAACTTTTGAGAAAGTTAAATAGGACAGCTTAATATTAAAAAAAATTCTTATTTATCTGGTACTCTACACTAAAAAATCATTCAGTTGAGCCTTGCAATGAGAAATGTACAGGAGAAAAACAAATATTTGACAACGACCCAAATAAGAAATAATTTAGTTGATTTTTCTCTCTACAAATTATTAGTTGAACACAGCTCCAAAATAGCAATCCTCTCTTTTGTAAAGAACCGTACAGTAAGTTCTTTCATAAACACTAAAGACAACAACCATGTGTTTCTTGAAGACTGAAATAATATGCTTCTGTAACAGCCTTGGAGACTGGAACCAGCAGTTACTTATCTGCCATTTCTCGTGCAGAGTGTCTCTTATTCCTTCTCTGATTCTATAATTAATTAAAATAACATTAGTTAATTCACACTGCATAATGTCAAATTCTCTTAAAACTGAGCTTTCTTCTTATACTAAAAAGTCAGATAAAACTGACCAAATAAATGTACCAAATACTCAAATCAGGAGCACAACAGCATTCTTCACACATAGTACAAGCAAACAGTTTTATTCCTGTTTATGGAGCTTAACCTTCTGCAAAAGTAATTAGTTCTATAATTAAAAAGCTATTTGGGATGATTAAAATCCTGTTATCTTGTGGCATTTAAAGACAAATGCAAATGTCAGAAAGAATGAATTCATTAAAATTTCTATTTAAGAGAAAAATTATATATGGGGTATTATTTATTAAAATATTACAGTTTCAGGGAAGGTTTGATCTGCCAAGAAGACACTAAGGGTGGAAGGTATCTTTCTGTAGCATTGGATATAGCAATCAGCTGCTATTCATGAACAATTATTTTGGTGTTATTTTAAACTAACAGCTTAGAATGTCACAGTGTTATTTCAAAAGTGATGTTATTCTTCTGAGGGACTTTATCTTTTTCAACAAATTAGAAATTGTTAACATATCTAGCTATGAGTTAGCCATGTATATAAGTTTGGTAACCTATCTGACATGCTGTGGTATGCTATCAATCTTGATTTTTCAAGCTGTGAATACAGAGGCTAATTACTTCGAATGAATGGCCAAGTTTTAAAGTCTCCTTTTGCCCCTCAAAATTAATAAAATTAGGGGAAGAGAACTTGAGGGAGTAGAAGACTGCTAGACTACATGCTGTTAACAATAATTTCTCAAATGAATGTGGTGAAGAGCAGTCAATTTTCGGTCCCTAGTCAAGAGTCTGCATTCTTTTAAAGAAAGCATAATTATTCATGAGCGGATTAAATTAACTTCCAGTGGTAGAAGGTACAGAATATTACCATGTGTTGTGAATGACATTTTAAAATCATACCTTTTCTGTATCTTTAGCATTTCTATCCTCAACATGTCATTAAAAATTCAAGAGTGTAGATACATAAAGAAATTTTAAGAAAACACATTTTGACGTAAAGACAATGAAATGAACTTCTACCAGATACATGATTTAAAATTAACCTACCAAACACACAAACAAAAAAACCCAACAAAGTTCTAATTTTATCTTTAAATTTAGAAGTTAAATAAAAAATAATAAAGACTAAACCTCATGATGGTTGGTTGGAAAGGAGAAATGTGTTTATTTGGTCATTACTGATGTGTTTACAAAGACAAGAGCAAATTAGGCAAAAATTATTGAATGAAAAATCAGTCTTCAATTTTAGAGTAAGAGTTTTCCTCTAGTGTGATATACAGTCTCTATTATCTCACAGTGTCAATTTCTAATCATTTAAAAAAGACATTATAGCCTAACCCCAAAAGCCACATAGCACATAGGGTACCATGTGGCCCTGACTTCTCAGGATGTTTGTTTGTTTTGCTTGTTCATTTGTTTAAAAACAAAAAACAAAACAAAACGAGCCTAGAAGAGCACGGATCATCTCTTCAAATTTAACAATATGGTCCCAGGGCCAGTAATTTTCTGTAATGTGACCACAGAGGGCTATAGAATTCAGATGCTTAGTTTTAATATTTCTAAACCATTATTGATCCTTTTTTTGGAGTAAAGTACGGAACCTTGGATGGAAGACAAGAAGTCTTCCTGAACTCTGATTAGGAATCAAGTGATAAGACCAAGAAATTATCTTGCAAAACTGAAATAGACAAAATAAGATTATTCAAATGGAAAATGATGGAAGCATGGAAAAATTACAATGCACAGATCTCAATTATCTTTCTGACTCAAAAGGACATTCCAAATATATAATGTTCACCTAATAATGCATACTCACTTTCAGGATACATCCCTTATTTTACATCCAGGTATAAATGATGAAGAAAATGCTCTTAATTTAAGAAATATAGCAATAACTTTATTGGTGGCTCAGATTTATTCAAAATCAGAATCATTTGGTGAACAACTCTATGAATGGAGAGAGTCTGGGCATATCTATAGTCAGCACATATAATTTATTTATATTAGTATAGTAACATGGGTGGTAAACCCTAAAATTCAAGAAATTTGTGAATGCCTTTAATAGTGGATCATTTTTTTTCGTATATGATTTTTTAATGAATAATTCATCTAGGTGAAAATTCCAATGAATATAAGGAAAGTGGGAAGATCTTTCCACTAATCTTATAAATTAGTCAACGTCAGGGAAGTTACATGGGTAAGAAACCATATAAATATAAGGAGTGTGTAAAGGCATTGAAAAAGTTTTGTATCTTACTGAACATCTCATAAGTGGTACTGGTAACAAAGCTTTCAAATGTGAGCACTACAAGTAATATGCAGGGACATTTTCTGGATCTTAGGGATTAAACTGGAAAATTTCTGCTATAACTCAAGACTTATTCTTCATCAAAGAATTCATCCTAGTGAGGAAATATGTAACTGAACGCTATGGTTTTAAGGCATTTGGGTATAGCTTTCAACTATCGCAGTATCAGAGAATCTATGCTGATTAGAATCCCTATGAATTGAAGCACTGTGGGAAGGCCTTTCTTTTGTGGTAGGATCAAAGAGCAAATTGAAGAAAGGAAAAAAAAAGAAGAAAGTCCACAAATAAATTAATATGGAAAGGTCTGTATCAAAAGGTCATATTTTACTTGATGACAGATAACTTTCATCATCTTTTAACGTTTTACAAATAATTTATGTAACTCAGTGGATTTCACTTTATTTCTAATATTCTGTAATAGTTTTATGCAGACTTTTTATATCTAGCTACCATTTATTTCACTATTCAGTTCAAACTGTGAATATAGGTTGACTAATTTCAGCAAATTCTTACCATACCATACCACTTTATCAATAGTTTCTTCATTTTGTATTGTTTTTTTCTATGTCCTTGATAAATTATATTCTTACTTCTTTGTTTTTATAAAACTGTGGGCATGTAGGACTTGTCCCAAGTATATAAAACTGGTTTAACATATGAAAATCAATTAATATGATTCATCAAATGAACAGGCTAAAAAAGAAAATTCACAATGTCATATCAATAGTTGCAAAAAAGCATTTGATGAAATCTAGTATTGTGGTCTACCAGACTACTGATGATAAAAACAAACAAAAAAACAGCAACAAAATAAAACAAAACAAAACAAAACAAAAAACTTCTGGTAAACCAGGAATAGAGGAGAACTTCCTTAGCTTGATCAAAGAATATCTACAAAAACCTACAGCTAAAATCATACTTAATGGTAATAAACTCAAAATTTTCCCAATAAGATAAAAAACAAGACAAGGATGTTTTGCCTCACCATTGCTTTTCATCATCCTACTGGAAAGGTAATGAAATAGGACAAGAAAAGGAGATAAAAGATATACAGTTGGGAAGGAAGATATAAAACTGCCTTTGTTCATAGATGATGCTACTTTCTACAAAGAAAATCTGAAAGAATTGAAAAAAATTAATGAAACTAATAAGGGATTATAGTGAGGTTGCAGGTTAATATACAAAAGTCAATCACTTTTCTCTACACCACCAGGAAGAAGTGAAATTTGAAATTTAAAAAATGCTATTTATATTAGCACTCAAAAAGTGAAGTACGTAAGTATAAATCTCACAAAATGTACATAGGATCTTTATGAAGAAAACTGCAGAACTGCAAAGAGTAAAGTCAAAGAAGAATTAAATAAATAGACATTTCATATTCATGATAGGAAGACTCAATATGGTTAAGATGTCAATTCTTCCCAAACTGAAATAGATTCAATACAATCCCAATCAAAATGCCAGCATTTGCATAGACATTTTGTGTATATGAACAAACTGATTCATCCCAAGGCAAAAAAAAAAAATGTATGTAGGTTTAGATGTTACACCCTTCACAAAAATTATATAGAAGTGGATCACAGTCTTAAATATAAAACACAAAACTATAAACCCCCTACATGACAACATAAGAGAAAATATAGATAACTTTGGCTATAATAAGAACTTCTAAATACAACAAAGCCATGGTCCATGAAAGAAAAAATTGATAAGCTGGACCTCACTAAAATTAAAAATTTCTTTCTGAAACACACTGTTGAAAGAGTGAAGAGAGAAGCCACAGACTGCAAGAAAATATTTTCAAAAGATACATCTTAAAGCACTGCTATCTAAAGTACACAAATTACTTTTAAACTCAACAATTATAAAAACAATCTGATTTAAAAATGGGCCAAAGACCTTAACAGACACACATCATGAAGATATACACCAGGCAAAACAGCAGATGAAAAGATGCTCCATATTATATCAATAGAGGAATGCAAATCACAGTAACAATGAGATATTACTACATACCTATTAGAATGGCCAAATTCCAAAACACTGAAACACCACATGCTGATAAGACCTTGGAGCAACAGGAGCTCTTATTCATTGCTGGTGGGAATCCAAAATTGTACAGCCACTTTGGAAGACAAATTAGGCAGTTTCCTACAAAACTAAACATACTTTTACCGTATCATCCAGCTGTCATGATCCTTGGTATACATCCAAAGCAGTCTAAAAATTATGTTCACCAAAAAACATTCACATAGATATTTATAGCAGCTTTATTCATAATTGCCAAAACTTGAGAACAATGAAGATGTTCTTCAGTAGATGAATAGATTAGGAAATTGTGTTTGATCTAGACAGTAGAATATTATTCAGCACTAAAAATAAATGAGCTAAAAAATAAAAATTAATAAATAAAAAGATATATTAGGTTGTTTATTTGGTATTTTTCTTGCTTTTTGAAGTAGACTTGTATTGCTATGTATTTCCTTCTTATGACCATTTTTGCTGTATCCCAACGGTTTTGGACCATCCTGTCTTCATTTTCATTTGTTTCTATGTATTTTTTTCTATTTCTTTTTTCATTTCCAGATTGACTCATTTATTCTTTAGTAGGATTTTCTTTAACCTCATGCATTTGTGGTCTTTCTGTACTTTTTTCTTGTGGCTGACTAAACGTTTCATAGTGTTGTGATCAGAAAATGTGCATGGTATGATCTCAATATTTTTGTATTTATTGAGGCCTCATTTTCAACTGATTATGTGATCTATTCTAGAGAATGTCCCATTTGGACTGGAAAAGAATATGTATTCTGCTGCTTTAGGATGAAATGTTCTGAATGTATCTATTAACTCCATCTGGTCCCAGTGTGTCATTCAAAAAAATTGTTTCCTTGTTGATTTTTTGCTTAGATGATGTTTTCATTGATGTAAGTATGGTGTTAAACTCCTTATTACTATTGATAATTAATTTTTTTTAAACTTATTACTATTGATAATTACTATTGATAATTACTATTAATAATTACTATTATCAATGAGTTCCTTTATGTTTGATATTAATTGTTTTATATATTTGGGTGCTTAAAGTTGGAAGTATAAATATTTACAATCATTAGATCTTCTTGTTGGATAGTCCCCTTTATTATTATATAGTGCCCTTCTTCATCTCTTGTTACAGTCTTTGTTTTAAAATCTAGTTTGTCTGATAAAAGTATTGCTACTCTGGCTTTCTTGTGATGTCTATTTGCATGATAGATGTTTCTCCATTCCCTCACTTGCAATCTGCATATATCTTTAGATCTAAAATGAGTCTCTTGTAGGCAGTTTATAGATGGGTCTTATTTTTTTCTTTCCTTTTTTTTTTTTTTTTGTCCATTCTGATTGGAGCATTTAGCTCATTTACATTTTGAGTATTTATTGATTGGTATGAATTTAGTGCCATTTTATTACTTCTTTTGTCATTGTTTCTGGAGATTTTCTCTATTATTTTCTAGTCTTTGTCAATTTTAGTCTTTCCTTCCCACTCAAAGAGCCCTCTTTAATATTTTTGCAGGACCGGCTTAGTGGTCACAAACTCCTTTAGTTTTTGTTTGTCTGGGAAACTGTTGCTCTGTCTATTCTGAATGAGATAGCCTTGCTGGATGGAGTATTCTTGGCTGCATAGTTTACCCATTAAGTATTTTAAATATTTCATGACACTCTCTCTGACTTGCCAAGTTTTGTGGAGATCTGCAGCTAACTTCATGGGTCTTCCTTTGTAAGTTAGGGACTCCTTTTGTCTTGCTTTCAGGATTTTTCTTTAACACTGTATTTTGCAAATTTAATTACAGTATGTCTTGGTGTTGACCTTCTTTTGTTATTTTGGTGGGAGTTCTCTGTACCTCTGGATTTGGATGTCTTTTTCCTTCTCCAGATTAGGGAAGTTTTCAGCTATAATTTCCTCAAATAAAACTTCTGTTCCCTTTTCTCTCTTCTTCTTCTTTTGGGACTCCTATGATACGAATATTATTATGTCTGATGGAGTCATTGAGTTCTCTAAGTCTACTTTCATAATCCAAGATTTTTCTTCCCTTTTTGTTCAGTTTCATTATTTTCCATAATTCTATCTTCTATATCATTTATTCATTCCTCTGCTTCTTCTATCCATGTGGTCATTACAACCAGTCAGTTACACATAAAGGAGCTAGAAAAAGAATAGGTGAGGCCTAAACCAGCAAAAGAAGAGAAATAATAAAGAAAGATTAAAGTCAAGATAAATGATGTAGAAACAAACAAAAAAAGATAGAAAAAAAATAATGAAACCAAGAGCTGGTTCTCTGAAAAAATTAATAAAATTGATAAACCCCTAGTCAGACTTATCAAAAAGAAAAAAGAAAGAACCCAAATAAATAAAATCACAAATGAGAGAGGAGAATTCACAACCAACACCTCAGAAATACAAAAAAAAAAAGAACATTAAGAAAAGGATATGCCACCAAATCATACAATCTGGAAGAAATAGATAAATTCCTAAAAACATATAAAATACCAAAACTTAAACAGGGTGAGATATAAAGCTTGAACAGACAAATAACCAACAAAGAAATTGAGTTGGTAATCAAAAGTCTCCCAACAAACAAAAGCCCAGGCCCAAATGACTTTACTGGGGAAGTCTACCAAAATTTAAAGAATTAATAGCTAATATTATCAAACTTTTCCAACAAATAGAAATGGAAGGAAATCTTCCAAATTCATTCTGTGAGGTCAACATTACCCTGATTCCAAAACCGGACACAATAGCCCTAGAAAAGAGAACTACATGCAAAGGCCAGTACCCCAAATGGATGCAAAAATTGTGAACAAAATACTAGCAAACCAAATCCAACAGTACCTTAAAAGAATCATTCACCATGATCAAGTGAGATTTATTCCTGGATTGCAAGGGTGGTTCAGCATTCTCAAATCAATCAATGTTGTATACCACATTAATAAAAGAAAGGAAAAGAACCATGTGATCCTCTCAATAGATGCAGAAAAAACATTTGGCAAAGTACAACATCCACTCATGATAAAACCCTCAACAAAGTAGAGATAGAGGGAACCGCAACATAATAAAGGCCATATATAAAAAACCCACAGCTAATATCATCCTCAGTAGACAAAAACTGAGAGCTTTTCTTCTATGTCAGGAACAAGACAGAAATATCCACTCTCACTACTATTATTTAACATAGTACAGGAAGTCCCAGCATCACCAGACAACAAAAGGAAATAAAAGTCATCCAAATTGTCAAAGTCAAACTTTCACTATTCACAGACAACATGAAACTCTACATAGAAAATCTGAAAGACTCCACAAAAAAAATTGCTATAACTGATACATGAATTCAGTAAAGCCACAAAATACAAAATCAACATACAGAAATCTGTTGCATTTCTACATACCAATTTAGAAGCAGCAGAAAGAGAAATCAAAGAATCAATCCCATTTACAATTGCACAAAGGAACATAAAGGGTATCTGGGAACAAACCTAATCAAAGAGATAAAGCATCTATACACTGAAAACTGTAAACACTTATGAAAGAAATGAAGATGACACAGAGAAATGGAAAGGCATTCCATGTTCATGGACTAGAAGAACAAATATTGTTAAAATGTCTATACTACCCAAAGCAATCTACAGATTTAATGCAATCCTTATTAAAATACCACCAGAATTTTTCAGACAGCTAGAAAATTTGTATGGAACCACAAAAGGCCCCCAATAGTGAAATCAATCTTGAAAAAAGGCATCACAATTCCATACTTCAAGTTATATTGCAAAGCTTTAGTAATCAAAACAGTATAATACTGGCACAAAAACAGACTCATAGATCAATGCAATAGAGTAGAACGCCCAGAAATGAACCTACAACTATATAGTCAACCAATCTTTGACAAAGTAAGAAAGAATATACAATGGAAAAAAACACTGCCTCTTCAACAAATGGTGTTGGGAAAACTGGACAGCAATATGCAAAATAATGAATCTGGACCACTTTCTTATACCATACACAAAAATAAATTCAAAATAGATTAAAGACCTAAATGTGAGACAGGAAACAATCAAAATCCTAGAGGAGAACGCAAACAGTAACCTCTTTAACTTTGGCCATAGCAACTTCTTATTAGGTATGTCTCCTGAGGCAAGGGAAACAAAAACAAAAATAAACTATTATTACTTTATCAAGATAAAAATCTTTCACATAGCATAGGAAACAGTCAACAAAATTTAAAGACAAACTTTGGAATGGGAAAATATACTTGCAAATGACATATCTGATGAATGGTTAGAATATATAAAGAACTTTTGAAGTTCAACACCTAAAACACAAGTAATCCAATTAAAAAATGGGCAAAAGATATGAAGAGATATTTTTCCAAAGAAGACATACAGATGGTTAGCAGACACATGAAAAACATCATCAATGTTACTCATCATCAGAGAAATAAAAATAAAAACTACAAGATATCACCTCACCCCAGTCAGAATGGCTAAAATTAACAACACAGGAAACAACAGGTATTGGTTGGTAAGGATGTGGGAAAAGGGGAACCCTCTTACACTATTGGAGGGAGGAATACTGGTGCAGCCACTGTGTAAAACAGTTATAGAGTCTCCTCAAAAAGTTAAAAATAGAATGACCCTATGACCCAGCAATCACACTGCTGGGTATTTACTCAAAGGTTACAAAAATACTGATTCAAAGGAATACATGCACCCTGATATTTACAGAAGCATTATCCACAATATACAAATTATGAAAAGAGCCCAAATGTCCATACACTGGTGAATGGATTGGAATGGAATACAATGGAATATTACTCAGCCATAAAAATGAATGAAATCTTGCCATTTGCAAAGACTTGAATTTTGCTAGAGAGTAAATGCTAGCATTTAGTATTTATGCTAAGTGTATTATGCTAAGTGAAATAAGTCAGTCAGAGAAATACAAATATGATTTCACTCATATGTGGAATTTAAGAAATAAAACAGATGGGGGCACCAGGTTTGCTCAGTCAGTTAAGCATCCAAGTCTCGATTTCAGCTCAGGTCATGATCTCACAGTGTGTGAGATCAAGCCCCTCATCAGGCTCTGTGCTGAGAGTGGGGAGCCTACTTAGGATTCTCTCTCTCCCTCTTTCTCTGCCCCTCACCAGCACCCACATATGTGTGCATGCTCTCTCTCTTTCTCAAAAAATAAACACTTTTAACAAATGAAACAAATGAACATGGGGGAAAAGGGGAGAAGAGGGTGAATCAGAAAACAGATTCTTAACTACAGAGAACAAATTGAGTATTACTGGAGGGGAGGTAGGCAGTGGGATGGGTTAAATGAATGATGGGTATTAAGGAGGGCACTTATGATGAGCACTGGGTGTTGTATGTAAGTGATGAATCACCAGATTCATATTTGGGCATAGGCAGTATATGGGAAATCTCTGTACCTTCCACTCAGTTTTGCTGTGAACTCAAAACTCTAAAAATATTTTATTAAAGGAGAAAAAATTCATAACCTATGTAATCATTGCTACTCTTATTATTTGAAATATATTTTATACTGTATTTTGTTTGTGAAGGCAGTATCATCTACTTTCTTTTATGAGATCAGTTTTTATCTTCAAAAGTATTAGAAAAAACAAAGATAAAAGGATGGCCACTAATGCTATCTGAGACCTCCAGCAGAACATTTTGAAAACATTGTTTTAAGATATTTTATGAAAAAGCGATTGTGTTAATGATATCCCCCTAAATCTGTTTTTGTTGTGACAAGTTGTTTTATGAAAGAGGTTGGCTTATCAAAGTTGCTTAATACATATAAAATATAGTTTCATTGTTTATTTTAAAAGAAAGCATATGAATTTACCCTTTTTATAAATAAATGCATTTCCATTAACTACAAAGAAGATATTTGTGCTCTCCTTTGCTCTACCTCTAAGTAATATTTCAATTTTTAAAGATCAGTCCATGATGTATTACTTGCATACAACAATATTCAACAATTTTAAATGTGCAAATTAAAGACTTATGAAAATGACATTCAGGGGTGCCTGGGTGGCTCAGTCGGTTAAGCGTCCGACTTTGGCTCAGGTCGTGATCTCACGGTCCGTGAGTTCGAACCCCGCATCAGGTTCTGTGCTGACAGCTCAGAACATGGAACCTGCATCTGATTCTGTGTCTCCCTCTCTCTCTGACCCTCCCCTCATTCATGCTCTGTCTCTTTCTGTCTCAAAAATAAATAAACGTTGGGGCGCCTGGGTGGCGCAGTCGGTTAAGCGTCCGACTTCAGCCAGGTCACGATCTCGCGGTCCGGGAGTTCGAGCCCCGCATCGGGCTCTGGGCTGATGGCTCAGAGCCTGGAGCCTGTTTCCGATTCTGTGTCTCCCTCTCTCTCTGCCCCTCCCCCGTTCATGCTCTGTCTCTCTCTGTCCCAAAAATAAATAAACGTTGAAAAAAAAAAATTTAAAAAAAAAAATAAACGTTAAAAATTAAAAAAAAAAAAGAAAATGACATGCAATCATATAAACACTGCTACAACCATGATATACAGCTTTCTATCACCCCCCCAAAATTCTCTCATGTTTTTGTCACAATCTGTCTTCCATCCCCATCCCTAGCTCTAATAATCACAAACCTAAGTTCTGCCACTATAACTTTGCCTCTTCTAGATTTTCATATGAATGACAGCATAAAAAGTATCTTCAACTAAAGCAGGATCTAGTGAGGCCCATGGATCAGAGACTAGTCTTAGTTCTTAAAAAACAAATCAGTATGTGGATCAAATAGCAAATACAAGTCTAGGCAGCAAAAGACTAAATTGAAGTATTTAGAGTAATTTATTTTAAAGGTACATAAGAAGAGTAGCAACTAAGCACTGTGGAGCAGTATAGGAATAAACAGAGTCCAGAATAAATGCTGTTGATAGCAGTGGATAGGCATTAAATTATTCAGGATTAAACTTGATGCTAATAGCAAATTCAAAAATACCTAACATTATCTGAGTGCTTCTCATTATTCCAGGCACTGTAGTAAGTGCTACACAGTCAATCCCCACAAAAACTCCATGTGGGAGTTCCTATTATTATCTTTTTTTGACAAGTGAATAAACTGGGACATGTATTAAATAACTCAGCAAAAGTTACCCATTTAATAGTGCTAGACGCAAGACTGGAACTCAGGTGCTCAAACACTAGAGAGAGACCAATATAAACTCCAAGCCACAAAGCAGTTTAGACATTTGGTCCAATTTCAGCATTTAATAAACAGGTCTAGAGTAGTTAAATGCATCACTCAGGTTAGGCCAACTCTTTAGATTCAAGGTTGATTGATATAATTTCCTGAACTTTAGCCTAGATATTTATTATTATTAACAATGTCAATGGCACTTTTAATATTATAATAACCATTTAATTCAATATTTAAAAGTATGTGTGTATATATAAATTATACATAATATATATAGTTGGTATATATTTAAACACATTGTTATGTATACTTTGAACAATGAATCCAATTCATTCAGCTTATTTTGATCAGTTGTTAATGAGGTTTACAAGTGGGTAAACAGTATATTTGATAATGTTGATAGAATACACTTGTGTAGTAACAGGAACTGAGATTGACTCACCGTTCTATGAACACGTTTACTAATTATTAAAAAGAAAGAGATTAAGAACTATAATTTCTTTGTAAGATCTAAGGCTGAAAATGTATTATTTTATTGGATAAATAGTTGTCATAACTTTATGTAAGCACCCTCAAAGAATTCTTAGATGTCTTACCATTTAAAGGTTCTTTTTGGATGTTTACTCAGAGTGAAAAAATTTCAGAAATAAGACATATTCTTACTGAGTTCTTAGGAAAAAGCAAATTATAATTGATGCTAAGTTTTTTAGATTTAAGGCATGATGTTTATAAAAAATAAAAATTATCTGGAAATAAGACATAATTGTATGCATTATACATAGTGTATTTCAGAACTATTTCCATACTTAACCCAGTAAAAAGAACTTAATGTGTATATTTCAGCTTTTCATAATAGTATCCATTATAAACTTCACCTACTTGGTTTATTACTTAGTATTGTCATTCACTCTGTTTTAATACTATGGAAGTGGTCAAAGGAAGTGTGTGTCTAAGATGCTCTAGTTCTGCTTACTAACTAAGCTAAACCTAAATAAGTTGGCTCAGCACAATCCCAACCAGGCATTTTTCTTATTTTTCACATTCATACTGTTCCAGGTGACCAATGGTTTGTGTACGTCCTTAATTTTACAATATCATGGCCATTGAGTTAAGAAAAAAAAAGTTCCTTAGATTCTTTATCAAGTAACTTCTAAGCCTGAATTATAAAGTTATAAACCTCAGCAAAGGATATGATCATAATTAGAAAACAGAATAAATTTATAAGACGTTTTATTTCTGTACAATGGTATGAATACAAATTGATCTTCCAGTTTTCTAAAAGAAAAAAAAAAGCTGAGGTCTCACCTTCTTTTCCAGTACTCAGTAGAAATCAGTGTAATATAAATATCAATTTATTGAAATTATTTTCTGCTAACATATAGTTACACATTATTCTCAATATATCTGCACACAGTCATTCATTAATTGATTTGTATGTGCTACTCAAATGAACATTTTTTATAAAGAGGTATAAAATAAAGGTCTTTTTCCCTGATCACATAAAGCAGTAGGTAATGCAATATACTGTTGCTAGTAACAGCAGTTCCTAGAGGAAGTTGTTAGCTCACAATATGGAATTGCAGGATATATGTTGCTCTTTGTGTTCAGACAGGAAGACCTCAGATGGTTAGCAGAATGTGCCTGTGGGAGATGACTATTGTACAGTATAGTAACTCAAAATCTTTTCGACTTGGCATGAAATAACTTCTAAGCGTGATGCAGTTGTAAGCTAACACACTGAAACCCATGTCTTATTCAAGTAAAATAAAAGGCAATCATATATTTAGGAGAACATGAGACACATGTTGTCTATTAAGGATCAGCCACAAGGGAAGACATGTCTTTTTAAAAGGTTTTATTTTGATACAAGATGGAATCTTACAGTCAGTAACTCAGTTTAAAGAGGAATCCGTAATTACAAAAGGAATATCCCATCTGTTATTAAAATGTGACAGATACTGTGATTCTTGGGAATGACTTTTTTTAGAGAAAGATTATTCAATTTACTGACTGAAATGTGTTCATTTTTGAAGATTATATGTCAGTGATGTCAATTCACTGTGCTTTGGCCTTTGACAAAATACACGCATTAAAAATTTTGTCATTTTAGTGTCCAAATTTTCAGGTTCCTAAAATCAATATTATAGGAGACCAGAATGTATTGACAAAAATCTACATTGTCTCTCAGCTCACAGATGGAATGCCTAAACATCTTCAGTAAGTGTCCCGTAGGCAGTCACACACAGTTGCCTCTTTTCAGTTT
Organism: Lynx rufus; assembly: GCF_022079265.1. NCBI lineage: Eukaryota > Metazoa > Chordata > Mammalia > Carnivora > Felidae > Lynx > Lynx rufus. Next base: position 11,695,141 of record NW_025814837.1, on the reverse strand, counting down.
GGCACACCACTTGGTTATTTTGGCCAGGAAAGGCTGATGCTTTTCTGTGCTACAGTGACACTTATTTAACATGACATAAACAGTGATAGCAAACTCTCTGCAGTGAGCAGTGATTGAGATGACAAAATCTTGGCATCGTTTCAAAGACAATGAAAAAAATCTTTCATTTGTTGATTTTTGAATATGTTGAATACCAAGGACAAAGATGAGATCCACTTGGTGCAAAGGATGAAGGACTAATAAACTCAAGTGTGAACATAACTGTCTTTATCATTAAAGACTATCATATCCTTTCCATCTGTAGTTTAATTGTAGCCAGTCCAGAGACTAAAAAGTTTTCAAGGGATATATAGTGCTTTACATATATCATTTTTTTCAATTTTGTCATTCTGTAAAGAAGGTATTATTATTATTATTATTATCCACATTTTTGGTGATAATACTCGGAGAGATTATGTGACTTGCCTAAGGTGATGCACATAGTTCATAGCAGGACTAGGGTCTGAACACAGGCCACCCATACTCCTAATACCTTGTCACTAACTCTGAGATAAAAATAGAGTGGGTCACAATGTATTGCAACGTCTGTATTCTGATGTTATGTCATGATTGAGACAATGTAATACAATATATAAAACCAGGAATATCAAGACCAATGAAGTTATGTCAGTATTACACAGTTAACTATCATAAGCTTAGAGACAAGATCAGGGAATGTAGTCAGAGGGGTGCACCAGGCAAGGAAGAAAACTGAAGCTCAGTGTTTGGAGAAGCACTCCTACCTGAGCTCATACTAGGATATGTCCTTCGGTTAAGAGTCCTCATTAGGATTCTGGATTTTGCCTTCATGGCACTATCCACAATTGAAATTACTTATAAAATTATTTGCATGACAATGTCTATTTCTCTGCTAAATTGTATTCCCAGGTAGAACAAAAAGCCTTGAACATTGTAAGTACTCAACAAATCTTTTCAAAGAAATTGCAAGTTGAATGCTCAGGCAAAGGGAGTCTAAACAGAAACAAAACAGTCACAAACAATTCCAAAAAGAAGAGTCAAATTTTAATGATACCACTTGTCTGCTGATGTTCTATTGCACTTTTGACCTAGCAGAATTCTTGGGGTTATAAGAGGTCTCTACAGGCACCTTTCTCTTTGGAAAATAACCCTCAAATATATGCTTTCTTGAATCTTACAGGTACCTCTAACTTTGATAAAAAACTCATTACTTATTACTGTCATACTCATTGCTCTCATGTAATGAATTCACTGTGAACACATAGACTAAATAAAATGTATTGTTAAATCAATTGCATGAAATTCTCTAAATCTATACATCATATTGAGGAAATTAATTCCATTTTATCTTAAGAGTTTCATTTGATCTGTCCATGGATGATTAGTAAAATACAATGTGGTATATATATGCAATGGGATATTCTGTTTTTAAAAGTAAATAAATTTTGACATGTGATACAACATGAATGAAACTTGACATTATCCTAAGTGAAATAAGCCAGACAGAAGAGAACAAGTATTGTATGATTCCACTTAAAAGAAGTACCTCGAGAAGTCAAATTCACAAAGTCACAAAGTGGAATGGTGTTTACCAGGAGCAGGGAGAGGAGGAATGGGAATTATTGTTTAATAAGCCAGTTTTAGTTTGCAGTGATGAAAGGTTCTGGGGATGGATGGGATGATGGCCACACAACAGTGTGGATGTACTTAAATCCAAAGGTGTGTACACTTAAAAATTGATAAAATGTAAACTTTTTGTATATTTTACCATGATAAAAAATATAGAGCAAAAAAAGGAATTTCACTTGCAATCAGCATCTCACCAGAAATGCTGAAGTTGTTTCCTTGGTATTATAGGTTTCTTGGACCTATGCATATTTACTGCTAAACTTACTAAGACAAAATTCAAGGTTTTATGTTATTTAGGCAATCAATTTGAACTTTAATTTGAATTATTTAATTTCCTAGTTCCTTATATCACTCAGATATTTTATTTTTAATTAATTTACAATTAAAATACTAACTCTATTTTATTTGTTTAGAAACATCAGTATTAGAAGTCAATAACATATTTTTGTCAACCATCTATATACACTTTACAAGTAATTCTGTCAATCTTTGTCTAGGCTTATATTTATTTAAAATAAAATATGAATTTTTGTAATAATTAGAAGTATGTAAAAATTGGAACACAAATTAATATACAGACACACAAGTATTGTCTTGATTATGTATAACAATTCATATCAGTGTTATTACTTATAATCTTAGTATTATTTTTATAATAATTTTAATGAAACAATGTTATGTTAGATCATTCCTGTAATACGCATTTGTACCCTGGCAAACAGATGAGTACATTGACAACTCAATTCAAAAAGAGAACACTCTAAGAAAAAGTTCCACCCTAATTTTGAAATTTAGTTATACTGTTAAACAGCATTTTTGATATGGTATACTTTATGTGAAAGTAAAGCCACTTTTAAGGCACCTATAACTTTTTGTTTTATATGAGCCAGTGTTACAGATAACTGACTGAGATTTGAGAAAGTATTTTAGTCATACCTATGAACCTGTTATATTTTGTGTTATGTCATAGTAAAAGCGAGAGAATAATGCATGATTCACTAATAATGATAAGGCACAGATTTATTGTTACAAAATAACTTCGTTTCCTACTGTTTTCCATTTAAATACAGTTTTAATCCCAAAGTCAGAAGAACTGCCATTTTCTTTGCCTTTAACTAACTCATATTATCCTGTTGTTGGATTTAAGAATCTAATGGCCAAGTGAATTAAATGCAAAGAAAAAAAATGATGAGAAAATAAATCAGAAGGTGAGGGAGATGTGGATATAAAAAATTGGTTAATGTTTAAGAAAATATTTTGGCACATGTGGAATACATTTTGGGAGGGTTGCTATAGAATATACCCAACAATGATTACTTTAGGTACACTAATTTTTCATAATTTTCAAATAATGCTTATGTCATCAGGACAAAATATAAACAAATAAGCCAAGAATGTCATCTGACCTTATAAACTTCTGCTGGGGAGAATCTAAGAATAAATTGGTTTCTTTTTGGAGTATCTAAACAGATAGATGGGGAGTATATCATCCAGATAGTGCTCCATATGTAGAAATAAACCACCTCAAGCAACTTTCAAATTATGGTAAATGTATTTTTATTACATTCAGTTTGTTTTATGTGGCCTGGTTATGTGTTTAATTATTATTATTACATCTACTTGCTTCCTTGGTATCTCAAATTTTCACTTAGAAGGAAGTTGATGTGGTGATATAAAAAATACCAATCTACCTAATATCCTTTCTGGCCTTGATATGCATAAAAGAAAAAGAGTCAAGTGACTTTTTTATGATCTGGCATGATGTGATTTGGTCACACCTCTTAAACATTCTATTAAAATACCTAAATATTTTGTCCAGTTATAAAATCCTTCAGAATCAGCCAGTTGTTGGTAGAAATCAAGAAATTTGCATAACTTAAAAGGAAAATATAATTTACAAGAAATGAAAAACTACTCACTAACTTTTAAAGAGTCTCTAGGGGGGGCACCTGGGTGGCTCAGTAGGTTAAGTGTTTGACTCAGGCTCAGGCTCAGGTCATGATCTTGCAGTCTGTGAGTTCAAACCCTGAGATGGGCTCCGTGCTGACAGCACAGAGCCTGGAACCTGCTTTATTTTCCATTTCTCCCTGTCTCTCTGCCTCTCTCCTGCTCATCTTCTGTCTGTCTCCCCCTCAAAAATACATAAACATTAAAAAAATAAAATAAAAATAAAAATAAATAAAGAGTCTTTAATGAAGGAAAGAGATCAGATTTTCTCTTCCCACTACACTGGATTAAGATAATTTAGAGGATTGGTCCTGATTTACCAGAAATATAATAGCTATAAACCCTCATAGATTATATAAATACAGTCTTAGATCTCTGTTGTCAACTCTCATAAAATCTGTTTTATTCAAAATTAGAAACTTGCTAAACATAATAAACACTATCATCAAGAGTACTTGCCTTTCTTATTTTGTATAAAGCTTTCATATATATTTTCTCACCTGGAACTTAATTTTTATTACTCACCAAGTAAAAGATGAGGGTTGAATAAATAATGTACATGGAGAGAAATTTGTAATGTGCCTAATGAGCCAATTTCAGCAAATTACAAACCAATGAGAAGTTAAGAATGAAGGTAGAGTAAATACATATGGGGAAAGTGAAATTACTGAGGGATGAGAGAGGTAACAGAAATGGTCATTGTCAGTGTTAGTTAAGGCTATACATGCTACACAGTGCAGAAAGTAAATAATATAAAGAAGTGACTTTTAAATCCCTTGAGAAAAGCTTAGTAAAATTTCTCTTAGTAAACCTAGTAAAATTTTCTGATCATACAGAAAAAGTTCAATTGCCTAAATTTGTTCTAATCTAGAATAGTATCAAGGCTGTTAACTAATCAGAATAAAACATTTCCATAATGACACTTTATAAGACCCATTTTCTACCTTGCTGCTGCTAAAAATTAAATTACATACATTTAGCAATTTTCTAAGTGCTTTAAAAATATCTTTATTCTCTCACCTTGCTATTCGAAGCTTTATTTTTCAAACTAACACTTCCTGTGCAAGTACGGGGAAAAGAAAAATAATGGAAAATGCTAAGGATACTTAGAAATAAGATTTCTTTTTTCAAGAATTATTGGCACCAAAGGAAAGTCCTTTTTAGCTTAGTTTTTGTTGTTACTTAATTTTTTTAACATTTATTCATTTTTGAGAGATGTAGAGAGACAGAGAATGAGTGGGGGAGGGGCAGATAGAGAGGGAGACAGAATCCGAAGTAGGCTACAGGCTCCGAGCTGTCAACACAGAGCCCAACGCAGGGCTCAAACTCAGGAACCCTGAGATAATGACCCAAGCCGAAGTCGGACGCTTAACCAACTGAGCCACCCAGGCACCCCGTTTTTGTTTCTATTTTAAATATATATATCATAGAGGAAATACTAACCGACCTCCAATTTGTTCAGCAAAGAATTTGGGGAGATCTTACCATACCAGTAAAAATTTCATTGTATTTCTCTTCATGGAATTTAGACAATTTACCAGATATTTGAGCCTTCAAAATTTCTAGCAGTAGAATCTTGAAAGCCTCCAGTAGGATGTCTTACTCTAAACCAGTCAGTTAAAAGTGATGATTCAACTCAAAAAGTTATGATACTTACCTGAAGAATGAAATGTAAGGGTTTGCTACCTTCATTAAGAAAGTATTGCATAAACTAATTTTTAGCTGATGTAACAAATTTGATTTGTGAAACAGTTGATCCCATGTTGACTTTAGTTGCCATTTTATAAAGTTTTATATGCATCTTATTATAAATAAATGTGTCTTGAACCTATTGTATTTAGCAGTTAATTTTGTCTGGAAGAACAAAATCAAGTTCACACTCTAAATACAAAATAACAAAGATAGCGAATGATAAGTAATGGAAATCTTTAGTACGAATAGCTCTTTATTTTAATCTTCTGCTGTTTTAATAACTTGCTTTTTGCCCAAATCAGGTATGCTATTTCTGGTCTATTATCTTTGAAAGCTGTGTATTTGACAATTTATATATTTTAAAATATTCTAACTTGGTTGAAAGTGTGTAATCATGTTTGTGTGCACATCCAGCGTATATCATGTATAATATACGGTTTATTTCCCACTGTTTACTACATAAATGTGAGAAATCTTGAGTCAAGTAGGGCATTGAAAAGTCGCAGTGATCCTTTCTAAACACCAACATCTAACTGAAAAAAGGCTTGAATATCAACGGTTTCCACCAACTTAGAAAAGTTGAGTATTTCAAACTACACTTTAAAACCTCTTTGATTATCTTCTTTACATTGTGCAAGGTGAAATAACTAAGAGAATATTAAAAGCTTTTTTTACATAAAAACCTAAGTCAAAGATACTATAAGGGGAAAAGTAGCACACACATACACAAATATGTATATATATGCACATACAAACATGCATACATGTAAAAAAAATCAGAATTAGAATTGCTTGAATAATTATTTTATATACTTTTAATTGTATCTTTGAAATAAGGGATCATTAACAACTTGATATAAAGCAGAAAAATACCTTCAATACTAGTGGACAATTGATCAGCAGCATGATTGCAAAAAAGTTTTAATACACAATTAAGTACATGGAAAGATTTAGCCTATGCTTAACTCAACTTTTTTCTTAATCACCATAAGTTTACATCTTAAACATATTATTATTATCACAATCAGGAGAAAAATGTGTTTGGAATTGTTTTCCCTAAAAAATGGTCTACATGTTGATTATATGTGCACTCTATTTTTTCCTACATACTTGGCAAATTAGCCTCTTTCTTTAACAAGCTTATTGATTTCATGTTCTGAGCCACTAAGTCAAATTAGCAAGGAATTAAATACATATTAAACATACAAAATACTGATACTTGCAGTTTCATAAAAGGAGAAGTACTAGATCTGGGATTTTGATAAAAGTTCAGATCAGTGATGTCCAATAGACATATAATATGAAATCCAAATTTGATTTTAAAGTTTCCTTTTTTTTTAAGTGTCTTTATTTATTGAGAGAGAGAGAGAGAGAGAGAGAAAGCACAAGAGTGGGATAGGGGCAGAGAGAGAGGGAGAGAGAATTCCAAGCAGGCTCCATACACTCAGTGCAGAGCCTGACCTGGGGCTCGAACTCACAAACCATGAGATAATGACCTGAGGAGGCTTAACCTACTGAGCCACCTAGATGGCCCTGATTTTGAATTTTCTAATAAGCGCGTTAAAAAGCAAGCAGGGGTGCCTGGGTGGCTAGGTTGGTTGAGACTCCGACTCTTGAACTTGGCTCAGGTCATGATCTCAGGGTTAATAGGTTTGAGCCCTGCATCAGGCTCTGCATGGCGGTGCAGAGCCTGCCTGCGATTCTCTCTCTGTCTCTTGGTCACTCCCCTGCTCACAATCTCTCTCTCTCTCTCTCTTTCTCTCTCTCTCAAAATAAATAAATAAAACATTTTTTAAAAAGCAAACAGCAAATGTGAATTTAATAATAAATCTAATGTAACACAATATATAAAATATATAATGTTTATAAATTTATATTTTATTAATAATTTTACATCATTTTTCTCTGAAATTCCTCAAAATTTTGTGTGTATTTCATACTTAAACGCAACAAGTTTTATGATAGATTTTCATCAGAAAACTTGATATGAATTTGGGGTTTATAAAATTTACAGTAAAAAAAGATTCACATACATATGTTGTTCCAAACATACTTAAACTTTTTCATAAAAAGAACTGAAAATTGGTATTTAAATATTAATTAATTACATTAAATAATATTAAAAAGTCAATTCCTCAGTTGCACTGACCATTTACGACTATTCAGTAACCACATTTTTCTGGTGACTACCCTATTGATAAATGAAGGCTCTTTCATCTTATAAATTCCTTTAAAGAACCTACTATTTGCTAACGCAGGGAAGATGCTGAGAATATGGAGTAATATATTTTTCAATTGAATGGGAGTTATAGACAAGGGAATAGTCAAGTACAGTGTACTGTAAATAGTGCCTAATATGAAAATAATGCATTAGGCACTATGGGAGGAAATGAAATGAGTTGCCAATGATGATACTTAAACAGTAATGGCAGAAGAGTGACGTCAGATAGATGGCAGTCCAGGAAATTACAGACTTTCATTCCCCAATGGAAACACTAAACAAACCATTAGAAGCTGACTAAAATAACTTCATAGGAGCTCTGAAAATCAAATATCTAAAGCAATCAAGTGAATGTTCAGTGAAGAAAAGACCACACTTAAAATACTAGGAAAATTTGGAGTGCTTATTAATATTTTCCTGTCTCCTCTCCAGCGTGGCATGGTCCATTTTAGGAGATACAGTGGCCCAACTTCAGTTCTCTTTTGCAAACTAGAGAGAGTAAATTAAGATGATTTTGCATTGTTCTAACCTGTCTGTAAACTGCCAAAGTGATTTGTCTATATAAAAACTAAACCAGAGCTCAAATGGCTAAAAATAGCTCAGATCTCAGGCTAAGGGAACCAAGCATAGCTCATTAAAACTGCAGGGGGCAAAAACCCACAGACACCTGGGACAAGAGATTTCTGAGTGAGAAATATGATAAAATAGCAAAGGCCCCAAGACAAACGGGGGGTAAGATTCTTAAGGAAATTAAGATATTTAAATTTGTTTTAATGTTTATTTATTTTTGAAGGAGAGAGAGACAGAGCATGAGCAGGGGAGGGGCAGAGAGAGAGGCAGACACAGAATCTGAAGCAGGCTCCAGGCTCTGAGCTGACTACACAGAGCCCAATATGGGGCTTGAACTCACAGCTGTGAGATCATGACCTGAGTAAAAGTCAGATGCTTAACTGACTGAGCCACACAGGCACTTTGAGAAATTAAGATATTTAAAACACCCATGGGGGCGCCTGGGTGGCTTAGTCAGTTGAGCATCTGACTTTGGCACAGATCATGATCTCATGGTTCGTGATCTCAAGCAGCGCATTGAGCTCAGTGCTGACAGCTCAGAGCCTGAAGCCTGTTTCGGATTCATTCTGTGTCTCCCTCTCTCTCTGCCCCTCTCCCACTCACGCTCTGTCTGTCTCTCCAAAATGAATAAACGTTAAAAAAATGTTTTATGTATATGGATGCCGGAATTGAGAAAATAAAGGACACAAATAGAACCAGGGAAGACACATGCCCAGAAAAAGCCGAGAACATTTTACGCCTCCGTGCTGGGCTCAGTAGTGAGGTCTTCCCCTGCACAGAACCAGTCTGCAAAGACTGGGAAAAGTGGCTGTTTTTGCAAATCTCCAGTTTTAAAATAAAGATCACAAGGTATACAACGAAACAGGAAAATATGGCCTATGCAAAGGAATAAAATAAATCTCTAGAAACTATCCTTGAAGAAACATATTCTTTAGACTTATTATACACATACTTTAGAACAATTGTCTTAAATATAAATGGAAGACTTCAACATGAAGAAGAATGAATGTGCAAACTTAAAGACAAGTAATTTGAAATTATCAAATTAGAGGAGCAAAAAGAAAAGAAAAAAGAACAAAGAAGAGTAATCCAAGCCTAAGTAATTTGTAGAATGCCATCAACTGGATCATAATACATATTATGGGAGTCCCAGAAGATAAAGCAAGAAAGGGAAGGAAAGCTTATTTGAGAAATAATAACCAAAACTTCCCAAATTTGAGGAAAGAAATGTATATTCAAATACAAGTAGCTCGATGACGTTTAAATACGATACACTCAGAGACCTACACCAAGACACATTATAATCAAACTATCAAAACCAAATACACACAGTATCTTGGAAGTGGTAATACTAAATTGAGTCATCATATGTAAGAATTCCTCTCTAAATTTCTTAACAGAGGGGCACCTGGATGGGTCGGTCGGTTGAGCATCTGACTTCAGTTCAGGTCATAATCTCACAGCTCATGGGTCCAAGTCCCGCTTCGGGCTCTGTGCTGACAGCTCAGAGCCTGGAGCCTACTTCATATTCTGGGTCTCCCTCTCTCTCTCTCTGCCCTCTCTCGCTCACGCTGTCTCTCTCTGTCTCTCAAAAATAAATACACATTTAAAAAAATTTTAAGGTTCTTAACAGAAACAATGATATATTTAAAGTGTTGGGAAAGATAACCCAAATTCTCCTCTAAGAATTCTGTATTTAACATAACTGTCCTTCAAAAATGTGGGGTAAATGAAAACATTCCTAGATAAAAGCTGAGTTCACTCACTAGATCTGCCCTATAAGAGATGCTAGAGGGACTCTTTCAAAAAAGTACTTTCAAGAAAGTACTTTCAAGAAATTACAAGGTGTAATTTAAAGCCATACAAAAATATCAAAGCTTTCAGGTAAAGGAAATATATAGACAAATACAAAAATGAATAATAATTTTGGTTTGTAACTTAACTTTTGAGTTTCTTGCATGATTTAAAAGACAAAAGCAGGAAAAGAGCTACAAATTTGTCAACAAGTATGCGATATATAAAAATGTAATTCGTGATGTCAATAATATAAATTGTGGGGGCAGAACTGTAAAGTAGTAATGTCTTTACATGCAGTTAAAGTTTGTATGAGTTTAAAATAGATTATTATAACTTAAGATCCTTATACGTAATCTCCAAAGTAATGACAAAGAAAATATCTATAGGTTATACACACAAGAAAATGAGAAAGGAACCAAAATGTGTCAGTACAAAAAACAAAACCTCAAGAAAACAAAACCAAAACACATCACCACAACAACTAAATGCATACAAAGGTAGTAAAGAAGAAAATGAGAGACAAAAAATGTAGGACATACAAAAAAACAATTAACAAAATGGAAAGAGTCCAACAGTTAATTTAGTGACTAGTTAACTACTTATTGTTAATCTAATCACTTAATTAAATTAACAATGTGTCTTAAAAAAAAACAACAGTGGTTCAAAGAAGAAATCATAATAGAAATTAGAAAATATTTTAGATAAATTAAATTGAAAACACATAATACCAATACATTTGAGATTCAGCAAAAACAGTGCCAAGGGAGACATTTATAGTTGTAAATACTTATATTTAAAATGAAGAAGAATCTCAAATTAACAACCTAGCTTTATACCTTAAGGAATTAAAAAGAGAAGAACAAACTTAAACCAAAGCTAGCAAAAGAAAGGAAATGATAAAATATTAGATCAGAGAAAAACAAAAATGAGAAATAGAAAAAAATAGAAAAACAAAGAAAATAAATGAAACAAAAATTTGGTCTTTCAAAAAATTGGCAAATATTTATCTAGACTGACTAAGAAAAAAATGAGATTCAAATAACTGAAGTTAGAAATGAAAGAGGAGATACTATTACCAAATATACAGAAATGAAAAAGATTATAATGGATACTGTGAGCAACTGTGCACCAAAAAATCAGATAACCTTATTACATGGACAAATTCCAAAAAACACACAACCTACCAAGACTGTCTAAATAAGAAATAGAAGTTCTGAATAGACCAATAACTAGTGAGGAGATAGAGTTAGTATTCAAAAACTTTGATTCACAAAACAATTCAAGGAGCAGATGGCTTCACTAGTGAATTCTACTAACATTTAGGAATAAATAGCATCAGTTCTACATAAATTCTTCCAAATTGTACCCCAAGCAATCTAGAGTGAATCTAGATTCAATGCAATTCCTCATAAAATCCCAATGATGTTTTTTTGGCAAAAATAGAAAAATCCATCCTAAAATTCATATGGAATCCTTTGAAAACCCAAATAACAAATACTTTCTTGAAGAAAAAGAACCAAGTTGGAAGTCTTATACTTTCTGATTTAAAAAGTCACTACAAAGCTACAATAATCAAAAGTGAGGTGCTGAAATAAATAAAAACATGTAGATTAATGTAGATTAATGGAATATAATAGAGAGTCCATATGTAAATCCTCAAATGATTTTTGACAAGGGTGTCATAACCAGGACAGTCTTTTCAACAAATGGTATTGAAAAAAAACTAATGGATATCTACACGTAAAAAAATGAAGTGGTACCTTTACCTTATACCATATATTAAAAAAAAAAAAACTAATTCAAAGTGGATCATAGACCCAAACATAAGAACTAAAACTGTAAAACTCTTAGAAGAAAACATAGGGGGAAAACTTCATGACACTGGATTTGGATTTGGATTTGGTAATGATTTTTTTTTTAGTGTGGTATTGAAAGCCCATACAGGAACCGAAAAAACAGAAAACTTGGACTGTATCAAAATTAAAAAATATTTGTGCATCAAAGAACACTATCAACAGAGTGAAAAAGCAACACATGGAGTAGGAGAAAATATTTGCAAACTGTATTTCTGGTGAGGAGTTAATATCTACAATATATAAGGAACTCCTACAACTCAACAACAACAAAACAAACCATTTGGTTTTAAAAAATGGAAAGGGTCTTGAATAGATCTTTCTTCAAACAAAATAATAATAACAAACAAATAACCCATAAAGACATGACAGGATTTTCAACATCAATTATCATTAGGGCAATACAAACCAAACCACAGTGGAATATCTCTTCACACGTATTAGGAATGGCTATTATAAAAAATTAGAAAGTAACAATTGTTTTCAAGGGTATGGAAAAATTGGAACCCTTGCACACTGCTGGTGCAAATGTAAAATGGTGCAATTGCTGTGGAAAGCAATATGGCAGTTCCAAAAAAAACATAAATTATTTTGCGATCCAGCAATTCCACTTTTGGGGAAAGAACTGAAATGAAAGGAGGGAGTTGAACAGATACGTGTTCACCATGTCCATTGCATTATAATCAGAAACCAAAAGATGGAAGAAATCCAAATGTCTATCAGTAGATAAACAGACCAACAAAAAGTGAATTACACACAATATTATTTAGTCTTAACAAGGAAGGAAATTCTGGCACATGCTACAACATGGATAAACGTTCAGATATTAGGCTAAGTTAAATACATCAGTCAAAAAAGACAAATACTGTATGATTTCGCATATATGAGGTGCCTTTTAAAGTCGTCAAATTTATGGTGACAGAAACTAGAATGGTGGCTGCCAGAAGCTAGGAGGAGGGAAGAATGGGGTGTTATTATCTAATTAATGGTTACAGAGCTGTTTTACAAGATGCTAAGAGTTCCAGAGATGCTTTGCACAGTAGTATGAATACACTTAATTCTATTGAACTAAGTAGAATTTAACTGTATGCTTAACAGTTAAAAATAGTAGATTTTATGCCATGTATATTTTACCAAAATTAAAAAATACATAATAGAAACATGAAAAATAAAACGATTCCCAGATTTCTTTTTTTTATTTTTTTTTTAATTTTTTTTTCAACGTTTATTTATTTTTGGGACAGAGAGAGACAGAGCATGAACGGGGGAGGGGCAGAGAGAGAGGGAGACACAGAATCGGAAACAGGCTCCAGGCTCTGAGCCATCAGCCCAGAGCCCGACGCGGAGCTCGAACTCACGGACCACGAGATCGTGACCTGGCTGAAGTCGGACGCTTAACCGACTGCGCCACCCAGGCGCCCCCCAGATTTCTTAAAAAGTGAAAAGAATTCAACCAGTTGTTCCGAATATGACCAAAAGTAACTTTTTAATTTATTATCTTTAAATGCAGAAAATTATTTTGGCACTGTGCCCTCACATCCAGACATTTAAGCAAACCTAAATTAACTACTACATGGTTGTGTGAACTTGTATGTCAATCTACATGTGAGGAAGAGAGCTGGGGAAGTAGGGGTGGGGGGCAGAGACTGAATTTTTCACAAAGGAACGCTTTCATGGTAAGATTTTCAATAAATATTGGTTGAGGTTATGCATATTCAGAACGACTTTAAGTGATGTTTTATGTATAAAATTTTTGATATTTCTGATTTAACAATAGATTCTCCCTCCCTGCCCCTCTCTTCCTGTCTCCCTACTTTCTTCTGCCTTTCTCTCTGACTGTAGTTCTTGCTGCTGCAGAGCAGGAAAACATATAGTGCATACCTATTGTCCAAAGTTAATATAATCTTGTGGTTTTAAATCTTATATATATAAAACATGAGTGTGAATAGAAGCACAATTATGAGATAAATAAGTTCAGTTGTTTCCTCTTTTAACAATAACCTCCCACTAGGAATGAGACCTGAATTTGATTTTAAATAAAAGTGGATGATAATGAAGTTTTATTTGCTATGTTACCCCCTAACTCTCATCTGTCATTAATGCAGAATATGCCAGTTTTTCCTAGGTAGTAGTAACTACTAATGCAATTTTGAATGAGTATATGTGGTATACTAATATTGTAGATTATGACTTCCAGCATGGAGTTTAATATTATGTTGCTTGTTCTCTTGCATTATAAATTATAATTTATAATGAATTATAAATGAAAATACCTTCAAGAAAATTGAACCTAGATTAGAATTTCAGGCTCCAGATAATCCTTAGTTTCTCTTTTAATGCAGCATGTAGGAATATTCCGCCCTTCCACTTCTTTCCATTTCTTCTTTCTCTATCAAGGTTTATCCTTTTCTTTGCTGATATGTCCTTTTGTTTCTGAACTTAAATTCATGGACAAAAGAAATACTTTTTTCACCTTCTTGCTTTGTGTATGTCATGCTTCTAAAGTTACTTACAACTCAAGCAGCATGAAGAAAAATGACATTTTTAGTGAGGAAGAAAAATAGATTTCAGAGTAACTCCAAGATACCAATGCAAATTAAATGAAAATTGGAAGAGCTAGATTTTTTTTTCACATGAATAGATATTTTCTTACAGAATAAATACAGGTTTGCTTGAGTGGAAAAAACACTGATTGGCAAAAGACAGGAGAAAGGCTGTCCTACTTTACATATAAATGAAAGTGATTTTTAAAATGTGTATTGAAGTTATAGAAACAGTTTGAACTCTTAGAAAAAAAATGCCTATCCCCCCTAAAAAAATACCAATCCAATTAATGAATGTTTTTTTCTACTTATTTGTGGAAACATTTAAAAAGTAAATTTAATCCTATCCTTTATGAAGAAGAAGGAAGTTCTAAATCAGAAATTAAAGTTTTACCTTTACAAAGAATAATCTCTAAAACAAATAACAGTAATATGATTATTTTAATTTTTTCACTATAAATTACATAAAAGTTAATATGCTAAAGAGATATTCCATTATAGCTTTCTGCATGAGAAAACTATTTTAAAATATTTAATATTTAATATAAATTAATATTAGCATCCTGAAAATACTATACGTGTAGGCAAACATCAGTTGAATTTCTCACTTTATAGGCTAATTAATAAATCACAAGTAAGTATTTTATTTAAATAGTATAATTTAGATATCCAATCTTGACATTCATAGCCCATGTTTTAAGAAGATTGTTGAAATTTTTTTATTGCTGAAAATAACTGAAAAATTTTTGAGTTTTAGAGTTGTTTTATTAATTTAGAGCTGCTTTATTAATTTAACTTTAAACATGCTTTTTTTATTTTTTTAAAGGTTATTTATTATCTTTAAATTGAGTGTTACCATTTATAATGGCTACTGATGAATGATATAGGTATAAGCAGATATATAGATGATAGATAAATAGAGATAAGGGAGGTAGAACGAGAGATATATATTTTTATTATGGGACCATCTTTCTGTCAAAACATAGCTATATGCTAGTCACTGGATCACTAATTATTCTCTTAGTATGTTTAATGTAACGATGTATTGGGAAAGGGAAATACTTATTTCCAGAAATAAGAAGATATCAATGAATTAAGTTAGCTGGATTATAGAGCAGTAATTGGTTATATACACATGATTTCCAGTCAAAACAATGTTTTCCAAAGTCATTCATGTCAGCTGTTTTTTTTTTCTCTTACCCCCTTCAGTGAGACTATGGCATACATATTTATTACTACTAAATTGTTTTCTCTCAGCCTTTCGTATGTCTTTTCATTCCTTAGGGAATGTTTCACAGAGGAGATGTTTTTAACTGTTATATAGTTCAGTTTATCATTTTTCTTCATCATGGGTTATGCTTTTGGTGTTGCATCTAAAAGCTTACTAAAATGAAGACCATGAAGATTTTCTCTTGTGTTTTTCGCCTAGGAGTTTTATAGGTATAGATTCAACATCAAGGCCTTTGACTTATTTTGAGTTCATTTTTATGGAAGATGTGAGATATTTTCCCCACTTACCTTTAATTTTATTTTATCTTACTTGCCTATTCTCTTCCCTCCTATCCATTTTATTATTTTTTATTTTTTTGCATATGAATGTCCAGTTGTACCAGTAGCACCATATGTTAACAAAAGATAACTGTTTTACACCAGATAGATTCCCAAGTTGTCAAAAATTAGTTGGCTACCTTTGTGTGGGTCTATTTCTGGGCTGCTTATTCTATCTATTATATCTTATTCTAATTCCATATTGTTTGAGTACTGTAGCTTTATATTGAGTCTTCAAATTGGGTAATATGATTCATCTGACTTTTTATTAGAAGGTTGTCTATTATAATACCTTTGCCTTTCCATATGAATTTTAGGATTAGCTTGTTGATATGAACAAAAACTTCTTGCAATTTTCATTGGTATTGTGTTGAATCTGAAGACTAAATTTGAGATAATTGACATCTTGACAATATGGAGTCTTCCAATCTATATGTGCACTGCATATCCCTACTTACTTGTATATATATTTAAATTTCTTTCATCAGTATTTTGTAGTTTTCCACATTTGACCTTGTATCCTGCAACCATACTGAACTCATTTACTAGTTCAAAAAGGTGTTTGTTTTTCTTTTTGTTTTTTTTTTTTTTCTTAACAATTTTCTACATAGGTAATTGTGTCATCTGTGATTAAGGGCAGTTTTATTTTTTTTTTCTTTCAAATATGTATGTATGTATTTTATTTCTCTTTCTTTCTATTGTACTAGTTAGTACATCCAGCACTAGAAAAAATGAGAGAGGCCCTCTTTGCCATATATATATATATATATACATATATATATATATATATATATATATGGCATATATAAATCATCAGTTGGATACCCAACTGACTGAGCCACCCAGATTTCTCTCCTTTGCCCATTTTTAAATTGAGGAGTTTATTTTGTTTTGTTTGCTTTTGTTACCTGTGTTTTTTGTCATAGTCAAGAAATCATTGCCAAGAGCAAAGTCATAAAGTTTTTACCCTATGTTTTCTTCTAGGAGTTTTATACTTTCAGCTCCATAGGTTTATGAAAAGATGTTCAACATCATTAATCATTATGTAAATTCAAATTAAAGCTAATGAGATACAACCTCATAACTGTTAGGATAGCTATTATCAAAACGCAAGAGATATCAAGTGTTGGTGAGGATGTGGAGAAATTGGGATCCTTCCATACTGTCAGAATATAAGATGGTGCAGTCTCTATGGAAAACAGTATGGAGGTTCCTCAAAAAATTAAAAATAGAATTATTATATCATCTGCAAGCCCATTCCACTTCTGGGTACTTATCCAAAAGAATTGAAATCAGTATCTCAAAGAAATATTTGCACTCCCATTTTTATTGAGGGATTTTCCATATCCTGATTATTGTGAAAAATCCACTCAACAGATGAGTGGATAAAGGAAATGCAAAATATGCATACACTGGAAGACTATTCTTAAAAATGAGGTAAATATCACCATATGTGACAGAAATGGAAGAACCTGAAGATATTATGCTTAGTGAAATGAGCCCGTTGTAGAAGGATGAATACTTCATGATTCCACTTGTAAAAGGAAGCTAAAATAGTTAAACTTATGGAAGCAGAAAATAGATCAGTAGTTGCCAGAGGCTAGGGGGAGGGTGAAATGTGAGTTGCTGTTAAGCAGGTATTAGGTTTCAGTTATACAAGATGAGTAAGTTCCAGAGGTCTACTGTACATTGTGACTATATGTACTTCAAAAAGAATATAAAATGTATCCATTAAAAAAAATTCTTCTGCAATGCAAAGATAAAATAAAACCTCATGTTAGCATGAGTAATTTAGATTATAAGGTAATATTTTAATATTCTTATACTTGAAAATCATCTGAATAGGTTTTTTTCTTCATTCATTCATTCATTCAGTATATTATGTATATACTATATATCCGAAAGTTTTAGATACCAGTTCCCAAGCTTAATTTCCCACCTCAGTCAAAAATTTAAAATTTATTATATATTTGTAAAATTCATTTATGTACTGTTAACATTAATTAAAATCAAGGGTTGTCAGTATTTCTGTCAACACATAACATATAAAAATGCTTATTCATGAAGGGTTAAGCTGTATCAATGTCTTATCAAGCCCTGATACTGTATAGATGTGATCTCACATTTTTCTATTTCTTATATATTTATTACACATAACAGGCATTAAATCATTTATTTTCATTAAGCACAAATGTATATAGATTTGTGTATCAATTTGAAATTAATTTCTCACCTTTTTCTTACTCTGAATGTTTTATGTTTTTATATTAATTGATAATCAAATGACATTATAAGACATATCTTTTTATTTGTCCAAACACTTCTGAATAAATTTGTTGGGCTATTTATGACATCAGCATTTGTGTTTGTCATTCTCATAATTTTTGATCACATGTAGTTTGAATGTGATGCTTTAACCCAATGTAAGTAACAAGACTACTCTTAAAGCAAGGACACAATGTTTCATAAGAAAAGTAGAGGCCAGGGGCGCCTGGGTGGCGCAGTTGGTTAAGCGTCCGACTTCAGCCAGGTCACGATCTCGCGGTCCGTGAGTTCGAGCCCCGGGTCAGGCTCTGGGTGGATGGCTGGGAGCCTGGAGCCTGTTTCCGATTCTGTGTCTCCCTCTCTCTCTGCCCCTCCCCCGTTCATGCTCTGTCTCTCTCTGTCCCAAAAATAAATAAAAACGTTGAAGGAAAAAAAAAAAAAAAAGAAAAGTAGAGGCCAAATAATAATGAATAATTAATAGCACTACATTTTAAAAGATCTTAGATACTATAACAGTGCTCAATTTACCTTGTCAACAACATCTGCTGCGTCTCTACAAATCATCGATATAAATTAAATACACATTCGGATTGTCCTTATGTTTAGAAGCCTTTTTTATTATGCAGATATGTGTATATATTTACCATTTTAATAGTTTTTAATAATATAGTTCTGTGGCATTAAGTACATTCACATTGTACATATTTAGAAGATTTTATAGTTAGTTTCATTTATAGTATCTAAATGCTGACTAAAGTTAGATACATTTCCCTTCCTCATCAGATGTTTCTGGGTAATATAACCCAAATGTTACTGAGATAATGGCGCAGTATAACTTTTTTGCACTATTGTGTTGAATTATTGCACAAATTCTAATTATTTGCTCTACCTTAAAATACTTTTTTTATTGTGAGGACAAATGGATTTTTATTATACAGATTTTTCTAGAGGCATAATAAGAAAGCAGCAAACAATACTGATCTCCAGGCATTATACAATGCAGAAATTTCAGTTATGATTAATTGTATAAAGATTATGGAATAAGAAAAATTATATTTGCAATAGAGGCCTAAATCATATCCTTGATATTATGTTACAGTTTCTGAAACCATTTTGAATAAGGCAGAATTTCTTGTTAAAGACAGAGATTGAGCATCACAGAGCAAGACTTAGTTGTTTTTTTTTTTAATACTACACATTTCAGATAAATAGTGATGGTATCCTGGGATGTATACAATCCATTTCACCCAAGGGGAAGGCTCCTGAAAAGGTATAGAGAGGTTACAGAGACTTGCTCAGTTGCCATTTAGTTCAGATTATAGATACTTCTATGAGCAAAAAGCTTCTATCTCAAAAAGTTGGATAAACAACATTTTCAAAGATAGATCAACTATGGAAACACTCTTAAATTTCCAGTTTTTATGACTGCATTCTTTTAATATCTCCTGACTTTAAGGAGTGAAATTTGATTATTTAAAATATCTAGGGGCGCCTGGGTGGCTCAGCTGGTTAAGCGTCCGACTTCAGCTCAGGTCATGATCTCACAGTTCGTGAGTTCAAGCCCTGCATCAGGCTCTGTGCTGACAGCTCAGAGCCTGGAGCCTGCTTCAAGATTCTGTGTCTCCCTCTCTCTCTGCCCCTCCCCTGCTCATGCTCTGTCTCTCTCTGTCTCAAAAATAAATGATAATAATAAAAAACATTAAAATATCTAACGCAAGCGCCAAACAAATCATTTAAAAGAATGTATCATCAGCTTCTCATCTCGCAGAAGTGGACCAAAAACCATGGTTTCTACTAGTTTATCATCAATATGTTTTCTATTCCTTATCTCCTTTTTTAATAATTTTTTAAAAAATTCTTTTTAGTGTTTATTTGTTTTTGAGAGAGAGACAGAGCATGAGTGGGGGAGGGGCAGATAGAGAGAGGGAGACAGAATTTCAAGCAGGCTCCAGGCTCTGAGCTGTCAGCACAGAGCCTGACACGGGACTTGAACTCACAAACGGTGAGATCCTGACCTGAGCCAAAGTCCACGCCCAACCGCCTAACCGACTGAGCCACCCACGCGCCCCTTCCTTATCTCCTTCTAAATTAACGCTTTTAAAGAGTAGGAGAGGTGGGGAGCACATCCATCTGAAGCCTTTACTGAGAGTCCTAAAGTTGCACTGATAATTCAGTAGTTTGAATATCAGGAACAGCATTGCAGAAAATACAATCTAGAAGACATGTTTTTCTATTCTTTTGAGCATTTTAGTCTTAGAAGTTTCAAACTTTGCTCCTTTTTCAAAGCTAGCCCATTTATGTCAGCAAAAATTTGCTGTCCACATCTGAGAAAACGATAGTATTATGTGGAGTCCCCACAGCTTTCCTCTCTTCCCACCTTCAACTCTGCCTTTATTCACCTTTATATTTGTCACATTTGCTTTAAATTCAGAGGATTCTGTCCTTGGGTCCAAGGTTAATATCTCTTCTTGTTACCCTAACTCCTTTATTTTTCCTTGAATTCTTTTTAAATCCACATTAGGTCAGGGCTGGTGGCTCATTTTTTGTTTGTTTACTGTGTAGTATCCCCAGTGCCTATATCTGTATCTATACATATATGAGTACATGCTCCCTAAATATTTCCCTCTTTTTCTCCCCTTAATCTAGAAATTTTTAGGTTTTTTTTTTTAACTCTTTATACAGTCTCAGTTTTTCCTCATTCTTCACTTTTCTGGTATCATCTCTCTTATCCTCCTTTTCTTGTTCCCTAGATTCTGCTAAAATGTTTAAGAAATTAGCAATTACCTAATCTCCAAATCCAGTGACCTCTTCACATGCTCCTTGCTTTTTGTCTCTTCATGAAAAGTTACACAATTTTCTCTTTCTTTCTTTTTGATTTTGTGTAATATGTGACCTAAACAATGTATTTCTTTTCTGATTCTTTTCCTGACTCTGGTATTGTTCTTTCTCAGTATCCTCATTGACTGTCATCCTGCCCTTTGTTAATCACATGCCTCCCAAAGGCTCCCTTAAGCCTATTTTACCCCTTTTATGTATGTTTCTTGTGAATTTCCATCTACTCTCATAGCTTCAGTGTTTTCAAGATGGACACAAATTAACATCTGTTGTTCTGAGCCCTTGACTAGTTCAGTGTGTTTATCATTTCTTATAATGCTCACACAACCTTCTATCAAGAGGTAGTGATGCCCACATTTTAAAATCAAGGATACATTAATGCTACATGGCTAAGGGATAACAGAGCTAAAAATCAAAGTCTACTGTCTGACTGCAAACAGTTATGTTGATTCCAGGTAGCAGTTTATTATCTTTTTTTATATGCCTTTGCCTTTAAAGTGCATAAAATGTGAACTCTTTAGCTCTTAGGGAGGAGTCCATCAGATGGGATATCAGTAATCTTGTGGGAAAGAAGTGTTTACAGGTGTTTTACTCTGTGACATAATCGGAAAGAGGCATAGAAATCAAGAGATACTTTCAGATGTGGAGGTTATCTTCTGAATGGCTTTCTATTAAAGACACGTGCAGAACTCTGAAAAATACCACACAGAGGTAAATGCATTGAGGGTTCCGGACAATTGTTTTACATTCAGCAATCATTCTTACAGAAATTTTCCCTGCATCCATTGTCACGTCAGAAATAACTTTAGGTTTTGAGTCAAAACTAGACTTATAAGGGCTGATGACAAGTCCTCATTGAATCACGAGAGCAAAAATATTGAGGTGTAAAACTGGGCATTTTCAGTAGAAAGTTCTGTTTAATTCCCTCTATTAAGCCGTTCATTTGGTGGAAATAGCTGATGAGCTTTGTCAGTTACCAAATATATCAGAACATGTAGCAGAGTAAATCAAATGGGGATGGTTGAAAAAAATAAGTCATGCTCAAGTACAGTTATTCTCCAAACTGTTAATACTATTTATAATTTGACTCTGAACATATCATATACTTGCATAAAATAAAATGTAATTACAACTTGAGATAAATATTTTTCTGTTCCTATTAAAGTGTCTTATCTATGTGTCCCATATTAATCAATACTGATAATGTGACTTGAGAGAAAACTGACAAATAATAGCAGGAAAAAAGATGAAGACGAAATGTTGTTGTTGTTGTTATTATTAATGGCATCATTAGAGGAGGTTATTTCAAACATTCATTTTGAATCTATTGTGCTTACAAAATAGCTAATATGCTTGAAATGAGAAGAGGCAGTTCAGTGTAATGGAAAGCATATCAGAAATCAATCATCTAAATAATTGTTAAGTTTTCAGTATCACAAAACACCTGCAAATCTTACCTCTGAGCTACCTTGCTAAAATGCCAGTGTGTGAGTTTCCCCATCAAGTGCAGAAAGAAAAGGTGCAAGATTATTTTGGTCCTCACAGAAACCATGGCTTCACACATCTGACAACACTTTAATCAGGACACCAAAGCGAATGTGGAACTGTTTCCATTTTTAGTTTCACAACTCATTCGTTAGTGTTGCAAAAGAACAGAGTGTTATATAATAACCATTCGATGTTTATTTTAGGTGTGCATTATTCTCTATGTGGAAGTTCCCTGATGCAAAAACTTAATTATTCTTTATACTACCATATGGTTAGTGGTGCCTCAGTGGAAACTTCCTACAATCTGGCTTGAAGTCAAATATAATGTTTCAAAAAGTTTCCTGTAGTTCAGCATCTAGAGATGTTTTACATGTTTAATGTTAATGTTTAAATGTTTGACACCTACATATCTAATAAATTCAGGAACACAATCTAAATTCAGTGTAAAGTTAAAAAAAGATAATTTTTCTTCTCAGGTTGCTTTTAGGTCTTGACATAAAGATATAGAATAGCCAAATATTCGGTCAGATGCCTTAGAAAACTAAGAAAGGTGTGAATTCCAAATGGCAGTCCACACCTCTTTCTCCTACTGTTAACATCCATTACAAATCCTCTTAATGTTACCATATCTATCTTCTCATCTGTCTGTGAACTAAACCTCATTTACTGCATTTTAAATAAAAATTGTATCTATTTACTGTGTAAAACGTGATGTTTTGACATATATCCATAGTTAAATGATTACTACAGTCAAGGCAATTAATTATCCATAGTTAACATTATTTTGTGTATAGTGAGAGCACCTGAGATTTACCCTGAGAAATTTTCTAGTGTACAATACAGTATCATTAACTATAGTCACAACTCTGTACCTTAGATCTCTAAAACTTATTCATTCTGCATAACTGCAATTTTGTACCCTTTGACCAACATCTCCCATTTCCCCCACCTCTTTACCCCCTTATGTAACTGCCATTCTATTCTCTGCTTCTATGAATATGTTTTTAGGTTCCACATATAAATGAGATCATGAAGTATTTTTCTTTCTGTACTTGCTGATTTCATTTAGCACAATGTCCTCCAAGTTCTTCCGTGTTGTCACAAATGGTAGGATCACATTCTTATTTAAGGCTGAATAATAAATAAGAATAATATTCTTATTTAAGGCTGAAATACAGCATAATTCTTTTAGCCATTCATCCACTGATGGACACTTTGGCTGTTACCATTTCTTGGCTATTGTGAGTCATGCTGCAATGAACATAGGAGGATATATATTTCTTTGGATACTAATTTCAATTCCTTTGGATATATGCTCAGAAGGGGGACTGTTGGATCATGTAATAGTTCTATTTTTAATTTTTGAAGATCTTTCATGCTGTATTCCATAACGGCTTATCTGTTTACATTTCCACCAGTAGTGCACAAGGGTTCTCTTTTCTCCACATCCTCATTAACATTTGTTATCATTTGCTTTTGTGATAATAGGTATCATACTAACAAGTGTGAGGTGCTTTCTCCTTGTGCTTTTGATTTGCATTTATGTAATAATTAGTGATATTGAGAACCTTTGATATTGAGAACATTCTTCTAATCTTCTCTTCTTATAATATCACCTAGTATATGAAATTAGAGCTCACCCACGTGACCTCACGTTACTTTAATTACATCTTTATAGTCCTTTCTTCGAATACAGTCACATTCTGGGGGTACTGGGGATTATGAATTTTCACGAGACACAATTCAGTTCATCATACCCCAGATGACTTGTATTCTGTGGTAACATTTGGATGATTCTTTCTAGGCCTTCTGGAGAATAAGTAACACTTTGTAACCAGTGGTTAAAGAACCCAGCATAAAGGTTTGTGACTTGCTGGAGTCTGATCCCTAAGTAGTCATCTTAGAAAAATTTTAAGTTTGAGAAAGAAAAAATACAGGTGAGAGGAAACTAACACTAGTTGGGAACCTAAAATTTAAATGTGATAGTTTCTTGGCATTTTTCAAATACAGTTACCAGTATTTTATAACAAATGGTTTAATTCATATAGGTGCAGAGAAGAGACTGTTTTCATTTTCTATTGCTGCATAAAAAGTTACTACAAACTTAGCTTATAACAATATGCACTTATTATCTCACAATTTATTTAGGTTAGGAGTATGGACATGGCTTAGATGGATCCTCTACTCAGACTCTCATGAGGCTACATTCAAGGTATCAGGAAGGCGAGGGTTTCATTTCAAGCTTATTCAGATTGTTGGCAGAATGTACGCATAGTTCCATGTACCTATAGGACTAAAGGCCCAACTTTTAGAGGCCAGCCCTCTCCACAGGAAGTTCAAACCACTGTTGTTTGTTTTCTTGGAGGCCATCAGAAGAGCATCTTTTGAAGGGCTCACATAATTAGGTCAGGCCCATCTACAGTAATCTCCCTTTTGATCGACTCAAACTCAAATGATTAGGAGTCCAATATATGAGTGAACTTTCATCATAGTAATTGGGACCAGCTATACTCAAGTATAGGGATTGCATAGGCTATGCACAAATAGGAACAAGATCTTAATTTGCTTACAATAGGGATCAAGTTGAATTATTTTTTGGCTTAGACCATGAGAATTTTCTTTTCCATTGCCAAAATATTCAACTTGAAAGTTAATTATGAAGAAACTTTATAATTTTTTTCTTTTAAGTTATGGATTACCTAGTCTCAGTTAAAAGAACAATGAAATTCAAGAAGCAAGAGAGGAAAAAAAAATGATGAGCAATGCCTATTTGCTTAGCCTAAAAGATCATTTGGGGTGTATTTACATTGTACCATTATTTATATATAAGGTGCTATATGTGGGAAATGTAATATTGACACTTTACTTCTAACTTGTAAAGTGAATTACTCCTCTTGCTAAGGGTGAACAATTTTACACAGTAAAATCGGGTAGATGCCTAAAACCAGCAACTTTTGATTACAACATAGTATATTGATTGTATCTTAAAATTAGATTTCCATTTAACTTGAAATTCACTTTTGAAGCTAGATTCATTAATTGAATAAATTAAGCTTTTTCCTTCTCTGGGTTACATAGTCAAGTTTTTCTTTTGATGCTTCGCATTTCCATTTTGTGACTCTGTAATATTTCTTAAATTCTTCTTAATAGGGTCCTTGTGATATTTCTTATATAAGCCTCAGTTTTTTCCCAAAATATTAGACTGCATTAAAATAAGAGGAGATTTTATTTGAAGTAAAAATTCAGAAGGTAGTAAAAGTATTCTCAGAAATGAATTCTTTAAGTTACTCAAAAAGTGGCCTCTTATTTGACATGTCTCTGGAGGCAAGGGAAATAAAAGCAAAAATGTACTATTGGAACCACATCAACATAAAAAGGTACTGCACAGCGAAGGAAAAATCAACAAAAATAAAAGGCAACCGATGGAATGGGAAAAGATATTTGCAAATGACATATCGGAGAAAGCGTTAGTATCTAAAATCTATTAAAGAACTTGTCAAACTCAACAACCAAAAAACAAACAATCCAGTGAAGAAATGGCAGAAGACCTGAATAGACACTTTTCCAAAGAAGACATCCAGATGGCTAACAGACACATGCAAAAATACTCAACATCGCTCATCATCAGGGAAATACAAATCAAAACCACAATGAGATACCACCTCACACCTGTCAGAATGGCTAACATTAACAACTCAGGCAACAGCAGATGTTGGCGAGGAAGCAGAAAAAGGAGAACCCTTTTGCACTGTTGTTGGGAGTTCAAATTGGTGCAACCACACTAGAAAACAGTATGGAGGTTTCTCAAAAAATTAAAAACAGAACTACCCTATGACCTAGCAATTGTACTAGTAGGTATTTAGCCAAAGAATACAAAAATGCTGATTTGAAGGGGCACATGTTGATAGCAGCACTATCAACAATAGCCAAATTATGGAAAGAGTCCAAATGTCCATCGACTGATGAATAAATAAAGAAGATATGGTATATATATACAATGGAATACTACTTGGCAGTGAAAACAAGTGAAATTTTGCCATTTGCAACAACATGGATGGAACTAGAGTATATTATGCTAAGCGAAATAAGTCAGGAAGACGGATATCATATGATTTCACCTATACATGGAATTTGAGAAACTCAACAGATGAACATAGGGAAAGGTAAGGAAAAATAAGATAAAAATAGAGAGGGAGGCAAACCATAAGAGACTCTTAAATACAGAGAAGAAACTGAGGGTTGGTGGAGGGGAAGTGGGTCGTGGGGGAGGGTTAAATGGGTGATGGGCACTAAAAAGGGCACTTTTTGGGATGACCACTGGGTGTCACATGTAAGAGATGAATCACTGGGGTCTACTCCTGAAGCCAAGACTACACTGTATGTTAACTAACTTGAATTTAATTTAAAAAAAATGGTCTCTGACCCTCTGTCCAAGAGCCTGAAGAGAGTTAAAACAATTTAAGAGGAGGTCAGAGGAACTCTCAGTACAGTCTGCCATTGTTTCTCTTTCTCTTACCTAATACTGTTTCTTTTCTGAATTTGTGTGTATCAACAAATCTTTTGATCAGTGAAATTTAATATGTATTTGTTGAGTTTTTGCCAGAGTACTTTGCATATGGCAAATACTTAATAAACATTTATTTAATTCAATTGAGTTTTCTTCTTCAGTTTCATGTTTTTAATTTCGATTGTGATTGATATCAAAAAGTAGAATATCTGGGCAGGAGAAAGAAAATGTAGATAGAATAATACAAATCTATGTCTATTGTAAAATGAAAAAAAAAACCTGTTGTGAGAAAAGTGATTTTCATAGTTTCTCTCTAACTTGGTAAAATGTTTCTGCTACCAAATCATTCACCTTACATTTGCCTGCATTTCATGCTTTTATTAGTTTTCTTTTCAATATAGCTGTTCTCCCTGAATATTTTTTGTTTCTGTAATTTGTCAAATGTATATATTTTCCTGCTCTATATGTGTATATCCATTATATAGAATTTTTTATAATGGAGAAGACTTCTCTGAGGCAATAGATTCTTTAAAGGGTTATTACCATAATTATTTTTCCTTGAATCTCTCCACTGGAAGATTTCTTTTAATTTGTTTTATTAATTTCCTTTTTTAAAATACCACCATAATGGACAAATTCAGTAAGAGTAACACTAAGAGTCAAGTGACAGCTGTTGCCTGAAAAGATAGGAGAACTCTGGCAAAATATGTTCTTTTTTTTCTTTGTTTTTAAAGACCTTCTTATTTTGCTGTATCTTTCAATGCACAACATAGCTATCATTATCACTGTTACACTAAGGAACTGTGGCATGCACACTATTTTATCATAAAACAACACTTACTCTCCTTTTCCATGCTTAACTCCATTGCTATTTCTGAGACAGTAAAATATACAGATGAGTATGCAATATGCACATTTAATATTTAAATATGCCTTTAATATGGATAATGTATAATCCAGTTTTCTCCTTTTTTCTCCACCAAAACAAAAATACAACTTATCTCATCTTATGATCATCCAATTCTGATGTTTAAGTTTGCATGTCTTCTTTAATAAATGGTAAATTCTATAGACTATAAAAATATGATTATAATTCTAATCTAGAGACAATTTTAAATAGGCAAAATTTAAAAATATTTATATTAACAATATACGCATGTATCTATGAATTTGCACAGAGCACAAATTGTTATTAGACGGGCAACAGCTAGTTCCCCTAGTAACTTGCTTTCCCTGTCTCTTTTTAGCTGTGATGGGTCAACCTAATGCTCTTTTTCATCATGTCAATGTTACATAATCTATTGCACATCCATTTTATGTCTTTGTAATAACATGCTAACCTAAGACGAAGAAACCAAAATGAATGATAACTGTCTGCCTTGGAAATCATGGCTTCTTATTTTATATGCTTTTTATATGCTTACCTTTATCACAATTTCATATGGATATAGATATTGATGTGTGTATATATATATATTACTGGTGTCTATCACCTTAATAGTATTCATAATCATCCATTAAACGTATAGACAACTGTGCAGTTTGAGATGGGAGAGATCCATTTTTTGCAATTAATTTTTCTTCAAAAGCTGTACAATGCTAACAGAATTGTGAATCACCAATTTAGTAGTAGTCATTCAGGCTAAAGCACAATTTGCCTATTGATTGCTAGAAGTTTTAATAATTTCCTAGCCTCTTGAGCCTCTTCTACATTACTAACACTATTCATTACCTCTCAGTAAAGATATTTCATGGGGTGGAATTTTTAACTCAAACAAAGCCATCCTGATTGTGAATAGAAGTACGTTCCCCCTCCCCCCCAAAACTCTTTGAAATCATAAAAGTAGAAATGAAATGTGCCTTGTAAAATTGAATGAATTGTCAATTGACCAGTAATTCTTGTGCTGCTTTCCACAGGGTAAAATGAAAAATTCTATAAAGGAGAAGAGGGGGAAAACGCCATAAAATTGCTGTGGATTCTTTCACTGGATAGGAAAAAAAAAAAAAGTGTCACAGACAAAGAAAAGGGACTTTGGACTTGAAATATAATGAAAGTGATTTTTCTGAACAGACGAAGCAGATGGCATTTACAAAAGCAACTAAACTTTGAGAATAGTGTAGAGTTTTCTTTGGTTCTCTTCAGAGGACATAACACTTGAGAAAGTAATGGGTCTGAAAGTTGATTACCAGGACTTCACCCCTGTGGAACCAGCTCAAATTTAACCCTTGCTACTTCTAACTAACTGAATTGAGTCAATAACAATTATTTCTAGTGAGAATAATACGGCATACATTCGGGGAATGTATTATATATGCTTATCACTTCAGTTACTGTTTTTACAAACCTCAAATGCTACATCTAAGAAAAGACAAATAATAAATCAAGATAAAAATTGAAAAGCTTTGAAACTCTCTAAAATCCTTCCAGTAAGTAAATGTTTTTGAAGTTCCATTAACAGTGTCCGGCATAAAGCAGGTGATTGGTAAATGCACGTTCTCTTTACCATTTTTGAAAAATATCAGACTAAAGTGAATATCACTTATTGGGAATGGCAATGAATTTGTGTCAGTATCCCTCAGGCATAAATGCAATATTATTTTAATATATGTAGCATTAGGTATATGAAACTCCTAGTTCAGATGAAGACAAAACACTAAGGATATACATAAAACTTATATGTTGGTCATATAAAGAGTCTTGGGTTTACTGAATTTTAGAGCTGTGTGTTCTATTATATAGCTTTTACCCTGTATTTTAGAGACGATTAGTTTGAGGCTCTGTCATGTGATTTATGTGTCACAGCTAATAACTATGATAGCTTAGAATAATAACCAATTTATAATGCCTGAAATACAGACACTCAAGTTTTTTTTCTTCTTCCTTGATATTTTCTTCTAATGAACTTAATTCTATTTCCATGGTTGTATTTCCTATCTAAGTGATGGTGATCCCAAATTTTTATGTCATGATCAGGTATCTCATCTTCCATTTAGAATTATATATGTTCAAACTACCTGCTATCAATTAATAACAAACTCCTTAAAGTCACCATGTTCTAAATAAAACTTCCTCCTTATAACTTCCTCTTATAGTTCAGTTTATGTGATATCTCTAATTCACGCAGTTTCCAAGATAGAACAGTGGATGTCATCCTTGATGATGCCCTTCTCTTTACCTCATATGCAGTTGATCATATTTTCTGAAAATATCTATCGTATCCTACCATCCCGGTTATTACTAGCCTACTCTGTACCCCTTTCTTCCAACATTGCTCGAAGAATACACTCTGAGTCCATTCTACAACCACAGAGACTTGTTTTTTCTATTTCCACAAATCTCTGTTACATTTTGAACTTGGTGTTTTCCTTGCCTGAATCTTCCTTCTACTATATATAAACTCCAGTAACCAGGCTAATTTGAGAAATCCCACAAAAATCAGACAAAATTCAATTTCTTGATTAATCTTTGTCTACCTGAACTAGATGTTCTTCCATGTACTTCTATATTTGTCCTTTTTTAAAATGGCATTTGTCAAACCGTTCAGATTTTGTCTCTTATGATCATCTCCACCAATCTGGACTAATCTGTGGAAAGTCATGAATTATGTCTTTCTTACCTTCTGTTATATCTCTAAAGTCTATTCCAAGACCAGAATATTAATCTTTCAATAAATAGTTATGAAATAAGTATATAAGCAATTGAATGAGTTAATGAATGTCAGGGGAAATCCTGAAAAATCAAGGTAAAAATGAAAATTAGAAAGTCCTTTTACTAAATAGTTCACACTTTTATATGATCCATTTAAAAATTAAACATGACCAACTGTTTGTTGCCTAATTTTAAAATAATGTATTCCCTAATACAACTTTTTCCCTTGTATATCATGAGTGAAGTTGGGCGAGATAATCAAGTCTTTAAAAATTGGGTCATCAAAAAAAATAAATAAATAAAAATAAAAAATAAAAAAAAAAAATTGGGTCATCACACACTAAAATTTCCCCCAAGGGGAAAAAACTAACAAATTTTGTATGTAATAATCATCATTTACTTTCAGTAATGATGCATGTATGATTAATTTTAAATAGCTTTAAGTTTATTTATGAGCACTTAATCCATTTTATCATTGATCTTTCCAATTTTGTTTTTAGTAACAATCAATTTTAAGTAGGAATATAACAAAACATAAAATGTCATGTCAGTTTTTTATACTGAACTTAGATTTGGTTACATTCTGGGAAGACAAGTCACGTTTTCTGATTTCTCATTCTTTTTTCATCTGGGATTACTCAGAATCAGACCCTGAGATGATTAATATGTTTCTTTGTGTAAGTAGTCTATTTAAGAGATTATTCCAGTTAATAATGGCAAGGAAGGAAAGAAGTGACACAGGAAAAGGAGAGAAAAATAACATAAAACTCGGAGGTCTCCCGCCAGAGAGGCATTAGAACAAGGTACTTTTATACCAACTTCTATGAGTCTTTCCTTTAGGGTGGGGTCAGTGGTTAATGCCACCGGAGAGATAGAGAGAAAACACAGTTAAATAAAGAAATGTGGTATTGAAAATGAGAGGTCAGATTAACACACACTAAAATGTAAAAAAACAAGGGGAATGGACATTTGCCACATTCATCATACACTACTTCCAGATAATATAAAGTAAAGCACAAAAATACAGTCCTAGACCACACAAATTGAAAGGTATTAATAGCAGTATCAACTACTTTACCAGACTTCCACTTCAGGCTATGACAGAGATCTGCGACTGGATTTACTTTCCTTCTGTAAACTAAGACCCTGCACAAAATATATAAAACAATTGTTTTCAGACATTGCACACCAGACCTAGCAGGACTATGTTCTCTGAAAGAAGGGAAACAATAGAGATGAACCCCAAAGTAGTACAGGACTCAGTGCAGAAAGATTCTAAGTATTGTCATGGTGTTTTAGAATTGAAAAAATTAGAGTTTAGGGACCCTGAGGTGGCTTGAATTTGCAGGACAAATCACCAGAGAGTTGGAAGCTACATTGAGAAACCTGAAATGATTTCCTTTGAATTATTTTATGAGGCCAGAATACCCTGATACCAATACTAGACAAATGTATTGTAAGAAAATGAATCTAGGAGCACCTGGGTGGCTCAGTCAGTTAAGCATCTGGCTTCGGCTCAGGTCATGATCTCACGGTTCGTGAGTTCGAGCCCTGCATCAGGCTCTGTGCTGACAGCTCAGAGCCCGGATCCTGCTTCAGATTCTGTGTCTCCCTCTCTCTCTGCCCCTCTCCTACTCATGCTCTGTCTCTCTTTCTCTGTCTCACAAAAATAAATAAAATGTTAAAAAAAAATTAAAATCTACAGACCAATAATCCTCATGAACATAGATGCAAAAAACCTCCATAAAACTTCAGCAAATAGAATCAAGCACTATATGAAAAAACACAAAACATGCTGACTGAATTTTAAAATCTTTAAGTTTATCTATAAAAGCATTTAATCCATTTTACCTATCATTTATCTTTCTATTTTTATTTATTTATTTATTTTACTAAGGAGCAATTACCATTGGTGCAACTTAGCTTTTTTACAGGAATGTAGGGTAAGTATAATCCTGAAAATAAAAAATGTGAGTATTAACAAGAATAATCCTCTCAATATCCCTGTTAGTAGAACAAAGAACAAACAAATGATCATCTCAATAAATAGCTCTACCCCTGAACCATTTGCCCTAGGATTCAGTTACCATTTGTCATGTTTTCTCAACTGTGTTGAGAAAGACTGCATCTTGCTGTGTCTTCACATTCTGGAAGGGGCAGGGGAGTTCTGTGGGGTCTCTTTCGTAAGGGCACCAATCCAGCTAGTCACCTCCCAAAGGCTCCGCTTACTAATACCTTCGCAGGGGGTTAGGATTTCAACATATGAATTTTGGAGGGACATAAACATTTAGTCCATTGATACCACAGTGTACAAACAGTTGGAGAAAACCTGCTGAAGAGAAAGTTGAGGCCTGTGCTTGATGGTCATAACTATTGATATCTGAAGTTCTCTTTAGATAAAAGGTAAATACCAGTTGAGAGTAGAAGTAGCTTGTCTTCCCTTCCAAGATCACTACTAGGGGACTCTGTCTTTTGTTTGCTCTTCAACACACCTCATTCGTCTCTACCCCGTAGTGCCCCAACGATGGGGGAATGTGATCTCTCTTGTTGCCATGGGAATGAGTTTACCTGAGAAACTTGGGTTCACAGATGAGTCTTTTTAGCTCGAACTTTTACTCCTTTTCTACCAACTTTCTGTCATGCTAAATGAGGTGCTTGGCATCCATGAACATTAGGCCCATCTCCCAGCAGTTATAAGGAGACAGAACAGAAATGACAAAAGGTCACAAATTGTTAAAAATAATGTTGGGTGTCACAGTGCTCATTGCTTTGAAATACCAAAGCCTTTACATTTTTCAAAAGCCAATTTAATGATTTGTCCCATTTTAGGACGCAAAAACATCTAATTAAAAGGACTTGGCAAAGATAAACTCTCATCTGCATATAAACTGCTGTGTGACATGGAATGATCTTGTTGCCTTGAGCTCTCATTAATCTGTGTTACTCAAACTCACTACGTACAGACACAATAAATAGTTTTAGTTTTGAAGAAGTGCAGAAGCTTCATAACCCCGAAGGCTCTTATCCACCACTAGAGTTTAGTTTTAAGGTGTTAAACTAAAATGATTTCTTAGGATAAATCTTACTTGGTCATCGTGGAGTTTCTCAACTTCAGCATTACTGCCATCCTGGCTAGACTGTAGTCCAAGTGGGAGGCTGTTCTGTTCATTGTAGGATGTTTAGCAATATTACTGGCTTCTGCCAAGTGTAAGACAACAGCAAAGCCCCAGTTATAGCAATTAAATGTGTCTTGGGATACTGACTCCTTTTGTGTCAAACAAGTACATTTTAGGGTAGAATTTCAATTCGTCTGTTCGTTTATTTTTAGTAGTTACTATAGGGCCTAAAATATTTATCTTATCACTATTAAGTTCAAGGTAATATTAGTTTAATTCTGATAAAACAACTTTTCTCCAATGCAGCTCCACCCCTTGGCAATATATGTCGTATGTCATAAATTAGATATATAATAAAAACATGTAAATATAGATAAATACAGTATTATAGCTAGTAATTCACAAAATCTTATGAATTTAAAGGAATCCAGAGGAGGAAGGAGAAAAAATACAGGCTTTCCGTTTACACAAATAGGTATTATTTCGGGGGTTATTCATTTCTTTCAGCGGTTGTCATTTAGCACCTTTCCTATTTACCTCTCTAGTATTTCTGGTTAGATAGGTCTTCTTGCAATGAATGCTTTCTGCTTATTTTTTTTTTTTTCCGGAGGATGCCTTTATTTTGTCATCATTTTAAAATATTGTGTTGCTTTTTATTAAACTCTTGATTGACTGGTTTTTCTGTCAGTACATTTTCCTTTACTTTTGTTTAATATTTTTTTTCTTTACATTCTTTAGTTTGGGTGGTTTCTATTGACCAATTTCAAATTCACTAATTCCTTCTTCTTCCATGTCATATCTGCAGTTGACCCTAAGTAATACATTTTGTATTTTGTTATTTTCAAGCACAGAATTTCCATATACACATTTTAATAATTTCCATATCGTTATTGAAGTTCTTTAATTGTAGGCATTGTGATAATATTTCTCTTTTCTGTTTACATTTACTTTTCTTTAATTGACTTCTTTGATATTGTTGTTAAAAAAAAACATGGCGTGCACTCAAAGTTAAGTAGTAATGAATTCTTGTTTCATAATTATGGGCCACACTTTTCTGAGGTTTTTTTGTTTGTTTGTTTTGGCTTCGTTTTGATTAGTAATCTTTGTTCAATACAAATGTTTTTTCAGATCATAATGATTTATTTTTCCTGACTATTCTAGACTTATTCTGTGCAATCTCTCTATCTTCTTGGATGTGCAGTAGCTGATATGTCTATTCAGATTTGTTTTTCTCATTCATATTCTTATTTTTTATCCTCTTTTCATAGGGGATACCCCCATATACAAATCATTTTGTTATCAGCCAATAATTTGGACATAGGTTATGTTCCAAGACTTGATCCTATATAGCTTTCACTGTCTGCAGATGGCTCTGTGTGGGACAAGGCTGCAATTCCTCAAGTCAACCTGAGATTTTCCTTTTTTCCTGGGGTCTCTTTTGTGTCTCCTGTGAATGTGTGGATGTGTTTTCAGTCATCCAGGGAGATTTGGAGAGTATATCTTTCTCATATACAGGTTCTCATCACTTAATTTCTAGCTGATCTGCGTATGTGTCAACTTAGCCTAAGTCAATGGATCTAGGGGTTTTCTCTGTTCATTTCTTTATGAACTTGCTAATTATAATTAGGTAGACACCGCCACCAAGCATAAGCTTGCATCCTCTTCTCCAAATCAATCCCATTCATGTTGGCAGCAGGGAACTGGTTTTATCAGACCAACCATACACTGGTTAAATGACTGTGCCAAGTGAGAATGGGATTAGGAAGTATCCCCTGGCAAGAAGGCCTCAGAAAGCAGCAGCTCTTTAATAAACACCTCTCAAGTGTTGGCGAGGATGGAGGCCTGAAACTCTGCTGGTGGTAATGTAAAATTGGACAATAATATTGGAAGTGAATGGGAACAGGAACCAGGGAATCATTTGAGGTGCTGAAAATGATTTATATCTAGATGGCAGTTGTGGTTACATGAGCACATGCATTTGTTAAAACTGCTTGAAAAAATCTTTTTAGGTAAAATCATTTGACTTTATTTAAATTAAAACAGAAAAAATGATTTCAAATTAGAATCTTTCTTGAAGAGTTTTTCTAAGATGTTCTTTCTCAGGGTGAAGTTCTTCCCTTCTACCCTTATTTTCCTGAGTTTTGAAATCATAAATGAACTTGAATTTTATAAAATTATTTTATTCTGGCTTTTCTTGAAATTGTTTCATCTACTAATGTGCAAAATTATATATGAAGATTTTCTAAAATTTCTAGATACAAATAATTGCAAATTTAGAGTGAAGTTGTAAGGATACTGAAGAGAACCTATATAGCCATTACCCACAACACTGTGGCTCATATTTTCCCAAACTGCTTTATCATTTAAATCATATCAGTTAAATATATAATTTTCCAATTCCTCTAAATACATCAGTGTATATTTCCTAAAAATAAACACACCTGCTAACATAATCACAGTACAGTTATCAATCTCTGTGTGTTTATTTCATCTAAGTTTTCAAACTTATATGCATAAAATTGTTTTACATGACTTCTTTGTTAATTTTTAATCTCACCTACGGTTATAATTATTTGTCATTTTTCCTAGTTAATTATTATTTTTTTTATTTTTACTATCTCCTTCCTTCCTTCTACATTCTTTGATTTTTCTTCTTCTTTTTTTTAATCTTCAGAAAGTATACAATGACGGTAGCAATATAAGTTGGTAGAGTCACTTGGAAAAAATGTCTGGGAATATCTATTAAAGCTTAGTTTATGCATATTCTAATACTTCTAGTAATTTTCCTGAAAGAAAACTATGTATACCAAAATATAGGTAGGTACAAGGACATTTGTAGCAATTATTCAAATAACTCCAAATTGGAAACAAACAAGTAATCCAATAGATAGGTAAATTGTGTTGCATTTAAACCATCCCCCAATTAAAGCGATTGACCTATATTATACTATAATTGTGGACCACTACTCATCAGTTAAAATAAATAAACTCTCCACATGAATGTGTCTCATACATATAATGTTGAGTGAAAGAATCTAGATACCAAAGAGTACATGCTTCATGATTCTAATCCAGGAATTTAGTAATCAAAATAGTGATTAACTTGTGGAGGAGGAGTCAAGAGTGACTAGGAGAGGACACAGAGGGAATCTTGGATTTGATGGTGATGTTTTATTTCTTGATGTAGAGAGTGATTACAGTGTTGTGCTCATTTTATGCATATTCACCAATATGAATATGCATACTTATGATTGTTCATTTTTATTTTGGTACTATTAGTTCTCTATTCATTACCTCATTAAAAAGTATTGTTTGTCGTTTAATATTATGACTGAATTTCACAAAAGAAAATCTTCTCTCTTGAGTCTTTTTTTATCCCTTAGAATTTTTTTATCATAAAAACTATTTTAAAGATTTTTTTTGTCATATCTTTAGTGTGTGTACCCAAAAAGGAAAATAAATTTGCCTAAGTAATCCTGAAACAATTTCACATTCAGAATATGACTGTTGGACACCACTTTTCAATTCTGAGTCATTGATATTTGTGTTTTCCACACAGTATTGACTTCTGTGCCATTAAGAGTGTTGGTAATGCTCTTGATTAAAGAGCGTTATTCTGCTTCTATCTTGAATCTTGATCTATGTCCCAAGTACAAATGAATTATCCATCTACCCCTTCTAATCCTGTGCACAAATAGAGCTACTGGCATCAAATTCTATGCAAAGCTACATATAGGATCCTCTTTGCCATCATAATGACTTCTAGCTTTGTAATTGAAGTGAAATTATTGGTAGTGTTGTAAGGAAATTTCTTTTTAAAATTCATCATTGAATAATTCTTGTTTTTTTATAAAAACTGTCAAGTATTTATAATGCTTTACCTTTCCAATATCTTTATTTTTAAATAACTTCCACATTCATTGCCTTTAATGATCGCCAGAGCATCTCTATGGAAAGTAGATCACTTTCTCAGTCATACAATCAGTACTTGATTTGTTAGATTAATAAAATTCATGTTTTTCAACTTCCAGATTAGATTTCTTTCCCTAATCTTCCACTTTGCCACACTGTCAGACCATTTTCTTAATCATACTCTTATATGTACCCAACTACAGGATTGTTTCATAGTCTTCATAATACAAATGCATGTGTTAAATCTGTGATGTTCCAGTGTCAAATTTGTTTTAAATCACAAATAAGACATCTGATAAAGGTGAAATATTTAGATTTATGGTACTCTCTCTAGGAATAATAAGCTCCTGATCTATTTACCAGAGTTTGAGGATTTTAGTTTCAGTAGAAATTTTTTTCTTGACACTAATTGAATTGGGAAACTTAAATGTGATATGAGAAATATTTTCAACATAACTCCCTGTAATGCATGTGTTACAACAATACTGTAAAAGGAGATCTCTGATATATAAGAAAGTGTTATGGTTTTAGACAGACATCTCCATTTTTAGTTTTCAAAAATACTGGCTTAAAAATGAAAATGTGTTTTTCACATCATTGCATTTTGAGAGGATATGCTATTTAGAAAGGGTAATGTTTTAGGCACGTTACAAAGTATCAAAGAACATAAAAAGTGAAATGTAATAATTTCCAGAATACTAGTCTCTGTGATACAAAATTTATAATCAAAGATATTTACTTTTATAAAAATAGCAGAGTGTCTTCTGAAAATGAAATTTTTAGATTAGTTCTTTCAATAAACTCATATGCTCATTTTTATGAAATCTGTTATGTGCTTTCTCAGCATTACGGGATAAAAAGTAAATTTCAGCACTAAGATTTGCCATACATGCCAAAAGACAAAATTTTCGTATATATATTGCATTTCAGAGTTTTCTAAACATCAGCCTTAAACTGACATTCATGCCCACAATGATGTGCCAAGTTGCTGTTTTAAAAGCTGTATAAACCTCAAGGTCATTTTCTCCTAATTATGCCCTGTCCATAGGAAACTTTATTGAAACATTTTTTTCTCAAACTGAGACTTGCTGAATAGAGAAAGCACTCCTTTCAGGTCAAGCTTTGTGCTCTGTGACATATTTACTGACTCTTTATTCTACAGCTGGCCTTTTCATTACCTAATGCAATGAGATAGGACTCAGATAATAAGTTCAGTATATCTAAATGTCCTTAAGGCCAGATTTGCTTGTGAAAAATACAAGGAAAGTATTCACTTCCCTTATTTACTATTGATTTTGTTTCTTTAAGTTTTTCCAACCCACACTGCATTGTCATGCATTTTCTCCTGACAATGTCTATAACAAGAATTTGTGACATTTAAATTGTTTTACAAGAGAATTTTCTGGAAGTCATTTGCTGAGGAAGAACTGTAAATATATGCAAGTGTCAAGCAACAGTCTTTTTTTTTTTAATGTGAAATTTTCTAAAACAGAACAACTTGTGTCGCCTCAAGTCTCATCCCCTGATGCATATATTAAAGGGATGTTATCAAATAGGTTTTTTTTAAGTTTGGAATCATCAAGTCTCAATACCTAAAACCTAGGGTATTCTTTTTAAAAAACTAAAGTTTATTCACCATTAATAAATTTGTAAATTATAAATTATAAATTATAAGTTGTGATGTATAGTTATTTATAAGGGGGAATAAGCATAGGTCAGAAAAAAACTTTTCAAGAAAATCAAAAGAGTGAGTAAATAGCAAGATGAGTACAAGTTTGACAGGAAATGTTTCTCACTGTGGTCAGCTTGTTCTTATGATAAGCTGACATGGGCAGCA
Source organism: Lynx rufus (assembly GCF_022079265.1). Lineage (NCBI taxonomy): Eukaryota > Metazoa > Chordata > Mammalia > Carnivora > Felidae > Lynx > Lynx rufus. The sequence goes on along the minus strand of NW_025814837.1, from coordinate 11,655,714 downwards.
TGGTCTGCATTTTAGTGCTTACTCAGCCTTGGGGGCAAGCCAAAGGCCTGAAGAGGGGAGAGAAGCTTGACCAAAGTTTGGTCAAGACAAAGCGAACAATAAGAAATGGGCAATTGTGAACACTTGTTGCATCATAAGAATTGCTGTATTATATACAATGCTCGTGCATGTGTTAATTGAAAGGATTTAAGGCCAGTATTCTAAATATATGTTGGTATTCAGTCTGTTGTACCAAAATGGTCCTGGGGCCATGGCCAGCTCAGATTTTTTTTTTTAATACAATACCTCTCCTTTTACCCACAATAGGTACTCAGTATTTTATAAATAAAATAGAAATTTAGGGAAGCTAAAGAACAATTAGCAGTTAACAGTATCCTAACTTCAAAATGGTACTTGTCTACATAAGAAAACTTATGAGGCATTTACAAGTATACATAGTATACAAGCAAATAGCAGACAAAAGAAGAAAAAGAAACCCTTACAGTTAACTGAAGGGAATCTTTTTCTACCAAGAATGATAAAGTTAAAAATACTGTATACAAGCACACCTCATTTTATTGTGCTTTGCGTTATTGTACTTTGCAGATACCGTGGTTTTAATTTTTTTTACAATTGAAGCCTGTATGAAGCAAGTCTATCAGCACCACTTTTCCAATAGCATTTGCTCACTTTGGGTCTCTCTGTCACATTGTGATAATTCTCACAATATTTCAAACTTTTTCATTATAATTATGTTTGCTATGGTGATCCATGATCAGTGATTACAACTCACCGAAAGCTCAGATGATGGTTAGCATCTTTTAGCAGTAAAGTGTTTTTAATTAAGGCATGTACATTTTTTTAGACATAATGCTATTGCATATTTAATAGACTACAGTATAGTAAAAAGATAACTTTTATATGCACTAGGAAACAAAAAAAAAGTGTTTGACTTGCTTTATTGCAACATTCACTTTATTTCAGTCTGCAACTGAACCCACAATATTTCCAAGGTATACCGGTAGTAGCTCTCCTCAGCTGATTATGATTTAATTTTCTTTTTGAAAGTGTTCAAGAACGGTTAGTAAGATTTGATTCAGGCTCAGTTAAATATATGGAATTTCAGGGGTTTTGCTGTTGTTTAATATTTTGTTACTTTATCATTTTACCAATGAAATATTGTTTCAACTGAAGCATAATTGTCAAAAGATTTTCTAAAATAAGTGATATTGTCTGTTCATTGGGCACTTCATATTCACTATTCCAACTCCAAATATGTTTTATAAAATTTGGGACCAAGAGAAATGTTTATTACATTACACATAAAATGGTATTGAATTACATGGAGCACTAATGACTTGTTCTTGGATGGCCCCCAGACTAGAAAGCAGCTGAGCAATGCCTAACACCAAGACGTGCTGAGGTCTAGACCACTGTGTTCCCATTACATCACACTGCACCAGAGGAAAACATGGATCCAAGCTACAAATAAATGTCAGGTTAAAGCTTAGGTGTTTTCAGCATCAGATCGGTAACCCTTTTCAACTACAGGCCTGATTCAAGTAGACCTTATTTATTTATTCATTTAAATTTTTAATGTTTATTTATTTTTGAGATAGAAAGAGAGGGAGAGAGAGCGAGCGAGAGCATGGGCACAAAGCAGAGAGAGAGAGAGAGAGAGAGAGAGAGAGGAAGACAATCTGAAGCAGACTCCAGGCTCCAAGCTGTCAGCACAGAGCCTGTCTCAGAGTTTGAACCCACAAACCGTGAGATCATCACCTGAGCCGAAGTCAGACGCTCAACCGACTGAGCCACCCAGGAGGCCCTCAAATAGACTTTAAAAGTCAAGTCCAGCAGCATGCTTTACGATTAGTGTATCACAATTAGAATTTAAATAATATAATTTATGAATTTATCTCCCAGTTGGGGGTTGTCACCTCTAAACCTTTTGAAGTATAAATATGTTAAGATGAAACCAGAGGTGAATTAGATCCTTCAAAGTGATCATGATCTGCACATTTTAGTATATAATGAGCATAATCTTTGCATTTTATATGATCTCATTTATTATATTAATTATCTCATTTAGTCAATACAGTTTATATCCACATTAGATGTTATTATCTCTCTTTTTTTAAACAAATGACAAAACCAAGTTTCCAAAATTTTAAATTGTGTGTCCAAAGCTATCTACTTAAATGACCAAGCCAGAATTTAAAATAGGATGAATCTAACTCGAGACAATCTTCCTTCCACTTCACAACACTAACTCAAAGCAAGCTGCAGAGACATCCATTTTCTAAAGCACATAGACAAATTCTAAATGGTTTTAGGCCATTATGATGTCTCAATTTCTAAGGAAACTCCAGTCACCCTCTTGCCCCTGGTAAATATACGATGGGTACAGAGTAATGAACTTGCTTTCTCTATACTTCTCCCTGATTCATTTTTAAGAGCTTAACAAAAGTGATCATAATGAATAAAGTGGGGAAATTAATTACAAAGAAATACAGTAGTATCAATAGAATTCTTCTTTCTAGATGAGAAAATTGTGATTTATAAGGTCTGGGGGCTTTCAGATGAAATATAATGCATATAAAGTTGAAACTAGTATTTCACATTCTTCTACTCAGCTAGTTTTTATTAATTAACATATTCAATTGAGAATATTACTGAAAGGATATTTCTTTCAGTGTAAATGCCAGCTATTATATATGTTAGAATTTTTAAGTCATTAATATGTAATAAAAGGCAATTATGTTAATGTGAATTAAATTCATTCGTTCCTGTATTTGGACAATCAAATACATTTTCCTAACTAAAACTTTTAGAATATACTATAGTGATTTTATTTTCCAATAAAGCCCTGATAAATGAAACTAATACAAAAAGTCAAAAATCAAATTGACCTGAGGAACACAAGCTAGTGGGTTTAGGTTATCATCTTAGTAAACTAATAATAATAATTGCCTGTCCACGTTGTTTTAACTTAGCAATTTTAAACAATGAACTTTAAGGCATAGATTTATTTCTGTGAACATGCAGTTATTTAGTAGGATGCATGGAAAAGAGAGAAGCAGAATGAAAACAAGGGCAAAAATGTGGGAGATTCAGATTCATCCATTCAGCAAAGAACATGTCCATATGATATTATTCAGGATGCAGAGCTCAGGAAAATAAATCTGATGCTAACACAGATCCTTAACAGAGCTGTATTTCTGGAAGAGCTGAAGATACAGCAATAAATGGGAGAAAACCAGTGAATAACTATAACACAATGTGATATGTTACAAGCATGTAACAAACAGTTTTATAGAACATCAGAGGAAGAATCCATTTTACTTTCAGAGCTTGAATACTGTCTTCAAAAACAGGGGGTATTTGACCTGGACCTTGAAGCTTATGTTGGACTTCATTCCTTACAGAATTGAGTACACAGTATTTAGAGTGAAGAAAAAGCAGAAGAATCTTGGGAAGTGTTTCTTAAGGCAGGGTGTGTGTGGGGAGGGCGTGTGTGTGTGTGTGTGTGCCTGCCTGTGTGTCTGTTTATATGCACAGAATCGCTTCCTACACAGCATTTTAGAAATGTTCTGGTAGTATTCTAGTAAAACTTGCAGGATATTGATATTTATTGACTGGCAGACTGAGGTGACAAATGTAGCAGTTCCCATGTGATTTGTGCACATTTTGCTGTACATTCAGGTAAATGAAAATTTATTTATATTTATCCAAGACTATGTATTTAATCATTCTCATGTGAACTTAAATAATTCTTACATGATTTAATTTTTTGTATAGTTTGCATTTTCCAGCAATGCAATTAACATGTAAAGGCAAATTATAATGTTTAAATTTCTAATTTTATCAAAAGCTGTTCAACATTTAGAAAATCTCATCACTGAGGTCAATGTAGCACATAGTATTTGAACAGCTAATACAACACATTTTTATCAGTTTACATTTATGGCTGCTGCACTTACAGTGACTATCTACATGTCTATAAGTTCTCTTTTTGTTTTATTGTGCCTGAGATTTACATATTGACATGTTTGTTATGAATTAATTTTATCTTCTATCTTCTTTAGATTACATGTATGCCACTATATTGATTCCTCTTGGAATTGTATATGTAAGTTACATTACTTATTAATCTCATTTGAAGGTAATGAAGAGAACGTTAAAAAGATTTGTTATGAAAAGGTTGATGGCTATTAACCCAGGGCACTTACATGCTGACTGTAATCAAACAGGTTTCAGCTGAAGAGGAGACAACACTCTATTTTAGGTGAGAACACATATAAAACAATGGCTTGATATATATAGAAATCATGGAGGTGGGAAATTAGGAAGCCTCACTGGAACCAAGAATACTGACTCCAAATATCTTCTGAGCCTGTTGGATTTAAATAAAAAAGAAAGGTGGAATTATATGTGTATTTAACTCCTATAAAGCTTATAAAACTACTGACTAGCTAATAAGACCTCTGTTTCTGTTGCTACAGAACCAGAGCTTAAGGTTTGCTTAAACCTCAAAAAAAAAAAAAAAAAGCATACAGAAGGAAGAGGTAAAAGCCCTCCTTCCTTCAATCTTCCAAAATTCATGGCAATACATAGTTGGTAGAATGGAAATCAAATCTAAAAACTTTTAATTACAAAACATCACGGAAATGCAACTTTTATTCAGGGTGTCTGTGGGTCCACGTAAATGTTAAGACTCTATTATTATAAAAAGAAAAAAAATTAGCTGTCTCTGCCACACTGAGAATCTAACAAAATGTTGGGGGTATGATTTATAATAAAAGATTATAAAAGCCACACATATAGATGATCATACATATATGATCCTACATACATACATATATATATGCATATGTATTATACCACATCTCATAACTAAAACAAAATCAAGTGATTTTAACAAGTGATTAAAACATAATAAATTTACAAGATGCAATAAGCTATAGTCAGTCATGTATGTTTCTGTTATTATTGTTTTAAGGACAGTGATGATTCAATATGCATTTTTATTGTATTGTATTGTACTGTATTGTATTGTATTGTAAATTTATGTTTTATTTTATATAGAGAGAGAACAAGTGGGGGAGAGGGGCAGAAGGAAAGAGAATCTTAAGCAAGCTCAAGCTGAGCTGAGCCCCACACAGGACTCTATCCCATGACTCTGGGATCATGGCCTGAGCTAAAACCAAGAGTCGACTCCTCAACTGACTGAGACACCGAGGCACCCCTTGATAATGTGTTTTAGAAACGAATGCTAGTGACAGCTGTGAGCATAGTTAAGACCAGAAAGAAGTAATCCTTTAGAATTGACTTCTGGTTCGATCAGTATGGCAAAGAAATAACTTTTTTTCTAAGTGGTATCTATTTGTTTGATATCTATTTAGCAAAAATGTATGAAAGTAAATTTATATATTTTTATTAGAGTGATATCACAAACTGTAAATTACACTGTATGTAAATTAAGGTACATTTTAGAATATTTTAACAGATATTAAACTTAATAAAATTTTACTAATATACAATCTAAGCTATAAAGAATGTTCATCCCTTCTTTCTCCCATATACTCAACAATAGTGAATATTGACATTTCTTTTAACACTTTACAATCTTATAGGGAAAATGGTTTCTCATTGTTATTGTAATACCCTTATTTTATTAATACTGAAGAGAAATTCATTTCTGGTATTTATGAGGGTATACATTTCATTATTTGTAGATATCTGTTTAGTACTCCTGTCTTCTCACTATTAATCATATGGCCTGGGCCCCACATTTAATTTCTAGAATTTATTCCTATTTCGTTATTTGCATTTATTTTGTTTTTTGGTGAGTTTTCTATAGATGCTTTTTTCCCTATTCTAAATATTATGTTCTAGTGTTTTGCTTTATGGCACAAATCTATGATTTTCAAAAATATCTTAAGCGCCCTCTAATCTTCATGAACTTAAATTCTGATGTTAAGATCTGTGAATTAAGTACTAGATAATATAGTTTCTGGTCATACATGCTTCAATATCATCTATTTTCATTTAGTGTTTCTCTAATACCATTATTATGGCACACAAATATTAGTATTATTACACTTACTTAAATTAGAGGTCTTGAGGAGAAGGAAAATGGCTTAGTTTCTTTCTTTGCTAAATAATTTGTAATGAGTGAATGAATGCACGAATGAAAGCCAATAGATGTTAAATCATGATAATTCAATTTAAAATCAATTTGGTTTTCGTGGCACCTGAGTAGCTCAGTCGGTTGAGCAACCGACTTTGGCTCAAGTTGTGATCTCATGGTTTGTGAGGTCAAGCCCCACATCTGGCTCACTGCTGTCAGCACAGAGCCCATTTTGGATCCTCTGTCTCTCTCTCTCTCTCTCTCTCTCTGCCCCTCCCCTATTCATGCTCTTTCTCTCAAAAATGAATAAAACATTAAAAACAATTTTTTAAATAAAAAAACTATTTTGGCTTTCAAAATTATTTTGGCTTTCAACTATTATAGTTGGCACAATAGTTGGCCAATAAAGTCTGCTACTGAATTATGTAAAGAAACATTTGTTAACAATTCACATATTACCTTACCTGAAGCATATTTTATGTTCCATTTGTAGATACCTACTAGTAAAATATACATAGGCAATGGATCTGCAATAATAAATTTGAGTTTTGATAAATTAATGATACCAAAAAATTAAAAAAAAGTGTTTATATACTTGAAAGATAATTATAAAAATTGTTATCCCTGAATTGAATTAAATAGGAAATATGACTCTTATTAATCAAAACTGGAAATCCTGAATCACCTACATCTGAAGGCTTCTCTCAAATATATGTCTCTCAAATGTAAACCAAAAGTTTCGTATTCAAACATCAGTTTTATATCATGACCAAAAAAATCATATTACTGAAATAAATATTTTACTCCAATAAGAGAGCCTGGAAAAGTAGAAAATACTGGTATTAGTATTAGAAAATCTCTACTGATATTGGAAATGTTAATCAGCTAGATTATCTGTTAGATAATAGATAATTTATAAATCAAAGTAATGTTGCTGATTCCATGGTTTTTGTTTGTTTCAGAACTGATAATTTAAATTACCACATTTTGCTGGAAAGAAGACAGAATCTTTAGCCTATGAATATGATACTTGTAAAAAACTTCATTAGTTTCCAAATGTAGTAAATATTCAAGACATGAACAATTTTTCATTGATATCTAATATAAAAATCAGTAACTCCATTGAAATTTATAAGGGGACATTTTATGTAGTTTATTTTTTAAAAGACTTTTCCTCAAGACAATAATCTTATTTTTCCTCTTTGCTTAAATCACAGAAGCAAAAGAACACTTGTTATTTTGTCTAGGAAAGATGAGGTAGGAAAACAAAATCCTTACAGTTTGTTATACTACACCAAGGAGCAAGAGACAATGTCCTTGACATGTGTTTTACATTCTGACCTTATATGCAAAGTAACAATGTTTTGACAGGACACATGCCCTGCTGGAGAAGAGATTGCCACATTTCTTACTGTAGAAGTGATGGGTTTGAATACTTAGAAGTAAAAGAAATTTCTAAACATTCTTAACTAGATGTTCATAAAGAATTTGCATCTTTGATTTATTTGCATTTTTTGATTCATTTAACTTTAATATATTTATTTGATGCAAATTAAATCCACCTTTCTATTTTGCCTAGTGGTCTAACAATATCCTTCCTAAGATCCATTGTAAGGAAAAACAATGCTGCTCTGTGTTGCCATCACAGTATCCTTGAGGCATTCCATTTCAATACATGCAGGGGGAGGAATAATTAAAGAGAGTGAAACAGCAAGGAGTAACAGCCTAGAACAAAGTCAAGCTACCATAAGAATTCTAAATCAGACATTCCTAATAATGAATTGACTGAAAACTACATAATTTTATGAAATAACACCAGCTGACTTGACCTCTATTAATATGTAAGGTGGCAAATTAAAGCAATTTTATGTGTGATTCTGTTAAAGCTCCCTGCTGATTCAGGTGTTACCACACCTGAATTCTTACGGCATTTAAAAACCTAATATTCGGTTACAAACTTCGTAGCCTTTAGGTAACGTTACTCCACAAAACATAGGTTTTGTAATTCTAAAATGTTTCCATGTGGCCAAATAGAAGAGATGAACAAATTGATAACTACATTCCAACCAGAATTAATAATCTATAATTTTTTATTATATGCTCTATAATTCAGTATATCCACTGCTTAGTGGACAAAAATAAATACATATTTATCTTATTCTGAAGAAGCAAGACACAATAGCATAATTATAGAGAAAAATTTGTGTATTTCATTGCCCCCTTAAAATGTATTTAGTGATCTTCGATTCCTTCCTTTGATCTTCGATGAACACTCAGTCCCAAGTTTTCTAAACAATCTTAGGTACTAATAAAAAAATTCGTAGAATTACTGTAATTCACAAAATATATTGTCTTCTGAACTTTATCATATTTCTGAAAAATAATGCTTGATTTAAAATTTGTTTTACCACTTTTTCTTACTTCACACTTTTTCACCATTTCACACGAATGTGCAAAACTGTGAAGCCCTTGGAAAAAAGTGAAGCATTGCCAACATGGACGTCACCATCATATAGTTTTCCAAAGTAAGTTATAAATGCATTGTAGAATTTTTAATACAAATTTGAGCTACTGAAGGAAGGTGTACTTGGTGTCAGTGTAGAAAACACTGACTGAAGCTTCAGGAAAAAAAGATGAAATTCATCCCCAACAAAAGACAACAGCATAGATGAAGTGGTAAGATATGTACACCAATAAATAAATAAAAATTCACTATCCACTCTCAGTAATTAACATAATAAATATTCAGAAAATCACTAAAGATATAGAATATCTGAAATACAGTTGATCCAACTGATATTTGTAGAACTTTCTATCCAAAAGAAGCAAGGTACATATTCTTCTCAAATTGCCATGAAAAATTCACCAATATAGATTACGTTCTTGCCATAAAATAAACCTTAGCAAGTATTTTTTAAAAGTACAACATAAACCATACAAAGTATGTTTACTGACCATAATAGAACTAGAAATCAACAAAAGAAAATTATCTGGAAAATCCCCAAGTATTTGAAAACTAAATGACATACATTGAAAAACCTCATGGTCAGAGAGGGTTATCTCAAGTGAAATTTAAAGATTTTTATCTTAATAAAAGTGAAAATACCTCACATAAAAATTTTTAGGATATATTTAATGCATTTTTAGATGAAATTTATAGCTTTAAAATGCTTGTGTTAAAGTAAAAAGGTAAGATACCTGTGATGTAAGATTTCATCTTAAGAATCGTGAGAAAGAAGATTACAAAGCAAGCAAAGGAAGAGAGTAATAAATGTGGTACTCATGGTAAAAGAAAAGACATACAGAGCAATGCAACAGAACGGAATATAGACATAGATGACACAGATAAGCTCATTTAATTTTGACAAAGGAGCAAAGGCACCCCAAAGAAAAAATAATCATTATTTCAACAAAACTGGATATCCACAGGCAAAATAAATAAAAATACCTAGATGTAGACCTTACATATTTCACACACAAAAAAGTAATAACTCAAAATGTATAATAGCTCTAAATGTAAAACACAAAACTATAACATTTCTAGACAATATCATAAGAGAAAATGTAAGTGATCTTAGGTTAGAGGTTACTTTTTGGATACACATCACAAGTGTGATCCATAATTGAAAAAAATTGATGTTGCCTTTATTAAAATTAAAACCTTCTGCTCTATGAAAAGCACTGTTAAGAGAACAAAAAGACAAGCCAAAGACTGGGAGAAAATGATCGGAGTAAAGCACATATATGATAAAGAACTTATACAAAATATACAAAAAAACTTTTAAAAATGAACAATAAGAGGGGGGCCTGGGTGGCTCAATCAATTAAACTATACTATACTATACTATACTATACTATACTATACTATACTATACAGAACTTTACACTTATGTGACAACTTAGAAGAAGTAAAGCTCAAAAACTCAAACTACCAAAATTAAACATGATTAAACAGAGAACCAAAATGGTTCTATAATCAGTAAAGGCATTGGATTTTAATAAAAGTAATCTAAAAAGAATCTCCAGTCTCATTTAGCAGTGCTTTAAAAAAATAAGAGTGTATAACAACATTATCAATAACAACCAAATTATGGAAAGAACCCAAACATCCATCAACTGATAAAAGGATAAAGAAGATGTGGTATATATACACAATGGAATATTACTCAGCCATAAAAAAGAATGAAATCCTGCCGTTTGCAACGTTATGGATGGAACTAGAGGGCATTATGCTAAGCAAAGAAAGTCAATTAGATAAGGACAAATACCATATGATCTCACTCATATGTGGAACTTCAGGAAAAAAAATAGGTGAACATGAGAAAAAAAGAGAGGAGGCAAACCATAAAAATAGACTCTTAACTATAGATAACAAATTGAGGGTTCCTGGAGGGGCACTTGGAAGGGGATGAGTAAAATGGATGATGGTTATTAAGGAGCACACTTGTGGGGCGCCTGGATGACGCAGTCGGTTAAGCGTCCGACTTCAGCCAGGTCACGATCTCGCGGTCTGTGAGTTCGAGCCCCGCGTCGGGCTCTGGGCTGATGGCTCAGAGCCTGGAGCCTGTTTCTGATTCTGTGTCTCCCTCTCTCTCTGCCCCTCCCCCGTTCATGCTCTGTCTCTCTCTGTCCCAAAAATAAATAAACGTTGAAAAAAAAAATTAAAAAAAAAAAAAAAGGAGCACACTTGTGATAAGCACTGGGTGTTATATATAAGTGATGATTCACTAAATTCTACTCCTGAAACTAATATTACACTATGTTAACTAACTGGAATTTAAATAAAAACTTTAAACTAAAAAAATAAAAAATAAAAATAAACAGCAACTTTCACGTCACCCAGAAATTACATGCCTTGGCATTTTTTCCAAAAAGATAAAAATGTTTGTTCACAGAAAAAAACCTTATAAATGAAGGTTCATAGCAACCTTATTTGTAATAGCCATAAACTGAAAACAGACCAATGTTCTTCAATGGGTAATTGATTAAACAAACTGCACTGCATGCATAATGTGGAATACTTTTCAGCAATGAAAAGAAATGAATGATTATTACATGGAAGACTTGGACAAATCTGCAGAAAATTATGCTAAGTAATAAGAACCAATTCCAATAGTTTGCATACTTTGTGATTCCATTTTTATAATATTTTTAAATAACAATATTGTAAAACATTTTTAAAATGCAGAACAAATGTGAGGTGGATGTGGTTTTACAGAGCAACACAAAAATTTTTGTGGTGAAACCTGTTGAGAATATTGATCACAGTGGTTCTTGAGTGAACAGACACAAGTGACCACAGCACTAAATGCACTCACAGAAATGAGGACTAGTGAACCTGGGAAAATATGGATGAGCTTTGTGGATTTTATCACTATCAATATCCTGATTGTGACTTTGTATTATAATTTAACAAAATATTATAATTGGGGAAATTGTGTACATGTGGTCTTCTCTTACTTCCTACAAATGCATGTGATTTTGCAATTATCTAAATAAAAATTGTGCAGTGATCTCAATAAAAATTACATTCTCTTAGATGTGATAGGTACACTGAAAAAAGAAAAAAGAAAAAAAAACTGCATAAAATCAAACAAGTGCTAAGTAAATGAAGAGATAGTCCATATAAATGGATTAGAATAATCAGTATGTTAAAATGTCATTTTCTCAGAGATTTCAACAGCTAAAACATGTGGAAGGTTGCCTGGGTGGCTCAGTTAGTTAAGCATCAGATTCTTGATGTCGGCTCAGGTCATGAGTCCACAATTCGTGGGATCAGGTTCAGTGTCAGACTCCGCACTGTGAGTACGGAGCCTGCTTGATCTCCCTCTCTCTGCCTCTTTCCCCCACTTGCACTATGTCTCTCTTTCTCTCAAAATAAATAAATAAAACATGTGGAGATAAAAATGATATACAAGACACAAAACAATTTTTAAAAAGCTGTAGTAATAAATATTATGTGTCCTATTGCTGAAAAGTTACACACATAAACAATGAAGCTGACTAGGTGCCCAGAAATAGCCCCAGACAAATATGGTCAATTGACTTTAGACAAAGTTACAAAGGCAGTTCAATGAGGAATGAATAGTCTTTCAAGTAATAGTACTAGAAATGGATGTTCTTATGTAAAAATGTATGAATCTTGACACATAGACTAAAATGTAAAATTGTAAGAGGCAGGGAAGAAAACATAGGAGAAATTCTGTGTGACTTTGAGTTAGGCAAAGATTTTTTAAGCAAGACAACAAACATACAAACCCAAATGAAAAATTGATAAATTCAGCTTTAGCAAAAAAAAAAAAAAAAAAAAAAAAAAAAGTGCTTTGTCAAAGGTACTTTTTTTTTTTAAGTTTATTTATTTATTTTGAGACACAGAGAATTCCAGCAGGGAAGGAGCAGAGAGAGAGAGAGAAAGAATCACAAACAGACTCCATGTTGTCAGCACAGAGCCCAATGCAAGGCTTGAACCCCCAAAACATGAGATGACCTGAGCCGAAATCAAGAGTCAGATATTTAACTGACTAAACCACCCAGGTGCCCCAAGACACTCTTAACAGAATGAAGAGGTAAGCCACAAACTGAAAGATGTATTTGTAAATCACATATTTGATAAAGGACATAGATAAATATATGAAAATAAACTCATTATTACTCATTGGAAACATCAAATAACATCCCAAGAAATCCCTAAATCACCCAGGTCTTTCTCATGCTCTGTCTCTGACTCTTTCCCTTCCTTCTTTCCAACTTCTGTTTTGTTCCTTTGCTTTTTTAACACCATGAAAAGAGGTAAATTATAATTTTAAATGAGTAGTAATACATTATAGGCAAAGAGCACATTGTTCCTTACTTAGCAGATTGTTTTTATAACAGGCTTTGGTAAATATTCCTTGAGGAATAAGTGTGGGAAAACATTTAACACACATTCATTGGTTTACTTTTTGTTGTGCCTAACTTTGAATTTTTTTCTGACTTCGAGAATATAAATAACAAAGCAGAAATCAAAACACAATATATATTACAAAGCCTAATATATATAATTCATATTACATCAGGTATAATCTGGGAATAATAGACATGGCTAAAAAAATCAAATAGAGGACCAAAATCCAGTGAATTATCAAGTGCCTTAAATTGAAATATATATGCATAAAATAATAGTTAATTATCACATATGTGTATGTAAGTGCATAAATGTATATTTTATAAACGTTAATGTAACTATGACTATGTGTATATATGTACATCTATATATAATATTTTGCTCTATTCATTTTCCCTTATAATTTTTAATGTTTTCTTATAATTACATTTTTAATTTGTGTTACTGAATTCCTAGACTATTAGGAAAGAAAGAAGCAATATGTACAAATTAGGAGACATTTTATCATATATTCCAACATAAACATATTCTGTTTCATGCATTTTTGCATTGCAAATGATTTTGCAATTTTGCTGAATTCTCACCATGTTAAATTCATTTCTTTATTCCCTTTATATCTATTTAATGTTTTGTTTTGCAATTTCAGACACTGGTAGAATTTAACACATGTGCTTTATTTTAATGGCTGTTGTCACTCAAAATAATTCCGAGTCTATAATTTTTATTGAAAAGTAATCTTATCTGAGGTCAAGTGACTGTCTCTCATTCTCCAGGGCATGTTACAAACAGTGTAAATAATGCCATTACTATGTTGTATCACCCCATCAGTTTTAAGGGAGTATGATCTACAATGTATTCAGAGTTCTGTAAGCCTTTATATAGTTTTAAAAGCATATATTGCCATATGGGGCTATATTGGGGCCTGGGTGGCTCAGTTGGTTAAGCCTCGGACTTCAGCCCAGGTCATGATCTCACAGCTGGTAAGTTTGAGCCCCACGTTCGTCTCTGTGTTGACAGCTGAGAGCCTGGAGCCTGCTTCAGATTCTGTATCTCCCTTTCTCTTTTCTCCTCCCCTGCTCATGCTCAATCTCTCTCTCTCTCTCTCTCTCTCTCTCTCTCTCTCTCTCTCTCTCAAAAATAAATAAACATTAAAAAATAAAATTAAAAAAGCAAGGTTAAGGGGCGCCTGGGTGGCGCAGTCGGTTAAGCGTCCGACTTCAGCCAGGTCACGATCTCACGGTCCGTGAGTTCGAGCCCCGCGTCGGGCTCTGGGCTGACGGCTCAGAGCCTGGAGCCTGTTTCCGATTCTGTGTCTCCCTCTCTCTCTGCCCCTCCCCCGTTCATGCTCTGTCTCTCTCTGTCTCAAAAATAAATAAAACGTTAAAAAAAAAAAAAAATTTAAAAAAGCAAGGTTAAGCGGGTAGGAGCAGTGACTCATTAGAGACTATAGCCATTCTGCATATAAACTTCTCCCAAGACCCAAACACTTCCATTTTTTTTATTTGCCCTTCCTAACTCTCCCTCACCCAACACTAGGTCCTTTTAATCTTCATTCAGATGCAGCCATTCTCTCTTCACTATTAGGTCATTTACTTTCTACTGAGAGTTAGTAAGGAAGGTGCTGAAGGGAAACTGTCTTAGCATCATATTTGAATTCCAGTATTTCCTCTGTTACTTATCATTTCTACAACCAGGAGCAAATTTCCTATCCTCTCTGAACCTACTTCCTCATCTTTGCTGACAAACTCATGGTTCTGAGAGTTATATCAGATAATGGATGCAAGAAGCTTAATATTTTGGATAGCACAAATAAAGACTCAATAATATTATATTTATGCACTAGTTTTCTTGATTAGTTTTGGTTTGTTTATTGTGTGTGAAAGAGAATCATTATCATTATCTTGAGGATAGTCTGTGCTTTAAAATATTTATAATTATTTAATAATTATGAACAAGAAATGTTACTAAATATTTCTGATTTTCTAAATTGTGAGCTTTCTTTTATTATTTTTAATACTTGCTAAAGGTATATAAATGTAGCAGATACTTACATAACATACATATGCTTATATTTTTAATAGCTTTATGCTGTCTATGGTGATGAAAATATTTTCTAATGAAATGTGGTACACCAAAACTTCCATCCTCTATTTTACATTATTAAAGGATAATCAGAGAAATGGAGGGGAAATTATGGGAAACAAGCAATAAATAACTAACTGCTTTGTATTCCAATTTTAATAGGACATACAATTTTAATAGGACCGTGAATGATAATTTTTATCTTAATTTTAAGTTTTGCTTGAAAACACACGTCTGAGGGAAAGGTGCAAGTAGTAAATAAAAACACTTTTTAAAACAGGATATCTTCTTGCTAAAGAGTGGGGAGAAGGGGCTCCTGCATGGCTCAGTTGGTTAAACATCTGACTCTTGATCTCGGCTCAGGTCATGATCTCACGGTTGGTGAGTTTGAGCTCCACATCAGGCTCTGTGCTGACAGTGTGGAGCCTGCTTGGAATTCTCTCTCACCCCCTTTCTCTTTGCCCCTCCTTCCCCCACCCCAAAAATAAATAAATCATCAACAATAGCAAAAGAGTGGGAAAAAACACAATATTTTTCAATCTTCCAACTCTTGGCATTGTAATAGCATTTTTTAAATTTTTTTTTAAATATTTCTTTTAAAGAAATATTTCTTTTTAAAATATTTTAGAGAGAGAGAGAGAGAGAGAGACAGAGTGTGAGCAGGGGAGGGTGAGAGAGGGAGGGAGACACAGAGTCTGAAACAGGCTCCAGGCCCTGACCTGTCAGCTGAGATTATTTAAAGCAAAAGGAAAGATCATTTCGATAAGATGCATAAGAGTAACAGCATTGTGGGGCAATCACACTTCCTGCAGTAAGAGTAGGGTGTGTTGGACAAAGTCCTCAATGGAAAACACCTGAAAAGCTAAAGAATCAATTAAAAATATTTCTAAAGGTATCAGAGTACTACCAAGAAAGTGATACTTTTAGGACTGGAATTACGGAACAAACAGGAATTGTAAAGGGGCAAGCCTAGTATTTGGTATTGTATTACATTTGAAATAATTTGCCCATTCCAGAACTGCGAGGCAGATACAGACAAACCAAGCAAACCCAACATAATCCAGGACTTGAGGAGGGATCAAAAAGAACCAGAACAACAACAGCAACAACAAACTCCTTAAGGCTTGATAAGAAGAAGCCTTGGTAAAAATGCCAGGCTTTCACATAGGAGTTGAAGTATGGATGCACCAGACCCACTGGCCCTTACAGAGCTGAGGCTATCTTCAAACACCCTCCTTTACTGAGTAGGAAAAGATGAGCTGGGAATAGTAGTGCTTTTTAACAACACTAAAACTAAATCTTCTCCAGGGAAATATAACATACAGAGCCTCAAATTATTGTTGCACGTTTTGAAATAAAAATATCTGACAAAAAAAAAAACCACAAAAAAAAAAAAAAAAAACAACAACAAAAAAACAGAAAATAGACAGTAGGAAGAGTTAGGATATCCAGAAAACAGATTTATCAGACACCAGATTCAAAAATAACAATGCTTAATACACTCTAGGAATTTAAGATGAAATGGAGAGATTCAGCAGAGAATTTAAAACTGTTAATGGGGTCACCTGGGTGGCTCAGTCGGTTAAACATCTGACTCTCGATTTCAGCTCAGGTCATGATCTCACAGTTCATGAGGTCAGGCTCTGTGCTGACAGCTTAGAGCCTGGAGCCTGCTTCAGATTCTGTGTCTTTCTCTCTGCCCGTCCCCTGCTCGCACTCTGTCTCTCTCTGAGTCCCAAAAATAAATAAATATTAATTTTTTTAACTATTAAAAAGGGTCAAATCAAATGTCTGGAATTAAAAATAGAATAACTGGAATTAAGAATTCAATGAATGGATTTAACAGCAGAATGGAAGCAATTGAAACCATTGAAACAAAAATAAATGAATTAAAAGAGAGGTAATAACAAAACCATTGATTAGGTGTATAATCAAAAGGCATTACAGGGGTACCTGGGTGGCTCAGTCAGTTAAGGGTCTGACTTCAGCCTAAGTCATGAATTTGCCATTCCCGAGTTTGATCCCCACATCAGGCTCTGTGCTGACAGCTCAGAGCCTGGAGCCTATTTCAGATTCTATGTCTCCCTCTCTCTCTCTGCCCCTTCCCACTCACACTCTGTCTGCTTCTCTCAAAAATAAACATTAATTTTTTTTAAAGGCATTACATACATATAAGTTCAGTCTCAGAAAGGGAGGAGACAAACAGGGCAGAAACTCAATTTTAAAGAGATGATTTTTCAGGATTTTTAAAAGTTGAGAAATGAATTCAAACCACTAATTAAAAAAGCACTATAAACTCTAAATTAGATAAACAGTGAGTAATTAACATAAGACCTAGTGAAATCATAATAAAACTGACAAACAGTATAACAAAATCTTAAAAGCAACTAGAGATAAAAAGAAATACTACCTTCAAGAAACAACAAAAATGCAAAAACTAACTTCTCAACAGAAGCAATGGATATCAGAAGACAAAATAATGATACCCTTAATGATTCAAAAAATAACTATCATCCTAGAATAGTAAAAGATTAGTAACATGACATTCAGCTATCATGATAATATTTGAGGGTAATGATATAATAAAGACCAGTAAATTCAGAAGACAAGTGTGGTAGCTCATCTCCAAAACTGATTTCCAGCAATTCCTTCCCTCCTCTGCTCCCCACACTGAGAATGGAGCTAGATCTGGGATACCTCGATAATTGCTGTGACTATTAGAATACAACAGAAGCAACAGTCTAGAAATTCCAAACCCAGACCTTAAAAGGATGCTCTTCTCTCACTTCTTATTCTTGAATCACACACCTGTGATGCTCCCTCTTGGAACATAACCACCTTGCTGCAATCTCCAAGCTGCAGAGACCAGGTGAAGGACGACTAAGGTGCTGTAGTTGAAAGTCTGAGGTTAGATTCCAAAATGAACTCAAACCTCAGAGGCCAGCCATGTGAGTGAACCATCATGGATATTCTAAGCCAGGCAAATCCTCAAATGACTATAGCCCTAATGCTCCAGGTGACACCACAAGAACAAAATAAAACAAAACAAAAAAGGAAAACCACCCACTAAGCCCAGAGCCCAGAACACCCAGCAGAAGAATCACAGGAAGTAATAAAATGGTTTTTTAAACCATTAACTTTTGTAGGAGGCATATCACACAGCAGTAAGTAATCAGAACAATGAGAGAAGAATAAAAAAATTAGTGAAGAGAGGTGGTAGGTAGAAAATAGCAACATTGTAGATTTGAATGTAAATGTTAGTAATTACATAAAATCCAAATAAAATAAGTGCTGCGATTAAGAGATAAATATTGTGAAATTGGATTGTAATAAAACAATGTATATTTTTACAAGAGACACAATTTAAATATAAAGATACAGAAAGATTAAAAGTAAAAACTGGGAAATAAGAAAGAGATAAAATATGTAAAAACTAACCGAAACTCACCTGGTTTAACTATACTCTTGGTTCAAGAAGATTTCAAACGAAGATGCATTAGAAAACTTACATTGCATAATGATGAAAGGTCACTCCACTATGAAGATAAAATTATTCTAAATTTGCATATACCTAGTAACATAGCCTCAAATGTATGATTATAATGGGAGATTTAAATACTCAACAAGAGATAGAATATGCAGACAAAAAAACAATAAAAGATAATTTTTAAATGAGAATGCATGTTCTTTTCAAGTACAGAGAAAACATTTACCAAAATGGGTCATATGTTTAGTCATAAAAATGTCTCAAAGTGTTTCAAATTATTGCAACCATTTAGAATATATTCTCTGACCACAGATAAGTTGAAAATCAAATTTAAGAAATCACTAAAAATCTACATAAGTTTGGAACTTAAGCAATACATTTTAAAATAATTGATGTATCAAAGAAAAATGTGAATTAGAAAATATTAAATATTGAATGATAATGAAAATACTATATATCAAAGTGGTTACAGGGCAGTTAAAGACATTATTAGAAGAAAATTTATAGATGAGGATATTTGTTAAAACATAAGGGCAAGAAGTTGGAAAAAGAACAGAAAAATTAAAAATACAAGAAAGGAAACAATAGGAAGTATACATTAATGAACTTGGCAATGCTATTAAGTTTTTATATCACTCCCCTTTAGGAAAGATGAAGGAGTTGGCCCCTCCCATCCACTTAAAGTAGCTTTAAGAAAACCACATTTGGAGAATGTGCATGCTTTCCAGAAGGGAAAACTTACATCACATTCCTTGGTTGGATGTGTATTAAATGGGGCAATTGCTGGTTTATGTGTGATACTTAAGTAGAGTTCAATAGGGGTTTCTTGAGTTTTTTTAACTTATGGTTCTCTAAGATGTGGCTTATGGATATTGGTGCATTGACACCAGGAGTTAAAGAGGCTGGTTCAAGAAAGTCTACCTGACAATTGATGGGGAAATCAGTGTAGTCATTGTTTTTTGCATTTCCACTTCAAAAGATAAAGGGCTCATTTTTTTATAGACAAAATTGACACCATGAGAAATAACAGACCATCTTAAAGGACGTTATTCTAGAAAATTGTAAGAAGGAACTAAGAGATCCCAGTTAAAAAATATTTCATTAGCCGGACACCTGGGTGGCTCAGTCGGTTAGGTGGCTGACTTTGCCTCAGGTCATAATCTCATGGTTCATGAGTTTGAGCCCTGAGTGGGGGTCTGTGCTGACAGCTCAGAGCCTGGAGCCTGCTTCAGAATCTGTGACTCCCCCTCTCTCTGTCCCTTCCCCAGCTCATGCTCTGTCTCTGTCTCTCAAAAAGTAAATAAAAGTTAACAAAATTTTTTTTTAATTACATTACATGTGCTTTTTGGAGGTGGATTCTAAGAAGAGTCTTTAAGCAGAGAAATAAACAAAGTGTGGATAGATAAATTATAGATGATAGATAGAGGATAGATAGATAGATAGATAGATGATAGATTTCTCTGAATAACTGTGTCCAAAACTTAAAATAGTATAAATCGTAAACACTGGGAATTCATTCTTCCTTCTCTATTCCTAATTTCAAAGATCTCTGCTTATGCTTTTCAAAATTAGACACTCTTCATTGTTCGTATGCATGTTAGTACTTCTTCCTTATGGAAAGAGAAACAATCCTTTTCCACACCAACGGCAGTGTTCTATGTACATTATTTGTACCTTGATATACATATATACATTTATATACATATTGTAGAAATATTTTCACATCAGTGTATAGAAAACTTCCTATTTTAAGACGAATATATTATTTTATATATGTATTCTAATATAACCGATTTAACCAAATCCTCAATAATTACATTTGACCTGTTTTCAAATATTCGTTATTATGGGGGGGGGAAAGTAGGTTTGAATAGCCAAGTGCATACATTATTTCGTAAGTAATCAGGTGTTTCGAGTTGGGTTCCCTGGGAAGTAGACACCAAGATGGAGTTAAAATTGCAGGACTTTTATTGGGATTGCTCTTGGGATGCCCTATGGAATAGGTGTGGGGGGGAGAAGGATACTGCAGAGGGAGTTGTCAAACTTTACCTAAAATATCTGAATACTTTTTTCTCTCATATTTTGGTGACAAAGTTGTTATTAATCTTAAGATTTTTTTGCAAGTCTGACAGGTTAAAATTCACATTTCTCTAGTTTTATTGTATTGTTTTGTGAGTGAAGTATCTTGGAAAATAGTTGGGGTCATTTGTAATTATGTTGTGTGGAATTTCCATTTCATTTATCCTTTGCCCATATTTTCATTGGGTTTTGGTCTTTTTCTTACAGATTTCTTTATACCCAAATGATGATAGACTTTGTGATAGTAAAATTTAACTTTTTTTCATTTTTCCATTTGTGTTTTTACTTTGCGTATTGAAATATTGACATGTAAGGTTTTTTTTTTATTTATATAAGATTAAGTTTATCAATAGTTTTTCTTTGTGAATTTTGAAATACTTTTAAAGAAAGATCTTATTCTTATATAAAAGAATTTACCCCTTTTTAAAGTTTATTTATTTATTTTGAGAAAGAATGAGAGGGAGAGAGGGAGAATCCTAAGCAAGCTCTTCACTATCAGCACAGAGCCTGATGCAGGACTCAAACTCTCAAACCACGAGGTCATGACATGAGCTGAAATCCAGAGGCCTATGCTTAATTGACTGAGCCACCCAGGCACCCCAAAGAACTTACTCCCTTTTTGTATTATTAGTATGGATTTATTTATTTTTTACATTTAAGTATTTGATCCTGGTAATAATGTCAAATATGGCTCAAACTATACTTTTCTTTCTGGATGAATAAATTTGTTTAAAATTTTCATCCTTCTACCATTAAGTTAAAATACATTTAATATATAATCACATTATACACTTCCATTGATTACCTACAAAGCCATTAGAATTACCTACTTCTCAAAATCTCACTGTAATTCCACTGTGAAAGCACCCACACTACTGGTATTGTGGAGAACAACTAAAGTAAATATATAATTTATTATCCAAATGGGAACATTTTATTTTTAATAGTAAAAGGAGGTACAACTAATTCTTATTCTAGGACAACAGGCATAAGCCTTGACTTCCATGGGCTTAAGGCCATTCTAGAAATAGCTTCTTTAACTCTTTATCAATTTCTTCTATTGAAACTAGTCTATAATTTTCTTTTTTCATAATACTTTTGTCAAGTTTTGGTATCAGGTTATGCTTTCCTCATAAATTGAGTTTGGAAATGTTTTTTTCTCCTTTATTTGCCCAAATAATTTAGAATTTAGTAGTGTTGTTTCTTCCTTATATTTTTCGTAGAATTTACTAATGAAATGATCTGTGCATTGGGGTGTATATCATCACATATACGCCCTATGCATTAGGTTTTATTTATGGTACTATTTTGCACTTGTAGATCTCCTTTAACTTTCAAAATATGACACAAATATTTGCTTCCTGAACTCTCTTTCACATGTCTTTTCTCTAGACACTTTTTCTTTGGCATTAATCATACCAATAATTCTTAGCTATCTTCTAACATGTCAGATTACAGTAAAACCTTGGTTTGTGAGCATAATTCATTCTGAAAACATGCTTGTAATCCAAAGCAGTTGTATATCAAAGTGAATTTCAAGAACCATTGGCTCAGTTGTGGTCATGTGACATTTGGCGTCACATACTACTCATATTGCAAGACATCGCTTGTTTATCAAGTTAAAATTCATTAGAAATGTTCATCTTACAGAACATTCACAGAACAAGCTACAATCCAAGGTTTTACAGTATTTCACTTTATGGTTATTTATATTCTATAGAGAAAGTGTTCATTAAAATTTAATGGCTAGTCACTATTTTTCAAGCAGTATGCTAGGCAACCTAGATCTCACAGCAATTATTTGATAATATATTATTTTTCAGTTTCCAATGAAAAGTCGTGGCTTAAGAGGGTTTAATTAATAAGTTTAAGGCATTAAATTATCGTACCACATCTGTTTATCTGCCATCATCCTGTTTTAGAGGGAGTTATTCTTCCTTATTACATGCGATCCCCAAAAAGGGTTGTCAATAGGGTTTACCCATTTTATTGCTATGAGCGAAGCCTAAAATGAAGTAGTTATATTACTTTATCACCTGATAACACAGATTGGTTTCATAGACATATACACCAAGAAGAGCAAAGTATTCTCTGGAACTGATACGCAGATAATAGAAGAGAAAAAGCCATCTTCCCACAGGGATTGTTAAATTAAAAAGCTGTGAAGCTATGACTGCTGGTAGCAATCCTACCTAACATTCCAAAAGTGTCATGAAGGCTCCAACCTCTCAAGTCACTCAGGAAAAGAGATAAAGAGAACACACGCCTCAGAATACAGTGACCTTATATCCTGATTTTCCTGGGATTTTTTTCATTTGTTGCAGATCAATTAATGTTTTTTAATTAATTTTAAGAACCTCCTCTCACCCTGAAACAGGTCTTAGTAATGGATTATATATTCACTCTTCCTAAATATATTGTGTTCCTAGAATCTGGCAGTGCTCAGAGCAAGTTGTAACCTAGACTTTCCAGTCATGTAGGACTTTAACTCTGCATTCTTGCTTAAGATAGATTAATTGGATTTTTGTCAGTTGTAAACATATACATCCTAAACAATACAGCTAAAATATGACAGAATTAAATTTATGACTTCATTTATCTAATTCTAAAGTCAGTGATTTTTACCTTATTCCATCTATTGAAACATTAGTCTTAAAGTATTCTATTCTGATTTCCTGGTTCTTTGGCTTGCAGACTCAGACCAGGGCTCACACCATCAGCTCCTAGATTCTTAGGCCTTCAGAACATGGACTGAATTAACCCCAGCTTTCCAAATGTTTCAAATTGCAGATGACAGATCATGGGACTTCTTGGTCTCCATAATCATGTGAACCAATTCTCATGCTGAATCTCCTCACATCTAACACTCTTTCTATGCATATCCTATTGGTTCTGTTTCTCTGGCGAATACTGACTGATACAGGGTATAACATTTTAAAGATTTTTAGCTGCAAGTACAAAGGTAATAAGAAGTCTAAATTTATTAAATGCAATTACATTTTCCATTTATTTTTAAATTTTAATTTTGATAATATGAATTTGTAATTCAATACTTTATGGTATCAAAGCATTGTTTTCTTTTATCCCTAATTGCAGACTTTGTCATAGGATTGAAATTGTTTCTTTCCTATGAACAGTCATCCATCTCAGAACATCAAACCAATTATGGACATAGTGACATGATCAACAATTTCTAGTGTATAATCTTATCTTAAAAAAAAAACACTCCAGTTTGGTGAGAAAATAAGAACATGTGTCTGTATTTCAACTAAATTAGAATGCCATCTATTTGAAACTGGAGCCCAATTAGAGCTTGATGGAAAATTCTAGGATCACACTAGTACCAATTATTCCAGGTGATGACAGTGTTTGGAATTTTTTTCAAAGTAAATTCAGAGCTATGTAGGGAATCTTTGCCAAGAACAGATCTTCTTCTTAATAAAAGACCTACAGTTCCTAGATTCTTGTTAGGGTCCCTGAATCATTTGCTTCTTCCTTCTAATTTCAGTTATAAACTCATCATTAAGAGATTCAAATCATCCTTGTGCTTTGGATTATTTGTATTCAATATCCACCAATTGTTCTATTTTAAATATGTCTCTGTGTCCCCTTGGTTTTTTTTAAATCAAAATTGATGTGGCATATTAAGAAACAAAAGCATAATAGCTTCTTCGTGTTTTCCTTTGATGTGTAATTAAAGCACATCAATGTTAATTGAAAGTTTAAAAATCAGACTACTACACTATCCATCTGCAGTTTAATATTGGGGAATAAGTTCCAATTCTGCCCCCACCTTTGAATCAAATAAAAGGCCCCTGTTACTACCTTTGATTCCATAAAAGCATGTCTTTGACACCTTTCACTGCACAATGATTGTCTGTACTTTATTATTCGGGCCAGTTATTGTGCTATCATTGCCATGAGTTTCAATTAAGCCAGGTGCTTAAGAACATACAAATTTAATGTGTTATTTCAGTGAATGCAACACTGGACTGTAAAGATGACAAAGAACTCCTGAGACAGAGTTACCCAAGCTTTAGGTAATGTGTTCTGTATTAATAGAACAGCCCTTGTAGCAATATTTTATTCTGAATAGCATAATAAAGGTAGCTGGCATCATCAACTAGTGAGTTATTGTGAATTTGAAGAGAGTTTTGAAACCTTAAGCTGGAGAATAACCACAATTCCATTAAAATAAGGAATTAAATCAAAGATCTCCATCACCACTATATTAATACAACAAAATGAAGCATTGTGCTTTTTCTTTCCATTAATTCCTTGATGAATGGCATTGTTGACATGCACATATTTCTAGAAACTAGAAACATGTATATCACACATGATTTAGCCAAATGGGTGATGTGTGCAGCTTGGAGGTCTTATTTCAACCTCAAAAAACAAATATATAATGAATATACTGTATAAGAGGGATGAGTTCAAGATGGCAGCCTAGGATGATCCTGAACTCACTTCCTCAATAAATTTACAATTACATGTGGAATAATTTCCACTGAAAAACACATGAAAACTGAATGAACACAGCCTCCACAATAAAGGATTAAAGGGCAGGAATGCAACAGGTGGACGAAGCAGAGACACAGTCTCACCAAAACGAAACAAAGAACCCACCCCACAATCAGGAGAGATTTCAAAAATACAGAAATTTTCCCTGAGAAGCGAGTGGTCTGTGCTTCACATCAGGCACATCAACCCCTAGATCCTCTGCAAGACAGATAAGCCTCCAAAATGCCTCACTTGGAAAATCAATAGAGGATACATCCAAGAAAATCATGGTAACCAACTTAGAGAACTTGCTTTTAAAGGAAGAGCAAGTCTAAAGCACCGAAGATACCATAAACAGCCTGACTGAGACCAAATTCTTGAAAGACTCAGAAATTGGTAGCCATAGGAAATTTTGAAAGTAGAGGTGAACATGTACTGAAAACAGGAAGATTCAGATTCCTTTTTTTAATCATCTCATACTAGTGAGTGTCAGACCTTCTTCTTAAAGAAGAGTGAGGATTAATTCTGAAGAAAGTGAATTAAAGTGACTCTACCTGGATGTCACCAGTCATACCTGAAGATGTTGTTTGCTTTATCTTTCTTGTATGCTTCCTTGGGAAACTAGTGGAGGATCTCCCTCTCTCAGACAAAAAAGAAAAAGAAATGGAAGATCTAACTTACAAGAAACAGAAAATCACCATAAAAGAGAGGAAAAGGACATTTCAGGTTGATGTGAAAGGGAGATGCTAGAATGACATTTGTTCATTAGGTCAGTCTAGACGGAATCCAGTCACCTTTGGAGCATAAAGACAGCATCTATAGGAAAGTCCTCATGGTTCAGGTGTTTCAGAATTCTGAGAGAAAGATTATGAATGTAGAGAAAATTTGGTGGTAATTAATCATAGGCACATGAGTAAGCACAATAGAAAAACATGAATCATTAATTTCAAGGAAACAAGTTATAGAAGAAAGGAAATGTAAATTTAGTATAATGCTATGGTTAGCTATAAATTCTATGTTCAGGGGCTCCTGAGTGACTCAGTCAGTTAGGTGTTTGACTCTTGATTTCAGCTCAGGTCATGTTCTCACAGTTTGTGAGATTGAGACCCACTTTGGGCTGTGCGCTGACAGTGTGGAGCCTGCTTGAGATTCTCTCTCCCTCTCTCTATGCCCTCTCTCTCTTTCTCAAAATAAATAAATAAACATTAAAAAAAAACTTCTGTGTTCAGTCACAATAGTGTAAGTATTTATATTATTTTCCTATTGCCACATAACAAATTATCATCATATTTAGCAGCTTAAAAGCACACACATTTATTTCATGGTTTAGTTGGTCAGGAGTCCAGGCAAAGTGTAGCTGGGTTTTCCACTCAAGGTCTCAAAGGGCTTTAAACAATATGTTGGCTAGGCCATGTATCTTTCTGGAACTCAGGGTCCTTTTCCAAATTTATGTGGTTGTTGGCACGATTCAGTTCCTTGTGGTTATATGACTTATAGCCCTTACTTCATAATGACCATTGGCTGGAGGACAACTTTAGCTTCTAGAAGTCATCTGCAGTTCTCTACCATGTGGCCCTCTCCATAGGCCATTCACCATGTGGCTGTTGACTTCCTCAAGACAAGCAGGAAGGTTTCTCTTTCTGCTAATACACACTCTTACAAGATAATCCAATGAAGAGAGGAGGAGCCCATTACATTTCCCATGTTCCATTGAAAGTAAGTCAAAGGCCCACCCCTACTAAGGGGAGGGGATTAAATATTATCAGGGACTAAAGATCATGGCAACCAATGTAGGATTCTGTTTATCACAATATTAAGTATGAATTTAAATAAAAGTTATAAAATGGCAATATTGGAAGAACTGAGTAAGACAAAGAATACGTGGGTATTAAGATCCCATGGATTCTTCATAATCTAGCAGTTTGTAATACCTAAAACTAAAACACTTAATATCATTAATCTGAGAAAATTACATGCAAATATAGAGGAAAATATCAGATGAAATGTATTCAATCCTTGTTCTGCATGTATCTTTGAAAAAATGAAAATTAAATCAGAAAAATATGTAAGTAGCATTTGACCTTTTTTTAAAAGCAGCTATGAATTCAAAAGAAGAAAATAGATATTAGAAATACTGAATGGAAATGTGAAAAGAGTTAACTTATGCTTAGATATGGGGTTAGGGAAACAAAGATGATTAAGCATTCTACGACAGATAGCTGTATAAATTCATGTGGACATGAGAAAATTTAATATGTTTTTAAAGTTTTATCTCTGAGAATATTTTCTCCACTATATGTAACTTTCTGAAAAAATAAAGATCAATAAGACAATTTGTCAGAACACTACACATAAGGTGGTAGTTTAAGAACAATTGTAGAATTCATTTTTCAATAGTGATTTGTTTTACTCAATTACTCAATAAAGGGAAAACTTAAGATTTTAATTTGACAACTCAGTGGTATGAAAACAATATAGGAAAATAGAAAAAAATGATGCAAAGGGATTAATAATTTTCTAAGAAATTGACACCAGTCATAGATATATCAGTTTAAACATCCTTTTTAGGAGGAAAGAATCATGAAAGGAGAATGGGGAAAAAAGTCCTTCACCCATAAGGGAAGACAGATCAGGTTCACAGCAGATCTGACCACAGAAACTTGGCAGGCCAGAAAGGAGTGGCAGGATATATTCAACGTGCTGAATGGGAAAACTATGCAACCAAGAATTCTTTACCTAGCAAAGTTGTCATTCAGAATAGAAGGAGACATAAAGAGTTTCCCAGACAAACAAAAACTAAAGATGTTCATTACCACTATACCAGCACTGCAAGAAATTATAAGGGGACTCTTTGAATGGTGAGGAAAAAAAAAAAAAGTCCAAAAACACAAAGGCTAAAACAGACCAGAGAACATCACCAGACATACCAACTACTCTACAGGCAGCACAATGGCAGTAAATTCATATCTTTCAATAATCACTCTGAATGTAAATGGACTAAATGCTCTAAGCAAAAGACACAGGGTATCAGAATAGATAAATAACAAGGTCGATCTATATGCTCCCTACAAAAGTCTCATTTCAGACCTGAAGACATCTGCAGATTGAAAGTGAGGGGATGGAGAACCATCTATCATGCTAATAGACATCAAAAGAAAGCCAGAGTAGCCATACTTATCTCAGACAAACTAGATTTTAAAACAAAGACTATAACAAGAGAGAAAAAAAGCATTATGTCATAATAGATCATACCACAGATATTCTCAGACCAAAATGTTATGAAACTTGAAATTAACCACAAGAAAAAAAATTTGGAAAGACCACAAATACTTGGAGGTTAAAGAACATCTTACTGAAGAATGAATGAGTTAACCAAAAAATTAAAGAGGAAATAAAAAAAAAATATAAGGAAGCTAATGGAAATGAAAACATGACAGTCCAAAACCTATGGGATGCAGCAAAAGCAGTCATAAGATGGGAAGTATACAGCAATCCAGGATTTCCTGAAGAGGGAAGAAATGTCTCAAATACACAACCTAACTTTACACCTAAACGAACAGGAAAAAGAACAGCAAGTAAAGTCCAAAATCAGCAGTAGAAGGGAATTAATAAAGATTAGAGCAGAAATCACATATATATATATGCTGTATACATATATACATGTATATATATGTATATGTATATATATGTACATGTATATATGTATATATGTGTATATATGTATATATATATTATACATATATATATAGGAACAGATAAATGAGACTAGGAGATATATCTTTGAAAGAATAAACAAAATTGATAAACTCTTAGCCAGACTTATCAAAAAGAAAAAGGAAAGGACCCAAATAAATAAAATCACGAATGAAAAAGGAGAGATCACAACTAACAACACAGAAATACAAACAGTTTTAAGAGAATATTATATTCTCATTATATACCAACAAATTGGGCAATATGGAAGAAATTGATAAATTCTTGGAAACATATGAACTACCAAAACTGAAACAGGAAGAAATAGACAATTTGAATACACCCATAACCAATAAAAAAAATTGAATCAGTATTCAAAAATCTCTCAACAAACACGAGTCTAGGGCTAGGTGACTTCCCAGGGAAATTCTACCAAATATTTAAAGAAGAATTAAATACGTATTCTTTTGCAACTGTTCCAAAAAATAGAAATGGAAGGAAAACTTCCCATCTCATTTTATAAGGCCAGTGTTACCTTGATCCCAAACCAGACAAAGATGCCAATAGAAAGTAGAATTACAGGTCAATTTCCTTGATAAACATGGATGCAAAAATTCTCAATAAGATACTAGCAAAGTGAATCCAACAATTCATTAAAATAATTATTCACCATGATCAAGTGGGATTTATTCCTTGGTTGCAGGGCTGGTTCAATATCTACAAATCAATCAACGTGATACACCACATTAATAAAAGAAAGAATAGGAATCATATGATCCTTTCAAGAGGTGCAGACAAGCATTTCACAAGATATACATCCTTTCTTGATAAAAACCCTTAAGAAACTAGGGATAGAAAAAACATATCTCAGCATCATAAAGACCATATATGAAAGACCCCCAGCTAATATAATCTTCAATGGGAAAAAAACTGAGAGTTTTCCCCCTAAGGTCAGGAACATGACAGGAATGTCCACTCTCACCATTGTTGTGCAACATAGTATTGGTAGTCCTAGCCTCAGCAATCAGATTACAAAAAGAAATAAAGGGGATACAAACTGGCAAAGAAGAAATCAAGCTTCCACTCTTCACAGATAACATGATACTCTACATGGAAAACCCAAAAGACTCCACCAAAAAATTGTAAGAACTAATACATGAATTCAGCATAATCACAGAATGTAAAATCAATGTACAGTAATCAGTTGCATTTCTATACACCAATAATGAAAGAGAAGAAAGAGAAATCAAGGAATGGATCCCATTTATAATTGCACCAAAAACCATAACATACCTGGTAATAAATCCAACCAAAGAGGTAAAAGATCTGTACACTGAAAATTATAGAAAGCTTATGAAAGAAATTGAAGAAGACACAAAGAAATGGAAAAACATTCCTTGCTCATGGATTAGAAGAACAAATATTGTTAAAATGCCAATACTATCCAAAGCAATCTACACATACAATGAAATCCCTATCAAAATAACACCAGCATTCTTCACAGAGCTAGAACAAACAATTCTGAAATTTGTATGGAACCAGAAAAGACACCAAATAAGCAAAGTAATGTTCAGAAAGAAAACCAAAGCTGGAGGCATCACAATTCCAGGTTTCAGGCTGTATTACAAAGCTGGAGGCATCAAGACAGTATGGTACTGGCACAAAAACAGACAAATAGTCCAATGGAACAGAATAGAGAACCCAGAAATAGACCCACCAGTGTATGGCCAACTAATCTTTGACAAAGCAGGAAAAAATATCCAATGTAAAAAAGACAGTTTTCAACAAATGAGGTTGGGAAAACTTGACAGTGATGTGCCAAAGAATGAAATTGGACCACTTTCTTACATCATGCCCCAAAATAAATTCAGAATGGATGAAAGACATACATGTAAGACAGAACCATTAAAATCCTAGAGGAGAAAACAGACAGCAACCTCTTTGACCTTGGCCACAGGAACTTCTTACTAGACATGTCTCTGGATGTAAGGGAAACAAAAACAAAAATGAACTATTAGGACCTTATCAAGATAAAAGTCTTATTCACAGTGAAGGAAACAATCAACAAAACTAAAAGGCAACCAATGGAATAGGAGAGAAATATAGAGTTAGTATCAAAAATATATAAAGAATCTATCAAACTTAACACTGAAAAAACATATAGTCCAATGAAGAAATGGACAGAAGACATGAATAGACACTTTTCCAAAGAAGACATCCAGATGGCTAACAGACACATGAAAAAATGCTTAACATCACTCATCATAAGGGAAATACAAATCAACCACAATGACATACCTCCTCACACCTGTCAGAATGGTTAAAATTAACAACTCAGGCAACAACAGATGTTGGTGAGGTTGCAAAAAAAAAAGGGAAACATTTTTGCACTGCTGGTGGAAATGCAAACTGGTGCAGTCACTCTGGGAAACAATATGAAGGTTCCTCAAAAAGTTAAAAATAGAACTACCCTATGATCCAGCAATTGCACTATTAGGTATTTATCTCAAGGATACAAATATGCTGATTCGAAGACACATGCACTACAATGTTTATAGCAGCACTATCAACAATAGCCAAATTATGGAAACAGCCCTAATTTCCATTGACAGATGAATACGGAAGTGGTATAAATATACAATGGAATATTAGCAATCAAAAAGAATGCAATCTTGCTATTTGCAGCAATGTGGATAGAACTAGAGTGTATTATTCTAAGCAAAATAAGTCAGAGAAAGACAAATGATTTCACTCGTATGTGGAATTTAAGAAATAAAAGAGATGAACATAGGGAACGGGAGGAAATATAAAACATAAAAAAAAAGAGGGGCGCCTGGGTGGCTCAGTTGGTTGAGCGTCCGACTTCAGCTCAGGTCACGATCTCGCGGTCCGTGAGTTCGAGCCCCGCGTCGGGCTCTGGGCTGATGGCTCAGAGCCTGGAGCCTGCTTCCGATTCTGTGTCTCCCCCTCTCTCTGCCCCTCCCCCGTTCATGCTCTGTCTCTCTCTGTCTCAAAAATAAATAAAACTTTAAAAAAAAATTTTTTTTTAAAAAGAAAAAAAAAACATAAAAAAAAAGAGAGAGAGGCAAACCATAAGAGACTCTCAAATACAGAGAACAAACAGGGACTGGAGGGAAGGTGGTTGGCAGATGCGATAAATGGGTGATGGGCATTAAGGGGGCACTTGTTGGGATGAGCACTGGGTGATATATGTAAGTGATGAATCACTAAATTCTACTCTTGAAACCAAAACTACTCTATATGTTAATTAACTTAAATTTAAATTTAAAAAGAAAACTTTGTAGTTCATATAATAGTAATTCTCTATATCAAAGCAATAATATATAATAAGCTTTACTATGAAAAATACTGGTTGCTCTGGGGCTGCCCCTTCATAGAACTACTGGTACACAGTAGCTGTCTTTTTGTTTTTTATGATTTATTAATCTATAAGAGAAAATACTGTGGTATACACTACATTTCATTTGTAATTGTACTTAATTTTTACTGAAGTTTGATTTTAGCAGACCCATAGAACAATACAATGACCATAGTATTTTAAATATTATTTTAAGTACAACATTCAAAACTATACCCATTATATTGGGTAAAAAATAAATAAATAGATAAAAAAATAAACATCCTTATCATGAAATTAAATTCAGAAGCTTCATCAGCAAAATGCTAACAGGTGAATTCTCACAAATACTGATATCCTGTGTGTGTTCATGTATCTACTGTGGCTGTTTTAAGAAAGACTCAAGAAACAATAACACTCATATGTACAAATACAAGAATTCCTAAGCTTAAAAATTTTCATTTTGTATGCCTGTAGATATAATGAAGAGAATTTGCCCCTTTAAAAACAGATGGTGACAGTGTTTTCTTCTGAATATCACTTTCGACTTAGGTTTCCAACAAGTTAGGACCCTAATTGGAACTTAAACTATCTACAAGAGTAGGGGTATCTGAAAAGAAAACACATTTAAGTTAAACAAGAGGTGAAAATAAAGAGTTTGAGAGAGCCAGGGACTGTAGAGATGGCATTAGGTTTCAGACAATAACAGGCATTTGAAAAGTTTTGGCAGAGGTCAATGCTCCAAAAAGATAGAATAAAATAATTCCAAAATAATAAAAATTTCTCCGTGTCTCAAAATTTGTTTCATCTTCTATTTCAAGCAAGACAGATAATTTTCTCCTAGATACTTTATCTTCAGTTTCACTTTGCATAACAAATGGATCAATCTATTATAGATCATGACATAAATTGTACCAAAAATGCAACATGAAATCATCTCTTGTGAACATACATTTTATGAATAATGATTAGCCTCTTAAATCTGTCCATAGAGGGAAAAAAGGCCAATATAAAAATAGAGATAGGAAGAATTTTCATTCAGTTCACTAGTATGATGAGGTTCAAATATTAATACATAGCTTATCAAATACTATAAATTTCCACATCAGTGTGTTCAATAAATGATGAAAGACAAGAGACTGGAACTGAAAATAGAAGTTAAAAGAAACAAACAAACAAGAACCTCCCCCTCCCTCAATCAAACAAATAAAACCAAAAAACATTGATAAAATACAGAGGGAAAATAAAAAACCCTCAAATGGCTTTTAGGCAAAACAAAACAAAACAGCAACAATAACAAAAGCAATATGATCTACAAAGTAAATCCTGAGGAATAGAAGAGAGAAACAGAGTGACTTCCTTGACAGAGCTAAGCATTTAGGGTTAAAAGAGGGGATGTTAAATACTACTCAAGTCATTTTCTCTAATATTAAACATTGTGGATAACAAAACAATTCAATTCAGCACCACATATAGACATTATAAAAGTGAATAATGAACTTTAGCAATTAATGCATCTGCTATTATTTTACTATATAACAACAATATTCTAATAATGGAAGGACTTTTAAAACTGTGTTATAATTTAAATCTGTATGACTCTGATCTATATGTTTTGGTTCCAGATTTTGTTTTAATTTATTTTTTTAAGTTTATTTATTTGTTTTGAGAGCAAGAAATCACAAGGAACCCCAAGCAGGCGCCACATTGTCAGTGCAGAGCCCAATATGGGGCTCGAACTCACAAACCATGAGATCATGCATGACTTGAGCCAAAGTCAGATGCTCAATCAACTGAGCCACCCAAGTGCCCCTTGGTTCCAGATTTTAAACAGAATTTCCCTTTGCGTCCCTTTTGAATAATTATGCTTCTTCTTGCTATCTTGAATTCTAATTTTTTAGTTTTCAAGCTTGATATAGTCTAAACTGTGACTTTCAAAATAGAATTAAACCCTGTTAATAAAGAATAGTAAATACTAAAGTATAGTATGTTTATACACAGAAAAACATTACCTATAAATTCCAAGAGTATTTTAAAATAAAATGCAACAATCTTAGTCTGAAAATTATCAAATGGTCAGATATTGTGACAACTGAGTAATTGCGAATGCTGTTAGTCTTTCAGCACATTAAATAGAATCATCCAAATTTCAGTACCTGATTTAAGAATATTTAAAATGAGGGGTGCCTGGGTGGCTCGGTGGGTTGAGCATCCGACTTCGGCTCAGGTTATGATCTCACAGCTCGTGAGTTTGAGCCCCGCATCGGGCTCTGTGCTGGCAGCTCGGAGCCTGGAGCCTGCTTCGGATTCTGTGTCTCCCTCTCTCTCTGTTCCTAACCCACTTGCATTCTGTCTCTGTCTCATTTTAAAAACATTTTTTAAAAAAGAATATTTAAAATGACTTAGGGATGTTAGTAGACTCGTGAGTAATTTTATAATTGGTTTTACTTGAAGGGTTTGTAAAAAATGGCATAAAACTCCCATTACTTTCAGGCTGTAGAGAGTAATGGCAGAAGTAAATACAGAGAAGGTATGAAGATATTTTTGAAGTGAAATGGAACTCAGAAATCGTTAGTTCCTTTAGAAGTTAAATCATTTGGTCATTTGTTACCTCTTAGTACTGAGTGTCAAAACTATTTTAGATTAATACAGTTTTGTGATGAACATCATTGTGAAGAGAAAGACAAGTTTTCTCTCAAATATTATATGAGCAATACGTGTTTATTTAATAGCTTGTTTAACAATTGTTCATATTTCACTGCAGGGCAGGCTTTGAACGTCACTATGATAGAGTAACATTCATTAATATGAGTATGAATTATATGTATTATGCATAGGCTTGAAAGATATATGTTGGTCATTTTCTACTGTTGGTAACTTCATTGAAAATAAGTCATTTAAATGCCTAGTGTTCAGATACCAACACATCAATGGTAAGTAAAACAGTAAAAAGAGTAGAAAAATCCATAACTAATAAAGTAACAGACATTCTATTTTTGTAGCAATTAAAAAAAAAACCTCAATTCAAATACAGACTACCAGCGTTCTATAAGTAACATGATATAAATAGGTAAATTTAATTTTGTAAGCAATCTGATACATTAGAAAATGTTGGGTGGCACCTGGGTGGCTCAGTCAGATAAGCGTCCAACTCTTGATTTTGGCTCAGGTCATGATCTCATGGTCGTGAGATCAAGCCCTGCATCGTGCTCTGTGCTGGGCATGGAATCTACTTAAGGTTCTCTCTCTCCCTCTTCCTCTACCCCTCTCCAGCTCACTTGCTCAAAAAAATAAATAAATACATAAATACATACATACATACATACATACATACATACATACATACATACATAAATAAATAAAAAATAAATAAATAGGATAATGATGGCATGAGAATAGATGTCATCATTGCTACTTATTCCTGAGATACAGCAATGATTGATCATCATGAGTATGCAACTGGAATCTTATTTGAGTCTCTGGAATTTAAAATGAGCCTAATTTTACTAAAATGAAAGCCTTTTAGAACCTGTCAGCATGTTTGTTTTTACTTGATTACAGATTCTTTCATGTAAACACAACTATTTTTACTATGTTTGCTATAATTACACTTTAATAAACTCAAATTTATATGCCTGCAAATTATACTGAAACATTCTTTTTTGAAATACAACCAATATATTGAATTTTTATATTGAAAAATGTAGTTTACATATTTCATGAAGCCCTACCAGTGTGGTAAAAATGACTATATACAGTTTCTGATTACAAGCTCACCTTATCCATTTTAACAACACTTGATCTTTTGTAACTCACAATGAGTGTCAGTCTATAAATAAAAATTGCTTCTAAAAGAACTTCAGACAAAATTATTGTTATAGCCAAATCACAGAAGCATATGTTGTCATTGAAACTAACACTATAATAAAAATATATGTTAAATATTAAAAAAAACTGCTCATTTAAACCTCAGGCACGTGTATTTGAAATTACAAAAATGTTAGTTTTTTAAGCTTTGGGCTGAACATGCCATTTCCTGAGTTGTATGCAACTGTGCTGTTCTCGCTAAGCAATCAATTTAAATTGACATTTTGTTAGAACAGGAGTATTTGGGGAATAAAAGATGAACACACTTTCATCCTTACTCATAAATCAATTCTATTCTGTGCACAAAACATAGAACAATCTTTTAGTTCAAGTTATTGAAATACAATCCTAACAAACTCACTGCATTTTTCTTCTCTTGTTCAAAGTAATGTTCATGAAAAAGTACACACAAAATACATACTAAGAATGTTATTATAAACATACATATCTTCAATAGTGGTGGTGATAAAAGTACCATTTTACTACAGAAGATCATGTAATTTCTGAAAGGACATTCTTTGTTTTATAAACAGAGCAGATGAATGAAGTGTAGGAAATTTAGAATGGGTCCTCATTTATGTTTACATGGAGCTTATTTTAATCAATAATCAATCTAATTTGTCCTCGTGTTAAAAAAATACAGAAAATCCACTACATGGGATGGGGGATGATATGATTTTCATTTGTCTTGATAGTGGTTGTACGTGCTCAGCAGAAAGGTAATGTATGCCAGATCTTGACAAGCTATTTGTGTTTTGACCTTATTATTGTAAGTTTTGAACCATGTCGGTGATTCATGCACTGTTGCTTACTGAATGATATTCTTGGGTTTAAAATGCTTTAGCTGTATCTGTAGATAACCTTAGTGGACTTTCTAGCAGGATGGTATGGTGGTTTTAAAATATGTCCACATGTTCTTTGATACTCTTCCCCTCCAGAAGGTGAAACCCCATTCTGTTCCCCCTCAATGTGGGTAGAACTTTTAGACAGTAGAATGTAGTAGAACTGGGACTGATGTGTAAGATTCAGATATAAAAAAGCCTTCACACTTCCTTCTTACTACTTCTATTGGATTTCTTTATCTGTGGTAGATAGTCTATGTGTTTTGGGGGACACCTAAGCAGACCTATGACAGGTCCTGTGACCTGCAGTAGTACTATATGAGTAAGCCATCTTGGAAATTGAAAATCCCAGACCCAGTTGTCTTCTAGATACCCAGATATCTTCTAACCACCACCTTGACTAAAGCATCATGAGAGATCCAAACCCAGAACCAGTCAGATGGGCCAATTCTGGATTCTGAACTCAGAAACTGTGTGAGATACTGCATGTTTGTTAAGTTTGGGGATAAATTGTTATACATGAGTTTTATTTATTTATTCAAACAACAACTAGTGATAACAGCATGAATCCTTTCTTAACTATCACAGTCTGATTGAAACAAGATTTCTTATTTCGGGGCATCTGGGTGGTTCAGTTGGTTAAGCATCCGACTATGGCTGAGATCATGATCTCACCGTTTATGAGTTTGAGCCCCACATCAGGCTCTGATGTTAGCACAGAGCCCACTTCAGATCCTCTGTCTCACCCTCTCTCTGCCCACCCTTCCTTGTGCTCTCTCTCTCTCAAAAATAAAATAGACATTTGGGGCACATGGGTGGCTCAGTCGGTTGAGTGTCTGACTTTGCATCAGGTCACAATCTCGTGGTTTGTGAGTTCGAGCCCCGCATCAGGCTCTGTGCTGACACCTCAAGCCTGGAATCTGCTTCAGATTCTGTCTCTGTCTCTGTCTCTCTCTCTTTCTGCCCCTCTTCTGCTCATGCTTTCTCTCTCTCTCTCTGTCTCTCAAAAATAAACATTAAAAAAAATAATAATAAATAAAATAGACATTAAAAGAAAAAGTGGGGCGCCTAGTGGCTCGGTTAAGCATCAGATGTCAGCTCAGGTCATGATCTCACAGTTTGTGAGTTCAAGCCTTGTGTTGAACTGCGCTTGACAGAGCAGAGCTTGGATACTGCTTTGAGCTCTGTGTCTCCCTTTCTCTCTGCTCCTCCCAACTCATGCCCTGTCTCTCTATGTCTCTCAAAAATGAATAAACATTAAGAAAAATAAAATATATTTAAAAAAAAAGAATTCTTGGGGCGCCTGGGTGGCTCAGCCGGTTAAGCATACGACTTCGGCTCAGGTCATGATCTCACAGTTCGTGAGTTCGAGCCCTACGTCGGGCTCTGTGCTGACAGCTCAGAGCCTGGAGCCTGCTTCACATTCTGTGTCTCCCTCTCTCTCTGCCCCTTCCCTGCTCATGCTGTGTCTCTCTCTGTCTCAAAAATAAATAAACATTAAAAAAATTTTTTTAAATAATAATAAAAATAAAAATAAAAAAAGAATTCTTATTTCTTTCCAGGTAATACAAGGATCATAAGTCATTGTTAATTCCAGTTAACACCTTCTTAAATTATTTGGTATATTCGCTCTGTAGTCTGATTGTATATACTTCTAAATCTGACAAGATATTATTATTGTTCTTGCTGTTGTTGGATTGTTGATGTATGCAGTCAGTATTTGTGAAGTCTCTCTCCCTTTTTCCCCCTGAAAATGCCTTTACTTCACCTTTCTACTTGACAGATATTTATGATAGCTACAGAATTCATGTTGACAATTATTTCAATTATTGGCTTTTAGCATTTGAAGATATTCTGTCATTTTCTTTTGGCATCTTTTTTTTATTATTATTCTGTTAAGTTCGTTATAATTCTAATTTTAGTTCCTCTGCAAGTAACAGCTTTGTTCTTTGCCCTAAAATTTTTCTCTTTGACTATGACATACTTTAGCTGTGACATGTTTAACAATAGTTTCTTTGAATTTATCCTATATGAGTTCTCAACCTTCTTTAATATTAAGCATTTTTTCTTTAAACATTACTTTGGTCTCACACCCTTTCCTTGTCTCCATCTTCAAGTCCCATTATATCAGATTTACCTTATAGATTGTGAAGTGTCTTTTCAACTGTTTTATACATTATTGAATCCACCATTGATTTTTTAATTTCAATTATATTTGTCTCCTAAGTTAAAAATTTTCATTTTACTTATCTTAAGGTGTCTTCAATTACTTTTTTATGTAAGCACATTTCCCAATTTTTAAGCACACAATGTTTGTATTTTATTTGTACTGTCAGGACACTCACCCATATATATATATATATATTTTTTTTTTTAACCTTATTTTTAGTATTTAATTCCCTAACCTGTCTGGGACATCCCAGAGAGGTTTTTGTTTTGTATATGATGTAAAGTAGTGGACTCACTTCACTTTTTTATAAGGACAATTATATTTTACCTTTCCTTATTGGAAATCTATTCCTTTTCTGTGTGGTCTGGCTTGCCAGGTCTATTATGTAACAGCGTTTCTTCTCTACAGGTATCTGTTTCTGGCTGACTCTTTCATTGATCATTTATTGATTATTTCAAAGATCATTTCATTGATCATTGATCATTTTGGAAAAATCCAGTATCAGCTTTGATGTTATGGACTCTGATACCTTACAAATAAAATTCCAATTCTTTATTATTCTCTGTTTTTGTTTGTTTTGTTTCAAGTTTTTATTTAAATTCTGTTTGTTAACACATAGTGTAATTACTGGTTTCAGGAGTAGAATTTAGTGATTCATCACTTACATATAACACCCCATGCTCATCACAAGTGCCTCCTTAATAGCCCAGGACGGGCTCCAACCACCTCCCCTCTGTCAGCTTTGTTTGTTCTGTAGTTAAGAGTCTCTTATGGCTGGGGCTGCTGGGTGGCTCAGCGAGTTGAGTGTCTGATTTTTGGTATTGGCTTAGCTTATGATCTCATCATTTTGTGAGTTTGAGCTCAGTGTCAGGCTCTGTGCTTACAGTGCAGAGCCTGCTTGGGATTCTCTTTCTTTCCCTTTCTGTCTCCCCCTCCCCTACTTGCACTGTCTCTGTCTCTCTCAAAATAAGTAAACTTTAAAAAAAGAAAAAAAGAGTCTCTTATGGCTTACCCCCCATTCTTCCCCCTTCCATGTTCATCTATTTTGTTTCTTAAATTCCACATGAGTGTGCTCGCTTCGGCAGCACATATATTAAATTCCACATGAGTGAAATCATACTATATTTATCTTTCTTTGACTGACTTGTTTTGCTTAGTATAATACACTCCAGTTCCACCTATGATTTGCAAATGGCAAGATTTCATTCTTTTTTATGGCTGAGTAACATTTCATTGTATATATATATGCCACATCTTTATCTGTTCATTAGTCAATGGATATGTGGACTCTTTCCATAATTATGCTTCTGTTCATAATGGTGCTACAAACATTGGGGTACATATTCTCATTCAGAGGGCTTTTCCTTCTTTTTGGCCCTAAATTCATATACACTTTAAAATTACTTTCAGACTGTAGATCCATTTGGAGATAATCTCAACCTACTAATTCTCCTTTTTTGTGAATATGGCAAATATGTCTATTTATTTGGATCTTCTTTAATGCTTTTGCAACTTATTTCCTTTTTTTATCTTTGTGAAATGTGCAAGAAAAATTATTATCTTCATTATAAAATGGATGTAGGGGCGCCTGGGTGGCTCAGTCAATTAAGCGTCGACTTCGGCTCAGGTCATGATCTCAGGGTTTGTGAGTTCAAGCCCCGTGTTGGGCTCTGTGCTGACAGCTCAGAGCCTGGAACCTGCTTCAGATTCTGTGTCTCCCTCTCGCTCTGCCCCTCCCCTGCTCATGCTCTGTCTCTCTCTGTTTTTCAATAAGTAAACATAAAAAAAAATTAAAAATAAATAAATAAACAAATAAATAAAATGGATGTATATGCATATGCATTTAATATTTCTTAATTCTCTTTTGAAAAATTATCTTTTACTCCTTAGAGCTTAGTTTGAGTCTGGGAAATCACACTACTCAGTAGATATTGACGACTCTCACAACAGTGTAGACAAATGGCTAAACTATACTCTTGTCTGTCTCAGACCAGATGAGTTTAAGTAGACTAGAAATTCCCTCTAGGGGGAAAAGAGTTTCAGGCACTAGAAACACAGTTGTTTTTTTGTTTTTTGTTTTTGTCTTTTTAAAATTTTTGTTGTGTGTGTGTGTGTCCCTTTAAATTTCACTGAGCAATTCCTCAAGTCAGGACATCAGCTTCAGCACCTAGGGGAAAAGCAGCCTTGGTTGCAGGCTTCCCTTAAATTTTTAAATGCCAGCCTGAGTTTAGAGCATAAGGGTGGACAACTGCTTCCCCAAAGGCAGGCACATTTTCACCTGTTTCTTTTTCATGAATCTTTACAAAGCAAAGTTTCTCTGCTTCCCTGCTATAAGCCCCATGAACTCAAGGTTAGCTTCTGCAGAAAAATGTTCACACTAAACAGTAGAAGATTAAGGCCCCAGAATGATTGGCATGCATTATTATTAATGCAGTTGGTAATTTCTCAAGTGTATGGGTCACTGTTTTAGGGCTTTTTTGTTTGTAAACTGTTGGGAACCATTTAGAGTTTCCTCAGTTTATGAAGGATTTATTATAAAGTTACAGGTTGACATGGATTTTAATAATAGGACTAAATATTAAGGAAATTGAAATACTTTAGGATAAAACCAGATTTTGAATCAAGACATTTTGTGAGACATCAAGTTTGTAATTTTCTACATATTCCCTGGCAATTATCGTGATGCTTGTTCTTCTCATTTGTTTTCTACCATTGCTTCTGACAGATATACCTCATCATACTTGAATTATTATTTTTACGTATTTCTTAAATCTGCATTTGTTTATCTTTCAGTAAGTTTAAACATATCCTATGCTTGTTAAGCATTTGTACTTCCTCTTATACATACTATGTATTAGTAACCTTTGCCAGTT
Organism: Lynx rufus; assembly: GCF_022079265.1. Taxonomy (NCBI): domain Eukaryota; kingdom Metazoa; phylum Chordata; class Mammalia; order Carnivora; family Felidae; genus Lynx; species Lynx rufus. The sequence continues at coordinate 11,613,768 of NW_025814837.1, read as the reverse complement.
TTTCTGTTCATTGTTTTTAACAAAATGTTTTAAATTATCTTGCACCAAACTATAAAAAAGTAGTTCCTTGTATCCCTTTTAAGGATGTGAATTTATGCTTTTAAGCTTCTGCCGTTAGTCTGTGGTGGGAAGCATAACATCATTTCTGAACTCTAATGTTCCCTATTTATTAGTCCTTTTCCTTCACTTGTTCAAAATAGTTTAAAAATTATTTAGACATATCAGCATTTATTTTTCTCTTGCATTTCACTTACCTACACATTTTTAAGCACCTACAGATATTTTGGGGGATACTCTGTTAACAATTTGCTATTTAAAAAAAGCAAACTAGTTCCTGTAATAAAAACTTTGCGTTCCAGTAGTGGGTGTTCGCCATGAAAAAGCATAATTGCAATTAACAATTATAGCTGATTTATGTCTACAGGTCATTTTTCTTTCTTTAATTACCAACTTTTTCTATATCAAGATCTTTAAACAACTTATTGGTGGTTTGTAGAAACTCATTTAATAAGCAGTAAATTATTCATTATATATTTACTGACAGTATTTCTTTATTAACCTTGTAAGTTATAAAAACTTAACAGGGAATAGCATTTTGAAAATTTTCTCTTCAAAATTTTCAACTGAGATTCATTTAATTTTGGTCTTGTATGAATTTCTCTTCTCTTTGCTTTGATACTTTTAAAAAAATGTTTACATAGGGGGCCTGGGTGGTTCAGTTGGTTGGACTTCGGCTGGGGTCATTATGTCAGGGTTTGTGAGTTCAGACCCCCAGCTGGGCTCTGTGCTGACAGCTTGGAGCCTAGAGCCTGCCTCGGATTCTGTGTTTCCCTCTCTTTCTGCCCCTCCCCTGCCTGTGTTCTGTTTCCCTCTCTCTCTCTCTCTCTCAAAAATAAATAAAATGTAAAAAAAAAAATTAAAAAAAGTTTACTTACTTATTTTTGAGAGAGAGAGAGAGAAAGCACATGCAAGCACATAAGCAGGGAAGGGACAGGGAGAGAGGAAGACACAGAATCCAAAGCAGACTCCAAGCTGTGAGCTGTTAGCACAAAGCCCAACCAGAGGTTCAAACTCACAAACTTACAAACCACGAGATCATAACCCGAGCTGAAGTCGGATGCTAAACAGACTGAGCCATCAGGGCGCCCCTAGGATTTCCTTTTTAATAATCATCCCCAATGATTTTTTCCCCCTAAAATCTAGAGGTTATTACTGAAAACTGAAAACATATTCAAGCCCAAGCAACCTTCTGAAGACAATTTCCACTATTCCCAGTTTTGTTCTCCTTCAATTCAACTTTTTTTTTCATTCAAATTTGAAACTCCTGATATATTTCTACTGCACCTTTGTTAATGCTATTTCTCTGTGTCGAGTTCTAACTAAAAATCCATAGCCTTCAAAAAACAAACTGATGCCCTTATGAGATACTATCTTTATCCTTTTTGTGCTATTTTTTTTATCAGCTTACATCTCTATTTTACCTTTTTTTTTAAAAAATGTTTGAGAGGGAGAATGTGAGTGAGGGAGGGGCTGAGAGGTGGGGAAGGAGAGAATCCCAAGCAGGCTCCACGTGGTCAGCACAGAGCCCCACATGGGGCTAGATCTCACAAACTGTGAGATCATGAGCAGAGCCGAAATCGAGAATTGGACACACAGCCAACTGAGCCACCCAGGCACCCTGTATTTTACCTTCTTTAACTTGTCTTATGTCTTAATAAGACCAAAATCAACATCTTGGTTGCTACCACATCTTTGCAAAACAGTCCGATAGTGATAGGAACATATTAAATACTAAAACCATACTTTGAGTAAGAGGATCGATGCACTTCCTCCATACAATACTGGATTGCGACAGCCTATACTGAACTTCTATGATTTGAAAACATAAAGTGTACTCAGGCAAATTAAATATATTTTTAAAAGGTGTTCATAGAAGGCATGTTAGCTTCGCTTAACAAGCAGAAATACAAACTATTGTAAATCCTTATCAGAAAACTGGCTGGTTATATACAATGATTTTTCCACTCTAAAAATGTATGCATTAATGAACTGTTCAGCTCTCTCTTATTTATTTTTAATTGAATTGGAGAACATTTGTTTTAATTCAGTTAAGGCACTGTTTTGTCTTGTCCTTCTCAAGTGTCAGTTACTTTTGACATATTGACAAGAAGGCCTATTTGAAACATCCAAAATAATAAAACACAGGGATTACTACCTATTGTAACACCTTCTTGGTGTCTTTGCCTTTTATGTTTGTTATCATGAGCTGAATACAATCTCGCCCACTTTTATTTCTTTTGACACTTTGTCATCTGCAGCATATTCAAAATGTAAATATTCCTTCTTGTCCTGGAAAAATTGTACAGTAAATACGACTGTTTTGACCTTTTCAATATTCTCCATTTTGACTGGTTGTCTGTTCCAATCACAGGTTCGTGGGGTGGTAAACAGGGAGAGTTGGGGATGGCAAGCGAATCAAATTACAGAATACTAAAAAGGTCATAGTAGGATGCTTTTAATTTCACAGAACATATGAGATAGGGAAAAAAGATTTATAATGTTTGAAAAACGAGTAAATGTGATCTTGTATGCATTTTTAACAAATAACTAGAAAAAGCTGATGATAAACTTCCTTTTGTTTATCCCAATTTTTAATTTATTTTTGGGCTACATCTGAAAAGTCAGGAAGCATGCTCTTACTGCAGATTAAATATAATTAATTCTGTTTTTCTTTGAATTAACAATGTATCAAATCCTCTTGAGTAGGAAACTTTTATTGTCTTAGTGCAGATAATATTTAACAAATAACACCTGTGTAATAGTGTGAATTTTTTTTCTCTCCTTTCTATCCAGAAGATGGCTTAAAATATTGAATAATAGATCCAGATGGAAGATGAACTTTACTTAGTTTATTCTGCCTCACTGAACTTTTTTCACAATTGGGTTTATTTTCCCCCTTGCTACATGAGACTCAGAGGACTGATCTTTCATTGTGCTGTTTGTTTCATTGATGAATAGCTTCTCAAATGTTAAATACACTTAAGCAAAAATCAATTGTATGCATCAATCAGAGATGAAGATTTTTCAAAAATACATAGGGATTTTGGCTGAATGTTTCCAGTGAAGTGGTTTTAAGCACTGTACATGTTTAAACTAATATGTCCCATCTGTGTTACATCTAAAAATGAAAACTCTGCTTGTTTTTCAAACCAGGGGAAAATGTAGTAAAATTTGTGACTTATTGATTATTAAAAACGTCCCCTAAATTTTCACAATCAAGTTTTGAAAGATTCAGTTACTTAATTTCAACCAAGAAGCTCACGGCTCAGGACACCACCTCCTCCAATGGATAGATGTTGAAGGGGGAGTGACCATCTCAAGTACCTTTGGTGCCCATGCAGATGTTGAAAGGGCACTAGGCCAAGAAGTATGCATGTCCTTTCACTTTCAACTCCTAGCTGAAGCTAGTCAATTTACCTACCCACATGTAAGGGAGCCAGGAAGCAAAATCCTTCCATGTAGATAGAGACAAGGAGCTATAAATATTATGTTAGCTATGTTAGTAACTATCTAAAGGAGAAATAAGAGCTTGGAAAAATATATTCTTTCTATATTTTTTAATCTTTTTTATTTGAGTTATAGTTGACACAACTTACATAAGTTTCCTGTGTACAACATAGTGATTCAACTTCTTTATTTAATATGCTATGCTCACAAGTATAGCTACCAACTGTGACCATAGAACACTATTACAATGCCATTGACTATATTTCCTAAGCTGTGTCTTTTATTCCTGTGACTTCCTCATTCCGTGACTTGAAGCCTGTATCTCCCAACCCTGCACCCATTTTGCCCATCCCCCAACCCACTCCCCTCTGGTAACCATCAATTTGTTCTGTGTATTTATAAATCTGATTCTGCTTTTTTGTTTGTTTATTCATTTGTTTTTTAGATTCCACATATAAGTGAAATCATATGGTGTTTGTTCCTTCAGACTGACTTATTTCATTTAGCATAATACTTTCTAGCTCCATTCATGTTGTTGTAAATGGTACAATCTCATCCTTTTTATGACTGTATAATACTTCAGCATGTAGGGGTGTGTGTGTGTGTGTGTGTGTGTGTGTGTGTGTGTGTACCACATCTTCCTTATCCATTTTTTTATCAATGGATACTTGGGTTGTTTCCATATCTTGGCTATTGTAAATAATGCTGCAATAAACATGGGGGTACCTATATCTTTTTGAATTAGTGTCTTCATTTTCTCTGGGTAAATATCCAGTAGTGAAATTATTGGATAATATAATATATTAGATAATATATAATAGTTTTTTTGAGGAACCTCCATAATGTTTTCCATAGTGGTTGTGCCAGTTTACATTCCCATCAACAGTACACAGTGTTCATTCATTTTCCTTACATCTTCTGCAACACTTGTTATTTTTTGTCTTTTTGATTCTGGTCATTCCAGCACATGTAAGGTGAGGTATCCCATTGTGGTTTTGGTTTGCATTTCCCTGATGATGAGTGATGTTGAATATTTTTCTTGTGTCTGTTGGCTATCTGTATATTTTCATTGGAAAAATGTTTATGCAGGTCCTCTGCCCATTTTTTAATTAGATTGTTTGTTTTTCTGGTGTTGAGCTGTATAATTTTTTTTTTATTTTGGACATAAACTTGGCATTGGATATATCATTTGTAAATGTCTTTTTTTCCATAAAGTGCGTCACTTTTTGCTTTGTTGATAGTTTCCTTCACTGTGCAAAAGCATTTTGTTTTGATGTAGTCCCAATAATATGTTTTTGGTTTTCTTTCTCTTACTTTATCGCATACTTCCAGGAAAATGTTGCTATGACCAATGCCAGGGAAATTACTGCCTATGTTCCCTTCTAGGATTTTTATGCTTTCAGGTCTCACATTAGATCTTTAATCCGTTTTGTGTATGGAGTTAGAAAGTGGTCCTATTTCATTTTTTATATGTAGAGGTCAAATTTTCCCTTCACTTATTGAACAGACTGCCTTTTCCCCATTGTATATTTTTGCCTATTTTAGGCAAAAGGTTAAAGGTTAATTGACCATGTAAGTGTGGGTTTATTTCCAGGCTCTCTATTCTGTTCTGTTTTGCACCAATACCATACTGTTTTCATGATTGCAGCTTTGTAGTATATCTTTAAATCTGGAAATGTGATACCTCCTTTGTTTTTCTTTCTCAAGACCACATTGCCCATCGGAGTCTTTTGTGGTCCCATAAAATTTTAGTATTATTTGTTCTAGTTCTGTGAAAAATGTTGCTACATTGATAGAGACTACATTGAATCTGTAGACTGCTTTAGACTGTGTGGATATTTTAGCAATACTGATTCTTCCAATCCATCAGTATGGAATATATTTGACAAAAACCTGACCTTCTCAGACTTTATACTGCCTTACTGTATTTTATTTGCTCATCGTTATATTTAACATCCTTTTTTCTATCTCTTTTAAATTTTTAAAAATCTTCCATTTCTTTAATTTATATTATTCAGTACTCTTTTGTTATTCTTTCTAGTGAAAAATCAATGTTTATCACACTTTCTAGTGGTTTTCTTCTGATTTGTTTGACTTGTCTGTATTACAATATGTTTGACATGTAACACTGTGTAATTGTGGGTGTATAACATGTTGATTTGATACATTTATATATTGTAATATGATTGCCTTTGTAATGATAGTTACACTTGTATCACATCACATAATTATCATTTATTTTTTGTGGTTTAAATAATTAGGATCTAGTCTCTGCTTGGATTTTAATTTTGGCCTAGTTGACTGAAAATTTTAATGAAAATGAAGATGACTGATGGAATGCACATAAGAATTAATGGTATGCTGATGCTTATGTTTATTAGTTTAATGATGATTATGCTGAGAGAGCTGCATATGGGCCAGTGTATTTTTTCACTGATGCTTTTTGTAGAGTTAGCATAGTTCCTTGACACATAAGAAACACTTAGTACACATTCCTTGAACAAAGGAAGGCATGCTCAAATGACTGAGTGAATGAAAATTTATAAGCATGTTAAGTGTGGATGTTTCAAAGAGTAACTAGTGATTTTTATTTTCTACAGTTCTATGTCCTAGTACATTTAAAAATATATTTCAGTGTAGCAAAATAGTAGCTACTTTGAATAAAGGTCACATTGAAACTACTTTCAGTGACATTTTATTTCACAAAGAAGAATAGGGGCGCCTGGGTGGCGCAGTCGGTTAAGCGTCCGACTTCAGCCAGGTCACGATCTCGCGGTCCGTGAGTTCGAGCCCCGTGTCGGGCTCTGGGCTGATGGCTCAGAGCCTGGAGCCTGTTTCCCATTCTGTGTCTCCCTCTCTCTCTGCCCCTCCCCCGTTCATGCTCTGTCTCTCTCTGTCCCAAAAATAAATAAACGTTGAAAAAAAAAATTTTTTTTTAATTTAAAAAAAAGAAGAATAGAGAGGATTTCATTATAAATGTAATCTCTGCAGATTAAAATTTGTTGCATGGATTTTAAAATTATGTCACAGTGACATTTAACACATTGACATAGTTGGAATTAAGAAGGGATTTATTTTCTAAATTAAAAAAACACTTTTTTTTCTGGCAATGTATCTACATCTAAATATCTGAATTCCCTTCTCTCTAGAATATACACCTATATTTTCAAAACATTGCATGCATTTCTGGATCCATATGGAACAGGCAATATGGCTTCCCATTTAAATGACTTTCTTTTAAAGTCATGTATGCCATGCCCACAGCTCACTGCGGAGATATCATTTATGACTACATCATCATGTATGTTACTACCTGAATCTCCTCTGTGGACCATAGCTAACTAGGGTCATCTGACTAACTAAAAAGTAGCCAATCTATACATAGGCTGGCTACCAGCCCAAAGATTGGTATGGCAAAATAGCTCCATCCAAGATACATTGCCTATGTTAATGACTAAGCAACTGATCTCATGATTTCTTTATCATGATAGCTTATATTATTCTATGATAGCTAATCATCCCAACATCTCTGTGTCATTTGCTCATGGCACATGTCCATTGTGGTTGACTAGTGATTTGCTCCATTTCTTCTTGGTTTGGGAGATAGATTGATGGGCAAGCCTCTATTTGAACATTACCTGTCTCTTGGCAGAAACAAAAAAGGCATACTGAACAACCTCCTAACTTAAAGCAGCATCTGGCTTCAAAGTGATACACTATACTTCTAACTCACATTACACTGGCCAAACAAGTGGTATGGCATAGTTGCAGTCAAGAAAGCAGGTATGTGCAGTTTTCCTATGAGAGGCCCATAGGAAATACATAGCAGGTTGAAACAGTGAATATTTAGAACATTAATATGATTAACCACACCGTCCTGTGTGGTTCAAACTAGCATGAGTCAATGGCAGCAGAAGACTAAGAAACAGAAATAGAAAACTGCTGAGCCACTTACAATGGCAGAGCCCTAAGGAAGGAAGCAAAGCATGCTTAGACCAATAAAATAGCATATATCAGGAGCCAGAGAACAATCTATTTTCTCTTGTTTCAGACAAATAGGAAACACTGACTCTACTCTCATTGAACCTATGCTCTTTGAATATGTTCTATGCATTATGTTATCACTTCAATCATTAAAATGAACTTCCCTTAGTGTACTTTTAGTGTCCACTTCTTCTAACGTGAAAGAGCTTATCTCACAAGAAAACACTAGGTGGATTTTATTTCCTTTTCTTCTTTTATTTTTTAATAAAAATAATTGGAAGGAACTGTAATTTTTTTGTCCAATGAAATGAATTTGATTTAAAAAATTCAGGATGTGGGGCGCCTGGGTGGCGCAGTCGGTTAAGCGTCCGACTTCAGCCAGGTCACGATCTCGCGGTCCGTGAGTTCGAGCCCCGCGTCAGGCTCTGGGCTGATGGCTCAGAGCCTGGAGCCTGTTTCCGATTCTGTGTCTCCCTCTCTCTCTGCCCCTCCCCCGTTCATGCTCTGTCTCTTTCTGTCCCAAAAATAAATAAAAACGTTGAAAAAAAAAATTTAAAAAAAAAAAAAATTCAGGATGTATGAATGCTTTATAATTTTAATCAACTAAATTAAATAGTTGGATGAGAAAAAAAAACAAAGGAAAAACTACTGAAGTATTGAAGCAAGAGGCTAACACATAAAATCTGGTCATAACCAAGTTTCTAATTGTGAGTGTTCTAGGCATCATGTTAATATAAAACTTAGGTAAAAGATTTGTATGTATCATGGGGGGGTGACTTATTTAGATAAAAAATAGACTACCTTCTATAGCTTTATGTAGATTACAAACTATAATAGCCAAAATAAACATAAAACAAAAATATTCTTATTTCTGTTACCTTATTTATTGCTACTTTTCTCTTTATATCACATTAACTTAGACATAAAAATCGTCTATCTCCATTTTCTATTTTTAGTGTCATTTACAACTTTCTAGTATTTTTAATGTATTATCATATTCTCATACTAATGGATTCTCACCAATCACTGTTCTATTAATTATACATATAAAAAATAAAATCATAAAATAAATAAATAAATAAATAAATAAATAAATAAAATCATGAGAAATAATAGCCAGAAGTCTATTTGAAAAAGTGACATGGAGATTTATGTTTACTTAAAAGCTTAGTAAATTTTATGTGACACTTTATATATCTGGATGCATAATATAATTATCTAAAATAGTTTTGTCATATAGTGCAATGGAATTATAGCAAAATAGTTTCATTTTTTCCCAAGGCAGAATAGGATCAGCCCTCCTCTCCCTCAAAAATATGTGATGTTAATGGTAAAATGGTCAGTGTTACTCTATAGTTTTATAGTGGGTTCGTTTATGAGCTATAACCTCAGATTTGATTTTTTTTAATTCACTCCTGCATCGTTTATTCAACAGATATGTCTATGGGCTTGCAACTTATGCCAGGCACATTGAGCATGAACGTGGCTAAGAGCATGTGTCTGCGCTGACAGTGTGCCTAGTTCACTGGAGAAATATTCCCAGCACCATGATCTATCATAGAAAGTTATAACAAATTCTATGATACACACGATTTTACTAACTGTCACTTATTTGTGCGTCTTTGGCTGGGTACATTCAATAAAACTAAGAGCACACTGAATGACAGTAAATGAAAATGGAAATAATTTTTTATAGAACTTACCTAAAATCACTCAAAAAATACTTCTTACTGTTTGTGCCGTGAAATCATTAAGTTGAAAATCTTAACTGTAAACAAAAAAGAAGGAAACTTGGAAGTTTGAGGTGGACTGGAGAGAGGAAAATATAATAGCTGAAGAAAGGAAGAGCATGAGAAAATAATCATTGTTGGTACCTTTTTGGTTGATTCACAGGAAGACAGGGAATACAAAAGGAAAGAAAAGAAAAAAAACTTAAAAAAAGTAGCAAGTTGTGAAGCACTTATAAAAGGGAAAAAAGTCACAGTGGGTTGTTGATGCCTGAGACGTGGTGGAGATTTACTAGAATGAGTCCAAGGGCCATGTTTGCAGTCATCAGATCCTGGCAAGGAATCTTGTGAACCTTCAGAGCAATAGCAAAATTTATCCTAGAGACAAAAGGTAAAAGAACTAAAAACTATAGTGAATTTGTGCACATTATACAGCGGGAAATGTCTGTTTCTTTTTTCATTTTATTTAAGAATGAAATGATGACATGGCAATAATAAAAATACTCTGAGAAAGTCACAATTCAAAAATAAAACAAGCGTGGAGTAGTATGGTGTCAAATAAGTAGGAGTTAAAATATTTTAATTTAAGGATGATATCTATATTGTCATTGATATTATGGACAACATTTAAAATTTTTTACACATTTACATGGAGGGTAGCTATTAAACATCAATAAGCATGGATAACATTGGCTCCTATAATGAAGACATTGAATATTTAGGAATGTTAGAATATAGCAGCAATCCGCAAACACAAAATTAAAAAGAGAGTATGGAGTTCCAGGAAGGAAAAAAAAAAGAAGCAATCTTTGGAACATGGCAGACATCTAGAAACCCCATTCTGTCTTACTCACTATTTGATACTATGAAAACTGTTTAAACTCAGTAAGGATCTTCAAATTCCTAATATTTTTTTTAATGGGAATAATGATGTCACTTTAACAATCATATAAAATAATATATGGAAAGTGCTGAGAGTACTAATTTTCACTAAATTGATCTATTTGAGCTACCATGGATGACCTCACAGCACATCACAACTGCATTATTCATAATACATTCAAATATAGCAGCCCCCCCCATAGTTATTATTATATTCTGAATAGCCAAGAGAACACGGAGTGAAAGAGAAGGAGAAAAAGAGTAATATCTGTTAAAACAAAAGTTAGTCAACACCTTAAACTCTGTAGGTTTGCAAAATAAAGTTTTCTGTAAGAAATAAAGGTAAAGCAAAACAGAATGAAAAAAGTAAATAATAATTAAACTGTCAGAATAAAATAGCAGGAAAGAAGAGAAAATTACAAAGCATGAGAGTATAACATGCTTTTAAATATAAAAAAATATATATTTCAATTATTTTGAGATTTATATTTGGGAAATGTATTAATATTATTTTGAACAGTAAAATATAATATGTATGACTCTTTAGAATCACAAACAAATATATACTAGAAAGGGAAGTAACTTTTATCACAAAGGTTATATATACACAGACATATATATACACACACATAATAAACAATATTTTAATTTTGACAGTCATCAAAAAGATAATAGTGACATATAAATATAAAGTGAAAAATCAAAAACAAAGTAGATACTATAAATCACTAAATTCTGCTCCTGAAACTAATATTACACTACATGTTAACTAAAATGTAAATAAAAACTTGAAACATTAAAATAATTAAGTAAATAAATAATTAAAAATAAAAAAATATATCGTAACCCTCCTCCTGAAATCACATTGATCTCAATCATTTCATCCTTCTTTTCCAGAAAATTACATTAAACTATGAAAAATGTGGATAAAAAACACACAAAAAAAAGCAAACTAGATATTGTAAACAATCAGAGCACAGAATTCAAAATTGCTTTTTGAAGTACATGTAAGGAAACATGTATGCACTTTATGAGTTGACAAGTCCAACAGAAGTGCTAAAATTTGTATAAAATTACAAGGGGGAAGGGCAGAAAATGAAAGAAAATATAAAATTGCTCTCATGTATCATAATTTTCATTTTAATGTTATTTTGTCTTAATGGTAAGTAATTTGGTAAGATAAATCAAAACCAGTGGAATTACCTAATCGATAGCACTTTTCTAACTGTAGTAAGTCATCGATTTGCATGTACCTCATCATCTTCTTCCTCATCCCCATTGTGCTTATTCTATGCTATGCCCTGTTCCTGGAATCGTACATAGATTCTGTCATTTTAATTTTCGTTTAGGAATAAAGCTCCTGAGGCCAATAAAAGTTTCCCTATCTTATATGTGCTTCAATTTGTGTAAAAACAGAGATTCAACTGTCTACATTAAAAACAAGCAAATAAACATTCAGAACTACGGAAATAAGGTGGAGAATTTCCAAAGGAAAGGAAGACAAATACCCTATGTCGAAATACCTGACAGGAGTGGGGCATAGTCAAAGTGCTATAATCGAATTGTTTTCAATGGAAATATTAAAAACTAGGGCTTCAAGTAGTAAAATCGTTTTTCCAATAGTTTTTAATGGAGTGTGTAGACAGGAAAAGGAGGGATTAAACATGTGATCAAGATTACGAAAATCAAGAAACAAATAATGGAAGTACAAATAACGTATTTGACATGATGTGATTTGAGAAGAATAAATAGAACAAAAAGGTCTCCAAGAGAGCATTCTAGGGTTCAAGGAGAAAAACAAAAATAAAACTACTTCTACTAATAAAATGAACAATGCCGTATATTCTGAACAAGAATGTGTGGACAATAAAAAATTGTTTACAGAACAAGAATTGAGGGGGAGAGGGGAGATTAATAACAGAAGAGCAAATTAAAGGGGAAGCATAACTGTTTTTATAGTGGACATTAGCACACCAAAAATTAGCTGCATGATCAAGATATTGAAAACTGAACCTTCTCTTGGGTCTGATTATTTTATTGCTGAAATCTTCCAATTTTACCCAGATTTGTCTGCATTTTTAATCTTCTAAGAGAATAGGGCTACATAGAAAACATAGTGAAACAGAGTTTAACATTATAAAGCAAGTGTTTGCAGTGCTCTTACCACTCCAAAGAAAGGACTTCTTCTCGGGGCATGAAAGAAATCCAAATATCTTATTTACCAGATGTTTTTTTTTGTTTGTTTTTTTCTGCTAATCTGAAGGAACTTTAATATTTACTGCCTCCTTCTTGTTAAAATAATTTATTTCACAGTAGTCTTTAATATATTCAGTTCAGTCATTAAGTTATTAAACAGATTTAAATAATTGAGTGAACTCTGAAATATTGATAGAGAGCAAAACACTATGAATGTCAGGAGGAAAGTAGAAAGAGAGAGATGTCAAAAGACTGAAGTGGGAGAGAGGGTTAATTTCAACCCAGTAGATTCTGTTGTCTCTCAAGCAACAGCAAAAATTGATATCACACTATAAGTGAGAGTCAGCATTTATAACACACCTATTTTAATGCCATATCCCTTAGTAATAACAAGAGAGACTGTATGCCTCTAATGTTTCTGGAATCATCCCTGAAATAAACTACTTGTTCTCAATCCTTATATCACAGTCAGCTTTGAGGGAACCTAGAGCCAGCTTTATGTATGTTAAAAAAACAGAGTTTGGATATGTTTGCCTATCTTCAGTGTATAGTTTTATTTATTTAATTTAAAAATATTTGTATTTATTTTTTATCAATTGAATTTTGTGTCAGTGGTTATAATGATTATAAATTAAATGATACTTGCAAATTATAAACTGTATTTTAAAATTGCGTTAAGTCAAAATAATTACTGTAGTAAGCTGTATTCAACTTAGTAACAAATCATCTGAGTGATGAATTCATCCAGACTAGTGCTGATAACATGACAAATGCAGAAGTAGTCTTTGTCTTCCACTTACCTTTCCTTTTTATAAGAAAATATTTAAATATCATTTTATTTGTACGCACAAAAGATAAGCATCGAAACCAATGCTGTAATACATTTTAAAAGCATAAACTTAATGGAACACCAACTTGAAACCCTCGGTTGGGAAACACTATCCATAGTGAATGAGTCTACAAGGAAGATGATGAATAGAATGGCATTTGAGGAAAAAAACAATTCCATAACGTATTAGCGGCAAGTCCAGGAAGTTCTTCAGCTTTTCAACTGTAAATACTCAAAATAACAATAAGTATTTTGCCAGGATATTAGGAAATATAAATGAGACAATACATAAAGTACTTAATAAACATTTGCTGTAGTAAACTCTCAATAAATACCTATAGCCATTGCTGCTATTATTTTAATCACTATTAATTTAATATCATTATTAATAAAGTATAAATTAGAAATTAGGAATAGAAGTTTAATTAACCCCATGATTGTGGAACACAAAGTGTAGAAGACAAAGAGAAATCTTAGAACCCTAATCCAATGAAAACCTGAGAATTGTATTTATTCAGTTTTAGTCCAGGTACTGTGCAGAGCACAGAATGCCCACAGAAGAATTCAGCATATTTCCCAGCACAAAGCAACTCACATCCTCTTAGGAAAGTAGGGCCTATTAACTTTCTATGTTACAATTCTACTTGTCACATACTATTAAAAAATAGAAGTATATTTTAGTATACATGTATTAGTAAGTATGGTGACTAGTTGTCTTATAATTTTCTTGTTGAATTAAGATTCAATCATTTACCTTGATTCAAATTTCTCCCATTATTTATAGGTTTTCAAAGGTAGTTTAACTACAGTGCATAATAACAGTTGCTAAATGGCATAATTAATGTCATGAAGATAAAATATGTAAATTTTAATAAGATTTGGACATCAGAACTAGGAGAATGTCACCATTATATGCCTCAGCTAAGGCACCAACACATTATTGGTGGCTTAAACATCTTTAATAGTGACCCCAATTTATTTGGAATATCTGCGCATTATTCCTCCTTATGAAGCAAAGGACGTGCTTTCCAAATAGCATAATTACTTTAGAAGTGTGTCTTAGAGTTGGACAACCTAGATTCACTATGTTGTTTATTTATTAGTACAACTATTTTCTTTCTTTTTTTTTTAATTTTTTTTTAATGTTTATTTATTTTTGAGAGAGACAGAGACAGAATGCAAGTGGGTTAGGGGCAGAGAGAGGGAGACACAGAATCCGAAGCAGGCTCCAGGCTCCGAGCTGTCAGCACAGAGCCCAATGTGGGGCTTGAACCCACAGAGCTGTGAGATCATGACCTGAGCCAAAGTCAGGCGCTCAACCGACTGAGCCACCCAGGCGCCCCAAACACAACTATTTTCTTGACATTGGTCATGTCACTTAAATCTTCTAGGTTTTGGTCTTCTTATCTGTAAAATTGGAATGATAATAGTATTTACTTTTAAAGTCTGTTATGATGATTTTGCATATATATATGTATATATATACATGTATATATATTGGGCGGGGGGAAGGAGAAAGAGAGAAAGGTGAGAGTGTGGTGGAGCAAGACTCAGATCTACTTTTGATGTTAGATCAGTTCTTAGCTTTTCTATGGGGATTATTTCAACTGAATCATTTACTGCTCTAGAGATTATGAATAACTTTATATATATATATATAGGGAGGTAGCTCAGTCAGAGACTCTGGAGTTCATAAAGGCTAAATGATTATAAACAAAATAATAGGGACAGGTTTTTAAAAATTCCTTTAAAAATATTCATTAAGGAGGATACTCAATACACATATAAGAGAAAGTTAGGGATTTTCTGTGTGTGGATGAATGTATTTTGTTTTCTAGACTACCAAATTCAGAGTAAGTCCCTTCATGTGAGGGTAAGCCATTGACTTCTAAAACTAAAAATTAATATACTTCATTTTGATATAATTCATCAGAGCTTGGAGACCTGCACTCATTTTACTTTTTTTATTATTTTATTTTATTTTGTTATTATTATTTGAGCCAGAGATAGTGCAAATGAGGGAAAGGGACAGAGGAGAAAGGAGAGAGAGAATCCCAAGCAGGCTCCATGCTCAGCATGTTGTCTGATGGGGGGCTCAATCCCAAGATCCTGTGACCATGACCTAAGCTGAAATCAAGAATCAGTCACTCAACCAACTAAGCCACTCAGGCACCCCTCTTTGCACTCGTTTTAAATAGTTAGATGATCTCTTGCTGAAAAGGGTGTTTAATTGAATTACTCAACTTCCAAAATTAGTAAAAATATTTGTACTGTATTTTTTTAGAGTATGAAATTCTCATCCTGATGACTCCTTGTAAAAGCCCCATCTTACTATTTTTATATCCATCATTCCTCCACAACAGAACATGCCAAGTACTCTTCTTGTTGCCTGTCAAATAGTTCCCCAGCTATTTTGATAAATTTAATTTCAGAAGTTGCAGATCATTGTCAAATATGTTTCTAAATGAATGATTACCAAAGAATTCTGTTGGAGTAGCAAAAACATGTTGAGTAAAATAAGTTTTCATAATGTTATTAAGTAATATATCAAAACAACATGCTCAACTCAGTCTAGGTTGGTTTTCTCCAAGTATTATGTGTAAATATACACATGTAAGTTTATCTGCTTTCCATGATAACAATGGTCTATGCTGACAAGAATTTGGAAATCAAAACCAACCATTGGAATCAAATAGTTCTTTATTATAACTATAAATTGTTTCCCATGTTACTGGTATTGAAATTGCTTGTCTTCTCAAACCTTGTCATATAATGCGGTGCCTGAGTGGCTCAGCCAGTTGAGTGTCCGACTCTTGATTTTGGCTCAGGTCATGATCTTACGGTAGTTAGATCAGGCCCCACGTTGGGCTCGGACTCCATGCTGAACATGGGGCCTGCTTGAGATTCTGTCTCTCTCTCTCTCTCTCTCTCTCTCTCTCAAAAATAAATAAAATTGAAAGCTATAAAAATTGAGAAATTAAAAAAAATTTCATATAAGATGTATTTTATTTAGACTAGTTCTAAGAACAGAAATAATTGGATCATTTCTGTGACATACCTAAGATGGCAGTCCTCCTAATTCAGCTCTAAGAATGGATTGTATGAGCAGAAATAACAGAGTGTGAGACTGATACCACTAGGATGTCTGTGAAAATGGGAATAGTGCAATTAAGACAGATCCCTCTGGATTCTGGTCATTTGGATGAAATGCCCTTTGGGTCTTTGACTTTAGTCATCTTATTGAATAAGTCAAATCACAAATTATTTCTATCTCAAGTGAAAGTATAGTCCCTATTAAAAAGATCCACTCCTTTGAATGTAATTTGATCTTTTACTTCAGCACAACAACATGAATACAACTTCAAAAGACAATGACTAAAGCTGACAAATATTTTCTACATTGTCACATATAATCACCTAGTTTCTCACATTGATTTTTATTTTCCTGCAGACTGTGCCAACAGATGTTAATGTGTTATAAATGAACATGTCAATTTTCTCATATCTATGTTGACAAGTGTTAAAGAATTCAACTTAAGAGGGACATGAGATCCAACCATTACCTGTCTTTCACTTTTATATCAAGTTACTGTTCTCCCATCCTATGTTTGCAGTCCTATCATAAGGTAGCATACAGCACATAATTCAAAGCCAGAAATATTGTTTTATCTGTACCAGCTCTGAAGCAACACACCTGTCCTTCTTTGAATAAAGATTAGCAGACCAATGAACCTCTTCTGCTCAAGGGTATAGGGGAAGGAGGCAAAAGGCATCTGTTCCAAGTGCCAAGCTCTTGTCTATTTTGATTGATCACAAGAAATTCTTTGTTGCTTTAGTACTTTATTATTACTCTGCAGGAAGCTTGTTAGAAATGAGGCATAATTAAAGCTGTTAAAATATCACCCTTGTAATATATAGCACATCTTAATTCACAGCATGTATTTAAGCTAATTTTAGCAAATTACATGTGCTATATACCTGAGTTGACCCCTCATAAAGTGACATCACAAAGTGACCATTCTATTGTTTTTTTTGTGGTACCTGGTACCAGAGCTAAACTGTATTTTCAGAATAGATCTTTAGAAAAGAAAATTATCAGTATTCAAATGCATATTCCAATGTCATAGCACTCTTACTATTCAGTTGTATATTCATTCAAGGCATTTTGAAAACCTCCTAGCCAGGAGACAATGTAGATAGCATTACGAGTTGATACAATGCACCATACATTCAGGGTGTGGATAAATAACATAATTTATTTTTTTCCCTTGGACTTTATGGAATAGAATACCACTGTTTACCACAGGATGCATAGAGATTTATGTGCTGTTGTTTTGATCTTTGGATATCACGAACAATAATAGTTTTGGATCTATGAATATATTATATTTTTAATAAAATCCCTCTCAGTTACTTCTATTTTATACAGTAAAATTTACCCGCCAAAAATGTGAGCCATAGCTTTTGTTATATGATATATGACTGCTCTCCAGAAAAAATTAACCAAATATGAGTGTCATCACTAAGTCTTGTCAACATTGGCTTTTATTATTTTCGTTTGTTTTAGCAACTTTAATCCTTAAAATAAGGAATAAGACCAGGATGCCTATTCTTACTACTCCTATCAACACTGTACTAGAAGTCTGACTCATGTATAAAGACAAAAAGAGGACATAAAATGTGTATATATTGGGAAGAAAAATAAAAGTCTTTCTTCACAGATGGTATGATTGTCTATGAAGAGAAAAAGAATAATAATAAATATATCCTGGAATTTAAAAGTGAATATAACACTTATAGAACTATATATAGCAAGATTGTTGGATACAGGTTAACATACACAAGTTACTTTCTTATGTAACAATAATAATCAAATAAAATTAAAAATTAAAAAAATTATAATAGTATCCAAAAAATGAAATGATTACATTGAAATGATTACAATGAATGATTAGAATTAAATTATAATAATGACTAGAATGAATGATTAGAATTATAATAGCACATAGGAAATGAAGTGAAAAATTATAAATCTAACTAAATATGCAGAGGATCTATATGCAAAAACTACATGTTTCGTGACAGAAATCAAGAAGATATAAATGGACAGATAGTCTGTGTTCATATATAGGGAGATCTAATATTTTAATATGTTTGTTCTTTAGCTTGATCTCTAAATTGAAGGCAGTTCCAACAAAGTCTCTGCAAACTCTCTGTACATATTAGCTAACCTATTCTACAGTTTATGTAGAAAGACAGAAAACCTAGTATAGCTAACGAAACATTGCAGAGAAAGAAGAAAGTTCAAGGACTGACATTACTTGACTTTTAAGAACTACCACAAATCTACGGTGATCAATACAATGTGATATTGAAGAAATAATACACACAGAGATCAATGGAACAGAATAGACACCCCAGAAACAGACCCACGCAACTGATCTTTAACAAAGGGGCAAAGACAATTCAATCAAGAAAGGAGAGTCTTTTCAACAAACTGAAAAATTGGACAACTATGTGCAAAAAAAAAAGAAATTATACACAAATCTCACATGATTTCACAAAAATTAGCAATGGGCCATAGACTTATATGTGAAACACAAAACTATAAAACTACTTGAAAAAAACAGGAGAAAATTTATGTGACCTTAAGTTTGGTAGTTTTTAGATACAATATTAAAAGCATGATTTATGAAAGAAAAAATGTATAAGTTGGTCTTCATTAAAATTAAACACATCTCTCAAAAAGTCATAGTTGAGAGAATAAAAATTCAAGACACCGACTAAGAAAAAATATGCAAAAACATATCTGATAAGTGACTTGTATTAAAATAAGCAAAGATGTGATGAAACTCACTAATGAAAAAGCCAACACAGTTTAAAAATGAGCAAAATATTTGAACCGACACTTCACCAAAGAAGATATATAGATGGCAAATAAGCATATTAAAAGATGCTCAACATCATTTGTAATTCAAGAAATGTAAATTAAAACAATAACAAGATACCACTATAAATTTATTACAAGGGTTAAAATTTTAAAAAAATGTAAGAACTCACAGAAGGCAACAATATCAATTGATAACACCAATTCTATTTTATATTTTAATACACAGAACACGAGGACCTCTTGTTTATTGCATGTGGGAATGTAAAAGTGTACAGGCACTCAGAAGACAGTTTGGAAGTTCCTTACAAAACTAAAATAATCTTTCCATACAATTCAGCAATGGAGCCACTAGATATTTGGACTATTGATTTGCCAGCTTGTGGGAGCACACAGAATCCTGCATGTGAATGAATGCAGCAGCTTTAGTCATAATTTTTAAAAACTGGAAGCAACCAAGAATTGCTTAATATATGAATGGATAAACAAACTGTAGTATTTATACAATGGAATATTATTACATGATTTTTTGAAAATAAGTTATCAAACCCCAAGAATACATGGATGAACCTTAAAGATACATTGCTAAGTGAAGGAAACCATACACTGTATGATTCCAGTTACATGATATCCTGGAACAGACATAACTATGGAGATAATGAAAAGATTAGTGGATGCAGAGAATTCAGAGGGAATAGAAAAAGGGAGGTTTAAAGTTAAATGGCAATGTCTTCGCCAGCCTAATGTCCCTATTTGATAATGAATTAGAAGTATTTTATAAAATATTACCTCTAAAAGGATGACTGTTATTTGCATAATCTTTGTAAGCATCCCCTTACATTAAAACAGGGTTTATAAAAATTATAAAACTTGAATTATTTTCATAAGAATTTGTGAAGTGTTATGCCAACCAGAATGAAATACAGTTTTGCCTATGACTGGATTTTAGTGAAAATTTAAAATAAAATTTAAAATAAAGCAAAACATAATTACTTAAGACAGTTAACTTACTTTAAATTACTTATAGAATGGAAGAGTCATTCTGGAATCACCAGAGAAGATTTTGTGAAAAAAAATACAAAAGAGGAAGCAAAATAAGGATCTCGTTTTCAACACCAGAAAGTAGGTATGAGAATGAGTAGGTTTTAAGATAAGGAGAAGGAGAGATTCAATAAATTGTCACAAAAATCAAATACAATATGAGTAATTAGAGCAAGTGATGTCTTCATAATACAGGTGAGAAGATTTAAAACTATGAATCCCTTAGCAGAAAACATTGCAGTAAATTTCATGACCTTTAGATTAGGCAATAGTTTCGTACATACAACACCAAAAGCACAACTGACAAAAGCAAGTGAAAAGAGAAGGTTGGCTTCATCAAAGTAAAACAACTTTTTAATTCCAAAGGACATGATCAAGAAATGGAAAAGAAAGCCCACAGAAAGAAAGAAAAATATTAGAAAATCATAGATCTTATAAGAGACTTGAGTTCACAATATATAAAGGACTTGTAAATGTTGAACAATAAAAAGGCAAACAATCCAACAACAAAACTATAACAAAATTATCACCAATAATCACATGAAAAGATGTTCAACAACAGCAAAAGAAAGATGCTCAAATTCAAATAGTGAAAAACACAATGAAATACCCACTAGGATGGATAAAATTGAAAAGGACAGTAGCAACTGTTGAGAATGATATAGACAAACTGGAACCCTCACACAACACTGGTGGAAATAGAAAATGGTACAGCTGCTTTGCAAAACCATTTACCAGGTGTTCTAATAACATGGAGCTATTACATGACCCAGAAATTCCACTCCTGGGTATATATACACAATAGAACTGAAAACATGTCCACACAAAAACTTATGAATTAATGTCCATGGTATCACTTTTTTTGTAATAGCCAAATATGGTACAAACCAAATGTTCATCAACTGATTAATGAATAAATAAAATGTAGTATGTAGTAAAATGAAAAATTATTCAGTCATAAAAAGAAATAATATAGATGAACCTTGGAAACATACTAAGTCATAGAAGCCAGTTGCAAAAGGTCACATGTCCTAATGATTCTGTTTATGTGAAATTTCTAGAATATCAAATCCATAGAGAAGAAAGTAGCTTAGTGATTGATAAGGGCTAGGAGA
The DNA here is from genome assembly GCF_022079265.1 of Lynx rufus. NCBI lineage: Eukaryota > Metazoa > Chordata > Mammalia > Carnivora > Felidae > Lynx > Lynx rufus. The sequence goes on along the minus strand of NW_025814837.1, from coordinate 11,592,600 downwards.
GACAAAAGGTATTGACTAAAAGTGAGTATGGAGCTATTTTTAGGGTGATGAAAATGTTATAAAATTAGATTAGAAGGATAATTGTACACCTCCTGAATATACTATGAATTGTATGTTTAAAAAGTGGTAAGTAGGTTATCCTTCAATAGAGTTGTTATTGACGCACCTGGATGGTTCAATCAGTTAAGCTTCCGACTTTGGCTCAGGTCATGGTCTCACGGTCCGTGGGTTCAGGCCCTGGGTTGAGCTCTGTGCTGACAGTTCAGAGCCTGGAGCCTGCTTTGGATTCTGTGTCTCCCTCTGTCTCTCTGTCTCTCCCCTGCTCATGCTCGCTCTCTCTCTCTCTCTCTCCCTCTCTCAAATATATAGACATTAAATTTTTTTTAAATAGAGTTGTTATTAAAAAGATGCACTTAAGAAAGAGTAGTTTTGTATTTTTATACTCCTTATAAAAATTAAATTTTAATTATGCTTTGAATTCAAAGAAACTCATGTAATATATTGTGAGACATTTTTAACATACAGTATCTTGTCAATTCAACTCTTGACCTGTCAAGGCTGAGGATAATTAGTGTCCACCTGTATTCCATCCAACATGAATCTCTGCTGATACATACACAATACAGTAGCTAGAAGATTCTTAGATTTGAAGAGAAAGCATTTCAACTCAATTGTCAGAAGAGAAAGCACTGGGCATTCTGATTTTCAGACTGAATAACTGTCAGAATTGGCATACCATCTATGTGCTCATTTTGGAGCTGTGGTCTCTTTGGTAACAAGTGCTGCTAGAACCTAATAGGCATAAAAGAAGAATGATTTCTGGTAGAATATTTGTGCACTCAGCTGCTCTAATCAGCCTTACAGCACTAGTTTCTTATAATGGACAGTGAGGAACTCTCTACTTACCACATTCTGTGCACATTCTCTAGTAAAGTGTGACCTATATCTGTATGCCTAATTTATAATGTGCATTAAATTTAATTGTTAGAAGAATAAGAATTTGAAGTTATCATCTAATCTGAGCCTTTTATATTACTATAAAGAAATTAGAAACAAAACCAGGAAGTGATTTGCCCACAGTTTAAATCTATTTAGCAGAGATGTTGGGGAGAGCTCTTAGATTTCTTAGTTTCTCTCCTTTTCACATTATCCCAAAGCACTGTCCTTTTCAGTAACTCCTTCCTGCCTGCTTGCTCTTAAAATAAAATCTGATAAATTACAAATTATATATAGTCGATCCTCAAAGATGTGCTTAAAGTCACACAGCTTTTAGCTCTCCAAGAACTAGAAACTGCACCTCATTATTCAAACTGTAGAGTCAGAATGCTACTTATCATAATCTACTAGCTCATGGGGCCTAGAGAGTTCCATGTCTGCAGTAATTTAATAGAAGTATTGTCTTGCTTGTTTGAAAAAGATGCTAGTTACAATTAAGAACAAGCTACAAAGCATAAGCAGTTCCCATATGACTATTGTAGAGTCAAGTTGGTACAATTATGAGAAAGGAAGTCATGCAAAACTTAACCTTACAAAATTGAGTGTTCCAGGTTGATTGACTCTGAAACATCAAAAATAATAATAGAAAAATTTTGTCACAGTAGGTACTTGTTTATGAAAATGTCACTGTATGTACTGTATTGGTTTTGCATAATTGTTGCATTTCAGATTTATTCACTGAACAAGCTAATTCAACAGACAAGATGTCATTAAATTTCACTGGTGGGAAGTATATAAGATTTGCAGGCTTTTAATAGTTCAAACATTTCATAAGCCATCATTTAAAAATCTCCACTGCATATGTTATTCATTTACAATGTAAAAGCAATATCAGTACAGTTATTTTGAAATCTATTTAACACTTTATTCCCAAATAAAATTTTAGAAAGAAACTTGATACTATTTCAACTGTGTTTTTAAATAATTACTGTAACATTTTCTCTATAAAATAATTGTACTAGGCATTCAATAAATTTTGAGCCAAGAAGATTCTATTAATAATAATATTTAAGAATTTCACATTGGAGAATGAAAGAATAAATTTTGATTGCATATTATTGCATATGATTGCAATTATGAATGCATGTTGCATTCTTTAAAAAAAAAGAATTACACATTAAAGCAGAATAAAGAACACAATATAAAGCATTATGTTTTGATTTCATCTTTTAATTTCTTAAAATGCACAATAAAACATATATTGTCATAAATTTTTTTCAAAGTGGTGGTATTTATGTCTTTTATTTAACACTAATTTATAATAAAATACATTCTTTTCAACTCACATATTTCTTAAAAATAATTAGTAATTATTTCCATCATTAGAGAGAATGCTATATAAAGTATTTTTAAAAACCGTCTAAATATGTAATCAGCAAGTGCATGGTTTAACATTTTTAATTGATGTATATATCCTATACCTAAGAGTTCTTTGAAAGGTTATAGTTAATTAATATTCCATTTAAAAATACTTCACCAGGAACAAAATCATATTTCAGGAGCTAATCTTAAACTGTGGCAACCGGATTATTGTTCACTTCTCCTCCAACTTCCAAATCTAAATTGTTACTGAGCCAAGCAGTTCTGGTGAATATAAGCTGACCGGGTAAGAGTTAGGTCATGGGTTGTTTGGTCCCCAGATAGAGGACTGGGACACTGCTTCCTTCTTTGTGACCTGGCCAGTCCACAGAAGTGCTACAGTGGAGTTCAGGGAATGGACCCCAGCCTTAACGTCAGAACAAACAAGACATTCAGCTCTGTGTGGATCTGGCAAAGAGAGTGGAGACTGGTTTATTCACTGACAAAGAGAAAATTAAGTTAGTTACAAATATAGAAGCTAGGTAAACGGAAAATCTATTAAAGAATGCAATTCCTTCCTCCAGATAACAGTCTCTCCTTGCAATATGATTCCAAAGGTCCAGGGTCCTCTTTGTCTTTCAGGAATTGCATAATTCTTGTCATTAAGAAACTGTCAGTTCTTAAAGACAGATTTAAGCCTCAAGTCAGCAAATTGTACGAAACAGCAGTCAACATGAGGGACTCCAGGAACCACACAGGAAAAAAAAAAAAAATAAGTAGAACAATTAGAACAGAAGCCCCTTGTACTGAATTGTCTCTCATCACCTTGGGATCACGACTCCTTCTAGAACCTCCTTTGCATTTTAGAGAAGCTTGGAGCTGTATTTTTCAGAGTCCTCTTTCCTGTTTGGTTTTAAGAGTTTTCACCAGGAGAACTTCAGTGAGAATGTAAAAGTGAAATGGAAGGTTGCAACCATGATATTCACAGCAGCCTCTTGGTACACACTTGACGAGTGTCTACTTCACTACCACAGACAGTAAGAAAGACCTTGCTTGGGAACTCACTCAACACTCTTGAGAAAGGCTCAATTTCCTGATGCGCTTCGGTGAACCAACTTCTTAGGTGCTTCAGGCTGAGTTCCTAAGTGTTTGCTTCCCTGACCTTCCTGCTACAGATTATCTGATTTTTTAGAGTATCTTCCTGGACCTTCATTTTTCCAGCTTTTCCAATTTTCAAATAAACACTCATTCCTCTACTCTACCTTTATTCCCAAAATACACATAGTGAATCTGTTCTTAGAACTCAAACTGTTACACCTAGTTCTGCACTGATGGCACAGAGCCTGCTTGGGATTCTGTCTCTCCCTCTCTCTGTCCCTCCAAAGCTTGTGCTCTCTCTCTCTCTCTCTCTCTCTGTCTCTCTCAGAATAAATAAATAAACTTAAAAAAAAACTTTTACACCCAGTGAAATAAAAGATCCCAGTACAACATCACTAAATATTTGTGTGTATATATATATATACATACATGTACATGTATGTATATATATATATCACTATATTTGTCTATTATCTATCTATCTATCTATCTATCTATCCATGACCATGACTGACCAGAAATAGACCCCACAAATGGGGCACTAGTATGGTTTTGCCAGCAGATTATCTGGTCATGCATCCAGTTAGCCATATACATTATAAAGCTTAAAAATGCTTTTGCAAAAAAAATATTTGATACATGACTTAAGGGGGTGGACACTTAAGGACCTGCAAACCAAGAGCATAAAATGTCACAAGGAGAACAGTAAACACGTTGTAATACAAATATTAGAAAATAAAAGGTACTTGGAGGATATTTGCATGTAGACCTAAGAGTTCAAAGAATGGCAAAGATTGAACAAGTACTCAAAGAAAAGGTCCCTTGTTTTGAAGAGGACTCCAGATCAGAACTCGTATCAAAATCCTGTTGAATTCGATAAAGAAGTGCACACAGAGGCATATACTGATAAAAGTATTGAATTCTAAAAATAATGAAAAAATGTTGTTGGTTTTTTTTTTAACTCTCTTTCCTGCAGAAAGAGCAAGAAAGAAAAAAAATCATATATTCCTTGTACTTGCCTGCCACACTGCTACCTGCCAGGTGGTACCATCCTTCTGCAGTTTTTCCAAAGATTCCAACTGCAGAGAATCTTTTCCCTGGCCAAGAGGTCATCGGCTAGTCATGGGCAAAGAAATCATTCTTCCTCAGCATTCCTAGCCTTAAATTCAACAGAAGTCTTGATAATATGAAACTTAAACATTCTCTGAATATTTAAATACCAAAATCAAGAGTAAATCTTTTCTCTAGACTAAAATTATTATTTGAATTTAAAAATAAATAAGATGAAAATCTTAGGATATCACATTCTTAAAAATCGAAGGTTCTTCTGTTACCTTTGTGTTTATTTACCTTAAAAACTTGTTTATCTATCTATCTATCTATCTATCTATCTATCTATCATCTATTATATACAATGTGATCAGGCTATTTTTATCCCTCTGCCTGTGAAATTTCAATCCTTTCCATGTCTGACCAAAAGTAAACCCCTGAGTGGGGCAGTAATATGGTCTTGCCTACAGATTCACCTGCTTAAAGGCAGGATTGGGAAGAGAGCATTCACATAGCCTTATTATCTATTTTCAGACAGGAAAAACTCCACAATATATATCCAATCATAATTCCAGTATTTCATGTGAAGTGTATTTAGTGGGTAACTTTGCATTCTTTAGTAGCAGTATTAAATCATCTTTTTATCAAACAATAGATTAAAATGGGGTTTATGACAAGAAGTTTGCAAATATATCATGTTCTATTTGTATTGAGGTGAAATTTATGTTAGAAAAGTATGATCACCAATTACTTCAATTTAACTTAAGACAAAGAGAAAAACATATAAATATGTAGTTATTTTTATCCTCACCCTATTGGTGTTCTGCTTGTCATAAAATATGTTTTATCAAGTGAAATATGTGTGGAAGTGATTAGTGTTCCTTCAAAGGAGAAGCCTTAAGATATAGGACATATCTTGACATTTATCTTTTCTTTCCTTCTCCAAAATTTCATAGAGATACTTTTCAGTTAGCCAAGGCCCCCAGATAATGTCAATGTGGAGAAAAATATGAAGCCAACCATCAATGGACATGTACATGTCCAAGAAATAAACCTTTTGCCTTTCCAGACTAATTCAGCTCTCAGGCCAATAAAGTGAAATATACATACAACCTGCAAGGACTACCTTTATTTCTAGAGTTTCCTCCTATTTCATTGTTAATTTTACCCACTGGTGAGACGGTATCCATTTATCTCACATTTACAAACCAAGATTTATTCCACTTGCTAAAATCTTCTGTTGGAATATTTGGAAGGCTTATGCCACCCATAGTGTCCTAGGACCACAAGTATTGGAAGTATCTTAAAATTTGAATATATCACATTATTACGAATGTAAAAGACTACTAAATCACTGGAAGGAGTTCATTAGGATTGTTCAAACAAATGGTTAGAACTGTTAAAACATGTTCAGTCTCAACTAAAATTTCAAATTATTTAATTAAATATTGTTTAATTTGCTCTAAACTTATCTTAAATATTCACTGCTGTCAGGTAGTCCCAGAGTCTGTTCTAATGCTCCCACTTAGATGAATTGGTGGCAATCTGTGTTCCAGCTACCCAGATCTAAGTTTCAGAATTTAATTGAACCAGACTGGATTCATTTCAGAGACCTGGAGTCCTACATAATAACTATATTCATGTCCAACTGCCCCATAGTTAAATGACAGTACACTGGATAACAGGAAGGCAATGGTAGGGTTCTCACTTACCCATACTTAGCCACACTTTCCATCCAAAACTTTCTGGCTTTGAGGTCTAATATTTGCAACACTTGTGAGAATTTTAAAACAATCTGTTCCATGTATTCTGGTTGTTATGATTTCAAACCATATTTTTAAATAATAAAGTTTTATTTGGTTTACTTTTTCCTCATCAATCCATAATTGTCATTTATATTTATCAATATATTTTGCATTCATATCACAGAATATTATTTTTATTGCTAAGATTCATTTAAAATTAACCAAGAAATATTCTGTTAAAATACTACAAATTTTGATTCATATTCTAGGATTTGCATATATCTATACAATCTTATGAGATATTCTATAATTTAAATAAAATAGAGTTAATTTGAACTGATGATTGTTTAATCCATTGTGTTCATCTGAAGAGGTTATATCAAACTATTGGTTCCCAGCCTGGCCCAAGGACTTCCTGGGTGTAATTGGAAACTGCACCCTTCACAGAGGGCAGGCAGAGACCAAAGAAAGAGGCAGACCACTCCAGATTGGTAGATAGCAATTTAATTAGCAAGAGAACTCACTTACAAGGCTTGTTTTCAGCAGCCACAAGACCAGTAAATCTTAAAAGCTTATATAGAGGCCTGAACTGGCTTCAGTCATATATACCATCCAAATAGTCTTCAACATCACATTTCTATTTCAAGCCTGTATCCTTGGGGCAGCTTCTGGGAGCAGGAAAGACAAATGGGATGTACATTCCAAGCACTGGGGAGAGGGAGAGGAGCTTCCAATTGCCTAGATCAATGACATATTAAAGATTTATCTTTTACTAAAGACATCTTGGCAACTGGCTTTTTTTTTTTTTTTTTTTTTGCACAATATGTTGGCTGACTTCCTATTTAGGTGAATTTACCAAAATCCAAAGTTACTTAAATGAATAAAATGTATTATTTTTAATTAAAGGTACCTGTCCACAAAAAAATAAGTAAATAAATATATATGTAAACATATATCTGTGTGTATATATCTGTGTGTATATATGTACATAGATATATAAAATCAGGCAAACATTTTAGTTGTGCTAAAAAATAATTTAAAGTCCCGAAAGAAAGCATAACTTCCTTATCGGTGCTGAAAATGGAGCAGCATTGTAAAAACAATTTATAGATTATAACCAATAAAATGATTTGACAAGCTACTGTGTGCTAGAGTAAGGAAAAAATATATAGTCACTAGCTTCAGGAACACAGTAGGCAGTTTTGACTGTTGGTTCCTTTTTTGGATAGTGAAGAGAAGGGACAGCTCTATAGTGTCTACAAAATGGAAAAATAGTTCTCAAATGACCCCCGGCCTTTTATTCATTGCTATGTCTAAACATGTGCTATAATTGCTACAATTTTTCCTCCAAATTCTGTCAAATTAAGCATAGGCTATTCTCATAAATTCAAGCATGAGAGATTCCTGAGGATTTGCTGCTATCATTTTCTATTGTCAGTACGAGTGTGCAGAAGAGAAGTGTCATTCAAGATAGAAATCTGGAGAATCAATATCTACTCTGATTTGCTTTCTGCTCCCTTGTCTCTATGGGATGAGTAGCAGGGTCCTTTCACCAGTTACTAAAAGTCATCGGCCTCATGGGAATATGCCATGGACATCTAATATTCAACAATTTAAGTGCTTTGCCATCTACAGATAATTTTGGTTTTGCTCTGATGTTTCCCCAAAGACTCTTGCAATCAGCTACAGGCCAGTGGGCTTTATCTTTAGCAAAGATGGAATGTCTCGTAGCCCCATGAAAAAGGACTGGGCCAGGTGCTTTTAGCTACAGGCTTCTGATGACAACACTTCAGTGACTTTAAGGTCATACAAGTGAACTGAGTCAGGATATTCAGAAGGCTAGCTGGGCCTGGCTGGTAGGGGTAAGGGTAAGGCCGCTGTTCTACCTGTGGTGTTGCCCACAGTAGAGTAGTTATTGTCTAAAAGTTTTCTGTTTTGCTGGACTACCCTTTTCCATTTCTTTTATTAAAGGGAGCAGGATTTTCCTGTGGCTTGGTGTGTCTGTATCTGTTGGTGTTTCCAGGTTGCTGATTTTTCTAGAACCCAATCTGGAGCACATAAAGCAAGAAACAAACACAGCTTTGTATTATTCCTTGTATCTTAAGGACCCTAGCTAGCCTGCCTTCTTTTCTCCACTTATCATAGTCATTTTACATTAAATTTATTGTATAATATCTAAATATTTTACCTTTAATTCATAGGAAAAAGTATGTCTACTTTATATTTCTGTGTGTGCAATTTCCTCAATTTCTTCATAAACATTTCTGTCTTCAGAGTCCCAGTAATCATGTCAGCTTCTTATCATACCCAGCCTAATAGTGTGTTTCCCTAAACTCTATCCTCAGTCTTCTTAGCAACACCCCCTTTTTTTTAAAGTTTATTTATTTTGAGAGAGAGAGAGAGCAGGGAAGGGGCAGAGAGAGAGGGAAAGAGAGAATCCCAAGCAAGGTCTGTGCTGTCAGTGTGGAGCCCTACGCTGAGCCCAATCCCATGAATGGTGAGATCATGAGCTGAGTCAAAATCAAGAGTTGGGCACTTGATGGACTAAGCCACCCAGGTGTCCCTGTCTTCTTAGCTCTTGATAACAAACTTTTTTATCAGTAGCATCTCCATCTATTTTTATACAAATTAGTTTAACTTTTTTAGGTTCTTCTCACTTCCTTCTTCACTATCAACAACAAAATACATTACCTCAACTGCAAGCCTATATAACACAAATTTAATAGCCAACCACAGATGTTTAGAAGACAAAGGAAAAAAGGTAGTGAATTACACACTGAGAGTTTTATTGGGAGGGCCTCATTTTTTAATCAATTCAAAAATTTGAAAAATATGTGAGGCACCTTTTAGAAGTTATCTCATTTAAATCCTCTAGGAACCTTGAGGTGTTTTCATCAACATAAATTATTTGCATTTATGCATGTCTGTATGTGCATTATTTTTCATGTGGTTCCTTAGGAATAGTGCCAAAGATCAACTGTTACGCTATTTAGATTTAAGTAAATGACAAAAAATTCTTAGAAATTTCGCCTAACTTACATATTATGTACACTTTGTAGTTTTTCATTTAAGCCCCCAGAAAAGTGCCAAAAGTTCCATTCTGTGTGTGTGTGTGTGTGTGTGTGTGCTGATTAAAATATATTTGCTGAACATTACCAATAAACTGTTGGCCTTCATTTTCCACTAAATATTTACTTCAATATATCATAATAAAATTTAATTGTATAGAACAGATTTAGGTACTATTTGCAATTATTTTTAATTGTGTAAGCTGTGAAAGTGTGTCAATTTCTTATATATTACCAAAACTTAAATTTAGATGTTGAAACCAATTCATGTTACTAGAAGTAATTCTTTTTTTTTTAATTGTTTTTAGTCTTTATTTATTTTTGAGAGAGAGACAGAGTGTGAGCAGGGGAGTAGCAGAGAGAGAGGGAGACACAGAATCTGAAGCAGGTTTCAGGCTGTCAACACAGAGCCCGGTGCGGGGCTTGAACTCATGAACTGTGAGATCATGATCAGAGCCAAAGTCGGATGCTCAACCAACTGAGCCACCCAGGCACCAATAGAAGTAATTCTTAAGTAAGAGGTGGCCCTATTTCACCTCAAAAATTGTTGCTTTCTATTTTGGGGAGAGTGCAAGCTACTATTTAAACAATTTTTTCTATTAGGCAATGCAATCTTTAGTGACTAAATCATTTTGATTGCTCCTGGGATGTGAATGACTGAACTGAACAGTACACTATTAAAATAGCATACTCAAAAGGGTTAACATGACTTTTAAAATATGCTTAACTTTCTCTAAAGTGAAGTAGCTGTTGCTATTTGAATGATTATATTCATCAAAGGGAGAAAAATGTCAACTACATTTAAAATAACATGCAAAAATTTTATTAGAGCAGGGTACTAATGAGGACTTGCTGATTAGTTCTATTGTTAGAAATGCCCTCTGTGGCTGCATATTGAGAATTAGCACTAAGCTTGTGCCAGAGGGGAAAAAAATAAGATAGAGTCCCTGCCTTAGACGAACTTTCAATCCAATATTTCTTGAAACACTACCACCTGTGAAAATTAAACAGTGAATAAAGGTTTACTTGAGGCTTCTCACCAATATATTTTATTCAAATTCTTTGGATATATTTTTGAATGATTTTGTAAGTTACTACATTGCTAACTCAATAATTGAGAGACAGAAAGCAACTCAATAATTGACTAAAATAAGCTTCTACTCATACTTCAAATCTTAACATGTATATATTACACTTCCAGAGAATTTTCCCTAAAAACATTAAAGTAGATAGAATATACATTTCACTCTCTTTTATAGAGCTCTGTTTTTCTTTTATAGCACCTATTGAATATATATATGTATCAATTTTTATTTTGCATGCATCAATTTTTGTTTTTATTACATATACCCCACTATGCCATAAAACCATTGATTATAGATATTGTGCTGAATTTGTTTACATTTCTATCCCCAGGGGGATCAGTAAATAGATTGTAAAAACAAAGAAAAAAAGAAAAAAATATTTCACCTAAATTTAAGTGGACTGAATTGTTTTAATGTTTTGTTTTAATTTATCTACCAGTGTGATTCTGTGTCAAAGCCTATAAATTACATTTGGGGCGGCGGGGGGATGAGAAATAATAATGGAACATACTGTAGAAAAAGAAAACAATAATGGCAACCCATATTTTTACCAATTGCCTAAAGCTTCCATTGGATCATTTCTATTATCTTTGTTAATTTTTTTATCTGAAGAAATAAAGACCAAAAGGCAAAATGCAAATATATTTCTTAATAGTGATCTAAAGATAGTAATCTTTTATACCAGAGGTGCTAAATCTATTGCTTCTTCTTATGTTAACATTTTCTGCTCCTTCTGGTTAAGATAGTCCTTCAGAACTTTAATAAATATTTCATTAAAGCATCAAACATTACAAGAAGAAAAAAAAGTAGAGACTATTGAGTTATTGAAAGTTTTTAAAATAATATTTCAATGTAAGTTAATATGTCAAAATATTAACTATTACAATTTTAGATCAAACTTTAGAAATAATTTTATTCTAAACTATAGTTTGGTTTCATGGTTTGTTCACAAAACAGCTATGTACAGAGTCTTTTCCTACCTTTGTCTGCTGAAGTCAATACCATATACAGTAGATTGAGTTTAGCTCAAGAGTCATTAATGCTGGATACATGTTTATCTCTTTACACATTATTGACAAGTGGTTTATTTGCAAATCATATTGACAGAAGTCATAGATATTACTAAACTTTACTGTAATTCAAAAGATACCAGCGATCACTTGGATCAAGAGTGACATTCTTTTCTTAGAGAACTCTAAGGCTAGTAAATGCAATTCTTCAAAGTGCAGGGAAAAAAAAATTTGTCCCAGATTCAAAGGTATGCTTATACCCAAAAGCTTGCTTTCGCTTTAAGCGATGCATTTCCTCTTGAGCAATATATATATGCAGAAAAATCACTCGTATGGAGAGCTCATTTGGTTTTGAAGCACTCCTTTTATATAATTCATTAATTACACAGCTTACTTAACTAGGTCAACCATAAATTTCAGGTTTATTTACAAATAAATTATCTAATCATGTCTATCCTGCTGATAACATTTCATAGTTAGGAACTGATATTTTTCTGCTACTAAATATCAGCACTTCAACCAGGAGGTCTGGTGCAGAATGGGAGTCATTACATTAGCATTTATAAAAAGATTTACCTGGGGTTCTTTATTCCTTCTGCTTGTCTGTGGGTAACTCTTTCCTTCAAACTAAGACAACCACTGGTAACAGTCTGAGGCCATGTTTGAGGACTTTCTTCCTCCCTACTTTCTTGAAACAGCCAACATGTAAAGTTTGGCTAGGAATTGCCTACTTTTCTTGAGTGTTCCATAAAACTCCAGTTTCCTGTTCTTGAAAATGCATAGATACTTATTTTAACCTAGTCTTATCTTTAAAGAGAGACTTTCCCCATAATACCAAAACAATATGTCGAGTACCAGCTCCATATACAAAAATCTGTTCTGCCTAAATATGCTAAATAACCAGATTTTATTGAACTACCTAATAGTCATTTTTAATTCAATTTTAATTTCATCATATCCAATTCCATATTCTATTTATCTATATCTGTCTTAAATGCCTTCACTAGTGTATCTTTAGGAATTCTTTAGGAACATATAAACATTCAGTATTTGATAGAATCATAATCAAGCTGATGGACACATGGACTTCAGAAATAAGAAAAGACTTCCTTTGTTTCATTGTATTCCCATCAACACCACTCAGAATCTTTCACATAAACACTAAGATGCCAATTATACCATCTCCCCCATGTTTTAGCGTATCCCAAATTATCATTGTCTGTTCCTGTTCTTTCTTTCAGTATGCAAGGTAATCACTTACTTCTCAATGCATCTACAGGTTCAGCAAGAGGAGTTAATACAACACTGTCATCTTGATTTAATATCAAATACTTTCATGCCATTTGTTTCTTTTTTTAATCTTAAAGAAAAAAAATCCATTTCTGCTTCTTCTGTATGCATTAGTTCTAGTGTACTGGCAACTCATATAAAGAGCAGCCTTAGGGGGTTGACTTCAGAGATGATTATTTCCTTCTTGTGATGGTTTGTGTGATAGAATGTGTCAATCTAAACAGCAAGTGACTTTTTGAAGTATGTTTTCAAGGCTGCTCTTGAAGGATGGCTTGTGTCAGAAGGTTTCAAGACAAGACAGTTTTAGGACAGGACAGCTTTAGGAGGTGTTAGTTAGTCAGTTAGTTAAGTCTCAGGATAACTGCTGACCAGGGATTTACACAAAAAAATCCTAGAAGAAGTTGGTTTGGACAAGAACTTTTGCACATAATTCTTACTAATTTGAAAAATGAGAAGTAGTCACTTAGAAATAACCTTCTTTTACCTTAGAATTAATTTTTCAGCCTACATTTTTATTCTAATGGAATTACAACAATTAAGCTTTGCCAGTGATTCTATTTGCTGAGAATGATATTACTGGAATTAAGGTATACAGTGGCTCTCTATTCCTCCAAGTAATATGATCAGGTGAGGAAAAAATATAAGGACCAGGGAAAGCAGAGATCTCACAGATACAAAACAGTAGCCTGATAGATTTTTCCTTTTTTTAGGTCTTTAAAAAAATTGCCGTCTGATTGATATGAAATATTGTGGAAAATATTATTCAAACCTGAACTTGAATATAAAATATTCAATCACACATATAAGCTAATAATTACAAGAAAATTGCTACACTTATCCCATACAAAAATATTGCCTGAGTTTATATTTTAGGCTTATAATAAGAAGGTCATTGGAATTATTTTTATTGTTGTTTCTAGATATTCATTTACAAATGAGCACAGGCTTTTTAGAAATTGACACTGTTCCTTTAATTCAATTAATTATACATTGTCAAATGAATAGTTGATCCTGATTATGCCCAAGACATCTTAGTACACATTATCTTAATCTTCTTTGGTAGTTTTAAAAAGTGTGTGTAAAATTTTATTTGATATTTCTCACAGTGAGTAGTGGGGTCTATGTATGTCATCTTCCTTTCAAATTGGGCTTGATTTTGTGACTTTTTCTATAAATATATCATGGCATAACTGAAACTATATGACTTTGGAGATTCATTATAAAAAGTTGTTTATGAGCCACCTGTCTATGGCATTTCTGTTATTGCAAGTCAAATAGACTAAGACACCTATTAAGGCAGTTTTTAAATACCTGACCCATAAAAGCTGTTAGAGATAAAAAGTGATTGTTTTTGTTTTGAAGTATTAAATTTGGGGGTGATTATTCAGCTTTAAAAATCAGAAGATCCTTCCAATGTACTTGTGAGAAAAGCATAAGTTATATGACAAAATTAGGCTAAAATAGTTTTATTAGTTATAATAATTGTTCATTGAATCTATTAAATGAGTAATTATTAAGTACCTATAATGTATCAAGCACTATTACATTCAGGGATAGAGTAATAAATTAAGAGAAAGATTTTCAGAATCATGAAAACCTTCCATCTAGTAGAGAGTAATTTCCCAAAACAACACAGAATAGGTACAAGGACAAGATAATCATTTTTTTAAGGTACCGATAGTAACTCATACCAAGATGACCTATCGATTTCAAAGTGATTCCAATAGCATTTCAAGTATTAAACGTATAACAAATAATATCAAAATTTATGTAAAGAGCTCTAAATTATAATCCATGTACTCTAACCCTTGTAACTGTACTCCTTTTAATTCTCCATGGGACTAATTCTTCTTTATTCCACATATTTTTAAATTTAGAAAATTGTAGTTGAGACAATAAATATTTCGATTGCTTCCCCCTCCCCCCCCCACACACACAAAGGCCAGGTGCTGCTGCATCTCTTATGTTGTCAAATGCTTTTTTAAAAATGTAAGTAGAATTGGGGCACCTGGGTGGCTTGGTCAGTTAAGTGTCTGACTTGAGCTCAGGTCATGATCTTGCGGTTCTTGAGTTCAAGCCCCGCGTCAGGCTCTGTGCTGACAGCTCGGAGCCTGGAAAACACTTTGGAATCTGTGACTCCCTCTCTCTCTGCCCTTCCCCTGCTAATGCTCTGTCTCTGTCTCTCAAAAAATAAATACACGTTAAAAAAAACATTTAAAAAAGTAGAATTAATTGTTAATTTTTTGCTTATTTTTGAATAGAAAACAAATCATCTAAAGTATCACATGTGCTATACTTGGCTGCTCTGGTATCATCAAATGAAGAGGCAGTGATTATTAGTTAAATGCAAGGGAGATGCCAAAAGTGCAGGTCGAGCGGTGACAATCCTCTTAGTACATCTGCCAGCCTACCTGTATTAATCTAGAAAAAAAGATTGTGTACTTGTCTTGAACTTAAATCGCAAAGTACTTTCAAAACCATGTTAAAGACAATAATTACATGCACAACACTTGAGTTGCAGAAGAACTTTCCTCCCCTCATTCAGAAAATTGTCACCAATTGCCACTTTTGCGTTTACATTCTCTCCAACTCATCAAACTTTGTGAAGCTACGACTGACGGTTAAAATAGATTTCAGTAGCATTAGTTCCAATTTCAAGAGATTAAATGCTGAGGATCAGAGAGTGGAATATTCTGATTAGGTGTATTTACCAGGCTCTTTTAAAAGATGGAATGTGGGCACTTAAAAACTAGAGACTAAAATATGTGTTTACTTGTAGATCTTAGAGTGTCTAAATAGTAGATCATGTTTCTAAAGTAAAATTGCTTATATTGCTTCCTAACTAGAAAAAAAAAAACTTTCTTGATAATTTCTGTCTTCAAATGAGTAATTAACTCCAGTGATTGAACATCTACTAAATGAATAAGATTGGACCATGACTTTCAGTAGATCATAGCCCAGTGGGAGATACATATACACTTATAAGTATCTATAATAGAAGGACTCCAAGAGCTAGAAATGATTAGGCAAGTGGCAAGGAAGTGTCTAAGACACAGTACTGGTATATTCACAGAATATCAAGTACTCTGTAGGTGATGGTGATGGGCAGAGGGCTATTCTCATGGTATATGGGATTATAAAGTATGCAAGATTTAATTTATTTACAGCTGGACTGGAGAAACTCTATCTTTATCTCTAGTGACTGGATGTCTGTTTTTTTACTCTTAGCAAAGTAAAGGGCTGTAGGCATTATGATGCCTTATTTATAGTTCAAAACTCCCCACAGACAATTTGTAGTCTGAAGGCTTTCCCTACCTACCTCTGATCACCCTCTTCTTTGTGCTTTATAGATATTTCCTCTAATAAATGTTTTACATATCATATTCCTTACTTATATCTGCTTCTTGGAAGAGCTGGGGTCACACTGACACATGCACATGCACACACACATGCACACACACACAAAACACTAAATTGAACTGCATGATAGACCAGATTGGATCCATTCAGGGCGGTATGGCCGTAGACAAGTTTGATAATGGAGTGGGTAGGTGAAGGTGTGAAGAAACAGGCACTCATACAATGCTGCAGGAATGTATAAAACTGTTATGGAGTGTTACAAGGCAATATCTATAAATAATAAAATGTACATGCCCTTTGACCCAGCAATTCATCTTCTATAATTTCTTTAACAGATATAATTGCACATGTGTACAATAAACATATTTACAGAGATAGTCACTATTGTGTACATATAAGCCGAAAAGAATGGGAAAAAATCCAAATGCCCATCAATAACAGAATAATTAAATAAGTTCTAATACCCATAGAATAGAATAATAAGGAGCAAGGAAAGATATTGAGATGAATACATGTTTTGATCCTGGTATGGAATTATCTTTAAGGTATATTAAGTGCAAAAGGCAACAGAATCTTTTACACATCATTACATCTATATTTATGTGTAATGTGTAATGATTTATCTGGTTTTATGTACATTGATTATTTTTGGATGGATTCATGAGTGACTGGTGAAAGCACACCTCTGGAGAAGAATAATTGTCCACAGACAAGCATGACGTGAAGACTTTCCACCACATTCCATCTCAGATGGTCTGAATTTTGTACTGTGCATGTGTACATAAAATTAAAATTATACAATTCCACATATGAAAAAACCTATATGATAAACAAAATGGAGACATTTGTACCTGGTACTTTCAAATGTTTCAAATAAAAGAAAGCTTCTAAAACACCAGAGAACATTTGGACTTTAAAGCAGTTAGAAATCCTGTCAGTAGACTTTTTATAATGCAGAGGAAAGATAATTTCACTGTGTCTCTAACCAAATGCCGACCCATTGTGAAATATGTCACATCCATTTAATCAGTATGTATAGGATATTGGATCAGGCTTTAGGGATACAACAGTTAATAAGAATAGTCAAAATTTGCCCTCAAATAATATAGTCTAATGAAGGATACAAATAAGAAAAGAATGTTGTAATAAAAAAAATGTACTAAATTAGGAAAAGTACCAGGTATTATGAAGTACTTAAGAAAGTCACTCAACCTATGGACAGTCTGGGAGAGCTTTCTAAAGACAGTGATGAATTCTTGGTAGAGAGCAAAGCAGTGTAAGAGAATATAAGAATTTTAAAGGTGTGGAAAAAAAACTCAGTTTGTTTCGAATACAAACTATAACTAAAGATTGACAAAAGTTTAAGCTAGAAAATAAGCAGTATGGCCCCATATTGCAGCATTGTGGTAAGGACCAACAAAGACAAGAGAAAGTCATTTAAGGCTTTACACAAATATGTTCAGATTTTTTTTTTTTTTGGTATTTTGATTCACTCTTGCTGCAATTGGAAAATGGATTGAGAATACAACTTAGGGGAATACAGGTATTAAATATCCTAAAAATATGTTCTGCTGGGGAAACCAATAATTATGTTTGACAATATGGAATAAATATTTTAGATGCATAGCATAGCAAGAACTATGAATGAATATACAAAATCTTAAATATCCAAAATAAAGATAGTAAGCTTAAAAAATCCAGGTATCTGATGTTTATAAAAGACACAAAAATAATCAAATGTAATAAAATAAGCCAAAGAGATTTATTAAAAGAATACTAAGAATTTGGTTACCTATATTAATCTCACAAACAATAAACTTTAAGAAAACATGAGTATGAACAAACATACAAATTATCAGAGAGATATAACTAAATTTCTGTATATCAATTAAAATTGTCTTGACACATATATGGGGCACCTGGGTGGCTCAGTGGGTTGAGTGTCCGACTCTTGATATCGGCTCAGGTCATGATCTCACAGTTTGTGAAATCGAGCCCTGTGTTGGGCTGACAGTGTAAAGCCTACTTAGGATTCTCTCTTTCCCACTTTCTTTGCCCCTCCCCAGCTTGCTCTCTCTCTCTATCTCTCTCTTTCTCTCAAAATAAATAAATAGACATTAAAAAAAATGTCTTAACATACATAAAACAAAAATGAACTTTACTACAAGGAGAGATTAAAAAATCCATAAGGAATGACTACAGTATAACTTAACATTCCTATCCCAGTAACTAATAGGTCAAGGGAACAAAAATGTTAAATGTACAAAAACTTTATCCATGTAATTAATTAACTTGAAAACTAACTTGTGTACGCATGAAAGGCTGCATCCAATACTAATAGAGTCCACATTGCTTTAGAGCACACAGGTAACATGAATAATTTAATTATATATATTTTTATCAAAGTATAATTAACATATAATATTATATTAGTTTCCAGTGTATAACATACTGATTCAAATATTTTATACATTATTTAAAATTTACCATGGTAAGTGTTGTCACCATCTGTCACTGAACAGCATTCTATCAATATTATTGACTATATTCCCTATGTTGTACTTTCCATCTTCATGATCTATTTATTTTATACTTGGAAGTTTGTACCTTTAAATCCTCTTTATCCAGTTCACACATATACCTACTCCCCTCCCCCTGGCAACCATAAGTTTGTTCTCTATATTTAAGAGTCTGTTTTTGCCTATTTATTTGTTTGTTTGTTTTGTTTCATAGTTTCCACATATAAGTGAAATCATATGGTATTTGTCTTTCTCTGTCTGACTTATTTCACTTAGCATAAGACCCTCTAGGTCCTTCTATATTGTTGCAAATGACAAGATCTCATTCCTTTTTATGGCTGAGTAATATATAAAATGGAATATTGTATATATACACACACACACACAATGGAATAAATATACATATATGTGTATACATATATATCTACACATATATATATGTATACACACACACATACACACACACACACACACAGATCTTATATTTAGTTGTAAATAAAATTTCAGGGAATTTCAAAATTATAATAATGTGATACAGACACTGCTCTTTGTTCATAATGCAATTTAGAATCAAACAATCAAAATGTTAATTTAAAAAATGTTAATTTAAAAGGTGAGTGGGGCGCCTGGATGGGTCAGTTGGTTAAGCGTCCGACTTTAGCTCAGGTCACGATCTCACGGTCCGTGAGTTCACGCCCCGCGTCGGGCTCTGGGACGATGGCTCAGAGCCTGGAGCCTGCTTCCGATTCTGTGTCTCCCTCTCTCTCTGCCCCTCCCCTGTTCATGCTCTGTCTCTCTCTGTCTCAAAAATAAATAAACGTTAAAAGGTGAGTGAAAATTAGAAAGTACATTTTCAAATATTTCAAGGGTCAAAGAAAAAGTAATAAACATATACAACCGAACAAAATTTTAAATACCGCTATATATCAAAGTGGCATACATTTTACACAACACTTAGAAAGAAGTGAACCTACTTACTTTTCTAAGAAAATCTGAGCAACTTGTAAATAATGAGCTAAGCATTCCGTATAAGAATGTCGATAATGAACAAATAATTAAAACTAAAAAAAGAAAGGTAAAAATAATTGAAATATAAATATAATATTCAATATATAAAAACTTAGAAGAGATAATAAGGGGGAATTAATAAAGCAACCCATTGCTTCTTTGAAAAGATATACACATAGCTTAGGCAAAATTAATTACGAGAAAAGAAAACAATATTTGAAAAGGGGGTTATGAGTTTAGCTATAACAGATTTAATAAAAATATAGTAATACAGTATTCTAACAAAAAATATTATGAATAAATTTATGATAAAACATTTAAAATTCTGTATAAAAATAGCAATTGTCTGGAGTTGTATACTGTCCAAACTGCCTGAAGAAAAAACAGAAATTCTCAATTGTCATTAAGAAATGTACTTATTTGTTAAAGATCATGCCACAACATAACTACCAGTATGAGACAGTCTTATGGCTTAGGCCTACAAAACAAGTATAGAGAATCCAATTTTATACAAATAGAATAACTTTCTTACAAAGTTAGGCATGTAACACAGCATATCATGTATTTACATGGGAGAAATTCTATAGTCATATAAAATATTTTACTCAAATCTTCATTGCAGTTTTTTTAAATGATTAAAAACTGGAAACAACTCAGATATCCGCCAACTGAAAAATGGATAAAGGGTTGTGGAATAATCATACCACGGTGTACTATTCAGCAATATAAAGTAATGATACATTCAACAGCATGGATGTATCTCAATAGCATAAGCAAAAAGCCAGAGGGAAAAAAAAAGCTACATACTGTATGATATCCTTTGTATGAAATTTTGGAAGAGATGAAACTATTGTGTCCAAGACATAATCATGGTCAAGTGCTTAATATTGGGAGAGTAATTAACTGACAAGGGAAATGAGGAAATTTTTTATTAATGGAGGCTTTTATATCATGATTGTGTAGCCATTACATGACTCTACACATTTGTCAAAATCCACCTAATTGCACATCTAAAATTGTTGAATTTTTGTATGTAAATCATATCTCAAAAAAGCTTATTTTTTTAAAAAAATCTCAATTTTGAAGAGTGACAGTATTATTTGATTCATTGTAATATGATTGAACTGGAGAAAATTTTCCTATTTCATTTAATTATTCAATTCTTTAAGACTTTAATAAATAAGAATTTACAAAGAGTCCTATAAACTTGAGAAACAATACAAATAAATATATAAAATTGTTAATATTTAAAATAATAGAGCTAACATATAACAGTATTGAAAACTCCAGCAGCTTTTAATGAAGGTTAAAAAGTTGCTAATTGGGTGAATTTTGAGAAAAAGATCCACAAAGGGTCATGGGAATCATAGGTCAATGAACTTTAAATGGATTTATTCATGAAGGAAAATACATTTTAAATGAAACTAAAAAATATATAGTCACTTCTCAGCTATCTACATTAATGGAGAAGAAAATAGCTTGTACTTACTCAATAATTGATTATTCTTTGGTAATAAATGGCATCATGTTGACTCTGTGGTCAGCACCAACAACTTCTACGTGGCCAATTAAATTTAAATGTGATAAATCACATTTAATAAAAAATAGAAGTGTCTCTGTATTTACTTTTCTACAAATAATCTCCAAAGATAATAAGCAAATCCCAGTGAATGCAGATATACTTGTATGATACCCACCAACCACTCATAATTTATTGACAAGGCACCTACTTTCGTTAGCATTTTTGAAACAAATCTGTCATCAAATTTTTCTATTAGAGAATTCCACAAATTAAATGACTTATTGTGATGGTCTCTACCTGCCAAAATTAAGTTAAAAGTCGAGAATATATAAATTACATGGCCTTTTTGCACATTTACACTGAGCACTTTTGAACACTTAAACTCTATTCTAGGCATTGAAGTAATCATGTAAGGAGGTTGTCCAAAATGTATAATCTCAAGGAGACTCAAGGAGTTTAAATATTAGTTAGAATGGAAAAAGTAAAAGTAAATCAAAAGTAAATAAATCCTGATATTGATAGGCACTCTCAACAGCATAAAAATAGTTAATGTGATACATCAGTACTTTTCAAATTTTTTGTAATTTGGAGGTTTTCTCCAAGTGACTCCAGGCCAATAGTTTTATTTAATACAACACTAATGTTATAGCAATACTCAAATTGCTATAAAATTTGCTCAGCACATATTCTGTACTTTCTGTATTTATCTTGGTATTGCCTGGATATACACAGTTCTTGGACCAGCACTAGATGGTGGACATGCTTTTGAACACCACAAAGAAGATAACTGAGGAGGAAGCATTTTGTTGAGGAAACAAAGGAAAGGCACTCTGAGGAGATACATTAGAGTGAGTGTAATAGACTCGGGGTCTAAAGTTCTCTCTTGTCTAGCAAGAGAGCAGGAGGCAGGATGAAAAGTGAGAGATGGCTAATGTCCGGGACAAGACAAGAGCCCCAAGTAAGGGTCCTTGCCCCATTTTTTATTAGGATCAGAAGGCTTACAAACATGGCGATGGATGTGCACAAAGACAATAAATCTGTGAACATTAACTTGCGGACATGAGGGAAATGGGGTCTTGAGGATATTTGGGGTTAGGGGTTTGGGTCAATATAAAACAAAATCCGGGTGCCAGGCAGTCAGGAGGAAGGTTGTTTACAGCGGATATGAGTCAGCACCTCTGTTTATCTTAGCTAACCTAGGGGATGAGACAGATAGGGGACATAACTCAGGGTTAATAAGGCACCTTTTCTTTGGTTAACCATCTCCGTCTGGGCTGCTTTGCCTGCAGCGCACCAGTCCATAGTCCAGTTCACCAATTTACCTAACCTGGCCCTATTCTCCTGTGAAAGCAATTTTTCTGCTATAGTTCTAAATTGGGGGTGCTTCCACCCTGAATATCTAATCTTGTTTATTTCATATACCTATGTATTTGACACCTTTGCACCGTTCCGATTTTAGGCCTTTGTCTCTCCCTCTCTATTCTGGGGGCTCTGCACCCCTTCTCTATTTTGGGGTGCCAATCCGGTTTACCCAAACTTGGGTGTGAGCATGTTATGACTTTGTATTTCTTTATGCCTTGTTAACCCATTGGTGTAAGCCTGGGGGATTCCTAAACTTACCCCCACAAGTGAGGATAATGAAAAGGGACAGATATACACTATCTATAGACAGACATTAGAAATTTCAGGTAAAGAGAATGGGTTGTGGACATATTTAAGGTGTCTAAGAAAGTGAGAGGCCAGTACAGCCAAAGCATGTGAAACAAAACAGAGAGAGGACTAGAAATTTAAGAATTTGGGGGGTGCCTAGGTGCCTTAGTCGGTTAAGTGTCTGACTTCCACTCATGTCACGAACTTGTTTTCCTGAATTTGAGCCCCGCATAGGGCTCTGTGTCTCCTTCTGTCTCTGTCCCTCCCCTGCTCGCACTCTTATTCAAAAATAAAGATTTAAAAAAGCATTTTAAAAAAAGAAATTTAAGAATTGGGAAAGGCCATTCTTGGACAGTCTTATGACCAAATTTGGAAGTTTAGTTTTTATTTTAAACTAGCATTTTATTGTCTCCATAATTTATAATAATATACTAGAAACTGAAGAAAAGTTGCATATAGTCTTTACTGGTGAAAGAGCTTGTCTTTGGAGTAAAACAGAGATCAGATCACATCTGGGTCTGCTAATCACTTTTGATGAAAAGATAAGCAAATTATTTAATTTACATGAGTCTCACGTTCTAAATCTGCAAAATAGAATCATTATTTTCTCACAGGTGGTTGTGTAATTAAAAGATATATGGTATATTAAAGACATCTAGATGTCGGGCATATAGAAGATTCCCAATATTAAGAATTATTGCTCCTCTTTTTTCCCCATATATCACATCCCTAATATAAAATTTAACTATGTAATTTACATAATTCTGATTATAAGATGATTTGTTTTGGGTTAACAACTGAGTTAGTGGTTTAGAAGGTCAATTTATGAAAATTTTATAGCACATATTCATTCTGCAAGTACTTATTATTAAGGCATCTATGGTTTGCTAAGCACTGAGCACACATAATATCTAATAGGACAAATATATATACATATATACATCAAAAAATAAATAAAATATTTTCAAAGAAGCGTAATAAGGAAATAAAACTGGATGATGTGGTAGAACATGCCCTGGGTTTGGTAGTGGGAAACTACTTAAATTTCAGTCACTTCTGAGGACATGACATATGAGTTAGAAACTGCATGACAGCTTTCACCTTGCATTGTGATTCACAGTTTAGTGGTCCAAGCATTGGTGAGTTTCAGAAAATAGTAAGGTAAAGAGATGAGGTCTGAATGATGTAGAGTGTTGCTATGTGACAAACATGGCTTGAAGGAAGTCTGTACAGCAGAGAAAAAGAAAGAATGGATGAAAATGAGTTCAGGAAGTTAAGGATAAAGAAAAAACCACCATTAAAGAATGACTACAGGGGCGCCTGGGTGGCTCAGTCGGTTAAGCGGCCGACTTCAGCTCAGGTCATGATCTCGCTGTCTGTGGGTTTGAGCCCCGCGTCAGGCTCTGTGCTGACAGCTCAGAGCCCGGAGCCTGTTTCAGATTCTGTGTCTCCCTCTCTCTGACCCTCCCCCTTCATGCTCTGTCTCTCTGTCTCAAAAATAAATAAACGTTAAAAAAAAAAAAAAAAGAATGACTACATTTTGGACAAAAATTTTGGACAAGAAAAGGAAGTAAAAGAAAGAAAGAAAGAAAGAGAAAGAGAGGAAAGAAAGAAAGAAAAGAGAAAAAAAGAAAAGAAGAATAATGGTTTATCTAAAAAAAAAAACTTGATAAGATTTTCAGAAACTAGGCTAGGAATTTGGTGGTAAATTTTGAAAAACAGATGTAAGTCTATTCCTATATATGTAAGTCTATGTCTATGTTAGACAGGTATAGATCACATACATTTGATACATGATGGGAATATATGCATGATTAATATTATTGAGAAGAAAATAATACTAGGTATAAATAGTCCATTTTTAAACTTTACACATGCCTTTTTATTTTTATTGTTAAATTTATTTGACATCTGCTCACACATTTTTTAGTACTCTTAAACACAGTCCAGATTTGCACTGCGATGAGTTAGTCTTTCATTTTCAAAACTAAACGACCACATTTCAATTTATAAAGATATCTAAGTTGACATTTTAGACAATTCATAATATATCACATACAATGATACTGCATATTCAGAATACTATCAGAATTTTTTAATTCAATACCAAAGCAATAGGATAAAATTGATATCTTTGTGTAAAACAAAATATCACAGTATGAATTTACTATAGATCTAATACAGAAGTTCTGAACACAGTTATAAACAGAATCTCATGGAATTATTGGGGCTAATGTTGTAGTAGACAAGAATTCTGAGAATATAAAAAAAGAAGCTGAGAAATATAAATTATGAGAACTGAAAGGTTTAGAGAATTTTAGAGCCTAGCAGAAATGCCTCACTCTGGCAAATAAAAAAATTATATTAATGTTCCTCTAAAATAAACAGAATGGAATTTTTCAATTATCAGTGATATGTTTAAACAATATGTAAAAAGAACCTAACCTGAGTGGAGTTATGGACATAATGCTAAATCACATGTACTACATTCATTCTAGTCACCTGCCTGTTTTACAATGCTATAGGGTCATATAGTTTATAAAAATATAATATTGTAGATTGACAATTATTCTAATAATAATCTAATGCTTACTGTAAATGAAGCCATGCTCCCTTAATGAAAGACACTTCATGTAGATATATGAGATATCATGCTTCAATAGTTGTTCTATGTTGGGGGGAATAAGCTTAGGAATTCCCTGAGCCTGCACTGATGGGTTAACAAGGCATAAAGAATTACAAAGCCATAGGATGCTTACACCCAAGTTTGGGTAGACAAGATTAGATAAATAGGTGTAGAGAAGGCAGGGCAAAGTCCCCAGTATAGAGAAAGTGGGCCAAAGGCCCCAATACAGAACAAAGGTATATGAGGTAAACAAGATTAGGTATTCAGGGTGGAAATGCCCCCCAACTTAGTACTATGGCAGAAAGCTGCTTTCACAGGAAGGAAGGACCAAATGGGGTAAACAAGTAATTAGGGTGCAGGGTGAAGTTGCCCAGAGAGGAGCTAATTAATAAAAGAAAGTTGCCTTATTGACCCTGTGGTAGCATGTTCTGTGTTTCTTGTCCCCTAGACCAGTTTAGATAAACAGAGGTGGTGCCTCATGTCTGCTGTAAACAACCTTCCTCCTGGCACCAGGATTTTGTTTTGTATTGACCCAAACTCCTAACTCCGCATATCTTCAAAACTTCCTTTCCCTCACATCCATGAGTTAATGTTCACAGTTTCATTGTCCCTTTGTGCATGTCCATCACCATGTTTGTAACCCTTCTGATCCTAATAAAAACAGAGCAAGGACCTTTAATCGGGGCTCTTGTCTTCTCCTAGACATTAGCCATCTCTCGCATTTTAATCCTGTGTCCCGCTTTCTTGCTAGACAAGAAAGAACTCTAGGTCCAGAGTCTACTACCTTATGTAAGTACATATTTTCACATTTGTATATTATTTTTGTGTTTCTGGTTTTGTAACTTAATCTGGAATTTTCAATAATAGTATATACATGATAAAATAGTTGCACTTATTGTGTGCATGTGCAAACAGGCAAACACTGGCTACTTGTATGTGACACAAATCACTGCAGTTACTTTTCACAAGTCTCTGAAGTAGATTCTAATGACCCCATTTATCAAAGGGGAAAACAGAAGCTCAGAGCTGTCAATTGTCTTCCTCAAAGTTATACAATGAGCCACTATTCTGGACTCCGGCTGTCTGACTTCAGAACTACCACTCAGTAGGCACATGTGATGATACTCTAATAGTATTTACCACTCATATATGCCAACCAGTTCATTTCCTTAATGTTCTGCTTTCTATTTGTTTATTTTATTTAGTTTTGGGTCTTATGACTTATGAAAAATAAAGTCGAGGTTGGTGGATCTGACATCTCACTAGACATCTTTTTACCTTTTCATTAAAGGTTTTCCTGAACTGGTATATATGGGCAATCACCCAAATCAAAAGTTAATGGTTTTAGTAAATTCAGCTGAGAAAAATGTCTACCTGGGTTTTAAATGGAATTAATCATCAAGCTAGGTGTCTATGCACTGCACACACTTCCTTGGAAATGGTTGAAGTCTATGGAGAAGAGCTGTGTGACATAATATCATCTATCATGTCAGAACTCCTCATATTAAAAGTACATTTAGTGGCCACTATTATACAATGACTCAAAAATAATCAAAAAATATTTATAAAATAAATAAGGTATTAATTCCTCTCAACAATCTTAAAATATAGAGACAAACACACAAAAATATTGATAATGACCCAAGGGTTAACGCTAAAGAAAAAAATGCAAGATTATTTTGTAAGATCATACCTGATTAAAAGTTGAATTTATCATATAAAAGTCAAAGTTTTTGGTTCAAAGAGTATGTAATCACTATAAATGTAGGTATTCAATGTGGTTCTTATAAAGAAGGGACACATATAAGTTCAACCTTGAAAATTGCACATTATTTCTGCATCAATCAAAGTTGCAGTGGGAAACAAAAGGTATACTTATTTGGGTTAAAGAGAATCCAATAAAGTTATGATTTACAGAGCAATGGCTGGAATTTAAGAGAAAGCAGTGGTGAAGTACGGTGGAGAACCATTACCATTCCTAGTCCTAAAGAGGCAAGGGAACACATACTCCATCCCAGGGAGAGCATGAGCCACGGGTTTGCCAGATAGGAGTTCTGCCTTAGGTAAGTAACAGAGCAGGAGGAGGAAGGAGCTATACCTCACCACTCTACCCATGGCCTTTTTATCTCCAGCAGTGTGTCTCATTGACTGAACACACCTGGAAATCAGAGAGAAGCGCAAGTACTACACTCCCAACAAACCTGAAGGGCACAGTTTAGGGAAAACAAGGAAAGGGAAAAATAAGGTGGGGAAAATAACCAGCTCAGTTTTCCTGGTCAGAGAAGACCAATAATTTATTCCCAGCCTAGGAGGAGGGAGAAAATGGGAATACAAACACAGGAACAGGAAGTTGCCATGACTCATCCAAGAAGTATAAAATAGCTGACATAAAGATTATTGAGAATACAGAACAGAGTTAGAATGAGATTGTAGAAGGACCTAGACTATCAGTTGAAATTACTCCCATCATTGTGATTTAAGGACATAAATTTGCTTAAATAAGCAAAGTCTAATATAGACAAATCCAGATTATGGGTGACTAATTTTCCTACATACCTAGTTAATCCCTTCCACCCTCCCTCCCTTCCTTCTTCCTTCCTTCCTTCTTTCCTTTTCTTTCTACCTTCCTTTCTTCTTTCTTTTCTTTCTCTTCTCTTCTCTTCTCCTCTCCTCTCCTCTCCTCTCTCCTCATTTCGAACTGCTCTTGTTCCAAGTATTTCTGTTCTTAAATTTCTGTTTTGCCGATTGTTTCACCTTCTTTCTAGCTTCTCAAATCTTCTTCTTTTTTTTTTTTTTATTTTTAAATTTTTTTTTTCAACGTTTATTTATTTTTGGGACAGAGAGAGACAGAGCATGAACGGGGGAGGGGCAGAGAGAGAGGGAGACACAGAATCGGAAACAGGCTCCAGGCTCCGAGCCATCAGCCCAGAGCCTGACGCGGGGCTCGAACTCCCGGACCGTGAGATCGTGACCTGGCTGAAGTCGGAGGCTTAACCGACTGCGCCACCCAGGCGCCCCTCAAATCTTCTTCTTTGAGACCTAGTTTATTACTTGTAGGTAACACCTGTTCTAACACTTCCTTTTAGGTCTCTAACCCACAATGATTTTTCTGAGTTTCAATCGCGCTTGCAGTAAGAACCACACGATTTAATATTGATTGTTTTCTAAATGTTCTTAAGTATTCATTTTTTTCACTTCTGGATGAAAGTAAAGTGGAAACATAGATTCCCTCCTGTATTTGTATATGCCCTTTATAGCATGAAGCAGGATTCAAGCAGCATAATATAGTCAACATATAAATTCTAACAGAATTAGATACATTTAAATCAATGTTCTTAATTTCATTTAAGTCAAGGATACAATCTAATACTAACCTAGAATTTAGAGTTGTGTCAGAGTTCTGGCAGTTCTAGACAGAATCAGAGTTCTGAACATAATTCAACTCAACTCAAGGGGTACAGAGGATCTCAAAGAATGGAAACTTCAGGAAGCTAGTACTACCACTAGAGAAAGAGAAAAAGCAATGTTACCGGCTATCAGTCAGAGCTAGAAGCTTAGGGGGTAAGAAGAGCCTATGGGGAGTTCTCTAGACCATGGATGAAAACAAGAGTTTTAAAGAGAAAAGTATTTAAGACAAGAATGTGGGAAGTAAATAATCTATCCTCTCTTTCCTCCTATCCACATATCTCCTGCTTGTGCTTCCCCTTGTCTGAACCCAAACAGAATCCTGACAGAGAATCCTGGAATACAGGATTCTGGAGGTCAGTCTATAGGACACAAAGCAGAGAAGGAGAGAAGGGGATAACCCAGTAGTGAATAAACAGTACTACTGAAACTGAAAATAAACTTATTTTGTATAGTCAAATCATTTTCTATTTGTCTTTTCTCTTTCCTAAATATAATTAAATAAGGAAAGTATTAAAACTTTTTTGCTGACTAATTAGTTATATATCGAATCTACTTTCAAAGTGTAGAGCTTTACAACATCTTCACAAAGAAAACACTATAAATTACATAGATGGAATGCTTTAAGTGAGAAGTCTGTGCAGACTCAGATAAAAGTTAATGTGCATTTTGCATTTTAGTTTTGTTAGTAAGTGATATTAACCATGAGTGACTGACCACTCATATATTCTTCAAATAGACATATTCCAGATAAGACAGCTACCTCTTATCGTACCTTTTCTAGCCATGGTTATCTAGAGGAGGGAAGAAGAGCTGAGGTAAAATCAGTGAAAAAGAGACTGGCAGTGATGTATGCCCTAAGTCCTCATAGAAAGTGATCAGCTGAAAGAAACAGATCTGAAGTGTGTAGTTGAGTCATAAAAAAGGTAGAGATCTAAAATGAAAATCATGAGGGGCACCTGGGTGGCTCAGTCAGTTAAGCATCCAACTTTGGCTCACGTCATGATCTCACAGTTTGTGGGTTTGGGCCCCGCGTCGGGCTCTGTGCTGACAGCTCAGAGCATGGAGCCTGTTTCGGATTCTGTGTCTCCCTCTCTCTGCCCCTCCCCTGTTCACACTGTCTCTGTCTCTCTCAAAAATAAATAAACATTAAAAAAATTTTTTAAATATGAAAATCATGCACACTTGTCTACCTAAATTTCTGCTCTTCCTGTAGGCCACCTCTACTTTTAAGCCTACTTGTTTTACTTCATTACATTTTTTTACTCTCCAGATTCTGGGTTTTCTAACTTCCTAGGGTTCCTGCAAATATGTAAACTAACAATAAATGGCTCAACACTTGACATAGTTGATAGTATGTTCTTTGTAAAATGATTCCCTGGGGGACTCATATTGCATATAAAGTAAGAAAAGTGACTGTTAAGCATGATGATTGTAAATGATATTAATCTCAAGAACACATATTTAAGAAAAAAAAACCCTAAGCAAAACTAGATAATACTCTATCCTCTGACTATTGTTTGTCCAGTTCCTGTTAACTCTTTCAGTCAGTAATTTTTTTCCATTTTCACCCTCAAGTAATTCCCTCATATTGTCACATCGTCATGTCAATCAGCATGTCACAAGAGCACTTGTAAAAGATGCAAGATGGTGAGAAATATCTATGGAATAGAGGCAACATCTTGAAATAGTTAAGGAAACATTATTTGCTTAGCTATACTCGGATAAGTTTTCTGACCAGTAATTTATCTGTTGTATGTTGTTTATTTGGTTGCTAGTTAAAGGTGTTTGCTTTATTAGTTCTCTTTGTTAAGTTTCTTTATTTATTTTGAAACACAGAGAGAGTGAGCACATGTGCACAGGGGAGGCTCAGAGAGTGGGAGAGAGAGAATTCCAAGCAGGTTCTGCACTGCCAACACAGAACCCCACATGGAGCTTGAACCCACGAACTGTGAAATAATGACCTGAGCCCAAACCAAGAGCCAGATAGATGCTCAACCAAATGAACCACCCAGGTGCTCCTTGCTTTGTTAGTTCTAAGAGAAATATCATGCCCAAGACATTTCCATTTAACTAAATCTTAAATTACACATAAAAGATATCTTGATGCTCACAAATTAGCCCCAAATTCCTTTAAATTAAACCCAATTAATTTCCATATCAAAACGGAACCCCAAAGACAGTAATAATATCTTATATATTCATAGCTCCTTGTAGTTTCCAAAGCACTCTTACAGGCATTGTCTGACTTGAGCCTAACAATGTATTTATAAAGTATGAATTACTATTTCTAGTACAAAGATAAGGAAATGAAGGTTAAGAAAAATGAAATGATTTTCTTGAGCAGTCTGGACCTCCTTCAACAGTATTATTATTGGCAGAACTGATAAAAATTTCCAATGCCTAACACAGAGTCGTCTACACTACTGGTGTCTAAATTTTTATTTCAGGCTATAAGAGTAAAGTTTGCTGACCTGTTATTCAATGTATTCAAAATACTATTCCCAAAGTTTCTTAGAGAAGATACATGTTACAGACTACAATTAAAATGTATTTCTTGGCATATAATGGAAACCAGAGATTTCTAAAAATCTTCTTTTTTAGAAATTATGTTTTACATGTTTTTTTTCTTTTTTTCATTGAGATATAGTTGACATACAACACTATATTAGTTTCAGGTGCGCAACATGAATCAATACTTGTATATATTGCAAAATGATCAAACAATAAGTTTCGTTACATCTGTTACAATACAAAGTTACAGAATTTATTTTTTGTGATAAGAACTTCTGATCTACTCTATTAGCAACTTTAAAATTTGCAATATAGTATTATTAACTATAGTCTCCATGCTGTATATCATATCCCCATGACTTACTTACTTTAAAACTGGAAGTTTATGACTTTTGACTCCTTTCACCCATTTGGCCCACCTCCCACGTCTGGTAACCATGAATCTGTTTTTTTGTATCTGTGAGCTTGTGTTTTGGGTTTGGGTTTTGGGTTTTTATATATAATGAGATCATATGGTATTTTTCTTTTTTTGTCTGATTTATTTCACTTTCACTTAGCATAATGCCCTCAAGTTTTATCGATATTGTCGCAAATGGCAAGGGGTCATTCTTTTTTGTGGCTGAAAAGTATTCCAGTGCGTGTGTGTGTGTGTGTGTGTGCCATATCTTCTTTATCCATTCATCCATTGATGAACACTTAGGTTGTTTCCATATCTTGGCTATTGTAAATAATACTGGAATGAATATGTAGGTGCTTATATCTTTTTGAGTTGGTGTTTTCATTTTGTTTGCTGGATCATATGGTAGTGCTATTTTTGAGGACATTCCATATGGTTTTCATAGTAACTACACCAATTTACATTTCTACCAGCAGTTCACAATGTTTCCTATTTCTCCACATCCTCACCAATACTTTCTATTTCTTCATTTGATAATAGCCATTCTGATAGGTGTGAAGTGTTATCTCAGTGTGGTTTTAATTTGCATTTCCCTGAAGATTAGTGATATTGATCTTTTCAAGTATCTGTTGGCCATATGTATGTCTTTAGGAAAATGTCTATTCTTCTCCTCTGACCATTTTTAAATTTGATTGTTTGTTTTTTGCTATTGAGTTGTATATGTTCTTTATACATTTTAGATATTGACCCTTCATCAAATGTATGAGTTGCTAATATTTTTTCCCATTCAGTAGGTTGCCTTTTCATTTTATTAATGGTTTCCCTTGATGTGCAGAAGCTTTTAGTTTGATGTAGTCTCACTTGTTTATTTTTGCTTTTGTTGTCATAACTAGTTATTTTATTAGGATAAAATCAGAAAAAGTTTAAAAATTATTTTAAATCAGAACGTCACATATGATGTAGTTCTCTTTGAAGAACATGAATTAAGTTCTTATAAACTAAACATTTCTTCTTTATAAAATACTGAGTAAATGACATCTCATATATTGTCTTAGATCAGCATTTCTCCACCCACATTTAGCAGATCTTTTTTCAGAGGGATGAAATTAGTATTGTAGGGAGGTGGGGGAAGACAGCTTGTAAAGAAATTTGTGGAATTGTGGGTCTTCTGAAATGCTAAAGTGTACTCTAGATCTCTTAAAAGGAGTAATACACTAAAATATTTGGCCAAGAAATTCTTTTTCTGAGTATTTTTAAGGACTAGTTCTATGTATCACATCTTTAAAATTGTATTGTGAATGGTATCTCCTCTAGGTTTTTTTTTTTTTTCCTGAATGTCACAATTTCTGATGCATGAAATGGGCAAAATAGAGTAACATTTATTATAAGAATGTTGCTTTAAAGGAAACTATTTCTGCCTGGATGTATGAGTGGTACTTCCAATTTAAAATCAACATTTCCTTTTGCAATATGCATAATATATATCACTATAAAATGGTACTTATCAATTATTAATGCAATTATTAATGCAATTAAATGTCCCTAAGTTTCTATTTGAGAGTAGACACTTACATATATATATATATATGTATACACACACATATATATATATGTGGACAAATATATATATTTAAACAAATACATGTTTTAAAGTTATTTTTTGTTTTTTATTTTTACTTTTTTATTTTTCAACAATTTTACTACCTTTTTTGAGATATACTTGACATATAACATTGTGTAAGTTTAAGATGTCCGTAATGATTTTATGTATGTATATGTTGTAAAATGATTACCTGAATAAGGTTAGCTGACACATCCATTACCTCACATAATTTTCTTTTTTGTGTGAGAACATTTAAGATCTACTCTCTTAGCAACTTTCAAGTACGTAATACAATATTGTTAACTATAGACACTGCTGTACATTAAAAGTTCGGAACATACTCACCTTATAAATGGTAGTTAGGACCCTTTGATCAGTATCTCCCATTTCACCAAACCCCTAGCTCCTGACAACCACTATTTTACTGTGTCTATGAGTTCAGCTTTTTTAGATTGTACATATAAGTGAAATCATGCAATATTTGTCTTTCTCTGTCTGTCTTATTTTAGATTGTATAATGCCTCTAGGTCCTAACATGTCTTCACAAATGGCAGGATTTTCGTCATTTTTATTCCTATAAAAATTCTTATAAAAATAGAAATTTATATATATATATATATATTACATTATATATATGATATATTCCATTACATTACACCACATTTTCTTTATCCATTCATCCATCAGTGAACATGATGCTTCAATGAACATGAAGAAGCAGCATCCCTTTGAGATAGGTTTTATTTATTTATTTATTTATTTATTTATTTATTTATTTTTGAGAGAGAGAGAGACAGAGAGTGAGAAGGGATGGGCAGAGAGGGAGAGAGAGACACACACAGAATCCAAAGTAGACTCCAGGCTCTGAGCTGTCAGCACAGAACCCAACGTGGGGCTCAAACCCACAAACCACAGGATCATGACCTGAGTCAAAGTCAGATGCTTAACCCACTGAGCCACCCAGGTGCCCCTCTTTGAGATAGTTTTTAATTTCCCTATAAAATACACCTAGAAGTAAAATTGTTAGAGCATTTGGTAGTTCTGTAGTTTTCATTTTTTGAAGATCCTCCATACTGTTTTCCATAGCGGTTGTACCAATGGTAGTCGTGGCTATACTAATTTGCTTAATATATTTAGGTGCTTGAATATTGGGTCCATATATATCTACCTTTAATTGTTATATCCTCTTGATGAATTAAACCATTTATCATTTTATTATGACCCTCTTTGTCTAATGTTACAGTTTTGACTTAAATATTTTATCTGCTATAACTACCCCTCTTCTCTTTCGGTTTTCATTTTGCATGGAGTATCTTTTCCTATCCCCTCACTTTCAGTCTATGTTTGTCCTTAAAACTAGTGTGTCTTTTATAAGGCACACCAATAGGTGTTGAATTCCCTCAGCTCTTGTTTGTTTGGGAAAGAGTTTATCTGTCTATTTCTGAAGGATAACTCTGATAGGTAAAGTATTCTTGGTTGTCAGTTTTTTCTTTTTCTTTTTCTTTTTCTTTTTTTTGTTTTAAGGCTTTGAATGTATCACACCATTC
Organism: Lynx rufus; assembly: GCF_022079265.1. Lineage (NCBI taxonomy): Eukaryota > Metazoa > Chordata > Mammalia > Carnivora > Felidae > Lynx > Lynx rufus. Next base: position 11,557,808 of record NW_025814837.1, on the reverse strand, counting down.
TTTCCTGGCCTGCAGAGCTTCTGCTAAGAATCTAATGATAGCCTCATGGGGATCCCCTTATATATAAGAGTTTTTTTCTTTCTGCTTTAAATATTCTCCTTGTCTTTGATTTCAGACTTATAGTTTTACTATAATTCTTGAAAAAGATTATTTTGGTTAGAAATTTGGGGTTGGGGGTGCTATGAACTCATGAATTTGGATGTTTAAATCTCTCCCCAGATTTGGGAAGTTCTCAGCTATTATTCCTTTAAATTAGCTAGCATCCTCTTTCTCTCTCTCTTCTCCTTTGTGACTCAAATAATATGTAATTTTTTTTTTTTGGTGTATCCTATTACTAAAGTAGGCTTTCTTCACTCTTCTTCATTTCTTTTGTCTTTGTTTTCCTGTGATTGGATAAATTCAAATGATGTGTCTTCACAGATTTCTTACTCTTTTTGATCCAGTTCTCCCTCTTTTTGATATCAGTGCTCCCTCGTACACTTTTTTCTATCATTTCAATCGTAGTATTCTTTAGCACCAGAATATCTGTTTGGTTCTTTTATATTTCTAATCTCTCTGTTAAACCTCTCATGAATTGTTTTCCTGATTTCATCAAACTATTTTTCTATCTTTTCTATAGTTTACTGAACTTTCTTAAAACACATTTTTTTTTTTTTTTTGAAAAATCACAGATCCAAATTTCTTGGTATCTGTTACTGGAAAACTATTATGTTCTTTGATTTTTCTTGCTGGGTAATGCTAAATGCTCAAATTTGTGTACTTTCTTCCAATCTTGCACAGTGGGCCAACTGTGCTCACAGTTGGTCCAACTATGCAGATTACTGTGTTATCTGCAAAGTCATGCTTTCACCACCATTGGGGGTACATGTGGTGAGATAACCATGGGCTACTGTGTACATGTGTGTGCTAAGGCATATGAAGCAATAGGGATGCCCTTGGAATAGTTGGTAGGAGGGAATCATAGACAAGGCATCTGTAGTAGCTTGTAGGCAGGCTACCTAATGGAATTCCCAAAGTGGTTAATAGGATCCATGTACTTTTGATGCACTCAAAGAGTCCTAATTGCTGTTCTCCCAACTACTCCTTGCCCCACAGTTGTGAATCATGCCTTAGCATTTTGGATGGGAAAGGAAAGAAGTCAGTCTCTTTGGCAGCATCCCATATAGCTGAGGATGCTAGATACTCACTCACATGCTTTCACTTTCTCCCATAAGAGAAATCACAAGCCAAGAAGGTCTCTCTTGCCCCTGAGCTATGCTGCCTTGGAGAAGGAGTGACCCAGGTAAAATAGAACCATTTTCTTACCCTCTTCAGTATGTCAGTGTCAGATTGGTTTTGCTCCAAAATTGTGCTGGACTTTCTCTGGATTCCGGAACTTTCTCAAAGATGCTTTCCTCCATGAGTAGTTGTCAAAATTGGTGCTCTTTGGAAGAATAATGGTAGAAAACTCCTATTTCCTCATTTTGATGATTTTTTTTCTATTTTTATTGGTCCAAATATTCATTTTTGTCAGGCAATACAATCAGTGAGAGTAAAATTTTCTGACTCTGAAGTATCAGTTTCTTAGCAACCACACAGAGAAAGACTCTTTTGATATCCACTGAAATGTGCATCAATAGCTTGAAGTTTTTTAAAGCACTGATAATGCATGACAAATATTATTAAAATTTGTGTTTTGCACACACAAAATTATTAAAATTTGTGTTTTGCAATGTAATGATTATCTATACAACAAACAAATCTTTTGTCATAATGGAATGCTTTCTTTTCTGAAGTTGATTTATTTCTGATCCAGTGCTGCTTCATTTCTGATTGATGCCAAATCCAAACAGTTTTGAAAAATATTTGGGATTTCTCCTATAGCCTTTTAAAATGCATATCTTTGCCACACTTTGAGACTATGAAACTTGAAGACTCAATCCTGAGGGCCTATATTTTCTAGAATTTCCCTAACTTACATTAAGAAACTAGCTTCACACTGCATCAGAAACCATTTTTTTTTTGTTTTTGTTTTTTGCATATAATATTCAATAAAAAATGGTCAAAGTGAGGAAGAATAAACTACCCATTTCCCCAAGTTTCCTGGAAGATGAAAAGGATTGTTAGGCATTTTCATAAAAGAGATAAAGTGTGACTATTGATTTGTAAACATCAGAAAAAGAGAAGGAATATGAAAAACAAAACAAACCAAACAAAAGCCCAACTAAGGTATAGCTCCTTGAAGTTGTTGCAATGTTTGCTAGAATTTACTTCTAAACACTGAATGATAAGGTTGTTTTCAATCTGAGCAGAGTAGAAACTGGCTGAATGAAGCTAGTACATCACTTCCACTTTGCATATTTTCATAATATTTTAAGGAACGTAGAAATGGCTCTTCACATCATAATATTGCCAGTTCTAAGAAAGCACTTGTTCCTGAAGCACTGTTTCTCTATCAGTTAAGTAGTTTGTTACCATTTCCATCTTCATCCCCAACTATCACCCTTGAATACACACTACACTAATGATGTGTTAAAGAAAAAAACAATTGTAGAACAGCTTGATAAAAATGGCTATTTTGCCCTAATATTCTTTCCTTTTTCCTTGAATTCTTTGAATAATATTAATCCCCCCACCTTTTAAAAAATTCTGCATGAGATTAATACTACTCAGTATATAGATTATATTTTCCAGACACTTGCAGCTAAATAAGGCCATCTGACTAAATTCTGGCCAGTGAGATAAGTAGAAGTTTGTTTGGCAGTGACTACAGTATCCTCTATGAAAGATCATTTCTGTGCACACTTTGTCCCTGTCCTAAGTCATCTTTTTCATCTTGCTGCCTAGAATGCAACTGCTACCATCTCAAACCATGACAATATAGCCACTCCCTAGAGACTGAGGAATCTGAGCCCTGAAAAGCAAGTACAACAGTACTTCCCCTCTAATCCTGCCAGGTTGGCCTCTGGGATTTGGGGTAAATGGGAAGAAACTTCTAAATTGCTTAAGTCAGTGTCATTTTGGTTGAATTTAAGACCAATAAATATTTCGTTGACTGAAAACAGGACTCTTCTCATTTTAGAATTTACAAATGTAGGCTCAGTGGGAATGTTTAATGAGTATGGTAGTGAAGACTCAGATTATGAAAGCTGAGTTGTTCATTATCCTTGTCATGCCAGGGAACCCTTGTAGCCAAATGTTATCTATTGCAATTTTGAGGCCAGATCATTTGCTAATCCAGAGGAAATGGTATTCCTACTGTTTCAGAAAATACGGTTACTGCTTTAAAAATGCTTGAAAAGATGAACTAGGTCAGAGCAATTCAGAACCACAAGCAGGGTAGAAAGAGGATTAGATGTGCTATAGGAAGCACTTTCTGTCCTGGCCAGGAATGGAAATTGACAGGATGATCCATAATTTCAGCCTTGAATGATTGAAAAAAACCAACTGCTTTTGCACCAAAAACTGGACCAGTTAAGTAGTAGCTTGAAAATGATAGACCTAACAAGAATAAATACTGATGTTCTTTCCCACAAAGGTTGCAAGTCTAATGGCAGATTTGTGTCAGGAGTGTTGTTTCCCTTTTCTATGATGTTATTTCAGATAGTGTCAATATAACCAGCACTAATTGAGAGGATTGAGGATGGATAAAGTTCTTTACCAAAACACCAGAGACTTCAGGGTTAAAGATGAGATATAAACAAGATATTCTACTAAGGGAACATGGATATGAAATTGACTAGAAACAATACATAAGAAGCTCAGAGCTGTTGAATAGATTACATTGCTACAGAAAACAAGACACAGACTGGACTGCAGAAAAGTCAGTAGATTTTCTACTCAAGAGCCATTTCAGGACTCACAAATCCAGACCAAAAGAAGGTGGGCTCTTAAATCTGTATAGTCACCAAAAAGTACATGTTTTCTGATGCTCATCGTAGATGTGGCTATGAAGAACAAAAAAATAATGAAGCACCACTCTGAAGACATAGAAAATAATTTAAAAAAAAAAGAAAAAGTAGATTCTCCCGAGAGAATATAATCAGGGTTGCCAGATGTGCTAATATAGGAATTTTCACCTCTGTCAGAGACAAAACTGTTCATTATCCCTGCCTCATGGAATTATATTGCTACTATAGCTTAGTGATGGCTGTATGTTTTTACTGTGGTTTTCTACCTGTATGTCAACATTGTAAATGTATACCTGATGGAGAAGACTACCACACATTGAGAGATACTGGACTTTGAACTGTCTGCAGAGGCTGGAGGAGAGTTTAGGATTTTTCACTCTTGGGAAGAAGGTGAAATTTCTTTATTTCACCTACTAGTAAAAATAGTAAACGTGACTATTCAGGAGGCCAAAGAGGATGACAGGAACAATGACTGATATCTAATCCTCAGATATTAATCTCTCCCTTTTTTTGGTAACAGAATTTACAACAGGGTGCCTTTCTCAGCATTGCTTTTAGTTAGGTGTGTTTATATAACCAAGTTCTCTGAAATAAGATGTAAGCAGATGGGCATGCCCTAAAGAATCAGCTACACTGTATCTCTTGCTTGCTTGCTTGCTTGCTTGCTTTTTGTCTCCTTCCTTGTGGCTGAAAGGGAGATATCCTAAATGGGCCTGAAGCATCATCCTTGGCACATGAAATGATATTGAGATGTAGGCCACACACACATCAATATAAAAGATGCACAGACCCATGACATTATAGCCTCACATATCCGGCACGGAACACTTATATTCAATATTTGGCATAAGAGAAAATTAAATGTTTAACCACCTAAACCACTGCCATTTGGGTTTTTTTTTTTTTTATTACTCATAGCCAAATGTAATACAATAACTACTTTAATTCAAAATTTAGCAAATATACATGAAATGTGACTTAATTAGCCATCTTTAAGGAATAGAAAACCAGAGTAACAGTATATTAATTATAAAAAGAGTTTACTTTCTTTATGTAACAAATCCTAGTAGGAGCGATTGGTTTACACTCAGCAAGACCAAGATCCTATCAAGGACCTACCGCTCTGCCTTTATTTCTGCTCCTTTATCCTCAATACGTTGACATATTAACTTATTTTTGTATTTATGGTTATAGGAAGGCTACTTCAGTTCCAGATCTCATGCTTCTTTTGAGGCAGAAAGGAAGGTTTTTTTATCCTCCTTTGGTTTAGACATTAGTCTTCTTTTGTCTTTCATCAAGAAAGCAGCATAGCAGAAAGCTTTTCATGAGATTTCATCATTCTGAACTGAGTGTCACCATCACCCTAGGAGGTACAGACAATGGAAAAAGTGTGGAGCTCTAGCTTTCACAGTGGGTGGAATTGAGATAAAAGGAGCTTGGGAGTGTTTGCTCCTTCTATGTGCCAGTTTATTTCCAATATAATAGCCCTCCATCTCCAACTAAAAGAGGAATGTGGTACATGTACTGTGGACTTTGCTCAGATTTATTGCATAACTTCTAAGAAGTAAATTAACTGATTTCACAAAGTGGCATATTCAAAATATGTAGTATACATATGGTTAGTTAAATGTAGAAAAATAAAAATACAAAGAATGAAAATATTTTATAATTCAAAGACAAATCATCATAGCTTTATGGAAGAGTTCAAACTAAGTGGCACTATACAATAATAGACCAGTTCATTTATGCAGAATAAAGTAGAAATTATATAACAGTAAATGTAATATTCTCATCAATTATATTAAAGTGTTAACCAATATTGCCAATGTAACTATGGGCAGATGACTCTCCGATAGGTTTTAAGCTTTAACAACATGTTTTTGCTTTGTTCTAAGAGGAGTTGTTAATTTCATATGAAAAACATGCAAGCCTTTTCAGTGACACTCGTGTTTATCCATAAGACTGTTTTCTAAGGAAATATTTTCCATTTTTAGCTATTCATTGAGTGTTAGAAATTCACTCTTTCTTTCATTATCCTTGTGAGATCAAAGACTTGTATAGTTTCTCAGGTTAGATTGGATACATTCTGATTTGGTTTAGTAACAAGAGACATTTCTAGGTGTAACAAAAATTCAGGAAGACTTCAAACATTTCATGCCCACATTTATTGAAAATTTATACTTGTTTTGTTATATAAATCTTTAAAAAAGTCTTTAGTAAACATTATTTTGATCATAGTTGCCTAACAGATGGCATTGATGGTGGTTAGGATATCCTCATATCAGCATAGATAATCCATAGGAAATATGGGTTCTGGTGTGTAAGATGAATGGAATAGAGAAACAACTATTGTGCTAACAATTCGTTCATATTTTCCTATCAGAAGTCTCCTCTTATTTTTTTCTTTGTATGATTGTATTTATAATGTATGTGGACAGATATGTATGTGCAAGGTATTAGTTTTCATCAAAAATGAGCGCTGAAAGGTCATGGTCTCACAGTTAATGGGTTCAAGCCCCTTATTGGGCTCTGTGCTGTGTGTTTCAGATTCTGTGTATCCCTCTCTCTCTCTGCCCCTCCCCAGCTTGTACTCTCTCTCTCTCTCAAAAATAAATAAACATTAAAAAAAAGTTTTAAAGTGACCCCTGAGCATTTTACTCTGCTTTCCAATCTTTATTGATTGAGCAAGAAAACAAAGTTGTGGCTGGAAAAAGGACCAGTGTTCCTTGAATTTCTTCCCCTACTGCTAGTGGGAGAAGCCAGATTTTGCTAACACTGAAAAGGATGCCTAGTATTAGGTATTCATAAAATGTCATTTAAATATTACTGTCTACATAAGATGTTTCTGTCCACTACAAGGTCCACTACAGCCAAAAAGAGGTTGTTTTGCTATGCTTTTTGATTTTCATCTGGTAAAATTAGTCAAACAAATATCCAATGACAAATATTCATTCTTTCTCTACCATAGCTTTGAAGCAATGAAACAAACAAAAAGATCCAAAGAAGAAACAGGAGATTTGTTTAAACTAATTGGTTGACTCTTGCCATGCCATTAAATGTTGAAGTTATTGAATAGAGATTTTGCATTTCCTTTGTTACACTGTTTATTAAAAGACAGGCAACGCCCTCCTGCAATTGCCCTTTGGCCATTCTCACCCCAGTCCCATCTTTAATAATTACCATAACAATCCAGGGAATTTAGAAGTAAATAGGGTGTCTCCCCTACCCAGCCAACACCAGTAGTGTTTTGAAAAGATCACAGTTCAGGAGAATAATGGAGCTGACTTTTGCTTGTCCATCACCTTATTAATAGGAGATGTCTAGAACCATCTAGCTGCAACACGTACAGGATAACATGAACCTTAAGCTCTTGGTCCAATGTAGACACACGAAAACAGTCAAAGAGACTTGGAACTATCCCAGCATTAACATAGAAGCAGCCCATGGAACTACATGTAAATATATATAAGGTTAGCTTGAATTGTAACATGGAAGTTTTGTTGCTTTGTTTTTGAATTTTCTAACACCCTAAGGGATCATGGGACAAAAGTATAACTGTCTATTTTGCCTCAAGCTGAGTAATAGCTCATTTTGTTACAAATGCAATTTTTCTTCCATGAAGTATTGTTCATGACTATATACCCACAAATACAAATGCTCTGTAATCTTGAAATTCTCCTGGTTCCAGTCAATGTATTTTTCCTAAACTAATATTTCCAGAAGACCTCCTAAATCTTTACAAATGGTTATACAATATTTTATGCTTTCACATTGTGTAAATTCTAGTCCCTTTAGAAAAAAATAAAAGACTCTTTGCAGTTCACCTGTGTAACTAGAAGAATAAGGTACTAAAAACATATATGACAGAGTAATTCCTTTGAATCAGCCATTTAATAATAATTTTTCCATAAATTTCAATTGTATATAATGTCATTATTTTCTACTCCTCCAAGGTTAAACATTTGTTTTCCCTATAAAAATAAGGGGATATCAGAGTAAAATAGAAATATTGGGGGGGGGGGGTTGGTAAGGGGAGATATACAGACCGTTCTTGTTAGACAAAATGAAATTTAACATATTTGTCCAGTGGCTGTTTTTATTCATGACACAGGAATGCACTAATGCTAATAGTTCACCTGAAAAGACATGGTTTCAGGGAAGGAGTGTATTTCACTAGGATAAATAGCCTACCTTTGAGTGAATAGAAAATCCCACAACAGAAACTTGGCAAGAATTTGCCTGCAATGAGTTAGTTCAGTTGAGAGAGGGATTTAGCATTGTTTCTTTTCCAGGAGATGAATGATTAAAAATACTCCCTACACCAGGTGCTCTATGGTGCTCTTGACCTTCATCCCCATCTATGTTTGCAGGTGTTCCTTCAGTTTTACAGGGATAAACATTGTCTTTCTATGTCTCCATGAGGTGTAATTTTAGTGGCAAGCATTGTGGATGAGTGCAGTCACTTCTCTTGCCATTGCAGATAAATTTTCAACAAGAGGCTCCAAAACCTCATCCATAAAATTTGGATGTGTATCAAGGGAACTGGAAAAGATGCCAACACTTGTATATGCTGTGCATTATGAGTTTGGAACTGTAATCTGATATTTGCATTCAGATGAACTTAAAGAATTTAAATGAAATGAAATATTTAATATATCCAATTTCTTATAATGAGTTTAAAAATAAAGACTGGGAAAAATAGAATAATTTGATTTGAATAACATTGCCTTTCTACCATTAGAATCTGAATTACCATTGTAAGCTCATATGTACATTGGAAAGATATAACCCAATATATTCCCTATGGTGGTTGTGCCATGAAAAAGGTAGAACAGAAGAGAGAGAGCAGATCATCAGGAAAAAACACAGAGTGACTTTACTATTGTGATAGGAACAAGAGAAAGAAAAGCTTCCCAATGTATACTGTGACTCTGCATTTAATGCTGAGCTGTAAGAAATAGAGAAGATACATTGCAGAAAAAGTAAATCCAGAGTTGTTTGTTTGTCTTTATTATTTACCTATTATCTATCTATCTATCAAATCATCCATCTATGCATCTACCTATCTACCCATTATCTATCTCTCTGAAGAAAGCTCTTGTACTTCAAAATACTGGTTAAAATTAGGGAGGTTACAGGGCTTTACAGAAGCTAATATATACTACTTTTCTGAGTTGTAACTTTTACCTTTGTGCTTCCATATCTGACTTTGGTAATTCTGGGTATTAATTCCAGGGGGTGATTGAATCATTTGATTATTTTGGGTAATTGATGTGGAACAATACCACGATAAAAAGAATATATAGGGGCCTCTGTAAAACTATAGCCAATGATTTAAAAGCGCATGCAATGAAAACAAATGGCACTAGTAAAGCAGCCGTAGAGAAATTCCATTAGTGGAGTCCAAACAAAACAGGCTAGAAGACTTTAAGCTGAACTTTAAAAAACAACATTTGTCTTTATTTTTAATCACTGTATCCTATTAATGTATTGGGACTGTGTTCTTGATACAATAGTCTAGTGTTTGGGGAGTTATTTTACTTTTCAGACGATTTGTGCTCTCGTGAGAAAATGGATCCTTCCTGGAAGTGCATAATTTGTACTCACTTTTAGGAAGGTTGTCCCAAAAAGGCCTAACAAAAAATAAAATAGACAACTCAAAATTCAAATTTAGTAAGGTAAACTATGACATTTAGGAAAGAAGGAATAAATTTAATTGCCAACATTGTTCTATGAATTTTTTTTAAAAAAGAAAAACTCTTACACTCAAAAAAAGGCTGAACCTTCCAATCTTATCCTCATTCTTTCTTCTACTTATCAGTGTGCATCCTTGGTATCCAGAGAGGAGCTGATTTTACATTCTAGACAGAAAACAATAAATATATTGAACATGAAATGTGTTGTGTGAAGAAAACAAGAATGTTCTTAGATATTACTTGATATTACAATACAGAACAAATAGTCCAGCCTGAAGACAACTCTACTAGTGGACAAATATGGATGATTTGTGCATCAAAACAATAACAGTTGATAAGAATATAGGTTGATTCTTTTGAATATTTCATTAAAAATAATGAAGTCAAAGGGGTACTATATTACAAATTATAATAAAAAGTACTTGACATGCATATGAAAATTTCTTGATCAACCAATATTATATGAGTGCTAAACAGAAATTTTAAAAATGTAACTATATTTTAAAATATAGATGTGGACTCATTTTTTCTTTTTATTATTATTTTTTTTAATGCGTATTTACTTTTGAGAGAGAGAGAGAGAGAGAGACAGAACATGAGCATGGGAAGGGCAGAGAGACAGGGAGACACAAAATTTGAAGGAGGCTCCAGGCTCTGAGCTGTCACCACAGAGCCTGATGTGGGGCTTGAACTCATGAATGGTGAGATCATGACCTGAGCTGAAGTCAGAGGCTTAACCGACTGAGCCACCCAGGTGCCCCAGATGTGGGCTCATGTTTTCTAAAAGGAGATAAAATAAGTAAAAAGATTTATGTAAAACATTCAAGAGGAATGATTAATGTTTTTGGCATTTTTTTTTTTTTTTAAGTATCAAACTACTTTGGAATATTCTACTTTGGTTACACAGCCTGCCAAAGTTTGGAAATCCCACTTGTGTCAAAGTTAGACAGTGCTGTGGACTGTCACTTAGGCTTCTACCAGGATATGTGGGCCCCAATTTTGGAATAAATGGACCGTGCTTGAAGACAAGGTTATACAAGGTGTGATCTGACTCTGAGTGCCATTATCAGTGATGTGTAATTATGCTATCAGTTCATTTGGAAGGAAAGAAACATTTCTAAAATTTATACTGTGAAATAAAGAAGAGGTCCAAAGAAAATCTTCTGGTTTTGCCCAAAAAGATGGACCATGCAAAATGCATTATAGAAGATTTCTATTTATTTATTTATTTATTTATTTGTGTGTGTGTGTGTGTGTGTGTGTGTGTTTTAATTTTAGAGAGAGAAAGTGGTGGAGGAAGGGCAAAGGGAGAGAGAGAGAGAGAGAGAGAGAGAGAAAGAGAGAGAGAGACACTCTTAAGTAAGCTCCATGCACACACAGCACAGAGACCAACACAGGGCTTGATTCCATGACACTGGATCATGACCTAAGCCAAAATCAAGAGTTGAGTGCTTAACCAACTAAGCCACCCAGGTGCCCCAACCATGGAAGACATTTAGTCTACAAGGTAAATTAGAGTGGCACACTCTAGAGTGGAAGAAATATTGTGGTTATGGCATAAGGGAAAATCATGTGATATTTTAGTGTTTATTGTAAGACCAGTGAGAAATTGAGTAGCAATGTGTGGGTACTGCAGGGTTTGGTACACTTGCCAGTCCTTAGACTAAAATGAAATTGGTCAAAATCCTCTAAAGTATTAAAATGCTATATTATTCTTAATGCACCACTACTGTCCAGTTAAGAGGTTAGCAATCTTTAGAGGAGAAAATGAGACTGTGAAAGTTTATGTAACAGCAGCATGATAAAGAGAGTTATAATAAAAGTAATGGTGAAAGCATTTGAAACAGAACCTGACTCAGCTTACTGGCAATTGCTGACAGGTGCAGTCCCAAGGGAGTAAAGTAAGGAGGAAAGAAATTCTAGGTGTTCTAATACCATAATTTGACCATAGGTGACCATAATTACTCAAGGAAATCAAGATGATAAGTAATCTGTCAGGTAGAGGTCTCTGTAGAAGCTACATGGAATCACTCTGTCTCAGGAAAGAACACTGGGAGAGGGAGAGACAGACTGGCCAAATCCAACCCTATGAAGTGTTAATCCTTAGAAGGTAGGGACTCCATTACCCTTCTCCTATATCCCCCATCCAGTGTCTGGGAAGCCAGAACCTCCAAGAACTCCAGTCCAATTAGACACTGCTAGAATTGCTGGGAACCTTGTCTGGGAGACATGATGGAAAAGTTGTTACATCCCAGGCTGCACATTTAGGAAATCTGAGACAGTCTGTGCACTAAGAATTGAGCAAAGGAGACAGCACTTTTGGCTTTGAAATCATAGAAAACACAGTTATCTTCAAGTCTTGTAGCAAAGAAAATGGCTGTGATCTAAAAGGTAGAAGTGACTACACAGCTATGGCGTGATGTTAAGGCTGATTCCAGTAATTGGGGAATCATCTTTTGTTAGTGTATTTTATTACAAAGGAATAAATAAAACAAAAAAGAAAAAGGAGATAAAATATTAAATGATGAAATAATAAATGTGGTAGTTTTAGGAAGATATAAATATTTAGAAAGAGACATGAACAATGTTGGGTGGTAGGCCTGATTAAAGAGGAATTCTATTACATGGTACAAGTGAAATGGAACATTTAGTTTAATTTTTTTTAATTAAAATCAAACATTGAAATTATGTAGTAAACTAAGATAATCAAATCTCACTGTGAATCTTTTGTAGGAACATGAGCTCCAAAGAGAATGGAGTTATGATAAATATATGGATAAAGAGGAGATTTTTATCTTTTTGAATTAAGGTAGTAAATTCCAGAAAGAATACACAAGTCAACCAGATGTTAAGGACATAGAAAAGGAAGAATAAAATCATGCCAAAGTGGGAAGTGATATGGACTTTTATTGATCACCAAATGGTAAATAGATGAAGCAGAGAACATCTGATTGATAGAACATCTGAAAGAACATCAAGGCCTTTGTCAAGACAGGAATTGGGTGAACACCACTCCCCATGATCCTGATAATAGAACCTTTAAGCTAATAGCATCATCACGAGGAAAATCCCATGTAAATCAAATAAACAGTAATTAGGGACTTGTTAGATCAACCTTGGGGGAAGAACTAGGAAAGAACTTACTTTAGGTTGTGCTATTGGCAAAGAATGAGTTCATAGTAGAGAAGAATTTGAATTGTATGTAAGAGAGCAGTTGAATGAACTTCTAGAGACTGCTGGTTATTATTTGATCATGGTCAGGTCAGTGTGTGTAGTAAATCACACAATTTGATATCTGTGTTGCATTGTCAATACTTCCCATTGTCTTTGCTACCAAAAGGCACTGTGTATTGGAAAAGAGAAGCTCACTTTTATTTGTCCTGGAATCAGAGCCGTCATTCCAAAGTGCAATTATGTTCTCCCAGAGCATCAGGACTGCCTAGCACAATTGTTGAGTTTGGTATCAAAATGGATCCTTCTCTTCCTATCATAAGGATGCCTTAGAATTTCGTTTCCAATCTTGTTTATAACTTTTCACTATTAAAAGTGTGACTCTTATGAACACATGAAACTATTATCCTTGAAATGAAATGAAATACCCAAGAGAATAAAACCTTATTGGGCTTCTTTTAGAAGAACATGAGCTAGAGTTGTGATGACCATGTACACAGAAGGGCACTTTCTCCATGTGGATCCATATAATTGTACAATTCTCTGATTCATATTATGTCAGCACAGAGATTTTCAGTTTCATAAATGATAATTGCCTATTCACTTATTGGGTAAAGCTTCTGATGATAGCATTCTGTCCCAATGAAAACAGATAAACCCCAGTTTAATTTCAGTCAAAATTAGGTCATAGAAATCCATTCTGAAATACTACTAATAAACAGTAAAATGCTATTTCCATCTGAGATTTTGAGCAGAACCATGGCGTGAAATGGCTGAGTGAGGACATATGGATGGAAATTATGTCAGTAAACTAGCTTCCAAATATGATGTTCTGAAAAGTTTTCAATTCATCTTTAAGGAGACAAAATCAATAACCTGAACAGAATCATGATAAGCTTCTGATTATCTGTAAGTCAAATACTGTGACAATAAGATTTCTCGTAGCCTTCAGGTTCACATAGAACTAACTAAACCTGTAAAATTTATAAACCTGTAAAATTATTTTTTTAAGTTTACTTATTTATTTTGAGAAAGAAAGAAAGAGGGGCAGAGAGAGAGGTAGATAGAATCCCAAGCAGTCTTCCCACCCACAGCACGGAGACAGATGTGAAGCTTGAACTCAGGAACCGTGAGATCATGACCTGAGATGAAACCAAGAGTCAGATGCTTAACCGACAGACATTCAGGTGCCCCGTGAACCTATAAAATTATTAAAAGAACACTTCTCAGTATAGTAACATTATGATAGGTCATTAAACTTCATAAATGAAGTCAACATTGTCATTGTAAAGTTTCTTAAAGGATTTCTTAAGATGGTTATGTTGTAAAAAATGGTATGTAATGGAAATGAATTTCTTCAGTGGGTTCTCTGAGTTGGACAAATACACACTTAATAAAGAATTCAGAATAAGAGACTGTGTATCTGATTCTTGTCTACTGTCTACTGACAGTCTTCATTTATTTACTTCCTATCTTTTCTTCAACCCACTCCAAGCTGCTTTCCATCCACACATTCTATATACTTTGATTTCAGTATGTTCACATATGTTTAATTCAATATAATTTGTTCAGCTTTTACCTTACTTGACGTTTCAGCAGTTTTTGACAGTGATGGACATTCCTTCTTTCTTGAACAATTATCTTTCCTTGACTTCCATAATGCTATAATATCCTCGTTTTCTTCCTATCCATAATGCTGATCATTCTCAGTCTGATTTTGTGGCACCAGATGAAGTTAAACAGGCAACAAAGACTCTGTTCAAGGTGATTTCAATATAGAAGAGAGACCAGAACTCAATCTGAATCTGACTGATGCAAAAAGGCAGGAGGTTGGATTTTTAAAAGCTGAGGTGAATGGGAGATCATAGGCCGTCTGTGTTTGTTCACTGGCTTTACCAAAAGGAAGAGTAAACTTTCTAATATCTTCATGATGAGATATTTTACAACTTGCAGCTAGATGCTCTCCAAAGTTAGGTTCTTACCTTTCCACAGAAACTGGGAGGTGGAGCTACTATCTTCCTTGATAATGACATTTCTTTAAAAATATTAATATTTATTTGTTTTTGAGGGGTGGAGGGGCAGAGAGAGAGGGAGACACAGAATCCAAAGCAGGCTCCAGGCTCTGAGCTGTCAGCACAGAGCCCGACATGGGGCTGGAACCCACAAACCCTGAGATCATGGCCTGAGCCGAAGTCAGACACCAGGCACCTCATTTCAAAAAGGCTTTTAAACAGATTTACATGTCAGAATATTACTCACTGAAAAAAGAAGGAAATTTTATCATTTGCAATAACATGGATGGGTCTAGAGGGTATAATGCTAAGTGAAATAAGTCAGTCAGAGAAAGACAAAAGTCATACGATTTCTCTCATGTGTGGAATTTAAGAAACAAAACAAAGAAAGAAAAGAGACAAACAAACAAACAGAAAAACAGACTCAGACATGGAGAATAAACTGATGGCTACCAGAGGAGAGGTGGGTGGTGGGATGGGGGAAATAGGGGAAAGGGATTGACAGTAAACTTATTTTATTGAGCAACCAAATAATGTATTGACAGTTGAATAACAGTGTTGTTCACCTGCAACTAATATTAACACTGTACCTTAATTATACTGGAATTAAAAAAATAAAAATTTACGTCTCAAACAGGCCAAGAATTTACAATTATAAGTTTTCTAAAGCAAATGCTCTGAAAATAGGGAGGTCGGAGCACCTGGGTGACTCAATCGGTTGAAGGTCCAACTTCACCTCAGGTCATGATCTCATGATCCGTGGGTTCAAACCCCGCATCAGGCTCTGTGCTGATAGCCCAGAGCCTGGAGACGGCTTCAGATTCTGTCTCTCTCTCTCTCTCTGTCTCTCTGCCCCTCCCCTACTCACTCTCTGTCTCTCTCTCTCTCTCTGTTTCTCAGAAAATGAATAAAACATTAAAAAAAAAAGAAAAGAAAAAGAAAAGGGAGGTCAAGGGCCTAGAGACAGGATGAAGCCTGTCTAAAATTTGGTCAAGCTAAAGGAAATGTTAAGGTCGGCTTTCTTCACCAAACATTTGAATTTGGAGTTTTATTTATCAGAGCTTCTTTTTCCCCCTCTTAAATTTCTTCCATAGGTATTCTTGTTCACTTTAATGCCTTCATCATCTATATTCTAATAATGCCCAAATCCTAATTCCTAGCCCAGCACTATCTTTTGCATTTCAGACCTCTATTCAGTTGCCTAAATCCTTCTTCACTCCAGTGTTCCATAAGCCCTTCAATATGCCCCAAATCTAATCTTCACCTTGACAGTTGTACTGATATCCACCAACTCAAATCTTCAGCTCCATATAGAATTAGTTACTAAGTTCTGTTAATTTTCTTTCCCAAATCTCTCTCAAAACAGGTTGTTTTCAAGTTTGCCACTCTTCGCACACTAGATCAATCATTGCACTATGGTAACATGCCTTGCCCGCCAAGGCTACCTCTACCAGATCTCTGTCCCTTGATCCCTGCTTTGCTCCAGTTTCTTTTCTTCACCACACCCAGTGTGATATTTTAAAAATACAAAGATTTTTAGGGATGCCTAGGTGGCAGAGTCAGGTAAGCATCTGGCTCTTGGTTTCAGCTCAAGTCATGATCTCACAGTTCATGGCTTGGAGCCCTGCATCAGGCTCTGTGCTGACAGCGCAGAGCCTGCTTGGGATTCTCTCTCTCTGCCCCTCCCCCAATCTCTCTCTCACTCTCAAAATAACTAAACTTTAAAACATTAATAAATAAAATACAAATATTTTTCATCTCTCTTCTGCTTAAAACTCTTCAATGCCACCTTTTGAGGTAAAGTTAAAAAATGTGTGACAAGGCTTACGTGTCCCTCTACCACACAGCATTAGCCCGCATTCCTAGGTTTAGCATTCACTCTCTGTGCTCCAGCTAGAGTGGTCTTTTTTTTTTTTCGGCCCTTGTAACGTATCATGCTTTCTTACATTATGGTTTTCACTATCGTGTTTCCTCTATAAATCTTATAGCTAATTCTTATGCTCCCTCCCAGTCTCAAGTCTCAAGTTGTTTACAAAAATCTTTTTGTCCTTCTTTCAAATTAGATTTAGTTTCTCTTGTATGTGCTTTTGTATCACTTTGTACTTCTTCTTTCTTTTATTTTTGTACCAGTCATGAAGGTCATCAATTTCTTTGTTCCCATAATTAGAACCTCCATGAGGGTAAAGCCAGGGTCAGGCTTAAATATAGCAGAAATCACGCCAACTAGAACACAGGCTGTCAGAAAGCCAATGTCTGACAAATATGGAATATATTAAATGAACCACAAGTTACAGTAGTAACTTTCAATACAAAAATGTTCACTATACATCAGCATATAGAATGTCAGCTACACATCTTTCAAAATAACTGAAAATTACAGGCAAACTAGTACCTGGTATGGTTTTGGAGTGTTACACCAACATAGCTCTTTCAGAATAGAGAATGAAAAGCGCATATTTTGGCAAAGCAAGAACTATCTTGAAAGAGTAATACATATGTAATATAATGTATATTGGACTTGAGGAAATGTCACAGCCCTCATATCACCTGATCAGTTTTCCTAGTCATTGATATCATAATTTAGCTCATATAGTACATCACATTTAAAAGGTTAAGGGCAAAAGGCCTGAGGATGTTGCCAAATTTATGACAGCATTTATAAATATTCATGAACCTATAGCATTTCCTCGTGATGCCCTTTGACAAACTTTCCAGGAGAATTGAGACTTTGTCAAGATTTCAAAGATCACACGATTGATGCTTCTAGTAGCTTATTATAAATATGTAATAGTTCTTCTCATCACTAGGAGTTGTTGAAAGTTTTGGGGAACACATATGTTCATGCTAATAGTAATTAGTCACTAAGGATCCCATCAGACCACTTTACCATACGAAGTTATTACCAACTTACCCAGGACATGATCTAGGAAACTAAAACTTAAAAGAGATGTGGAACTATTCAAATTGAACCCATTCACATAAAACTTAGAAAGTAAAAAAGACTGACCAATTACTCACATATTGTGTTCTGAAAACAGTTACACACATCTGGTTGATTATGTCATTAGGGTGTATGTCAACCCTTACTAATTAAATGAGACTGTAGATGCACTGTGAAAAAAGCCCTTAAGCAATACTTTCAACCCTCTGTATTCAATCAAATTCTTGTTCTTCTGGATGAAAAAGAGGAGATAGGGGAATATGTTTCAAACAATACTGGCAAGGTTGATGGAGTAATTATTACCTATCAGAAATTATAAGGTTCAATGCAGAAGATGGAATTTGAGAGCATTCTTACATGCTCCTAGCAATGGTAACATTTGATTTAGTCTTTTTTGGAAAATATTTTATGGTATTCAATAAAAGTCTTAAAATGTTCATAGCCCATTACTTTGTCATTCCACATGTAGTAATATACCTTAATGAAACAATTAGACTTAGAAAATGCTTGTAACAAAAAAAGGGGGCTCTTGGATGACTCGGTCAGTTAAATGCCCAACTTCTGTATGGGTCATGATCTCGAGGTTCATGAGTTCAAGCCCCACACGGGCGCTACTGCTTGGGATTCTCTCTCTCTCCCTCTCTCTCTGCCCCTCCCCTGCACACACACACATGTGCTCTCTCTTTCTCTCTCAGAATAAACTTTTAAAAATGCTTATAGATTATTATAATAACCAACAACTGAAAGTATCCCAAATATGCAATGATAGGAAGTTTATTGGTATATTAATATGTCTGAATATTTAAGTAATAGAAAAAATACTTATAAAGAGTTTTTAATAAATAGGCTTGCTCAGCCAAGAGAAAGAAGAAACAGACTTCCAAATTATATACAAAATTTTATAAATTCTATACAGATACAGCAGATGTCAATGATTTCAAAATTTGCATGGAAAATAATGGAATGAAAAATTAAGCCTATGATATTTTAGACTTTTAGTATTTCATTTATATAATCCAAAAATCTCATTTTAGTATTTTTTTTAATGCAGACTTCATGATTTAGAGAAGTTTTATGTCAAAGCAAAATTGAGCAAAAAATACAAGGAGTTTGTATATATCCACTGACTCCACATATGCACATCCTCCCACACTATCAACATCCCACTGAATCTACATTAATACAACCTTATCACTCAAAGTTTATAGTTCATATTAGAATGAACTCTTGGTATTGTCCATTCTATGGATTTTGACAAATGTATAATTATATATTTCCTCCATTATAATATTGTACAGAACAGTTTCATTGCTCTACAATTTCTCTGTTTTCTGACTATTCATATCCTCACCCCACTAACCCCAACTTCCATGATTTTGTTTCTTCCAGAAGGTCACATAGTCCATTATATAGTTGGAATCATACAGTATGTAGCCTTTTCAGATTGTTTTTTTTTTAGTAATATACATTAAGTATTCCTCCATATCTTTTCATGGTTTGATAGTTCATTTCTTTTTAGCTCTGAATACTATTATGTTGTCTGGATACACATGAGTACTCATGACTGATTCAGGTTGGTTTCAGTACGGAAATTCAGAATTATAAAATAGAATGCACATTAGTGACTCCTACATTCACTCTATTAGTTACAGCCTTCCTTGAAAAAGGAAGAATTTTTCAGGAAATATCCACATTTTACATAAAATGTGTTTTACTGAGATGTGCAAAAGTCACAATAAAAGACAAAGTATCATATATGATAACCAAAGCTATAATTATATATTAAAATTTCTAATTATTTTTCATGAAAGCATTTCCTATTTCTGGTCCCTACAATCATGACGGTAAACACTTTCACAGGTGACTGGGGGCTTTGAGAGAAAAGCCATAGAAGCTTGCCAGCTGTCCCAGTGACAGGACATGGGGAATTTGACCCTGACATTTCATGTAGGAATTTTTCTTTCTGCATCAGCCCCAAGATGGTGGTTGGATTTCACCAAAATAATTGAACCTATGCATTTATCTGCACTTGTTTTCTCAAAAATAAAGGTGTTTTCCATTGTTTTGTTTTGCTCTGTTTTCCCTAGTGACCACAGACCACAGCATTACAAGGCAGAAACTTGCTTTGCACATAATTCCAATAACATCACTACAAGGGAATGTGTCAGTTGTAAGATTCCTGACCTGAGAGACAAGTTCAAGTGTTTCCAGTGCCTAACCACTTGAGTTCTCTGTGGGACATCTCAGAATCCTGGGGAGGATGTTACAGACAAGTTATGTGGGGCCACAAAATTCCAGAATTATTGCTAACATTCATCTCTTAGGAAGCCTTATTTAAGCTCCATTGACATAAATTCTGACAAGTTGACCCTTTTGTAAAATTCCAAATGTCCATGTGTATTTGTTCCTATAACCTCTTAAAATTCATGTATGTATGTATGTATGTATGTATGTATTTAAAAAAACACATTCTGATTTATTTATAGGAATAAGACATTTTCTTTGGGGAAACCATTTTATTCATTTGTGATGTCCCTACCCTGACTGGCAAGATAGCAGGTTCTGGGACAGGCTAAAATCATCCCTTATTAAAAAAAAAAAAAAGAAAGAAAAAAAGAACAAAAAAGTTACCTCCAAGCAGTCCTGGCCCGGGGGTTAATTCCTCATCTTTCTTGTCCAATTTCTTCAGCATGGTGGTGCCACCCAGGTGCAAAGCAATAGCCCTGTGCTAGGTGGCAGTGAGCCGCAGTGGTCCACATAAGCCACTTACATCTGGCCACATTGCCCTGAGCCTTAATCTTCTTTTAGTATATACCTTCAATAAAAAAAGGTAATTAAATATAAGTATTACGGTAACCCTCCTCAGACCTTTGACTTGAACCAGTCTTCTGCCTAGATAAATATGGGTGTAGTCACAATGGTAAAGCTAATTTTATCAGATCTGAATAGAGACTAAGGCTTTGAGAGTCTATGGTTCTAGGCACCACCCTAAGAATGCCCAAGGTATATATCCTTATGGTGTTTTAATAAGATTGTCCAACTGATTTAATCAGTTAGAAACTTCCCTTTAAAAATGTACATATATATGAATGACGGTTGTAGCAGCTTTAGGCAGTGGGGAATTTTGAAATACGCAGTTGTAGAACTGTAAAGGGACTAAGTTCTGCACGTTTACTACAAGGATATCCGCACAACCTGAGCAATAACTAACTGAATTCACTCCCATGCCACACGGGTCCCAGTGTTTCCCCCAGCAGGCAGTATCATCACCCAATGGCTCAAAATAAGCTTTAAATTGGCATGTAGGGAAGTGATAATTCAGTAAAGCAGAAGGCAGTTTATAACAGTGTATATTTTAATCTTTATTATGTAGAAACTTCAAAGCCAATATTGCAAATTCAGACTTCTCTAATCATGTTTAGAGATTTAGCAAGGCAATCCTTTAAAGGTTAAATTTGCAAGATTATGTAAGTGGTCAGTGGGAAAAAAGAGGATCAAAAATATTTGGGCTGTTGGGTGCACCCTAACTTTTATGGGACTAAGATCCATGAGCCATCCCTTTAAACTCTCAATTTGTGCATTAGAGAGTAAACTCTTTGAAGGAAAGATAGAAGTACTCAAGAAATTTAGGATTCTCACAGAAATAATGTTTAAAGTGGGAGAGAAGGGCAAATTCCAGCTCAGATTACCCTCTGGACCTGTCTTCTCTGTGCCAGCATGCTGGACAGCATGGGCAGCAATAGAGTTAAAAGTTAGAAGTCTACATCACAAAGCATTGTAGCATCTTAGAGGTCAAGGCATACAGGTTTGTGGCCTGCGAAATCAATACAGAACACATAGGATGGAGAGAAAACCCCTCAGCGTCAATGGGAAACACCACAGCAAGGTAAAAACAAAATCATGCACATGTGACATCCAGGAGGACTGTCCTTATGATCACTCTCACTCTTCACTTTCCAGTGGGTCAGGACTCCATAGATGAAAATGACAGGGCTAAACCAAGAGTTACAGCTTTGTTAAGAATTCATGGAACTCAGGAATGTTTTCTGCCTGCAATTACATTTTTGTTGTAAAGGATAAAACTCACGACCAGCCAAAAGAAGAGATGCATAGGGCAAGGTCTAGGGGGGCTTCTAAATGCTAAGCTTCTGAGTCCTCAGGAAACATCAGCCTCATGGCACATCATTATATGATTACCAATCAGGAAGCTCACTCATGTGCAGTTGTCCAGAGTTTTTATTGGGACTTCATTTCATAAGTATGACTGATTGAATCAATGGCCATGTGATTGAGCACAATCAATATTCTCTCCCCCTGGGGGTCATGACATCAGGCTGGTACCTCAGGGCTCAAAGCCCCAACGCTGTAATCCTATCCTGAAACTGTCCACAGGCCCATCATGAGTTGCCTTGTTAGTATAAACTCAGATGTGGCCCAAGAGGTCTGTGAATAACAAAGACACTTTTATCAGTAGGGATATTCTAAGGAATCAGGATCAAAGTGTAGCTAAATTCTTCATTATACAACATGAACTCATTTATTTAAATTTTTAACAACCTTTGAGGTATGAGCAATTATTTTCACAACTTAACTGGGGTGGAGAGTGATTAAATAACTTGCCCAAAGTTTACATAGCTACTAAATGGGCAGAGAATCTAAAAAAAAAAAAAAAAAGTTCCTATTCTCTATCTTTGAGATTCCATCTTTCATACAAATGTTAGTTATACTTTGAGAAGAATTAAAAGAATTAATTTAATTAAAATTTATCATAGTTTACTATGTGTGTATACTTTTATAGACAGATGTCGAGGTAAAGTACACCATCACTTCCCATCATAAAACAGCCAACTCTATAACAAGAAACTACAAAAGTCTACAGAACCCCACCCTCCCACCAAAAAACTAGAAAAACATGAATTGCCAATGGAAATGTTATCAATACATCAATATCCTAATATTTATTGGGAATAATGTACTTTGAGCTAAGTGTTGTGAACAATAAAAAATAACAGAGTGCCTTCCCATATGGGGCTTAGGGTCTCATTGAGGAAATCAGGCTAGCAGCGCATGATACAATTAGCAAACAATGAAGTATGTGACTATTTTGTGCTGACTAGAGAGTAAGCACAATGGGAGCAAAGGGGAAGGACATAACCTATACAATTTTTCTGTTACCGGAAGTCTTCTATGAAACTTAGAATAGCCGAGGTTATGAAAAGCAGCCAGCATATAACTACAGAGCCCACCAGGAGTTCCGAGTAGGCAATAAGTGGTTGACTAGAGACTGGTAGAATACCATCACTTCAAATAAAGTGTGGCTTTATGACAGACAGGGATATGAAGTGCTTTTGTTTGATTGTCTTCTTTGTTTCACATTTCCGTCTCCTTTCATCTCCCCTCACATCTCCATTTCCCCAGAGACGCCCAAAGGTCTTTTATTCTTTGTTGTGCATCCCGATATTGTTCTAAATTCTCTCATTTGAGACATTCTTGTCCATTCCCACAAGACCATTTATCCTGACTGGAAGACATGTTGCATTTGCAGGTAGTACTAAAAACAGCCAACCTGACAAGAGCTGGCATCTGCAAATCTGCAATGGCACTTCTCTCCATGACACCCTCTGTAGGGAGGCCTTCCCCTTGACCTCCACATATCACATCTCTAACTCCAGGAAGGCTGTTGTTTGGAGGAAAAGGTGAGAACTGATGGGAAAATTATTTGCAAATTATTTCTTAAAGGAATGTATCTTGATTCTTATCAACTATCTAGTGGAATTATTTAAACTAAACATGAGTTATTTGAAATCCCCCAAGTTTTAGTAGCAAAGCAATAGTTTAAGCAGTGAACATCTATCTTATAATGTATATCTTTATATAACACAGCTGTAAGGTAAAACAAGTATATCATAAGCATGCCTACCTAACAAAATCTTTTATGTTATGTTAGTGTAACATGGGCATTCTAGTAATTTCCTATAGGGAATATTTTCATAGAGAATGTAAAGATTAATTTTATGCTACTTGCTGTAATGATTTAAAAATATGAACTAGTGGTTTGAAGTTTGTTTTATTAGGGTTTTTAATAGTTTATAAATGTTCATTTATGATTCTAAAAACTATGATAATATATTATTTGTAATTTTCATATATATGCTACTTTTAAAGAGATTTTTTTCCCAATTTATCCAACAGATTGCTTCAATGGTTTCCTCTGTGTTTTTGTGGTTTTTTTTGTTTTTTGGTTTTCTGTTTTTCTGTACTGTTGAATGGATTTCTGTTTACTGGTTGCATTCTTGACTGATTTTTTTTGCATTTTCCCTTTGACAGGACTAAAGGGAATCTATTCTTTAGTGCATTCATAGAAGAAGGAACACCAAAGCATATACAAACTAAGATTATTAGGAGAAAAGAACACAGTGGATTATCCTTTTTTTAAAATTAGATGTTCTGGTAGCTAGTCATTTTATATTATTGCCAGATTTAATATACATAAAATATAGTTACAATAAAAATGGAAGACTAATAAAAAGAGAGTCTCTTTGAATTACAGAGACAGAGATTTTTCAGAAAGAGTTCTTGAAAACAACAGACTTTTCCAAACACATCTAAAAATTAGTTTAAAATTTAAGTGAATTAGGGGCACTTTGATGGCTCAGTTAATTAAGTGTCAACTCTTGATTTCTGTTCAGGTGATGATCTCACAATTCATGAGATTGAGCCCCACATCAGATTCCATGCTGACAGCACAGAGCCTGCTTGGGATTCTTTCTCTTCTTCTCTCTCTGCCCTTCCCCCAAAAAACCAAAGAAATAAATTTAAAAAATTAAGTGAATTATGCTACTTAGTATGTAAAATATTTCTCTAAAGCTACTTTCAAAGGAAAAACATGTTGTGGTATTATGGATGCAATTTCTTTAAATAGTAAGGAGAGCTACTATATTTATAAATTATTTTCATCCAGACAATTGTTTGAACAACTTTTACTAGCACTTAGCAATGTGTTGCTACCTTAATGGCACAGAGCAATGGATTGCAATTTTGTGAGTTTGTATTGATAAATATGTCATTTACCAGTGGTTAGCAACTAATTTTCAGACCTTCCTAATGCAAAGCATATCCCATTAAGTTTAAAAATTCATTAACATTTCCATGCGCCAGATGGCACAATGTAAAAAATGTTTGAAGTACCCACCAATTAAAACTCTTAAACATATAATAACCTAGCTGGCAATTTGTTATATATATTGCATGTTAGAACACCACAAAATGCTGGCTACATAATATCCATCTGTGAATATATTGAATTTCTAAAAACATAAGTAAATAGATCAGGCCTGGGATAAACTCATTTCTGATTTCTAAAGACTACAGATACTTCCATTTAATTCTCTAAAGTTACAAGGCGCACAACTGCATTTCTAACTGATTGGAAAAGCTCAGAAATATGTAGACACCAAGAATTTAAAAATTTATCTTCAGAGACCAACTGGATGATTTGCCTAGGAATAGAAAAGCATTAAAAAAAAGCAGTGCTCTTATAAATATCCTATTAGAGGAAGTATGGTTTTGAATAAGGAAAGCAATCACAAAAATGCTAAATTTCAAATTTAATATAGTTTTTTATGGGCTAGATTTTAAATCTGAACAGTAATTCATTTGAGTCTACACTGATTATATTCACCAAAACAAATATACTATCTCTGTACCCATGGCAATCCACAGATTACCTCAATTATCTAGTTAAGAAATGTTGCTTATCTAAGACGTATTTGAATGATTTGGGAATATGCTTTTCACTCTATGCATTACTCAGTCCCCTTTTTATCATTAACTAAAGTAGTTTGCCTTTTAGCCCTATATTACTAGGTGAAAATGTCTGCCTAAATTCAGAATATGTTTGATAGCCTTAAATCCTCTGCTTCACTTAAATGAAGTGTTGAATAGATATTAAAAACTTCCTATATTTTAGGCAGAGCCAATCTATTTTGAAGATGAAAGTTTCTTCATCTCTAACAGGAAACAATTTATGAAAATAATAAAACAATTTAACTGTCTACTTACGCTTAAGATCTACTAGACAATGTGCACTCATTTTTAAATTTTACTTCTATAACATATCTCTGCACTAGATTTTATTATGCCAGTTTTACAGATAAAGAAACTGAAACTCAGGAAGGTTATATAACTTGCTTAAGGCCACAGAGTTAGTAACTTGAAAAAGTAAAATTTAAAGCCCGATCTAATTCCCAAAAGGTGCTTTTTGTAAAAATGGTCTCTAGAGTCAGATTATCTGATCTGGAAGCCCAGATGACAACTATGAGCAGCATATCTCTGGGCAAGATACTGGGCAGAAATCTCTAGAACCATGATTCTGTTTAAACCTATACTTTATCAGTATGTGGCAAATAGCATAAACTTACATTAAAAGACAACTCTATTGTTTTTTTATAAGAGAGAGACACTAAGAATTTTAGTTTGGTTGGAAAATAGAGCATTCACATAAAAGGGGCTTTAAATATGTCAAATCATAAATATATGCTGATGTATGTGTATACACACACATACAAAAGCTCTAGAGAGATAGAAATACTGTTTTCAGGGGCACCTGGGTGGCTCAGTTGGTTAAGCATCCAACTTCAGCTCAGGTCATGATCTCACACTCCATGAGCTCGAGCCTCACGTCAGGCTCTGTGCTGACAGCTCAAAGCTTGGAGCCTGCTTTGGATTCTGTGTCTTCCTCCCTCTCTGCCCCTCCCCTGCTCATGCTCTCTCTCTGTCTCAAAAATAAATAAAAACATTAAAAAAATTAAAAACAGAAATACTATTTTCAAATGACTGCAAAAGAATTAATTGAAAGTCTATGGAAGCACTTGAATTAATAGCATGAATTAAAATTTAGTGAATTAGAAAATTAAATTCCTGGATTATTTTCCTAGATCATAATTGTCTTAAAACATAAGCCATTTGTAAAATTAAAAACAAATCCAGTATACTAATAAATAGTGCAATTTGAGTATTGCTTACTTCACTGATTATAATACTAACATAGTATTATATATTAGTACATTAATGTACTAATTATTAGTGTAAGTATAATAATGTTAGTGTATTAATACTAATATAGCATTTTAGATAGTATTAAACTAAGAAAAAACTTATGTCCTGATGTAGTATGTAGATAATTATTTCATTCTTTGACTTAGCTACAGACTGTATTTGGAAAAATTCCCAATAGTGTGTTATAAGCCCTATCCTTTCAAATATGCCATTCATGTATGATAGAAAAGTAATCTCAAACTAAACTATTAGGAAAATTTAGAAAAATGGATAAGAAAATATTATTTTGTAACTCAAACTCTAAATATTGGTCACATTTACAAAAATCATTTTGGTAACATGTATGAGATTTATATGAAACTACAATAAAATCTCAATTTGGAGCATTATTAAATCATTGACAGTTTGATAGTTCCATTGATTACTGATATGATGTCATAATTAATTTTAAGACAGAAAAAAAATCAGTTGTAACCAAAAAATTCAGATGGTTTTGATTCAATGGAAAATTTGTATCTAATTTAACCCCATCAATACCAGTTCATAAACTTGATCAATATATTATACATAATTATTTAATGAAATATTGCCTAGCTAGCTAATCTGCCTTTCCCAGAGTTCCTGGAAATAACTAAAGCCATACTTTATTTAAAAAATAAAGAATAAAACAGGAGCACCTGGGTGGCTCAGTCAGTTAAGCATCTGACTCTTGATTTAGGCTCAGGTCATGATCTCTTGGTGGTGGGATCAAGCAGGGCTTGATAATATCCCAATGACTTATTTATTTTATGATGGGAAGTTTGCACCCTTTGTCCCTTTTCTCTCATTTGCCCACTCCTCAATCCCCCTCCTCTCTGGCACTCATGAATCTGTTTTTTGTATCTATAAGTTTGTATTTATTTTTTGATTGTTTATTTGTTTGTTTTACAGATTCTACACATAAGTGAAATTATATCATATTCATCTTTTTCTGTCTGACTTATTTCATTTAGCATAATATCCTCAAGTTCCATCCATGTGGTTGCAGATGGCAAGATTTAATTCTTTTATTATGGCTGAGTAGTTTTCGTGTGTGTGTGTGTGTGTGTGTATCACATCTTCTTTCTCCTATCAGATGTTTATCCATTCTTTCAATAATGGACATTTTGGTTGTTTCCATGTCTTGGCTTTTGTGAGTAATGCTGCAAAGAACATAGGGGTGCATATATCTTTTCAAATTAGTGTTATTTTCTTTAGAAAAATACCCAGAAGTGGAATTGCTGGACCATATGGTAATTCAATTTTTATTTTTTTGAGGAACCACCATACTGTTTTCCATTAGTGACTGTACAGATTTACATTCACATCAAGAGTGAGGAGGGTTCTCTTTTCTCCACATTCTCTCCAACACTTGTTATTTCTTATCTTTTTGATAATAGCCATTCTGACACGTGTGAGGAGGTATCTCACTGTGGTTTAAATTTGCATTTCCCTGATGATTATTGATGTTGTTGCACCTATTCATGATCTGTAGGTTGTACTGAAATTTTTTAACAATAACAACAAAACCTCACAGATATTTCTGGAAATCACACTTTTTGTAATAAGTGTAACTAACTTTACAGAGGCAAAACTTCACATGCTCATGATCTTTATGCTTAATACTCTGAAGAATGACAGATATTTTAAGATCTTTTTAAATCCAGTAATAAATTCTGAAAAATAAAGGTGAGAAAAAATTTATTTCTGATAAATTATAAAAAATTAAAATACGTAGGAAATCTTAAATACCTGGAAATATGTTCACATAATAACTAATCAGGTAAAATAATCTGTAGCACAATTTTGACCGAAAACTTTTAAGAATCTTTAGCAATTTTATTTATCAATGTGAGTGTTTAGGGGAAGAATGTATTTTCCAAACTGTCCTCAACAGTACTTTTTACTCTATATCTTCTTCTTGAAACTTGACGTCCCCGTCAAGAGGAAGAGTGTATTACTCTCCTTTTATATACAGGTGGCCCAGTGGTGGTAATATTCTTGCAAAGATTGAAACTAGAGCCTCAATTGTCCTCTTCAGCTGGTCTGCCATGTTCTAGTTACAGCTATCTTCCTTCTCTTTTCCATCACCTCATTTTCTTATTTTCCTTGTTCTATAAAGGATGCTGATGACCCAGAAGAAGGTGTACTGATCTTAACTGGCTTCCCCCTACAGTAGTGCATATTGCCTTAGAATTCTAGATGTTGAACATGTACTGAACTGTATTAGTCATCATCTCCACTTTGGTTTTGCATCAGGTAAGTTCATGCTCAATCTTGCAACACTTGTACAGTGTAATATTGTGTGGAGTTTACCTTCTAAGCAAATATAGTGCCCCATATTAATATGTGGAGTCTAAAGTTATTATCATTTTTCTTTTCAATTAAATTGTCCCTAATGTAATGGAGATAGTTTTGTGATTTAGTGTAGAGTTCAATACAGCAATGTAGGTTGAGACATCTAAACAACATTTCATAAATACAGATGCTAAGGTCATAAATATAGACCTAGTAAATCATATCCAAGGGTGGGGCATGAGTCAGCTTAAATAGTAGTTTCAAATGGTATTGTTGATTCTCGTTCTGGTTAAAAATTATCTTTTGGTGTAATCAATGTATTTGGGAACTTGGAAAAACCATAAACCATATCTCTTATGAATATCACGGGTCTAATGTAGAAGGAAGTACTATAGAAGAAAATTTCATCATTTATATGTATATGTATATGTATATATATGTATGTATATAACTTTAAAAGAAACAGAGTTTTTAAAAATAATCTATTGAATTGAAATCCACATAATATAAAATTAAAGTGAACAATTCAGTGTCATTTAGTACATTTGCATTATTACGAAATGACCATCTTGTTTACTCTTAATAGCCTCTTCATTCACTTGATGAAATTGATTCTGAGTATTCTAAGGTCTGTTTCTACTGTCTATATGTTTGTTCAGGGTCTTGAGGATTGTTCTCCTATTTAAAAAATTATAGAGAAAGGGCAGGCAGAGGAACAGTAATTCCACCCTTGAACTGACTCTTAGATGAAAGAGTTTAAAAGGCTAATTCTTAAACCCTTGTCCTTTTGACAAATTTTTGTCTTGCATTACCATTTCAAAACGTTATAAAGGGAAATGCCTGCTTCAACCCAAGGTGTAGTAACAGAGGCCAGATTTGCCCTGTCAGTCAAAACAAACAAAAAACAAAACACATGAAGCAAAGGTTTCAAGACAATTCTTCAGGGAATGAAGAACACTGATCCCTAAGAAATGAGACACATTGAGGTGAGCCCTACGATTGTGCCAGCTTCTTGCCTTGAGGGAATTCCTGGAAAGGAGAACAGGGAGGCAAAATCCAGATAAAGCACAATGGCTCACCTACGGAGATGGATCTAAGAGTCCAGAAAGCAAAGCAACTGGAGTTCACAAAGCAAAATATAAGAAAGGAAGCTGCTACATAGAGAGAGAACTCCAGAGATTTTCAAAAGCTTCACCATAAACATTCAGCTGAGGGCAGTTCAGTGCACACGTGTGAGATAACTACTCAAGGCCAAGGAAAAGAACAACTCAAAAGTATTAGAAGTAACAGTGGCTGGCCCTGATACAGGTTCGGTAAGAGTGCCTGTTCCCAACAGATGGATGGAAATCTTATGATGTGCTTTGGGCAGAGCAACAGAAGAAGAACAGAGAGAAGCTAACAGAGAGAGAGAGGTATCCTCAGATCATGTATTCTCAATAGAGGCAGTATCACCTCCAACAGGCTAAAAATCAATTTCTGATTTAAATTAATCAGAGTCGAGAAAATCTGAGATATCCCAATGTTTTATATACCTCTAATGAGTCACAGTATATAAATGGAAATACTGTATATTTGCAGCATTGACTTTCATGAAAGGAAAGAAATTAGGGAAAAAATCCCAAAACACTTCCTAGAGGATAATAAAAAATATTTAAGAAATATTGCCCTTAGGCTGACCTCTGCTCTGTTCTAACAAATATTAAAAGAAAGACTAGAAAGATTTAAACTATTGTAGGTAACTTAACTGCATGCTACAATAAAGCTTAAGAATATTTATAGGAATGCAAAAATACCTACCACACAATAAGAAAAAAAGATGACCAGAAATGCGAAGTAGTAAGAAAATTAAAAGTTTCTGCTTTTTTAAAGGCAATATTAAGAGAAAGAAAAGACAAGTAACTGGCAAAAAATATTTGCAAATCATATATCAGATAAAGAAGTTATCATCAGGGTATATTTTTTGAAAAAATCAAAAACACCGATTTTTTTTTAAATTTTTTTTTTCAACGTTTATTTATTTTTGGGACAGAGAGAGACAGAGCATGAACGGGGGAGGGGCAGAGAGAGAGGGAGACACAGAATCGGAAACAGGCTCCTGGCTCTGAGCCGTCAGCCCAGAGCCTGACGCGGGGCTCGAACTCATGGACCGCGAGATCGTGACCTGGCTGAAGTCAGACGCTTAACCGACTGCGCCACCCAGGCGCCCCCAAAAACACCGATTTTAAGAAAACTAATACCCCAGTAAAATATGAGCAAATTATTTGAATAGACACCTAACTAGAAAGATGATTGATAGATAGATAGATGATAGAAGAATGCCAAATAAGCTAAGAACGTGAAAAAAATGCTAATGTCATTAGTTTTAGAGGATTGCAAATTAATAAAATGATGGAATACCAATGTATACTTTTTAGAATCGTTAAAAATTAGCAGACTAACTATACCAAGTTTAGGGAATTCAGTGGAAGATCAGGAGCTCTGATATAGTGCTGATAGGAATGCAAAATGATAAAACCAATTTGGAAATAAATTTGAGAGTTTACAAACATTAAACACAAACTTACAATATGATGATGCCTTTCCACTCTTAAAGCATTTTCCCAATAGAAGTGAAAGCATATGTCTATAAAAAGACTTGCACATAAGGTTACAAGGCATCTGTATATATAAGTGTGTCTTGTATTGAATGAGTTTGGTTTGCATTCTGTATTGACATTGTCAGGATGCTCTAAATATCCTGCATTCAGATCATTTTTTGAAAAATTACATAAATTCAACAATTAAAGCTCATTTTTTTACCACAGTAACTTAAGTTTAAATACTTAAATGTCAAAACTACTTCAATTTATTTTTAGATTGTAACTTTATTAACTTTTAATAGTTCAACTCTGTTTATGACCAGTTAGTTATGAGTTAGGAATTAGAGTGACAGATGCATTCATGTGGCCATGAGATAGTCAAAATAAATGTTTTCCAATTCTTGCATTACTTCCTATCATCTCAATTTCTGTTTTTACAAGTTTGAATGCCAAAGGGCCAAAACACAAGTATAAATTTCACGTTGAATATTCTGAACAGTAGACAGAGAAAAGGAGAAAAAAATGTGAAGCTCTTTGTGCATTGGCAATTTTTCACTCAATCTCAGAAGTCATGGAAGGTCAGATATAAATCAGCATATACTGGGTATATCACAGGTATACATAAGAGATGTATGATTTCCTTAACTAGTTACAAAATGATTTTAACTAAAATTCTTTTTAAGAGAAATTCAGATGAAGAAGATAAAATCATCACAGCAAAAGATGTGATGACCTTCCAAACTGCATACTACCATTGGTCTTCTAGCTCAAATGATTGTGTAAATATATGTCTACTAAAAGCATTTCATTACTCCAAAAGGGCAAGCAAATTTTCAAGTGCCTGGACTAAAAAACTGCAATAATGAACAGTCATTATTCCATACATTTATGGCATAACCAGGGTATAAGTAATCATAATGCAGAAAGGAAATTATGGTTTTGTAATATTTCTGTCATAAAAAGTTTAACTTATAAGTCTATTGCAAGTAAAATTTCTCTCAGATAATATTTCAGAAGCAGTAGCAAATTTTTGCAGAAGCTTATTAAAATTTGAGTTAATGAGAAAAATCATACTGTTTGTAGTAGTGACAATATAAATACAAGTTTTGTAGATGTTTGTATGATGGTACAATATGTATTCAAAGTTGAAAGAAGGTATGGATGATTCTCTTGAAGCTGTTAAGGTGTCCTACCCATATTCTGCGTAATGCTTCTCAAACAGCGTCTGATGTCTTTTCTTTGGCATTGAAGTAATCGTCATGAAATATTATGCTGGTTTAATTTACATTGTTTGAACTGAGTAATTAAATGATATTTGTGATTTTCTTGATATTCTGTATTTTAAAAATTTTTGTGCATTCAAAATTCCATTGACTCTCTTAAATACATGAAATTGAAAGAAAAGCAAACTGTATTATTGAAATACTCCATTGCTTAAAAGAAATTGTTGAATGCATTAAAGAAAGAATTGGCCAGAAAAATTCTCCTTTTAAGTGTTAAGGCTGTCTTTAGAAGGGACAACATTACTAATAAAGAGGAAAATGAATTCCAACTTTAAGTGAATAAATATTATGGCACTTGCCATGACTATTTCTGAATAGATTTCATCCCTTGAAAAATTTAATCATTTTACCTGGATGTTGCTAAATACTTTTCCAGCATGGAAATAAATGAAATCATCACATGTGCTATTGGAGAGAAGGGAATAAACTTTATAGCAATGTTCTTCTTTTTTTGTCAGTAGACAATATTTTTAAAAGTCTTGACCAAGAGATGCAATGGAATCCTGAGGACAGAAACACAAGCTATGTCTTGAACAATTCTATTAAATGTAACAAAGACAATGTGATTTATAAACATCAAATTTGAAGATTAATTCTCAAAGTTGTTAACTTTATATAAGATGATGTAGCATGCCAGCTCACAATACTAATGTGTAATGAATTTTCTCATTATAAATGTTCAATGGACAAAAAAAAAAAAAATTAAGTTGGGTATAACCACTTACAGTGTAAATGGAACATAGACCATAACTGCAAGGGCTCTTTTAGTTTATTTATTTAATTTGAGAGAGAGAGCAGGGGAGGGGAACAGAGGGGAGGGAGAGAGGGAGAGAGAGAATCCCAAGCAGGCAGTGCAGAGTCTGACACAGGGCTCTATCTCATGAACCATGAGATCGTGACCTGAGGCAAAATGAAGAGTCAGGCACTTAAACAACTGAACCACCTAGGCCCCCCTAACTGCAAGGTTTTATATGCAAATTATGAAAAAAAAAGTTTAAGAGGAGTGAAATCTGCAGAGAAAATTAAAGAAATTTGTAGTTTAGATAATTGTAACTTATTTAAAATAAACAAGAAATAAGTTTTACTGTAGGTACAATATTCTTCTTCTATGCCAGTGCACATATGCATAGGCAATCAGAAATAATTCAAAAGTAACAGAGTGCCTTGCATTTTTATTTGCTAAATATGGTAACTCTATTTATACATGGATGTTCATAATAGCTTTATTTTCAGTAGTAAAACCTGTGAACAACCCAAGCGTCCATTGTATTAGTGTACTCTAGGTACCGTAACAAAATACCACAGATTGGATGGTTTAAACAACAGGAATTGATTTCTCACAGTTCTAGTGGCTGGGAAGTCCAAGACCAAGGTGCCCCCCAATTTGTTCCTTTTGAGAGCTCTCTTCTTGGCTTGCAGGTGGCTGCCTTCTTGTTACATCTTCACACGGCCTTTTTTTCTGTGCTCACTGAAGAGAGAAAAAGCTCTCTGGTCTCTCTTCTTATAAAGCCACTAATCCTATTGGATCTGAGCCCCACCCTTATGACCTCATTTAACCTTAATCACTTCCTTAGAGGCCCTGTCTCCAAATACAGGCACACTGGGGATTAGGGCTTCAGCATATGAATTTGAGAGGGACTCAAACCTTCAGTCCACAACATCCCATCAACAGATAAGTCGATAAACAAGCTGTGGCCTATCTACACAACACAATGTTATTTGGAAACAAAAAGGAGCTATTGATATATGCTATCACAGGAATGACTCTCAAAATAATTGTGCTGGTAGAAAAAAGTCAGACCAAAAAATACATACCACATTATTCCAGTTATCTGAAAATCTAGAAAGTGCAACTAACATGCAGTGATACAAGTAGATTAGTGGTTGCCTGACATTGAAGAAGAAAGATGTGGAAGTGTGGAAGGCAGGAATTATAAAGGAGCATGAGGAAAATTGTGATGGTGGTGCATGTGGTTATTATCTTGACTGTGGAGCTTATTTGTTGACATATATTTGTTATGGTAACAAAACTGTTTTTAAAAAATCACTGTCAATCCCTGAGAACCACTGTTAACGTTGCTGCCTGGGGTGTGGTCTCAAAGTGGGCCAGACTGATCTTTTACCAAGTTCCAGAGGCACAGGTCTGCATAAGCACTACTCAGTAGTTCTCTTGTGGCTTTCTTAGTCAAAAACAGCACATCCCCTAGGCAAAACACCTGTTGCCTTTATGGGTTTTTCACTATAAAGTTAAATCATGGGATTCTTTCTAACTGACACAATTTCACCAGAGACAACTGGGATTTGAATAGTTACTTTGGGAAACTTTTGAATATAAAGAAGATTGTTTATTTGAGAGATCATTTACAACAAAAAGAGGAAAATCAGCCTATGTCATTGTCTGCATTCTTTACTCAGTATGAGGAGGCTTCCAAATACAAGTTGAACGCAAACATTGGCTCACTGATTAATTCTTTATTTAACACCAATGAAGTCTGTTAATACTTAAAATTGCTTCATTTGTCAATCTCCCCAAATGGTGTACCCTTCCTTGATCTTTCTTCTCTTTAATTTTTTCTCCCCTTTCCCTTTCTGAGCCAGTTACTACCTCAGTGTTCCCCAAGAATATAGCCCCCCCCCCAGGGAAAAGGTATTGATTTCAGTAAACTTAGATCCCTATGCCATTGTTAAAGACTTCCTAAACACCAGGACTTAAGGGAAATTATTATTTAAGAGTTCAACTTGTTCTAGGTTCAGACCCTCTAAACTTTATTGATATATACCAATTAGAATATCTTTGGATAGGGGCGCCTGGGTGTCTCAGTCAGTTATGCAACCGAATCTCGATTTCAGCTCATGTCAGGATCTCATGGTTCATGAGATTGAGCCCTTTGTTGTGTTGGGGCTCTGTGCTGACAGCATGGAGCCTGCATGGGATTCTCTCTCCCCTCTCTCTGCACCTACCCCATTCACCCTCTCTCTGTCTCTCTGTTTCATAAATAAATAAATAAATAAATAAATAACAAAAAGAGGAAGAAGAAGAATATCTTTGAGTACACTAAAGTTTTACAGCAATTAGATTGAGAAAAGTTAATTGTCACAGCCTTGTATATAGTTATGGCCTTGGTGCTGGTGATGATCTCATGGGTGTATAGTTACGCCCAAATTCATCAAGTTGTATATATTAAATATGGATAGCTTTTTTCATGTCCATCATACCTCAATAAAGTGGTTTAAAAAATAAGTAAGAGCTAATGCATTTTTAAGGAACAATAAAAAAATTAAAGTTAAAAAAATGAAACATTTATTTTAATTAAAACATTCACATATTATGTGTATATAATATGCAGATGTAGAAGGTGTATGTGTATTATGTATAATACATTTGATATACATAAACACAGTTATCCAACAAATAGAGAACAAATGTGGTATAGTGGTAAAAGACCATACAATTGGCATTAAAATATGAGTTCTGACACTTGCAAACCTTACTAGGTTCAAGAAATTTTGACATCTCAACATTAATATTTATCTTCTTTCAAAAATTTGGCAAGAGAAAATAGTAACTAACACTAACCTGATTTTCCAAAGTTGTTTTCAAATTATGCTGAGTATGAACACACAAAGCTTTCAATAACAAGTGATATAATCCTATGCAGATGAAGGAAATTATTATTTTAAGTGAACTGTAAAAAGGAAGGACTGAAATAGCTTTCATTCAACCACTAATCATAATTATAACCATTCTTGAAAAATAAATAATATATGCACTTGACTTCCCTTTTGCAATTTTTACTGTACTTAACGATTTTCTCTTTTAACCATAATTTTGACCTAAAAATATATCTTCTTTTCTATTTCTGCAGGCTGAAACTTGAGACCCATTCCGAAAGCAGTGGCTGCTTTTTCCTCACTTTAACTTTCTGTATCTGCACAGAGAATTCATCTCTTGACTTCTCAAGCAATTTTTTCCCTTCCAAATTTGTCTCTCTTTCCTTTTACTGATCCCCCATGATTTCTTCAGGGTTTGCTTAGGTCAACCCCCAGTGTCTAATCTTATGAGTCACTTCAAGAACTACAAATTTGTTCAGATTCCTTTTGTCTGGATTCCTTTCAATCACAGGAAGTCTTATGCTTTTCAATTTCTTTATTCTCCCTGAGTATTCACTCCTGACCCCTTCCATTGAGTTTCAGCCCAGAGTGAGCTTCTAATTCTCTGAATTCTATTGACCTTAAAATCAGCATCTCACTCTTTAGCTCTTAATTGGTCTTCACTTATTTTCTCCAGGTTTTTTGGCAAAGATAGTATCTTATATTTTGGTCACTCTTATAGATCCTTAACATACTTTGGGATGTACAGTTTGCATAAATACTAGGTTGTTTGCTTGAACTAATTTGTAACTTATAACTCTTACATATATTCCTAGTAGTTACTTATAACTACTAGTGACAAGGAATATAAATTTATAGATACATATTTGATTTAATATAGATGTGCAGTTACTAAAAAATTAAGTATGAATAAATACTGTCAACTAAATCATAAAGAAATGAGCTCTTCCCAGATAGATCATATGGGAGAGAAATGCTATCTGATAAGAATATTGAATATTTAATAGGTTGACAAAGCTAGAGTGATACAGGACAATCAAATGGGCTATATAAAACTCCCATTTCTAAGAACATATTATATATACTAAATTATCTATACGCCACTACTTAAACTTTATGTTGTAAATTATTTACTCTTCTCCTTATAAAGATTTAAAGTCTCCTTTGATCACCAAACCCGAATCTTCTCCTTGTCCCATTAACCACAAATTTACATAGATAGTGTACTCTTTAAAGTGTTACAGTGAAGTTTAATATGCAATGTTTTGTGATATTGGAATTTGCTTTCAATTGAAATTGGCAATTATCAGAACATCGTAGGGAAGGGGATGTATAAGAAGTAAGCTCCAGAATTGAATTTAATTTTTTTACTTGTTAATAGCAAAACTATTAAAGATTTAAATATATGATTTAGAAGGACATCACCAAGATAGTGACATATATTGTTTGTGACTTCACTTTTCCTCACAGAATAACAGCTAATATCTATTTGAGAATGATACACTACTGAAAGAATCTTACAACATGAGAGTTGGGCTGTAGTGACTTCAGCATCTCAAAGACCATAAAAGACTATATTAGAAGGTAAGAGAAGTGGCTACCTGTGTTGTATTACCCCTCCCCCCAGGACAAAATGGCACCATGTGGAGAGATCTCCCTTAAGTCTCTAGATCTCTCAGTGGGAAAAGGGAAATCAAAGAGAACAATCAGCCTCCCCTAGAATTATGGGTGGCTTTGTGGGAACCCTTACTCTAATTTTGCACCATGGAAATTGCAGAGTAATCTGCAAGGCCCAGCTACTAGGAATTGGATGTTATAGAAAAAGGGAAAAGAGCTTGCAACAACTAGCACATGGATCTTGGTAGATCAAATTCATACCTGCAGTACCCAAGTAGAAATCATATCCAGCAGTTTTTTTCATCTGCAGAATCAAACTGGGGGTGTACTTTTATCAGGGAACTCAGTAGGTGCAGACTGACCTGACTCAATCCTCACACAAAGAGTTTTGCTGGCCTTAGGTCCTGGTTTGTCTACCAAGATAAGAAGCTAAGTCACAGCCCCACCTACTGTGGACAGTACCTTCCAGCCCCACCTGATCAAAAGGGCTGATGACAATTCCTGGAAATAAGGAGGCAAGAAGGCAAAGCTGATTGCCCTCAGAGCAGTACTGGGTCTAGAGTCTTCTCATACAATACACAGGCAGGGAGATTAATTCATAAATAAGACTGAAGGTCTTGTTGGCCCCTCCCAACAAGAAAGCTTGTTTGGGAAATTGAGAGTAGCCTAGAACAGTTCCTTCCCATCTCGCCCAGGCAAGGGGCAGAGGGATAGCCCCACCTACTATGGAGTGTGTCTTCCAACACCATCTGATGAGAAGGGCTGGTGAAAACACCTGAAAGTTGTGTGACCCAATGGCATTTGAGCTGAGAGAAAGTCTGACAGTGATAGTTTGCAGAGAAAAACCAGTGACTATGTTCAGCCAAGGAACTTAGGGTGTGGATCAGTTTGAGTTAAGACAATAAAGAAGGAGCTTCATCAGTTTTGGAAGAGCTTCTCCTGCTCTGCCTGAGCAAGAAATCTAAACCATAGCCCTGCTCATCACTGAATATAGTCCCAAGCACATCTGATGAGGGTATCTAACCAGGGACACAGTAAGTGCCATAGACCATTCAACAAGCCTCCATACAGTGGCATTGGAACAGAGAGCACAGACATGGTTTCCCTTGTCTACAGATCAAAACCAGTGGCCTCAAATGACCAGGGAGTTCACTGCACACTCAGGCCTGCTTAGAGCCCCCAAACAACATACTACACAGCCTTGGTTCCTGGTCTTCTGCCCTGCCAGACAGGGGAGTTAATTCATAGTGCCTTCTATTTTTTTAACATAGTACCCAGTCCCAACCATCAAGTAAGCCAGACAAGGGAACTGAGGGAACCACAGAGCCCATCCTACAGCCTCACCTGGGTTGGGAACAAAGTAGTTTTATCCAACTGTTCTCTGTCAGTGGAAAATTTCCCTCTCCCTCTCCTCAGAGCTCAAACAGTTGCCCAGTCCAAAAACAGATTATAAGAGCAGGCCCCATCTACCCAAAGAAATTATGAGCAGTCACACTTAAATGCCACCTGAGCTGACTGGTGAAGAACTATCTCTGCTAATGCAAATCTGTGAAGTCTGGAAAAGGAACCCCATTACCCAACTGCACAGATACCAATGTAAGGAATTAAAGATCATGAAAAATCAGATAAATATGACACCACCAAAGGAAAGTAATAAAACTCTAATAACTGATCCTAAAGAAACAGAGATCTATAAACTGTCAACAAATTCAAAGTAACCCTTTTAAGGAAGTTTAGAAAACTACAAGAGAGGGGTGCCTGGATGGCTTAGTCAGTTGAGTGTCCGACTTCAGCTCAGGTCATGGTCTTGAGGTTCATGGATTTGAGCCTTGTGTCGGGCTCTGCGCTGACAAGTCAGAGCCTGGAACACGTTTCGGATTCTGTGTCTCCCTCTCTTTCTGCCTGTCCCTTGCTGGCACTCTGTCTCTTTCTCTCAAAAATAAATACACATTAAAAAAAAAAGAAGAAAACTATAAGAAAACACAGACAACTAAATGAAATTAAGAAAACAATGCGTGAACAAAATAAAAAGCTTGACAAGGAAATAGCCACCATCAAAACACAATCAAGAGTGTTGAAATCCTAGAGTTGAAAAATACAACTGAACTAAAGAATTAAATAGGGAATTTCAAAAGTACATTTGACCATGCAGAAGAAAGGATGACCTGATAGATAAGACATTGGAAATTACCCAGTCACCAGAGCAGAAAGAATAAAAAAAAAATGAAAAATAGTGAAGAAAGTCTATGGGGATTGTGAACCATGATGAAAAGAAATAATATTTGCATTAGGAGAATCCCAGAAGGAGAAGAGAGAGAAAAGGGGACAGAAACTATATTTAAAGCAATAATAGCTGGAAACTTCCCTATCCTGGGGAGAGAAATGGACATCAAGATCCATCAGACCCAAAAGACCACAAGTAGATTGAACCTGAATAGGGCTACATTGAGACACATTATAATTAAATTATCAAAAGTCAAAGAAAAAAATAAAATTTAAAGCAGCAAGAGAAAAATGTTACACAAAAGGGAACACCCATTAGATTATTGAAGGATTTCTCACCAGAAACTTTTCACGTCAAGAGAGAATAGAATGACATGTTCAAATATTGAGAAAAAAATAACTGTCAACAAAAATGCTACACCCAGTGAAGCTGTCCTTCAGAAACAAAGGAAGAATAAAGATTTTCCTGAACAGATAAAAACTGAAGGAGTTCATTACCACCAGACCTGCCTTACAAGAAATGCTAATGGGAGTTCTTTGAGTGGAAGTAAAAGAACTCTAATTATCATCATTAAACTGGTAAAAGGTAGTAAATCTCACTGAGAATGGTAAATCATAGTTAGATTCTGCAATATGGTTATAGTGGTACATAACTCACAACTCTGTTTTAAAAACTTTTTTAAAAATGTAGCAAAAATAACCATAAATACAATAATCTGCTATTAGTTACACAATATAACATATGAATTGTAACAATAGCCAAAAATGTTAGGAGAATTAAAAAATTAAAGTATATGAATTTTATTGAAGTTAAGTTATTATCAGTGTAAAATACGGTATTATGAGTTTTATTTTTTATTTTTTTTTTGTTTTGTTTTTTCGTACAATTTTTTTTTTATTTTTATATATGAAGTTTATTGACAAATTGGTTTCCATACAACACCCAGTGCTCATCCCAAAAGGTGCCCTCCTCAATACCCATTACCCACCCGCCCCTCCCTCCCACCCCCTATCAACCCTCAGTTTGTTCTCAGTTTTTAACAGTCTCTTATGCTTTGGCTCTCTCCCACTCTAACGTCCTTTTTTTTTTTTTTCCTTCCCCTCCCCCATGGGTTCCTGTTAAGTTTCTCAGGATCCACATAAGAGTGAAACCATATGGTATCTGTCTTTCTCTGTATGGCTTATTTCACTTAGCATCACACTCTCCAGTTCCATCCACGTTGCTACAAAAGGCCATATTTCATTTTTTCTCATTGCCACGTAGTATTCCATTGTGTATATAAACCACAATTTCTTTATCCATTCATCAGTTGATGGACATTTAGGCTCTTTCCATAATTTGGCTATTGTTGAGAGTGCTGCTATGAACATTGGGGTACAAGTGCCCCTATGCATCAGTACTCCTGTATCCCTTGGGTAAATTCCTAGCAGTGCTATTGCTGGGTCATAGGGTAGGTCTATTTTTAATTTTCTGAGGAACCTCCACACTGTTTTCCAGAGTGGCTGCACCAATTTGCATTCCCACCAACAGTGCAAGAGGGTTCCCGTTTCTCCACATCCTCTCCAGCATCTATAGTCTCCTGATTTGTTCATTTTGGCCACTCTGACTGGCGTGAGGTGATACCTGAGTGTGGTTTTGATTTGTATTTCCCTGATAAGGAGCGACGCTGAACATCTTTTCATGTGCCTGTTGGCCATCTGGATGTCTTCTTTAGAGAAGTGTCTATTCATGTTTTCTGCCCATTTCTTCACTGGGTTATTTGTTTTTCGGGTGTGGAGTTTGGTGAGCTCTTTATAGATTTTAGATACTAGCCCTTTGTCCGATATGTCATTTGCAAATATCTTTTCCCATTCCGTTGGTTGCTTTTTAGTTTTGTTGGTTGTTTCCTTTGCTGTGCAGAAGCTTTTTATCTTCATAAGGTCCCAGTAATTCACTTTTGCTTTTAATTCCCTTGCCTTTGGATATGTGTCGAGTAAGAGATTGCTACGGCTGAGGTCAGAGAGGTCTTTTCCTGCTTTCTCCTCTAAGGTTCTGATGGTTTCCTGTCTCACATTTAGGTCCTTTATCCATTTTGAGTTTATTTTTGTAAATGGTGTGAGAAAGTGGTCTAGTTTCAACCTTCTGCATGTTGCTGTCCAGTTCTCCCAGCACCATTTGTTAAAGAGGCTGTCTTTTTTCCATTGGATGTTCTTTCCTGCTTTGTCAAAGATGAGTTGGCCATACGTTTGTGGGTCTAGTTCTGGGGTTTCTATTCTATTCCATTGGTCTGTGTGTCTGTTTTTGTGCCAATACCATGCTGTCTTGATGATGACAGCTTTGTAGTAGAGGCTAAAGTCTGGGATTGTGATGCCTCCTGCTTTGGTCTTCTTCTTCAAAATTCCTTTGGCTATTCGGGGCCTTTTGTGGTTCCATATGAATTTGAGGATTGCTTGTTCTAGTTTCGAGAAGAATGCTGGTGCAATTTTGATTGGGATTGCATTGAATGTGTAGATAGCTTTGGGTAGTATTGACATTTTGACAATATTTATTTTTCCAATCCATGAGCAGGGAATGTCTTTCCATTTCTTTAAATCTTCTTCAATTACCTTCATAAGCTTTCTATAGTTTTCAGCATACAGATCCTTTACATCTTTGGTTAGATTTATTCCTAGGTATTTTATGCTTCTTGGTGCAATTGTGAATGGGATCAGTTTCTTTATTTGTCTTTCTGTTGCTTCATTGTTAGTGTATAAGAATGCAACTGATTTC
Organism: Lynx rufus; assembly: GCF_022079265.1. Classification (NCBI taxonomy): domain Eukaryota; kingdom Metazoa; phylum Chordata; class Mammalia; order Carnivora; family Felidae; genus Lynx; species Lynx rufus. The sequence goes on along the minus strand of NW_025814837.1, from coordinate 11,514,662 downwards.
TGTACATTGATTTTGTATCCTGCAACTTTGCTGAATACATGTATCAGTTCTAGCAGACTTTTGGTGGAGTCTATCGGATTTTCCATGTATAATATCATGTCATCTGCAAAAAGCGAAAGCTTGACTTCATCTTTGCCAATTTTGATGCCTTGGATTTCCTTTTGTTGTCTGATTGCTGATGCTAGAACTTCCAGCACTATGTTAAACAACAACGGTGAGAGTGGGCATCCCTGTCGTGTTCCTGATCTCAGGGAAAAAGCTCTCAGTTTTTCTCCGTTGAGGATGATGTTACCTGTGGGCTTTTCATAAATGGCTTTTATGATCTTTAAGTATGTTCCTTCTATCCCGACTTTCTCAAGGGTTTTTATTAAGAAAGGGTGCTGGATTTTGTCAAAGGCCTTTTTTGCATCGATTGACAGGATCATATGGTTCTTCTCTTTTTTTTTGTTAATGTGATGTATCACGTTGATTGATTTGCGAATGTTGAACCAGCCCTGCATCCCAGGAATGAATCCCACTTGATCATGGTGAATAATTCTTTTTATATGCTGTTGAATTCGATTTGCTAGTATCTTATTGAGAATTTTTGCATCCATATTCATCAGGGATATTGGCCTGTAGTTCTCTTTTTTGACTGGGTCTCTGTCTGGTTTAGGAATCAAAGTAATACTGGCTTCATAGAATGAGTCTGGAAGTTTTCCTTCCCTTTCTATTTCTTGGAATAGCTTGAGAAGGATAGGTATTATCTCTGCTTTAAACGTCTGGTAGAACTCCCCTGGGAAGCCATCTGGTCCTGGACTCTTATTTGTTGGGAGATTTTTGATAACCGATTCAATTTCTTCGCTGGTTATGGGTCTGTTCAAGCTTTCTATTTCCTCCTGATTGAGTTTTGGAAGAGTGTGGGTGTTCAGGAATTTGTCCATTTCTTCCAGGTTGTCCAATTTGTTGGCATATAATTTTTCATAGTATTCCCTGATAATTGTTTGTATCTCTGAGGGATTGGTTGTAATAATTCCATTTTCATTCATGATTTTATCTATTTGGGTCATCTCCCTTTTCTTTTTGAGAAGCCTGGCTAGAGGTTTGTCAATTTTGTTTATTTTTTTCAAAAAACCAACTCTTGGTTTCGTTGATCTGCTCTACAGTTTTTGTAGATTCTATATTGTTTATTTCTGCTCTGATCTTTATTATTTCTCTTCTTCTGCTGGGTTTAGGCTGCCTTTGCTGTTCTGCTTCTATTTCCTTTAGGTGTGCTGTTAGATTTTGTATTTGGGATTTTTCTTGTTTCTTGAGATAGGCCTGGATTGCAATGTATTTTCCTCTCAGGACTGCCTTCGCTGCGTCCCAAAGCGTTTGGATTGTTGTATTTTCATTTTCGTTTGTTTCCATATATTTTTTGATTTCTTCTCTAATTGCCTGGTTGACCCACTCATTCGTTAGTAGGGTGTTCTTTAACCTCCATGCTTTTGGAGGTTTTCCAGACTTTTTCCTGTGGTTGATTTCAAGCTTCATAGCATTGTGGTCTGAAAGTATGCATGGTATAATTTCAATTCTTGTAAACTTATGAAGGGCTGTTTTGTGACCCAGTATATGATCTATCTTGGAGAATGTTCCATGTGCACTCGAGAAGAAAGTATATTCTGTTGCTTTGGGATGCAGAGTTCTAAATAGATCTGTCAAGTCCATCTGATCCAGTGTCTCATTCAGGGCCCTCGTTTCTTTATTGACCGTGTGTCTAGATGATCTATCCATTTCTGTAAGTGGGGTGTTAAAGTCCCCTGCAATTACCACATTCTTATCAATAAGGTTGCTTCTGTTTATGAGTAATTGTTTTATATATATGGGGGCTCCGGTATTTGGCACATAGACATTTATAATTGTTAGCTCTTCCTGATGGATAGACCCTGTAACTATTATATAATGTCCTTCTTCATCTCTTGTTACAGCCTTTAATTTAAAGTCTAGTTTGTCTGATATAAGTATGGCTACTCCAGCTTTCTTCTGGCTTCCAGTAGCATGATAAATAGTTCTCCATCCCCTCACTCTCAATCTAAAGGTGTCCTCAGGTCTAAAATGAGTCTCTTGTAGACAGCAAATAGATGGGTCTTGTTTTTTTATCCATTCTGATACCCTATGTCTTTTGGTTGGCGCATTTAATCCATTTACATTCAGTGTTATTATAGAAAGATACGGGTTTAGAGTCATTGTGATGTCTGTATGTTTTATGCTTGTAGTGATGTCTCTGGTACTTTGTCTCACAGGGTCCCCCTTAGGATCTCTTGTAGGGCTGGTTTAGTGGTGACAAATTCCTTCAGTTTTTGTTTGCTTGGGAAGACCTTTATCTCTCCTTCTATTCTAAATGACAGACTTGCTGGATAAAGGATTCTCGGCTGCATATTTTTGCTGTCTAGCACCCTGAAAATCTCGTGCCAATTCTTTCTGGCCTGCCAAGTTTCAAAAGAGAGATCAGTCACGAGTCTTATAGGTCTCCCTTTATATGTGAGGGCACGTTTACCCCTTGCTGCTTTCAGAATTTTCTCTTTATCCTTGTATTTTGCCAGTTTCACTATGATATGTCGTGCAGAAGATCGATTCAAGTTACGTCTGAAGGGAGTTCTCTGTGCCTCTTGGATTTCAATGCCTTTTTCCTTCCCCAGTTCAGGAAAGTTCTCAGCTATTATTTCTTCAAGTACCCCTTCAGCACCTTTCCCTCTCTCTTCCTCCTCTGGGATACCAATTATGCGTATATTATTTCTTTTTAGTGTATCACTTAGTTCTCTAATTTTCCCCTCATACTCCTGGATTTTTTTATCTCTCTTTTTCTCAGCTTCCTCTTTTTCCATAACTTTATCTTCTAGTTCACCTATTCTCTCCTCTGCCTCCTCCATCCGAGCCGTGGTGGTTTGCATTTTGTTTTCCATTTCCTTTAAAGCGTTTTTCAGCTCCTCGTGACTGTTCCTTAGTCCCCTGATGTCTGTAGCAAGAGATTCTCTGCTGTCCTGTATGCTGTTTTCCAGCCCAGCGATTAATTTTATGACTATTATTCTAAATTCACTTTCTGTTATATTATTTAAATCCTTTTTGATCAGCTCATTAGCTGTTGTTATTTCCTGGAGATTCTTCTGAGGGGAATTCTTCCGCTTGGTCATTTTGGATAGTCCCTGGTGTGGTGAGGGCCTGCAGGGCACTTCCCCTGTGCTGTGGTGTATAACTGGAGTTGGTGGGCGGGGCCGCAGTCCGACCTGATGTCTGCCCCAAGCCCACCGCTGGGGCCACAGTCAGACTGGTGTGTGCCTTCTCTTCCCCTCTCCTAGGGGCGGGATTCACTGTGGGGTGGCGTGGCCCGTCTGGGCTACTTGCACACTGCCAGGCTTGTGATGCTGGGGATCTGGCGTATTAGCTGGGGTGGGAAGGCAAGGTGCACGGCGGCAGGGGGGGCAGGCTTAGCTCGCTTCTCCTTAGGTGATCCACTTCAGGAGGGGCCCTGTGGCAGCCGGAGGGAGTCAGATCCGCTGCCGGAGGTTTGGCTCCGCAGAAGCACAGAGTTGGGTGTTTGCGCGGAGCGAGCAATTTCCCTGGCCGGAACCGGTTCCCTTTGGGATTTTGGCTGGGGGATGGGCGGGGGAGATGGCGCTGGCGAGCGCCTTTGTTCCCCGCCAAACTGAGCTCTGTCGTCCGGGGGCTCCGCAGCTCACCCTTCCTTTGTCCTCCAGCCTTCCCGCTTTCTGAGCAGAGCTGTTAACTTATGACCTCCCAGACGCTAAGTCGCGCTTGCTGTCGGAACACAGTCCGTCAGGCCCCTCCGCTTTTGCAAGCCGGACTCGGGGGCTCTGCTTGGCTGGTGAGCCGCCCCTCCGCCCCGGCTCCCTCCCGCCAGTCCGTGGAGCGCGCACCGCCTCGCCGCCCTTCCTACCCTCTTCCGTGGGCCTCTCGTCTGCGCTTGGGTCTGGTGACTCCTTTCTGCTAATCCTCTGGCGGTTTTCTGGGTTATTTAGGCAGGTGTAGGTGGAATCTAAGTGATCAGCAGGTCGCGCGGTGAGCCCAGCGTCCTCCTACGCCGCCATCTTCCGGTATTATGAGTTTTAGATATTTTATATCAACCTCATGGTAACCACAAGAGAAAACCTTATAGTAATTCCACAAAAGAACATGATAAAGAAGTCAAAGCATACTACTACCAAAAGACACTTGAACACACACAAACAGACAGCAGCATAAGAAGCAAGGAACAAAACAACCAGAAAATAATTAACAAATGGCAGTAATTAGTTTAACTATTCAAAATTACTTTAAACATCAATGGATTAAATTCTTCAATCAAAAGACAAAGAATGGCTGAATGGATTTAAAGAAAAGATCTAATAATATGCTGTCTACAAAGGACTGACTTTAACCTTAAAGACACACAGAGGCTGAGTGAAGAGATGGGAAAGATATTTCTATCAAATGGTAACAACATCCACAAAAAAGCGGAAATAGCTATATTTTTATGAGATAAAATACACTTTAAACTAAAAATGATACAAAGAAACAATAAAGATCATTATGTAATGATAAAGGGGTCAATACATCAAGAAGATCTGAACAATTATAAATATTTATGCACCCAACAGAAGAACACCTAAACTTATAAAGCAAAAACTAATAGAGCAAAAAAGGAGAAATAAACAATAATACAATAATAGTTGGAGACTTTAACACCCCACTATCAACAATGAATAAATCATCCAGACAGAGAATCAGTAAGGAAAAAGTGGGTTTAAACAATACTATAGACTATGTGAACCTAACAGACATATATAGGAGATTCTTTCCGACAACACCATACTCAAGCACACATGGAACATTTTATAGGGTAGACCATATGCTAAGCCACAAAACAAGTCTTAGAAAATTCAAGAAGATTGAAATCATACCAAATAGTGTCTTGAATGACAATGGCATAGGACTAGAAATCAATAACAAGAGGAAAACTGGAAAATTTGCAAATACTTAGAAATTAAACACCACTCTCCTGAACAACCAATGGATCAAAGAAGAAATTAAAGGGGAAATAAGTTTTCTTGAGAGAAACAAAAATGGAAACACAACATACCAGAACTTACAGGATGCAGCAAAAGCAGTCAAAGTGGCAAGTTCATAGCAATAAATACCTGTACTAGGAAGCAAAAGAGATTCTAAATAAACAACCTAACTCTATGCTTTAGGGAACTAGAAAAAGGAGAACATGCTGAGTCCAAAGTTAGTGGAAGAAAGAGCATAATAGCAATTACAGGAGAAATAAATGATAATCGAAAAAAATTAACCAAACTAAGAGTTGGTCTTTTGAAAAGGTAAACAAAATTGACAAACTCTTAGCTAGATTAACCCAAGACAAAAGAGAAAGGACCAAATCAACAAAATTATAAATTTAAAACGAGACATTCAAATGATACCACAGAAATTCAAAGGATCATAAGAGGCTAATATGAACAACTATATGCCAACAAACTAGACAACCTAGAAGAAATGGAAAAAATTCTTAAAAATGTATAAACTACCAAGACTGTAACAATAAGAAATAGAAAATCTGAACAAATTATTAGTAAAAGAATTGGATTAGTAGTCAAAATTTTCCCAGTGAAGAAAAGCACAGGACCAGCTGGCTTCACTGGTGAATTGTACCAAACGTTCAAAGAACTAGCTAACACCAATCCTTTGTAAACTATTTCAAAAAATCAAAGGGGAGAGAAGACTCCCAATCTCATTATCTTGATACCAAAACCAGAAAAGAACACTACCAGAAAACTAAAGGCTAATATCCCTGATGAATACAGATGCAAAAATTCATGATAATATACTACAAACCAAATTCAGCAATATATTAAAGGATCATGTACCACAATCAGCTAGGATGTATCCCTGGAATACAGGATGGTTCAACATACACAAATCAATCAATTTGATACATAAATGTTAACATGAGCTTGTAGATAAAAATGATTGATACATACAAAAATATCCTAGTGCTTCTAGACTCTTGATATGGCAGCAAAATAGAGGAGTTAGTCTAGAATAATAATTAAAGGTTCAAACTGTGAACCAGAGAATTTGGTTCAAATGCCAGTTGTTCTACTGGTAACTACATGTCCTAGGTAACTTATTTTACCCCTCTTTGCCTCTGTTTTCATACTTAAAAAAAATTAGAGTTATGACACTTTTATGAATTGAATTAAAATATACAAAAATATTATTTTAAATTAAATCTGACCTAGCATAAGTATAAAATAAATATTTGATCTAAATTGTGTAGATTTTAAGAGTTTTTATTGAATTATATGAAGCACAGTTTGCTGAAGATTTTTATTTCAGCTAGTTCAAATATTTACCTTTCATATATAAATTCTGTGGAAGGAACAATTTATGGTAACTTCCTGAACTAACAATAATTTAATAAATTTAAAAGATAATTTGCACTGATATGCTTTGGTAATCTAGATCCCTGCTGAAACAAAATACTAATTATAAATTTTATTTTGTTTAAATGCTCATGGTGGCTATTGCATAATAAAAGACCTAAAATATGAAAATAAAAATGCGCAAGCAAAATAAAAATAATAGGGACTTAAGTAGAAATATCCATGTTCTATCTCATTTAATAAACATGTCAGTTACAACCATAACATTTCCATTTTCAATCAGTAATATAGCTAGTTAATAGTGTTTATAGGAAAGTTTTTTTATTGCTTTTATCAATCCTAAGGTAGTATGATAATTATGCAAAACTCTTGATGATATTTTAATTTGATTTTAATTTACTTAACAGAGACAAAGACTGAACACATAAATTTTTTTTTAAATGAATGTAATCTAGGGGCACTGGGTAGCTCAGTCAGTTGGGCGGCCAACTTCGGCTCAGGTCGTGATCTCGCGGTCTTTGAGTTCGAGACCGCATAGGGCTCTGTGCTGAGTGCTGAGTCTGGAGCCTGCTTCTGATTCTGTGTCTCCCTCTCTCTGTCCCTTCCCTGCTTGCTCTCTCTCTGTCTCTCTCTCTCAAAAATAATAAACATTAAAAAAAATTAAATGAATGTAATCTATTTTTTACCTAAATTGGGTTCACATCTCTTTACTTATAGGTATAATGATGAGGATATTGTAAATCTGATCATGTTAGATATCGTATTGAAGATCATGTTAAATGCACCTTTTAAAATGTAAAGATTTTGTTCATTTCATGAATATACTTCCCTCCCATCTCTGTGATTCAAAACACAGGTAAGAATAGGTGTCCGTGATAAAAATGGCAGCCAGGTTCTTCCAGTAATTCCTTTACTCCTCTGAAAACTGAAGGAATGATGAAAAGTTTCTCACCAGTTTACTACATTCACTTTTTATCCATTATCAATATAACAAAAACACATGCACGTGCGCATGCACTCACAAACACGGAAATACACACACACACACACACACACACACACACACCCCACATTCGAAGAGAATTAAAATCAGGGGAAAAAGGGTTTTCCTCAAATTATATTGCTAAGCTCAGTAAATTTCTGTACTTAAGCAATGCCATATAAACTTCAAAACGGTCACAGTTTTGATAAATGCACTTAGTGAGAAAGAGTTCCAGAATATTAGGAGACACTTTATTAAAGTAAGAAATTAAAAAAAAAATGTATAGCTTTAGGCAGTATAAGGTGAAATTGGGAACCATGCCTCATTCATATGTGCATTCATTTATTCATTCACTTATTCACCATACTCTCCACTCCTTATTCTCTCATTTGAGGGTCTGGAGTTAACAGTAACAACTCCAACCTCACCACTTAGAATGGTGTGAACTGAAGGTACTTGTTTATCAGGATTTCATACTATTGTACAGACTGCTGCAGCAATGAACATAGAATAACTAGATTAGCATAGACTCTGGTACATAGTAAGTGTTTGATGTATGTTGTCTTCTTTTGCAACCATTCAATGCATTTTTGCTGGTCAATAGATGATGTGAATAAGGACTTTATCTCAAGCAGATGAGAATATCATGGAGACAAGGAAATTTCATAAACAGTGGTAATATAAAGTAAAAAGTAAAAAGAAGAGTATCAAAGAAATATATACTATATGGGGTGCCTGGGTGGCTCAGTGGGTTAAGCGTCTGACTGCGGCTCTGGTCATGATCTCATGCTTTGTGGGTTCCAGCTCCATATCAGGCTCTGTGCTGACAGCTCAGAGCGGGGAGCCTGCTTCGGATTGTGTGTTTCTCTCTCTCTCGACCCTTCCCCCATTTGCTTCCGCTCTCTCTCTCAAAAATAAATAAACATTAAAAAAAAAGAATTATATACTATAATTTAGCAACTTAGAGGCAGTAGAATGTTTGTGGCATATACATTTGACTTCTACTCTGAATTTTTTTCACCTAAATTTTTTACCCCTTTCCTCACATGAACAGGTAAACAACCAAAACGTCTTAAAATTTCATTTTAGATTTCATTTCGTTGCATCAGAATCGACAAATTGAAAAATTCCAAACATGGTTGGAAAGGCCTTACATTGTATGTTAATGAATAGAAATAGGCAATTTCAGTGTTAGTTGACTTAAATTTTAGACCACTAGTAACATAAATCTAAAAGGTTTTTGGGGCGCCTGGGTGGCGCAGTCGGTTAAGCGTCCGACTTCAGCCAGGTCACGATCTCACGTTCCGGGAGTTCGAGCCCCGCGTCAGGCTCTGGGCTGATGGCTCAGAGCCTGGAGCCTGCTTCCGATTCTGTGTCTCCCTCTCTCTCTGCCCCTCCCCCGTTCATGCTCTGTCTCTCTCTGTCCCAAAAATAAATAAACGTTGAAAAAAAAATTAAAAAAAATAAAATAAAATAAAAGGTTTTTAGTAATATGTTACTGACCAAAATATTAATTAGCAACAAAAATCAGAACATAAATTTGTTAGCTATTTCAAAGTTCTCAATAAATAACATTATAGATATGATTAGGAGTTCTGTATTTCTCAATCCAGATTTTTTAAATCCAAATCCTGGTTCCACAACTACTCTCAGAACACTGGGCATGCCAATCACTCTTTGACTCAGTGTTTACATCTAAAAAATGGGCATAAAATTAATATCAGACTCATAGATTTGTCAAGAGGATTTAATACGATAATATATGGTAAGTACTTTGAAATGTTTCCTTCACATCCTTTTAGATTAAGAAATTTTAGCCATTATTATTACTAGTACTATTATTAATTAAATACCTACTTTTGTTACTGCCAGTAATTGGCCTGTCCTGACCACCACAAAATTCTGGATTGGTAGAGATTTTTCAGGCAGAGAAGTAAGTTGTTAAGGGTATTTGATTTTTTTAACTTAATTCTCTTCACCTGTGTTTTTGTTTTTTTTTTAGATTGAAAGCACCCAATTTTAAAATGTCTGCAGCTTATGAATCTCTGTGCATACATTTCTTGACTAGGGCATCTTCTTTATCTTGGCATCCTAACCAGCTATCCTACCCTTCTTAAAAAGACAGGCAAGCAAACTCTTCAGTTGTCCATACTAATGTCAATTAACCATAAGACCTCTTTCCCATTCCATGAAGAGTCTACCTTTGCTTACCCAATCTTGCAACCCACATCTTGGATTTCATACCTACCTGAAGTTAACTTTCAAACATACTTCACATGGATAAAATTTATGCACCTGTACCCACACACAAAACTGTTTGTTTTTGTTTTATTTTTGTTTTCTCTTTAATCCTGTACATGAAGATAATTTTATGATTATTGAATAAACCCAGGGAACAGGTTAACAAATGTTGATGCAGCACACTACATTGTATGTGTCCAAGGTGTGACATTGGTACAGGGCATAATATACCTGTAAGTTTTTTTGTTTATTTGTTTGTTTGTTTGTTTTGTCACAACATTCAAATAATAGACCTCGATTTTACACGAGGGTCATTCTCCTAACAATTTTAATTTTCTAGTTTCATTGGAAGATAAGAATCATGACAATATTATTCAGTATATGAGTGTCATGGCTGGTCTCATTGGTAAACTACCCTCATCATCTTTTCCATATTCATTATAGACTAAAAGGCAATAGGATAATGGGTGGAATTGAAAATAACATTTATTCAAATCTTCTTGAGATTGTAAAAAATAACCAGGTAGAGTACACTTTGTTCTTCATTTGTGGTGGATCATTTTAATTAATGTATAAAGTTCCAGTTAAACTTATAAAAAGATCTTTCAAACATTTGGCAGAATGATAATTTAGAGTAATCAAATTTCTAATCATAGAAGAAACACAGGGTTTTTATTATATGCTGTTATACAATCTGTGCTATTACATCTAATGCAATGATACAGAACACACTTCAGCAGCCTGGGTGTATCTGCTTCAATGCAAGATTTCACACATGACAGATTGCAAATTATTATTGTGCAGTTCTATCATATAATCAGCTACCATTATCGCATAGTAACCACAGAAAGCTGTATTTTAAATGGACTTCAGAAAACAAAACAAAGCAAAGCAAAAACGTCATTGAAGCAGTTTTTAAACTAAAAGACATCACAGAATTTTTAATATTTTAGTGATTTATTTTAGAAACCTTGGCTTTAGAGCAGTTTATATTCTAACCATTACTTTAATTTCAACTACATAGAAAAATTAAATTTATGGTTAAATGCCTTTACTGGATAGGGGACTGGGTGAGAGTAGCACCCATATAAAACTCTAAGCTGTTCAAGTAAAGACAAGGACTCATTTAAATCCAAATATGTTATTCTTGATGTCCCAGTAAGCGTTTTTATTTACATGGATTAAATTTCTCCTGTTGAAAATAAATGCACTCAACAACTATACTCTGGGGAAATTGAGAATAGGTTTACTTTTTACATCAGCTCATTTTCAAACCAGGTATGTAAAAGCACTGACATAGAAACAACAAAGTGATTTATTAGTAACAGGTTTGTTCTTAGAAGAGTTTGTGAGGGAACTTGTTGGAAGAGTTCAAGCTTCTTCAATCATCTTTCTGTGATACCTACTGCCCCCTGCTGACTCATCACGGAAATATACCATTGCTTTCCTTTGTAAATTTACACAAAAGCTTTGAATAATCGAGGAGACTAATGAGATATGTATGTTCATTAAAATTTGATACTGTATACATCTTTCTCCTCACATTGCTATGTATGAAAAATATTTTTCCAATATCTAACTTGTGAAATGCCCCTATTCAACTCGTCTTTTATGTGTTCTTCACTGATTTTCTAATATCCTCCCTTTGACCCAATAGACCAGCTTATGTCATAAATCCAAAGCTAATGAAAACATAATTAGAAGAGACCACTTGAAGTGTGAAGAGCTTAATGTTTTAGGGCAATTGAGCAAGATGTATTCTGTAAATCAGAAATATATTTTCACTGAAAGTGGGTGTTTCATGGTGTTTAACTTCAGACAGCCTCTTGGACATGATCTCTTATTGGATGAAGGTTATAAATATATGCAGTAGATGTATGTGCATAGCACATTTTCACATGACTAACGATAGAACCAAAATAGGCATGGATTAATAATCATAAAAAATGTATCTTATATTTTTAAAATAATGCACAAAATAATCAATGAGATAATTCCTTTTTAATCACTATGCCATTTGCTAGTGATTTGAGCATTTTAAGAAAAAAAAACATAAGCTTGCTTTTTATAATTTAAATGAGGATTAATGTAAACTTTTGTTTCCTAACACTGATTAATCTGTAAAATGGAGTTTATTTCAACTACACTAAAGAGTTGTTATAAAAAGAAAATATTATACAAATTTAGGTCACAAGTCTATCCTATAGGAGATGAAGTGTTCTAGCAAATTACTGCTGACACTTTCAAGAACTGGAGCCCAAGAGGAATCCACAAAGTGATACTCTAGTAGGACTTCTAAGGAGTCAGTCATGATTTAAGTTGAGAATATAACTGCAGGGACTCTTCATTCTGTATTGCCAACTGTAAGAACAGTGTTTCATTGACTAAGTGAAAATAATACTTTTTATTGACAATAATCTTTAAGATTATCTATACTTAAAATGTTCCTGTATTACTTGTAAATCCTATAAGAATATGTTATTAAAAACATTAAAAAGAGGGGCACTTGGGTGGCTCAGTCGATTGAGCATCTGACTCTTGATGTCTACTCAGATCATGATCCCAAAGTCTTAAGATCAAATTCTGTGACATACTTTGCCCTGGGCATGGGGCCTGCTTAAGATTCTCTCTCCCCCTCTGCCCCTTCCCTGCTCATGCTCTTCTTCTCGTGTTCTTCTTCTCTCTCTTAAAAACAAAACAAAACAAAAACATTAAAAGGAAACAAAATCTCAGTAAAAAAAAGACAATAACAATTGTTAACTTTAAGTAAAATAATTATTTTCATTTGCTTGTATTTATTATTAGCTATTTTAAAAGAATGCATATTTCAGAAGTTACAAAATTTAAGAATTAATTAAGTATTAATAAGTAAACACTCCAAATTACAGTACATAAAATCGAGTTTTTATTTTTTTTTAATTTTTTTAACGTTTATTTATTTTTAAGACAGAGAGAGAGACAGCATGAACGGGGGAGGGGCAGAGAGAGAGGGAGACACGGAATTGGAAGGAGGCTCCAGGCTCTGAGCCATCAGCCCAGAGCCCGATGTGGGGCTCGAACTCACGGACCACGAGATCGTGACCTGAACTGAAGTCGGACGCTTAACCGACTGAGCCACCCAGGTGCCCCATAAAATCGAGTTTTTAAATGAGGCAATTGGTATTTAATTATTACATACTCATAAAGGATTATAGGGATTATAAATAAATACATGACAAAGATTTTTGTGTTTATATATTACATTTATCATATATAAGTACTAATGTATTATATATATGCATATATATTTTTTTTAATTTTAGAGAAAGAGAGTGTGTAAGTGGGGAGGGATGCAGAAGGACAGAGAGAGAGAGAGAGAGAGGGAGAGAGAATCTCGAGCAGGCTCCACACTTAGCATGGAGCCTGACACAGGGCTCAATCCCATGACCCTGGAATCATGACCAGAGCTGAAATCGAGTTGGACACTCAACCAACTGAGCCACCCAGGCACCTCATTTACTAATGTATTTTTGTTTAAGCAAGGCACTTATATCGATAAGCAGAAGATTACTATTTACTAGAAGCAAATATTTGAAACATACAAGATGATATAACATTCTATGATTCAATTTTTCTCATGAAATTAGGAGTTATAGTACCAAATATTTCATGCTCAAGAATCAAAAACATTTGCCAAATTTATTAATTGCCCTTAGATTATCCACTCAGAAAAGATCGGGGAAGTCTGACGAGAGAAGAATCTACAAACCAGTTGTACTTACCTCAGCATCCCCTTACAGTGAGTTTTTCCTTAAATGCCACCAAGTTTTTCTCCTCAAACACTGATTAAAAGATTGTGTGTTTGTGGGTGTGTGTGGATGTTTGTGTGTTTGTGTGTGTGTGAGTGTAAATTGAACACTCATCTTGAAGATGTTTAAAGTGATTAATCTATGTATTTTCTTTCTAGATTCTGGATATTACAAATTATTTTAATATTTCTCTGTATGCATGAACATATATGTATGTTTATTCAACTGACTTCTTTTTTTCCTGAAGAAAAGATAGGTGATAAAACTATAATCTGAAAGTAAGCACATAGCTTTCTTGAAATTAGTTTTAAACTTTTAATGACTCTTCAGAATATAATATATGGAATGTAAAATACCTCTAGAACTGAATTTTGCATATGACTCTCGAAACAGATGCTGAGAATGTCTTATTGAAAGACTTTATAGGGTAATTTATTATTTTCATCACCATTACAGTTAATGCTATTTACTTAGAATATTTAAAGAAATCCTTTCTAAGCACTGATTTAGATATTAGGAGTACTGGATTCCAATATTGTCATGGTTTCTAATAATCATGATAATTCATTATACTCTGTGATCTTTACTTTCCTTATATGTAAATGAATACTTTTGGAAGTCACTTTTAGTTACATATTTTCTTGATGAACATTAGCAAACTTCCCTAATGGTCTATCTTCCAACCTCCATTGCCATAATTGGTCATAATCTGAGTCAACTCATTGACTCCTCTGAACAACCCTGTGAGAATGGTGGTTAGTGCCATTTCACCAGTGAGAAAAGTGAAGTTTGGAAAGGATAATAAGCTTATTGTAGTTCATACAGGTGGTAAATGGTGGAACTAGGTATTTACCTTAACAATGGAAAATAGTACTGTCAGTGAGAAAGCCGCTTTCTCAAAGAGGCTTTTATGGTAAAAGACATTTTTCTAAGAACAAAAAATAATCACATAGATGAATTATTACTATTACCATCTAAGGTTGGGTAGTGGTTGTTTTCTATGTAAATATATAGAGAGACGATAGATAAATAGACAAATAGATCAATTTGTATCACTGTATACCCAAAAATTTATTAAGTAAGCTTGAAAAAAACTGTATAAATGCATAGAAAATGTCATAGATTTATACATTTAAATAATAAAATATATCTGTTAATTTGCATAACAATAATATAATGAAATTTTAATAATAAATTAATTCAGTGCAAGTAAGAAAAAGGGTTCTTGGGTTATTTGGTTTATTACATTGGTCCAATTGATCAAAATGGACCAGTAACTAAGAGATTCATTGTGGTTTTTCAGGGACTGAGGTCAGAAGAGAACATCTCTTCTGGATATATGGACTTTGCTGTCTCATCTCATAGAATTTCTCAGTATTTAAATTATTTCTGTCATTTAATGGATTTTCACTTAAGAGTAGAATCTCATTACACTAAATTGCAACCAACCTGAAATTTTACCTTTTAAAATTGTCTTTTTTCATCATCCCTGACTAATCTTCTCTAAATTTCCACTTCATTTGCAATTCTCTTTTTGGTCACTGAGGATCTCCAAAATGAAGTCTACTTCATTATATGCCTCATTATCAATATTACCATAGCTCCATTATGGTCATTTACATCAATGACCTTTGATATCTTCAATTCGGTCTTACTCATAAGAACCTTGGAAATGCTACAGCCAGATGATTTGGACCATTTTCAAATCTCAGACTGATTTTATACTGATAGACAATAAATCTCACGGGTTTTTCTCAGAAAAAAATAATTTTTCCTCCACCCTTTTAGGTTCTCGGCTGAGACCCTCCTGTAATAAAAGGCAGATTAATGGGAGGAAAAACAAACAGAAATTTAATAACATGTATACTTCCTGTTTTATTTCCTTCAGGAAAACTGAGTAACTCTCTGAAATGGCCCAAGCCATCACCTTAAATACCATCTTCAGCTAAAGACAAAAGAAAGATGTTGAGGGTGAGGAGACTCAGTTATGTAAGTTATTAGGGAAAACACAACAAACAAAGGTATGGTTATTATGCAGATTTAAATCTATTCTTTCTTCTTTGTTAAATTTTTATAAAGATTTAGTCATCCTACAGAGATGGAGATACCATTACAAATGGAGATTTCCCTTGTAAATGTACATGTGTCTTACAAAAAGGTAATCTCTACTTGGGTTTCAGAGCTTCTTTTGTGTCTACTGTTTTTTGTTTTTGTTTTGTTTTGTTTTCGCTTGTTTGTTTTTAAATATTTATTTATTTTTGGAAGAGCACAAGTAGGGGAGGGACAGAGAGAGGAGGACAGTAGATCTGAAGCTGGCTCCACACAGACATGTTGACAGCAGGGAGCCGGACAAAGGGTTCTCAAACAAACGGGAAGATCATCACCTGAGCCAAAGTTGGACACTTAACCGAGTCACCCATGTGCCCCTTTTTGTTTTTGTTTTGTACAAATAACCAGCTTAACCAAATCTTAATATTAAAGAGACATATTTTGGGGTGACAAATTCGGCTCTCCTTAAGTGGGTCTCCAGGAAGAATAGGAGTGAACCTATTTTCTCTTCCTTTTTTATTTTAGTGCTAGAGATTTAAAGCCTTTCTTATTATTTTTGCTTGATTGCTGTTTTTGTTTATTAGTTTTGATTCTGTTTTTGCTTTTGTTTTTGTGTAGAGCCCAATGGAAATTATATATCTAGACAAGATGTTTACCTTAAAATTATTCAGCTCTGTATTCTTATTTTAGGTTTTTATACAACTTATTCTTTTTTAAGTGTTTTTTGTCTTGTTTTGGTTTTAATAATTTCACAATAAGCAGA
Organism: Lynx rufus; assembly: GCF_022079265.1. Lineage (NCBI taxonomy): Eukaryota > Metazoa > Chordata > Mammalia > Carnivora > Felidae > Lynx > Lynx rufus. The sequence continues at coordinate 11,498,441 of NW_025814837.1, read as the reverse complement.
TTATTGAACTTCCCATCTACATCACTTAAAAAAATTATTAATTTGCATTAAAATACTAACCTTGAATAGAATTTTTTATTGTTTTTATTGTTTTTTATTGTTCACTTTAACATGTTTCTGATCTGATTATAAATACAGAAATATAAATCAGAGCTATAAAACTGTGTAACTGAGGTTAGCAATACTATGTTGATATCTCTTTTTAAAAAGATTGGAAATGTAGGGGTGGCTCAGTCAGTTAAGAGTCTGACTCTGGATTTCAGCTCAGGTCATGATCTCACAGTTGTGAGATTGAGCCCTGTGTCAGACTCTGCACTGAGTGTGGAGACTTCTTAAGATTCTCTCTCTTCCTCTCCCTCTTTCCCTCCCCTAGAAGCATTCACTCTCTCTGTCTCTCAAAAAAAAAAAAAAGTGTGGAAATGTAAACCATCATCATTATTGTTTAAATTATCTAGTTTTCATAGCCCTACTCTTCAAGAAAACCTATATGGCATAAATTAGATTTTCAAACTGTTCAAAATTCAAGTTGACTGCATTGATTGCTATTGAAATATCTTTGCGATTTTTACAAAATGATGGAAGAACATTTTTCTGCATTATGATCTTGAACTAAAGGAAAATATAACCCAACATTCTCCTAACAGAATTATTTTCTTACTGGCATTTTTACACAACTATAAGAAAAAAAGCAAAGTCCTGAAATGTTACATTTCCAAAAAAGATTGAATTCTAAAGACAACATTGAAACTTATTCACGATAACATAATGTTTTTAGTATTATAATTAAAATTCATGTTGTTCAAATTATGCATTGTATACATTTACCAAGAGGGCCTTAACATTCCCTCCAAGTTCTCTAGATTTTAGATTGGTTTCTTTCTGACTGCTAACTCCTGTCCTCCTCCTTTCATAGAGCATTTACTTTAGAAAATTTTCCATTATAAACTCTTTATCTGCTCCTTTGAGATGCAAAATTTTTATAGTGCAGAAATATATTGTCTTGCTCTAGGACCCAGGAGACATCCCTTTGAACTATAATCATTAGAAAGATAAGGCCTTTATCTCCCAGTCTCTGGGGGAGAGTAGAAGTCTCATTTTGATAAGTACCAGTTAGCGAACACTATTAGGGAACATTGACCAGCCCTCCTCTAGGGTCTTCAGTATTTTTCCATTTGTTCACTTTAGAGTTTGAAAATACTTCTGCCTTTTGTTTCAGTGGAGTTGAGTTCAATTTCTTTCCCTTACAGTCTTTTTTTCAGAGTTTTTATTTAAATTCTAGTTAGTTAACATATAGTGTAATATTAGTTTCAAGAGTAGAATTTAGTAATTCATCACTTACATATAACACCCAGTGCTAATCACAAGTGCCCTCCTTAATGCCCATCATCCATTTAGCCCATCCCCTACCCAGTTCCCCTCTAACAACCCTCAGTTTGTTCTTTATAGTTAAGAGTCTCTTAGGTGGGGGGCCTGGGTGGCTCAGGTGGTTAAGCACTTGACTCTTGATTTTCAGCTCAGGTCATGATCTCACAGCTGGTAGATTTGAGTCCTGCATCAGGTTCTGTGCTGACAATGCAGAGCCTGTTTGGGATTCTTTTTCTCTCTTTCTCCCTCTCTGCCCCTCCTTGACTCACGCTCACTCTCTCTCAAAATAAATAAATAAACTTAAACAACAAAAAAAAGTCTCTTATGGTTTGTCTCCCTCTCTTTTTTCCCCTTCCCCTATGTTCATCTATTTTGTTTCTTAAATTCCACATACGAGTGAAATCATATGGTATTTGTCTTTCTCTGACTACTTATTTCACTTAGCACAATACATTCTAACTCCATCCACGTCATTGCAAATGGCAAGATTTCATTCTTTTTGATGGCTGAGTAATATCCCATTGTATATATATATAAATACATACATAAATATATACATAAATACATTTATATACATACATAAATACATTTATATATATATATACATATATATATGTATATATATATATATATGTATATATATATATATATATATATATATCTTCTTTATCCAGTCATTAGTTGATGGACATTAGGGCTTTTCCCATAATTTGGCTATTGTTGACAATGCTGCTGTAAACATCTGTGTTCATGTGCCGCTTTGAGTCAGTATTTTTGTATCTCCCCTATAGTCTTGACCTTTATTGCAATAATCTTGAATAGATCCATTCTTGCTATTTATAACAAGTGTCTCATGCAATTTCCTTTTGACAGTTCAATGATTACTTGATTAATGTGAAAGTTCTATTCCATGATCATGTTATATTAAAAATATATGACATATTTTAAACTATATATTCCAATATATTCGTATTATTCATCTCAAAAAGTAATATTTTAATTAAAAACCTCAAGAGCCAAAGCTCAAGCAAATCTCATTAAATCAGAGCCCCAAGATGTGTACATATAGCTCTCTTCACAGTTTTCCTCTGCTGTCTCATGTATTTGGTAAACCACATATGATTTTACCGGGAAAATATCTCTTGTATTAAAGTCATATACAAACTGTGCTCTATACTCCTACAATCTTGGTTTTTTTTTTTTAAAGATTCTGTTTATTTCAGATTTGCTGTTAGAACATGCTTCTGATGTGTTTTACACTTTACATTTTGACTTCACAACAGGGAACAGCTTATTAGTGGGTGGTAGAACTGGGATCCAGATGTGACTGAGCCAATATGTATATACCCGTTAACTAGCTCTTTCTCATCTGGGAATATATTGGATGAAATAACTTGAAAGTCACATACACCATGAGGTAAAGTAGGAAACATTTGAGAAGAGAAAGTAGTCTATGCTGCTAGCTTACCTCGCCCCAATTTTCATCTGCTATTGACTTGTTGATAGAAAACTTGTTTCTGTTTCTCTTTTCAGTCTTTCTTTCTGATTACTATGAATAATAATATTGCCTCCTTTATCTAATACTGCAATAGTGTTATCTCCAAGCAATGTTTTAGAATCAGCTACACAGATAAATAAAACAACATCAGGCAACATTTGAAGCATGGGTTAAATTCATGCAAGTGTCAAATCCTGTAAAGATAAAGATGTTTTGTCAAAGCAATGCAACTGCCCAATATTTCAAAATGTTCGTTCTTAATATTTTATTAAAATATCAGTGGGCTCATGCTATAAATTATTAGTTATACAAAAAATATTAAAAAGTAGAAGTCATCATGTTACCATATTACATACAAAACAAACAAACAAAACTACATGTTCTAAAGATCTTATAGAATAGAGGGGAAACAAACAAACAAACTGCTTAAAAAAATAGATGCAGGTGCAGAATGGGAGAGCGTTTAAAAAGACCAACTAGTCCATGCTTACAGAAGGATGGGAGAAGGATGATTTCTTAACAATGGTGAATTGTAAGAGTTTAGTAAAATCAATAAAAAATAACGTTTATAATGAAAGTAATCAAGCCAGGAGTGATGGTGCTATTTTCAGATGTTTCCAGATTGAAAAATAATTTTGATCTAAAATTTCAGTTCAACATACATGAGAAAGACAACAGATTTTAAGGTCAATGATACAGATTTTGAATGCCAGTTCTATCATTTAGCTGTGTGATTTTTTTTCTTTTCTTTCTTTTTTTTTTTTTTTTTTTGTTTTTGGTGTTGTTGTTCATTACCAAATCTTATCTGTAAAACTAGAGATAAGCTCTATCTCACAAAATTTTGAAGATAAAATTAGGTAAGTTTTGCAAAGTCTGTAGCCTTTGTTATTCCTGATACATTGAAGTATTCAATACATATTAGCTCTATTCCTCTTTTTTACAAAACTATTTCCATGATCTGAAACATTTCTAGTGTTGATCATAGCTAGTTTCTTACTGCTGTTTTAACAAATTACCACAAACTTAGTGGTTTAGGACAACAGAAATTCATTATCTTACAGTCCTGAAGGCCAAAAATCCTAAAATCAAGGTATTGACAAGGCTGCATTCCTTCCAGAAGCTGTAGGGAAGAATCTGTTTCTTAGCTTTTTCCAGCTTCAGGAGGCCATTTGCAATCTTCAGATTTCTCTGATGTCTTCTTCTGTTGTCACATCTCCTCTAATTGACTGTCCTATCTTCTTCTTCCCATAGTAATGACTCTGTTAGGCTATTGGGCCCACCCTGATAATTCAGGATATTCTCTCCATCTCAAGATTATTAATCAAATCAAGGCTCTTTTTTAATATGACATAACATGTTCCCACGTTTTAGGGTTAGGCACATAGACAATAGACAACAGACCAAACTAAAAAAAAAAAAAAAAAAAAGAACTTTTGAAAAATAATAAAATAGCTTACTTAAATGAAATGAGATTAATTCTCTTTATTCCTGATAACTTCCCTTCAGTTTGACTACCCAGAGACCAAGGAATGCAATTACATTTGTATTGTGAGAATTTTATACTGAGAGATTCATAAATAGTTTTTTTCAAATTATAAAAACAAATAAGCAAGCAAATTGAACACAAAACATAACACAAACATTTTCAGATAGCTAAAAAATAAAAACACTAGAAGAAGGGAAGATAAATTTGTTTCTAAAGGAATTTCAGTGGAAAAATATGCAAATACTTGTGAAGATTTTCTGATGAATACAATGAAAGCCAATCTAAATGTTATGTAATTGAGTTGGTATAAAATCTTAAAACATTCTGAGTTTAAGTTTATTGAGGAATTTGCTCTTCATATGACATCTCAACAAAGAGAAAAGTGTGTGGTCAGAGGATTACAGCAGAATGTTTTTTTTACACCCATTGCATAGTCAGAAATACTGTGCAGAAAGCATAGTCCTGGAGAAAGAAAAACTTATTTGAATATAATTTTATCTTTGCGTGCGATGAGTCCATGTTTAAGTATGTGATCTTGGCTGTTGTTTCTGAATACCCTCTTCAATTTAGGTCTAAGGATAAGGTTATCATAAATGCAGCTATCTTTATTTCTCTCAAAGCTTGGACTGAAATGATCTCACTCTTTGTCTACTTTAACTTTTTCTAATATCAACACTCAATATTCTATTTAGTATTAGTCCTATTGGACTGCCTAATTGTATACCGAAGCCTCCATTCACCTGGTAGCCAAGCATTATGCAGACAAAATTTATATACAATCAAATATAGCAGAGGAGAACATGTAATTGAGGAAGTATTATGGTTTATAAATATATAAAACAAAGAATGAGTAATTTATTCTACTTATATAAGAAGTTTCAGAGAGTTTTATAGAGAATGCTTGCACAGCCTTGAGGAATACAGAGAGGGATAACAAGAAAGGATGAGGAGGACATTTCAGGAAAGAACAGTAAGCTCAATGTCATGGAGATGAGAAAGAACGTGGTTCCAAGGCAAGAAGCAATTTGCTAAGGGTCAAGAAAGCAACAGATGGGAAATGCTTATAAAGCAAACAAGGGAAAATATTGGAGGAACATGTCTGAAATGCTATAGAGCTTGGATGTAGTCTTTAGAGGACAAAAATAATAATAGCAGAAGCAGTCTGGAGGATAAATTAGAAGTAGGAATTTGCAGGCTTGGCGTGAAGATAACCACTTGATCGATTCTTGGCATTGCCATGAATATTGAATAGAAAACAACTTAAGAAGGTAATGTTTTTAGAACATAACCATAAATTTAATTTGATTTGTTAGTTGGCAACAGAAAGAATGGCATTTAGGATAATTGCCAGATTCCTATCATAGGTGAGTGTTGATTACATTTACTGTATTAACAAATACTGAAGGAAATACAGATTTGGGGGTGGGTTAGTGTTAGGCTGTATTTGAGGTATATTAAAAATGAGATATTTTGAGAACTTCCAACTGAAAATGCTGACTTCCCAGGTTTTATAAATTTAAACTGGTCATAATCAGGATTTATCAGTGTATATGTTAAAATAATGAATGTGCATAATACAGTCTAGGAAAAAAATATGCAACAAGGTTAAGAATAGAAATTTGAAGACATCACTATGGAAAAGAAATCATTGGCACAATAGTAATTATAGTTGCAGCAAAACTACATTCCAAGACAGAGTTTTAAAACTCTATTGTAAAATTTAATAACCAACCTTCTAGAATTAAGCAAACCGAAATTGTAAAGCACTTTGAAATCTCTGTAAATGCAAATGTGAACATATGCAGGTATACAAATATTGAATACAGTCATAAAACACACCCACAAAAAATACACAGTATTTCTATGGTTTTCAGCAATATCCCTGCTTGCCAGAATTCAAGACTAACCTTATTTTCTTTGTAGAAAGGCATTATCTGTGATCACAGTATCTAATTTTTTTCATAAAATAAAAAACCTGAATGGTAATTTTTCCCTCAGTAATTTCTTCCCTTACAGCTGATGTTTGTATATCACCTAAAATACTGCCGACGGGTGTGAATTAGGAACATTTCACTCTTGTATTCCTTATTATATTTTCCAGGAATTTATGTTTGTCCAATTTTGGCTTAAGAAATAATCTTAGATGTGGTAATGCTTTTTCTATTTCTATTAATTTATAACTGTTTTATTTATTTATTTATTTATTTATTTTAACGTTTATTCATTTTTGAGAGACACAGAGAGACAGAATGTGAGGGGAGAGAGGCAGACACACACACACACACACACACACACACACACACACACACAGAATCCAAAGCAGGCTCCAGGCTCTGAGCTGTCAGCACATATCCCGATGTGGGGCTCGAACCCACGAATTGTGAGACCATGACCAGGGCCGAAGTCAGATGCTTCACCAACTAGTCACCCAGGCACCCCATTCTTCTTCATCTTTTTAAATATTTATTTTTTATTTACTTTGAGAGAGAGTGAAAGAGAGTGAGTGGGGGAGAGGCAGAGAGAGAGGGAGAGACAATTTCAAGGTTGAATCTTGATGCAGGGCTCCATCCCAGCAACCGTGAGATCATGACTTGAGCCACCCAGGCATCCCTGTTTTCTTTTTTAATTAAAAACATATATAGTCTCTGAGTCCTATCATGTATATATAGTTTACCGACACTAATAATGAAAACTTTACAGATGATAAGTTAGCCACGGCCAACGTGTTTTAATCTACATTATTCAGGTTTTTCCTTAAGATATTATTACTTGTGGTTTCAACTATAATAAGAAATATTCTATTTTCATTAATGCGAATAGTCTGTTGTGCTGAATAGAAAATTCATTTTGAAAAATGCTTTTAGTTTTTGGCTTTACATAGTTTCTAATTTTTTTTTCTTAATTCATTGAGAGTATCATTCTGGCCAAATACTTAAATTTATGTGAATAACCCATTGAACATATAAATGGAGGTCTAAATGTGAATAAAGGGTAAGGATTTCCAAATCAGTTAGTTTCATTATGTTGATTGGGTTGAACAGATCCTCTATGTATTAAAATCAACGTATTCTTGTACAAGATGAAATAATGATAATGTGTTAATTTGTGCCAGTAAAGTTGGAAATCCGTTGGCTCATTTTTAAATGGCTAACAGTTATTTTTAATTTAATGCATATCATTTGGTACATAAAATTTCAGATTTGTTTTGTATTTATCATTGATTGTGCTTCTCTTCTTCTATTATTTTTGCCTGACATAAATATTGTCATCTTTTCTTTAATTGGGTGCAGTTTCCATAATATATCCTTTTGACTTTAAGATCTTTGGCATCATTTCATTGTAGTCTAATTATTTAGAAGCAGATATTTTCCCAGTTTTGTATTCTGATATAATCTCAAATGTTTGCTTCCTATAAACAGATTTTAAACCATAATATTTTGCCATATCTAGCTTTGTAACTTTTTTGTTATAAAAATAATTCTGAAATGATTTAGAATATACATATGTTTATTTTTAATCCAAATAAACTCTAGCTAAGTATTTGTTTTACAAGTTTATTTTAGAAATACATTTATCTAATTATAAATCACCAGACAATATTTTTTTATTTTTCAAAAGTTATTTTTGTTTAATTTGTTTTTTTTATAGTTAGCTCTTTAAAAGAATAATTAATCCTCTTTTTAAAATTATTTTGTCTTTATTTCTGCTATAAACATATAGCATTACTTAAACATAAAAATAAGTAATTTATTTTCCTATTTTTACCTTATTCATTTGGCTTAATTATTCATGACTATTTTTAGCAACACTTTTCCAGTTTTAATATTTCCATACTAATATCTTAAATATTTAAGAACATTTTTGGTGAGTTTTTAAATGTCTGGGCAATGTATTTTCTCAAAATTTGAAAATTTGAGAATAATTTTTGATTATCTTAAAAAGTGAAATACACCTGTCTCTGACTTTCTTGAATGGCAACCTTGATACTACTCTAGGATCTTCTGGCTTTTATTCATTCTTTGTTTTTACTGTTGTTTTGATGGTTGTTTCCATATTTTCTCTATATTTTTCCTTGCCAGGTTTAATATTTCAAATCTAAATATTGGTATTCATATTTCTGCAATATGACATGAAGACAAAGGTATTTGTCCAGCTTAGGACAGTTTCTCTTATAGATTTGATATTGGCTCCTGCCATTGTTTTTCTAGTTTCAGGAATAAATAACTTCCATACACTGGATCTTTCTAATCTTTCTTCTATACATTTTTTGGTCTTCTCATCATTTTCCATACTTTATACAATTTTGCTGTATTCTCAAATATGTCTTATTCATCACCAGATTTATGTTCTGTAATGCCAATCCTGCCTCACTAAAATGTATTTTAAAAATATTTTTAAGGTATAACATACATGCAGAAAAATGAACTTATAAATACATAACTTAAAGAATTTTCACAGTGAACACAAGGTCCGCACTGCAGATTTTATTGTTGTTACCCTAATCCTTTGATGTATTTTTTATACTAGTCAGGATCTGAAGTATTTTTTCTGTTTTATATATATATATATATATATATATATATATATATATGTTATATATATATACTGTTATATATGTATGCATATATGTATATATATACACATACATATGTATATATAATATATACATATATGTATATATAATATACATATGTATGTGTATATATATACGTATATATTATATTTCATGAAACAAATGATTAGTGGCTCATATTACATCATGAGAGGTATAGTTTTCTGAGTACGCAGACAAAAAGTAAGTTGATAGGCTGTGCCGCATACTCTCTGAGAACTCTGTATTTTCATAATTTCTAATACTTTTCACGCTTAATATTTTTAATGTACTGCCCAACCAGACATTAAGCTTCATGAAAGTAAGTAGGAAAACTTCATTATTTATTCCTGTATTCCTCATGTCTTTCAGAGTGCCCTGAATATAGTAGGCACTTGATGAACATCTAAAAGCAAGGATAATTGAACTAGTGGGGAAAAAAAAAAGAAGAATGAAAGAAAAAGTTAAGGAGACAGAATTTTCCTGTTGAAAGTAGGTATTAATTTACTATTTTTCTGAATGTATGACACTCAGAACTACCAGTATCAAGACATAGTAGAGTGTGAAAAAACTTATAACTCACCTCATCATGGCAATCCATTTTAAAACATAGTTGTATTTCTACAAAACAAGTTGTATTTCTAGCCAAGCTTCATTGTTATGGCACAAAGCAAAGAAATTTGCCAAACCTTTGTATATTTTTAATCATTATCATTATAGTCTATTGTCTTTGTTTATTTTACTCAAGTGTCTTCATAGGTTTTTGCAAAGGAAATGGGAAGAAAACGAGGAATTTATAGCCTGCAACCATATTAACAAAGAAAACAACTTGCATCTCCGAAAGAATAGATATTTTTTGAAAGTTGTTTTGTTTGCACAAAGTAGCTATTTAATGAGAAGATTTTCCTTCCAATTCCTTAGAAAAAGTTTCTTTTTCCTCTACTGTGATTTTTTCATGAGCCCTTAAACCATGAAAAATATAGTTCAGTCATGTGTAGAACAATAAAAAAGATGAATTTTCTCATTTTTTCCAATGATGTCTGAAGTTAAAAGACACAAAAAGATATGTGTGAAACACCTGGCTCAGTTTTCCAGATATAGCCGTCAATCAGCAATTCAAAATGATGTGTCAACTTAAGGCTCATAGTTAGTACTATTCAGGTGAATTTCCCTCCACACTGATTGGAGAAACCTTTCATGGGCCGACCTGCACCCCTGCGGACATACAAATTAACTTCGTATTTGGTCTTCATTTTATTCTAATTCAATGATCACATGTACAAATTCTATACTTAAGTTTCCACTATTGAATATAGCTGTAACTTTTGCTTTCATATTGTAACTAGACCAAATGGGTATAAATTAGGTACATTTTTCTTTGACATGAGTTTAACATGAGTTTACTTACTCTGCCATTGAATAATGTAAAAAAAAAACATTAAAATCTGTCTAAAATTATATGTTAGTTTTATGAATGGATTTTATTTCAAATGATTCAAAATCCTTGAGCCATCTGATATACATATTATTTTGCACCCCCAGATTTGGTGCTTTTAAGAAGTAGATTAGTCACAAATGCAGTATGATGCCCTCACTCACAAACAAAAGACTGAAACACTGTATAGTCAGTCTCTCCAAACTCACTATTTCTAAAGTTAATCACATTCATGTATATTTTATTTTACTTTTTAAAATGGAGATTGTGCTGTATTTACTGTTGTATTGCAACTGTTTTCTTTCCAGGATCATGAGTATTGTTGCAAATCCCCTTTGTTATTTGCGTAATTTGCTTAGTTTTATATTTTAAAAAGGGCCATCATAATGTGGTACAGGTTTTTATTCTTATACAAAATTTAAATCACTAGTTATTCTCTAATACTATAATTGCCAATGATAATATCGTCTATGTAAACCTGGCAATTTTCACTTAATTGCTTCCATGTTTATAAAAGACATAACAGATGATTAATGCCTGGCCTACTGTGGAACAGGCTTTGGAAATTACTTAAATAACTTTCAGTTAATACCTTGGGCCATAATCACTAATGGCTCATATAACTTGCAAATGATTCAAATCATTTTTTCTACAAATAATAAGCAAAACAGTAGCAAAAATGTGCCTTAGCTCAAAACTGACATTTATTTATTGAGGGCATTGCATAATGTAAGCTAATTATGATCCTTAGTTTTAGATAAATGCATTACTAAGTTCCCTTTGACTTTTAAAATAAACGTTTGTCAAATCAACTTGCCGTAGAAAACTTTATATAATCTTATTTAAAATCATCAAAATAAAAAAATATGCTTCATAATTCTCAAATACTTCTATTTTCTCTTCGATTTACCTTATTTATAGTGAAAAACAGAATGCTATGTTGGAACACAGGCACCAATGATCAATGATATAAAATTTAACTCAAAAGCTATGACTTAATTTTGGAGATACTGTAACATTGAGCACTTAAAACTTGAAAGAATAGTCCCAGTTAAGGCAGTGACTTTGCCATAAATCGGAAACATCTGATTAATGCTTAGCTTTTTACTTTGTTAGGTCACATCTAGATGCTCAGCTTTTGGGTGTCATAATAGTCATGGTGAAAGGCTGACCTGTAATAATAATAATAATAATAATAATAAAAGGAAAACAGAGAGATAGGATGAGTGAAAGTGGTGTATGTAAAAGTGTCACCTGCAGATCACTTTTGCTTCTCTTGGGTTTTTTATTACTTTTCTAGACAGGCAAAAGACATCTTTCATATTTTGCCAGAAAAAGCTAAGTCACCAATATCAAATGCACAAACTGTCTTTAAAAGGTAAGATGTATGATTTTTATTGAACTGACAGTATACATTTTTAAAAATTAAACTACCCAAAGTTAACTGCCTTAGCTTACTCCTACAAGAGAATAATTTTTATAAAAGAGTTTAAATGATGATGGTTTTAAGGAAATCATCACCACCCTCCACCACCAGGTCTGAAGTAGGTGCCTTCCTGAGTGCTCACATGTTAATAGTTATTTATCATAACACTGTTAAAATGCATTGAATGCATTATCATGTCCTGATTGCTAATAATAATAATAATAATAATAGTGTCTAATATTAGACACTGAACTTTGGGAGACATGTCCTTTATCAATCATGTTAGTTTAGCACCCAAAATATTTATTGCTGCAAAATAATTGCTATAAAATATTGGTTTATCACAAAAGTAGTAGGTATAGTATAAAACTTTACATGGGTCTTCAAATTCATGGATTATAATAAATAATTACACAAAACACAAAATATATGATAGTGTTATCATCGAGAGGACTAAAGCCTTTAATTTTGTATTATAAAACTGGTTAAAACTGTATTATAAAACTGGTTAAAACTGTATTATAAAACTGGTTAAACTGATAGCTCTGGAATGATCCATTAAAGAATAGAACTATAAATTTGAGAAAATATTTTCTAAACTATAAGATGTAACAAAATTATATTCCTTGTTAATATCATTATAAAATAGTTAACCTTGAGGATTGCCTTATATTGCATATATAATGAAGTAGATTCATAGGAGTTGTTACCGATTTGCACGTATGACCTCAGCAATAACAAATGATAATTTTTGGTTCTTCTCTATCTGGAAATAATTATATTGGCTAATTATTGCTCAGAAAATACTAGTGTGGAATTAATTATATTTAAAAATGGAAACAATTGAATTTCATAGTTATTCTCCAATATTTAAAATAACAATTTTAAGTAAGTCCACAAGGTAAATTCATTTAAAAACTGTGCATCATGTGGTTACCATCTCAGAAGACGATTAAATATTTAAAATGTCACATCTTTCAACATGTGTTTGAGACATGTGATGTTTGAGTGAGACAATTTAATGTGTATATCAACTATTGGTCAATCTAAATCACTTAAATTTACAAAAAAAAAAATTTAGCAAAATCAATGTACCTGGACCACAAGAACTTGGTTCTCTAGATAAATGTCTTTATTAATTTATTAATTTAAAATTTAACATTGTGGGGCTGCCTGGGTGGCTCAGTTAGTTAAGCGTCTGACTCTTGATTTCAGCTCAGGTCATGATCTCACAGTTGCTGAGATAGAGCCCCACATTGGGATCTGTCCTGACAGTGCAAAACCTGCTTGGGATTCTCATCCACCCTCTCTCTCTGCCCCTACCCTGCTTGCACATGCATGTACATGCATGCTCTCTCTCTCTCACTCTCAAAATAAATAAACTTTAAAAAGATAAAATTAAATTAAATGTTATGTAGAAGAACAGGAAGTTTGAATTTTTAATTCTTTCTAGGCATTGGGACTTTGGACATTTCACTTGTTCTTTTTAAGCTTTTTGTCCCTGTAAAATGGAGATGCTAATAATTAGGTAACTTTTATGCTTGGTAAATAGAACCCACCTAATACATGATAATCACTAAATAATCATAATTTTTTATTATCAATCATAGTTAATGTCCATAACAGCAGTATATTCACTTCATCGAAGCAAAGATGTGGTTCAAAAAAAAATCACCTTCATTACTGAGAAAATTTGGCTGGAAAGCACAGCTAAGGTATACAGGAAAAATGTTTTTCCTAATACAGAGCCACAGAATTTGCTAGAATTCGTCATTGACAGTATGGGAATGTGACAGTCCTGCTGTACTCATCCCTTACTCCACGCTGAGCTGATTGGGAGTTTGGAGGAGCATTTACTTCCAAAACTCTTTGCTCTCAAGTGAAAGAAGAGAAAAGAACATGGTGCCTCAGTTTCTTCTTCTAGCTGTTATAGAGACTCTTCTACCTTCAAAAGAACAAAATGAATAAAGGGGTAGAGAGAACACATGAGTGATATTTATAGGCTTCTTTCATATGGAAGTACATATCAGGGTTGGAGGAGAAGCATTTAGGTGAATACATTATCTATTAGGTTATCCTGTTAATTTTATATGAATAAACCCTTCTAAAACATATATTTATTTTATTTATGGACTGCATATATAGGTATATATATGTAAGTATATATGTATATGAAGAAATGAGAAGGTTGTATCAGAAATAACAAAGATGCAACCAAGATCAAGGTGATGTTTCTAAGCTTATTGTAACCAAAGGAAAACTCAGAGTTAAATTCGTGTTTAGAGTGGTAATGTATGTGACTCGGATGATCTTAGAAATTATTCTTTGCTTGGAGAATGGGTATTGCTTTTGTAGTTATTTATTAAGCTTTATGCTATACTCAAAGCATTACACGCACACACACACACACACACGCACATGCACACTCACACACACACACACACACACACACACACACATGAAAAAGGAATCCCAAAGTTAGTACTGAAATTTTCAAATCTCATTCCCATGCCTCAACCTGGGTTTCCTAGAACTCAGATGTTGAGGTGAAGACATGCATTGTTATTTTAATTAAAAGTACACACCCAGGGGAGGGATTGAGTAGAAAGGAGGAAGGGAGAATTAGAAAGGTGACACTTTCTTTTTTAAGTTTTTTTTTTTTGAAAGGGGGGTGGGAGGGGCAGAGAGAGGGGGAGACAAAGAATCCCAAGCAGGCACCACAGCACATAACCCGACGCAGGGCTCGAACTCATGAACTGTGAGGTCATGACCTGAGCCAAACCAAAAGAGGGGCATTTAACCAACAGAAACACCTAGGCACCCCAAGGTGACGGTTTTGAGGAAACTTCTATGAAGTGTTGGTAATGATTCGATCATGAGAGACTCTTCCGAGAAAACAAGAAACTACATTTTAAGACAACCCTTCCAGTGATGTAAAAAAAAAAAAAAAAAAAAGTATTTATTCACAGGTTTCTGTGCCCTTAGGGCAAAGGTTCGTCCCATGGAATGTTAAACCCCTTGTTCTCATGGGTGCTGCATTCACAGACACTAAACTGCATCTTGTAGTGTCCCAAACCTCATTATCTGCTGGAGAGGCTTTGACTACATGGTGTGTATATGAGATGAAGTGCTGTCAGGCTGTACCTGCATGATATTAGAAAGGCCATACCCAGGGGCACCTGGATGGCTCAATTGGTTAAGCATCCGACTCTTGGTTTGGGCTCAGATCATGATCTTGCAGCTGGTGAGTTCGAGCCCCTCATCCGACTCTGTGCTGACAGTGCAGAGCCTGCTTTGGATTCTCTCTCTCCCTCTTTCTGCCCTGCCCCTGCTCACTCACTCTTTCTCAAAAATAAATAAATAAACATAAAAATAAAAAGGCCATACAAATTTGGTCACCGAGGGATCAGAGATTGCCCAAACCAGTGCATGAGCTATATCTACTACAATCCAGATCAAATTTAATGTTTAACCATTTGTTGATTCATTCAAAAATTGCATTGCACTCCACTAACTAGAAGGTGTTCTTTAGCTTTATAGAACTTTATGCAGAACAAATTAATAAATCACAAATCTATCAACTAAAATATGCATTGAAAATGTCCTATGTACCTTAGGTTCTGAAGTAGAGAGATGTCATTCTCTCCAATAAACAAGAATATAGGGGCCCCTGGGTGGCTCAGTCAGTTAAGTGTCTGACCCTTGATTTTGGCTCAGGTCACGATCTCACGGTTTGTGACTTTGAGCCCCATGTCAGGTTCTGCACTGTGTGGAGCCTATTTGGAATTCTTTCTCTGTCCCTTCCCCATTTGCTTGCTCTCTCTCTCTCTCTCTCTGTCTCTCTCAAAATAAATAAACTTAAAAAAAAACAATATAATTGGGAAGACAATGCATGATGTTTTCTAAACTAATATATATGTTTTAAATTTGGTATTGCTTTTTTTCATAATAGGAGTTTCAAAATTTTATTTTTTTTCTTTAGTTACTATTAAGATAATGAAGTTCTTCACTTTTTGTGTCTAGTTCTTAAAAGTTGATTGGCTTTTTCTTTTCTAACTCCAAAGCTGTATGGTATTTTCCCCCTCCTGATTCAAAAGTCAAATGTAAACAGATCATAATAATTAAACTAAGGTAAAACAAGTAATTAAGTCAAAGATACCACACAGCCAGTTACATGGAATGGATTAAATCCCACCAGAGTTCTTTTGAAACCTGAAAAGGTTGGAGTCTCCTTCACAACATACCCAGTACAGCCCCCATGACATATTCTTACTTCTGTTCCAGTTTGACTAGTTCCTCAATTCTCCATGATTTTTACAACACACTTGAATTGAGTGAAAATGTTTTCCAGTAGATACGTTATTTCAACTGTTCAAGCCTTCACAAAGAGATTCTCTTCACAAATTTCACAGTATGCTTTGGAAAGCAAGTTCCTAGGAGCAGGAACATTTTAACTTTTTCACAGCAATTGTCAACATCTTCATAAAACTGATGCCACTGCTTGACAGATGAGTCTTTGCTGGAATTGATGGTGACCGGATGGTAGTAAATATGAGAGAAGAAGCCATAAATATGGACAGCTGCATTGACAGTGTTTACATTTGTCATGTGATATTGGGCAGGCGTGTTTCCAGACCAGCTCCCACTCTTGTTTTGTTTCTTTTTCTAGGAGACAAATGGTTTTGTCTCTTCTACCCACCTGTTCCCTTCACTTCTCAATCTTTTTAAGTTTCCCTTCATGATTAGAAAAGTTTGCAAACCCCTTCCAGCAGAAGAAGAAGGACAAAAAGATGGAAGGTGTGAGGAAGGAAGAGGTGGGAGAAAGGTAAGGAACGCCTGAAAGCCCATGTTTAGGTGTTGTCTTTTGGATATTCTGGCTGTGCCTAGGTTTTGTAGTCTCACTAAGTTCTGTGTGATTCTCTGTACATTTGACCCATTAAAGTCAAGTTAGAATATGCCCCACTGTAATACAGATAGGCACTGCTTTGGGATAAATTGTATTCTATCTGGTTTTTCAACTCATCCATTCTCTTTGAGAGGCTGTATGTAAAATATAGTTCCCAAGATGTTTCATGAGTGAAGTAACGATATGGTCTTATCAGGTGTTGCCAACATCTACTGCATTTTTAAAAATGCTTATTTATTTGTTTGAAGAGAGAGAGAACAAACAGGGGAGGAGCGGGGGCGGGGGGTGGCCGGAGAGAGAATCCCTAGCAGGCTTCACACTGTCAGCACAGAGTCCAATACAGGGCTCCATCTCATGAACCATGAAATCAACCTGAGCCAAAATCAAGAGTCGGATGGTTAACAGACTGAATTACTAGGTGTCCCCCTCTACTACGTTTTTAAAAAGTTTTCATGAGCCAATTCCCAACTCCTTTAATCCCTAGAACCAGTTGCTCTACAAGATTTAAAAAATATCCCACTTACTTGAATAAGAAAAAAAAAAGTATATTATTTGATCACTTGGATATTCTATGCAATGTTGAATGACTGGCAGCATATCGATCAGTCCAGAATACACACATAATCTTTTCCCTAGGTATGTGAATATGATCTTCCTCTGAAACTAGGAAGTGTGAATTAAGGTTGAAAAATTTTGAAAATAGTTTTATTGAAAGGCCTTTCTTACAATTTTGCCCCAGTGATCCCTCACAAAACAAAACCACCAGTAACACAGAATAATGTTTTCATACAAATATATTCAAATCTGTGGAGGATAGCAATTTTTATTTTTATAAATTTAAAATAAAGTCATATTATACTATTATTAAGACTTTAAAATAGATTAGCATAGTTTTATATATCCCATTGTGAGAGATTTGCTAGTAAATTTTTTATGAGTACTTTTTGTACATTTGGGGAAAAATTGGAATAAAACTTTTGATATAAAAGAGATGTAATTATTCAGTACATGCTGTAAACATGCCCACTGTGGATTTTAAAGTACTGGTAAGTGAAGTAATAAATGTAGTTAACTATTGACTACTGCTAAAGTTTCCCTACCGGAAGATAGTCCATCCATCCAGGCATTACTAAAGATGTTGTTTGAATTAGTTTACTTCTAGGATTACGGGATACAAGAACACAAACACCAAATAGTGGGAAATATCGTAAACCAAAGTTTGTGTCTGAAACAATGTGTTATTATAAGATTCAAAAACGAATGCCATCAAATTACTACAGAATATTGATTGTTTTTCTTTGCAATTCTGACCTTTTGTTATTGAATAGATGTAAAAAAAGTATGCCGAATAGATAGGTAAAATATGATTTTTAACAAAGTGAAAATAAATGTGTATATTTCTCTGATTTCAGTGATAGATTGGGTAATGTTTTCAGGTATTTAAGAGCATAAAACAAGCTATGAATCTTTATTCCAAAGAATACGATTTGTAAAAACCTTGCTGAATAATTTTAAAACAATTGTAAATGCCCTGTGTCTAGGCTATAGATTAAGACAACAGGTCACCTAAGGACTTTCAGCAAGCCCCATATGCCAAATGTTTTTGACCTGTATATTGATACAGCATCTTTTTTCATTTTATTTGGAAAATACAGGTTATGAAGAATCTATCATGTGCCTTTTGCATATGATTATACTGGTATTTCTAAGTCCTTTCCTCCAAATCCACAATTATGTGAATTATTATAGTTCTATGTTATTTTTATGTTTATGTTAATATCAGTGTAGGAATAATAAATGCTCATATAAAATTTTGAATATGCATTTAATAAATATGTTAATAGACCTTGATAAATTAAGATAATGAATAGTGAAAATAATAAAAGGCAATTATAATAGATCTAAATATTATAGAATATAGATCTAAATAGTCTATAAATGGCCATATATTAAGAATCTCAAAAATATCTGGAAATTATTTTTTGGAATAAAGTAAGAAATATGCAATTTTTGCTGCTTGTGAAGTCACATATATATATATATATATATATGACGTATATACATATACATCTCAATAGTTTTTCTTTGCAACTCATATCTTTTGTTACTAAATAGAAGGAAAAAATCATACAGGATAGATAAGTAAGATACCATTTTAACAAAATTTAAATTGTTAAGAACCTAAAATCACAGAGCAAGGGGATAGCATAGCCAGATTTCAACCCAGAAAGTCTGAGCTCTGTATCTGACTTTTAATCCATTGGACTAGAGGGGGTTATTGTGTGGAGCAGTTGGCCAGGTCCCTTCTTCCCTTCTCACAGCTCCCTTACTCCCAACATTCACTTAATTTCAAATCTAGGGAAATACGGCTCCATGTCACGTTCAAAATACCCCTCACATGCACAAATTTTATGCTCAGTGTTGCTTGTCAATGCACTTTGCTAAACAAATGACTGTTGCAAATCTTCAGAAAGGGATCATGCAAATTCCTTGGAGGTCGAAAGAAGAGGCCACTGTTTTTCCCCTGTCCTAGGAATATTCTGGCTTGTTCAGACATTCAAAATCTAGATTTAATCAGTAGACCTGATTGTCATGTAGACAGACCTACTTATATGTAAACCTGTGACATTTCTTCTCTGACATAGACTAGAGATGTGCCAGAGCATAGCAAATCATGCTTTAGCGTTTTGCAGACTAAATCGATGTTAACAGCTACAGAAAAATTGTGTAGATGGCATAGCTTCAAAAATGTTTTTAGATACAATGGAGATAAAATGCCAAATGGTTGCAATATTTTAGACTTGATGTTGGAGTAAATAATGCATTATTAACTGCAGTTAAGTAACTTTTGAACACAGTAGAAAATTACATGTTCTAAATTTAGAACAAGAGCCTACTACTTCTGAATTTTACTTTTCTCTTTGAAAACATGAATTAATAATAGCTCTTTTTTTCTGTCATTCTAAATTATATCTGAAATACTAAAAGGTATGATTTTCAAAGGTAGAAGTATGGCAGTTTTATATAAATGATTTCCATCCAGTTAGAATGGTAACCAGTATGTTTATTTGAAACTTTGGATGTTAAAGATAAAATAATTCACAAAACTTGAAATAATTATTTTTACACTTGATCTTAGCCAAAAGGCTGAGAAGCGATTGAAATAATTATTTTTCATTAATGACTCTAAGATTATTGTTGGGAAACACTTGAAGTCGTAATGTGACAAGATACACATATTATACATGTTAATGAAAGGAAGAAAAGGACTTGTATAGTCCTTATGACATTATGCACGGACATAATTCTAAGCTTCTGAAATTGTATTTGGTGGGTTTTTTTTTAAATTATTTTCTCCAATGGTAATTCATAAAATTCCTCAGCCTCAATCTTCTTATTTACTAAATGGTGATGATGACCTTAAATATTGCTTGAATTTTCTGAGACCAGTTTTCATCCTCTGTAAAATGGAGCATTTGTAAGTTCAGCACCTACATTTGAAAGCTGTTGTGGCTTAGGTAGTGAAAATATATATGCAAATTTCTCTAGGCATGTGAATAAGACCTTTTGGTGAATCATTAGCCAATCCTCTCAAGGAACCATTTCTTCTCTTAAAAGTGAAAATTGACTTTGGGTGTGAAGTTTGGTGAGTTCTTTATAGATTTTGGAAACCAGCCCTTTGTCTAACGTCATTTGCAAATATCTTTTCCCATTCCATTGGTTGCCTTTTAGTTTTGTTGGTTGTTTCCTTTGCAGTCCAGAAGCTTTTATCTTGATGAGGTCCCAATAGTTCATTTTTGCTTTTAATTCCCTTGCCTTTGGAGATGTGTCAAGTAAGAAATTGCTGCGGCTGAGGTCAGAGAGGTTTTTTCCTGTTTTCTCCTCTGGGTTTTGATGGTGTCCTGTCTCACATTCAGGTCCTTTATCCATTGTGAGTTTATTTTTGTGAATGGTGTAAGAAAGTGGCCTAGTTTCATTCTTGCATGTTGCATGGTGCTGGGTCCAGTTGTCCCAGCACCATTTGTTAAAGAGACTGTCTTGTTTCCATTGGATATTCTTTCCTGCTTTGTCAAAGTTTAGTTGGCCATACTTTTGTGGGTTCAGTTCTGGAGTCTCTATTCTATTCCATTGGTCTATGTGTCTGTTTTTGTGCCAAAACCATGCTGTCTTGATGATTACAGCTTTGTAGTAGAGGCTAAGGTCTGGGATTGTGATGCCTCCTGCTTTGGTTTTCTTCAATATTACTTTGGCTATTCAGAGTCTTTTGTGTTTCCATACAAATTTTAGGATTGCTAGTTCTAGATTCGAGAAGAATGCTGGTGCAATTTTGATTGGGATTGCATTGAATGTGTAGATCGCTTTGGGTAGTATTGACATTTTAACAATGTTTATTCTTCCAATCCATGAGCATGGAAAGTTTTCCCGTTTCTTTGTATCTTCTTCAATTTCCTTCATAAGCTTTCTATAGTTTTCAGCATACAGATCTTTTACATCTTTGGTTAAGTTTATTCCTAGGTATTTTATGATTCTGGGTGCAATTGTGAATTGGTTCAGTTTCTTTACTTGTCTTTCTGTTGCTTCATTATTAGTGTATAAAATGCAACTGATTTCTGTACTTTGATTTTGTATTTGCGACTTTCCTGAATTCATGTATCAGTTCTAGCAGACTGTTGGTGGAGTCTATTGGTTTTTCCATGTATAATATTGTGTCATCTACAAAAAGTGAAATAATCCAGTGAAGAAATGGGCAGAAAACATGAATAGACACTTTTCTAAAGAAGACATCCAGATGGCCAATAGGCACATGAAAAGATGCTCAACACCACTCCTCATCAGGGAAATACAAATCAAAACCACACTCAGATATCACCTCACACCAGTCAGAGTGGCTAAAATGAACAAATCAGGAGACTATAGATGCTGGTGAGGATGTGGAGAACCGGGAACCTTCTTGCACTGTTGGTGGGAATGCAACCTGGTACAGCCACTCTGGAAAACAGTGTGGAGGTTCCTCAAAAAAATTAAAAATAGATCTACCCTATGACCCAGCAATAGCACTGCTAGGAATTTACCCAAGGGATACAGGAGAGCTGATGCATAGGGGCACTTGTACCCCAATGTTTATAGCAGCATTTTCAGCAATAGCCAAACTATGGAAAGAGCCTAAATGTCCATCAACTGATGAATGGATAAAGAAATTGTGGTTTATGTACACAATGGAGTACTACTTGGCAATGAGAAAGAATGAAATATGGCCTTTTGTAGCAACGTGGATAGAACTGGAGAGTGTTATGCTAAGTGAAATAAGTCATACAAAGAAAGACAGATACCATATGTTTTCACTGTTATGTGGATCTTGAGAAACTTAACAGAAGATCATGGAGGAGGGGAAGGAAAAAAATGTTAGAGAGGGAGGGAGGCAAACCATAAGAGACTCTTAAAAACAGAATAAACTGAGGGTTGATGGGGGTGGGAGGGAGGGAAAAGTGGGTAATAGGCATTGAGGAGGGCACCTGTTGGGATGAGCACTGGGTTTTGTATGGAAACCAATTTTACAATAAATTTCATATTTTTTAAAAAAGGCACAGATTAAAAGAAAAAAAAGTGAAAATTGATTTAAAGCCTTTAACTAATGACCCCATCTTCTTCCCTTACACTTATCACTACTTTTTCTTCCTCCCTTTTTAGGTTAGAAACAAAACTTGCTAGAGGAAGAAGTGCTCTAAATCTGAGTACACAAGGTATACAAATCATATATCTAATCCTGGTCTGATGGTCCTTAATTCAGGATAATTTTGTTTCATTAACAAGCTGCAAATTCAATTAAGCTTTCCCCTCTTTATAGGTGCGGTATTAAAAATAAGGATACTTTGTAAATTCTAAGTTATTAGAAACATGAACAAAATCAAGCAGTTCTTTCTAAGGCCTTCTAGGCATTAATTAAATTCACCAGCCACTGACTAAGCTCTTTACTGTTTATAAAAGTAAGATTTATTTTGCCTGCAATATATGCCAGGTACTTTTTAAAATGTGTAAGTGTATTTATCCAATTATTAACTCTACTTCTCAAATGAGAAAACTGGAACACATAGAGATAAGTTGTACAAGTTCCTAATACTACTAAGAGGCAGAATCAATAACTGAATATAGTAATTTGTCTTTAAAGCCATGCCATTAAATACCATTCTATCCTGTATATCTAATGATCTGTATCTCCATTTGAAATCAGTAGGAAGTACCCAAATGTTATTTCAAATAAGACACAATGATGAACCACAGAATGAATATCCATGCATTCATTCACATATTTATGTATTATTATTCTCACATATTGAAGACATGAGTTTTTAGAGTTTTTCCAAATCTACACAGTGACTTTTAACCAAAGAAAATAAGAACTTACCAAAACCCTTATACCAACTTATACTATAAATTGCATCTGCTGAAGTAGAGAGTTAGAATATATCAGCATTTTTTTTCATTCATCTGATATGTCCCCACCCCTTACATTCAGAATCATCTACTTTCTAGTTTAATTCTGTATATATCAGTATTACAGAAACATAATCTGTGGGATTTCCACAGAAACCTTTACACACCATGTTTAGAATTCCCCAAAGTTATATTTTCCATCCTTTGTGTTTTCTAAGAGAAAAATAGGTTTTAATATCACAAAATAAAAAAGTATTTATCTTACTGTATGTACAATCAATTCATGCATTTATTGTTCTCTATAAAAGCACTCATTTGAAACCAAATACAATGCAGTTTTCAAACATTCAAAACTATATTTAAACAACATATTACTAAAGCCTTTTCAATAAAATGTGTGTTGAAAAAACTAAAAGCTAGTTACCAGAACCCAGAAGTTACTTCATTCCTGTGAAAAATCCCGCTTTATATGGATGCAAAATATAACTGGTTTTTCCAGAATAACCACTCATGCAAGGAAAGAAAAAAAGAGGCCAGCAAAAAATTTAAAATAATGATAAACAGAAGAATTTACAAAAAATAAAAAATATGCCCACTTATGTTTTAAATTGATGCTTAAGTTGCCTTGCATTTTCTAAATGCTACAGGATATCTTGATTAAAATTTACTCTCCAGAATGTGTTCTGGAAACTCAAGGATAATAAAGCTTTATTTAGTATTAAGATTTGTACTTCTCAGAATAATTTAAAAAAAAAAAAACAAAAATCAAACAGCCCCTAAAAGAGCTTACTGTCTACTTGAATTTATGCCAAGCCATTAATTTATTCTGGTACTTGATAAAGGATGCACCATATAAAATCTTCTTGTCATTACTTCTTATCACTCTTTGTCATTTTCCTAGAAAATATCTCATTTGGAATAGCACACTAAAGTTTAATTCTACCAAATCTTATATGTGGGGAAAAGTCAGTCATAAACATTTTTTAGTAATCTATTCTCTCCAATTTTTGCATATGTGTTTCTTCTTTTTCTTTTGTTTTCTCTTATATCTAACCAAAGTTGTGCTATCCACAAAGTTACATGTTCTCTCTTGAAATACTAGTACCTACCTAAGGTGCCATTTGGAGGTTCAATTCCAAATTTTCACTATTTCTAAAGATAAACTTAATCATCTTAATAATTGTAATGGTAAGATAAATGGGAAGCCTAAGAATCCAATTTAATAATTATTTAAAATTATAAACTTATAAGTTTTCTCAAAAACCAGAGCAATGATACCCATAGCGTTAGGTGAAACCCATCTGCTATTATTAGTTATTGAATATGTTTGTTATTTACTGATAAGAAAATTTAATACACTGTAGTTCTGAAATTCTATAGTTCAACTCCTAAAAAATACAAATATTTTACTTTGTACCAGCTTCCCCTCTCTGTTTCATTTCTAGAATTTAATCTTTCACAAATGAAATATTCTGAACTTGATATATAAAGGTATTATTGTTTCTTTTTGCCACACTAAGCAAAAAGTGTTATATTTAATATATGAAGACAATACAAAATTAAAAAATAGTGTTTTTGTTGTGTTTGGCACTATCTCATTTTCATCAAAATAAAAACACATTGGATTTTTCTGTAAGTACAATTTTGAATCTAGTTACTGGAGGATTAAAAAGGCAGCAATTAATTTGTCCAATTTTAAAGCTTCGGAAAGACATATGAGAAATTTCGCTGGGTACTTTGTTATATTTGGTTATATTTGTTATATTTGTTATATTTGGGTCTTGAATGATTTTTCAATCATTTAGGACCTTAGTTTCATCATCTGTAAAATACAGGTACTGATTATACATCCCTTAAGGAGTTGTTCTCCAGAAAAAATGAGATAATCCACATAAAGCACTTCATTCAGTATCTTTACCTAGTAAGTGCTTAATGATCATTACCTAAGGAAGCTACCATGAGGAGTATGAAATTGAAATACACATTTTGGAAATTTAACACAGAAATTGCAGACATAACCATGAAGTCAGATGAGATAATCTACAGAAAATGCATAAAATAAGAAATGGAGGTGAGTTTCACCTTAAAAAATAATTTAAGTTTAATTCAGAATTCAGCCAATAAGATAATTAAAAGGAGACTCTTCTAGAGTCTGCTAGATAAACACTCCGGTTAACTTTTCCCAAACTAATATATATGTTTAATTCATCAGACAAATTGCAAAAGTTTATGTGAATGATAAACAGTTGAAATATAAGTCTATCTTGAAAAAGAGAAAATTAGGAGGGACTTGGCTGTCAAATGTTAATATAAAATACAAAGCTTCAAAGAAAAGGATTAGTACTTACATGAGAATAGACAGACCTATCAAAAGAAAGCCAGAGAATCAGATCCTTTCAAATCAGTGGAAAAAATAGCTCAAGGAAAATGAGTTGAATATTTGAATCAAAATCAAATCAAATTAAGTCTTTATGGCAACATACACACCCCATGCATGCATACACACACACACACACACACACACACGCACGCACACACACAGCTAATTTCCATACAGCTAACAGAATTATTATTCTTTTTTTAAATGTTTAATTATTTTTGAGAGAGCACAAGCAGGGGAGGGAGAAGATAGAGGCTGACAGAGGATCTGAAGCAGGCTCTGTGCTGACAGCAGTAAGCCTGAGCCCCATGTGGGGGTCCAAACTCAGTAACTGTGAGATCATGCCCTAAGCCAGAGTCTGATGCTCAACCGACTGAGCCACCCGGGTGCCCGCAGCATTATTATTTTTAAAGAAATACTAAAAAAGTAGAATACCAGTAACCATTGGAAGTTTGCTTTGAGAGATCTCTTTCAGTAGGGAAATTATTTCAAAGGAAGAAACCATAAAGGAAAATACAAATAAATTTGACCTCATAAACATTTTAGAAACTCTAAGGACAGAACTGAAGTAGAAATATTGTAAATAAGTGACCAAGTGTCAGTTGTTTAATATACATATTACCTATACGTGATCAGTGAGAAAAGTATTTTAAGAAGACAAAGGACACAAAGAAGCAATTCATCATATAAATGCATTAGAAATAAATGTTAGCAAAAATGGAAACTTTGTCCGGATAAATTATTTATCTCTGGCTAAAACAGTGTTGGGTTTTCAAAAAATGGCCACAAGCGGTAGTAGCATATTGCTACCCTGAAGTGATACGAGAACTGGTACTGTTACTGTGGGGGCCAATGGTGACATCCTATGTAAATTTTAAAGTGTTTTTCCAGCAATTAACATTTAAGAAATTATCTTAAACAAATAATGACAGACCCATGAAATAAATGTTTTAACTATACTCAAATGATTGTCTGACACGACTGTCTGATGCATCTCCCTCAAACCCTGCCCCCAAACAAAACACAACAAAAATAAAAACATGTTCATCTAAAAAAAAATGATTTTACTGCCAGCTCTGTCCACTCCAGAAGTAGGAAAGATTGACCTAAAGAGAAGGTCATTCCCGTGCAAGTGAGTGGTTCAAAAATGAGTATTTTTACTCATTTTTTACTCTATAAGATACCTGGGAAAATTTGCAGAGGTTTCCTGGAAAACTTTTACATCTGCCAATAGAGACCATATAAGAGGTTGTATTTTTTCTTCTTCCTCTTGTGTTGTCATCTTTTACTGTAAATCCTGAAATAAGAGTATTCCCACCACAACAAACCTGAGGGTAAAGAGAACATCAAAAATAGCAGAGACAAGGAAATGAAGGAATCAGGGGATATGTAGGGCCCGGCTGGGGGTTAAATAGCCAGCTTTAAAATCAGCACTACGTCTAGATTTCCTAAAAATGTTTTTATTGTGTAAATAAAAGATCCCATTGGTTGTAGCCCAAAGTTTCCTACTTGAATCTATAGTTCACATGTTGGGAGCTATAATTTAGTGTTTGAAGCTAAATTGCCATTGTTAGAATTATAATCCAAAAGAGTACAGTTTCACTGGACATTATAAAATTTGGATGATTGTTCAGCAAGTCCTCCTCCTCCCCTCCCACATTAGGTGGGGCGTACTATTCTACCTCTGGCTTAGTAACTAGTTCTGGCCAGTGGCATGTGTTATCAGCTGTGATCTCAAGCAACAATATGTTTCTCTTTGCTTTCTTGAGCTTTTGCAAGCACCATGAGGACATGCCACGGTATCCTGTGATCCCAGGAAACTGAAAGTCATGTGAAGCAGATATAGACCAAGTTTACTGAAACTCGATCTAGAGCAGCCGGTCCTCAACCACAATACAGACATGTAAGTGAGAAATGCTCATTATATTTCATGCTAGATTCTTGAGGTGTTTGTTATGAAACATTTGTCTTTAACTGACTGAGATAACATGAACTCTGTTGATTGTAGAATAATGCCACAAAATTAAAAGACAATGATGGAAATCACTCTGAGATCAACAGTATAATTTTGGGATTAGTGTGTAAAATGCAACTGGATGCGCTATTCTGAGGACCAAATATACCTCTATTAGTTATTGAAAAAGCCTAAAAATTCCCCTGTAATACTGAGATTTAAAACAAATTTTAACACCATCTCCACAAATTCTTCAGAAATGAGCCTTTTTGGACAATGTGGACCATGATGTTAGACATTCATTGACCTGGGAGCCTTTGGTCCAAATTCTACAGGCACTCAGCTCCTGATATGATACTGGACATGTAAAGTTTTTGGAACATGTTACCAACACAAACACACAAAAAATGGAAAATTTCAACATTTACTATTGTATAGCCTGAAGGACAGAGAAACATTTTTAGAACACATTATAGAAACAAAGGTGGATAATATACTTCAAATGCAGAGAAATGCCATCAGCTATGTAAGGGTTCAGCAGGCTGTGCCATTGACATTTTTCATGGACACAAAACCACGAGAGACCCCATTGATCACTGACCTAGAAGGGACACGCAGAAGGACAAAGCATTGTTAAGATTCATATGAGGAGTAAAATGTTCAGATTCAGCAATTTGTACAAACACCCATTCCCCTTCCGGCAGGAGGTTGTGCGTGGCTTGCAATTTTGAGCCAAGATGGAAGAGGAAGAGGAAAATTGAATAAAGCAGAATGAATTAAGTTGATCTGTGTAAAAAAGAGCTAAGCCACAAATATCTGGGGGGAGACACAAGAGAATTTCCTCAGTCTTCTCTCTACATGATTTGATGGAGATTGGAATGAAAGTGAGGGACAAGTGAAGAGGGACAAGGCATCTTTTCCCTTACATTTTAAAAAGCTCTTCTGTGGGGGTGCCTGGGTGGCTCAGTCGGTTGGGCGTCCGACTTCGGCTCAGGTCATGATCTCACGGTCCGTGAGTTCGAGCCCCGCGTCGGGCTCTGTGCTGACCGCTCAGAGCCTGGAGCCTGCTTCAGATTCTGTGTCTCCCTCTCTCTCTGACCCTCCGCCATTCATGCTCTGTCTCTCTCTGTCTCAAAAATAAATAAACATTAAAAAAAAATTAAAAAAAATAAAAAGCTCTTCTGTGTATTACGAATTTACTCTCCCCTTGGTATTGCAGGAAAATTTACTTTATTCTCTATTATTTTTGATGCTGAGTTGCTATTTGTTTTATTTTGATGTTAGAAATACATGCATATTGGGTTTCATAGAGACTATTTTTTAATAAACTATTTCATATTTTGCATTGTAATGTATAATTTCATTTAATGAACAAGATGGGTTAAAATACCACCAGGGTGGTGAAAGCAGGATTTGCTATACATAAGTAAGGTCATCATTAATTTGCAAAGGAGAACATAGGAAATTTCCTTACCTCTATTTCCTTTCCAATTCAATTTTTATTCTGAATCAGATGAACTATTGAAATCCATATTTTATCCTTATTCACTCATTTCATTCTAGATTTATCTTCCACACTTTCATATTTTTTAGTTAGTATAGAAATAAATTTAGAACAAATAGTTACAACTGCAATTCGCCTAAGATGTTTGTCATAGACATATGAAGGAAGAAGGAGGCAGACCTAAAAATTATGTTGAAAATACTTCAAGGAAAAAAATTAGAAGTAAAATAATGTGTTATACTTTATAAAAGCCTTTCTCATAATGATGGCCTAGAAATGCTGATCAGGACACTGGTGGTTCTTAAATGTTGAACTCAGAGGAAGTAAACACAAAATATTTTCCTTTAAGCTATTGAATTGTAATAAAAAATTCTGCGATCTAGTGCCGTATCTGTTAATATATAATATGTACATAAATCATCATGTCAGAAATTAATGTTGCAAATAATAAGATATAAGAGAAAGACACGGCCCAGACTGAGCTGAGAAGCCAAAGCGATGGGGATGGGAGGACCAGTAGAGGAATCCAGCAATGTAGACAGCAATGAAGGCCCCCCTCAGAACTTGTAGGTCAAAGTATGGCCTTCTTAGAGCTCTGATAAAATTTTTTTTTATCATTTTCTTAAAGAAAAAACATGGAAGGATAGAAATTTGAGAAACTCCAGTTATTTGTTGATGAAGCTAAAACACAGTTATGTTGTTAATTAAATAATTTGATTGCAGAACGGAGTGAGAATCAGGTCAACAAACTGTAACACTGCCTGTTATAGAGAAAGGAAGATCTTTAGTCTGAACAACAGCATGAAAATCCTTGGTTCCAGATTAAACACACACACACACACACACACACACTTTTTTAAAAAGCCATATACACTTGTTTAAATTCAAAAAAAGCTTTTGGATTTAGTTTTTGCTCTGTCTTGGCATCTTCTGTCCTTGATCCTAAGAGAGTTATCTCCTGAACTCTGGTCCATCATACTTTATAACTCTGCAAGTATTTATTCCAAGGAATTGTAATTAAATTACCCAGAAACGTAGCCAAGTTTCTTGTCCTCGTTATTACCTGATTTGTTCTGTCCATTTGCAGTTCTGCTGGAAGATTTTCATTCAGTCACATTTTTATCCAGTCACATAAATAATTCTCTTTAGATATTAGCTTAACTAAAGTCCACTTGCAATTATCAATAATTCTTTCTCAAGAAAATAGGATTAATCTATGCATAGTATTTTCTTGGTAGAATTGGTGCTTATTATAGAAAATTTAAAAAGATAGAGTTGTCGTGAGAAGTTATTGAAACTAGACTAGATTGACACTGAAAAAATCATACTGAAAACCAGATGATTCTAAAAGGCATTTTTATTCAGTTATATAATGCTACATCATTTCATTCTATATAAATTCAAAGAATAATTGAATACATGTTACTATTCCATTGAATGTACTAAAATTAAACTTAAGGAAATGTGAGGTGTAAAATGTTATAGATATTTTAGACATTGTTCCCCAAACTACCTGTGTATGGTATACATCTGTAACATAACTAACATACACAATGAAACAAAAATCATGAAATTATTCATTTGGTTTTGCTTCAGTATGCACACCAAACTGTGCTAATTATAAAGCTGCATCGGTACAGGGGCACATGGGTGGTTCATTCGGATAAACATCTGACTTCAGCTCAGATCATGATCTCAAGGTTCTTGGGTTTGAGCCCCTTGTGGGGCACTATGCTGAGAGCTCGGAGCCCGGAGCCTGCTTCAGATTCTGTGTCCCCCTCTCTCTCTGCCCCTCCCCGACTTGTGCTCTATCTCTCCCTCAAAAACAAATAGAACATTAAAAATAAAAAAAAAAAAAACTGTGTTAGTGCAGATATCAATCACAGAAGATATAAAACTTCTTTGGTTCAGATTTTCAAAAAATTATTGAAATTTTGGGAATGTGTAATGAATCTATACTTCTCAACTTTTAAGCATTCAGTTTGTGGAAAATACTTATTACAGATCATAGTTTCAATGATATATATGGATTAGTTTTCTATATTCTATGGCCAGACACTGAAATCTTAAGATTATTCGAAGATATTCAGAGGTTACCTGGGTGGCTCAGTCACTTAAGTGTCAGACACCTTGATTTCACAGCTCAGGTCATGATCTCAGGGTTTGTGAGATCGAGCCTCACATGGGGCTCTGCACTGACAGCATGGACCATGCTTAAGATTCTCTCTCCCTCTGTCTTTCTGCCCACCCCCTGCTTGTGTGTACACTCTCTCTCTCTCTCTCTCAAAATAAATAAATAAAACATTAAAAAAGATATTCACAAATGCATAATTCATAAAGCAAAAAAAAGTAAAACTGAAAACCTTAAAGGCAGGGACAATAATCTCATTTAGGCATTATTCTTCCATGCACAACACAACAGCCAACACAGATAAGCACTTACTTGTGATAGGTGAAAAAATAGAATGTAATAGAAATGGAATCATGCATTCACTCAATACACACATATAAACATGACTAGAAAACAAACCAAAGCTTACTGGTTTTTACTCATGAAAGAGCATACATATCTATGCCCATACTAGTTTTGGACACCCATCTTTGGTATTTCTAATGCCTGACTGTAAAGACAATATTATCACTAGTGGAAAATATGGATGTTAAATGGGGGAGGGGAAGGAAAAAAAAAAGAGGTTAGAGTGGGAGAGAGCCAAAGCATAAGAGACTCTTAAACGCTGAGAACAAACTGAGGGTTGATGGGGGGTGGGAGGGAGGGGAGGGTGGGTGATGGGTATTGAGGAGGGCAACTTTTGGGATGAGCACTGGGTGTTGTATGGAAACCAATTTGACAATAAACTTCATATATTGAGAAAAAAAAAGAATACTACTTAAACGTTATATTTTTAAACAACTAATTTAAAATAAAATTTGTTTTTTAAAGCCATAAACAGTAATACACTCAGTAATTTAAATTTCAAATCTAAAATTCTATGTGTTCTACATATTTCATTGGCATACATTTAAAATGCAAAACTGCATAAAACCAGTACATTACAAGGGATATTGCAACATGAATCTAATAAATTCTTAGGCACACCACATTTTATTGAATCTTTTCCTATATGAGATGCATTTAGTTTTTAAATCCGATAACCATAGTACCTAATAATGTAATTCTAATTTTTCACTCGAGAACAGACTTTCCACAAATAATCTGAGGTTCTTACTATGACAAAAGTGTATGTCAAAGTTTTAGGATATCTTCACATATCATAATTTTGAAACAAAGTGTGTGTTATATTTTGGGGATATTTTTTTTTTCTGATTCCATTTAATTGCATAATTGGAATAAATCTTAAAAAACTAGTGGAAATTTAAGAAAACTATATATAGCAACATTTAAATGCAGTAAAATGTGTAAAAATGTGTATTATGGCATTGATTGTTTCAGAAACAACACAGAGTTCTTTCTGATCCTGGCTTGTTTGAAACTCATTTGATCATGATTTTCCTGAGGCAATTTATAAGAGTGGTTTCACTTGCAGGCCTGTGAACAAATTATAATTCTGACTTTGTAAATCTTTGGGATAAATTTTCTCTGCATCTATTCTGGGGTTACCTCCTCACTCGATGATAACAGGAAATAATTAGCTTCACTCCACAAGCTTACACGAAAGAATTAATATATTTTATGCTTAAGTGGAAAAAATCAAAGGGATAAGTTACGAAAAATATACTCACTTAAATTATGCATCTAGAAACTAAAGTTTAGATGTAGAAATTGGTGGTATGTCAAGGTTTTTACATATTTAATGTTTTTTTTTTCATTTTTTATTTTTGAGAGAGAGTATGAGCGGGTGAGGGGCAGAAAGAGGGGGACAGAGGATCTGAAGTGGCCTCTGCACTGACAGTAGTGAGCCCAACGTGGAACTCAAACTCACAAACCGTGAGATCATGACCTAAGCCGAAGTTGGACACTCAACTGACTGAACCACCCACGCACCCCTAAGTCTTTACAGATTTAAAATCATTTATTGAAAATTTATTGCATTTATTTTATAAGACAGTTGTACAAATTAGATGCTGTTACTAGTCTGATGATCTGGGAAAATTGGTAAATCATTGCACGCTATATACTTTGCCGTTTTAAAGGGGGAAAAAATGACAGTGGCACAATTGATCGGACCAAAATACAATGGATGTGGTTTTAAATATGGCACCAATTACTCAAAATATTTATGTTTTCTAATTCTTACTAGATAATTTGGTCTTCTTAAAAAGGTTTTTAAATGTTTGTTCACTTATTTTGAAAAGAGAGACAGAGCATGAGTGAAGGAGGGGCAGGGAGTGAGGGAGACACAGAATCCAAAGCAGGTCACAGGCTCTGAGCTGTCTGTGCAGAGCTACGTGGGGCTCGAATTCATGAACTGTGAGATCATGACCTGAGCTGAAGTCGGATGCTTAACCAACTGAGCCACCCAGGCACCACATCAGAAAAAAGACTATCGTTTTCCATTCTGCCTTCTTCATTTCTTTTCCCCCTCACCTTGCTGGCCTGGCATTACATCTACCAAATCACCCACTGGCAGTTAACCCTTGCCTCAGACTTTGTTTTAAGGAAGTGTAGGGTAAGACTATAGATTGCATATGAAATTACTTATGTTATTTCTATCGGGTAAAGTACAATTAAATTGACCATAGTAAATAATGCACTCATATGGGATTTTCTTTAGAAATATTACCCTAAATGCACAGATTTTGATTTCCAATCAGACTTACTAGTTCAATATAACAAAAATTATCCAAAATATTATGTCAAAAACATTCAAAGAAACTGAAATCTTGTGTCTGTATGTGTAAATAATATACATTTGTATTAATAAAATGTGATCAATAAAAGAGTATATATTTTATAAGCAACAAAGAAAATAGTGGGAAAAACTTACCTCAGTGGTTACAAGTAGATTCAATTTTTAAAGATTTCCTATATTACACACATCGCAGCAACCAGAATGTAGTTCCATGATATATTAGAGGTGTGCTGAAATGAGAAGTACATCTGCCAATTGTTGATATTCTCATGTACTCTGACAATGAATTCCTTCAACTTTTATTTAAAAAGTTTAGCCCATGGTATCATTCACAAAGATGACATCACACCATATCATACACTCTTTTTCCAGATTTTCCAATCATTATTTTCAATTTGTTCAATTTTAGATAGAATCATTTCACAAATGAAACAATTAGATCCAGAAGAAAATTTTACTTGGGAGTACTTAGTTTGGTGGAGTTTTCTTTTTTTTCTCAGAAGCCCTCATAAGATATGACATTACATATTAACCAACAAATTCCATTCATTTCAAATTTCAAAAGGAAACTAAATGCAGCCAATAATAATCCACATTTTATAAAATTAAATTAAAATATTAACTTTATTATTTGACTAGCAAGACTGTTGATAATTTGAAGTTTCTTTAAAACATTTTTTTTTACATTTATTTATTTTTGAGAGACAGAGAGACAGAGCACAAATGAGGAGGGGCAGAGAGAGAAGGAGACAGAATCCAAAGCAGGCTCCAGGCTCTGAGCTGTCAGCACAGAGCCCGAAGCAGGGCTCAAACCCACAAACCATGAGATCATGACCTGAGCCATAGTTGGACGCTCAACCAACTGAGCCACCCAGATGCCCCGATAATTTGAAGTTTTAATCAAGGCTATTTAAACTATTAATGTTAACTCTATCATAACATATAGTAAAGTGTAGTATCATCTAGGTAAATGATATACCTTAATAAATTATCTTCCTATTTTGAGAAGAAATCTCTAGAGAAAGAAATTAAAATAAGTTGTTTATTGCATACCACCATCATTCATCAATGTAAAGCCCATCATATTTTATTCTGTGTGTTTTTCTTTCTTTCTAAGTACCTATGTCCCTTCTCCTTCATTACAGTTGGGAGGTATCACAGAAATCATATCTTCCAACAACCGCATTTCAGAGAGGAGGAATCAAAAGTACAGAGACTGACATGGTCAACATCACATGCTAGTGTTGCAGATTTGGAAGTAAAACTCAAGTCACCTGAGCTGGTATTCCTTCTATAAGTGATGTGGGAAGGTGTGGTGGCCCAGTGTTTAGAGCAGGGAAATATTTTTTCACCAACATTCTTGTAACTCCTCTAGCCTCACAGTTTTCATTTGTAATATTAAGAAAGCTAAATTAGATACAATTCCCTTTCAACCTTAAAACTGTATGAAACGGGAAATGACTTTCTGTATTACTAAGAGTTAGAGTGACAAAGGAAAAATATCAAAATTCATTTTATTTGTTTTCATTTGTTTCTTTTCTACAATGCTGATCACTTCCAATTGTCCACAAGGGTAGTCCCTTTCTAAATTGTCTAGGTAGTGACATCCAAATCAACCAACTAAATTTTTTTCCAGTGGATCATGTAAGAATAGTCTTATTATTACTTTTCAGGTCATAAGCAGAAAGTCAATTATCAGTGATTTAGTGAACTGCAAAACAAAAACAAAAACAAAAACAAAATTTACTATGAACCTCCTTTATCTTTAGTTTATGCATATGAGAGGACATATTTGCATAAAAATCTGAAGAGTAAATCTCAATATTAACATTTAATTGAATACTCATAATTAAAATTTTAATCCTGCAGAGTAATTAAATTTTCTTCTGAAATAATTCTCAATTGATTTTTTCTGTGACCACATTGAGAAAATGCTTAGAAAGTATTAAAGATTTAAAAAATTAAGTGCTAGAGGCTCCTGGGTGGTTCAGTCAGTTGAGCATCCGACTTCGGCTCAGGTCATGATCTCACGGCTGGTGAGTTCGAGCCCTGCGTCAGGCTCTGTGCTGACAGCTCAGAGCCTGGAGCCTGCTTATGCTTCTGTGTCTCCCTCTCTCTCTGCCCCTAACCCATTCGCATTCTGTCTTTGTCTATCTCAAAAATAAATAAACATTAAAAAAATGTTTTTAAATAAATAAAAAATTAAGTGTTTCTCCAAGCTTTGTCACTTTCTTATTTATTAGCTTTGCAGAGCCTAAGAGATGCACATTGCTTTATTTGTTTTGCTTCCCACATAAATGCGAAGCATTAAAAATGTCTCCCAAACAACATGAAAAAAAAAGAGATGATGTGATGGTTAATTTTATGTGTCAACTTGATTGGATCGCAGAATGCCCAGATAACTGGTCAAACATTATTCTGGGTGTGTCTTTAAAGGTGTTTTTTGGATGCGAGTAATATTTTAATCAGTAGACTGAGTAAAGCAGATTGCCCTCCCAAATGTGTGCTGTCATCATCCAATCAGCTGAAGGCCTAAATAGAACAAAAAAGCTAACCCTTCTGTGAGTAACGTTTTCTGTCTGACTGCTTTGACCTAGGACATAGGTATTTTCCTGCCTTCAAACTTGGGATATAAACAACAGCTCTTCTTGAATCTTGAGTCTGATCACTTTCAGACTGAAACTTACACCACTGGCTCTCCTGAGCCTCCAGGTCCCACCTGCAGACCTTGGAACATCTCAGCCTCCGTAATATGTATTCAGAGATCTTGAGACGTCTCAGCCTCCATAATATGTAATATGAACATACATTCATACTCATATCAATCATATACATCTATATTCATGGTGGTTGAATATGAATTGATTCTGTATTGATTTTGTTTCTCTAAAGATCAATACAGATGGTATATCTAAGTCTTCTTGCATTTGTTAATCTTGTTATCTTTCTATATAGAGGAAAGCAAAAAAGAAGGCTTAGTAAATCAAATAAAATCTTTAAGGAAGATCACTGCTCATGACTTCAGGAAGATACAAAGAGAAATGGGAAATTGAAAAGAAGAATGTAATTTAAGAAATAAAGGACTAGGACTCAGAAAATCAGACTTGGAGTCACAGCTCTGGGGACTTGGCCAAAACTATACCCTATCAGCATCTCTTTTTATTCACTGAAGAGTATGGGATCAGTTCATCCATCTTACACACATCATTAATTCATTTACTTATTTATTCAAGAAAGGAGATGAATGTGCATTTTAAACCCAAGTTGCCATGTAAAAGTAATGTCCGCATTGACAGAACTAAATAATGATAATGCTAATAAAAATAATTAAAAAAGTAGAAAGGAATATGAAAATCTGACTTTTCCATAAATGTGGAATGGGCACATGTATAGATCAAAGGGACAAGTGTAGGGAGAAGCCATATAAAAGTGTTAATTCTCTATACTTTTCAGAAAGAGCATTGTGAAATTGGCTTACCCTGAGATTTGAATATTGAAAGACACCTTGCAAATTCATAAATGTTTAAGTTGTGACTATGAAATCAATTATGATTTTTTCAATATCTTGATATTTTAAAAAGCTTATTTAACATCTGATGATGGCTAGTCACTGGCAGTAAATGGACTCTTCACCTCAGTCTAGATATTTCCTGTCATTAGATGTCACTGACTTCCTTATCACAATATACATCTGAAGAAACTGGTAACAAAATACCTTCCTTAATAAATTAGCCCAGTAGTGGTAAAAGTCACCAAAAAGAATAAAGAAACAAAGTTGCACCCAAGCCAAATAGTAAATCTTCCAAAAATAGAAATCATGACAGTTATTTAAGAGTGAACAAAGAAATAGCACTGCCAGTAGGAAAGTATAAAAGAACTTTTTTAAAAGAAAACACGGACCTAAAATGCTAAGTGAGACAGGACAATAGGAGGATGTGTACTATTTATTTGAATAGAAAATGATAAAAAAAGGGTTTGCAAATACATTTCTCATCTTGGTCTCTATTTTTAAAATGTCACGTTTATCCTGTAAGAAAGCATAAAAGAAACCAGTGTGATTAGAAGGAAATGAGAAGAGAACCAATATTTATTGAACACCTTTCCCATAATAAATGGTGACATATTTTATTCTTTTTAATCCTCCCGACAGTCTCACAGTAGATCAATATTTTATGGACAGGAAAAGTGAGTCTATATAACTTGTCTCATCGCAGTGCTCTTTTTAAAAAAAATGTAGCTGGATTAAAATCCAGATATTCTTTACTCTGAAAGTTCCACTTTGGTGTCAAGTAAGTCTATGAAAGGAAAATCAAGTATTGCTTGCAAAAATAGCTAGACTCTTAGTTCACCGGGCACAATAAGCACATAAGAGCCTTGAAGTTGTCACTGTTTTTTGATTGAAAAACCACAAGATATCATTTCATCAAAATGTATAGACACAAACAAACAAAATCTTGAAAAAAAATTGATACACAGATTCTAATAAAGAAAAGCAAACCCGAAATCAGGAAGTCATTTTAAAATAGTTTAAAGATCTGTCAAAGTCAATGTGGAATTATCAGGTTTACAAAATTTATGGAGTGAGGTTAGTGATGTAGTTTAGATATATGTAGCAATAAGCAGAGTAAAGGGGTAAGGTCCACGACTTCTAGCAGTTCAGAATTTTGCTGAAGCACCTGTTTGAATTACCCATATTGATGTGTGGAATGACTCATTTAGCTTTATAAATTATTTTAGTAATGCATTTATAGAATCATTAAAAATCCAAAAGGGTCACTTATGAGCTTCATGAATTTACTTCACTTACTGAATTTTATGACAGAAATTACATTCTATAATAGTATTGGGGGTTTTAAAGATTCATGAAATTATCAGTACTGGTCCCTTGAGGAGAATGTCAGTGATCTAGTATAAATGAAATGTCACTGTTTAGGACTGGTGGCCTGAACCCTTAGTCAATAGCAAGGAAATCAGGCCAGATTGCTTTCCTAAGATAGGAGCCCGACATTATGGTGCTGCATAAGAGACCATTTAGATGGTGAACAATAGCTAGAAAAACTATCAGGAAGAACCAGACCCATTCATTTAGCCTTACAGATATTTGTGAGTTTGCACTTAATATTGGGTACAATTTTTGAATATTACTTCTTTTTAGAGAACACCTAACAGAGGATCTGCTAATATGTACCAGGAATGTTATTTATATTATGTCATTTAGTTTCCATGGCAATCCTATCAGACAGGTATTAATTTTATTGTCATTGCTATTTAAAGGTAAGTAAACAGAGGTTCAGAGAGGTGAAGTACTTTACTGAAAATCACACGAGTTAAGAAATGCCAAAGCCTAGATTTGAATGCCTCTATATGTTCTTTCCTTCTGTTGTGCGGTCAGTCTCTGTCATAGCAGGCCATGAGAAGAAGAAAGAGAAGGAGGAAAGGGGAAGAAAAGAGGTGTAAAGATAAAAGTTGAAACGGCAAATGATTATTTTTATTAATCTTGAAAGCTGTGGAGAATATGAACATAAAATTACTAAAATCCATTGATTCCTGATACAGATACATTTATAAAAACATGCATTTTTGTTTTTATATTAGATAGTAAGTCAGGATGAATCCTAATTTCTGATGTGCTGTGTAATGACATTACAGAAATGATTAGAAAAAAAATGGGGTAACACCTATTTACATGGCATGCCTCCTGACTTTTTGAGGGTGACATAAATAAAATATGGACATTTTCTTAGAAGAGAATTTTTATTATCATTCAGAGATACAATGTCATGTATTTGTAAAGGATTATCAAACACTATCCTGGTAATCAAGAAATTTGATGACTCCAAGATTATAGTTTAAAGAAATCCACTTTGCATTTTGAATTCATGAAAATTCATTTCTTTATCCAACAATAATTTATTTGATTTTCTGTTAAATGCTAGGTAATGTGCTGGCATAAGAATTTTAGAAAAGACTTTCTTAGTGTCTATTGGGTAAAAAAAAGTCATAATGCATTTTCAGTAACACAGAATACACTAAAAAAATGTAAGATGAGCACAGAATCTAACCTTGGATGGGTAGTAATAATAATGAAACTTCATGAAGAAGCTGATATCTATACCTTGATGCATTAGTTACATACTGGTTGGAAGCCTACTATGGACCAGACACTATTCTAAGAACTAGCAATAAATTAGTGAACAAGTTAATTTTTAAATCCATATTACTATTGCAAAATCCATATAAAGAAGATGAAAGGAATTAACGAAATAAGAATAGAAATCAGCAAAAATGGAAACTAAGCATTAATGAGGATAATGAACCAATACCTGGTTCTGTGAAAAGATTGATAAGTTAGAAAAGACTTGGTAAGACTGACCAAGGGTGGGGGTGGGGGGTGAAGGTGGAAAAACGCACTATGAAAAAGGAGAGATATCTATAGATACAATATTACAAAAATAATATAATAATATTATAAAAATATACACATGCCCAAAACTGCAAAAATCTAAATAAAATGGATAAATTTCAATAAGGAATATTGTAGTGGACCTTCATTATTCATTTTGGCTGAATAGCATCTGAATTCCCTTCCCTTTGTTCAAGATAGTCCTCACCTTATTGGTAGAAAGGGCAATGGAGAGATATTCAAGTAAGACAAAAACAACATGTGCAAAGGCCCAGAGAGAGGCAAGAGACAATTAACAGCACTGTTCAGAGAGCATAAATAGCGTGTCTGGAGAACTGAAAGGAGAAACAGTCCCAAATCATCAAGATTATTATAAGCTATTTAAAGATTTTAGATTTTTTTCCTGGCATCAACAGAGAGTCACTCTCTGTTTGGGGAAATTGGATGATCATGGTGATACTGATGATCTTGATAACTTCTAACATTGTTTTAGTACTTTTTATATGCCAAGAATAGGGTATTTAGTGCTTTATGTGAACTATCTCAATTAAATCTCATAGGAACTCAATAAGATCAATATTCCTATTATGTGAATTTTAAAAGTAAAGAAATAGGTTAGCAAATTTACAAAGTTCAAGAAAGGAATATATGAGAAAAACAAAAACAAAAACAAAAACAAAAAAACCCCACCAGCTTCTTTCAAAAAACCTGAATGACGTTTGTGTTCAAATACTAGATTAGATGTCTCTGGAATATATAACATACATAAAGAAGAGAGGGATTCTGCATCCAATGCTTAGTACTAGATGAAGCTTCAGCATCTCAAGTCTGCTTATTCTCAGTTGTGGCAGGTGACCAACAGACAGTGAGAGTGCACAAGTTTGGATTTATTACTGGAAATATATAAGACAGTCAGGGGGATCCATGAGATACTTGGGGGAGGAATTGCACAGGAAGTATTAGAAAGTATGGATTTCCAATATAACACCGGACACCATGGAAGAATTACTTGAGACTGTGGCCCATGCATTTTTAGTGACACTAGTCTGCACTATTTCTGTTTGATTCTCTCTAGCAGTGCAAAGCAACCTGAGTTTAAGAGCAAAGAAGGCAACACACATAGGTTGATTCAGCTGTACGTTTTATGTTTGGTTAAGTGTTCAAGAAAATGAAATAGCTTTGTGAACCAATTACCTTTCTTTCTTCTACAGATTCTACTGAAGACCAAATTATAAATTGTTAGAAGGTGCCAGGAGGAGACTTGAACTTTCATCCCTAACATAAAAAAGTAAAATGAGGTACCAATTCTACAGATGGTCGTTCAGCATCATCCTGGTAAAAAAAGTAGAGGTAATTAGACTTACACATGGACATTAATCATTTGCACTTAGCATATCTTAAAATTCTTTCACATTCTTTTTGATTTAGAATTTTTTTTGGTAAGAGAAAAAGTATTCTAAAGTCTGAAAAATTCTTCTATAATCCCTTACTACCTGCATACCTACCATCTTAGCTAATGCATGATTTAAATTGAATTAAAATATTCTAAAGAAAAAACTTATGAATTTGGACTGAAGATCATGTATTTATGGATAACACAGTCTGTTTATTAGGCAACATAATTATGTTTAGGACGTTAGTGAATCTCTTAACTCTAGGACTTTAGGTAGACAAAAAAAACCAAACTGTGATTCACAAAATTCTAGCCAGCATGCTAAATTAATCGATCTATGACAGCATTGCCCATTGTTAATAAATATAACAAACACATTGTAATAGTCTATATGTGAAACTATTTTATAAACTAATGTTTCTTCTGAGCATTCAACATTCAAATGCACCCTTAAAATAAAAAATCTCTTATATCTAACTCAAACTTGGTAGTCACCACTTGTGAAACTGAAAAGAAATCTTATTTTTCAAAAAACATTCCAACCATTATTAAATGCAAAAAAATGTTCACATGTAAACAGCATTTAAATGAATAAAATGGTCAATATTTGTTTTATGTCAAATAAAAATAATAGCTATTATTTTGCCAGTTTCTATATTTGGTTTGCTCCATTACCCAACAAGAAGTTATTGAATGTTTATTCGACTAGGAACTAAAAGGAGAAGATCATAATCATCAGACTAAACTATCAAACTCAGCATTGAAAAATGAGTGCAGTCATATAAAACTGCTTTTATCTGTCTTCTTTTCTGTAAAAGTACAGAGGAATCATTTAGCGAAACAATGCTAAATTATATAAGCATTCAAATCATTTTAAAAATAGCTATTAAAGTTGTTAAAACTGCAGAGAAGCAGTTATCTGTTGATCCAAGTTATATGGTTTAGTACTTCTTACCAACCTAAGTGAATATGGAAAAAAGATGCTGTATTCATGACAATTATTAAAAGGAGAATTAATGAAATCACCTTCCCTCACTCTTTATCTACATACCACTCTTTACAAAGCAAGTACATATAATTTTTCTCCCATATGTTAATTTTTGTTAATATAGTCAGACCTTAAAGTAGTTCATTACTTTGAAAATTTAAAAATATATGTCTATTTCCCTATTACCTTTCAGAAACAGGGCCTTTTTTGTCTGTCTCCCTCTGTATAATGACAAATATTCATAGGGTTAGTATTATATTTGTATTCATATCCCAACGCTCCTATGTAAACAAATCCATAACATGACAGAGAGAGAGTGGCCAAGACAATCAGGGTCTACCCATTCTACTGATGAGTTAAACCTGAGCTGTTTTTGGTTTATGTTACTTTTTTTAGCTGGGGGCAGTGACCCTATAAATTGCTAACTCTCCTTGGAGTTTCCTTTAGTGTTTGCCTCCTCTAGTACTTACTCAAAACTGAAGTCAGTTACTGAATCATAGAGCAATAGAATCTGAGACGTAGAACTGTTGAGGCCTCCTCTAATGTTCTAAAGGGTGGCCCCCAAAACTATATGTGCATGTCCTAAATTTGTACCTGTGGATATTACCTTATGTGGCAAAAGAGAGGTTTATGATAAGGCTCTGGAGGGGAGGATCTTATCGGGGATCATCTAAAGGGGCCATAAATCATAAGTTTCCTTATAAGAGAGAGGCAGAAGTTCTGAGACAGACTACAGAGGACAAGGCCACGTGAAGTGGAGGCTGAGGGTGGAGTGATAGGACTGCCGATCGCTGAATGTTGAGGACTACCAACAGCCACCAGCAGCTGAGAGAGAGGCATAGGATGTCTCTTCCCCAAGAAACTCTAGAGAAAATGAAGCAGCTGACACCTTGATTTCAGACTTCTGTCCTCTAGAACAGGAAGAAATCAGTTTCTTCTTTTAAGCTACCAATTTTGTGGTACTTTATTACAGCAACTACATGAAACTAATACACCATCTATTGCAGTCTTGTGTATCTTCAAGGGAGGGATTTTTTTGACAAATGGATGTCCAGTTTCCCCTTGACTGGTTCAAGCATAAGCTGACCTCTAGGTAAGGAAAGAGGATTTTCTAGTACTACCTGGCTTAATCATCAGCATAGTCTTTTCACCAAGCTGAAATCTGCTTCCTGACTGTCCCTCTACAGATTTACAGGTGACACATTAGTTCTCTGTTATAACATAGATCAACTCTCTTCTTATAAAAAATCCCTTTGCAGATCTGAAGACAGTATTAATCCCCTTTTAATCTTCCTTGCATAACCTGCAATGCTACCTATCTCCCATAATCTAGCTAAAAGCTGTCCTGTGAACCTCTCTCGATGGTCTTCTCTGGACTTCTTTCCCTGAGAGTGAAGGATACTTAATTGTGAACCTGTACGCCCATGATACTGGCACATGAAGACACATGCAAACATGAGAATACAACATCTTGAAGTATCTAGAGGTTGCAGTGTGTGAAAATGGAGGCAAAGCAATGTTTCTAAGAATAAGAAGGAGCAGAAAGAGAGATAGAAATAGAAATATATAGGTAGGGAGACCATGATAGAAATAAAAAGAGTGAGAAAGACATAACACAGCCAGTAGACCCATCAATCTCTCATTTGTGCAGAATCATTGGATCATAATGAATAGGAATAGGGAAAACTAGAAGTGGGAAAAGAAGATTTCCTAAGGAAAGATTGTTAGGGAGCTTTGGATAATACTAATAAATAATCATTAAAAGTTTACCAAGTACAAATCAAGCATTGTGCAAAAAACTGTAAATATAATATCTCCGTTATCATTATAGTAACTTGAAATGAAATTTGATTTTATTATATCAAATTGAGGATTAAGAAACTATTTGAAATTATTATTACAAATTAAAAATGAAGAAAGAGATTTAAATTATTCACTGAAATCATGCTCCCTATAAATTGTGAAGCTGGCATCTGAACCCAACATTCTCTGGTTGCTAAGATGACTTCTTAAGCATTCCAGTAATGCTGCCTCCCAATCCAAATAACCATGAATCATACTATTATTACTACTGAACTGTCTTTATTACTATTTCTTCCTCCTTAAACTCTCTTTCTATCCCCATGCCTTCTCTTCTTTGAACACCAGACTAAGGTCTGCAAACTTAACTTGAAAGCTAGAAAAGAGTCCTTGAAATGTGAAAT
This sequence comes from Lynx rufus, assembly GCF_022079265.1. Taxonomy (NCBI): domain Eukaryota; kingdom Metazoa; phylum Chordata; class Mammalia; order Carnivora; family Felidae; genus Lynx; species Lynx rufus. Next base: position 11,453,665 of record NW_025814837.1, on the reverse strand, counting down.
CAGAGGACTGGAGCCATCAGACCAAAACTAACATTGAGCGCAATATATGAAACAAGATACGTAACCTATTTATGTGTATCTGTAGCATATCTGAAAAATATTTCTGGAAAACACCACAGCACAATCTTGCCACACATAATTGTGTGACGTATATCTGGAAATAGATGTTTTATTAATACTGTGGTTTTCCTTACCTTAAAGCCGCATTCACTGCTATTTTCTTTGTAACCTCTTTCATTTAAATAAGATACAGGGTCTATTTTCTATATCTTTGTTTAGAGGCTACAGATATTATTACCCTTAATTACTTCCCTATGTGGCTTTAAATTGAAATTACCTCTATAATTACTTTCCCCTGAAATTTCTATGGTGAAATTCTGCAAGTAAATGTTGATGGCTTCTAAATGAAGACATTTGGTCTGTGCTGTAATCATCAAGCAGGTAAAATATTTTATTTAGTTTTGGAAAGTTTAAACATTTCGAGTAGTCCTGTCATCTCTTTTTACTCATTTATTTATGATTCAAGAAATTAATCCTAACAAAGTCTTTGTTTCTGTGTGGTATGATGCTATCACAGCAACTCTGTTGGTTTTTAATAATTGATATAAAGTTTTAAATGAAGTGTTTAATTGTGTTTGCAGATAGTTTCCTGAGCCATAAATAGCCAACTGGCGAAATCTTTTTATTATCATTGACATTAGGTAATCAACTTGTGCATTTTCATTGAAATGAGATCCAAGGAGCTTGGTGCCAGCAAGGTCATCACAACTCAAAAAGAACAGGAGAACATTTCAGGTCACCGTGAGTCACAGAGGGCAAATAGAACTTTGCATATATCCTTACTATAGCAATGTATCCAATAATTATTTTCCCTAGAATCTGTTTCAATTCAAAACACTGCACTGATCTCTGCATGGAAATCTAATTATTCCTCCCACTCATAAAAATAGGCTACTCTTGCTATTTCTCTTGTCGCTTTCAGTTCATGCACATGAAAATAGAATTTAAATAACTGCAATGCCATTTGTTAAATGATGTCCTGGAAGAATTAGTTTTTCTTTAAAAAGTGAATACTACAAAGTTCTCTGTACCCATTTTACTACCTAAGGAAGTTATTTGCCATTTGCTGAATCAGAGATGAGCTTTATAAAATATGTAATATTTTTATTTTAATTATTACTGCATGAGTCACAGTTTTCATAAAAATCTGCCTTTAGTTTTAGCAGAATTGGCAAAGCTATATATTTTTAAATGACTGAATTTTCATTTAGAATCCTATTATTTTTACTAAAAGATGAGTGTATTATTCATCAAATAGAAAACAGAAATTTTCATACGAAGATATGTGGATTATTTTAAAAACACTGTCTAATTATTTAACATTATTTGAGATAAAGAAGAATTAAAAGAATATATTTCAGTAAGAAGAATTAGATGATAAAATGGAGGCAGTGGTGAAGTTATGGTGCTTTGCTCTTGAATTGTCAAGACTAAAAAATTGCAAAACTTAAAGACTTTATGGGCTTATACAGAAAGCTAAAGCCTGTGCTTCTAAAATACAACAAATGTAAAACTATTTACAGAACATGATTATCTCTAATTTTATGCAAACTTCACCCTGGAAAATGGGCCCAACTTACATTTTACTTTCCAAGCACAAACTCTGGACCATGAATATTTCATAATGTTTGACTCTGGGACCATCGAAGCTATGGATTCTCATTTGTTCTGAATGTATTCAGAGTACTCACCTAGTACTAGAAGTATTGATGCTCTAAAGTGTTAAATATTATAAAGCACTGTGATTCTATATAAATATACCAGGATGATTTTCCTAGTGCTACTAGATATAGAGATCCTTTACTCATGATTTACAAATAATAATAATAAGTGCTTATGTGACAAATTTTTATAAAACAATGGTGAAATTTTATGTTACACAGCATCAGGTCTTTCAATAGACATACAGTTAATATGGTGATCATAGTATGTGGACTCTTCAGCATGTAATGATAAAAGAGTACTCAAGTCCTAGACTGGCCCTTGTCTGATCTATCCCAATCTACTGTCTTCTCTAGACTGAAATGGTTTACATGGAGACTGACATGTATTCCAACATAATGAAACAAATTTTAGTAAGCAGAATGGGAAGAATAATGAACTAATTTTATATTTATTAAAATATGCTTTGAACTTTATGAAATACTATTATAAATAAAAGTAAACTATGAACATATCAGGAGATCAGGTGATTTATCAATTGAGGAAATGATCTTAGTCTCAATGTTTAATTTTAAAAGATAAAATTATACAAATTTACACAATTTACTTAGACGGCTTAGACACATTGAACATGCATGACTATATTACTAAATTAAGATAAATAATAGATATTACTTTGAAAAAAATAGTTTTTATATAGATAAACATCTCTATGCAGTCTGTAAGTAGTCTGCAACCGGGAGTCACAATGAAACACAACTAGTTAAAATTCCTTAATGAATTCTAATTATAAATAACTGTACTCCACAAATGGAAATGCATAGAAAGAATATGTTTTTGTCATGGACTGTGGATAAGATCATAACTTTCTATTCTAATATACTTATAATATAAATTATTGCTAAATTGATGAAAGTGTCATATTAGCCTTCTATATATTTGGTGATATTTTAAAAAAATGTTGATTTATTTATTTTGAGAGAGAGAGAGAGAGAGAGAGAGCATGAGCAGGGAAGGGGCAGAGAGAAAGGGAGAGAGAGAATCCCAAACAGGCTCTGCTCTGTCAGTGCAGAGCCTGACACAGGGCTTGATCTCATGAAGAGTGAGATCAGGACCTGAGCCAAAATCAAGAGTTGGATGCTTAACAGACTGAGCCACCCAGGCATCACTCAGAGATATTTTGCAACAATTCTTATTCTTCCCTTTCTTATGAATGGTAGGCTACCATAATATTCTATGAAATCATGTTTTTCCTCTGAGAAGTGTTTAACATCTGCATGGTTAGCTACATTTGGACTATTTTGAAGACCAGGTAAAATGTGATAGGTGATTTACAAATCAGAACATAAACTACAGCTTTAGAGAAACATATCATAACTTTTCTTCTTTGAAATTTATGTCCACTAATTCAAACCATTTTAACAATACTTATTGAGCAAATGTACTTTTCAGGAGTGTGAGATCCTAATGATTCATAGGAAATGATCATTGACCATCTTTTCATATGGCCCTTAGTTGTAGGAATTTTTGCCTCTGAGAGGACTGGGGCACAGATTATTCCACCATAACATCAAATTAGGAGTAGAATCAGGCTCAGCATAAGACATATAATTTCATCTTCCACCCAGAAAGGCGAATGTTGTACTTATTAACTTCTTAACTGCATCTACATTAACAGTTTAGAAGGCAACATCATTTGCATATATTTTCATTATAACATATGAAATAAAATAATGCAAAAAAAAGAAATAAAATTGACTAAAAAAATCTTAATTCTTAGGCAATGTCAGGTTTTCCTCTGCAGTTAAATGCTTATAAGAATACCAAAGGGGAAATAATAAGCAATATTGCCATCCAATGGTGAAATTGTAACATTTAAAGTATATGAAAAATAAAGATAAAGATAGGAATATAGGACCATATCTCAAAATTACTAAAAATATCTTTCTTTTGACTACCTGCGTTTTCTGGGAAATATAAAGGGAATATCTGCATGGTATTAATATGGTAAGTGCTAATCTAAAATAAGAATTCAGGGCACCTGGGTGGTTCAGTTGGTTGTTTTCGACTTTGGCTCAGGTCATGATCTTACGGTTCATGAGTTTAAGCCCCACATTGGGCTCTGTACTAGGCTCAGCTCAGAGACTGGAGACTGCTTCAGATTCTGTGTCTCTCTCTCTCTTTGCCCCTCTCCTGCTCACACACACACACACACACACTCTCTCTCTCTCTCTCTCTCTCTCTTTCCCTCTCTCTCTCTCTGTCTCAAAAATAAATAAACATTTAAAAAATGTTTTTTAAATAAAATAAAATAAGAAAAATTCACTAAGGGTGAGTTTTCACCTCTTTCCAACAAAGAACAAGAGAAGCTCCACTTCCTATCATTTAATTATCAAAGAGGTAGGAGAATAGAGTTTGAAAAACTTATTAATATCATTATTTTTATTCTTTATTTTACATTATGCTTAGCAAATATTTTCCTTTCACAGTCAGTTAAGGATATTCCTGAAATTTGTCCCCTCTTAAAAGACTTCAGAACTAATCTTTCTCTCTCCCAAACCCCCAGACACATTTGCCTACACTGTTGTTTATAATTGTTTGATTTACTTTAGAATCATTGACATATTTGTTGACACACAGCTTTAATTGGGAAAAGGACAATGTCTTAATGGCTAAGAGACCAACTGTAAATAATTGTTGAATATAGAATTGTCTTAACTTTGAATGTCTCTGGATTTATAAATTTGCATGTTCATACTGAAATAGCTGTATTTCACCAGTGATGTGCATTTTATCACATTTGTAAAATTCAAAGAGCCACTTCAAATTTCCCAATATGTAGACATTTTTGCTAAGTTAAATGGTAAGAGGAGATTACAGTAACTAAAATTGGATTGTTATAACTGATAAATAATAAAGTGCTTGTAAAATACCTATTATTATGCCTATTATATGGAATGTACTCAATAAATAGTAGTTGGCAAAAATGTGCTGTTGCTGGTAATGACAATGATTATTCAAGCTGCTTTCGCTGGATTTTATTAATCTGATATCCCAGATGTGTACATTTATAAAGAAGAAGAAGTATATTTTTATATCTCAGAGTTTAATTACTGCAGTAATCAATTTATATATATATTTTTATTATTAAATTACATAGTATTCATTCAATTATTCAAGAAATATTTAAAAAGCATCCATTTTCTAGCTGCTAGCTATGTTAGGTATTAGAAATGGAGGAGTAAAGCAGATAGATGTAATCTCTGCCCAAATGAAAATAGTATCATGAATAAATGGATATTGAACAAGTAATGACAACTATGTTAAGTGCTATGAACATGGTCATTAGGTAGCAATAGGAGAAGGTCCTCCCTACAGTGAGATGCTCAAAGAATGTCATCTGAAGGAAGCTAAGGCCCAAGGATGAGTAGTAGTTAACTAGGTGACAGTTGGGCAAGGAAAGGGGAGTTGCAGGAAGAAGAAACTGCTGAAAAGACAGTTTGGAGGTGAGATGAATCTGGAACTTTTGAGGCACTAAGAGCTTCATTTCATTTAAGAGAGACAGAATGCAAAGTAGAATTGGAAACCTAAGCAGGATCTTTTGAACTATGCCAAGGATATTAGACTTACCTTAAAGGTTAGAAGTACTAGGCAGCACATGAATGCAAGAAAAATAAGTAAAGATGTTGCTTTGAGTGGGAGAGGTGTTTTTATCCATGGGTGACAAGTGTCTGTGTAGATAATCACAAAGAATCTACAAAAAATCTCCTAGAATTAATACATGAATCAAGATGGATGGCAGAATTCAAGGTCAACTTACAAAAGTCAATCATATTCCTATACACAAACTTTATGTGGAAAGGCTAAGAAACCAAAGAGTCAACATTTTAAATAAGCACATTGGTGAAGGATTACATTACTCAATTTCAAGTCCTATTAATATAGCTATAATAAGTCTGTTGAAACTGGACTCCCAAGTTTTGCTTAAGAGATAACCCCATTCATACTCTTCATTGGTGTGGTTCAGGTTGGTTGATCTCACTCCTGCTTCAGCAAAGTGCCTTATGATTATGTGCACATCCACACACCCTGTGTTAAGTGTGATTCCCAAGAAGCCAACCCTGAGTCAAGGTCTTGTAAGTTATTTACTATGGGGGACTATCATGGAGGTTGTTAAATGGGTGGGGAAAATAAGACACAAAGAAGTAGCTCAGTCAAAGTCCTGAGGACGGTACCTTCAGAATGTTCCTGCCGTTAGGCCACAGATTGCCCCTACTGAAACCAGTGAGCTGGGCTTTTCCCCAGTTTCTCAGTTGGCTTCAAAGAGAATTTGGCTGGCACCCAATGCAGACTCTTGTTATTTCTTTTACAATTGATTTGAAGCTTAGCGAATATCAGTTTTCCTCAAACATCTATGAGCATAGTGGAGATATTTAGAAATCAACTCAAAAGAGCAGAAGGTAGAGCCAAAAGACAGAAAGAAGCAATCCTATGAATGCATAACCCTGAATGCAGCTTTGCCTAAAGCCAGATTCTTCCTTAATGCTTCAATTACTCCAAGTTACTCAGACTGATATATTCTTTTCTTACCTTCTTTTTCTTTGTTCAAGCCAGTTGAATTGGGGGTTTGGTCATTTCACAAAATAGTGAAAACTGATACAGGGACAAAAAGAATTCTAAAAAGAAGTGATTCCAGAAAAGCATTTTAAAGGATATACGGGAGTTAACTGAATAGTTTGCTCTGACTTTTACAGGTTTCGAAAAGTGTATTAAAGAATTGCAGAACGTGAAGAGGTATAACCATATCAGACTTACCATGATGAATTCAAGTATTTTTTATTAATGTTTTAGTGTTTTATTCATTTTTTGAAAGAGAGAGCGTGAGTGGGAGAGGGGCAGAGAGAGATGAGGACGGAGGATCCGATGCAGGCTCTGTGTTGACAGGGTGATGCCATCAAGCCTGATGTGGGGCTTGAACTCACGACCTGAGCTGAAGTCAGAAGCTCAACGAACTGAGCAAACCCAGATATCCCTATTTTAATGTTTAAAACAGAGAAATTCATGAAGAAAATCTTGTATATATCCATTTATCCATCTGCCAAAATTACTAAGTGTTACTATTTTGTCAATGTAAGTTATCAGATAGATTTGAAATACACTTCATTCCACTTTGCAGTCAAATACGCAACCTCCCTCCCCGCAAACAATCACTACCATAAATGTATGTACATTTCCCATTCATGAGTTTATATTACTATGTGCCACAAAGTATGTGTGTGTGTGTGTGTGTGTGTGTGTGTATATATATATATGTATGTATATGTATACATACATATATATATATATATATATTAACAGAAAGGACACATAAGAACAAAAACTGCATATATAAATATAATAAAATCATCTTGTTTTATGCCACATTTCAATTAATATTATATTTTCATATACTCATTTATTTAATATGAAATTCCATAGAATCTCATCATACTACCTATCTCTAACTTATTTATATTTTACAAATATATCTTTTAAATCCCTTTATCTTCAAACATTATGCATTATTTTACTAAGCATATCACTTATAATCAGTGAAAAGCTGAGTTCTTAAAAATCCAATCTAAGTCTTTTTATTCTAACAGAAGTAAGTTTTATTTTTAAAAATTTAAATTGGTTGCTGATATATTGAAGTTTATTATGCCATTTTAGTTTGGAATTTACACTTACAACATTTTGTTTCTTTTTTTCTTCTTTCCTGACTGCTTTTTGATTAAGTTTTCTTTATTTACTTTACTCTACCCAGTAAGCCTCTATTTCTATTTCTATTATTCTAGTAAATTATATCTAAGTGGTAACCTTTCTATCTCTTTCTTCCTCACTGAAAAACAAGCACTATAGGACATAAAGTATAGTCTTAGGAAATGTATTCTCATACAGATAGGGCATTTAAAATATTCCTACTCTGGGACACCTGGATGGCTCAATCAGTTGAGCGTCCAACTCTTGATTTCAGCTCAGGTCATGATCCCATGATTGTGGATCAAGCCTCACATAGCTTTCTGTGCTGAGGCTGGAGCCTGCTTAAGATTTTTTCTCTCTCTTCCTCCACCCTTATCCTCAATTGCATTCTCTCTCTCTCTCAAAATAAATAAACAAACAAATAATAAATGAATAAATATTCATGCCCTGCTTGCATAAGAAAGTCATCTCTCTTCTTTACATTGACTTTTATAAGAGGAACCAGGAACCTAAATAGGAAAACAGTTGCTAATATTATGTGCGTGTCTTGGGTGTGTGGATATAGGATAGACTCCCACATATGGAGTAACAGGTTCAAAAGAAATATGTTAAAGGTGATTAAATTTCCAAAAGACTTTTCATGACTGAAATAGTGGACACATTGGGAATATTCTCCAGTATCAACTCAGATGATCATTCTAGCTTAGCCTCTGAAGCTCCACATGGGAAAAATAATCTTCATCTTCTTCACATGCTTTCTTTTAGCATAAAGAGACAGAATTAGATCCATACAAGAAGCTTAGAGGGGCACCTGGGTGGTTCAGTTGGTTAAGCGTCTGACTTCAGCTCAGGTCATGATCTCACAGTTCATGAGTTCGAGCCTCGCGTAGGGCTCTGCACAGACAGCTCAGAGCCTGTGACCTGCTTCGGATTCTGTGTCTCCCTCACTCTCTGCCCCTCCCTCACTCATGCTCTGTTTCTCTCTCTATCTCTCTCTCTCAAAAATAAATGAACATTAAAAAATATTTAAAAGGAAAGAAAAGAAGCCTAGAAAGCCTATGTGGGAATAATATGGTGAAGGGTTATTATCACAGATTTTGGAAATAGATCTAGTTACAATGAGGATCATCCTCTGAAGAAAGGTAAGCTCTCACCTGTTTGCCCCCAAATGACAAAGATATGTATAAATTTTGTGTTTTAAAATACAAATATAAGGTTCTAGAGTACTCTTTACCACTGTAACAGCTTTGTGGGTTTCTAACAAATAGTGCTTGTGGGCTTCTGTGAACTTATTTTACCACTGAATGCTTGTATGTAGAAGAGTCACACTCTCAAGTATTATGCAGGTAGGCATAATAGGCATCTTAATTCTACTTGGCATCAATTAGTGTGTTTTATGACATAGATTGTGCTTCCATCCCAGTCATCCTGCAACCCATGTTTGCTGTTTGCTGGAAACACTGTGCCTTAGAAATATGCGGTTTTCATGGCTTTTAAAAGAGCAAAGGGAGGAGAGAACTGGCAGAACATAAAAGTGTACTCTGATCAGATTTTAATGCATGTGCATTTGTTTCTTTGTTTGTCAGGCATTTTATCAAATGCAGAGAGGGCAAGAGGGGTTCTATGTTGTCCATTAGAGATAGGTCATGATTCTGGGGGGAAACTATTGAAAAAGTCTAGCTTTGTCTGAAATGTTGACACAAGGATCCCAGACATGAATGAGGCCAGAAAGAAAATATCACAGGGATCTTGACTGGGTCAATTAAAGTTTGCCTTTCACAGAGCATTCTTAGGGGCATTTAACAATGGCAAGAGTTAGGAGCACAGACCATCGAGGAAGTTTGTGGAAAGGGTCACGGTGATCATTGCCTTCTCCTGAATGATGTACCAAAGAATGAGGGAGGAAAGAACACTCATTCTCCCACACAGACAAAAGAGTTCTGTTTGAATCATTTAATTCTTTTTTATTTAAATTTTTTTTCCAACGTTTATTTATTTTTTTTGGGACAGAGAGAGACAGAGCATGAACGGGGGAGGGGCAGAGAGAGAAGGAGACACAGAATCGGAAACAGGCTCCAGGCTCTGAGCCATCAGCCCAGAGCCTGACGCGGGGCTCGAACTCACGGACCGCGAGATCGTGACCTGGCTGAAGTCGGACGCTTAACCGACTGCGCCACCCAGGCGCCCCTGAATCATTTAATTCTTAAACCCTCATTTGAAATCTTTCTAGGGCTTTTTTTTAACAATATAATTTGTAAATAGCCAACATATGGAAACAACTTCAGTTTCCATCAATAGAAAAATAAATAAGGAAGATGTGGTATGCACACACACACACACACACACACACACACACACACAATGGAATATTATGCAGCCATAAAAAGAATGAGATTATGCCATTTGAGACAATATGGATGGGCCTAGAAGGTATTGTGCTAAGTGAGATAAGTCAGACTGAGAAAGACAAATACCTCATGATTTCACTCATATGTGGAATCTGAAAGCACAAAACAAAATACATGTTTAAACCAACGACGAGCAGAATCAGACCTATAAATACAGAGAACAAACTGATGGTTGCCAGATGGGAAGAGGAGGGAAGGTTGGGCAAAATGAATAAAGGGAAATGGTATATATTAACTTTTAGTTGTGGAATGAATAAGTCATAGGAATAAAAGTCACAGCATAAGTAATATAGTCAATGATACTGTAATGGTGATGAATGGAGACATAAGCTATACTTATGAACATAGCATAAGGTATAAACTTATTGTATCCTTGTATTGTACAACCAAAACCAATGTAACATTGTGTGTCAACTATACTCATATATATATATGTTTGTATATATATATATATATATATATATATAATATGTATTAGAATTAATTCATTCAATTGTCTATTTATTGAGTGCTTACTATGTGCTAAGCACTTTTTTAAAAAAATGTTTATTTTTTACGTCAGGCTCTGGGCTGATGGCTCAGAGCCTGGAGCCTGTTTCTGATTCTGTGTCTCCCTCTCTCTCTGCCCCTCCCCCGTTCATGCTCTGTCTCTCTCTGTCCCGAAAATAAATAAACGTTGAAAAAAAAAATTTAAAAAAATGTTTATTTTTGAGAGAGAGAGAGAGAGAGAGAGACTGCAAGTGGGGGAAGGGCAAAGAGAGGGAGACAGAGGATCTGAAGCAGGGTCCACACCAACAGCAGACAGCCCGATGTGGGGCTTGAACACACGAACCACGAGATCATGACCTGAGCCGAAGTCAGGTGCTCAACTGACTGATACACCCAGCTGCCCCTGTGCTAGGCACTTTTATAAGTGCTTGAGATATATCAGTTAAAATAATTAAAAAGAGAAAAAGCTGTACCTTTGTAGAACTGATATTCTAGTCGTCAGATAGTAAAAATATATTAAAAAACTAAGAAATTATCAACCAAAACATGATGAATAAGAAAAGCACATTGCTTGTTATAAGCTGGCACATGTTGAGAAATATAACATGGTCAAGATGAGGAGATGAGTTGCAGTTACTCTGCAGTTGGTCAGAGTAGGCCTTAATGAGTTCAAAAAACTTTGAAGAATATAGGGAATGAGGAAAATTATAGGCCTACAAATAGCATTCCAGAAAGAGGGAATGAGAACAAGGTCCTGAGCAGTAACATGTTGTGTGTATCAATAAACAACAAGGCCATGCATGCTTGAAGTCAAGTGAGTTGAAGGGACAAATACGAAAAGATGAAGTCTTAACAGTGACCGGGACCACATGATACAGGGCTCGGTAGGCCTTTGTATGTACTTTGGCTTTTGCTCTGAGTAAAATAGAAATTGTTGGAAGATTTTGAATATATCTTTTGAATAAATAAAACATGTTTAAAAGTCCTTAGACACCCCATTCTATTAATGTTTTAATAAGACACAATTCAGTTTGCTTTTATAAGGCTGGAATATACAAAGAGAAGCTTAAACCATTTTCTATTCAATGTCAGTTCCTTCTTCTGAATAATTAATGTTTTTCAGAGTTCATGCCTAGTGAATGGTTGAGTCTTTATTCCACTCTTGCTTTAGACTCTTTCCAACTTCTGCCTAAGGTAAACTGGCATTTGAGGAGGGATTCTCCATTCTTGAATGTGCATTCAAGCACAGAAGGTACTCCATTCTCTCTTACAGAAGAGGATTCTTATTCACACTAAACTCGCCTTTTGGTAACTGAAATGGATACTTTTCTTTTAAACAGAATATAATATTGAAGTTTGTTTTTAGTAGATGAGAAATTCCATTTTCTATCACTGTGCCATTTAGAGTCTCACTGACATTAAGGTATTAGAAAATATCACTGAAATCTTGTATATGACATGGTAGGATCACTGACCCAACATGTTTTCTCTATCCTCTCCTTGTTCCCAACTACTTTTTTTCCCATTATAACACACACACACACACACACACACACACACACACACCCTCAATGTTGGGAATATATAGAAAGCTACTGGCTATTTTTTTCATCCCTTTCCATGCCATCAAATCAATCATTTTATTGATTTGAATGATTGTTCAGTGAAGAGCATGAATCCAAAGATGGTAAGTGGACCCTCCCACTACTGCTGAATTCAGACATACACACTGATGTAACTGTCATCCCAGTATTACCTGGTCATACTCATGATGTTGGAACACACTAATTATTTCCAGATTTTATATAAATAATTTTCTTCTATCAACCTAGAAATCTGGCTTATCTTGCTCTTTAGTTCAGGATGGTGTAAGGCACTCTTATCTGGATGGTAATTGAAATTAAGAGTGTGACATACATTCTCCCACCAGAAGCCAAAACCAATATATTCTGCACTTCTGGAAAATGTTGATGTCAATGATTTGTCTCTGGTCTAATGTCACTGAGAAGACTTCTACTGAATCTGATCAAATCTAACATAAACTGTATAGATGTGATTCATGCTGACTAACGTTGAAGTATACTTATAGTTAGTGATAGGACAATAAACCTTGAAATAAATCATGTAGATAATAGAGGCTTAGTGAAGAAATGCAAATTGGCATTAAAATGTACTGATGCATCAGTTACAAATGTAGTAACAACTTCTTAAAGTTATGACAAATTTGATCCCTGGGAATAATATCAATCTATTTTAAGTAGATTCACTTATTTATAAGTAGAACGCACAGGTAATGAAATAGCTAGATTACATACTATCCTGACCACACTTTAATATGAGTTTGAAAGACTCAATTTTCTCTAAGATTCTTATAATAAATACTTTTACACATGCGTCTTATTTTGCCCTTTGTTAAGCAATCTATACCCTCTTGGCATTTTCATAATAAAGTAATGTAAAATGTTCTATTTTTAAAAGGCATTGTTTTGGTTTTGAGAATATAGAAAATGTCAGAAAAGTAATTATAAAGTATAAAGAAAGAGTTGAGTTTCTGATAACATCAGGAAAAAAATAACTAGTGTGATTTTAAGTTACCCAGAATTTTTGCATTGACAAATTAAAATGTCGATCGAGCATTTGATAACAAAATAGGAATAGTAGCTACAATCTTCAAGAATATCTACTCCCGAAAAACTAACAATGGTCATAAGTTGTCAGTTTGTTACAGAGTAAAATATTGCTACCACGAAGTTAACTTATTTTTCTTGCTTCTAAAAATTATTTTTCAATGTGGGGCCAAAAAAAGAAAAAACCCTCAACACTTCACAGCCTAAAGACATACTGTTTGAAATTACCTCGTGGGAAAAAAAAAAAGAACTGCAACGGTGTTCTCTGAACCGATTTTGATCTCTGCAAGGATATGAACTATAATGATCAGAGGGCATTCTAAAATGCTTCAAAAATGGTTAAACCAAGGAATAACTCAGCCTGGACACCTTTTATCTTTGTAAGATTGAACGCTAGTGAGCAAGCCACAGCAATAATAGTATTCGAAGTATAAAGATGAGATATTAAGTAACTGGATGTTCTTTCAGCATAGTGTTAAGCTATTGTACATTCTTCAAGGTTTAACACACAACCCGTGCCTATAGACAGCTGTACCTTCATGTGATATAATTAGAAAATATCAAATGTGTCTCAATTGAATAAGGTCTATAGTTCCATATCAAATAAAAGCTATAGTTCTGAAAGACAGTATGGTCTATTTTCTAAGTAAAACAAAGAGCTCTAAATATTATTGCAAATATGTATCCTAATTTGTTGGATTTTTACGATCATTTTTGCATGAGAAACAGAAATAATGTATTATGCACCATTTAACTTTTTAAATGTAAAAGACAGAATAACATCCTACAAAGAGAATGTTTGCAATTAAAAAAAATATAGATAGTGCACTCTACATTGAAGCGTTCAGAAAACTTTGTTATCCACATATATTTGCCACATATTTTGCAAGTCCATTACTTGCAAAAGTCCATTACTTTTCTTCACATATGAAAATTCTGGATAAACCCACATATAAGAGATATATTTTAATAGTTAGAATAAATTTTATTTTCCTGTTTAAGGATTTGGTATGTACTCATCAATAAAGTCTTTGTGATGTTACCTTTTTGTTACAAATAATTGCTTTGAATAGCCATTATCTAAGTTGACCCCCTACATTTCCAGTATAGTTGGTTAGTTAGTATTACCATTTATATCTACCTTTCCTCAAAAGTGATTGGAGCTTTGTCACATGAGAATAAAAGTCAAAATGGCAGGAATACATTGACAGTGTTTTAACCAAGGTAGACAGCAAGTACTGGAAATATTCATTGACCCTTTAACTAAGTATGTTCTTTGCAAATTTTTATCACTTTTATTTTTTTTTTAAGTTTATTTCTTTATTTTGAGAGAGAGAGAGCGTACACATGTGTGCAAACAGGGCAGGAGCAGAGAGGGAGGGAGGAAGAGAGAATCCCAAGCAGGCTCTGCGTTGTCAGCACAGGGCTCGATCCCACAAACTGAGATCAGGACCTGAGATGAAATCAAGAATTGGATGCTCAACTGACTGAGCCACCCAGGACCACCATCATTTTGCTTTGCTTAAAGCAGAGCATCATCCTAAACACTTGTCTTAAAAACAAGACATTGATTCTACTCACATGCTGTGAGCTATGTGCTCTTGAAAAAAAAAAAAAACAAAAACTCTCATTGTTTTGTTTTGGTTTTTTTTGCCTCATTTTCCTCATCAGGGAAAAAGGACACTGAGCTAGCTAGATGATTTCTAAAATCCACTTAGTCTCTAAAGTGCAATGTAATAAATTCAAATACACTTACTATTCTCTTCAGTACATATTTATCCTCTAGCTGAAAAAATAAGTATATCCCAGTTTTGAATTCTACATACATTTCTGTATATCAAAAATGTAGACAATCAGAAACAACCTAGACAAAGAAAAAAATCGGAACTGTTAGATAATAGGTAACCCTAAAATAACTTGAAAAGTGTTTGGCATTTTAGAAACTATGGAATTATCATCATCTTCATCATCATCATTATTTTATTCTCAGAATTAATTGAGCATGTCACATGTTCCAGATCTCATGCTAAGATGTTTGAAGCTCTATTTTATTATTGTCTTAAAAAAAAAAAAGATTTACTACAGTCTGAAGTGTATTTATATTTTTACATTTTTATAATTTGAACTAAAGTTACACCATACTAATTAAATTTTAAAATTCACATTTTAACATTTTATTACTAGATATTTATGACATTTCTGGTCACATTATTACATTTTATTTATTTTCACACTAATGAAACTCTTCACAGTAAACATAATATAAATAATATTATTTGTGATTGATTTTACACACAGTCATTTAGGCCTGGTGGCTTTTAAGCATTCCTGAGAAGATTTATAAATGAAGATACCAATGAAAAAAGCAATTGGTAAATATTAACAATGTATAGAGATTTGTGAAATATTATATAGCCGTTCTTTGTCATAATTTTTGAAATTACTCTGAATTTTCTTCACCACTGCTGTCAGCACAGTGCAAATCTGCATTACTTCATGTCTGTGTTTTATTAATATTCTTTTAAGTCTTCTGTCTCTGATTCTTTCCACTTCATTTCATTCAGAAAAATGTATAGAAAAACTTTACAAAGTACCATACCATAGCTCCCTAATACTGAGGAGACTATGTTGTTGTTTCTCCACGTAATTAAAGGTTTTAGTTTTTTCTCTAGTCTGTATAGGTCCCTCTTCTGCATCAATGTCTCTGCAGAAAGCATCTTTTAGAAAAGGCATGCTAACTATCCGTTTTCAGACTGAGTCCCCACCTTACCCTTCTCTAGCCAACAATCACTTATCTACAAATGGATCTACCTCAAACCCCACCTGTTGCATTAAGCCATTTCTGCAGTTTCAGATGAAGTGTACCAAATGCTAATCTCTAAACTTTTATCGAACATATATTATTAGTTACCCATCCCTATATGTTGTCTATTTATAGCTCTAATATCCTAATTGACACATTTAGGGCCTGAAGACCCTTATAATAAGCATCTTCATATTTGAATTTGATCCTTGAATTTAGGATACAGGTTTTTAGCTTCAGGACCATGTGGGATAAAGGCTTAGGGCTATTTATTGGGATAAAGGCTTAGGGCAGAATCCTGCAATGTCTTACAGTCCAGCACCTGAACACTTCTGTCTCACCACTCACCATACCACCCTCACCCTGTAGACACCAGCCCAAGGGACCCTTTCTCACACCGTTTTCCATCCCCATCAAGGTTTGCACATATGCTGTCACTTCGGCCTCATGTGTTCTTCTTTTTTTTATTATTATTTTTTAATGTTCATTTATTTTTTAGAGAGAGAGAGACAGTGTGTGAGCAGGGGAAGGAATCCAAAGCAGGCTCCAGGCTCTGAGCTATTAGTACAGAGCCCTATGTGGGGCTCCAACTCTCAAACCTTGAAATTAGGACCTGAGCTGAAGTGGGAGGCATAACAAACTGAGCCACCCAGGCGCCCCTGCCTGGTGTATTCTTGCTCCTCCTTTGTCTTGTTAACTTCTATTCAAGGCTCAGATATCAATTCAGTATCCTTTAGCTGAAAGCTTTCACTCATAACACCAGGCATGTCTTCTTTGTAGCTACCAACATGCTTGGAATTTCATATATACGTGTTTATTTGTCTTTCTTTGCTATCCAATTGGAAAACATCCATCTCTGATATCTCAGGCAAAGAATAGTGCCTGGAACGTAGTAGGCATGCAATACATATTTTTAAACTAAGCCATAAGTCTTCTAAAAGTCATGGTATCTAGAAATATGACAGCTATAATATCCTACATGGAAAACTCCCCAACAAGGGACATGCATCCCTATTTGACTGGTCCACGGTGCTTTACTCTTTACTTAATTTTCTTCACTAGATGAGACTATCATTAATAAAGTCAATTCTTTAAAAAAATGGAAAATAAAAGGGGCTAGCTCTAAATTCTTACTATACATCCAAAATAATTTTTATTACACAGTAACAAAGAATCTACTGTGAGCCTAGATTTCCTCAACTTTAAAAGCATCATAAAAAAATAAAAATTAGGGCTCTTGGGTGGCTTAGTCAGTTGAGGATCTGACTTTGGCTCAGGTCATGACCTCATGGTTCATGAATTCAAGCCCCGCGTTGGGCTCTGTGCTGACAGCTCAGAGCCTGGAGCCTGCCTCAGATTCTGTGTTGCCCTCTCTCTCTCTCTCTGCCTCTCTCTCTCTCTCTCTCTCTCTCCCTCAAAAATAAATGAACATTTAAAAAATTAAAAACAAACATGGAGTGGCTGGGTGGCTCAGTCGGTTGGGCGTAGGACTTCAGCTCAGGTCATGATCTCACAGTTTGTGGATTTGAACCCCGCATCAGGCTCTGTGCTGACAGCTCAGAGCCTGGAGCCTGCTTCAGATTCTGTGTCTCCCTCTCTCTCTGCCCTTCCCCTGCTCACATGCTATCTATCTCTGTCTCTCAAAAATAAATAAACGTTAAAAAATAACTAAAAATTAAAAAATTAAAATCATATCAACTATATAAACCAAGTTTATATACACTTATGTAAAAATAAATAAAATATAAATGTAAACAAATGTTTATATATTAAATATATCTTATACGTATTTTATACAGTATAGATAATACATATACTATATATTTAATAGTATAAATGTAAAATGTTATCAGATAAATTATGCTAAAGTGACACAAAGCATTGTCCTAATTATATCCATGAAATCTTAAATAGTCTTTTGGAATTATCATTAGCTGAGAAGAATGTCAAAATTAATCTTCTTTAAAGCGGATTCTGCTGTGTAGTAAAAGGTATTATAGTGAGTTTCTGATGTGCTCAGTACTGAAACAGAAACTGATATGGCACCAGGCTAAACACTAAGACAGCAGAGATTTTTAAAATCCATTAGATTGTAATGTCATTGACAGGAGGGAACAGGTATTTTATTCCCTTTGTAACCCTCTGTCTTTCACTATATAGGACAGGATTTTGCACAGAGTGAATGGTCAATAACTTATTGTCGTGGTGACTGCTAGATAATGAGTCATGAAGAATAGCTAAATTAGACTCAGGAAAAATCCGCAAAGCTGAAACAATCATGTGTGTTGCAATGAACATCAAGAGACTAGTCAAAGGATGGCAGTGACAGAATAAGATTTGTACACCTGGTAAAAGTGTTGCTGCGCAGCTATTCAGGAAGTAACAGACTGACTTAATGTGATGTTAAGTGCGAATTCAGGAATATAAAGTAGAAAACTCATGATCTGTTATCACAGATTTCAAAGCAATAATTACAGCTAGAAGAAAAGAAATCCCACTAGGTACCTCTGAAATTGCACCGTCAGAGGACTTTGTTATCTTCACCTTTGTACTCGTATGTTTTAAATAACATTTTTAGAGAGTTAAGTTGAATACTTCTTGGAGAGCAGCTATTACAGGAAGTATTTATATAGCCAAGTAAACGTGGAATCCAGATATGTTTTCCGTCAAAATCAAGCAGCATAGTAATTGTGTTTATATCTTTCAAACCCAAGTGGTGTTTTTCATTTTAATCCCCTAGGCATTTCATGGTATATGTATATGCTTAACAGTAATGTCATCACTCCATGTGAAATGGCAACGATTTGAAAATATTAATATGTTGTTGGTATATTAATTAAGGTGATCTTTAAATGTATCTGTGTCTGTTTAGGCAATCCTGGACAGAAAACTCTGTAAAGGAATCTAATTTGGGGGTTGCCATTCCGTAAACCTGGAACTCAGTCAAGCAGTCATGCCCAATTGAACCTGGTGGAGATGTATGGCAGGGGAAAAAGAAGCCCTAAGTTATAGATGCTTCTATTAGCCAGCTAGGGAAGTCTCTCAGCCAGACCAGATAGTAAGTTCTACCATCCAGGTAGCTTTAGCCTTACATGTAGGAAAGCAAGCAGTGCCCAGAGGAAAGAAATGGGGTTGAAAGGGGCGGAGGAGGCTGTGTGATCTCATAGTGGCTCCTTTCCCTGTTCAGTTAGAGGACACAGCGGGGGTGTATGTGGAAGGAAAGGGGAGGGCACCAATTCACTTACTTGGTTCATCCTGGCAAAACCTGAATGTCCTAAAGAAAACATATCTGATTAAATTAAGTTGAAGTTATCAGAAATAATTGAATTTTTTTCCACTATCAAACAGGTAGGAGCTAATGAGGAAGACCAGAAAATTTTTCATAACATAAAGCTACTGTAGTACTGTCTATATCTGAACATTACAGTTGGACTCCTACCTTCTCCCTTTAAACCTGAAATTCATTTGATATATGCTATCATTCTATACAGAATAGAGAAAGACTTGTAAAAATATGTTTCCAGGTTAACTGGGTTATGAAGAAATAAAGAAGATAACGAGAAGTATCTTTACAAAGTGCTGACATTCCAGAAAAAGGCAAAACAAAACAGAATAAACAAAACAACACTAGTATCAAACAAAATGAGTAAATAAAATGCCTGTGATTACTAAACAATTTTTCCAATTTTTTCTTTCATATATATGTTTTCATATTCTAAAAGGAATTCATAATTATAGTTTAAAAATTTGGAAAATTGAGACAGTAGTAAAAATGGAATTGAAAGTATCCATAATACCAACACAGATATAATCATCATAAACACATTTTTGCATCACTTTATAGTAGTTTCCAATATATATTTAGGATCATATTGCATACATACTTATAGATTATTTTTATAATCTTAAAATTAACCATTATTAAAATTATGCAATAACCTTTTTTAAATGCATAACAATATGTTCTTTGCATGTATCAGGATTTATTTATATACTCTCATAATTTGGACGTAATATTCCATTCTATGGCTGTTATATTCAGTGAGGGCATTATCTGTCTGGCAAAATACATACCCTTATTTCTATCAATTTATTTTTTCCCAAATATTCATGAACCAAAAAAGTTGAGAAAATATTAAATTGCAAAATTTTGTGTAGGTCAACATTGTAAATTTATATTCCCTTTATCTTGCTTACCAACCATCCTCTTTTGACTCACTTCTCACCTCCTATTCAACTGTAAACTTGATAATTTTTTAATCCACGTGTCAATGGGCAGTTCTCTCTGTGCTACCACACTTGACTCAAAATGAATCTTCCCCAAATTGTATTAAAACATTCTGTGTCTACTCTTCCTCCCTATGACATAGACATCTTGACTCCTCAGATGCTCTAAACTTACGAAAATCTGCAGTCACTTGAGTCAATGGGATTGTAGCATGGGTAGAGCAATTGGTAGTTAGGACATTTGTTTAGGTATTCTGAGCCTTTCCCCATGTCTACTAATGTTCATTATATGGTTACACATAATCTACCTTTGCATCAATTAATAATGTGTGTCCTTCTATTTTCAGCCATATTTCACAAATTAAATCGTTAGAATCATATTATAACTTACGGAGCATTCCTTTTGATTTTTAATTAACTTAAGCACTTAGAATATCAAACTTCTCCACTGTTAAATTGAAAAATTGTCCTATAGTTCTCACATGGTGGCTAGTAATGTAACTAAATGAAGGTATTTGACAGGGAGAGGAAATTTCTAATTTCTAATGATTTCCAGCTCAGGATGAGAAAATATGGCTCTGTTTGGCATGCTTTATTATTTGTGTGTTAGAGTCGTGTGATCAAACAAGCAGCCAATCTCTTGGTATTAAGATGAATTGTTGCGAGCTAGTTCTGTGTATTTTGCTATATATTTAATGTGGTGTGGTCAAATATGCCAAATAAGTTATTATTTACTGTTAATACACTAAATACTATCTTCTGTTCATGCTTCTTCTTGACGTTATGTTACCATCATTAAATGTAAGACCATCTGATGGGGTTTGGTTTTGAGTACACCCACAATTAGAAATCCCACTTGATACAGAATCTGCACAGAGCTAATACTGTGCTGAAAATCAATATTACAAATTTCAGTTGTAATTCCTTCATGGTTTCTATAATATTTAGTGAGGATTTATTCTAAAATGAATAAAGACTATTTTGGGTAAGTAGAGAGCAGAGGGAAAGAGCAATCAAATGGCAGACTAAATGAAACTCAATTGTAATAAACAAATGCTGAATACAATCATTCCACTCAAGTTTACTTTCTTTTTCTTTGTGTTTATCAAAATGTATATTGCAGTCAGGAAACCAACAATTACTTAAAATAATTTATTATAAATAGTCATAGGAAAGCCAAGCTCTTCGGATAGCTTTCTGACATACTGGAGTAGCAAAAGTGCAAAAAAAAATACACTATAAACCAGAACAAGCTGAGAGTTGAAAGCCTCCTGCCTTATTTCTTTTTTCCATAGGCATTTTCCATTTAAGCAGTTAGAAATTTTTAAGTAGATCAGAGTATTAGACTTCTTAAGCATTACAACTTATTTTGAGAAAAGCTATTTACTGAATACCTATGACATGCTAGACACCGACCAACAAAAGTAATGAAACTCATGTTCTTTTGCTATAAAATTAAAATCTCTACATATTTGCATTCTAGTACTTGAGAAAGTCTTGGATATTTTTATGATTATGTTATGGATTCAAATCTAGCATCTCTACTAAATTCAATTTCAATGAACTTAGTTTTTTGAGCAAGAACTATAAGGAAATAATTATGCTGTTGAAAGGAATATGATAAAAAATGATCTCTTCCCTATTTCTCTACATTTTGAGAAATTATTAATAAAGCATCGTATAGTTAAGATAAATGAGAGCTCTTAATTCAAGTAAAGATCCTCTTTCATAAATAAATGCTTTGAAGTAATTTTGAATGATGTCATGTAAAATGGAGAACATTTTGAAGGGCAATGTGGAGGAGAGGATGAGAGCTTTCCAGGTAGACTGCACACGAAGCAGCATGTCGTTTGATTTTATCTATTTATCTGTATATCTATAAATCTACATATGCATGTAGCTCTACTATTGAGTTAAAGAGAGAAATAAATCTGATATTAGAGGGAACTATAGGGAATATTCCATGACATTGACAAGAGTTGATAATTTCATATATATTTAGGTAGAAAATAGATTGTTATAGTATGCTTTGGAGCAGAATGATAATATAGGGGGTATTATAATCTAGGAGTGTAGTGTGGCTCTCCATAAATTTGATCATGATATTTATTATTAAAAGTATTTTACTTTAAATCCCTTATATAAGCCCTTTTCATAAATAATCCCCTTATTTCTGAAAAAGTTATTTTACGAAATGCTACCTATTCTATCTACAAAGCACTCTGATATTTTCTATTCTGTTCACTTACACTGCATAAATGTTAGTCTGCCTTCATTACATCTATTTCATAATGTGTCTCTGGAGTTTGAAAAATATTGCCGTAGCAATAGCAACTATTGTTGATATATAGGAAAGATTAACTTGAAGAGAAGCTAACCTAAGAAGATTAGCTATGGAATAACAAAGACCTGAATTAGATTGTGGTGCACTTTAATGTTACGAGGGAAATCATGAAATACAAGAGAAAATATAAACATTAGGGAAGATATTAATGTCTAAAACACCAAAGATAGTTAATAGAAATAAATGGATTTGCTTGTGTGTGTGTGTGTGTGTGTGTGAGTGCACGCGCGTGTGTCTATTTGTCTGTTTCTCCCATCTGTCTCTGTCGTCAGAATATAAGTTTCACTGAGGTAGAGACTTTATGATTCTTGTTCACTGCTGTGTCTCCAGTCACTACAAAGCTATCAGGTATATAGTTAGCGCAGAAATAATATTTGTTGAATGAACAAAACAACCAAGTAAGATAACTAAAATATTAAAATAGCAAACATCAGCCTAAAAACTCTCTTTACATTCATCAAGTCAAAGTGTTTTATATGTTTTTTTTCTGTTTTATGTGTTCTTCTATGAAAAACTTTATAGCATATTGATTTCATTCTACTAAATAAAAGCAGAATTCATTACCAACTGTGATGACAATATGATATTTGAGAAATACAAGCTCTTTTGTGATGACATAATCAACCTCAGAGACTCCACATGTGATCATACAGGATAATCAAGGGATTGTCTTGAGAAAAATAAAATATATTTATAAAGAGGCAGAAACATTATCTTATTTATTTTACTATCCTCCAAACCCAGCAATGTGACTGTCACACAATAAGGACTAAATAAATACTTCAAATATGCAAGACTAATCTTTTACTTACTTGTTTTATTTTTTTTCTTTTTTATTTTTTTTAATTTTTTTTAATGTTTATTTATTTTTGAGACTGAGAGAGACAGAGCACGAATGGGGGAGGGGCAGAGAGAGAGGGAGACACAGAATCTGAAGCAGGCTCCAGGCTCTGAGCCATCAGCCCAGAGCCCGACGCAGGGCTTGAACTCACGGACCGTGAGATCGTGACCTGAGCTGAAGTCGGACGCCCAACCGACTGAGCCACCCAGGCGCCCCTTACTTACTTGTTTTCTTATCGAACATATCATATATGTCTATTGCAGAGGATTAAGAATACAAATTAACAAAAAGAGTAAAACAAGTATCACTTTACAGCCAGAGATAACTGCTAATACTTGTGTATCTATGTTTACATATATGCATACACATACAATACACATACACATGCAAGTGTATTTTAGTTTTATTTATTTTTAAAAACACAGAACCATTATTGCGCATATTTTATAACCTTATTTAAAGTTGCTTAACCTTATCAACATTACTCATTTCATGGGGTTATTATGGGGAGGAAATGAGAAAAATGCATGTATGGCACTTAATACGGTGCCCAGCACATAAAAAGAAATCAACAAATGTTAACAACTACTATTGAAATCCTACTGTTTTATAATCTATTTCATATTCACTTAACAATATATAATAAACACTTTTGTGCCATTAAATATTATTCTACAATGTTATTTTAATAGCTTCAGCATATTCCATTACATACGATTGTATTTTCACCCATCCTATTTTCTTGGGCATTTACGTTGTCCTTTTCACTATTAAATCCTTGCTTTGAAGAACACCCTAATAGATACATATTTGCATACATGAAGCTTATTTGCTTAAAATATAGTTTCAGATTTTTTTAAAAATTATTTATTTATTTTGAGAGAGAGAGAGAGAGAGAGAGAGAGAGAGAATCAGCAGAGGAGGGGCAGAGAGAGAAGGGGACAGAGCATCCAAAGCTGGCTCCATGCCAACAGCAGAGAGCCCAATGAGGGCTTTAACTCATGAACCTTAAGATCATGACGTAGGCCGAAGTCAGATGCTTAAGGGACTAAGCCACCTGGGCACTCCAAGATTTTTTTAATTTAAAAAAGAAGTTATACACACAGCTTTAAAAGACATATGGTATTGCAGGCTTATGTTGTTACTAAAAATTACTAATAATAGAAATATAAGTAATATTTTTATTGTAAAATAACAAGCTTATGTCTTATTTCTGCTGTTCTCAGTTCTTAGTTCTTAAAACCATAGGCAATTATGTTTATACCTATTGGTACCATATTCTAAATAATTTTTCCTTCTCATTCTCTCCTGTCTCTCTCACTCTCTCTCTTTTTTTTTTTTTTTTTTTCTTAGAAATCAATTGACTTCCTAGAAGGGAAACTAAGAAATCTCCCCTCAGCACATTTCTTACCATCATTTTTGATAAACGAATATTTAGTGTTTTCAATGTAACTTTTATTCACAATGGAGCCCCATGAGGTACATAAAGATGTATTTCTTCTTTAAAATATTTTTTAATATTCTCTGGAGTTTATGTATGCCTAATTGCATCATTTTTTGTTTCCATAGATCACTTGCCAATTATTTTCCAAACTCTCTGGCAAAGTTGAAATTTTATTTTTAAACTTCAGTTATCGCCTGCTTTATTTTCTACTCAGAAACATTTTCTGGGGCACCTGGGTGGCTCAGTCAGTTGAGCCACTCACTTAGGTTCCACTCATGAACTCACAGTTGCTGGGTTCCAGCCTCTCAACTGGGCCCGGTATCTTCCAGTACTGACATTGTATGTTATTTATTTTTATTTTTTTAAGTTTATTTATTTTGAGAGAGAGAGAGAGAGCATGTGTGTGAAAGAAAATGGGGAGAGGCAGAGAGAGAATCCCAAAGAGTCTCCACACTCAGCATGGAGCACAACTTGGGGCTCAATATCACAACCTCAAGACCATGACCTGAACCAAGAGCAAGAATTGGACGCTTAACCTACTAAGCCACCCAGGCTCCCCTGACATAGTAGTGCTTTAATCTTTCCAAATAAACCTCCCAATTTCCGTTTGGATGAAAGAGCACGAGTAAGCAAGATTTAAATAGCGAGAGGCATCTTGACATCCACCGTAAAGTTTTTAACCAGTCCACCATTTATCAGCCCCTGCTGTCCCTCTCCTTCACGGGTACCTGTGATGTCAGCTTCATGAGACGTCATTCACATCTCTGGAGGATTGCCCTATTATTCCACAAGCTTCTGCTACCTTCAATATCCTAGGTTTTTCTTACCACTTGGATTAAGTTTTCTGTGCCAGGTTTTCTTTGCCATTTTGGACGTTGACCCCAAGACATTCCATTTTCACGTATAATTACCTGCATACAGGACATGTAAAGTAATCACTACTTAAAACAAGTTTCTCTGCCTTGCAAGAAATGCATTAAGGACTTGAGAAATGGCATTAAGTGCTCCCCAGACAAGCCAATGGGATGTGAATTCCATGAAAGATGAAGGTGATGCTGTTCATTTTCATAATGACTTCAATACCGCATGCAATGCCCTGGGCATAAATACACACAACATGCCTATAGCATAAGTAGAATACTTAAAAGAATGCACGACCAGCATCATTTTCAGAGGAGGTGAGTAAATAAGATCATTCCATAATACGACATTTTTTTCCTGGTATTACATTTCTATGCATGTAAGTTTGCAACCTTCAAAAGAATGTCCACAGGAAAGCATGGTTGCCTGCAGTTCTAAAATGTACAAACACTTTAGGGCTATTAAGAATTGGATTCCAGTGAAATGAACTGAAGGGAAACCCACAAAGTTTCCACTTCATATCCTGCTTAACTTCAGTTATTTTTCCCTAGTGGTGTAAAAACTGCCTTGAACTTCCAAATATTTTCTCCTGAGAGTTAGAAGTTCTTGCACTTACAGTGTAACAAAACTCACTCAAATACCATCTAGAAAGAAAACAGAACAAAAATAAGTACCCACAGAGATAGGGACCAAAATCTTCCAGTAGCCTAAAGATGATGTATGAGTTACATACTGACTTATTTATTTATTTCAATTTTGAAAAAAAATGTTATTTACCTTGCTTCACCTACAAGCTCACCTACAAGCTTTGAACAGACCACGTGTTTATCCCGAAATATTTATTAGTTTGCCACATGAACTGTTCTTTTTGGGGATAAAATAATCTCATAGATCTTACATTCTAGTAAGCAGATAAAAACAAACAGCATAAGGTATTAGTAATCCTGTGAAGAAAATAAAACATGATGATGTAGCGGAGACCTAGAGAGCTAATGTAGATTGGATGGTCAAAGAAAGTCTCCTATGGGTGCCTGGGTGGCTTAGTCAGTTAAGCGTCCAACTCTTTATTTCGGCTCAGGTCATGATCTCCCGGTTCATGAGATCGAGCCACATATTGGGCTCTGCACTGACAGTGTGGAGCCTGCTTGGGATTCTCTTTCTCCCTTTCTCCTTGTTTACCCCTCTCAAAATTAAAAAAAAAAAAAAAAGGAAAAGAAAGTCCCTTGAGAAAGTGACATTTGAGCTGAAATTTGAATGATGAAGAGAAGCCTAGGTGTAAAAATCTTCATGATCAGAAACGTAAAGAAGGAGACCAGGTAGCATAAGGCGTGTGTGTCTTTTGGGAGGAGAGGTGTAAATGAGCAGAGGATGTTAGAGCAGAAAATAAAATGCAACTACCAAAGAAAGAAAGAAAGAAATCAAGAGAGATGACAGACTGGGATGGAATAGGGCAGGAACCAAAGAGAATCAGTGAAAATATGTGGTCATAGAGAATCTGTGAAAGGGATTTATGTTTATTTACTTATTTTTGTGTTCCTTGTTTTTTCTATTTTTACTTTGTTAAATCCGATTATTTTTGTAATCGCCTGTTCTACAACCACTTTGCAGCAATTTTATGTGCAAGGTCCCGTGTGGATTTATTCTAATTTGACCAGATTGTACTGGGAAGACTGCAAAATGCTGCGAGATCCCAGAACCAGTTTTATCCCTCCTGTGGGCATTGGCCAACATGACAATTCTTAAGCTTCAGTCACACCTATTTTTTCCCCTTTCTGCCTCCCAAGTCCCTCAGCTGTAGGAATTACAATCCTTGTCTGTTTCGACCTGCAAATCCTTTCTAATTTTTTGCTGGCTTTGTGCTCAGGAGAGGATGTAACACTGCTATACCCTCCTATTACAAGAGAGGTTACAGGAGAATGATATACTCCAGAGGACAAATGCACAAACCAAGAAAACAGAGTCCTTGTATATGGATTCTGAGTCTAATCAAATTTTGGTACTATCCGTCCCTAACCTTTTCTCTGATGACTGAATTTTGCACAGGTTAACCCGCTGTTCCCTGGCCTTTTTTTTATGTCTTTGCTTTCTGCAGCATAATTACTGACTTTTTCAAATCTTTATTTGGACATAATTACATTTTTTAATCATTTCTATGTGATTTAAAAAAGTATACTTGTTTATTCTACACATCTTAAAAGAACCACTTGTTACTGAAGTGGCCAGTATGTTCTGGAAAATTACAGAGTTATTATATTCATCACTTAAATTTCCCAATATGTAATTGGATAACATGTTCTGTACCCCACACACCCCAAGTGAAAGGGGGCAGTGGTTGACATTTCATTTATCAGGTGTTATCTTCTGTTATTAAACAATATAGAATAAAATTCCTTCTCTTTGCATTTAAACTCAGTACTTTATATCTTTTTTAAAGCAGTCTTAATTAAATCTAAGAATCCTCTGCAAGTTAAGTGAATGAATGGCTTCCTTGTTCCATATGAATACTTACTCATTAAAAGTGAAAAAAATAAGATGATAAAATTTTTTCAGTGATATTTATTTTTTATAAAACAACAAATTAAATTCTGCAGATATAATGTCTCATTTAACATTCTATTTAGAAAAATTCAATATTGTCATTAATTGTATTTGACAGTTGAAAAAATAGTCAGTCCTCTGAGATAGTGTATATTAAGACACTGCTAAGTTTCATATCTATGAATTTTCATTAGATTTTCTTACTGTTACATTTAAATAATAATTTCATGGTGGCAATAATGATAATAGAAAAGGAATAAAACTTGAGGAACATAAAATTATAAATAAAACTTCATACATAAAACTGCATATATTTCATTTCACATACATATTTATGATAAATAGCTATTTTCTCAAAGTATTAAATTTTTCTCAAGATAGGCAAAGTTAAATTGCGTTAAAATGTTAATAGAATCACAATTGTCTATTACAAAATGCTACATTTTACAATAAAATGTCCAATGACTTAAATGGATTCAAAGATAGTCATTGAGTAAAATCCAAATAACTTGCAACTTCTTGTTTTTATTAGATATACTCCACAGTTTCTAGAACATGGAAATTTTTTTTTAATTTTAATATTTATTTATTTTTGTGAGAGAGAGAGAGACAGATACAGAGACAGAGCACGAGTAGGGGAGGGGCAGAGAGAGAGGGAGACACAGAATCCAAAGCAGGTTCCAGGTTCGGAGCTGTCAGCACATACCCTGATGGGGAGCTCGAACTCACGAACCATGAGATCATGACCTGAGTTGAAGTTGGTTGCATGACTGATTGAGCTACCCAGGTGCCCCTATAACACGGAAATATCTTTAAAAGATTATGCTTAGAACTCTGATATTATCACATATTGTCAAACTTAATCATTTCCCCAAATTAAAATTATATCAGCAACTCCCACTTTTCAGATTTTCAATACCACTTTTTAAAAAAGATATAAAATAAGATAACAGAGGGGACTAAACCTGGGCTTTATTTCTGCTGAAAGAAGGATGAATTTGGGCAATTAACATATAAATAAAGAATAGATATGATGAAATTATAATTCAAAAATTCCCTCTTAGTAAGCCCCTAACATAGCAATGTTTTTAATCAAAACATATAATAGAAAGTCCCATTTTCTTCTTCCCCATACATTTACCCTCTTTTATAAAAATACAGTCTCCATAGTTACTTCTTGATATTCTGCACAGCCAATCCATCATAGTACATTGCAAAGCATCCTGTGCATTTACAATGATGTAACTTAAGTGTCTATAAAAAAGGAGTATTTTTATTCATCTTTCAAGATATTATAATTCCTTATACTTAACTATGTCATGAAGACTAAAATGGAGCATTCAAATATGCTAACGAAAGGTTTGACTTCTTAATAATCTTAATAATAAAATCCCTTGCCTCACAAATATCCAAGGTTTGCCAAATTTCTGAAAGCATAGGGAGATTTTCTGGAATGGTGCATGAGAACTCACTGGCATCAGCATGTCAGATTTTTTCTCTCTTTGGAGAGTGATGGAGTCTACAGGCTGGGATTATACTTGGGCAAATTATGCCATGAACCATGACCCTTTGCAAGATGTCTTTTTTCTTTCCCTTTTTTAATTTTTTAAAATGTTTTTTAATTCATTTTTGAGAGACAGAAAGATACAGCACACTAAGGAGGGGTGGGTGCAGAGAGAGAGAGGGAGACACAGAATCTGAAGCAGGCTGCAGGCTCTGAGCTGTCAGCACAGAGCCCGACGTGGGGCTCGAACCCACGAATCGTGAGATCATGATGTGAGCCGAATTTGGATGCTTAACTGACTGAGCCACCCAGGCACCCCAAGATGCATTTTTTCTATCATCAGTGTGGAAAATATATCATACAATGGCTCGGGCAACTTTGTTGAAGTTCTCTGATGCAGCTATGCTGTGCTTAAAGATTCTGTGCAATAAATCTCTTATTACATGATTATAAATCCATCATTAATTAATGGGTTAC
The DNA here is from genome assembly GCF_022079265.1 of Lynx rufus. Classification (NCBI taxonomy): domain Eukaryota; kingdom Metazoa; phylum Chordata; class Mammalia; order Carnivora; family Felidae; genus Lynx; species Lynx rufus. Next base: position 11,423,641 of record NW_025814837.1, on the reverse strand, counting down.
TAAGGTATGAGATTAATTTACTGAAATTAAGAAGTATTTTTCCCCAGCGTTCCGAATACGGTAGAGGAAGAGTTCTGACTAGATGTCAGAGAGGCCCTGGGATCATAGAGTGAATGTGAGAATGTATCTATAGAAGTTGTATTGCATGGTATGGGTGACACCCTCTTCCATTTTCATGTTTTGCCAAATGTAATGACTTCACAGCATCTCAGGAATCGAATTGCCAAAATATTTGAAAACTCCCTACTTTAGGCAGAAGGACAGGGGATGGCGTAGGTAAAAGTACATTGGAAAATTTAATATATGATAAATGAAATTTATTGTATTGTGATCTGTTTCATTATTAGCAGAGGATAAAACATGGTTTTGCCCAGAGGTAGTAGGGGGATCCTCTATTTTTTGGTAGCTAGGGTAGCTAACTATGGAACTATGGAACTAAGGAGCCAAGGAAAAATTCTTTCATTTCTTCAAGCCACTGCTGGAGATTAGAGCAGCCAAGGTTTTCTCAAGTCAGCAATGAGACATTTGCCCCAATCAGATGTGATTCTGTCATTGCATATGACAGAAAAGTAGAAAGAGTGGAGAAAAAAGTCAAACAAAAGTCAAACAACACAAAGCTCAGACACATAACAAACTGCCAGTTCAACACTGAAGGATCTACTTCTCATCCTCCCTCATAATTTCTCTCACCGAGTGTCTCTGGCTCAGTAAATTGTAGTTTGTATAGTGCTTTGGGGATTTATTAAACGGCTCTGATGAACATTACCTCAGAAACAGACCCTCACGAAATCAATTCTATGATACCTCAGTATTAATTAAATCATTTCTTCAAAATTGCAGATCTTGCCACCCACCCCAGTGCTTTCAGAAGAATATGGATATGGCTTAAATCAACATCAGGGTTTGCATTCTGAGCCCTAAATCTAGAACTCAACCCTAAACTGTCTGCAAACCACTTAGCGTTATATGTGGTCTTAGGACGTAACAATACTGACAGAATGATTGACCCGCAGTTTTTCAACATAGTAAAACAGTAAAAGCATAGATCCAATAGACAGATCTTAAATTTTCACATCAGTCTCTGCATATATAAAATAACTGTCTCATTGAAGCCCTCCGTGCTCTGGAATTTAGGAGCACTTTGTTAAAGAAAATGTTTTTTGTTTAGTTTCCATCAAAATTAGGGACTTCTATTGTAAAACGTATACCAAAACCACATTCCTATACAGATGAGAGAATGGAGGAAGATATTTGAAAATATTCCTTATATGACTGAGATAAGACTCCCAGTTGCCCTCCTTGCTTATGTTGTGACAAAATCAGACACGGATCTGCAAGATTCCTATTCTTTGCCTCATAAACGACTAGCAGAACTATTTACACATGCTGACCAATCTGGACAAAATATCAGGCTTTACAAAATTTAGTCTTACCTCTCTTCCACCTGGCCCCTGATCATTCTACCACCCTCAACCTGTGCCAAGATAAAGCCCCTCCTTTAGGTAGCCTCCTGAGAATTGATTGGCTCCAGGAGAAACATTTCCTGATCATCTGTCCCACTCTTTTATAGCTGGCTCTTTCCAGACTTGTTTATTCCTCTCTATAAAGAACATTCCTTTCTACCCAAACTTTGAGTTCCCCTCCCCTCATTGCAATGATCCCCTTCTTCTTATTACACTAATTCTTTCAAATAAAGTCTGCTACCTAAGTTTAGATTTGTTTTAATTTGATAAAACATACATCAGATCACATTACACCATTGCTCAAAATTCTCCCATGGCTCCCATTCATGGGGATGAATGAATTAATAATAATAATAATGAATAATGTAATGGAATATTAGCCATCACAAAGAATGACATCTTGCCATTTGCAATGACATGGATGGAACTAGAGTGTATTATGCTAAGCAAAATCAATCAGTCATAGAAAGACAAATATCATATGATTTCACTCATATGTGGAATTTAAGAAACAAGTCAGATGAACATAGGGAACGAGGGGTAAAAGAGAGGAAGGGAAACCATAAAAGACCCTTAATTATAGAGGACAAACCAAGGGTTGCCGGAGGGAGGTGGGTGGAGGATGAACTAAATGGATGATGGGTATCAAGGAGGGCACTTGCGATGAAGACTGGATTCAGCATAATCACTAAATTCTACTCCAAAAACCAATATTAGAGTATATATTAACTAACTAGAATTTAAATAAAACTTGAAACAATAAAGAAAAAAGAAAAACATTATGGTTTCCAGGATTGAAGGCCATCGTGGGGATGGCTTTTTTTAAGCCCAAGGATCCCCCACATTAACACGCAATACACCCAAAAGAAGTAAAGTTGAGCCCACTGCATTTGACACACAATTAAAGAGGTCAGGTCATCCAACCAAGACCCTATTTGAGCTCTTGATACTTTTCTTCCACCATCACAAACAAATGAACTCAGGGAAACAAAACAATTCATAAATGCCAACAAAACTAAACTAAACTAAACTAAACTAAACAAACAGAAGTCAAGGAGCATTCACCTGAACCTGTGATCTTTGAACCAGTCTATACATCCCTAACCCCATGCTTCCCAAATTTCCAACAGACATATAAACACAAGTAGTATCAGATTCTCAAATTCCTCAAGCACTCTTTCATAAAATGGCTCTGCCTTAGAATAGCTTATAGTCTAGATATCGGGTTAGTTTTCTTTTTCTCTTCAGCTTCACCCCACCAACAAAAAATTCTCACAAATCTTATTGCAGTGCTTTGTCCTGGGGCTTAAGGTCCCCTAGGGTGCCAAGTAGTCGTTGTAATAATTGACACTAGTGAGAATTCCTAATCAAGGATCCATAAACTCTATCTTTAGCCCAAGATTTTGGAGACAATTTGTAGAAAATGCGTAAGATAAAAAATATCAAAAATTATTTTATTGGGTTAAAGAAGGTGGCTTTAGGTGAAAGAATAGCAGATAAAATCAAAACTTATTTAATGAGCTCATTAAATTCATTCAAATACACTTTCATAAAATTGAGAAAGGGGCTGAGTCTAAGGACCAGATAACACATATTCTCGCAAACCAAATGGTTTCAAATTCTTTGCTTCCCAAAAATTGAAGGTAGGAGACTTATGGTTCTACCAAGATAGAGCACTTCTATTTCTTCCAAGTTCTCTTACTGAAAAATAAAAAACTCTGGAAATCATACATCAAACAAGCATAGGAAGCCCCTGGAAGGTGAAAAGTAGATGGACTGCTTAAGGTCCTCGGAACCTGAGCTGACACCTGTGAGTCCCTGGGGTTTCCTCATTGCTTCCTGTATGTGTTAGACAGGGCACCGCAGAAGCTTACAGCCTAGCACTACCACCAGGCCCAGACCAAAAAAGCTCCAGGGAAAACCTATTCCTATTTCCCCCTGTCAGAGGAATAGGACAAGGGTAGACTTACAGCAAAACATTTCTAGCAATACTCACCTTACCCCATTAATGGAAAACCCACCACCACAATCATGTTTTCAGTTGGGCAATGCAGGGAGTTGATTTTCCACCCCCATCTCTGACTCCTGACCCCACCTCTCCCACAGATTGGGAGAGGCAGAGCACAGAGATGATCTTCCATCTTCTCTCTGACAGAAACAGGCAGTGCTCAGAGTTTCATCCCAGGGTATATCAGTGGCATCCATCAGCAGAAGAAACAAAACTTGCTAAGATGGCACAAGTAAGGCTGCTAGTCACCAATATGCTTCACCATGTCCCCAGTGTCAGCAGGTCTGGTGGAGCCTCCAACTCTACCTGGTGTTCATGAGACTGAGCAAGGTGCTACAAGCTGGTGCTAATATGCACTCCCTGTCCTGCCACCCTGATGTCAGTGAGGGCCATGAGGGCAATGGGCCTCCATATCCCCCTGGCATTACCTAGGTGGAGGAAGCAGGAGATGAGACTGAGTGGCACTGTGCTTCTACCTTCCCTCTCACCTGATGTCAACAGACCCCAGCCCTTCCTGTTCATCCCATAGCAACAAAGCAACAAGAGTTTCCTGTTTGCTTATACTTACCTGTCACTTCGAGGATCAGTTGATCTTGAGCCATTCCCAGGAAACAATGAGATGGTACAGGTCAGAGAGAGGACCTAAATTTCCAAGCCACCCTTCTGCAACAAGGCAGCATGAGTCAGTGAGCTGAACATACACGCCCATCCAGATATTATGCTACACTTTAAAGTGGGACCACATTGTGAAAAAAAGGATTGAGTAGAATCTAGCCTCATAATATAATGTCAAAACCCCCCTGGAAACAATGGAAAAATCACTCTTCAACCCAAGAACCAGGAAAATCACAACACGAATGAGAAAAGATGGTCAACAGAGGCTAACATCAGTATGAATCAGATGTTGAAATTAACTGACAAGGATTTTAAAGCACCCATCATTAAAATGTTTCAACAAGCAATTAAAAATTCTCTGGAAACAAAGGTATTGAAGAAAAATCTAATCTAGCTGTCAGCTGATAAATTATTAAAATTAATTTTTTATGTTAGATCATTATATGATTTTTGGATGGAGTTCAAATAATTAAGTTATACTTCTATAATAAAATTTCTTCCATTCCCATTTATTTGTTTATGTGAACAGATTTTCTCAGAGCTTACACATTTGGGAAAAAGGACTAGAATTGTTGCAAAACCATTTCTCATTTATGCATTGAAAAATGTTCATTCTCATATAATTAAACTAATAGGAGGAAAGCCTCTTACATCTTATTAGAAGGTCAAATCCCAGAAATATTTATTGCTTATGTTTAATAACCATTTATCAAACTTTGTAATATATTGTATTGTTTTGATCAGTTGTATACTAATATACTTTGTAATGAAAATTCAAACCAAAATAACATAGAGGCATAGAGATTATTTCAATGTTCAACATACTGTTATAAAAAAGTATGATAGAGTTAAAAGATAAATTAATTTCAGATTTACTAATATTATATATTACTTTGACATCAAGTTTAAAAAATATGAAGAAAAGGATAACTTTTCAAAAATTTTAGAAGAACATGGGCATAAATTTCATGAGCACTGGCCCTTACTTCATGAAAGAAAAGGGAAGGCTTAGCAACTGTTACACACAGGAAACATGGGCATGATGGGTACATCTTGTGTCCACCTACCTCATGGAGGGAAGGAAATAAGGAAGAAAGAAATACACAGGAAGGGATCAAGGAAGGAAAATAATTTCAAATCATGTATATAGTGTGAAACAGGTGCCAAGCGTTATTCTAGGATATCATAAAATCAGTCATCAGCATAAGCCTATTAGATAGGTTCCATTACAATCATCATTTCAAACATTAGAAAACTGGGGCATAGTGTTAATTTGTATGACTTTAGTAGTGGAGATGGTTTCAAACTTAGGATATTTCCTTCTAAAAATCTGTGCTCTGAATCAGTGTTGTATGCACGGGGATTCAGAGCAAGAAAAACAACAGAGATTACATACTAGTGGGGAATACATAATAAGCAGATAAATGTCGTATATGATGGTAGGTAATGATAAGTGCTAGAAAGAAAAATAAAGTAGAAGATTGTGTTACAGAATAAGGAGCTGGAAGAAAGTGATATTTCTGATGATGGATCAGAAAAAAGCATTTTTTAGTTTTAAACCAGAAGGAAGTGATATCTCAAGGAAGCCTGTGAAGATTCTATAGAGAAAACTATTTTTAAATGTTTGTAATCCTTTAAAAAACTTTAAAACACAGTGCAGGAAAAATAAATTATATCACAGGTATTCCATTTTGGGCTTCTGTTCTGGGAATCTTACTTTCATTTCAAGCCTTTAATCAAGCTATTGCTTTTGAAGCAATCCAATGATCTCCCAAACATTTGGTGGACGCAATAGTCTTCGTCTTATTATGTTTACATATCAACAACGTAGACTACATATTTTAATATACCTCATTTAATTGGAAAAGAAGCAGAGAGGAGAGAAACAGCTTTGATAATCATTTAGAAACGTAACCCTAAGAAGTCAACCCTAAATTCAGAATTACCATTTTTCTGTTAATCATTTTAATCATTTTACAATGAAATTCTGAAAATAGACCGCACAATATATCTGATGGATGAAATAAGTGTATTAGTAGTCATAATTTTGTGCCTATGTGTTGTTTGTTTTCTTTGGATGCTTCGTTTTCCCTGAGTTTCTATAATATTAAACTATTTTTAAAAGACTAATTTGTAATTTTTGTATGTTTGGAAGTTAGTAAGTTTTGAATTTCTGGACTGTTGAAAATACATTCATCAATATTATTCATAATAAAAACAAAAAAATGAGTCAAAAAACATTTATATAGTATTTTTTTCTGTGAATATATGGTATAATTAAAAAAATGACTCTATGCAGTTAGAGAAAGATAAATATCACATGACTTCACACATAAGAGGACTTTAAGATACAAAACAGATGAACCTAAGGAAAGGGAAACAAAAATAATATAAAAACATGGAGGGGGATGAAACATAAGAGACTCTTAAATATGGAGAACAAACTGAGGGTTACTGGAGTGGTTGGGTGGGGTGGTGATGAGCTAAATGGGTAAAGGGCATTAAGGAATCTACTCCTGAAATCATTGTTGCATTATATGGTACTTTGAATGTAAATTAAAAAAAAAATAAATTAAAAACTAATAAAATAAAATAAATGACCATATACAATTCATTCTTGTTCATTGTTACTGAAACATAAATGATAATACAGCTTAATCTATAATTGACTTTATCTATGTTTTACTATAAAGGCTTGAAGGAGTGGGATACGAAATACTAAAATTGAGGGCTTCCAAAACAATGAAGAAATCACAGTGCAGAATTATTTTTGTTTATTTGTTTTATATTTTTGGATATCTTTATTTTCCCATTTCATTTAAAAACATTAAAAACAACAATAAGAGTATTAGCAGCTAACATCAGTCTAAGAACTCATCACTTGTTAATTTATTTAATCCCTACATATGCTTTATTTTACACACATAGGTTGGACAGGAATGAATAAAAAGTGAATAGTTTCTACCCACATAAGGAGGGTTGTATATGCTAGACATCTTGCTTAAAGACATCTTTATCTTAAAGAGGTCATTGTTTTCAAAGATCTGAGCTCCTTGAGGGCAATAAATCAAGCTTTCTCAAAGGAGGGACAGAAGCACACATTTAGCATAAAAGAATGTGAACACTTTGAGGGGGACATCACTGGAGACTGAGAAGGACAGAGGCATCAGTTTCCCAGGTGACCAAACCTGGGAACCCTTTGAAGATTTGCAACAGAAGTGGAAAGATTGTCCTTACAGTTTCACATGGCTGAGCGCGTTTGTCCTTGTGAGTAATTTTAGAATTATTTTGGTAGGAGTAGTCAGTCGATATTTCTTTTCAGTGAGTTTTGGAATTTTCAAAAAACTATTCTTTAGATGTTACTTCTTTTAATTGAGTCTCCTTATCTTTAAATGTGTCTTTTAAACATTTGTCCTAGGGCCAATTTTAGTGTCTTGACCTCATGATGTGAGATAATTCTCGATTTGTTTTTCGTTGTTCTATTGATTCACATTTTGATGCGATCTTCATTTAGAATGCACTGTGTTGAAGAATTTTGATTTTTCCTTTTTTAAAATGAGTTTTGAAGTCATCAAAGTTACAGTTTATTTGGGGTCTTAGATTTGTGCTTTAAAGAACATCCTCAGAGTTACAAAGCTAATGCTGACTCAGCTCTTTAGTTTGTAAAGGCATGTAATTTCTTGCAAAGTTTGGAAAGACATGTCAGGAGAGATGCTGGATTATCTCCAGTCTTGAATTTGCTTGTTTAAAAAGATCTTGATTTTTACTTCCTTAAGGACACTTTCGGACTTTATTCAAATTCATGCTGATAAACATTATCAGAGAAGGGTAATTGCTATGAAAGAGGCATAACATGTATCTGCATTGACAGCTCAGTAATGGATATATGATAGCAAAATAGCCTTACAATTTCAGTGACTGGGATTTATTTCCAAGTGCATCAGTCTTAAAATTTATTTTGTTTGTGTTGCGAATAAAAAACAAATCCACAGAGCAAGTTCAGAGTTATCTTGAGATATAATTATACAAAAATGAGAAATTTGGACATAATGTTGAGTAACTGACTAAAGTCACATGGTTAAGCACACCAAATACTATCTCAGACCCTCATCTTCTCATGCTCTTTACAGAATGATTCATTTGCCTCCTTACCAATACTTCATCATAATTATGAAAGTATGATTGTGAACATTTGCTTCAACGTAGAGATGACAAAATAAAAATGTCTCAATACTGATCCCTGAATCTGTCTTATAGTTTTCACATGTAAACCACTATCGTCCAAGGATTACAAAACAAGATAAAACCCGAAGTCTCGGTTTCTATCTTCCAAGCGTGTTTTGACAATTATTGAAAAATACATTAAAATATCATAAAAAGTGAAGTTGGTTTTACATGCGGTAGTTTGACTAAATTACCCTCCCAAGATGCCAACATCCTAATCCCTGGAACCTATGACTGCGTTCATTTATTTGGCAAAAGGAACTTTGTAGATGTGAATGTGTTAAGGATTTTGAGATGGAAAGATAATACTGGATGATCTAAGTGGGCCCAGTGATGTAATCACAGGGTCCTTTTAGTACTCTTCCTCTTACAGAAGAGGCAAAGATGATGTAATGATTGGAGCAGAGGTTGGACTGATGCGTTTTTCATATGAACAAAGGGGTCACAAGACAAGGAATATAGGTAGCCAATAGAAAGCAAGGAAACAAATTCTTTTATCAAAGCCTCTACATGGAAACAGCCATGACAAATCCCTGACATTAGCCTAGGGAAAATGATTTCAGACCTCCTCACTCTATGACAGTAAAAGAATACGTTTATATTGTTTTAAGCTACTTAGTTTGTTGTAATTTGTTACAGCAACAAAACGAAACTGACACAGCATATTATAACAATTTCAAAAGTAAAATATCATTTGACAGTGGCGAAGGGAGAGGTTGGTTCATTTGTGAAGGTCCTAAGAATACAAATTAGAGGATACAGAGAAGTGTGGCTTCCATGGGAAATACATCATGTGCCCTTACCTTTGAATTCTGAAACCTAAGTAAAATGATAGTAAAGGAATAAGAAAAAGGATTAGTATAAAACCAAAAGGACAAAATGAATAAGGGAGCAGATGGCAGATGAGAAGTATAAATAATATGGAAAATGAAAAGCCAAAGATGGGTGATACTGGATTTAGCAACCTGGGAAAGTTAAAATGAAAGATAGGGGTGTCCATTCCCAGCCAGAGATGAGTACCAGTGTCTGGGAGTGACTTCCCATCTTAAAGAACAAGGAAACCCAACAAAAGGTAGGAAAGAACTATCTTCAGATATTATGCAACAGGCAGCACAGGATGGCAAAAGTTCTGTCTTGGAGAAGATGCTGTTTTCAGGTCATAACACATTATAAAGCTGATAGAAGTACCTCTGTAGTTCCCCCGCCAGTACTTTGGTCTATAACGTCTCCTCCATTAGACAGTAAAAATCTGAGGGATTTTTTGTTGTTTATCTTTGTAAGCCTAAGAGGATATCTATATAACATAAATACTAAATGCATTTTTCCCCAATTTTTAACTTGTGGTTGAATATACGTAACAGAAAATTTACCAACATAATCATTTTTAAGTGTATGGTCCAGTGGCATTAAATACATTCATAACGTTGTGTGATCATCGCTGCCATCCATCTCCAGAACGTTTTATATCTTGTAAAAATGAAACTGTATTTGTTAAACAGTAACTCTTTCTTTACCACTTTCTCACAGCTCCTTGCAACCACAATTCTGTTTTCTATCTATATGATTTTTGACTATGTACTTTATATAAGTAGAGTAATACAATATTTGCCTTTTTGTGACTGCCTTATTCACTTAGCATAATATCCTCAAGGTTCAGTCTTGTGGTAGTATATATCAGAATTTCCTTCCTTTTTTAAAAAAAATATTTATTTGAGAGAAAGAAAGAAAGAAAGAAAGAAAGAAAGAAAGAAAGAGAGAGAGAAAGAGCATGAGTTGGGGAGGAGCAGAGAGAGAGAAAATCCCAAGCAGGCTCCACACTGTCAGTGCCGAGCCCAATGTGGGACTCGATCTGACCAACCGTGAGATCATAAATTGAGCAGAAATCAAGAGTCAGACACTCATTTGGCTGAGCCACCCAGGCGCCCCAGAATTCCCTTCCTTTCTAAGACTGAATCATATTTCATTGTCTGTATGTAACACATTTTACTTATTCAATCATCTGTTCTTGTAATGCTTTCACATTTTAGCAATTGTAAATAATGCTACTATTGCTGCTATGAACCCAGGTATAGCTCTTTCTGATTCTGTTTTCAATTCTTTTGAGTATATACCCAGAAGTAGAATTGCCGGATAAGATGGTAATTTTATTTTTTAATTTTGGAGGAGCTGCCAGACTGGTTTCCACAGTAGCTGTACCATTTTACGTTCCCACCAACAGTATATAAGGGTTCTCACCAACCCTTGATATTTTCTGTTTTTTGATAATGTTAAAATAAGAAAATAAATGGAAGCCAATCTTGAAAATATCCCGAGCAGACAAAACTAGTTTGGTCATACAAATAAAGCTTAATTTACCTTATTTTGCAAGGTTAACTTGACCTGGGTCATTTCCCGCTTATGCCTCTGAAAATCATAAGCAAAACTTAAGCTGTTTTCCAAAATTGATATGAGGCAACCATTAACTATTTCCCTATCATTTAAGAAAACCCTAATATTATAACCAATCACTGTTAAGAATAAGTAGTCACAGCTCTTTCACCGCATAAGCTGCTTTATAGCAATATATCCTTGAGCCTCATTCCATGTTTTGTTTGAATGGTCCCAGTATGAAAAGTGTCTTTTTTGGTGTGTGCATAACAAATGTTTAACAATTACTACTTTAGTAATTTATTGGTTTTACTTCTGTTATTTACGAACTTTGGAAAATAGTAACCATCCTATTGATGTGAGGTAGCATTTTATTATAGTTTTGATTTGCATTTCCATAATGATTAGCATTATTGAGCATCTTTTAATGTGCTTAGCCATGTTTATATTTTCTTTGGAGAAATGTCTATTCATGCCCTTTGCCCATTCTTGAATAGGATTTTGGGGGTTTTTGTTGTTTTTGTTTTTTGTTTTTTTTATTTTGTTTTTGTTTTTGTTTTTGTTTGCATTGAGTTAGTCAATATGCTTTTAACAAATAAATAAAGACAGGAAAGAATCCCTAAAAATTTGAAAGTGTGCTAGGAAGACTGGTTAAAATTTAAACATTTTCCTTTGATGTTTGGTTTGTAGTCTTAAATGCTGAATCAAAGGTTTCCCTGGAAGAAAAGGGGACATTTGGGGACAAGACACAATAGCATTCTAGAAGAATAGTAAGTTTTAATGAAACTTCCAAATTTCCTAGTCTAGCTAGAATCAGGGCAAGAAACCTCTAGATATCTACTTATCTTAAAAGCTCTGTATTTTTAGTACAACTAATAGTTTACAGTTTGGCTATGAGTAATCCAACTGGATGTGTCTGTTTTACTGGTAAGGAAACTATATATTTTTTTATTTACATTATCCATTTCATTGACTATATTATATGTATGTAATATAAATGGTTTCATATGTAAATAGGACTAAGTAACCCCTTCTATTAGCCTTGCATATAATTTGCATTGACAATTATCTTTTTATGACTAAAAATACATACTTTTGCATGAGTTGAATAAATGGAAAAAAAGGAAAGGCTTCTTTTTAGAGAGGGTTTACAGCTAAAAGTTAAAGAATGTGGCTTATCTTCCTCCTTATTTTGTGTATTAAGATAAAGTACCCCCTTTCAGTTGGATAAACCGTTAAGATTATTTTCTATTTTTTTACTTAAATTTAATTAAATCTGAATTAGTCCTCATTTGTCTAGGTAACTGAATATTATAGTCATGTGAGAAGGTGTCTGTTTATTGTAGGATAGAGGTGTGAGGAAGGAGGGAGGGAAAGTAGTACTCGGGCACATTTTGTGGATCTGTCAATTATAATTTCCATTAGGATGCTCTTTTTGCTCTATTATTAGAAGCATGGTGATAGCATGTTTTTACTCTCTTCCCCAAACTAGGCTACCAGACCTTGACTACCATTTCTAAAGAAGTGTTATTTAACAGATTAATTATGACCGTCAGGGATGCCTAGGTGGCTCAGTCAGTTAACCGTCCGACTTTGGCTCAAGTCATGATCTCGGTTCATGAATTCGAGGCCCATGTCGGGCTCTGTGCTGACAGCTCAGAGCCTGGAGCCTGCTTCAGATTCTGTGTCTCCTTATCTCTCTGCCCCTCCCCCATTCACACTCTCTTCCTTTCTCTCTCAAAAATAAATGAACATTAAAAAAATCTTATAAAAACTTATGGCCATCAGTGCAATCACCATCTTCAGTGCCCGAGCTATCTCTAGGGACCTACATATAAATTAGATACCAATATCCATTCTCTTTCATCCCTTCCAATAACAGGCATATTCCTTACCCATGGAACATAGTCATCCTTTTGTTACTCTTATGCATTGTGTAATATATATTATGTATTAGTTCTCCAGAGTAAGAGAACCAATAGGAGATGATAGATAATGGATGAGAGAGAAAGAGAATAGGTAGATAGATAGTGTAAGGAATTGGCTTAAAACTTGTAGAGGTTGGTAAGTTCAAAATCTGCAGAGTGTGCTGGTGGTAAGGGATACCCACTGAGAGCCAGTGTTCCAGGTCAAATGCTACCAGGCATGAACAGCTAGTGCTGCAGATGAAATCAGAAGGCTGGCGAACTCTCTCTTATTCAGATAAGAGTTGGTCTTTATATTTTATTCAGACCTTCAATTGGTTGGAGGAAGTCCACCCATATTATGGAGAGCATTCTACCTTACTGATTAAAATGTAAATTTAATCTAAGAGTAAGGTCTTCCAATTCAAATGTTAACCACATCTAAAAACACCCTAGCAGAAAAACCCAGAAGAATGTTTGACTGAACACTCCTGGCCCAGTCATGTTGACACATAAAATTAACTGTCACATCTTACAAACACAAAAACTACTTCCTCACCCGAGAACTATTTGTAGGTTTCTTGATGACCCAATTTTTGAGCAGTAAAACCCACAAAGTATTGTCTACTCTCCTGTGACAAGGAATCTTAGGGCTCAAAACTTGAAGTCCTGGCTATCTTTTCCTGAAGAGACAAAAGAAGAGAAAAATAATGGTTGTGAATACAAAGGGCACAAAAGATAATCATAATCCTAATATTCATAATAATAATTTCCTTTCTTTTTTTATTCTTTAATAAATGGGCATTCATTCATCTGCAAGTTAGTTGAATTAACTTTATACAAATTGAATTACACTTGATATAATTTTTGCATCTTGCTTTTTTTCATTCAATGTTGTTTGTAAAATCACCTATTCTTATTTTAACTATAATGCATTTGTATTTGTAGTATTTTTAATTTTCCATTATATGAATGTACTACAGTTCATTATCCCTTTCACAGTTGATGGACACTTGGCTGGTGTCTGGTTTTGAGTATTGAGAACAACATTGCTATGAACATTCTTCTATATCTATCCCAGCATTCTTATGCACACACATCTTTATCGTATATATCTAAGATTGAAATTGATGGGGCTACGGTATCTGTATATCCAACTTTACTACATAATGACAAACTATTTATTAAAATAGTGTACCAATTTACATTCTCACCAGCTCTGAGCGTTCCGATTGCAATGTTGCTTGCCAACAGTATTTCTATTAACATTTTAATTTTGTCTATTTTGTAGTATATCATCAAGGCTTTAATTCTCTCTCTTATTCCCCATGTGGTTGACCATGAAGACTTTCTCTCTTATGGTATGTCTATGCAAGTCTTTTGACTATTCTCCTTTTTTCTTTTTCCAGTTTTATTGAGATATAATTGACATTGGCCATTCTTTTACTAGTTTATTTTGTTATTGAGTTTTAGGAATTCTGTGCATGTTTTAGACTTAGTCCTTTGTTTTTCTCTCTCTCTCTTTTTTAACAGCTTTGTCTTTGTTTTCTTGTGCTTCACTACTTCTATCTAAAGTTTGATTTTATTTATTTCAGTAAACCGTTAGGTATCTTTAAATAGAATCTCACATATGTGTTAGAATCAGATTTTCTCTCTCAAATATCTTTTTTCCTTATAATTTCTCTCCTTGCCTGTTGGAACTGTTTTAAGATTGTGTTAGTGAATTTCTGCTACCAGAAATGATGACAGACCGTTTACATCTGCTGTATACACCTCCTGCTCCTGCTGGATCTCACTAATGATATTTTTGGTGAGTGCTGGTATGGTCACTGCCCTACAAACTTATTTGTAGAAAATCTTTGGGACTAAGATAAAGAATCTTCATTGAGAGAAGATTTGAGTTTGATTCTTCTGTGTGACGGTGCACAAAATCAATTGAGAGCCACCTCAACCCAAGTATGGCTTTAAGACACCTGGATTATCCAGGCTATGGATATCTGTTGGATGGCTGGTGGGCCAGATGTCGTCACAACTGCTCAGGGACTTTGTTTTCTATCTTTACTATAGTTTTTCTGGTTCACTTAATGCCAATGAAAACCAGCAGGCAAAGCAGCATTGACAAAAAATTCTTCCTGTTGCAGCCAAAGTGCATGGTGGCAGGTGTGCGTCAGCTTCATACTTATCCTAAGTGAACCTAGCTTCATGGCACATCCTAGCTTCAGCATTCTCGAATCACGCACCCACAATTTCTGTTAAACTTCTCTTCCGTATTAACACTGGGCCTTGATTTTTATCTTTTCAGTTAGTGAAACACACACACACTTGCCCTTTACCAGTGAACACTGTCAGGGCAAAGGTGACGGAGGTGCCTGATATTTTACTAACGTTGATGGATTTAGGCCAGCCCCAGCCCAGGCCCGGAAGTTCCCTAATAGCTTGTCAGCTCTTCAACATGATTAATTTGATATTTAGAGAAAAATATTTTTCTCAGCATTTTTAGTTGTTTTGGGGGAAGAGTTAGATTAATCGACTCAGCCTACTATAATAATTCTGTCATTTGTTTCTATATTAAGTTTGCCTACAAAAATAGAAAATTGAATAGATCTTTATACACAAGGTTGTGATTCAAATGAATAGAGAATATCTATTTATGTATCTTTTTTTTACTTATTTTTCCCCAGCTCTTGCCATTTCATTTATATTTGTAATATAGTATTTTTGTTGTTGTTAACTCTATTACTTATGTTGTGCCTTTATTCTCATGACTTATTCATGTCATAGCTGGAGACCTGTATCCTCCAGTATTTTTTTTTCTTCGTGCCAGCAAATACTACTTGCAGAGAAATACTAGAGCCACACCTCATCTGTCTGGTTTTATTGGAAGTCTACCTTATGTAGAGCCCTTTTGCTGAAATCTCAGTTTCACTCAGCCTGTCCCTCTTACCCACCTCCTTAGCAAGCCAGTGCTCATGCCAGCTTATGGAAAAGATTCTTGCCTCTAAATTGTGTTCTCTGGAAATGATCTGTTACTTAGGAACAAAACAGTCTTTGGCCATCGATGATAGAGAGGGACTAGGCTGACTTGGCTTTTGGTGAGAAATGAGGAGGAGTATTTTCCAGTTTGGATGCCAAATGATATTTTTGCAACCCTATTGCCCAGAAAGCACTTATTTTATTGTCATTACTTAAGCAATATCTTCACCTGTTCTCCTATACCTAACACAAGCTTTTCTTCCCTGCTACCATGCCATGTCATCAGTTGGACTCCATACGCCATTACTGGAATCATAATAGCATTCCTAGTATACTCTTACTGTACTTACTAGAGAATAATTCAGTGTTTGGTTTTATTTTTTTAAGGTTATCTGGAGTTTTCATCTGAAAGTTTAAAGAATATTAAGAAAAAGTTTGTTCTTATAGAGTTAACTGTGACATGTTTTCAAATATAATTAATCTACATATTCATTTGGTGTAAAAAGCTGACGTTCTCAATTCATGCACACGCTGCTAACATCCACAGATACCCTTGAGTATCGACACCCTCCTAGTATATTTATGTTTATTGAATGAAATAGATGTTCTGCAGAGTCTTTCGCTAGTCACTTTGATCTACCGGTATATTTCCCATTATAAGAAATAATCTCCTTATAGATCTCTTTGGTTTTGCTGTTTTATTGCTTGAGGAAGGAATCATTCTAAAATTGAACCAAGGCTATATAAATTGTCTCTCTTTATCACATTCCACTTCTGATAGGCTAATACTTTCTTCATTACTCTTCCCTTTAACAATAATTATTAAAAATAATACACACACACACACACACACACACATCCTCTGTTCAACCTTTGATGTCTTTATGACAGTGAAATGACTCCAAGAGAGAAGCACATCACTTAGCGGTATTCCAAAGTGACATAGTGCTCTCCAGAAAACTCTGCTTGATGAAAGCATGACAGCTTTTCTGCCCCATAATGTCTGTTGACTATAAAAGAGACACAATATATCTGGAGAAGGGCAGTATAAAATAATTGGCTCCAGGCCAACCTAAGCTGCTTCATGCCATCAACCTCTTCACATTTGGATCCAAATTAAAATCTAATTTAGAGGGAGCTTAAATTAAAAAAGCACACTTAATTCCTTCAATTTGCAGAACTATTCCATTCCATTAGGCAACTAATTTCTACCTGTCAGATTTGGAATGAAAGTGGTCTCTCTCAGGAGGAAACTTTTCACTTGTAGTAATTAGGTATGGGGAGTCCGTGATGATGCCTGCGCTTTGATAGCTGCATGTGTTTAACTCCCCAAGCTTAGGGACCCTTGGGTAAACTCAATTGAAGTGTCAGCTTCAATACTTCCCTGATAGGAAAGCTGAAATGAGGTTACATATTTCATAATTAAATAACACAACTACTTTAATTTTTATTAGGGAATCATGAAAGGTTACCTTATATAAAATCCAAGAGCATGAATTCCTTTGTTGATCTATGATTCTAATAAGCTCCTAAAGAAAATCTGAAAGGGTCTTGATTACAATTAGATAAGAGCCAGGAGAATGAATGTGCTCAACAATATCAAAGTAATGACTGAACTTAGCAAGTGAGATGAACTGTAAGTGCTACGTCAAGCTCCTCTCTTTGATACTATTATTCCTTTGTGCAAGGTGGCATGTTAGAGTGTGGAAGCCCGAGGCTGGTAGACAGAAGACTTGAGCCCCAAGCCTTGCCACTCACTAGCTGTGAAACACTGGCCAGAACCCTTGACCTCACTTAGCTTCATTAGTTTGTCATCTACAAAGTGATTTTTTTCTCAAATTCATCAGGGACTTAACGTTTAATAAATGTATGTGGTTGAAGGCTTCTTCCCAAAGGCATTTATTGTATTCAGTGAAGAATATAAAAGTTCTTGCTACTTGAAAGCTACATTTTACCATAAGCTATTTTTATCCAAACTGAATCAATGTAGAAAAACTGTTCTGTTTTGATTCAATCTTCATTATAAAGCATTTCTTTTCTTTCTTTCTTCCCCTTTTCCCCCTTTTCTGCTTCTTTCCATTTCTTCTTTCTTTCTTTCTTTCTTTCTTTCTTTCTTTCTTCTTTTTTTCTCTCTCTTTCCTTATTCTGATACGGGTGCATGTAAGATATGGGAATTGTCAAGAAGAAATAAGAAAACGACCCTCAGTGAAATATTACAGGGAGTTTAAATATTCACATTTTCAGTTAACAGAAAATATTATTCCAAAAAGAAAGTATGTTCAGTGATGTTTAAATTCAAGCTGGTTACTGTTTTAGATTAAATATGTCTTAAAATACATGTGGGTGTGTGGATGTGGGTACTTTACCTTAAAGAGTTTATAAATATTAGGACCAGCACCCATAAAATATTTGGGGGCAGAAGGTAAAACTGTAAATTTAATGGACAGGGACATTTTTATATGCAACCTAAATGTGCTAATAATTTCAAAATGTAAGTTTAAAATATTTGAAAATATAGGGACGCTGGGGTGGCTCAGTCAGTTAAGCATACAACTTTGGCTGTCATGATCTCATGGTTCGTGAGTTTAGGTCCCGTGTTGGGCTCTATGCTGACAGCTCAGAGCCTGGAGCCTGCTTCAGATTCTGTGTCTCCCTCTCTCTCTCCCCCTCCCCCACTTGCACTCTGGCTCTCTCTAAAATAAATAAATAGGGGCGCCTGGGTGGCGCAGTCGGTTAAGCGTCCGACTTCAGCCAGGTCACGATCTCGCGGTCCGTGAGTTCGAGCCCCGCGTCGGGCTCTGGGCTGATGGCTCAGAGCCTGGAGCCTGTTTCCGATGCTGTGTCTCCCTCTCTCTCTGCCCCTCCCCCGTTCATGCTCTGTATCTCTCTGTCCCAAAAATAAATAAACGTTGGAAAAAAAATTTTTTTTTAAAAAATAAAAAATAAAATAAAATAAATAAATAAATGAAATAATAAAATAAAATAAAATAAAATAAAATAAAATAAAATAAAATAAAATTGATATGCCCCATTCGAGAGACCCCCCAAAAACAAACCACCAGAGTCCAGAGTCAAAGCCAAGCGGCAAGGGTCGTTTATTGCAGTTTCGAACCCGGTCCTATGCGCACTCGTTGTCGGTGACGCTAAGAGGCCCTGAGCAAGGATCTTACAGCTTCTTTTATAGACAGGCACAAACAAGTTAGGGATTTTTTTAAGGTTACAGAGCTGTTATTGGTTGACATTTAAATTTGAACACTCAGCAGAACTTGTTTGGTTCCCGCCTTTATTTCAAACCACTCAGCAGAACTTGATTGGTTCCCGCCTTTAGGTCAGACTACAACCGGGCACTCCCTGGCTGGTTTCGGGAATGGCGGGGGAGGGGTGGGGGTGTCTTTTCTTTGCAGTTGTGAGTACACCGGGTAATTTTTTTCTTAGTCTCTCAAAATATCTGAATATGTATATCAGAGTAAAATGGATAAAATTTTGCAAACTTTAAAGTATTCAAAAGTTTTCACATGTCAACTGTGGTAGATTTTGTTTTCAGCAGCTTCAAGTCTTAACTGATTACCTGAAAGAAGATGAAAAATGACTAACAATGTTCATGCAGAGCTCTTTCATTTCCAAATTACTTTCACATAATTAATTCAGAAGTAAAAATCTATATTAAAAATATAAACAACCTGGAAGATCAATGATAACCTCTGAATAAGGGGTAGGAAGTAAGACTTGTCTTTGGGCTTTTTTATAGCATTAAATGTATTTATTTTATATCTCCCAAGAAGATATAAAAAATGGCTGATAAGAAATGAAAAGATGCTCAACATCACTAATCAGTAGGGAAATGCAAATCAAAACTACAGTGAGATACCACCTCCATACATAGGATGGCTACTATCAAAAATCACAAAACAGTAAGTTTTGGTAAACTGGAAAATTGGACACTGTTGGGGGGAACATACCAAAAAAAAAAAAAAAGAATTGAAAGCAGGATCTGGAAGATGTATTTGTGTACCCACGTTCATAGCAGCATTATTCACAATAGCTAAAACATGGAAGCAACCTAAGTATCCATTGATGGATGACTGAATAGATAAAATGTGGTATATACATAAAATTGAATACTATTTGGTCTTCAAAAGGAAAGAAATACCTATATATGCTATAACAAAAATGAATCTTGAAGACATTATGCTAAGTAAAATGAGACAGTCACACACAAAAATACCAAATGATGCCACTTATATTAAGTACTTGGAGTAGTCAAAATCATTGAGTTAAGTAGTAGAATAATGGCTGCCAACGTCTAGGGGAGGGAAGAACAAAGGAGTTATTTTTTCAAGGGTATAGTTTCAGTTTTACAAGATAAAGAGAGTTCTGGAGATAGAGGGGGTAATGGTTGCACATTATTAATACGTTTAATACCACTGAATGTACACTTAGAAATGGTTAAGATGGTAAAAAATGTTTGGCACAGAAATGATATAGTATTATACATAGATTTTTCAAACTAATCCGTAACGAAAAGAAAGAAAAAAGACATATGTGGATATCCATTCTATCCCAGGAAAACTACACTCTCCTTTAAAAACCCAAAAGAGTCTATATAAAATGTTTATTATGTAGAAGAAGGAATTCCAGTTTATGTAATAGATATTTTTCTAGCAATCAGAATGAACACAGGTGAAAGAGAGGGAGAGAGGGAAGGAGAGTCGGAGGGAAGGAGGGATTTTCATAGTAGGGCAAGTACCAAAAGCAACAGATTCATACAGCTAGTAGTTATTGCATCTTTTGAGAAAGCAGCCTATGAACTTAAAAATCATAAAATATTCACAATAGTTGACATTGTATTTTCATGTCTCAAAATCTATTTTGAGGGAAAACATCCTAAACATGTACAAAATTTTCAGCACAACTAATATCCACTAAAGTGAAATTTATCTCACCAAATATCTGTTATCTAACATAACAGCATGATTTTTAAAATTACAAGATATTGTTAATTGAATTTTTAATATCACTAGAAGCTGATTAATAAGTAAAATATTTTTAAAAAGCAAAAAAGGTATAACATGAGCTAGCATACTCACTAAAATTCTGAAGGTAGATATATCAAAATGCTCAGTGATTTTCCCAGGGTGTGGAATCATGGATTTTTGGCCTTTATACATTGGTATGTTTTCCAAAGTATCAATGAAAGAATTTCAAAATTTTTAAGCTGAAGCAATACACGCCCCAAACTAACATATTTATAAATGTGACTCAGTTACTTGACTTGTGTTACATTTATAAGCATAGGAATTTGAAGATACCAAATTTTGAATAAAATATGTGCACATATATGTACACTTGCCATGTATAATTATTTCCATTGATATTCAATATAGCATTTTTCTAACATTAAACAGATCATTTACTATGAAAAACTTTATTTAAAAATCTAAATTAAGACACAATTTTGTTATTGTTAAGAAAGCAATGCAAACAGCTATGGATATTTTGAGATGATCCCAGCTTCCAACAGCCTTGAGGGGTTTTCTTGCATTCTGGCTTTGGTGATCATTCAGTGGAAAATTGATATGTTGCATAGATCAGAATAAGATCAAATAGGAAAAATAACAAAATACTCCAAATCATCAAAAACAAATCTGAAAATGTCTTTCAAAATAAAATATACAATTCTACCAGTACGCATGCACTAATAGTGTTTTAAATCACCTATACATAACATTTTTGACATTATTAAAAATAGTAAAATAGAAAAAGAAAACAGAACAGCAAAAAGCATTTGTTAACTAAAAAGTATAAGAAAATATAAAATTATTATCTTTAAAGTTTATTTTATTTACTTTGAGAGAGAAAGAGAGAGTGTGAACATGTGCATGAACAGGGAGGGAGGGGCAGAGAGAAAGGGAGAAAGAGAATCCCAAGCATCCTCTGCACTGTCAGTGATGGTCAGTGATACAGTGATGATGTCAGCCCTGATGCCGGGCTCAAACTCACAACCAGTGAGATCATGGCCAAAGCCAAAATTAAGAGTAGGACGTTCAACTGACTGAGCCACCCAGGTACCCCTATAAAATTATTTTTAATAGGAGAATTCACTAATATCTTGAAAATCAAATTACGTAAAGCAGATTCTCTTTCAGCACTGATTTCATCAATTTGAGAGACAATTATAATTAAACTGCTCTCTCTGTCTATTGAAAGACACATTTCCATAGAATGTCATACTCACTTTTTAATTGGCCTTAACAATAGTGAAATACCAAAGATTATATCAAATCTTTAAAAATAAGCATAAACAGCCAAATTCACAACCTTAGTTTAGTTTAATATGTGAATAATCAGTAACCTTAATGAAGAGAATGTGTAAATATATTCTAAGATCACAGCTACTCATTCTTTTGCATTTGTGAAAATTTTTCCCATATAAAATATTCACAAACATAGTGGCAATGTGGACAAAAGGGAAACTTTGTTACTAGGATGCATTTCTATTGTTCAATAAGAATGTATACACAAAAGAAAATAATCAGTAGTTCTATTTTGTTTTTTTTAACCTAATAAATTCCTCAGATAAATTTTTCAATTATTCTTAATATAAATACATTTCTCGGGGCACCTGATCTTGAACTCAGGTATCTATTTCTTTCTACTAAATTTTTTCAAATAGCCTAACTATGACTATACTTCAGTTTTACCATTTAAGTGTATCTACATATTTTAATCTGTATTTGTCAAATTGGAGGATGATGATTGAAGTCAAAACATATTTTAAAACAATTTAAATTAGTATTAAGATTTACTGCTAATACCTCCATAAGCCTATGTAAAAAAAAAAGCAGACTTAAAAATATTTTAATAAGTATTGTTTTCCTAGGGCATTTTTGCCTCTTTACTGTTTTAAAATCCAGATCAATTTTCTGTAGGAGGGAAAATTGTCAGAATGACTTTATTAAAAATATGTTTATATAGCATCCTATGGCTTATAAATTTGGGAAATTTTAAAAAGAAGAAAAGCTAAAATTTTAATTCTGTATTGCATGTATTAAATTGTGGGTTTTTTGTAAATTTGTAATGATTGATCCCTGAATTCTGCAGTTTGTCTCCCTGACTGTTGAAGTTTCAAAATTATCATTTTGCTTCTCAGGGTCTCAGCTGATTCTTCCAGAACTAGCAAAACCCCATGGGGGAAAATACAACTCAAAGGCAAGGCCTCTTTCCCTAGATTTCTTTCTGTTTTAGCATCTTGCATTTGTAAAACACTGTCGAGATTTGCTATGTGATCTCAGGAGAAGAGTTGGTCTACCTTTCGTTTCTATCATTTCCAGAAAGAGGAGCCAATGTAATATTTGCTAAAACTTCATTTTCTTATATTATATGTTTAATCAAAAACTAAGATAAGTTGTCTTTCTGCAAAATGAGTAGTGTTCAAACCAACTAACAATTTTTGAGTTCGCAGTTCTCTAAAACTATCTACTTGTCTTCAAAAGGTCAGCCAATGTACCCAGCAGAACTTGGTAAGTAGATTAAATTTTGAGCTGTAGCATAGCCTCTGTAATATTGAAAACAGTGAGCATACGGAGATTCTGTGCTAATAGGAACTCTATCTAGTCACAGCTAAGTTTTAGAGGCTGATGCTTGATTTTACTCTCAGATCATTAAAGAAAGTTCACTGGAGAGTGTCTCTTAGCCTTCAAAGATGAAAAACTGACTCCATTCTTAAAGGAGTCATTTTCTTTCCCGAATAATTTTATATAGGGAGTATCTCACTTTGTCTTGATCCTTAAGTCAAATCCCCATTGGAACTGATGGGATCATCGGCTGAAACTGAGGATTTTTTTGGAAAAAATGGATTCACAATTAACAGTGATTAATGTTTTGTTACGTGTTTCATACTTAAAAATCAAACTAGCATCATCATTCTTATATAAAACTCTTTCATATATGAACAAGTTATAAATAAGCTTAATTCTGGCTTTTTGGGTAGTAAATTTGGCTCAGCAGATGAAGAAATTTGCTGGAAGAAATGAACAGTTGGTTGAAGAGCACAGTCTTACATGTTCAACCTAATTAATGTATTAAAAGAAAAACAATCCCATATTTCCTGACTGTGACTTCTTCCTATTTATTAAATTATGCCATCTGTTACTTGACTTGCAGCTACAGCATGTGATAAATTAGAGTCTCTATCCATGACCAGGCCAATGATACCAGTTAGGAAGCTGACAGCAACAGCAGTAAGAAAAGTAGTACAAACAGGTTGGTTTCCACCCTCGCTTCCCTCTCCAATTGTCTGTCTCTATTTAATATTTCTCAGGAGGGCATGTGAATGTATATGTGATATGATTGCATGTGTTTGACAGAACAGATTCTATAAGAGACTTAGGGAAGGACTTTTAAATCCAGAATCGTTGGTCTAACAGAACAGAGTCAAGCTGATGGGACTGAGTCATCTTTGTTGCCTTTTTGTAGATTTCGCAGAGTTTCTTGGATCATATATTCTATACACCCTATACATATACATATACATATACAAATACATATACATATACATATACATATACATATACATATACATATACACTATATATTCCTTTTCACTCTTGTCCTTCTACTTGGCTTCCTGAAAACTGCACAGCGTGTCCAATCCATGCTCATGCCTAGCCTTGTGGACTTAAGTGCTCACGATACAGAATGCAAATACTTAATCCTCCAGCTAGTTCCAATAAAGATTGCTCTAGCAAATGCTTAAATAAATTTAAAAATAAAAGATAATGAGCAATCATGAAATACCACAGCTTTGCAATAAAATAGAGTTTATTTTTGCATGGAATTTCTGTCAATATCAAGAGTCACAAACTAATGGACAAATAGGCCAAGAAAAATCTGCTTCCTTTTATAGAAAGCAAAACCTACCGATTAGGTTGAAAATAGTCACTCAGTTCATTTGTTGAGCACCTGCAAAACACAGACCCAAAAACAGAATATGATTTGAATGCTAAAATACCCATTCTCAGTCACATGCTTCACCCTATGTTTGGCTTCAGGTTAGAGCTATAGCTACAAGAAAATGGGAGGAAAAAGTCAATTTTTCCCTTTTCACACTGTTGAATAGTAACCGTTTTGTTGAACATTTGGGACTATATAGATTTTACAGTAGCAAATGGTCAAATCTGTGTTGCTATAGCTAACACAAATCTTTTTAATAATTTAATATTATTTAATAATTTAATATTATGTATTGAATGAACAAATATGTTCATGACATTTCATTAAGGATGTTATCAGTTTGATTATTGTGAGATTTCTGTGACATTTTCCAAGGTATGATATCCGTTTGTTTGTCATAAGTCAAACTGATTTAGAATTTAGTTGATTTTACTTAATGGATTATTTTAATTTAAAAAAAGCTCAGTGTCAAATCAAAAACCATAAAAATAAGTTTTCAGGATTTTTTTTTAATTTTTTTAACGTTTTATTTATTTTTGAGACAGGGAGAGACAGAGCATGAACAGGGGAGGGTCAGAGAGAGGGAGACACAGAATCTGAAACAGGCTCCAGGCTCTGAGCTGTCAGCACAGAGCCCGACGCGGGGCTCGAACTTACGGACCGCGAGATCATGACCTGAGCCGAAGACGGCCGCTCAACCGACTGAGCCACCCAGGCGCCCCAAGTTTTCAGGATTTTTAATGAATCTCACAGCTCAGTCATGTTATTATATTTGAATGGTTTTCACAAAAAGGTAACCCTTCCTTCTCCATCCATCCAAAGTGGAAGGAAATGGGCCTGCCAAAGGAAATGGCCCCAGAATTACTCCTGACCCATGGATACATTAAAGCCACTGACATGCACTTTAAAAGATCTTTTAAGGTGAAACCATTTGGTTAGCATTTTGCATTGCTTCCATTTATCCATTCCTATATGACTTCCATCTCCCTTCTCATTCCTTCCCCCAACCCTCTTGATTTAGAAGTGTTTGGAGTCCTGCAGAAAGCTATTGAAGTCTCCTCAGAATCTCTTGTGTTGTGATTTTGAATGCCCAGGGAGCTTTAAAAATTCTCATGTTGCCCATGTTGTGCCCCACGCTAATTAAAAACCTCTTGTGTGACACAGACATCAGTACCTTTTTGAACGTGCTCCGGGTTATTCCAATATCCTGCCGAGGTTAAAATCCACTGTCCTAAAGCAATAGTTTATGCAAATAAAGTAAGAAACTGGTTATTTTCAATCCCACTTTCAGAGATTCCTTATCTGAAGGGTAGGGGGAGGCACAGGGATCTGAATTTTTAAAAATAATCCCGAAGTTCTTTCGATACAAGTGAGACGCGATCCACATACAGACAGTGTCACGTGTACTACATTTTTAATTTATTGGTTATCCCTCTCATTTGTGACTTTGTCACAAGTCTCCTGTCCATTGACATTTTTATGCATATAAACTTATTTACTTCTAGCACATAAAATCCTTTCTTCCATAAGTCTCTTACATATTGCTCTATTTCTCTCTTAAGAAGAGTTTTAAAACAGAAGTCTTAATCACGTATCTGTTCTTGCCTACGCTATTCATTCTTCCACCCAGGACCAGCTTGACGGACACGCAGCCTGCATAGGCATAAATGGTCGCAAGTTTGGAAGGGCCTTGCACCTGGGTTAGGGCCTTGCTCTAGGAAAATTCTTAATGGTCTTTAAACAAGGGAACTTGCATTTTTATTTTGCACTGGGCCCTGAAAATTATGTAGTCAGTTCTTCTTTTCTCACTAACTTACCCTTGTAAAAAAAATCACTGATTTTCAAATAATGAGCATTTTAAAGTCCTGGTTTCTTATTTTGACTCATTTGTAGCATTTAATAATGTTTATCATTTTGTCTTTGAAATACTTTTGTATCTTCCTTTACTCTGTTTTCTTTCCATTTTCCTGTACCTGAGTTACCTCAGCCTCCCTTCCAGGCCTTTCTTCCTCCAGAAGCCTCCTGCATACTATTTCCCTTCAGCATTTCATTCTTGGTTCTCTGTTTTTGGACATTTTCACTCTTCACTTGCTCCATAACTGATTTCACCAACACCTACAAGTATTTATCACAAATTGCCAAAATGGCATCTTTTATCGAGAGTCTATACCTGAATATTCCACAGAAGCTAATTATTCAAAAAGAAAAAAAATAACAGATCTTTAATCTTTTTCTAAGTCTACTCTGATTGTCTAATAATTATCTGAATTATGAATTCATTGTCCTCTTTGTTATCCAAGTAAAAACTTGGAATCAACCTCAGCTCTCTAAGTCAAGTCTATGTTATATTTGTAATACTTCCTGAAAGTCATCTATCTTGCCCATTCCCATCATCATGATTACATTTAGACTTTTATCATTTCTGATCCACAACTGCAATATTGTCATAAGTATTTTCTTTGCTTTGAACCCTTCAATCCCCTATTTTCAATGCTGCCAGAGAGATCTTTCAAATACACAAATCAAACCATGGAATTCTTATAATTTAATCCTGAAATAGTCTGTGATCACTGTTCTCAACACTAACAAATGAAATACTTTCTTTTCATAGAAAATGTCTTGTAAAAACCATTTATTAACATTAAGGAAAATTCGTAAAAAAATTATATACCTACTCCAACAATTGTAAAAAGCAGTATAATGTCCTTTTGGATATATATATCCTTTTGAGAAATAAAATAAAAGTCATTTTATTAAAAGTATATTTATTTCAGGGGTGCCTGGGTGGCTCAGTCAGTTGAGCTTTGGACTTCGGCTCAGATCATGACTTCACGGTTCATGGGTTCGAGCCCTGGGTCAGGCTCTGTGCTGACAGCTCAGAACCTGGAGCCTGCTTAAATTCTGTGTTTCTCTCTCTCTGTTCCTCTTCCTCTCACGCTCTCTGTCTCTCTCTCTCTCAAAATAAATAAACATTTTAAACATTTTTTAAAAGTATATTTATTTCAGTATTTAAATATTTGAGAATGACTGCTTTGGAAAACATACTGAAATAATCAAAGATTTATAGTTATCTATGGAATTATAATGAATATTGCTAATACTTATTAGTCTTTTTTTATTTTGTTTTTATTGACGTATAGTTGACATACAATGTTATATTAGTTGCAGGTATACAACATAGTGACAGAACAATTCTAGATTTGCTAATTAATTCATGAGCAATGCTACTGTTATGAACACTGATGAAATTTTGCAAAATAGTAGGAATTTTTTAAATTTTTTTTTAAGTTTGTGTATTTATTTTGAGAGAGACAGGGGCAGCACAAGTTGGGGAGGTCAGTTTCTTGGGCAAGTGTAGACACTCACATCTCAGGGAATATATATTTATGCAGGTATCTCACAGCAAAAAATCAATTCTAGGATGAGACACTTTCTCACACATACACATTTTAAACTTTTTTTTTTCAACGTTTTTTTATTTATTTTTGGGACAGAGAGAGACAGAGCATGAACGGGGGAGGGGCAGAGAGAGAGGGAGACACAGAATCGGAAACAGGCTCCAGGCTCCGAGCCATCAGCCCAGAGCCTGATGCGGGGCTCGAACTCACAGACCGTGAGATCGTGACCTGGCTGAAGTCGGACGCTTAACCGACTGCGCCACCCAGGCGCCCCCACACATACACATTTTAATTTTGTGTCTAAACTAAGGACTTGGATGTCCTTTGAGAAATTCTTCTCTTCCTTAGCTGCTAAAATTATTAAAAATATTGGAATAAACATCCTTATAAGCCTGTAGCATGTATTTTTGTTTTAGTAGCACTCCGTAACCATGATTTGAAGCAGTCAAAAATGGGTACAGATTCAATCGAATAATCAAGAATCATTCCTATAATAAATTGTTGGGGCACGTGGGTGGCTCAGTAGGTCAAGCGTTGACTTCAGCTCAGGTCATGATCTCATGGTTCCTGAGTTCAAGCCCAGCATGGGACTCTCTGCTGTCAGCTCAGAGCCTGCTTTGGATTCTCCATGTCTGTCTCTCTGCCCCTCCCTCACTCTCACGTGTACTCTATCTCTCCCCAAAAATAAATCAACTTAAAAAAAATTGTCAGGCCATGCTGATATTTTCTCTCTCCTTCTAAATCTTTTAGTTAAATACAGAAACATTGCAACTATAAATAAAAATTATTTTGAGGGGTGACTGGGTGAGTCGGTTAAGTGTCTGACTTTGGCTCAGGTCACAATCTCAGTTTGTGAGTTTGAGCCTTGCATCAGGCTCTGTGCTGACAGCTCAGAGCCTGGAGGCTGCTTCGGATTCTGTGTCTCCCTTTTGTCTCTGCCCCTCCCCTATTCATGCTCTGTCTCTCTCTCGCTCTCAAAAATAAACAAACATTAAAAAAAAATTTGAAGCGGGTGGGGGAAATTTTTGTTTTAAATTATTTTGAGTATTTTAAGTTACCACAGTCAAATCCATGATTTTGAAAATAGCCACTTTAAGAGACAGGCAGATATTCTAATATGTAACAATGAACTTCTACTCCCACCTTCTTCTATGTTCCTTCTTATCTCATTGCTGAGAAGTTTAGGAACTGTATACGTTTTCCAGACTTCCTTGTAGCTATGATTCGGAATGTGAAGTTGTTTCTGCTAATGAATCTCACTCAAATGAGATTTCAAAGGAGAAAGGAAGGAGCAGGTTATCTTCCTTTGCCTGTGTTACTGACTAGAAACAGGTTGTGACAGATGCTAGTATTTTGGTGGCCATTTCCCCGATTCCAGTATTGAGTTGCCAGTCTTCCAGGTATGAGGAAGTCGTGATGGTATCGCCGGGAAAAATCACGGAGGGAGAAACTTTCTGACCGCAGGATCACAGCTATTAGTTTAAGGTTTAGCCTTAAATTCAGTATAGGTTTGGACTCCCGCTTTTCTCTCTTCTAGTCCTTCCAACTTTTTGATAGTATGATCTCTTTTTTTCCACATTAGAGTCCATTCTGACTGAAATAAACCATAGTCCAGGTCACTTGCCATATGTCAGAATTTAACATTAAAAAGATTGACAGGTGATTGTGTCACCTGGTCTGGCATCCTGAAGAGGGGTACACTTGGAGCCAGGTAAGGATGAACACACATACAGAATAGAATTCATGAAAGTAACTGTCTCCCTGTTGTTATTTCTTCTTATAGAATAAAAGAGCATCCTCGTCAAAAGACGCTTTGGACTTAGGTATAATTCATTCAGACCTTAGGTGCCTCCTTTAAAGGAGCTCCTTAGAAGTGGAGATTTTCATCATCCTCAAACCTGTGAGGCATGTCCTACAGAGGGAAGAAGTGCCCTCAGTGTTAAAAGAAGTGGCAATCCCTTTACCTGGGAGTAAGTGTCTTGTGCCCAGCTGTCTCATTACCAAGCAACCAAAAGAAGTCCCTGGAGTCAATTACTGGGCAATCATGATTGTCTTCACAAACACCTAGAATGTTGTCTCTCCCCTAGAGGGATTCATTCAGCCACAACTTCCAGGAAGTATATTAATAAATCGTTTGTGTTATAGGAAAATAGTTTAAAAGGAACTTCAGACTTAGTTATTAGGAAATTCATACGATATGAAAGTTGTAGTATCTAAGCATCATAATTAAAACTCTTCAGAGTGGGATATGAGAGGCTTAAATTGGAACAAAAGTGACATGTCTATTGCTGATTTTCATTCCTCAAATAAAGCTTTTTATCACTTAGATATTATTAGTCACTGCTAAATTAGAAATCCATGCATAAACCTGTAATCATCATTTCCATCAGAAAAGTTATTTGGATTTATCAGTGATGTATTTTTATGGTCATTTTTATCTGATAAGTTAGTGTTTCACATAGAGACTGCATGAAAAAAGAATCTTACAACTGAGGTTTTCAACCAAGGTTTCTTCCCACATATATAAATATGAATGATGTAAAAATTCATTATCCAGGAAAATTAAAAATAAAGTTTCTGTAGTGACAAACTTGAGACCTTGATCTGTAGAAATGGCCACAAAATTGGAGATGGGAAGATTGACAAATCTAATAAGCAATGGTGAAATAATAACTAAAACAAAACAAAAACACTAGCAGCATGACCAGCATATGTATATACTGCTTAGGTGAAAAATACCCAGTTTGGCAGCAATGAAATGTTCTGTGCCTCTGCTGCCTTCCCGTCATGAATCTTCCATTATTTTCACAAGCTACATTAGGCTGCTTCAAGATGACTGACATTTACAGCCACGCCATGCTACTGATTGTACTCCTGGCGTGGAATGAGTAGGCCCCCCCCCCAAGAAAATATAGTTGTTTTCTCCTCTAATTTTGTCATGAAACTCCATATCCACCGTAGGAAAAATAAAACCAGATAATAAGAAAATATTAAAAGCTCCAAATACTGCAATTCAAGATCCTGTCTGATTTAGGTTTATGTAAATATATATCACTTATATAATTGATGTCTCTTTAAAATTTAGTCTATTGTACAATTGCCATTTTCAGATAAAAATACGTTGAATTGTAAAAAAAAAAAATCTTCCCATAGTAATAAAGATAGTCTACATGTATTTTCTTTTAATTTTTTTATGGTTGTTTAATTTTGAGAGTGAGAGAAAGAGTTTGAGCAGGGGAGGGGCAGAAAGAGAGACACAGAATCTGAAGCAGGCTCCAGGCTCTGAGCTGTCAGCACAGAGCCTGACGTGGGCTCCAACTCATGAACCGTGAGATCATGACCTGAGCGGAAGTTGGATGCTTAACCAACTGAGCCACCCAGGCGCCCCAATAAAGATAGTCTATATTATATCTGTAAAAATGTGGTGATATATTGCATTTATTATAGAGAAAACAACCATTTTGGACATTTTATTTATTTATTTGATGTTCTGCCATTTTAAACAGTATTGCGATAAATAGTTTGGTATGTATACACTTAGCTACATTTCTATTACTTTTCTTAGAATGAATTCCTAGAAGTTAAAACATTCTATCAATTTAAATCGACATTTAAATATGTTTCTATAATGTGCCATTTTCAGACACTAATGGAACTATGAATTTGATACAGAAAATGTACATTTGCACACAAATTTCTGTGCAGTTTGGAGGACACATGTCTCTTCAGAAAGCCCATTTACAGACATTCATCCAAGGAATTATTTAGCTCACATTAAGGACACTTATTCTATATTATAATTCCATAATTATAAAAATACATTCATACAAATATCAGGAAAAATCGATCCTAAAAAGTTACTGATGCTTTTGTTGGTGAGATGGTGATAGAGGTAAAAGGTAATGTTCTATTGTTTTGTTTGAGCACCTTATAAAAAACATGTTCTACTTTTATAATCAGTAAAGAAAAAACTATTTTTGAGAATTTTTATTGGAGGAGCAAACAGACCTTCACTTGTACTTCATATCTTATTCAACTTATGATTGTGTTCCTACCAATTCACAGACAAGATTATTGAAAGTTTCTTTCATACTAGTGTTTCTACTTAAAGCCTAATTACTTTTCAATTGACTGCTATCAGGACTTTCTTCCTGGTATTCTCCTGAAAGTGTTCCTAGAAAGTAAGCTATGACTTCCAATTCCTTAAGTCCAATACATGGGCTTTTTGGTTGCCAGTAATGGTGGAGTAACTAATCATGGACTAACTCCTCTGTCAAATACAATTATAGACAAAAAAATGAGAAACATCTGTTGAAGGCACTTGTGAGTCCAAATCAAAAGCCAGGTCTTAGGAGTAATGATTAAGTCCCAGGAATAAGGTTTAACAAAGGCCATAGGTAAGCATCTGCAAGTTCAAGATGACACTAAGATAATTTATCTGTTGCTAGGACAAAACACAAAGCTCTTTAGAGAAAGATAACAAAATCCAGGGCCCTACAGTATATGATTCACAATGTCCAGTATATAATTAAAAACCTCCTAGACATACAAAGAAACAAAACTTATGACCTACAGCCAAGAGGAAAATCGATCAATAGACATTGATACTCAGACCACTTGGATGTTGGAATTAGCAAAACACCATGGGGGAAGAACCATAGTAAATATTAAAGAATCTACAGGAAGTAAGCATATTGAGTAAAGAAGAATTAAAAGAGAGATATGGAAACTTCAAAAAAGAAATAGATGGACATCCCACAACAAAATACTAGTCAATATTTGAAAACAAAATATGTATTGCTTGGTATAAGAAAAAAAGATGGGTTAATTCAAAGGAAAATCAGCAAAAATCATTAAAACTAAGTATAATTCAGTTATATCAAAACTTTCCAAGTTTACTTAAAAGTAGCCCTTATGTCCAGACAACTCAACAAACCCCAATAAGTACAAACAAAAACACTCTAGGGATATTATGTATCCATCAAAAATACATATCTCAAGTGAAATAAAGACATTTCAGAAAAAACAAAAGCTGATAGAATTTTTCAAGAGCAAATTTTCACTATAAAGTATAAAGATGGACACATAGATATAGATTTGGTCACTCTGAAGAAAACAATACCAGATACAAAAATTTGGTCCATAAATAGGAATGAACATTGTTGGAAAAGATAAATGTATATAATTACAAAATACTCATTTATATTTTTTAATGTTTTGAAAATCAACTGACTGCTTAAAACAGAAAAGTGATGGGGTGCTTGGGGGCCTCAGTCGGTTAAGTGTCTGACTTTGGCTCAGGTCATGATCTGGCGGTTCATGCGTTAGAGCCCCACGTCAGAGTCTGTGCTGACCGCTCAGAGCCTGGAGCCTGCTTTGGATTCTGTGTCTCCCTCTCTCTCTGCCCCTCCCCTGCTCATGCTCTGTCTCTCTCTCTCTCTCAAAACTGAATAACTTAAAAAAAATTTTAAAACAGAAAAGTGATAATCATGGGGCTAATATCATAAATAAAAATAAAACATATGGCAACAATAGCGCAAATGGTAGAAATAGATGTACATAGAATTAACTTGATATAAGGTTTATTTAAAGTGATCTATTATTCAAGGTGGATTATAATAATTAAAGATGAATATGATAATCCCTAGAATAATCAATAAAATATAATTGAAAAATAAAATAAAATAAAATGCCAATAGACAAGATAGAATGAAATGTTTTAAAATATTCAACTAATCCAGGGGTGCCTGGGTGGCTCAGTTGGTTAAGCATCTGACTTCGGCTCAAGTCATGATCTCACAGTTCATGGGTTCAAGCCCCACATCAGGCTCTGTCCTGACAGCTCAGAGCCTGTACCCTGCTTTAGATTCTGTATCTCCCTCTCTCTCTCACTCTCTGCCCCTCCCCTGCTTGTGCTCTGTCTCTGTCTCAAAAATAAACACTAAAAAATTTTTTTAAACAAATAAAATATTCAACTAATCCAAACAGAAACACAGAAGGAAAAACAGAATAGTGGGATCAACCAGAAAACAAATAGCAAGATGGTTGAATAATGCTCAAGCATCTCCATCATTACAGTATATATAAATAGATTACAAGTTTGAATTAAAAATCAGAAATTGTGAGCCTGGAGAAAAATAAGCAAGACCCAACAATATGCTGTTTATCAGATATGCTTGAAATAAAATCCAATAAGTGTTTTTTAATTCTCATCTTACTTAACTGAATTATAGATTTTGAGAACTAATTTTTTCATAGGGATCATTTCTAGCCACCTAAATAATTTTTGTCATAGTTATTATTAGTAGTAATAGCAATAGCTAAAAATTATGGAATGCTTACCGTATACTTCTGATGCATTAGCTTTAAATGTACTACACTGAAGGGGAGGAAAAAAGTACTATGACTGAAGGGGAGAAAAAAAATAGCTGTTACTCAAAACCACCAGGAGTGTGTTGGGCCCAAGTTAAAACACAACACAACACAACACAACACAACACAACACAACTTCTATATCCTGGCAGTGGTTGTCCAGATTAAAAATCAAACAGGAGGGCCTGGGTGGCTCAGTAGGTTAAGCGTCCAGCTTCCACTTAGGTCATGATCTCAGGCCTGATGGGTTAAAGCCAATGGTCAGACTCTGTGCTGACAGCTGGGAGCCTGGAGCCTGCTTCAGATTCTGTCTCCATCTCTCTCTGCCACTCCCTCACTTGCGCTCTCTCTCTCTTTCAAGTATAAATAAACATTAAAAAAATTGAAGCGACAACAACAACAAAACCTAAAAAACTCTTTATTGGGATGAGTATTGACTTCTGGCATTGTTGACCCTGGATGACCTTCTGCAGCCCACTTCCTCATATGTCAGGCTTTTACTTCTTGCACCCTTCCTATCTATCTTTTACGGTCCTAGTTTATTTATTGAGCAATGATATATTTGCGAAACACATGTTATGGCCTAATTAAATTATTTTCTTTGGTAAAATTTATCTTTTTTAAAATTGTATTTTAATTCCAGTGTGGTCAACATACAGTGTTACATTAGTTTCAGGTGTACAATGTGGTGATTCAACAGTCCCATGTATTACGCAGTGCTCATCATGATTCAGTGCACTCTTAACCCCCTTTACCTATTTCACCCGTTCTCCCACCCACCTCCCCTCTGGTAACCATCAGCTTGTTCTCTATAGTTGAGAGTCTGTTTTTTGGCTTCTCTCTCTCTCTCTCTCTCTCTCTCTCTGTATCTTTTCCTTTGTTCATTTGTTTTGTTTTTTAAATTCCACATGTGAGTGAAATTATATGGTATTTGTGTTTCTCTGACTGGCTTATTTTGGGTGAAGTTTATCTTACATGCTCATCATGATAATACAAGGTTGCACTATAACCTGGGGTTGCCTTTTCTGTATTTCTCATTAGATGATAAGCCACAGAAAACAGTGAATATTAATATTTGTATCATCTCCCTTTTTTTCACGACTGTGCTCCCCTGCCAACAAAGATGGAAATCTTTATATTCTTGTTTTGAACCCTATGATTTTGTAATGGAAAACTAGGGCAAGGGATAGGGAAAAGCACATGCTGAAAAGCAGATGTACTGATTTACAGCACGAAGTAAGTTTGAATTTGGCCAGGGAACTAAGAACTGTGCATCCTGGAAGGGCTGAGAGAGGAGAGCAAGAGAAAGCATCTGTAAATTATGACTGAGAGAGGCTGTGTGTGGGAGTAGAGAGGTCTGCAGTAGACTCTGTTTATAACAAAGGACAGGGGAGCAGGTAGACAGAAAGGGTATAAGACATTCAGAAATGCATTCTAATGAATCTCCTGTCCTCGCACTGATATTACAGAGGCTACTGTAGGTATATGCTGTCTATTTGAATCAACACTCGTTCCCAGTGGGTCAAATCAATTCTAATTTTCACTTACTCTGTATTTGGGGGGGGATAATTTTCATAGACTGCTTTCCAAGAAATTAATAATTTGGTAAATATAAACTTTTTAACTTTGGTTGGGACCTCTTTTGAAATGAATATATGTATTTTACCTAAAAACAAAAATAGACGCTCAACATAAAACTTCTTGCCAATGTAGAAATTCTTTCTATATTGTGTAACCAACTCTCTGCTCTCAAGGAGTTCTTAATACTTGGGTCTGAATTCTATGGGTATTTAAACTTTAATTGATGAATGTACGTATTTCACCTAAATTTTCATTTTCTGGCTACGGCCCGCACTAAAAGACATTAGAGTTAATCATTGCTAAGTCCCTGGTCTCAATTGTTTTATCATACCTTTTAATTTTTCAGAAGATTAAAATAGCAAGAGCCCCTTGGAGATTCCTGTATCTAGTTTGGCAGGTGGGTAAATGGTGCTCTGGAGTGATATTCTTTCTTACAGACGAAATTGCTTCTATCATCTAAGCACCTGATAGATATCTGGACTCACGGTTTCAAATGATGGTTTCTGTGATATCTATAAAAAGCTCAGAAGGTATCCCCTGGTGGTTCCCTACCCTATGGAGAAGAAAACAGTGGGTGGAGAACCATGTCATTTTTCTTTTAAATTGTCCTCTATATCCCAGTATAATCAGACCTCATGATTTTAACAAGTGCAAAATATCTTCCCTAATGCATTTTACTTGGTCTCCCTCCAACCAGAAAGGCAATCTTGAAGTTACTCAAGATGTAATGATATCAGAATAAAACATAATCTTATTACTCATTTTCTCTTGATATTTTCAATAATTTCTTTTCAGTTAAAATTGGCGCTATGTTTCAAATAATAAAATATGTTATAGAAATAATACTGTTTCGACCAGACCAAAGCAACAACTTTCAAATTCATTAGTATAGAGAACTGTTATTTAAATTCTAAATTTCATTTTCTCATATTTTATAAATGTAAGTTAGCCACATTTCTTGAATCAAATCAATTGGTATAGAGTAAAATATTTAGTATTTTAGCTTTTAGACAAATGGCCTAATAACAAAAATTGGTTAATTTATTTCCCTTTTTCTCCAGTATTAACCTCCAGTGAGAGATTTGCATGCATTTTAACTTATCTTAAATTTATGCAGAAATAGATTAGCATTTCCTAGCAATCATTTGTTTTGCATTTTTGCTTTCAGTCATCTTTTAAACCACCTGCTGTATTTGCCTTATGTTCAAAATATGCTGTTGACAGTTACTAATAATGCTGATTAAATTTGCGTATGATGACAGGCAAAACACTAAGTAAAAACAAAACAATATAATCCTGCATTTGTTTTCTCTGTTTCAGTGGTGGCCTGAAAGAAACATCTGATTTTCAAGAGCATTGATTTATTACCATTTGGCAAGTCTTATTGAACTGATATATAGATAGTATGTGAAAGTGAATATAATTACACAATTTTCAAGTATTAGTCTATTTTGTAAAGTTAAAAATATGCATGCTGTCTAAAATAAATATCTTTCGGTTCTTTTTACATTTTCAGAAGTCATTAGAATTTGCCACTAAGACATACTATCATTAGTAAATGAAAATTTCCAAGCTGACGGCAAGCATCTTTTCTGAAGGCAAAAATTGTCAAGGCAACCATAGATTTTCCATTTTGTGTGTGTTTCTACTTTATTCTTCTTGATGTACATCTAATAAAAGCAGCACAAAGCAAATACGTTTCAAACTTAAAAGTCGGTGATTAAGACCTGACACAAGGGACATTTGTTATACTTTATACGTCTGTATTGGATAGTAGCAAAAATGATGGATGTGGTAGGTAATTGTCCATGAAACCCGTGTATTTTGACCTGAAGAATTAGCCCTGCTTTCACAAACCTTCATGGTGAATTGTGGATATCTCTGATGTTTCCATTTATTTAAGAGAAAAATATATGGATACTCATGATCCCATATCCCTTGCCATATGATTGCTTCTTAGATGCTTTTAACTTAGGGATTAATTCTTTGAATTTATTGAGGCAAAAGCAATATAAGCAAATTAGATTCAATTTATCTCTGTAAATAATGTAGAAATTATAAATTATTATGCAACATGTTCATCTATAAATGCCAAAAATATATTTTTCATTTTATATTTAACATATGGAACTAGTTTTTGTCCCTCTATGTTATCCTGATATATATCCCTATAAAGGTTTTAAAATATTTTTTAAGTTTATTTATTTATTTTGAGAGAGAATGAGAGAGACAGTGAGCACAAGCAGAGGAGAGGCAGAGAGAAGGAGAAACAGAATCCCAAGCAGTCTCTGCGCTATCAGCACAGAGCCCCAAGCGGAGCTTGAACTCAGGAACTACGAGATTGTAACCTGAGCTGAGATCAAGAGTTGGATGCCTAACCAGTTGCACCACCCAGGCACCCTAAAGAGTTTTGTATTAAGGCTGGGCATAAACATATTAAAATTAAGGAAATTAAAAGTAAAGAAAATTAAGTTCTATTCAACATGATGCTTTCTAACCTTTGAGAGCCCTATGTGCCAGACTTTGTGCTAATACTTTCTATCAAAATTTATTTAATTATCATATGTGTGTGAGGTAGATGATATTATGTATTCCCACTTTGCAGATAAAGAAACCAAGGCACAAAGATTTATTTATTTATTTATTTTGTAAAAAGTAAAATGTGCTGAATTGGCATAAGAAGAAAATTACAGTCAAATGATTTCAGAGTCGATGCTCTAACCACTTTACTACCCTACCTATTTTACTGCCAAAGAGAAGAGGGTTACTTGGAAACATTCATTAAAACTCTGATAGAGCCACTGTAGTAGTTCATTGGCTTAAACCTTTTACTTCTTTTACATGTGACATAAGGAGGAGAGGAAGCAGAATCTGCAAGAAGAGAGGCTATATACGTGCCCTGGAGCCAAAGACTCCGGCTTAAAGCGTTTGATTGTTAGCTCTGTAATATTTAACTTTTCTGAAACTCAGTTGTTACATCTGCTTATGGGGAAAATAATATCCATCCACAGATTTTTTTTCAGCAATGATAGTAAAGGACAGATAACAATAACATAGTATTTTGAAGGTGCTGAGAGAAAATAGTTATGAAATATAAAAGCATAATATGACAATATTTATTGTCATAATAGAAAATAAAAGTGGAGGCACCTCGGTGGTTCGGTTGGCTAAGCATACCACTTCAGCTCAGGTCATGATCTCATGGCTCATGAGTTCCAGTCCCACTTCAGGATTCTCTTTCCCTGTCTCTCTGCCCTTCACTCATTCATGCTGTCTTTCTCTCTGAAAAATAAATTAAAAATAAAATAAAATAAAAGTGAAATATGACAAACAACTAAACTTCTAACAAATAATGCAGCTAAGGTAAAGTTATTGTTGTGGACCCACAATAATGCATAGAATTTACCACTCACGAATCCTTGGAGAAATTCTGAAGAATGCATTTCAGAAAGAAGGAAATGGGGGCCATACAGAAGGAATGGCATGCAAATAGGAATGGCGTACAAGAATTTTAACCCTGAGTCAGGCACCTTCTTTACTGAGCTTAAGATCTAGCAAGGAGGTGGACCTTAAATAATTCATTATAATTCTCCTGGGTAGAAAAATTGCTGTGGAGTATATAGACAGAAAAAGAAGTAGCATTCTTCTTTCTAAATGCTTAGGAGACAATGGAAACTAATATATGTCTTTTGTGTATAATTTAAAGGCCATTAAAACATTTGCACATTGAGTGTACCTGGGGTGCCTGGGTGACTCATTGGGTTAAGCATCCAACTCTTGATTTTGGTTCAAGTCATGATCTCATGGTTTGGTCTGTGAGTTCAAGACCCACATGGGGCTCCTCACTGACAGCACAGAGCCTGTTCAAATTCTCTCTCTCTCCCTCTCTCTTTGCCCCTTCCCTGTTCATGTGCATGTGTGCACGCATGCTCTCCCTCTCTCTCTCTCTCTCTCAAAATAAATAGATAAACTTAGAAAACATTTGAATGCTGAGATGGGTACTCTTTCACCACCAACCTCAACTCCTATCATTAGCCTTCAACTCCTCTCCTTCCATAGGTTCTGTCTTCCCTGGTATTTTCTCAAACACACCACACTGTTGCTTTCAATTTTACTCATATTTCTCCAGGAGACCCACACTTTCACCTACTTAATTCATTTACCTCCTTCTGATTCAGTTCTACAGTCACCTCCTCCTGTTTATTCCTTTTATTCCTTTCCTGTTTATTCCTTCCCTGTCCTAACCCACTCCTTTCCAAGTTTATTCAGTTAAGTTAGACACTCCTCTGGTGTCCTCAGAGTTTGTTCTATATAACAGCTTCTTATGTTTTCACAAATTGTATTAAACATATCTGTTTATACATTAGTATTCCTAACTAGATGTTAAAGCACCCTAGGGAAGATAATACAATATTGATAGTTTTTTTTTCAATGATCACTCTTGGCCCCATTGGGAGAACATTGTCCTAGATAACTACCCATAATATAAGACAAAATATCATTGGTTCTGGAGAAAACAACAAAAATGATGAAATTACCCGGATGGTATGTTGTGTTATATATCAATAACAACTACCTGAAAATACTTAACCAATAATTTAGTAAGTTGAAGGGGAAAGTGCAAAAGCAGTAATCTGTAAACATTGCTGAAGAGTCTGTCATAATTCCTAACGTTCCTAAAGTTCTGTCTGCTGACAAAGTCCTTAAGATTTATAGTAGAGATTGTTTTAATTTTAATTTTTGATTTCAATTTCAAAGTTGTAGAGAAGTTCTTAGCATAGTAGAAAGTACTGCCTTTTACCCTTCATCTAGATTCACCAATTGTGAGAGTTTTGTCATATTTTGGTTTTCTGTATCTCTAAATTATTATTATTAGTCCATTATTTTTACTGAACGATTTGGGAGTAACCAGAATATGTACCTCTTAATAATGAAAACATTCACTCATCTACCATCAATATGATTATCAAATTCATGAAATTTCAATGTATACACATTATTATCTAGTACCTAGCTCATATTAAATTTGGCAGATTACCTAATAATGTCTCTATGTATTATCTTTCTGCAAACTAGAATCCAAAACAAGATCATCCATTGCATTTAATTGTCATCTCTTTTGTCTTCTTTAAACAGGAAACAGTCTTTTTTCTCTCACGACATTTCTGTTTTTGAAGATACTGATTTGTTCTTTTGGAGACCCAAGCTGTCTGGTGTTTATTCATGATTACATTCAGGTTACATATGCCTTTTTGGCAGAAGTTTGACATGAGAGGTGTTACATTCTCAGAGTATCACATTAGCAGGCACATTTTGTCAGTTTTTTCAATATTGGTGATGTTAATTTTGCTAACTTGTGAAGTTGATGACTGCCAGGTTTCTAAGTCTTAAAGTTACCACCTTCCATTGACAATATGGGAGAAAATGGCTTAGTAAATGTTGGATTCTCCACCAAATTTTCACCCAATATGTTTAGCATCTATTGATGATACTTAGCTAAGTTAATTGTAAGTATAATATTTTCAAAATATACTTTTTAAAGTTTATTTATTTATTTTGATAAACAGGGTGGGGGAGAGGGGCAGAGAAAGAGGGAGAGAATCCCAAGCAGGCTCCACACTGTCAGCCAGAGTCCTATGCAGGGATCCATCTCAGGAACCGTGAGATCATTACCTGAGCTGAAATCAAGAGCCAGATGCTTAATAGACTGAGCTACCCAGGCGCCCTCAAAAGATATTTTACCGCTATTTCATTCTTCCTACATTTAGAGATTGTCATTCCACTTTAGGAAAGAGCTTTCCTATATTTTCTATTAATTAATTCATTTACTTATATTCTTATTTGTCTTATAAGTTTGAGCCCATTGATTCTTATTTTTGTCCTTGGGTTTTCATTGTATCCTTAAGGCAATCATCTGTTTCTTGGAGCCTTGGTTTATATATTAATCTTTCTTTCTTTTTCTTTCTTCCTTCTTTCTTTCTCTTTCTTTCTTTCTTTCTTTCTTCCTTTCTTTCTTTCTTCCTTTCTTCTTTCTTTCTTCTTTCTTTCTTTCTTTCTTCCTTTCTTCCTTTCTTCCTTTCTTCCTTTCTTCCTTTCTTTCACAGAGAGAGAGAGACAGAGCACGAGCAGAGGAGGGGCAGAGAGAGAGGGAGACACAGAATCTGAAGCAGGCTCCAGGTTCTGAGCTGTCAGCACAGAGCCCGACACGGGGCTTGAACCCATGCATCGTGAGATCATGACCTGGGCCAAAGTCTGACACTTAACCAACTGAGACACCCAGGCACCCCTAATCTGTTTCTTTCTATATCCATATCAACCATGCTGGCTTTGCAGATGTGTTATTATTTGCATCATAAATTTTCTGATTGCGATGTTCACTAGATTTTTGTTTTTTTAGGTTTTTAGTTTGTTTTTGCAAATTTGGGGAATTTTATTCCAGTTTTTAAAAAATTTTCAACATCAAAAAATCCTATTGAAATTGGGTTAAGATTATATTGAATTTATGAATCAAAATAATGATACTTTAAGGATATTAATTTTTTTCCATCATGAGTAAGTACTAATAACTCTCAGTATTCATGAATTGAAAGATTTAACATTAAAAGATGTTAACTCTAATGAAATTAGTGTAAAAATTGAAAACAGTATTTATCAAATAACCAGCTTTTGGGCAGAAATTTCATAAAGTGATTCTAAAATTTATATGTAATATAGAAAAATAACAAGGAAAGCAAAGGCACATTTTTCAAAGAAGAAGAACAAAGTTAGAGGTAGATTCTATCAGATAAAAGGATGTATTATAACGGTGAATTAATTAACATAGTGCAGTTTCAGGGTAAGGGGAATATTAAATAAACCAATGAAACAGAACAGAGACAGACAGACAGACAGATATAATATGGTCTCCTGATTTATGACAAATAA
This sequence comes from Lynx rufus, assembly GCF_022079265.1. Taxonomy (NCBI): domain Eukaryota; kingdom Metazoa; phylum Chordata; class Mammalia; order Carnivora; family Felidae; genus Lynx; species Lynx rufus. The sequence continues at coordinate 11,380,860 of NW_025814837.1, read as the reverse complement.
TACATTGAAGTGAAGTTAAAAGGCTAATATTTACAATAAATTCTGCATGGCCAACATTGGGTAAAATAAAAATAATATTGATTTCTGTTTTCTATGACACACAATAATCTATTCCTAATAAAATTTGGGGAAAAATAAAAAAAAAAATTTCCATGAACATGTGGTAAGACAATATGTATTAAATAAGACACAATAGTATGAGTCATAACAAAAAAAGAAAATTTATAGTTTATAAGCATATGAACTATTTCTTTAAATTTATTTATTTATTTTGAGAGAGACAGAGACAGCAGAGTGGGGAAGGGGCATAGAGAGAGGGAGAAAGAGAATCCCATGCAGACTCTGGGCTGCCAGCACAGAGCCCAACCTGGGGTTTGAACTCACGAAGATGTGAGATCATGACCTGAGCTGAAACCAAAAGTCAGGGGCTTAACTGACAGAGACACCCAGACACCCCAACATATGTACTATTTTTCTAGAGAGGCAAAATTAAGACAACGAGAAGATAAGCTGCAGAGTCGGAGTATGTACATAAATTCTTTTGAATCAATCAGAAAAGGGGAAAATTAAATGGAAAATTGGGAAAAAAAGGGCTTGAGCTCTTAAAAACAAGAATCTCCAAATGCCCACTACCAATTAGAAAGAGGCTTGAATTCACTGATCAGCAGAGAAATACATTCAAATATAGTACAACTATATACCACCAAATTTTCTAAGGTGAAAAGACAGAAAAATGAAGCATTAACATAGCTGTGGAGTTTCTGGAATTGTCTGCAAATATTTTAATAGAAAACTGTTTGCTGATATAGAATAAAGCCATCTGTGACCATCAGCAACTCTACTTCTAGATATAACCCCCCAAATATCTGTGCATATTTTCACCATAAGTCATATACAAGAATCTTCATAGAACTATTCCTGGGGCGTCTGGGTGGCTCAGTCGATTAAGCACCGACTCTTGGTTTCAGATCAGGTCATGATCTCATGGTTCGTGGGTTCAAGCCCCGCATCAGGCTCTGCACTGACAGGCTCTGCCCTCACTGTGCAGAGCCTACTTGGGATTCTCTCTCATTCCCTCTCTCTCTCTGCCCGTCCTCTGCTTACTCTTTCTCTCTCTCTCTCTCTTTCAAAAATAAATAAACTTAAAAAAGGAAAAAAAGAAAAATAATATTTAATAACTATTCCTAAAATCACCCCAAATTCCATCCATGAAAAAGTAAATTTTTGATACATTCAAATGGTGGAGTACAATATATTAATGTGGATAAAAAAAACAAAACGGTAGTCAGCAACATGAATGAATCTCAAAAACAATATTCAGTAAGAAAAGTTACTAAAAAGGAGTGTACACTTTGTGATTCTGTAAAGTTAAAGAACAGACAAAATGCATCGAGGGCATTAGGAGCCCAAAGACTGCTTATCTCTGTGGTGGAGAATCGAGACGCTGGATTGGGACATGAGACATGTCTGCTCCTTGCTCTAGGTGCATCTTACACAGGTATGTTCACATTGTGGACATTCTTTTGCACTCTTTGAAAAATATTTTTATTAAGTTTATTTATTTATTTTGAGAGAAAGAGCACACCGGGTAGGGGCAGAGAGAGGGAAGAGAGAGAATCCCAAGCAGGCTCCACACTGTCAGCTCAGGGCCCAGCGCAGGGCTTGAACTCATGAACCATGAGATCACGACCTGAGCCAAAATCAAGAGTTAGATGCTGAATCGACCAAGCCACCCAGGCGCTCCTGCACTCTTTTTAGATCTTGGCACTTTCCTCAATGTGTGTTTGTATTACACACATGGGAGAGTCTTGGCAGGAAACAAACAGTACATCCATTATTTTAACAGAAATACTTCACTATAACCCCTTGTTCACTACTTATTGGTAACCTAAAAAATGCAAAATGAGGAATCACATCACAGAATCTCTGCATTTGGTAGAGGGGGCTGGGGAGTGGTGACTCAACAACAGATGTGGAGGTGACTTGACAACAAATGTACTTGGTGCTGGAGTCTCTAGGGGTCATGATGCAGCTGGTTTTCTAAGTGTTGCAAAAGCCCAGCATCACTAACTGGGGTACAGGATATTGAGTTTAAAGCAGAGAAGCAATAGCTTAATAACTGCCAAAATATAATACTACAATAAAAATCATCCTCCCCCAAGAAAGAAAAAAAAGGCACTATTCCAGTGTTAGAACAAATAATTAAAAAAATTATATTATGTCCATAATTTTAATTCAGATAAGAAAACTCAGAAGACAGAAAATAAAGAACTCCTACATCATACATTAATAAGTTATGGTGTTATAATCAAAATAAGCAAGACTAAACTTTATGTGACAAACTAAAGATCAAATACAAACCTTGCCATTAACATCTCCAAGGCCTAATTTTCCTAAAATATAAATGGCTGCTTTTATCAATATGAAAAAGACCAATGATCCAATAGGAAAACATGGGCAAATTATTTGAACTTGCAGTTCACAAAAAAGAATATACATATTTTTCTTAAATATATGCACAATTCCAATTTCATTTAAGATGAAAGTTCAATGAAATTTAAAACCACATTACAATTTTATCAGACTTAAAGTTTGACCAAATACTAGGTTGAATAAAGATATAGAGAAATAGCAATTATATATTCCTAGTGGGAGCATAATTGTGTTCTTTCTAAAAATAATAAATATTCAAGCCATTTGACAATTTTGTCTTCCAGGAGCATATCTATAGAGAAAAATCAAACCTACACATGTCATATCTAAAAGTGATTTATCTTATCAGAAAAAGAAAATATTTTAATGACTGTTAAGGAAAATATTCATTATTGTTAAGAAAAATGTTATGCTAAGTGAAATAGGTCATAGAGAGAAAGACAGATACCATATGTTTTCGCTCTTATGTGGATCCTGAGAAACTTAACAGAAGACCATGGGGGAGGGGAAGGAAAAAAACGTTAGAGAGGGAGGGAGGCAAATCATAAGAGACTCTTAAAAACTGAGAATAAACTGAGGGTTGATGGGAGGTGGGAGGGAGGGGAAAGTGGGTGATGGGCATTGAGGAGGGCACCTGTTTGGATGAGCAGGGTGCTGTATGGAAACCAATTTGGCAATAAATTTCATTAAAAAAAAAAAAGGAAATACATTTGGGATGCCTGACTGGCTCAGTTGGTGAAGCATGCAACTCTTGACCTTGGAGTCATGAGTTCGAGCCACACATTAGGTGTAGAGAGTACTTAAAAATAAATAAATAAAACCACATTAAAAATTTGAATTTGTATAGGGGCACCTGGGTGGCTCAGTCGGTTGGGCATCCAACTGGCTCAGTCATGATCTCGTGGTCCGTGAATTCAAGCCCCGCGTGGGGCTCTGTGCTGACGGCTCACTCTCCTGCTCGCACTCTGTCTCGCTTTCAAAAATAAAATAAAAACGTAAAAAAAATGTGTATTTGTATAGAATATCACTTAAATTATATACAAAGAAACCTGATACTCTCCTTGTGGGCAGAGGAAGCGGTTGGATTGGAGACAAGAGATATTTCACTGTCTACCTTTCACACTATGTTCATAAATAAATACAAATATTTCACATTGATAATATCCATAGATTGACGATACTTCTAGTGTTCTCACAGGGTCACTTATATGATTAGAGTCATTTCCATTAATTTCTCCCATCCATGCTTTATTCATTCAGGAAAGTAAGAAAGATATGGGAAATAGAATGACATTATTCTTCAGAAACAAATATTAATGTCAAGCCATTATACTGTAAAACAGTGATTAACATAATTGTGCTGATTTAAAATAGCATAATACTTCTCTATGGCTAAATACCACCCATTTATGCTAATGGTAAATATTTATTAGATTTCCAAAATCTGACTGTGTTATTACTGTGCTGGTGTATTACATACTATTGACCTTGGTTCCACATTTCTATTTTTACTTGAAAATTTGATTTTGGAGTATTAACATTCTTATGTATGTGAATAATAAAAATAATGATAATAAATATGACAGTAGTAATTTGAAGCCCTGAGAGATTTGTTGAGCCCTGAAAAGAATATCACATTTTTCAAGCCAGTTAGGTTTAGCACAGTTCATATTCAAATCTATAAACCACCCTTTTATTCTCCTAATGGCAAATAGAATTGTTATAATTAAGTTAATGATCAGATTTGTAGCTACTTCAACCATCTGTGAACGAGCCACAAACCTGGAAATGAGCCCCTAGTAGAGATTTATCACATTTTGCTACACAGGGGAGTCTCACATCAACCTACCACTTCAAATACTTATGCATAACAATAGTTAAAATAGTTATTACTCCTAAGTCCTTATCACATTACAAACAGTGCACTATGAATGTTATACACAAGCAGCATAGCCCATTAGATGACCTAGAAATCACTTTCTGGATTGCCTGGTGATGAGTGGTTGGAAAATGGGTCTCGGCTTCCCAAAGGAGAGGCAATTCCTGATCTCAGCTTTGAAGGAGAAGGAGCCCAGTTTTCAGTCTCCAGGGACTACAGCCAGCTCTCCTAACCTTCCCCAAAGAGTTCCTTTCCAAGCTTTTGTTACCATAACAATCTACCATAACAGTTGTCAGTGAGTCCTACAGGTCCACTCACCTGCTCTTTCCATTAAAACCAAAACACAAGAAAACACCACAAAACAAAACAACAACAGAGGAGAGGCATTTCTCTGCTGGAGTCATTCAACCAAATCCCAGCCTTACTATGTGGTCAGCTCTGCCTTAGACCTAGCACATCTCTCCAAAGGATGCCAAGACCAACAGAACTTGTTTTGTTCGATGAGTTCCTGCTCCAATGCTGGTGTTTATTCAGAACCTCTTTCATGACACATTATCTCATATAATCGTCATCACAGTGATATATACAATGATAATAGCTATTATAATTCTCATTTCACAGATGAGAAAAGTGAGCCTTAACAAAAAACAATATGTTATCTAAGCTCACATAACTGGCTAATTTTAAAGTCCATATTTGAACTGAGTCCATAATTATAGAGTCCATACATCAGAGCCTGAATACTTAAATAACTTTGCACAACTGTTTATGTATTTTCATTGTTGCTATTTGTCTGTTATAAATTGTCACTAGATCCATACAAAGCCAGGTGATAAGGAGATTCTAAGATACCTACCAAAAGTACATTTTTTTTGAAATGGAAATATATATCATACAGCTTTATTACATGCTGACTCTTTTAAATGCACTTGTTTAATCATCATAAACTTTTCATGGAGTATACGGAAAAGCTATCACAGGCTCTTCCACAGATAGGGGATGTAGCCAGAATCCTTTACCAAGCTCGTTTTGCCTCTTTCTATGGAATGTCAAGGCATGTTTACCTTATATATTTGAGGTTTTTAGTAAATTGTTCTCCTGAAATCACAGATTATTGCTTTCCTGGTCTCCAGATCATGACATCTACTATTATACTCCCAAACAAAGCTGAAACTTTTCCCAACATCTGCAATATCTGTGTTCTCCATACACAATCCTCACCTACCCGGCACTCGCTCCCTCATCCCTTGAAACTCTATCCATCCTTGGCAGAAGAGGATCATAAAAGTATATATTTCTGGAAGTAAACACTTTTTTTTTCTCTTAAAAAGCAGAGGTAAACTGAATCTGTGAAGTTAGTAAATCTTGATAGTTTTGCATATAATTTTCCTGAATAGTGAAAAGTTTTACACTATCACTGGTTCAGAATAACTCTTGATCTTATAGATAATGACAAAGGATTGCTTAATCATGGAAAAGCAAGCACAGTCACAAAACAATCTAAATGTTCTATTTAAATTTTGTACATGTAGAATGTATTTTCTTAACTTATCACAACATCCTGTCTCACATTGTGATAGTGACCAAATAAAGAGACACTATTTTACTCATTGGAAATCTTACCCAAATTACTAGTTCCCCCCAGATATTAGGCTTTCTTTTCAATTTGATCATTGCTTGAGAAAACTCAGCTCTCTGCCTTCAAAATCTCTAACCTAAACTGGAAAATATAAATATATTCAAATAAGATAAGATGATATAGAAATTTCTCTTAATAAATGATTTAAAAGTTTATAACTATTCAGTTATAATCATTTTCAATATAATTATATGAACCACTTTAAACTGCAATTCATGTTTTGAATCATCTACAATTTGTACATTAAATTTAGTGTATCAAAGTATAGATTTTTAGCTAAAAAACAAACAAACTATTGTCCTGAAAGAAAATTAGAGCATGAATATAACAAATATAGCATGAATATAACAAAATTAGAGCAAGAATATAACAAAACAGGAGATTTGAAAATGATGTGTTGCTGTCTATTACCCAAATAAGAAGACTTAAACATACTATAGGTATAGGAGACCACATTTCATCTAGACTTCATTAAAATTAAAAACTTCTGCTCTTCAAAAGACAATGTCAAAAGTGTGAGCAGACAAGCCACAGTCTGGGAGAACTATTTTTGCCAAAGACACATCTGATAAAGAATTGTTATCCAAGATTTCTTACAGCTCAATAATAAGGAAACAAAACCCAATTAAAAAAAAATGGGCCAAAGGATTCAACAGAAGCTCATCAAAGAAGATATATAGGTGGCAAATAAATATATGAAAAAGATACTCTATATCATGTCTCATGAGGGAAATGAAAGTTACAACAATGAAATACCACTATACATCTATTAGAATGGCAAAATCCAAAACGGTGACACTACCTAACATGGTAGGATGTAGAGCAACTCTCACACGTTGCTGGGGGCGGAATGCAAAATGGTACAGCTACACTGGAAGGCAGTTTGGAAGTTTCTCACAAAACTGCACATATTTTTCCAGCAATCTCACTCCTTTTTATTTACTCAATGGACTAAAAACTACATCTGCACGAAAACTTATACACAGATGTTTGTAGAAGCTTTATTCGTAATTGCCAAAACTTAGAAGCAAGCAATCATGCCTTCAGTAGGTGAATAGATGTACTAGGGTTGATCCAGACAATGGAATATTCTTATTAAATGCTAAAAAATGGAGCTCTCAAGCCATGAAAAGACATGAAGAAATTTAAGTGCATATTACTAAGTGAAAGACGCAAATCTGAAAAGACTACATATTGTATAATTCTAAATATATGACATTCTGGGAAAGGCTAAACCGTGGAAAGAATAAACATATGAGTGGTTGCCAGGAGGTAGGGTGGGGAGGAGTGAATAAGCAGCGCCTACAGGATTTGGGGGACAGTGAACATACCCTGTATGAAACCATAATGATGGATACATGTCAGTATACATTGAATGTACAACCACAATAGGGAACTCTAAAGTAAACTATGGACTTTGAGTGATTACGATGTCTTAATGTACTTTCATCAATTGTAATAAATGTACCACTCTGGTTGGGGTTGGTAACGGAGGAGGCTATGCTTGTGTGGGGGCAGAAGGTCTATGGAAAATCTCTGTATGTTCCCCTCAATTTTGCGGTGAACCTAATACTGCTTTTATTTATTTTTTTAACGTTTATTTATTTTTGAGACAGAGAGAGACAGAGCATGAATGGGGGAGGGGCAGAGAGAGAGGGAGACACAGAATCCGAAGCAGACTCCAGGCTCTGAGCCATCAGCCCAGAGCTCGACGCGGGGCTCGAACTCACGGGACCGTGAGATCGTGACTTGAGCGGAAGTCAGACGCTTAACCGACTGGGCCACCCAGGCGCCCCCCTAATACTGCTTTTAAAATAATAAAGTCTTAAGGAAAAATATACTTAAGATGTGGGAAAATTTCTAAAATTGTCTCATAAGGAAATACATTTGCATAGCTGTGTGTATAAAACTATAGAAAGGCATAACTTAAAATCACAAAATTAGAAAAAAAGCCCAGTTAATGTTAACCTAAGATTTATTAAACAAATTATAATACAATATTTCCATGAAATACTATCCAGTCATTAAAGATAATAATATAGATGTGTATATTTGTAATACATAAAGTGATGTTAATGTTATTTTTTCAAAGAATAGTTGATACATAGAGACAACACTGAGAAGGTTATACAGCAAGAAATGGGATTACATATTTATTTTGCATTTTAATTTGGGTGCATAATAGTTTTTTACATTTATCCTTCAAAGAACAAATATATTTTGTATAATTAAGTAAAAGTGGTTTGTTTTTTGAGAAAGCACGTGAAAGTGAGAGTGGGGGAGGGTGGAGGAAGAGGGAGAGAGAGAATCTTAAGCAGGCTCTGTGCCCAGCATGGAGCCCTACATGGGGCTTGATCTCACAATTGTGAAATCATAACCTGTGCCAAAATTAAGAGTCAGATGCTTAACTGACTAAGGCACCCCAAGTATAATTTTATAAAAAGTGAACATAAGAAATCATATGTGGCAAAAATAACTTTTTAAAATTGCTTTTGGTAAATGTTAATAATGTATTTTCATCTCATATCTGAGACTCCCAAGGCTATTTATTATATTTACGTTAACCAATTTGGATGTCATAATTGAAATCAGATTCATTGGCCTTGATATTTTATTTTAACATTTTATTGATAAAGTGGTAGGGAAATATATTACTTTTTATTAAATGTTTATACAATACAAAACACAAAACCACATATAACCCTCTTTGATCAATGTCATATTATTTTCTGGGAGTATAGAGGTGCCTAACTTCCATCATACAGAACTATTAATCCTGAAAAATTTTCCATAGTTAAATTTTATTTCAAAGATCATTCACAATTATTTAAATGCGTATATGAAATGGTATAGTTGAGGTTTGAAACAATATATTCACTAAATAATATATTACTTGAAACAACCAATGTTTTGTTGTTTTCCTTTATTTATCACTGGGAAAAAAATTACGGTTTTGGAATAGAAACATTTTGTTATTAAGAGTGTTATAATCATCTCTTGTTTCAGTATGAGCGCAGAAGCAAACCAAAACAGAATTGAGTGGAACAATAAACAGCTACTCCTACCCATCAGATAGAAGTTTTCTGCATAAATTCAAATTCTTTCAAGAAAATAGAACAATGTTTTTCATAATAATTATGGTTAAAGTGTATCACTACCATTTAGAGCTGGTTGAGATACTGCTTTAAGATTTTAACTTTAACAACAACAAAAAAAAATTAAAAATAAGAATATCTTCACCAGTGATGCCTGGGTGGCTCAGTCGGTTAAGCATCTGACTCTTGGTTTCTGCTCAGGTCATGATCTCACAGTTCATGGGTTCACACCTTGCATCAGGCTCTGCACCGACAGCGTGGATCCCCCTTGGGATTTTCTCTCTCTCCTTCTTTCTCTGACCCTCCTCTGCTCTCTCTCTCAAAATAAATAAATAAACTTTTTTTAAAAAATGTCTTCACCATATAATATGAATTGGTGAATAATGGCAGGTTTTATTTCATACAGTACTAAATAAAGTCAGACTGGTAGTATAGACATACAACTCATCCAAAGACAAATGATCAAGGATAACTTTTGCTATTTTTCCATTGATATAAGAAAAGTGAGAAGGAAAATATGACAATAGATACTGTACAACTCATTTAGAATTTTTATTCCATTGTCAATGTCTAATTTCTTTTTTGGAATTCATCTGAAGTGTTTAGTTTGGTTGATATCTGTTATTGACGGATGTATTAAGCCTGTGACAGAGATTCCCAGAAGTGAGTAAGACACAGCTGCTGATATAAATATAATCAATTAGGGGAGATGGACCTGTTATCAAATAAATTACAAGAGTATGAAGTATAGCAATAGAAGAAGAGTGGAATGACCTATTTCCATTATTTTGGTTTTCTTTGACCGAATTGTGTAGTTTAGTGGTTTTCAAAATCTAACATGCCATGGAAAAACCTGGAGTGTTTGTTATGGCACAAGTTGTTGGGGATTACCTTCAGAGGTTTTGATCCTGTAGGCCTAGGGTGAGGTCTGAGACTGCATATTTGTTACATGTTTCCAGATGATGCTTTAGGTACTAATCTGGGATCATACTTTGTGAACTAGTTTTTGAGTCTTTAACCCAACCATTCCCAATTTATAATACAATCTATGCTATATAATATAACCACACTCAGCTGATCTATAAAATAGCCTTAAAAATTCTTTCTTTTTTTTTCCTCTCTTACTCCTCCTTCTATTCTTTCATTTGTAAAGAACATTTATACATTGTTCAGGAACATTACATTTTAACACCAGCTAGGATAGTTAATGGAAAGCTATTCCAACTTCCCTGCCTTCCTTCTTGTGATTTACACAAAAGTGGAGGGAACTCCATTCAAATTAATACATAAAAACTTGAATCTGCATTTTAATCTAACAAGTTTTAATCAGCTCCTATGATAATAACATCAACATTAGTAAAATAGAGAATTTTCTTAGCAAGATAGAGAATTTTCTTGATTTAAATGAAAGTGGAAACAAAAGTAAATTCAATAAAATCAGGCTTGTATACATATTTTTAATCTTTCTCCTAAATCACATTGTCAGTTTGTCAGATAATTATAAGGAGTTCAGGGAACAACAGACTTAGAGAGATGTAACACAGTAAATAGAGTCTAGGACAAGATTTTTACAAATGAAATTCTAATCGACCTTAAATTTTTAATTAATTATGCATTAAAAACATTTATTCTGTAGATGTCCTGGAGCTGGCTTCTGATTGCAAGTAACAGAACCTCCTGTGGCTAACTTAAGCAAAAAGGAACATAGAGGAAGGATATCCGAGACTTCTGAGTCTACAAAATGTAGGCAAGATGGGAGCTCCTGACCAGTGGGCTCCAGACAGAGCTTCTGCCACCATCCCCCACATACTAGCCTTGGGCGGCCAGACTCAGACCGCTCCATAGCCCTGTTGGGTACTGACTACCCACGATGGGTTTGCTTCACTCTAGAAGAATCCAAGTCCTTGTGAAAGGATTCAGTTGGCCGCTCCCTTGTCATACCTGAACAGACTAGAGGCCAATGAAACAGAGGGAGCATCTGACCTTCTTGGGCTACTGGAAAGAGCCCATCATACCTCTCATTTATGTGATTCCTTTGAAACCAAAAAGTGTTGGATGCCTTATAGTCAAAATGATAAATTTTGGGGGTGCCTGGATGGCTCAGTTAGTTGAGCTTAAGCTCAGGTCATGATCTCACAGTTCATGGGTTCAAGCCCTGTGTTGGGCTCTGTGCTAACAGCTCAGAGCCTGGAGCCTGCTTTGAATTCTGTGTCTCCCTCTCTCTCTGCCCGCTCTCCAATCATGCTCTGTCTTTCTCTTTCTCAAAAATAAATAATAAACATTAAAAAAATGTTTAAAACTCTAAAAAAATGATAAATTTCTACTATAACAAGGGTAATAGAAAAAAAAAGTCCTGCTATTATCTTTTCTCCTCATGTGTTCATATTTAATCACTCATTTCCCTTACTCTCATAGCATTTCAGAGCTTACTAAATTCATAAAAAAAATTTACATATGATGTCCTCACTTGATTTCACACCATCAGGGACAGAAATTCAGAAGAGGTACTATTTTTTATCACTTATTATTTACCTACGTTTTGAAGACTTAGGAAATCAAACCTCAGAGAAGATATGCAGCTTCTTCATAAACATATATAAAGTTTCAAACAGAGCTAGGCAGCACCTTTTGGCTTTCTTTCATGCAAAGTGGTAGATGTTTGGTTTTTAAAAAAATCACATGCTTATTTCTTTTAGTAATGGCAGTGTATCTGTCAGGATGCTTTTAATTGCAAATTACATAAAATGCAACTACAATTAGCCTACACAGTGTAAATATTTATTATATCACAGAACAAGTCTGAAATTGGGCTTGCTTCAGGTTGGATAATATACCAAGTTAAGAGTATCAGATCCTTTTCTCTTCTAATGCTCTCAGGTTCTCTTCATGGCTGCATCTTCACTTACGGCACTCACAAACCCCCCCTACATGCAGGAAGTTGCAGGACTTGACTTATAAACCCTTTAATTGACTTGGCTTATAAATCTGACAACTATTAATTGTCAGAACTTCCCCACAGCTCCACAGCACTCTTCCCCTTAAAAACACAATACCAATAGGCTACAGAACTTCTAAGCCAATTATTTTTGTTTGAGGATATTGAAATATGTTTTCTTCTTTCAAGACATACCTTGTAGGGATGCCTGGGTGGCTCAGTCAGTTGAACATCAGAGTCTTGATTTCCCCTCAGCTAATGATCTCAGGGTCTTGGGATCAAGGCTCTGGTTGGGGGTGGAGGCTCTGGGTTGAGCAGGGAGCCTGCTTAAGATTCTGTCATTCCCCCCCCCCCTTCTTCCCCCTCTCCCTTGCCACTCGTGGGCACACTCTCTTTCCTCTAAGGTAAAAAAAAAAAATCTTGTAAATTTCTTGTTAATTAGAAATTTAGCTACATTTTTTTTTCATTTTGGACTTTGTATTGCAGTTATTATAAAATTGTTCAAGCCAGTAGACGATCACAGCATTCAAGGCCATGTGCCATAAAATGTCATCAGAGTCAGGTACACAGTATCTGTATATGAACTTGACAGGACATGAAAGTTGTCCAATAGTGAGTGAAGATTTAACACATTTTGTCATGTTTTTTGTTTGTTTGTTTGTTTGTTTGTTTGTTTTTAAGAGAGAGAGAGACAGAGCACCAGCAGGGGAGGGGTAGAAAGAGAGGGAGACACAGACTCTGAAGCAGGCTCCAGGCTCTGAGCTGTCAGCGCAGAGCCTGATGAGGGGTTCAAACCCACGAGGCCGTGAGATCATGAACTAAGCTGAAGTCGAACACTCAACTGACTGAGCCATCCAGGCGCCCCAGCACATTGCATCATGTTAGACGTGCTATCAGTTATTTTAATTTTTTTAATTTTGTTTTTAATAGTATGAGTGTTCCCCTGTCTGACATTTACAATTATGATTAGGAATGCTGACAGTTGTTTGATATTGATAGTGACTCACTATTGAAAGGATACTTTCCTAACACTTTCTTTCAAATTTCTAGATTGACTTAATTGACCAGAACATTGAAATAGTAAGACAAAGACTTTTTAAAAATTGTCCATTTGAAACTTCTTTTGTATGAAAATCAGTTTGGGAGGTAGGAGGTATTGAGGGGGAAGAGAGAAAGTAGTTGTTTGTATGTTTGTTTTGAAAATATCAAAAAACATGTTTACTTTTAAAATAATATGCAGAGGTATAGAATTACAAGCTCTAGTTATAAATAAGTCTTCTGAAATCCAGCATGCTAGGCTACCTCAAAAACATGAGAAGAGAAATATTGGAGTAATTGTCTATTTCAGTTACCTTAGGAAAAAACTCTAATAAACAGAGTGGACTGCTTCTAAGTTTACACTGCACTTTTTTCTATCATGGATACAAAATTTTCTTCCAAATTTTACTCATTAATGGGAAGAGATGAGACTGGCAAATGTAACAGTTATGTAATCATTTAACTATGTAAGCCATGTTTTTTTAGGAAATGTATTCATCTATTTATTAAAGTTATACATTTTGTAGTATATTAAACATACTTTTAAGCTGAAAAGTGATAACATGGGCCCAGTTTTTGTTTGCTGTGTATACATGTATAAATAATGTTTACCCACTACTCAGAAAATTCTCCAACCTTTGGCCCAGTGCTCCATTTTGTGAATTTGTAAAATGCAGCTCAAGGAAAAAGTGTCCTTAATGGATTCATGTTCAAGCACAACCTGAAGCCTTGTTATTCCACATTTTTTTTTCTTGTGTCAATGATGTCAAAGAGCTAACCAAAGAAAAAGAGGCAGATGCTTCATTTTGGTAGATAAAAAATCATCTATTCATCCAATAAGCATTTATTGAGTACATTCTATGTGTAAGGAAATAAGAGTCTTTGTAGTCCTGGCTGTTGTCAAATACCTCACAGTTTTGAAAGCAGCTGAAGAGCTATGCATCAAAGTTTGAACAGAGACTGCAGCATTATTGTGCCCATTCTTGACCAACTCAGCATGACTTTGACTCTCCCACATTCACAGTCATCCACTACCTGGATAGATAATTAATATGTCAGAAGCCGTGGGTCCCAATAGAATTCATGGGCTATATTAGCTTAGTCCTGGCATTTAAAATGTGTTTTCTAAGGGTGCCTGGGTGGCTCAGTCAGTTAAGCCTCCAAATCTTGATTTCCATTCAGCTTTTGATCTTGGGGTCATTGGAAGGAACCCGATGTCGAGCCCTGTGGTGGACTCTGCAGTGAGTGTGGAACCTGGTTGGGATTCTCTCTCTCTCTCTCTCTCTCTCTCTCTCTCTCTCTCTCTCTCTTTCTCTCTCTCACTCTCTGTCTCTGTCTGTCCCCTGCTTTCTCATGTAAGCATGTTCACTCTCTCAAATCAATAAATACATATATAAAACATGTTTTCTATCCCTTTAATGTCAATTTTTCTTTGCTCTTAAATTGTAGTCATGTGTTCTGTAAACAAAATTAAAAAAATTTAATTTTGATCAATCAGAAATGCATTAGCTTTCACATTTCTGTTGTTATTTGGATACCATTTTTTTTGTGCTTCCTTTGGTGGGGGGTTTGTTTTTTCTTCTTAATAGAGTTCACTCAAATCAGGAAGCAGTCGTTATTCCTTTTCTGTTCTATCATTTACACATAATTTTTCCAGGATTTTAATGAGTACATGCATATTTGACTGAATAAGTCCACACTTAATCAGCATGTCTCTTTTTATCTTCTCGTAAGTAAGAAGTGTCTTGCATTCTAATGCCAAATACTCTTCTCCTCTCTTAACATACAACTGCCATTTAGCCTTTTAGTTTTACCTTGATCTTATTCATTCTAAATTATACTTAACTCCACCACAGAGTCATTATTATTACCTGTTAACAAATTGTAAATTAAACCGTGATTCTCCTAGGAATAATTTTATGATTCGCTTTTTATTTTTTTTATTTTTTTTATTTTTTTTAATTTTTGGGACAGAGAGAGACAGAGCATGAACGGGGGAGGGGCAGAGAGAGAGGGAGACACAGAATCGGAAACAGGCTCCAGGCTCCGAGCCATCAGCCCAGAGCCCGACGCGGGGCTCGAACTCACGGACCGCGAGATCGTGACCTGGCTGAAGTCGGACGCCTAACCGACTGCGCCACCCAGGCGCCCCTATTATTCGCTTTTAAGTGAGGAAACCTTATTTACAGATGCCCGTTCGTTTGCCGGTGTCTCTACTCCTACCCACTGCTTCTGGCTCCTCATTTCTTCTGGGGTAAATCCCCTTCTATCTCAAATACATTCTTTGGTGGTTCTTTCAGTAGCAGTTGTATTTGTTTCCCTGAAAATGTGGGTTTTTTCCCCCCGCCTTTAGTTTTGAATAATAATTTAAATAAATAAATAAATTATCTACATTGAGAATTATTTTTCTCAGTGTTTTGAAGATATTATTGTAGTGTCTTCTTTTTTTTTCCTGTTTCAGAGGCTGCAGTCGGTGTAATTTTCCTCTATTTGAGAACAATCTTTAAGAAACATTGTCTCTGTGGTTCTAGAGTTATAATACCCAGCCTGGGTATGACTTTATTATAATTTTCGGAACTTACCGTGCTCGCTTCAGCAGCACATATACTAAAAATATGATTCTTGGAACATATGAATCTGAAAAATCCTCATTTATAATCTCTTAATAGTCTCTCCCCCTCATTTCCTCTATTCTACATTTCTGGAATTTTCTTATTAGTATATGTTGAACTTCTTCATCCTAGTCCTTATGTTCTTAGTCTATTTTTTATGTCCTTCCATGTCATTATCTTTCCACATGGACTTTTGGTAAACATCCTTTTATTTTTCCCAGTTTATCAATTCTTTTTGCAGTTGTCTCAGATCTGCTGTTTAACCCTTTTTCCCACTGAGTTTTCATTTCAATAATGCCATTTTTTTATTCCTGGAACATCCATTTTGTTATTTTGCAAAACTGCACATCTGGTTTCATTATGCCTTGCTATTTTCTCATGTTTTTAATGGTTTTTAATTTTAGACTCAGTATCAGAGAAAGGGTTTTATAATCTAAAGTTTCCTGGCATATAATCTTATGTTTGTAGTGTCTATTAGTTCTTAGTCATTGAGGATTGCTTCCTTATATCTTAAGGAATTTTAGTTAGGGTAGGGAACCCACAGCAGAGCATTAATTCATTGAAACGCTGCAGGGCTTGAGTTCAGCATGGATTGGTCCAAAGAGATCTTGTTGTTTTTTTCCTATGGGGCACCCAGAGTCATAACAACTGTGAGCTAAAAGTTCTGTGAACACGTTTCAGTATGTGGATTGCTAGATGAAATGAGCAATCTAAATTTGAACTTCAAATTAATGTGAGGGAAAAGCTGCTGGCTGTGAACTATCAAGGAGTCTTTCCCCCCCATTAAGAAATCACATTAAACATCTTAACTATCATTTTCATACATTGAGCCAAAGGAAGAATGTTTTGATTCTCTCATTTTTATTGGCGGTTTATCACCTTAGTGATCAAATATTTTAGTGTTTTCTCACATCTAAATACCACGTTTTGACACACAGGGTCTCAAACCTTATCTCTACCATGAATTAGTTTTACCAGCCAACACCAACCAACACCAACCAGTGGATGAGACTCTCAATCCCTCCGGGTGTGGCTATATTTCCAGTTAAACTGCTTGCCATATGTCTCTTCAGGTTTTAATTCTCTCCTTAGTTGCACCTGGTAATTATTTCATTTTATAAAAATTTTATTTTATAAAAGCAAATATATATATATATATACATATATATGTGTATATATATGTGTGTATATATATATAAAACCATGCTTTTTACAGTCTATTCCATACTTACCAGTTACGTAGATAAAATGTTTTAGTTTTTTTGAGATGCTCATCGCCATTTGAAGCATTGGTAATATGAACTGTACCACGTTGGTGTGGGAAGAAGTTAAATCAATTATTTACTTTGTGCTTTCCAACTCATGGAAAGTTTTCTTCTAGATTTGAATGAGCCTAAACACACCAACTTTCCTGGGCAATAGCTCACTTTTTATACCAGCCTCTCATGTAGTCCACACCAACAGTTTTTGCTAAATATCTTTATATTTATCTGAAAAGAATGACAGTCTTTAAAAAATTTTACTGTCTATGATTTTAGTGACAGCAAGCAGTAATGAGATCAGATATCATGTAGAGCTTATGTTTTTCAAACCATAAATGCAACAGCTCATTTAGCAATGTGCTTTAAAATGTGATCGTAAATCATTAAAATTGAACAATAGTTGTCAGGAAAAATGAAAAATGTGCATTTTGCGATGTATTATTTTTTTCACCTCAAATGTTTACAAAAATATTCACAGTTTGGGGAATTTTTAACAAATGATAGGACATTTCTAAACTGTGAGAGCAAGTGCATTGTCATTGACTTCAGTGATGGGAAGGAATTGAAATGATGTTTGAAGACAAGTCTTGAGAAAAACAATTCAAATTCTGAAAGGTCCAGACTAAGGAGAATTTTTATTCTAGATAAGAAGGAATATATTATTCACAAAAGTGTTTTCTCAAATAAACCTTTTTTCCACCATTTTTTAAGAAAAAAAATGATGCCAGCACCTTTTAAAAATATTACTTCCCTTAATTATACTTAAGTGTCCTTATTTTATCTAAAATATTAAAGCTCATTTTACACTGAAAAAAAGAGGCTTATTGTGAGCTAAGTCTTTCAAAGATTTGCAACATTATTATATAATTAAGAATAAAATATTCTTTGAAGTCAATACAATCTTTTTCTCAGCAATTTGAAGTTTCTGTCAACGTATATTGCTAGACATCTGTCTTTATCCCAGTACAGAGATAAAAGACTTTAAATTGAAACAATAATAATAAGCCCAAGATCTTTGGTTTAGAATTCTCTCAAAATCTGAAAATTTAGAAAGCAATGATCTTGGCTAATATAAGCCATAATTCTTATCAATACCAGTATGCTTTTTCTCACGCCATGCCAAATTATTTCTTTATAACAAAGTGGAGCTATTATCATTTATAAAACACCTTATTATACATGAGTTATTTAGTATTTATAACTATATGAAGCTAGCTCGAATAACTTTTTAATGAAGTGTTCTCAAACCTTTTAAAATTCCTCTGTGCTAAAATTACTTATTTTACCATTTTAACCACATGTCTAAAAATGGCAAAATTTACTAAAATATTTATCAAAACAAAACAAAACAAATACACCTGTTGCCTTGCCTAGGTTTTTTTCTCTGGGATTGTGCACAATTTTCTAGCTGCTGGTAGGAGGATTGCTTTTCACCAATGAAAGCAGCCTCATCCGAGGAGTTATGTCCCCACAGAATGATGGGCTAGCCAAGCAGTGCAAACCCTTGTCTCAAGGAAGCTATGTTCTGCTACAGCTCTTGTTCTGGATCTTCCCTGGGATCAGGTTGAAGCTGATCTCTCTGCTTAACTTTCTTTCCCTACCCTATTCTGCTTCCCCTCATTTCTATTTCCTCTATGTTTCTGTTTTTATTTGCTTATTTTGTTTTTTTAATTTCTTTGATTTCCTCAAATATCCTTGAGGGTCCGTTAATTTTTAAGAGGGAGCCTGTAAAATACCATTTTTGTCTCCATATGGTTGGTTAGGTTTTGTTGACTAGGGAGGGGACTTTTTTTCCTTGGCCTTAGAATGTATACATCTTTTTTCTCTGACCACCATTTTTCCAGAGAAGAAATCTCTAATGTACTGCCTGGGCGTTTTAGATTGGCTTCCAGCAGTCTAGAAACTAAGAGAGGTAAGAAAGCGTTTGAAGTGTCTATATTTACTATATAGACTTTCATTTAAGTTTCTTTATTTTGGTCCATGGCCTCAGTCCTTCCTTCAACTTTTCCAACACATGGAGTGTTTTTATTTCAAAGAATGAAACTTTCAACTTGAGGTGGTAGGGGAGTCTTGATTGAATTGTTTTTCTCTGCAGGAGTGAGGATAGAGCCATTAACTAATCCCAAAACAAGATTCCAACAACTGTCCTTTCCACATCCTGCCTCTTCCGCATCTTCTATGGTATCACATACCTCAAATTCCTAAGAAACTGAAGGACCCTGGGATGAGTTGTTTGATTTCTTGCTGCATATGCCTCTGCACACAGAGTTCATGTTTCATCCACTAGACAATAGTCACCTTCACTAATTTAACAGGTATGTATTAACCAACTATTATTAACCACGCACCATGTGAACTTTGGAATACACTATGGGACACAAACAAAAATTGCCCTCACCATGAAGCCTGTATTTTATGATGAATATAAAGATAGCCAAATAAATAAAGATACAGTGTTTCACAACATGCAAGTGTTATAAAGAAAATTGAAGCAGGAAATGGGGATGGAAAGGGCTGGAACAAGTCAATTGCAATTTTTAACAGTTCAGAGAAGAAGTGCAATGATGAAAATAGACTATGGGTGGAAAAGGAAGAAACAAAGAGATCTGTTAAGACACAAGTTTAATAATTTAGGAAAGAGATGCTGGAGTCTTTAAAAAGATGACAGGGGCTTGGCAGTGGTGACTGGGAAAAATGATGGTGGCTTGGTATAAGTGGAGATAAAGATAAGTAATTATGTTTTGTATGAATGTGAGGGTAGATCCAACAGAATCTTATAACAGATCAGAGGTAGGAGGGAGGAGAAATAGAAACGTGAAGGGTTAACCCTAAGGATATTTATATGTTGTTGAAATAAATTTCCAGGCCTAAAATGGAAACTCTCCTGCCAAGGGCACCATGATAGCAAAATCTTAGATAACTTTTGTGTCCTTGTAAAAGTTCTACTTGACCAGAAATGCAGTACATAAAGTTAGCCAATGGCAGCCACCTCTGAGCTTTATATTCGTTTCCTTGTTTCTTGATCTTTCTAAATATAGTCAGATATGCAATCCCAGCCAATTAACTCAGGCTGAGTACTTCCTCCTTGTTCCATGCTTGCCTCTTTCTATAAAAGCTTGCAGTCCTTTTCCCTACTTTGTTGTTCTCCATACTCTTGAGAGTAAAGACTACCTGCTTAATGAAATGTTCAATAAAGTTTGGTTGTATCCCCTAACTTGTCGTCTTTAATATTATATATATATATATATGATGTATATACGTGAGGTTCACAGATGGATGTAGGAGTCTGAAGTTCAGGAAAGAGATCTGCACTAAATGCATGAATTTGGGAATAGTTGGGATAGAAATGAGATTTGTGTGAGGCTCTATGATGATATCATTGGATAACATTTTAGATAAAAAATGGAAGGAAAGCAAAGACTTAGCCCTGGGTCATACCTACTTTAAGTGACTGAAGAGAAAAAAGAAACCATCCAGTGAAACAGAGCAAAAAATACACAATGAGGTAGGAGGAAATCCAAGAAAGGATGGTGTCCTTGAGCCATGGGAAGAAAGTATGCCAGGGAAAAGGGAGTGATCAACCTTTGTCGATTGCTATTAAGAAAGTCTGAGGACTGAGAATTACTCGTTGAATTAAAAGCATAGAGGTAATCGATAATCTTGACAAGAGCACTTTTGGTGGGTGGTGGAGTGAGATTCTGATTGGATTAAATGAGAAAAGGAAAAGACAAATTGGATGCAGTGCCTATAGACAGCTTTCTGGCAGTTCAAAGTTTAAAAATAAAGCAAATAAAGAGTAATGTTCAGCGGAGGCAGTGGCATCTAGAGACTGTTGCTGTTTATTAATGTTATTGAACTCAAGTTCAGCTGCCCATCACCTAAAAGTTCATTACTGAAGAGATGAGTTTTAATTGGGAAGGAACATGAACTTTTTTCAGGAGACCAGCAACCTGGGCAGAAGGCAGGCTCTGGTACAAAAACCAACTTCGAGGTTCCTGCCTGACTCAGGAATTTGTTTTTCACTCTTATTATTTATCTGTCTATCTATCTATCTATCTATCTATCTATCTAATTGGTACTTTTTAAAATGTTTTTGTTTGGTTTTTGTTTCAACTTTTTATTTAAATTTTAATTGGTTAACATATTGGTTTCAGGAGTAGAATTTAGTGATTCATCTCTTACGTATGTATGACATCCAGTGCTCGTCACAACGAGTGTTCTCCTTAATACTTATCATCCATATAACCCATCCCCTACCAACCTCCCCCCCCCATCAGCCCTTAGTTTGTTCTCTATTGTTAAGAGTTTCTTATGGTTTGCCTCCCTCTCTTTCTTTCTTCCCCCTCCCCCTGTGTCCATCTGTTTTGTTTCTTAAATTCTACACGAGTGAAATCATATGGTATTTGTCTTTGACTGATTTGTTTCGCTTAGCATAATATACTCTAGCTCCATCCACATCATTGCAAATGACAAGATTTCATTCTTTTTGATGGCTGAGTAATATTCCATTGTGTATATATACTACACCTTCTTTATCTATTAGTCAATGGACATTTGGGCTCTTTCCATAATTTGGCTAGTAGTGATAATGCTGCCATAAACATTGGGTATATGTGTCCTTTCCAATCAGTATTATTGTATCCTTTGGGTATATACTTAGTACTGCAATTGCTGGATCGTAGTAGTTGTATTTTTAACTTTTTGATGAACATACATACTGTTTTCCAGAGTGGCTGCACAGTTTGCACTCCCACCAAAGAGCAAAAGTGTTCCCCTTCTCCACATCCTAACCAAAATGTGTTGTTGTCTGAGTTGTTAATTTTAGCCATTCTGTCAGGTATGAGGCGGTATCTCATTGTGGTTTTGATTTGTATTTCCCTGATGATGAGTGTTGTTGAGCATCTTTTCATGTGTCTGTTAGCCATCTGGATATCTTTTTTGGAATGTCTATTCATGTCTTCTTCCCACTTCTTTTTGTTTCAAATATGTGTGCGTGTGTGTGTGTGTGTGTGTGTGTGTATAGATAGATAGGTATATAGATATATTAGAGAGAGAGAGAAAAAGAGAGCACTAGTGGGGAAGAGGAGCAGAAGGAGAAAGCGGAGAATCATAAGCAGGCTCCACCCCCAGCACAGAGTCTGACAAGGGGCTCAATCTCACAACCTTGGAATTATGACCTGAGCTGAAATCAAGAGTCAGATGCTCGATAGAATGAACTATGCAGGCTCCATCTTCTTCCTATTTCTTAACTGAATTATTTGTTTTTGGGGGGTATTCAGTTTGACAACTTCTTACATTTTGGATACTAACTCTTTATCAGATATGTCATTTGCAAATGTGTTCTCCCATTCTGTACGTTGCCTTTTTAGTTTTTATTTTGTTTATTGTTTCCTTTGCAGTGCATGAGTTTTTATCTTGCTGAAGTCCCAATAGTTCACTTTTGCTTTTGTTTCCCTTGCCTCTGGTGACATGTCTAGTAAGAAGTTGGTACAGCCGAGGTCAAACAGGTTGTTGCCTGTGTTCTCCTGTAGGATTTTGATGCTTTCCTGTCTCACATTTAGGTATTTATCCATTTTGAATTTATTTTTGTGCATGGTGCAAGAAAGTGGCCCACGTTCATTTTTCTGCATGTCACTGCCCAGTTTTCCCAACACCATTTGTTGAAGAGACTGTCTTTTTTCCATTGGATATTTTTTCCTGCTTTGTTGAAGATGAGTTGACCATATAGTTGTGGGGCCATTTCTGGGTTTTCTACTGTGTTCCACTGATCTATGTGTCTGTTTTTGTGGGCATGAACCAGGGATTTTTAAAAGGTTTGAGGCTAGTTAATCAGGAAAGCGAGTGCAGCTGTCTGCCCCATTTCTGACAATAATGCCAGCTACAATAGTTATCTCAGTGCTCGGTGCTTGTGCAAGGGGGCAAGTTCTTGTTCTGAGACGTGCAGAAGTACTCTGTTCTTTCTGCAAAGGAGAGCAAGTTCTTTCTACAGATACACAAAGGGGGGTCCATAAAATCACTTATGTAACCTAAAAGACAGAAAAACATTTTGCTAAAAAAAATTGCTAAACAATCAGAAAGCTGAGGCGGTTCTGATTCTTTACTCCTCAAAGCCAGTGGTCTGCAAATCTCAAAGAAAGTAAATTAGTTCTGCTACAAATCAAGGGCCTTAGGTCAGCAAGTAAGACGTGTGTTAACTGGAGGCAAGTTAACCCTTGCCCAGCTAGAGTGCCATTACATTAATAAGAAATAGTAACAGATTCTTTGGGTGCTAATGTGGATGGGAATTGGACACCAATACAGAGTTATAAATAACGTGCGGGCAAGTGTTCAAGTGGGGAAGTTGTATGAGTCAAGTTTCCTGAATAGGCTAGAAGAAATGGAATACAGTGCAGCAATGAATCACTTTAGATAAAAACATGAAAAGTCAATGCTATTCACGCGGAAAGGGAGTATAATTGTCCCAAGAAAATATACCCAATAGCCCATAAATACTTATAGATTTTATCTTTGATTAAGGTATGACTTCAATTTTTACTTTAAATACTCCATTTTTGCTTTTATTTGTTATACCAACCATGAATAACTCTAATAATACATTAAATTTTTTAAGTGTGCCCATTTTAAAATTAAGAATCTTTCATTTCTCACCCATAGACTTTGAGTGTTTTGAAAGCAGAGTTTTTGGTAGCAGACTGTCTGGTAGTTAGGAATTACTCAACAGATGTCTTCTGAAAAACAAAAAGAATACTAACTTATGATAACATGGTACATTTTTTTTATAACATAGTGAAATCGAGCCTGTTCATTCATGTTGTAGGGGATTTTTCTTTAAGACATATGGTTACATTTTCTTCTTTATCCATGTGTTGCATATACTAGTAGTGAATTGGTTCATGATTTTTTTTTTCAGGAGTTCTTACCATGGTCTAACTTGAGAACCAGTTAGAGTGAATGGACCCCCTCTTTCAAAATGTTTTCTGGTGTAGGCATGTGCTATTTGATAACACATCTTTTTAAAAAATTTTTTAAATGTTTATTTATTTTCAATATATAGAAACAGAGAGAGAGAGAGAGAGAGAGAGCTGGGGAGGGGCAGAGAGAAGAGGGAGACAGAATCTGAAGCAGGCTCCAGGCTCCAAGCTATCAACACAGAGCTGAACACAAGGCTCGAACCCACAACTGGTGAAATCATGACCTAAGCCAAAGTTGGACGCTTAACCGACTGAGCCACCCAGGCGCCCCTGATCCAATATATTTTAACTGACTTTATTCTTCTCTGTTATATATAATTAAAATTTATATTCGTTTTAGTAAAATTATTTATTACATTAGCATAAAATGCATTCTATATATATATGCATATACATATAATGTATAAATAAACAATACAAGGTTTTAAATAAAAGTCTATACTTCAATAAGGGAGCACATAAATGTGTATTTTTTAGCAATATAATAAAGATGCCCTGGCAACCATATTTTATAGGTTAAAATGCATATAGTAATTGCTTACTATAGCAAGGAAAACAAGCTTTCATTTTTTATCTAGTGACTTCCAAAAAGTATTTCCCATTTTCAAGAATAATGTTCTTATGATAAAAGTCTTCATGTGTTCAGGAATGTGTTTACATCTTGGTAAGGAAGGAAACATCATGAATAAAACACAAAGATAAGTACAAGGAAATGATTTGTGTAGTATGTCAGTATAAGAATAAAGGCTGGACAAATGAAAAACCTATCTTAAAACCACATATACTCAAAAATACACAAAATTCTGAACCAAGAAGAAACATGAAAAGCAGGTAAATGATAAAACTGCCATTTTCTACTTCACAAAGAGAAATGGCTGCCTTTTATTCGTCTTGGCCAATTATTCCCATTATAGTTTCCAGATTAGTCTGCTCTTTTTCATCTTAAGCCATTGAAAAGAATCTATAACCTACTAGTTGTCTTTATGAGAGTTGAAGTTTGTTTACATTAAAGAAAGTTTTCTGAGAGTGTTTTTGTTGTCGTTAAAGCTTGTCTACGCTGCTTCACTTTTTTAAAGGAAAACTATCATATATTTTATGGCATTTCGAACAACTTTATTTACCATTATATTATATGGCAGCAGCATTATCTGGCAAGTCAATGTACATTTATCAAGCCTCTACTCAATACATTATTCCAAGCATGCTTTTGAAATGTGTACTGACATTGACACTGACATTTTCTATTATCAGCAAGCGGGTTATTTTAATTCAAAATGACATAATCAATTGGAGGAGAAACTCTTTCCCAGAGAAAATAAGTTACTCTTTTTCTAGTAGAGTGTGTTTTTGCATATCTTAGAAGTTTAAGTGTATTCTGATAGTTTATATTCAGGTTTGATTAGCCTTAATTTTTAAGATTCTACTGAAGGTTAAGTTTTCTAGAACAGCTCTGTGGTAAAACTTAACATGCAAGACATTTATTAGCGAGTGACCTTGGTTGAAATCAACCCTGGGGGAAGGGAGAGAAAGGAAGCAGGAGTGGGCAAAAGAATAAGTTCAGCTGTGATGGAGGCCTAGGATCAGCTTTGCTTGAACCCAGTGAGAGCTGCTGGATGCTAAGTGACCCACCAGGTTTGTCCCAAGTGGCCAAGATATCATACCTCACTGTCATCAGACAGCGACTATAGACATCCTTGAAAGGGCATGTCTTCTCAGAATGGATCAGTCACTGAGGCTATCATTCCCAGCAATTGGTCATTGATCCTTCCATGAAGCAGGATTTGGGCAGCACATTGCTGTGTCTGCTACGGATTCCACATATTTTTAGCTGGCAATGTACTTAAATCATGTAGAATCCGTGGTCTAGAAAGTTATGCATTTTTCATGGTATAAATTTGGGGGTTATATTTTAGAGAATTAAGTATTAGGGACTTAACTGAAGAAACAGAGATAAATATGTATTATAATTAATACAGCCAGGCACTCTCAGTATTTGCATTCCAAATTATATGTGAAAATGTATTATATTTGAAAATGTCTTTTGTTCTCATTGTAGCCTAACTTAACAAACTATGGGAGGAGTCGGTGTATTGCTTGTAATTGATCTGGGTAATAAAGAACTTTACCAACATCCTAGCACGAGCTTCCATCTTCCCCAATCGTAAGGATGAAAGCATAACTTCATGTACTACTTGTAGCTTCTTAGTCCAGGATAGTGTTGGGCATGCATTTGTAATGTAATTTCATTCCCCTTCACCAAATACAACATAAGACAGTTCCTAACATTTAGTGTCATAGAATTTAAGTACAAAGGCCATTTAGTTCTGGCTACTTCAGTCTTGTCTTTTCACTTCTATAGGTACCCAGTACACTGCTACCTCTGGCCACAGACATCTCCTGGTGGTGATTATGAAAGTGTTTCTCTTTCCTTCACCCAGAATTCCTTCCATAGAGCGAGTTTATTTTTCTTTCCAGTGCACTTTCCCACCCAAAATGATTACTGTTACATTACTTCTACTTTACCTCCCTTTTTGTCCTTCTCCATTTCTATTAATGCATAGACCCATACGTGTGACACAGGTAATAATAACATAAACCTAAAAACAAGCGATATGATATACGACATAGCTTACCATCTTAGTTCTCGAAAACGTATTTATTTTCAAAGGAGGGGGGCAATATAAAATAAAACTTTAACTTTGGAGATCTCAATTGTCTTTGTTGCCATTACAAATTATGAGTTGGCTTATTTGAAAGGTTTCACTATCTCTAAAACTTTTGATGGGACTATTAAATTTGAAAGGCTAGAATTGAAAGACAAATTAAGCTTAAAAAGCTTTCTGAAAGAGAAGATTCTGGCAAGATACCAAGAGGCTTCTTTCATAATTCCGGAGTGTTCCACCTATGAGACTTAGTAATGAGAGTGAACTTCTCCCCATGTTGTGCTGCACACTTCAGTTAAGTTAGTAATGAGATCAGATCCCGATTTCAAAACCTTCTGATAAGTTTAAATGTTATGTATATGTTTAACTTCAGTTAAATAAAAGTTTATGAATATTTATTAGAAATCAATAAATAGACTAGGGGACTAATTGAAAGCATAATTTCTTAGATACCAGAGGGTGTTGCTTTTAAAACATGACTACACATTTGCTGACAATCATCTTAATGCAGGCAGGGCCCCTTCTCCTTATATCTTACAGTGGGTTTGTAATTGCTTTGACAAAAAGAATATGGCAGAAGTGACTCTGAGATTTCAAGGCTAAGTTCACGTGTCCTTCGCTTTGTTCTGTGGAACACTTGCTCTTGGGCTCCAGGCACAAGACGTAAGACGTGTGATTGTCATACTTTGAGGAAGCCTGAGCCATGCGGAAAAGACTCAGGTGGGAGCCCGGGTCAGCAGATTCATCTGAACCCAAGCTTTGAGGCACTCGATCCATGTGCCAAAGAAACATGCACATAACATAGCCTCCGTATGATTCCAGTTCCTGGTGCTTCGAGTCACCCCTCCGGAGCTGAGATTTTCAAGCAGAGGCCCCAGACCTGGAGATAAATCATCCCTACCATACATATTCAGACTCCTGACCCACAGTTCTCTGAGCACGGTAGAAAGGTTGTGGTTTAACACAGGCGATTGTTACCTGGCATGTTCAGGTACTGTAACTGTATACACAATCTTATCCCAATAATAAAAGAAAGAAGAAAATACTTCACAAATTTCCAGCATAACTCTCTAACTATAAGATGTTCACAGAGTCAGACCCTCAGCAAGTGTCAGAAATTTTTGTATGCAGATCAATGTTCCAACTTATAAACTACTTTTACTTTTAAAATTTATGTACTGGGGCACCTGGGCGGCTCAGTTGGTGGGTGTCCAACTTCGGCTCAGGTCATGATCTCGCAGGTTTGTGAGTTTGTAACGATCTCATGGTTCATGAGTTTGATCCCCACGTTGGGCTCTGTGCTGACAGCTTAGGGCCTGGAGCCTGCTTCGGATTCTGTGCCTCCCTCTTTCTCTGCCCATCCCTTGCTCATGCTTTCTCTCTCTCTCTTTCTTTCTCTCTCAAATATAAAGAAACATTAAAAATTAAATTAAATTTATGTGCCAAGTTTAACTTGAAACAAAAAAACCTTTCTATTTGTTTAAATTATTTTTGTCTATTAAACATGAACAAAATGATTTTCATATATGTACAATGAAAATTTGATAGAAAAATATAAACCTTTTGTTGGCAGTGATTTAACCAAGATTGCTTGATAACTTTATTCAGAGGTACTGAGATGTATGTTGCCCAGAAGGATAAGATAGCCACTTGACAAACTGATTTTGGGTATGTTGCATAGTCATTTCAATAAGCTTTATATTTGAACCAAAATGGACACTTAGTAAAACCATTTTCAGGGTGAAATGTTCAATAGCTTTTCCTATTCTTCTAAATAAAAACATTTCAACTTTTTTTTTTTTAAAGTCTTTCCTGATTTAGCATTTTTTTCTTTTAGACTTTTCCTCAGACTTATAGTATCCTGGCTAATCAGCAAAATTCCTGTAAGTACTTATCTAAGAAGAGAGAGAGAACAAAAGACTATAAAATTACTACATACATTCAAGCTTTTAGTGATTTGGAAATTTTATTAAAAGTTTACTGAGAGTTCCAAGTATTTATAAGCCTGAAGTAACAGCAAGCTGCTGATATGTTCTCTGTTCAACTCTCAAATTGCATTAGCTTTGGCCTCTATTAGCAGTGTGTATCATGAAGTGCCATGGGTTATGTGTAATATTATGGACAGACCCATGTGTTACCAGAGCTGGAATTGAACTTGATGGTCTAGTTCAAACCACCAATTTAATTCCAGAATTGAACTGCTTCAATGACTATGTTACTGCCTCAACTATCTTAAAGAGAAGTTGCTTACATCATTTTTACCAGATCAGGTTTCAGCAAAGTCTCAACCAAGCTCATCAGTCAAGTAAAATCTTGATTCCTACTAGAGGGAGTCTGGCAGATTCTAGAATAACTACAGCACAGCCAGAATATTGATAATTCATTTTCCCATAGTTTTTGAAATAAGTATCAGAAGAACTTGCAAGATATTAAATATAAAGAAACCTCCATATCTATGCTGAAAGGACTCATGTAATAGTGTTATACAGAGATTTATTCTCTTTTATGGTTATTTGTATTTCTTTGTGAGTAGTTGACAATCTCTACTCTATTCTGACATCATAGAAATTCCTTCGTCTAAATCTTATCACTAAGAAATGGATATGGACCACAAAGCCAATCTTTACTAGTCCATTTTATTTCCCTTCTTAAATCTCTAGGTTAGTAAAATTTTTAAGGAGAGGTTTGGCATGAAAATGCAAGAAGCCCTGAAGGTAAAATGTTATATAGTACCACGAAGAGAAAATAAAAAAATGGTTCTGATGGGACATCTCAGAAATCTGAGACATAAAGCAAACATACATTCCCCTTTTCAGATTTTATTGATATTCTGGACCTAAGTGCCCCATAATGCTGTACAGGAGTCCTTCATGGATTACAGAGTATTAGGGGCCAGTCCTTCAGAGACAGAGTCATGAGTGGAGTTCATTAAAGCATCTGAGGATATCATATTTTATCAGCCACAACAACTTGAAGTGCTTAGCCAAAAAAAAAAAAAAAAAAAAGACATGGTATTATTCCCTGGAACTTGTCATTAATAAGGTAAATGAGTAAACAAATATCATTATATCAAACATGAGAAACAGAGATGATACAAAATGCAACTATGTTGGATGCCAGAAAATCAGTAGGTCCAAATGTGCATTCTACTATTGGACAGTTATGCTTCCCTATTAACAACTCATAGTTTGGGGCGTCTGGGTGGCTCAGTTGGTTAAGCAGCCAACTTCGGCTCAGATCATGATCTCGCTGTCTGTGCGTTCCAGTACCGCATGGGGCTCCGTGCTGATAGCTCACGGCCTGGAGCCTGCTTCGAATTCTGTGTCTCCCTCTCTCTGCCCTTCCCCTGCTTGTACTCTCTCTCTCTCTCTCTCTCTCTCTCTCTCTCTCAAAAATAAGTATTAAAAAAAAGCACGTAGTTTTTAAGAAGGTACATAGAATTTGCCTCTTTGTCATTTTAATAAATATCAATCAAATGACAATCTCCACTCTTCATGTCCTGAGTGTAAACGCACAAGATGTCTTCATTCCATACCCAGTGGAGTTATGTGTTTGAATGAGAGCTCAAACTTTGGCAATAATAACAAGTAAAAGTTAGAAAGCATCTAATACTTCCGTACTAGCAAATCTAAAGACAAGTCAATGTTTTTAAAAGGCTATTCTAAAATCTTTTTTTCAAATAAAGAACATAGTTGCCTAAATAACCCTTGTAACTGTAGCTTGTCAATAAATAGTCTTTACCTGCATGTAAAGAAAAGTAGTATTATTTCAATACAACTTTTTTGGCAATACCATTGTCTATATACATATTTATCATATGCTATGAAATATATAGTGAGTACAGATTATTAATGAATTTTATAATTGTGATCTCAAGTCATATATATGATAGAAACAACCTATAGATGATGTTTAAAGGGAACACACAGACTCTTTACACTGTGGAAATTCAGTAGTAAAGACAAACGGCATTCTTCCTTATGGGGAGTTTATAATTTAGTAAGGGAAGGAACACCCTAAGTAAGTAAAACTTTAAATATTGAAAACTTTAAATAGGTAAACAGAAAATCAGTTCTTTCAAATATAATATGCTTTATTAAAAAAAAAACCACAATACTCTGATCTTCTATAATACAGTAACAGGATGGAAAGGAGTTAAAGACGTGTGGTGAGTCTTCTCTGAAAGGTATTATTTGAGCCTTAACCTAAATAGTGAATAGGGTCACTGTTTCAAAGATCCTGCATAAAAACACTCCAGGGGGAGGTGTGAGCAAGTGCAAAGATACTGAGGTAGCTGAAATGGGTAAGTGGGAGCTAGAAATGAAGAAAAACAGAACTGACTGTGGTTAAAAGATTAGTGAGTCTTTTTTTTTTTTTTTTTTTTTTTAGTGCTCTTTGAGAAGTAATTTCTAGCAAAGAGGCTTAAAGATTCTTGATCTCTCATAGCTTAGTGATTAAAGGGGCATACTGCCTTTGTCACAGATTTGTGGTCTGTGACATCTGGGTTATACAGGATATGTGGGTGAACACATTTATTTAGTTTGGGACAGTGTAATAGCAGTCCAGCACTGAGATATGTGGGGTAATTTCCTTTAAAAGGTGCTGTCTTTGAAACAGTTTTATGAACTACAGATTTAAACACACAAGTGAATCAGGGTGTGTTATTCACGATCCATTCACTCGTTTATTCAATAAGTCATTTCACAAACAGCTATGGTACACCACCTATTTGCCAGACCCCCTTCTGCCCTCCAGTAGAACTTGCAAAGAGCCCACTGCCAGGAGAATTTAGGACACATCATATTTAGAAGGAAATCCTGTATCGGTCAAGTGAAGACCAGAATTGTATCACGGAGACTTATTCATGAAATAATCACAATGGGTAACTGATAAACGGCAGGATTGAAATCCCAATCTTTGCCTAGATAATCTCTCTTTATTTTTCTCTTTCATTCATTCTTTCGTATTGGATTCTTGATGTTTGTTTGCTGCTTTTTCTATTTTCGTTTTGTTTTTATTTGATTGTTCTCAGGTTCTTTCACCACTTTTCCTGTAACTCTCTTCCTTTATATAAGTTGTCCTCTCATCAAAATCTCTCCCTGTGAACCATAAGGGGTGATAATGTTTCTTATAAGGACTCTGATTGATAGACTGATCAAAACCCTGAGATGTCAAGATGTCAAAAGGAACACCCACATGGGGCAGAGTCACAGACAAAAACAGTGGGGCAGGAGCTAAGATCTTCCATGAATAAAGTTGTGGGACCAGGATGTAGGCTGATGATGGGGATTTTGTCAGATGTCAAAGGATCTAAGATTTTTGGAAAGAGAAACGAGGAGAAACAACTTGAAAGTGACAATGGGGAACGAGGAGAGCATCTATTCCATTTCCTGACCCTGTGTTACTTAAGAAGCATGCAGACAAGGAAGTTTGCTCAAGAAACAGCCAGATTTATGTTAGGGCTGGAAGTGACTAGAAAAGCAATTGGAGAAAATGAGACACCAGAAACATATATCCTACTTTATATATAAGGTTCCTAGGATTCAGGAAGAGGCAGGAAGGAATATTTGGCTGTTATTGAAATAGACAAAGATATTCAAAGGTTGTGAAATTCGAAAACTGAGGAAAGGCACGTTTGTGGAAAGGATTACATAAAGGCTGGGGCAGGCATTTTGGAGATACTAACAGTAACACCATTGCAGATTTCTATGAATAATTCAAAGGAAGAGATAAGACAAGGGGAAACTTTTAGCACTTGGCATAACTTAAGCATTTAAGTAGCAGTTGCCTTTCAAGTATAGGACTGAAAAAAAAAAAAAAAAAGACCTGAGTTTAGAAATTCTGGAAGAAATCAGAATATCTGTATTCTGTGGTCAACATGGATATATATGATATTTTCTTAAACACCACAGAGGACACTTTCAGTCTCTAAAAGCTCATTCTCTTCTTCCATCTTAGTGAAGATCTGGATTCAAGACTGTTCAGCTGGTCTACATTTACCAGCTCCCAGGGCAATCAGGTGTGGCCAAGTGATGGAGTTCAAAACAATGGGTGTGAGAACAATTCTAAAATTTTTAGTTATCTTAACGCATTTCTGAAGTTTCTTTACAAAGTGTAAACCACTATGAACCAGTATTTTCTTTTTTCTACATTTTATACAAATATGGCATACTGTATCCCTTTGCATCTTGTGTGTGTGTATGTGTGTGTGCGTGCGTGATTTAACATATGCCTTACACGTATTCTACAGAACAAAGAAAACATAATCATTATTTGGCTTTTTTGTAGTGCATGGTATTATATTTCATGGATTTACTATATTATACCCTCACACCCAGCTTTAATGGAGATCCAGATTTATTCATTAATGCAGCACACATTTATTAAGTGCCTACTACGTACTAGGATTATTTCAGACCTTTATCCGTGTACAAAACTGGTAAAGATTAAAACCTTCACGGACTTTACATTCTAGATGCAAGAGGCAGATAATATGGAAACAGTGTTCCAATCAAAAGGAAAGAACTTATTCCAGCACATGCCTGACATGTTGGCAGAACAGCAAGAAAGTCCATGTGCCTGGAGCACAGTAGGTCAAAGGACAACAGTAGATGATGAAATAAAGATCAAAGAGCAGCCACTGACAGTACTTGGGTATATTCTTTGAGTGAAATGCAGATCCATTTTACGTTTTGAGCAGTGAGTTGATTTGACTCACATTTTTTATCACTGGCAATATTGCAATAAATAAACTTGTGCATATTCCATTTACGTATGCACAAATGTCTTCATGGGATCATTTCCAGATTAGGATTATAGGAAAAAAGATATACACTTTTACAAATATGAAAGATATTGCCCAAAATGTCACCCAATGGAGGTTGAATCATTGCCTACTGCCCCCAGCAATAAATGAGTATCTGTTTCTATTTTATATTTATCTCTGTTCCCTTTTGCTGGTATTCATGTATGTGTGTTATCATTACTTTTTTTTTAAACATGAAACAGCTTACTTTTTCCTTTTTCTATTTTCTGTGTTTGTTGGTATTTGAAAAAACTCATGAGAATATAGGGAAGTTTCCTGGATAAAAGGTACAGTTTGATATTCTAGAAGAATGTGAGTTAATAAATAGTGTTACGTCCCGAAGAGTTTGGATAAGACAAGGCTTAAAACATAGGAACAGATATAGGTTTGCCTTTGGTGAAAGAACTTCATGTTAATGAAAGAAACAGGTATGTGTAGATGCAGATAAGTTTGCTGGCTTGTGGAGAGCCGGAATTGGACGTTACTTCTCAGAGAGGTTTATTTCCTTTGTGAAATAGGGGGCTTGATCATCTATTGGGAATAAAGGGAATCATGGAAGAAAAGAAAAGAAGTACGGAAGATAAAATATTTCTTGTCAGAATGAGAAAGAACATTGCCTGGTGAAACATAATTCAGTTGAAATCACTGTTAGAACACTGATCAAACAGGCAACCATGAATGTGTAGTGTCACCAGTTGGCTCAGGTGTGTGATTTTCTCCACAGTCTCAAAAGTCTATGTACAGACAAAGCGAACACAGGCAGCAAGATTTCCCCAAGGCTGGATGCTTGTAGGGCAAGTGGATGAAAAGACATTAGGTCAAGGTTGTTTAGAGATTCTTCAGGAAGAACTTAAAGTATTCAGCTATGAAACTGAAGCTAGAAAGTAAGAAAATGCATTATAAAAGCTTTAGAGAAAATTCTAGTTTCCTCCTTCCACGTACCCCTACATATCATGGCTTGTATCATGCTATATATCATCACAGCACAGCCTCTGCTCTATTAGATAAAACATTTTGACTGACATCCTTAATTAACAAAACTCATGGAAGGCAACCAGAAGGAGTTCATTTCCCCATCGCACACATACTTTTTAAATCTTTTCATGAAGAGTAGTCTGCCTTATGCCACATGATGACACCAGGCAGTGCCTCAACATTGTGGATCACTATGAGATTTTTCTTATTTTAAGCTTTTTTAACTCTCATTTTAAGTTGCAAATGCTTAACAGTATGAAGATTCCCCCCCTCCTCCACCAAGATGTGGTTTAATATGTGTGAAGTGATTGTTGATTTTTTTTTTTCATGCTTATTTCCCTTTTACTACAAAATGCCATTTTCACATTCTTGCTAAGAGCCTGGGGAGGGAGCGGTGGTAAGGGTACAAGAAAGTTCATTACTGATTGCTATTTTTAAATTGCATTTGTGACCTCAGGGTCTGACCAAAACTTAAATCCCACTTTCTCCCCTGGGGCATTTATTCCTATGGTCTTCAGAGAATTTAACAATGCTGTTGGTCGTTCATGGCTATTATTCCAGAACAGGATGTATGTGGTTTTTGATGCTTATTTGTTTGTGATTGCCCTTCATACTCGGAATCAGATGATCAACAGTCAGCCTCCAGCTTCTCTTCTGTTAAGACCTGAAAGACTTAAATGATTCCCATGTAGCTCTTATATTCAGTGGAAGTTCAGTTACTTCCCAAAAAAGCCTTGTCCCCACCCCCCCTTTCTCTCTATCTCTGTCTATATCTTTCCTGCTGCCTCAGGCCAATGGAAACAGCCTCTTGTCTTCAGACTCCTCAGCTACATGTCAGATATGAGTATGCTCTCCAAAATCCAAAGGATATATATTAAGCTCTTTTATTTATCCCATGGAAGCTAGACCTCTTATCTTGAAGAGAAAAAGAACATCTTACTTATTCCCCTTGTTTTTGTTAGAAGTTTGAAAGGGCAGGCAAGTGTTAGAGAACAAATTTCTTCAGACAATCCTCTTTACAAATTGTGCTTCTTCCTCGTTTCTAGTATTTTATATAGGTGTGGCTGGGCCATTCCTAGGCTGTGTGGGTCCTTGAGTCAATAGTTTCTGTGGGGATTTTGTCTATAAAACCATTTGATTATAAATATATATGTATATATATGGATATATATATATCTCTCACATGTGTCCATGTGATATATAATCATTCATGAATGAAGATTTAGAATATCTCTTTCTGTATTTAAGAAATATAAGAAAGAGAACTTATATTTTTGTTAATTGTCCAATCACAGCATGTGAATACTAAATATAGTATTCAGGCCCCATTTTTTCTTCTTCAGATCTTCCAGTTCAGACATTATCTTTTCGCATCATTCTTTTGTCAAACGCACCATTCCTGGTTAATTTCATATCTTCCATCCAAAGAAAAAGGTAGCAATACCGTTATTTAACAAAATGCTCTGATCTTTGAAAAATGTTCATTTAAAATCACTATCTATCTTCTTACCTAAAAATTTCCCTAATACCATGTATTTAATCCTAGTTTTATCATTTATACATCACGATGTATTATCCATCCTGCTGCCCATGGACACTAGACCTGGACAACAGAGAGGAACTTTAAAGAGTTTGAGGATGGCGTTCCCAAGTGTTGAGACCCTGTATTGTTCCCTGGGGCTTCTATAAACAAAGTACCACAAAATGTGTCATTTAAAATATCAGAAACGTGGGGTGCCTGGGTGCCTCAGTCAGTTGAGTGTCGGGCTTCGGCTCAGGTCACGATCTCACAGTTGACCCATGCAAGCCCCGCACCCAGCTCTGTGCTGACAGCTCAGAGCCTGGAGCCTGCTTCGGATTCTGTCTCCCACTCTCTGCCCCTCCCCCACTCATGCTGTGTCTCTCTCTGTCTCGAAAAATAAAATAAACATTAA
Organism: Lynx rufus; assembly: GCF_022079265.1. Taxonomy (NCBI): domain Eukaryota; kingdom Metazoa; phylum Chordata; class Mammalia; order Carnivora; family Felidae; genus Lynx; species Lynx rufus. The sequence continues at coordinate 11,344,619 of NW_025814837.1, read as the reverse complement.
AAAAATTTTTAAATATCAGAAATGTATTCTACCAGTTCTACACCTAGAAGCCTGAAATCAATGTGTCAGCAGGGGCATGCTCCCTGTGAAGGCTCTAGCATGGACATTTTGCTTCTTCTAGCTTACAGTCATTGCTGGTAATCCTTGATGTTCCCTGTCTGGTAGATACCTTACACAAGTCTCTGCCTGTGTCTTCACATGGCCTTCTCTGTCTCTGTGCCCCAATCTGCTTCTTGTTATGAGAACACCAGATATATTGCATTTGGGAGCCACCCTATTTCAGTATGACCTCATCTTTAACTTGATTACATTAGCAAAGACCTTATTTATGAATAAGATTGCATCCTGAGGTTCTGGATAGATGAATTTAGGGGTGAGGACACTATTCAAACCAGTGCAGTCTCTAAGGCACAGAGACCTAGATAAAGACCCAATCTGCCAGGATCTAAGGACAGCAAAGGGACATGAGAAAATGAGTTGCAAAAGGAATTTTAAGTATTTCCTTTATAAGATCAGCCCAATGGGGGCACCTGGGTGGCTCAGTCAGTTAAGCATCTAGCTCTTGATTTCAGCTCAGGTCATGATCTCAGGGTTCCTGGGATTGAGCCCCACATCAGGCTTTGCACTGACAGTGCTGTCAATGCAGGGCCTGCTTGGGTTCTCTCTCTGCCCCTCCTTCCTCTGCTGTCTCTCAAAAATAAATAAAACATTAAAAAAATAATAATAAAATAAAATAAAATCAGCCTGATGTGATCTGACGCATATTCATTTTGAAGTTGCAATCCATTTTACCTCGTTGCTACACTCAAAACATCCAATTAAATATTGTGTTATAAGCATGTATGTCCAGCCAAAATGAACTTGCAATCATGTGAAGAAAAAAGGGTCTATATAAAATAACTAGGAAGTAAATATTTAAGCTACAATAAATAACACAGTCAAGTAACATCAAAAATGTTGTAACAACAGCATATGAAAATATACAGCTCAGGGTAGTGAATGATGGTTGCACAATGGCAAATACGAAAAACCTCTGAATTATGTATTTTAAAAGGGTGAATTTTATGATGCATGAATCTCATCTCAATGAAACTGTTCCCCAAAATGGTACAAGAATCATTCTGAGATGAGGTTAATTGAAGCCCACTTTTTGGAGTAAATCCACTTTAAGATGTCTTCAAGAAACTGAAAAGTATAAATTGAAATTTGTAAATTAGTTTTTAAATATCTATAACCTAAGGGGTGCATGTGTGTGTGTGCATGTGCATATGTTGTGTGTGTGTGTGTGTGTGAAATTCCTTTTTAGAAATAAGGCTCACATTTGATTTCATTAAAATACTAACATAAACTGTTGTCAATTAATTAAAATGACAACCTCAAGTTATAGATATCTTAGACTGAAGGGAGACCATAAATCTGCAAATTATCCAGTCTAATTCTTCACAAGACACTGGACTGAAACCATATTTTGCTTCCATTGAAAAAGCATATTGCTGGGGCACGTGGGTGGCTCAATCCCTCAAGCCTCTAACTTGACTTTGGCTCAGGTCATGACCTCACAGTTCTTGAGTTTAAGCCCTGCGTTGGGCTCTGCACTGTCAGTCCCTGGGATTCTCTCTCTGTCTCTGTCTCTCTCCCTCTATCTCTGCCTCTCCCCTCGTCTCCTGCTGTGCACGTGTGCAGATGCCTAGACATGGGCTCTCTTGCTCTCTCTCTCTCAAAATAAATGAATAAACTTTAAAAAAACAACAACATATTGCTATCTAGTTGAGGAGAGATTCAGGCAGTGAAGGAAGGGCATTGTTATTAGGTTGTAATCTTATTTAACATCTCTATTAATCATTGAGTGGGGAAAGAGATGCAAGCTAAGGAAACAAATCACAATAGATTGTCAAGTGTTTTAACACCAATTAGTACAGACATGATAAAAAGGGACCTTCAGTGATTAAAGGGCAGCCACAAATTGAGATCCAACTCGGAAAGTATAATATGGTTGGCAAGTAGCCCTTGGGAATAAAAACAAAAATGTGTAATTGTTTTTAAGGTCATCATTCCAAAGATACATGAAGGATATTCAGTGAAAATGAAAAAACAAAATCCTTACTTTTGCAATAAAGATTTTAATGTCAGTTTTTGTATTTTAATTTGTAATTTAATTTAATTTTGTATTTTAATTTGGTTTCACTCTAAGTTTTTAAGTAGGACATCTTTGCTTTTAGATAGCTTTTGAAATTCATGGACAAAAATTTGCCTCTGCATTCATATTTTTTTTCTTGCCATAGACTCAAAATTTGCCATAGAGAATGATAGGGAAAAAGAATGAAAAGGCAAAGAGAAAGAAAGAAAAGAAAAGAAAAGAAAAGAAAAGAAAAGAAAAGAGAAAGAAAAAAGAAAAGAAAAGCAAAGAAAAAAAAAGAAAAATTTAAGAGGATTAAAAGCAAGTTACCTTCATTGACCCTTGTACAGAAATTAAAATAAAAATTTATAAATATTCAATAAAATATTTGGAGTCAGTTTGTCCTACAATGGGTTAAGAGAAGTGTTTGTTTGTTTGTTTTTACTAGAGATACCTCAGGAAATGAGCTTTCATTAGTTTACTAAACAATTTTTAATGGTTTGCAAACTACTCAGGATAGATCTAGATTTGAAATTTTAACACAACATCCTCAGTTAACAAAAAACCGATGCTAAGTATTTGACATAGAGAGCATAATAAATGTAAGCCAAAACAGGAATATTTGAGCAAACAGTACCTTGCAGATGTAAAAAATGTCAACAGGACTGCAGTGGAGTCACTTATGCTAAGCCCTATGGTCTCCAAACTAAGAGACTTAATTTAATTTACAGTTTCAGAAATGGAACCTTAAACCACTGAGTTAGGAGATACCTAATCAAACCTAGTGAGGTAATATGTCTGATACACCCCGAATGCCCTAAAAGAAAGTGATCTTACCAGGACTAATCCACTTTTTGTTAAGTATAACCTCCTAGTCTGGTTCTCTTCTGCCTATAAAAGTCTTTTATTTTGTACAGTTCAAAGACTTTTCTAACTGCTAAGATGGGATGTTGCCAGATTCATAAATCCTTATATATAAAGTCAATAAGATCTTTAAAATTTACTCAGTTTAATTTTTTTTTAACACAGATAACTCCGACAGTATGTGAAGAAAGAATGAATACCTTTTCAGGCAATCATTTCAATGTGATTTTAATTATTTGCTTTAGGAAGGGCTTCAAATATTAAGCTTTATACTTTTATCATATATTTTGTCATAAACATATAAAGAAAAAGAATTAGTTTCAAGACAGAACTTAACATTTGCGTGCTAAAAACCTATCTCTATAGTTAACAATTTCATGCTTTACATGTCTGAGATGATAAGCCTCAAGAATAAGTTTTAAATATACAATAGTAAAACTTATCACATATATGATATGGGCCATTTTTCCACATCTGAATATCTTATATTTGGTAGTTATGGAAACTAGCATCCTTATAAAAATTATAAAGTAATTATTTCATCTTCAGAGTATAGACATCTTTTAGAAAATTTAAAATAATGTTTTATAGGAAAAAATTGCAAACAATAAAGAATAAAATATTTTTATTCTAATCAATCTCAATAACATTCATATTTAACGTTACTTAAAACATTGATTACTTTTATTTTTATTTTAAAATTTTTTTAATATTTATTCATTTTTGGGAGACAGAGCGACAGAGTGCAAGCAGGGGAGGGGCAGAGAAAGAGACACACACACGAAATCCGAAGCAGGCTCCAGGCTCCGAGCTGTCAGCACAGAGCCCGATGCAGGGATCAAACCCACGAAACGCAGATCACGACCTGGGTTGAAGTCTGACACTCAACCGACTGAGCCACCGAGGCACCCCTTGTTTACTTTTAAAAGTGAGAATAATTTCACTGGAGTCAAAATTACTCCAGTAAAATGTTCAAATAATTGAAAGAGAAGATATTTTGAACTGTCTTACAGGAATCAGTTAAATTACTGACCTTGATAATTTAGAAAAACACAAAAGTACAGTGAGTGTATGTTGTAAAATTGAGTAACAGCTGCATCCAAAATCAGTCCACAGTGGCCCTGATTTACATCAGCTTCTGTATCCCCTGCATGTCTGTACTGTGTATGGTCCTCACTTTGAAGCTAATGACAGCATGAGAGCAAAGAAGAGATAAAATGAGAATAAGAAGCAGTGAATTTTTCAAAGACAACAGCAGATGGGTAATCTGTATTTATAGTCATTCACCCCAAAATACGCCTGGCTATACAATGAATTTTATCAACTGAAATTATTTTTGAATAATAATTTAGCTTTGGATAACATCTATTCTGCACTTTGGGAAGTTGAAAACTTAACTTGTACTTTTGCTCTAAGAATGGATCCCTTAGACAATATCAATTATATCTTAAGAAAAAAAGAAGAAGAAGAAGAATGGCCAGGAAACGAAGCAAAACAAAAAGAATGGACCATAGGCAGACAGAATTATGCTTTGGCCCTAAATTCTCATTTTGTCCCACTCATTCTATTTCCCCATGCATGCATTCAGTTTTGTCCAGAATGACATCAAAATGTGTCCTTTCTTCATATTTTTCCCTTAAATTGTACGTTTATTTTAACTCATTCTAGAATATGACATCCCTTCAGTTTCACGTGAGGTAAGATAAATATTAATCTCATCTCACCCCCTTAGCACAATTTCACATAAATCCAAGTGCCTCTTGGCTTTATATATAAAATGAGGGGCTTGTGGTTCCTTTTAGGCTCCTAAAAATGCAGAGTGGTGGTCTCACAATGGAAGTGGAGTCTAGGCATATTCGAGCCCAAAACTATTGCCATCTTCCTGGTGCAAATTCATTGTTTTTTCATGGATCCCAAAAACTTTAGAAAGATTTGAGATTAGGACAAGCTTTCTGGAGTCACTGAAGACTGAACTTTTGTCAATTTGTGCCCATCCTAATTCAAACACCAGAACTCTCACATAACCCCAGGTAGAGAGGTCACAACTGCTAGCATTCTTCCTGGCTTCTGTAAACAGATCATCTTTGTGTACTACCCTATGAAGGGTTCTAAGCACCTTAATTCTTTATTTTTTTCTTCCAACTTTTTATTTAAATTCCAGTTAGTTCACATACAGCATAATATTAGTTTCAGGTGCAGGATCCCGTGATTCATCACCTACACACAACACCCAGTGCTCACCACAGTAAGCACCCTCCCCAGTTTCCCATCACCTATTCAACCCATTGTGCCCTGGCCACCTCCTCTCCACCCTAGCTTATTCTCCATAGTCAAGAGTCCATTCCGTGGTTTGCCTCTCTCTCTTTCTCTCTTTTTTCCCCGCTATGTTCATCTGTTTTTATCCCTAAATTCCACATATGGTATCTGTCTTTCTCTGACTGACTTATTTTGCTCAGCATAATACTTTCTAGCTCATCCATGTCATGGCAAATGGCAAGGTTTCATTCTTTAATGGCTGAGCAATATTCCATTGTATGTGTGTATGTGTGTGTGTGTGTGTGTGTGTGCGCGCGTGTGTGTCTGTATACAAACACACACACCTCTTTATCCATTCATCAGCCAATGGACATTTGGGCTCTTTCCATTAGTTGGCTATTAATGTTGCTATAAAAATCCAGGTGCATGTATCCCTTTGATCAGCTTTTTTTTTATATGGTGGGTAAATACCCAGTAGTGCAAGTGCTAGATCATAGGGTAAGCACCTTAATTCTATCTGAAGACTATGACAATGGATTTATTTTTTTCAGTGACTTTAAAAGATGAAGTAATTGAGGCAAACACTAGTTTGCAAGTCTAATGTGAAGATAATTATTTACATATTTACACATGATGTAAGTATAATCAGAATAAAGATTCCACATTCAAAAGTTGGTAATGATTTTATAAAAATAAGGATAATAAATTTTATTTATGGATTAACTGCTATATGCCAGGCACTGTATTCAGTTCTTAGATGCATTAAAACAATTAACACTAGAATCTTGTACACAACAAGGCCACTGTGGATCTGGGGATCTCTTTAGGACAGCTGCCCTTGATGTTTTCATTCAGTGATCCATTCAAACAAAAGGGGGATGGGAAAGAGGAATGTGTGTGTCTGTGAGTGGGGAGAGCCATGGACACTGGTGAGCATGAGGAGTCTAACTTCGCAGGTCTCAGTAGAGCTTGACTCTGCACCAAACTTGATTCTTTTTCTTTCACTTTTCTTTTACTTTGGATGCTTACTTTGTGGCATTGTGACTGAGTTCTAGCCATGAAATGGGAGTACTGGTGATAAATTTCATTCCCAGCCTGTTTCATACACAGTTTTCAGGCATAGTCCCCAGGTTCTTTATTCTCTTCCACCATTTTTATGTATATAAGCACAAGGACCCTAGAAATCATATGTTAAAGATGGACCAGACTCAACATGGAAAAATTCTGGATCCCTGAGTCAATTCTCAGAGGGAAGCAGCCACAGTGAGGAACACCCATTACACATATTAGTGAGGAATACATTTGTATTTTGTTTCAGCCACCATAACATTTATAGTTTATATAACATAGCTTCCTCATGTCATTAAATCTACATATATATATATATATATATATATATTTCAAATTTAACACCTCTGAAGTAAGGATGCATCAGACAATCAAAAGTGTCTTAAAATTATTTGATAGCATTCTTTCCTTCATTATAATGTATTGTTAGTTCTCATAGTCAATAATGTCTTAGATTTCATGACATATGGTAATTCACAGGTTTTCTTGATATTGAAATCCATGATCTTAATCATTACCTACATTATATATCTCCTTAAGTGATGGACTACATTGCATAAGATAGCTATCTGGTTCATGATACGATGCTTTGTTACTAGATTTTTACTTCAGAGTGTTTTTTCCTTCCTGTTCAGCAAATCCCCTGGAAAATATAAACATTATTGTAGACATCTTTTCTAATTGCATTCCAGGTGTGTAGGTGCAAATTAATTTTTTACATGTATTTTCTGCTATTTAGAAAATCCAAAGCCCATGATATAATCTGAAAATAGTCCACACATTTTCCAAAAAATAAGCTGCCATGTGCTCCCAAATAGAATAAGATTTGGCATGAATTAAAATGATTTCTACCATAAATTAGAGTTGAAGTCCCCATGGTGGTAAAGGCCACAAGGTTAGCATGATAAGAATATGGACTTTTTTTCCTGTGATATAATAGCTTTGTGAACTTGGAGATGGTGGGCCCCTGACGCTAGTTTACTGATCTATAAAATCACAATAATATTTATTTCATAAGATTATTGTGAAGATTACGCATAATATGTTAATAATAGTTGCCCAGTAAATGCTAAATCTTCCGCCCCATCCTTTTTGACATACCGGATTTTCAGTTGAACTTTTACATTTATCTGATTTATGACTTAAATAGATGAAAGTGAATGCAAAATTAGCTGCAATCTCACATTGCTTGCTTCAATGAAAAAAGTGAAAGCAAAACCAGACCTTTTCCTGTGTGCCTCATTAGCTCAGTAAAATCTAATTTTCTCTAATTTCTTTCACTTCCTATGGGAAAGACCAAGTGATTATTGGAATTCATAGTCACATTTCATGATCTTTTCATACCTCTGTAGATTTTTGCTTTGTGAGATAGAACCTGAATTTGAGTTCAATTTCAGACCACATAGGTGAGGAAGGTGAGGGTATATTTTGAGGAGAAATGACAAGAGACTTCATCACTCACTTGTGAAATTTTCTCAAAGTTGCTAAAATCTCACAAAGGAATTGGACACAAAGGAATTGGACACATTCTCATAGCTATGGACAAAGAAATAGGCCATTTCCAAAAGCAGAGGCCATAACAATTCCTCTGGGGTAGCTGTACTTCTATCTTTCTTACATGGGGAAAAATAAACTGCCGAATTGGATGGCCAGATATCTGTGAGAATGCCTCCTACTTACTGTGGGCTAGCAGGTATAACTAGAAAATCCATTTTTACAAATAGTTATGATGTTGTTTTCCCATAGTGCCAGCAGTTTACAACCATCTCAGATCCTGTAATACACTGATGCCAGGAAAATTCGAGAGTGGAAACTTTCTTTTTCAGAATTTATTAATGGAAAAGCTGTCACAGAAAAATTTTCCACTGCAGATCTGGAGAGAGATGTCACTGTGTACTGTGTCTGATTTAAGAGCAAAACAATGATTATAATGAGTTTCTCCTTAGAAGGAGTGCTAATTTAAGGAACTAATGTACATTTCAATAATATTGGAAGCAAGAAACATTAGTAAAAGATGGCAATGACTATGGTTTCATTAGACGAGGACTTGACAGTCTCATCATTTGGATATTAAGAGATGTAAGCAGCCAAAGACGGAAGAGGTTGTGCTATTTTTTAAGTAAGGCTTTTATCAAAGCGTAATACATATAATGTATAGCATGACATATAATAATTATATATATATATATATATATATATATATATTCACATATATATAGACAAGTGCAAAAATACCTGTACAGATCAACTATTTTCATGACTGAACAGACTCCTATAATCAACAGGCAGATCAAGAAATAGAACATTATCAGATATCCTCCATTATCCCTTTTACAGTCACTATCTCCCTTCAAAAAAACACTTTTCTGACTTTTGTTATCACTTAGTTTTGCTAGTTTTCAAGGTGATGAAAATGGAATTATATAGGGTATGATTTTTTGTGATAATCTTGCTACATTCAATATTATATTTTGAGATGAATACATTCAGTGGTTTATTCATGCTCATTGATTTCTAATATTCCATTAAATGAACATATAATGTCATTATCCTATTATTAATAGGCATTAGGGTTATTTCCATTTTGGGGTCCTTTCAAATAGTATTGCTATAAATATCCTTATGCATGCCTTTTGGTGAACATATATGCACAATTTTGGGAGTGTATACCTAGTAATAGATTACTGGGTCGGGATATAGGTGAATGTTTAATATTTAAACTTAAATTTTAAACAGATTTTCAAAGCGGCTATATCAATTTGTGCTTCCAACAGCAACTGGTTATAGATACCAAGAAAAATAAAACAAAAACAAAACTTACCCACCTTAATGGAAATGTGATAATATGTTTAATTAGGCTTTTACTTTGCATTTCCTGACACCCTTTCTTATGTTTATTGACTCTGAATATACTCTTTTGCAAAGTACCTGTCCAAATCTTTAACCTATTTTCCTATTTTGTTTTTGGCCATGTAGTAACTGATTTGTGGTTCTTCTATGTTCTAGGCATAAAATTAAGTTTGAGACTGTGGAATTTACTGATCATTTTAGGGAGATTGATATCTTTACAACACTGAATCTTTCAAATTATGATTGCAGTCCATGCTTTCACTTATTTAGGCCTTGTAAAATTTCTCTAATAAAAATGGGCAGATTCGTAGAAAGAGGCTTTGCCCATCTTTCATTAGATATATTGTTAAGTCTTTGTGACTTTTTAATACTATTGTAAATAGTAAATACTATTGTAAATGGTAATACTATTAATGTAGATTGATCCTCCAGTGGAATGTTGATTAATGGTAGTGAGTGCCTGTGTCTTTTTGGTCCAGCCTTTGAGAAATTTCACTAGAAATTATATATTAGTTAATTTTTGTAGATGCAATAATCAGGTTAAGGAAGTTTTTCATACTTCTTGAATGCTAAGTTTATTTTTAAAAATATAAATGGCATGAAATTTTAGTAAGTATTTTTATACATATTAAGATGATTATATTTCTTTTTCCTTCAATATGCTTGTCACTGTGGTTAATTATGTTGGGAGATTGTTGACACCTAACCCAGAATTTAATGTAAGAAATGCAAAGTAGTTATGGTATATAATCAAGTTTTATATATTATTGGATTCTATTTGCTTACACTGTACTCAGGATTTTGCATTTATGTTCATAAGAGAGCTTGGCCTCTAATTTTATACCTTTTAATGTCCTCATCAGATTTTGTTTTCAAAATTATGCTGGCCTCATACAACAAGGTAAGAAGTATTCTCCATTTCTCCATTCTCCAAAATAACATCATAAAATATTAGTGTTACTTGTACCTTAAAGGTTTGACTAAATCATCACTAAAACTGTATAGGGCTGGTAATGTTTTATAAGAATATTTAAAAATACAAATTCAATTTCTTTAATAGATACAGCACACTTATGGGTTTTTTTTTTAATCCTGTTTTTATTTTGGCAAATTAACTTTTTTTGCTCCTTATTTCTCTGTTCCTGACTGAGATCATGTTTTTTCTATCTGAGAATTTCCTTTAGTATTTTTTTTTTAATTTTTAAGTATAGTTCTGCTTTTTTGCTTTCCTTTTTTTTAAGAATTTTTTTCTGAGCGTGGAATTATAGTTTGGCAACTATTTTTATTTAGCACTCTAATGACTGCATTATATTTTCCTCTGGTTGTGATAATTTTTGTTTAAAAGATAGTTGATGGTGTTGTATGTTGATATTTTAAGGTTAATATATCTTTTTTCTCTTTCTCTTTCTGGTTTCAAAATATTATCTGTCTTTGGCTCTCAGAAGCTGGCCTAGGGTACGCCTAGTCACAATTTGCTTTTATTCCTTAATGGTTGGAATTGTAGATTTCTTGGATATCTGAGTTGAAATTTGTCATTGGTCTTGGAAAATCCCAGGTTGCTATTATATCTTGAAAAATTGCTACAGCTTAATTTTCTGTGTCCTTCTAGGAACGCTGTTACAGATACATTAGTTATTTCATTGATACACGTGTGTGCACCCACACACATACACACACATAATTCTTGGTATATTCAGTTTTCCTTTCTGTATTATAATCTCTATATTTTCTGTTGATCAGAGTTCTCGATACTCACTTATTGAATTTTCCAATACTAGTATTTTAATTTGATGATTTTATATAAATTCCAATTTTTTGAGAAATTCTCCATATTTTATCTCTCTTCCCTGTATATGTCTCCATTTTTCTCTTTAATATCCTTGCCTGATAATTCTAAAAGCTGTTTTATTACCAGTGGGTCTGTTTTCATTCTTTTCTATTGACTTTCAATCATTTAGTCTTTCTCTTGGCATGTTTTGTTAATGTTTTGAGCAATACCAGACATTAAACTAAAAGCATTTTTAAAGCATCTAGATCAGATTACCTTTTCTCTAGGAGGTTTACTCTCTGCTTTGCTAGACAAATAACAAGGAAGCTGGCCACCTTACTCCAGTTAAGCACTGACTCGGCTTGAATGTAAGTTGTTACTTTGGTAAGACTTCCAGTCCTGGTCTCCTCCACCTGCTACTAGGTCACAGTCTTTGAGACGTTCTACCTTAGATGCTTGGTCTTTAAAGTGTCCTCTTTCTCCATTGATCTCTGAACTATTACCTCTTAACTCTTCATAGCTAATCAACTGCTGAAAACTCCATCCACATTGCTCAACCAGGTTTCGTCAGCTAATAAGCCCATCAAAGTTATCCTTCATTTCTGTTACAATGTTTTTTGTTTGTTTGCTTTTATCTCTAGCATTTCTTTTTGATTCTTTCTTATGATTTCCATCTCTCTGTTTACATTGCCCATCTGTTCCTGCATGCTGTCTTCTGTAGCCATTAGAGCCCTTAGCATATGAATCATAATTGTTTTTAAATTCTTGGTCTGATAATTGCAGCATCCCTGTCTGGTCTGGTTCTGATGCTCCTCTGTCTCTTCAAATTGTGGTTTGTTTGCTTGTTTGTTTGTTGCCTTTTGGTATACCTTGTAAATTTTTTCTTGAAAGCTCGATATGATGTACTTCAGAAAAGGAAATGCTATAAATGGACCTTTAATAATATGGTGGTGAGGTGTGGGGGAGGGGCAGGTTCTACAGTCCTATCTTTAGGGCTCAGTCTTTTAGCCAATCTGTGACTCTGGACTATGAACTTCACAAGTGTTTCTCAGGTTTTTTACTCCCTGATTAGGTAGGAAAGCATGGCTAGAGTGGGTGGGGGCTTAGTAGTTCTCTTCCCCAGATCAGTGAGACTCTGATAATTCCCCAGCAGGTTAGGCTACCCTTAACTAGTTTCCTTGTGGGCAGGCCTTGTTAAGAAGAGTGCTCTGGCATATTTGAAAACGGTTCCTTTTTTACTGTCCCCCTGCCTGAAGCCCAAGAGGATTTTCTCTGATACTCAGGCTCTTGGAGGAAATTCTTGTGGGAACCCTCCTATGACAGGATTCCCCTGGAGTCTTTAACTCTCAAAATTGTCTGCTCAAAGCTTCCAGCAGGTTGTCACTTACAGCTCAGGTTTTCCAATCTGCTGCACTGGATCCCACTCTCAGGTCCTGAATCTGTGCTCCAGGAAGTCCTGACTCCTGACATTTGCCTGTCTCTCTCCAAACTTGGAGACACTGGCTTGCCTGGGTCCTCCCCTCTCTTATGGATCCAAGAGGCATCGTGGACAATTCAGTCTGTGCAGCTTTTCACTTGTCACGATGGGCAGTGGTGACTTCCACCCTCCTTCCATGCAGAACCAGAAACTGGAAGTCCTTAGTTTGTATAGGATGCCATCTGGGCTTTCTAGACCGGTCTCTGACTTCAGAATAACTCAATTATCAAACATGGGAAAACTGAAGTGTCTGACTCTGTTCTTTGTCTCTCTTTTTTTCGGTAGAACCTGATCCCCAGTACCCTAATTTGTGTTCCTTTTTTTGTTATTCTGTCCCTAGGAGACTTGCTAACACTCTGATGTTTTCCAGACTCTTGGGTGCTATGTCTTTCTTTGCGTGTGACTTATACCCTACTCAGACAGGAGGAAAAAAGAAACTGCACAGTATTGCCACACATCTCCAAAAGGTTTGCCTTCTTGGGAACTTTGCTCCCTTAAGTCTAGGGCTGCTTCGAATTTGTCCTTTAATATTTTAAAATGCATACACATACATTTAAGTACATTTCAAAGTGTCTTAGACTTTCTGATCTTTGCTAGAAACATGGAATTCCTAGATGTCTTTTTATAACTTTGAGAGATGGCTACTTAGATTGTTTCTAACATGCTCATTGACACATGACATTTTTTTCTCAAATTATGTGTTCATTGTATCCAGAAAGTTCACCAAGTCTCACTTTCATTATGTAGTTCAAAATATTTATAATTTCCATTGTGATTTCTTTTAGACCCAAGTTATTTAGAAGGGTTTGATGTTTTTTAGGCATTTGAGGATTTTCTAGTGATCCTTTTATTATTGGTTCCTAGTGTAGTTCTACTGTAGTTTATTCTCTTCTCCTTCCCCTTCTTCTTCTTCTATCTAGAGAGAGAATGTCAGTGTAGAGCCTGATCTCCCGAACTGTGAGATCGTGACCTGCGCCAAAATTTTGGTGTTTCAAGCACACTGGGAAAGAAAAGATATTCTTCAGTTGTTATTGGTGGCATTCTTTGCCACTTAGGTTCAATTTTTTTTTTTAATATGTCATCTCATCTTCTATATCTTTACTGTTTTGTTTTTATATTTTTGCTCTATTACCAAGAGAAATATGTGAATAGTTTCCACAGATTTGTAGTAGTTTCTATTTCCCTTTTAGTTCTATCAACTTTTTTCTTGACATAGTATGAACGTATGTTAGTATATGCATGCAAATTTTGAATTGATGATTCTGACTGATTGGCCCTATCATCATGGTGGAGTATCTTTCTTCAGCTCTGGTAATTCTATCCGCCTTAAAGTCACCTTTGATGTTAGCATAGCTATACCAACTGGTTTACTGCTGTTTTGTTTAATTCAGTATAGTTCCCATACTTTTGCAATACACTGTGTGCTTTTTTAAGATTTTTTAAATTTAAATTCCAGTCAGTTAACACACAATGTAATATTAGTTTTAGGTATACTATGCAGTGATTCAGTGCTTCCATACAACAACACACAGTGCATTTTGCAATGATGTGGGTGGGCCTAGAGAGTACTGTGCTAAGTGAAATAAGTCAGTCAGAGAAAGATAAATCCCATATTAATCTGCTCATCTGTAATTTAAGAATCAAAACAAACAAGTAGAGGAGAAAAAAGAGAGAGAAGCAAACCAAAAAACAGACTTAACGATAAAGAACAACATATACTTTTTTTTTTTTAAAGTTCGTTTATTTACTTTGAGAGAGAGAACACAAGTGGGGGAGAAACAGAGAGAGAGGGAGAGGGAGAGAATCCCACACAGGCTGCACAGAGCCTGATGCGGGGCTCAAACTCACGAACTGTGAGATCATGACCTGAGCCAAAATCAACAGTCATATTCTTAACTGACTGGGTCATCCGGGCACCCCAGTACTGTGTGCTTTTTAATTTCAGATGTGTCTTTATAAAACCACCTATATTGAGATTCTATTTTTTAATCCAGAGTGATCATATTTTATTTGATTATTTATTTTCCTTAGAATTACTAGGGTTATTTATATATTTGGATTTATGTATATTTATTGAACTAGAATTTTTTTTCTTCTTTCTTATTTTGGATTGATCAAGTTATTTTAAATTTATGTTTCTTCCCTGTGAGACTTTTAGTGGCAGACTTCTTTTTACTCCTTTATTACTCAAGAGACAGAACATGAATCTTTGTCTTAGTAAGATTTGCTATAAAATGAGTACTTTCACTACTACCCTCAAGATGCTAAAATTTTTAAATAATGTGGCATCATAGACTCCCTCCTACCTTTAATTCTATTGTTGCCAAACATTTTAATTTAATTACACATATAATTCAAACAACAAACATTATTATTAGTATTTTGTATATATTTGGGTTTTTTATTGTTCTTGGTATTTTCTTACATTTCCATGATTCTGTTCAGGGTAAGAGAGAAAAGCTAGGAATTCAACACCGGAGATAAATCAAAGAAATTGAGAAGGAAGGAAAGAGTATTAAAACCCATTGATTTACTACTACATGTCAGGGATTGTGTACTGTGTTAGTGACAATAAAATTAATCATTCATTTCCTGCATACCATAAGCCAGATACTATCCAAACTCTCTATATCCAGTACATTTTTAAAGCTTTAGAAACACCTGGAATTTGGTTTAGCCCCTTATGTATATATGGAAATAAGGAAAATTCCCTTTTCAGTCATCATGTGTATAGTGTGTCCTTTTATGTGCTAGGAACTGTGTGAAGTGCTGGGGATCTAGCAAAGAAGTAAACAGGCAAAATCCTGGTCAGTCTGGAAGCTACCTTCTGGCCTCAGGAGATAGGCAATAATAAGAAACAAGTTGGTATATGAATGTATATGTCAGTATATGAATGAATAGTATATGATGTGAGAAATCATGGTAAGTGCGATGCAAAAAAAAAAAGTATACATTTGGTTTGCTATTTTATATAGGATTGTGACATCACATCAGAGACAAAACTTTGATCGAATTCCTGAAGCAAGGGTTGCCTGGGCGGCTCAGTCGGTTAAGTGTCCAACTCGATCTCGGCTCAGGTCATGATCTCAAGTTTCTTCAGATTGGGCCCCACAATGGGCTCTGTGCTGACAGTTTGGAGCCTGCTTGGGATTCTTTCTCTCCCTCTCTCTCTGCCCCTCTCCTATTCTCTCTCTCTCTCTCTCTCTCAATAAATAAATAAACATCAAAAAAATTTATATTCCTGAAGAAAATATCAAGCTTTAAAAATCAAAAAAAGCTCAGAAAAAGTTAAAAAGTACAAAAATTTGTAAAACTAACAAAATGTTGAATTGGTCTCCTCAATTACAGAGTCTAGGCTTATTTCACTGGTCCATAGAGGTAGGATATTCTGTGGCGGGGAGGGGGTCGGAAATCAGGCCAGGAGCTAATTTTAGCCTTTTCCATATTAATATTTTCTAAACCCATCAGTCTAGTTTCCTTATCTCATCTATTCTGCTTCCTTGCTTAATAACAAGGAAAATTATTATTTCTCAAAATCAATATACATAAGATGTCCCCAAAATCTTAATGCAATTCTAAACTTAAACAGATAAATAGATACATCTACCTGCCTATTCATAAAGTCAATCTTTTCACGTTCTACATGAAGAAATAAGGATACAGACCTTTTAGATTTAGTCAGGACGCCTGGGTGGCTGAGTCAGTTAAGCATCTGACTTCAGGTTAGGTTATGATCTCAGGGTTCCTGAGTTCAAGCCCTGTGTCGGACTCTGTCCTGACAGTGTGGACCCTGGAGTCTGCTTCAGATTCTGTGTCTCCCTCTTTCTCTGCTCCTTCCCCTGCTCATGCTCTGTCTCTCTCACTCTCTTTCTCAAAAATAAATAAACATTAAGAAAATTTTAATTTAGTCAAAATTCACTTAAAAATTTCTCTGTTTTCTTGTAATCAGAGTTGATCAATACCAATTAAAAATGCTTATGTTGATGGGGCGCCGGGGTGGCTCAGTCGGTTGAGTGTCCGACTTCGGCTCAGGTCATGATCTCACGGTCTGAGATTTCACGGTCTAAGTTTGAGCCCTGCATCGGGCTCTGTGCTGACAGCTCAGAGCCTGGAGCCTCTCTCTCTGCCCCTCCCCTGCTCATGCTCTGTCTCTGTCTCTCTCTCTCTGTCAAAAAAAACCAAAAAAATTTTTTTAAAAATTCATACTTTGATGACAAAAACCAGTGAACTTTGCTTTTATGTAGGGAAATGTCAACCAATGAAAGGCCAAACTGCAAGCTGCATAATAAAATATGTGTGTTTATTTGAGGTCTTAGGGATTGCAATCGGGAGACACAGATTCCATCAATCTTGAAAGTGAGCTCCAGAGAGACACAGGAGGTTAGAAATTTTGAAAAGAAAGGAGGAAATTTGTGGGTGTTGTTTTGAATGAAATGTGATTGGTGTTGGTATAGCTACAGTTAATACTAATCTATATGTGACTGGTTGCTAGGGCTAGTGTTAGGCACAAAGTCCATTTATGTCCATTTTAACGTATAGTGGGCGCCTTGGTTTTTAGCCGTGTTCAGTAAAAATTCTGAGAATTTGAGACAGAAGACATGCATTACCCCTGCTTCCTCAATGTCCTCATGGCTTCATTTTCTATAACCCCTTTGGAAAAGCTTTTTCCATTTTATTCTATTATCAGAGGAAATATAAATTGTGTTTTTTTTTTAAGTTATTATTTATTTATTTTGAGAGAGAGAGAGAGAGAGAGAAAATACCAGCAGGCTCTGCACAGTCAGTGCAGATCCCAACACAGGGCTCAAACTCACAAACTGCGAGATCATGACCTGAGCGTAAATCAAGAGATGGACGTTTAACCCATTGAGCCACCCAGGTACCCTTATAAGCTGTCTTTTAAAACATCTCCTATTGTTTATATGTTTGTCCTCTATCTCTCCCAAAACATTTTTGGAAAGTTTTGTTGCTGTTGTTGTTGTTGTTGTTGTTTTAAACTATTGTAAAGTGTTTTACATGGAAAGAATCTCATTGCTGTGGAGAGGCAAGAGAGAGCAGAACTAATGCAGAAGCTGAATTCCATTGAAGAGCAATAAGGAGAGTAGTCAGATCAAATACAGAACACCCCGTTAGGCGTATCAAGTAAACAATGAGATGAACAACAAATCAGTCCCAAATATTGCATGGGACACACTTAGGCTAATAAAGTATTTGTTTTTATCTGAATTTCAAACTTAAAATTCTGGATGTCTATTGGTTGAATATAACAACCCTAGCAGTAAAAACAACTCATAAGATGACCCAGAAACGGAACCAATTTAGCACAAAGAGAACTTAGAGTCAGAAGGAAAGTAGGGTCCCATGAAACGGGCCATCCTCCTACTTTCTGTGGCTTCAAGAGTTTTGAATGCCCAAAAGTAGTAGATGGGATATTGGAGGCTTGGGGAGGAGGGAATGGAGACAATCAAATCTAGCTATTGGGTATGGAGGCAGGAAATTTCACTTGAAATTTGAAGTATTTTTATGTAAAAAAAAAATTATAATAACATTCCTTCCCCTGAAAGCAGTATGTTGATTAAGTTTCCTAAGTTTAATTAATTGATTGAGCTTTATTATCTCTCTCTTGTCTTAATCTCTTTTCATAAATACTTCGGAAGATTCTTTCAGCTCTATTTTTGTATTTCGTAGAGGCAAATTCACACAGAAGTGTAATATGAACATGACAAATCACTCTTGAATGCCACCTACCTACCTGATCTCCAAAAGATTACAAATAGAACAGTTTTAATAAGGACCGTTGATCATTATGGTGACTCTTAGAATTTAATTATGATATATTTTAATTACATGGCATATTTTAGACAACATCCCATATATTTACCAATTGATATTTTCAAATATAAATAAATATAGATGTATAAAACCATGTTGAAGTTATACACATAGAGTAACATGACTTAATGACATTTGTGAGCAAACTCTTCTGTCTTTGAAACCATATGGTAGAACCATAACGGTGTGTTACGTAGAGATTTCGGGTTAAAAAGTGTTTACTGACATTGCTTGAAGATGTAAGACCAACACGAGGCAATAAGGAAACACAGAAGTAATTTTACAAAATTGTAAGTTTATAGTGATACCTTGTTGAAATGATTCAAGCGTTGACACAGATTACTATGACATGCAGTATTATTTGCTAGTTAACTATTCATTGGATATATTCATTGATTGTGTTTATCACTTAGTCCATTTCACTGAGGACAGCTGAGAAGGGTGATCTGCATCTATAATTAAGCTTAGATTATTCATTTTTCATTTTCCAATGTCATAATGCATTTCTCATTCATATAAAATTTCATCATTTGGGTAAAGTATTTAAATTTTTTCACAACTAACATAAAAATACACAAAATAATAAAAACCAAAGCTATATGGAAGGGACTATAATTATTAGTAACTGTCATGTAGGCATTAACAAAACATAAACTTGTTTTTACACAGCAATAGAGGTTTCAAGTACACTAAGCTTGTCAGAAATGTTTAAAGGCAGTTTGCATTTATATTCCAGTGCACTGCTTCTAAAGGTCGTTTTTTTCTAAAGAAAAAGACAAAAAGACAAAGAAGATCCAATTATTCATATATTACCTTCTCATCAAAACCAGGACTGAATTGCCATAAGGGAATATGATATTGGTGACATTTTCTAAGACAGTGATATCTATTTTTACCTGGACCTTTTAAAGTCTCAGACTTAAGAGGTAGAAGAAAAAATAATATCTAACATTTAATATTTTGCCTACTTGTGCTTCTATCACTTCCACAGGAAATAGATTTCAAGACATATATTTGAAATATATCTGAGGAAATATTGAGGAAAGAACTGTTTACCAAATGTGGGCAGTTAAGGAACACCAGGAAGGTTGACTGAAGCACATCAGAGCTAGCAAGAGATGCGAGCTGCTAAGACTCAGATCAGAAGAGGCAAGAGGATAAAGCAATTACTAGAACCCGTAGTAAGAAGGGGCTCTGAGCAAGCAGCTACAGTGTTTAATGGGCTTTGCAGGAGTCCAAGGAATACATACCCCAATCTCAACTTCCTCTTTCCATCACATCTTTTGCAGATGCTTCCCATTGGTCACACCCAGCCCTGGGGTAAAGGAGCTCTTTGATGCAGTCTATATAGTTACTTCTCAGGAAGCAGAATAGGGTGGGAAGGGTGAGGAAGAGATCTGGATAAGCAAACAAAAATATCCAGCACCACCCACCTCTTTGCTTTGCAATATCTATTCTTGTTCTTTTTCTGGATGAAAAATTTGTGTACCCATACAATATATTTATTTCATTTTATCATATTTAAACACAGATGATAGCACTACAGATATACTCCCACATAAAATATAAAATTTTGGCCACTGCCATTGCCTTTTGTGAAATCGTTTTTTAAGTTTATTTATTTTTAGACAGGGGGAGAGATAGGGAGAGGAGGAGAGAGAGAATCTTAATCTCTGACAGTGCAGAGCCCTATATTGGACTTGACACATGAACCTTGAGATCATGACCTGAGCCAAAATCAAGAATCAGAAGGACTGAGCCATCTAGACACTCCAGGCACCCCAGCCACCACCATTTCTTAATAAAAGGAGGAGGGAAAGAAACAATTAATATAAAACTTGCCTTTAACAGTCATATTTCTGAAACCTCCATCTTTCAATATGTGAGAAGTAAGGGAGATGATTCCTTTTCAGAGATACCAAATAAAAGCTGTGCTGCCTACTTAATTGTAAGTTTACAACCTATTCGAAATATGTAGGAACCACCGCCTTCCCCACCCCCCAGTGGAGTCCCAAACCCTTAGACCTCCACTTCCTGGTTCTTCTTTGCCTCTTAAGTTTTGCGGGCTTATTTTCATGGACTTTGCAATGAGCATGCACCAAAGAACACAGGGAGGAGGGACTGAAAGCCTCCGTGTCACCTCAGGGGATGTACATTTGTTCCAAACACACTACTTTTTGCATTACATGGGCATAGGCAATGTCCGGGTAAGGCTGTAACCTCTGTAGCACTCAGCCAATGAGGAACCAGGGGAGGGACTTGCACTCTAGGAGATAAATTGTCTGCTGTAACTGCCCAGAGTGTGTCCATCAGTCAGACACCCGCTCTTGCAAGAATGTTGATTAAAGCCTCCCTTCACTGTGTTCTGCACCTCTCCTCTGATTGGGTCGGTGAGCTTATTTCTCACAATTATCCATTTAAGGCCCCTCTTACCCTCTGCAATTACCTAAAATAGATAAGATTCTTTACCAAACGGGGTGGCCAAAACCTTTATTCCTGGGATCGGAATCTTTTCTGGCTCTGTCTTTATTAGACCACTAAAGTGTTCCATTGACTATTACTGAGTATGGGGGCACGAAAAGGTACTAAAAGCCAGTGAATCTTCTAGTTCCAGACATTGTCTTCCTTATCCCATGGTGTAGCAGCCATCAATTTTCTCCTTGATAATGAAGATCAATCACCTCACCAGGAGAGTGACCCGTTTTCTGCATGGCATGAAAAGCACAGGGAGCAATTTCAGTTTCTTATTTAAAGGAGTGTTACTGTGTTTCCTGGCACAAGCATTTCTTCCTTAGACATTAAGACTTCTAAAGCCACTAAAATCAAAGTCACAGAGAAAAGAAGCAAAAATTTTTCCCGTGAGCTACTTTGCGTAATAGTAAGAACAGTCTCACCTCTAACCCCTTAGTTTCTACATTCTATGTATCTAGTTTTTTAGTGATGATAACATCATATAGTGGCTTTCGGTTTCTGGCATATGCTACATGATGAATGGATCTTTTCTGATGGTCATCTACACTGAACCCAATTTATCTTCAACATCGGTGCCTATACGCAGAAGTCCATTCAGTTACTTATTGCCCAGACTCATCACCAATCTGGCAAATTATGTTCGTGGCAAAGCTTTGATCCACCTTCCAACCCATCAGCTAGCTTAGGTATTTTTCTCAGACAGTCTCTCCTTCCACATGAAGGGGACAAACTGATCCTCGGCCCCAAGTTCTGTCCACTGGGAGGATTTCCCTTTATTGTAACTTTCAGGTCTTCCCTGAGTGGAGCTGTAATGCAGCAGCCATCCACTTCCAGGTAATGTCAACACACTATGCAGGTCTATGCTTTTCCTCTGACATAAGGTGATCACAGGGAACTCCTTGTGCAGCTTCAGTAGTAATAGGAAGGCGAGGCAGTAAAGCAGAAGGAATAGTTACTGTGCCTTTCTGAGGTATCCTCTTGTGTAGTGTACTTTCTCTTTCTGGTCTGGCTTTGTTATGTTCTTACACACTTCATCTCCAGTTTTCAGCAGATGTTGGAAAAATATCCCCAATTTTATGATTTGGTGACTTAGATAGTGCCCAAATCATCCTGGGCATTTTAGGTCACACTTTTACATGGCACTTTATTATTAGGAGTTTGGATTCTAAGAAACACTCCAGGAGCAGTTTTTCAAATGGCCTCTGAGGTTGGCAGGTGAGACATTTTATAGTAGAAATATGTAGATTACTTGAGTGAGGGGACTTCCTGATGTTGAACCCATGACAACTTTTATTCCTGGAAAAAGAGAGCATGGCCTTGGTATAAAACTCAGAATCTGAGCCATGGTTTTTGTCTTGAGGCCTGCCAGAGTCTCCATGGCAAGTCCCTGTTTTGTTTTGTTTTTTCTTTGTTTTCGTTGTTGTTTTTCTACTTCAGGGCATGGCAACTTTCTTTATAAAGGTACAGAGAGTGAATATTTAGGCTTCATGGGATATCCAATCTCTGTCTCAACTCTCCCTCTTAGTTGTAGCATGCCAATAAAAGTGGGTTTATGGACATGGAAATTTGGATTTCATGTAATTTTCATGTCATAAAATTTTCTTCTTCTTTTGGTATTTTCAACTATTTGATAATAAAAAAAAAAAACTCATCTTAGTTCATAGGCTACACAAAAGCAGATGGGCCAGATTTGGCCTGCAGGCTGTGATATGGCAACTCCGGTCTACTGGGTTGTGAGGCCTCAAACAGCAGGCTAGACCTACTGAATACGTTACTCTGGACTCTCAAACTAACAGTTTTATGGGTTACCCTGTAAAAGTATTGAATGAAGTATCATACCAAAATGTGGTGTGAGTTGCCGTTAAAATTCAAAGACACCATGAAGCATGGTGACTCTCCTGGTGATGGGACAACTTACCTCTCACTGAAGAAAGGATATTCTGCTGTGATAAAGAACCATAGATTCTGAGCAACTCTACCAATGTGGCAGGCCCCTAACATTTATAGAATTTATCTCCTATTCTCAGGCATACATGAATCCTACTGGGGCTTCTAGAATGTTTACTGCTCTCTGAACACCGTATCTGTCTGGCATAGTATCTTCAATATAAGTGAGTAGCACAAAAGGTATTCTGCGATATATCAAGAAGATCAAGGTCCTCTAGACTATAGGATACCAAAGAGCTGAAGAGCTGACGTAGGCCTGTGACAGCACAGTGAATGTACATTGCAGTCTCTGACACATAAATCCAA
The DNA here is from genome assembly GCF_022079265.1 of Lynx rufus. Taxonomy (NCBI): domain Eukaryota; kingdom Metazoa; phylum Chordata; class Mammalia; order Carnivora; family Felidae; genus Lynx; species Lynx rufus. Next base: position 11,321,663 of record NW_025814837.1, on the reverse strand, counting down.
ATTGCTTCTTGTTGTGCTTGCCTACAGAAAAGAATTTTTTTCATATGCCATTTTATTAGCTGCACATCTGCTGATTTACTTTAGTGATGACAATCTATCTGGAACTACAGCAGTATGGCAGAATTTATTTATCTTCCTTTGTGTAATAGATTATATAAGCAGTCCAGGCTTGATACAGTGGTTAAATAGGGCTAGGAACCCAGGTCTTTCCATGTGTGAATGAAATCTTCTTGGGTGTTGAGTGTTTTTTTCTGCATAATTCACCACCAAGTGTGTATCTTATTTAGCAGGAAGGAATAAAAAGAAAGTGAAGGGTATGTCCATTCCTTTTAGTGGGATATATTGGAAAATAAATACATTGCTTCTATTAATATCTCATTGGCCAAAACATGGTCACCAGGCCAGAACTAGCAACAGAAAGGGAGGCTGGGTAACATATCTTTAGCTGGTTCCCTATGTATCTAATTTTTTTTGATATAGAATTTTTTTTTTTAAAGAATTCCAAGTTCTTGTCCATATAGCCAGGATTCATTCACAGATATGACTAGGTTTAGCATAATAATTATGTTATTGGATAATAGAATGTTAAAACTAGAGAGAAATTTGATATGATTTAATCCTACATCTTATGCATAAGAATAAAGTGAATCCCAGAAAAAACAGAGTTATTTAACACAGCAGAACTACCTCCCGGCAGAACTGGGACTGCATCTCAGTACTCAACTTTATAGTCTCTCCTTTCCACTAGCTCCTGTTGCTTATCATATTACACCTCTATTTTCTTGTGTGGATAAAAACATGGGTGGTACATAGTCTGGCAACTAGAGTCTAACCCACAGGAACCAACAATCTAACAAGAAAACATGTATGCAAATAAGGATAAAGTGAAACATGATGAAATAAGTGATTCCATAAAATATTAAAACAAAAAGTATTGCTTTCCCATTTGTGAAAGTTAGGATGTTCAAAACATGAGGTATCTTTTGAATCAAGTACATCTTTTTGATAAGACTATATTAATTATAACTTTAAAAATGAATGAAGAATTACCTTTGTTCTCTAAAATATTTCAAAAAGTATTTTACATTGGGCTACATTGTACTAGAAACATAAGCACAAAACTTCAATAAGATAGAATTTGGTGCACCTCGGTGGCTCAGTCAGTTGGGTGACCGACTTCAGTTCACATCATGATCTCATGGTTTGCGGGTTCAAGCCCCATGGGGGCTCTGTGCTGACAGCTCAGATCCTGGAGCTTGCTTCAGATTCTGTGTCTCCCTCTCTCTTTTCTCCTCCCCCCAACTTTGTTTTCTCTCTGTCTATCAAAAATAAATAACATTAAAAATTTTTTTAAATAAGACAGGATTTAATTTATAGTAACGTATTGAAGACTCATTAGCAACATATTTTTATATTCCTCCAAAAATGCTAATAGAATTTATTTACATGATTAGCATCCACCATGGTCATGCACTATTCAAAGTACTGAGTCTAAAATGGTGAATGCCACAGAATTTTATCTCCAAGGAACTAAATAGAGTTTAGAGACCTCAATGAGTCAATACACATAAAGTGCATATATCATGCCTGGCATATTGGAAATGCTATAGGAGTGTTGGTATTTCAGTATTGTTTTCAGTACTATTCAGTAGTATATTTTTTCCTTATAATGAATAGTCACATCTATATAATTTTGTTGGTATTTGATCGGCTACTGCTAATCATCAAGACATCCACAATGTTCCTCTGAGTAATGGTTATGTCCACATGTAAATTTTCTTATACGGATAAATATATTCATTCATTGTTCATTTTTTACTAACTTTCGTGTAGTGGTAACTGTAAATATGTTACGGATTCTATATCATGACCTTACCGCAGTTATGTAGGATAGGGAGTAAATTATAAAATAATAAATTATAAGATATTATAAATACAGTGTATGTGAGATTTATAGAGAAAGGTATGGCGAATTTTCTTTTGGGAATAAAATTCATCATAAAATTTTCTGGAATGTGGTGCATGAACCGAAACTTAAAAGACCAGCAGGTTCTTGCCAGACACATAGGTCAGGAAGAGGAGGAGAGAGGGAGGGTGAGAGCAGAGCTTGCACATTCCACAGAAGGAGGCAACAGTGAAGGAAAGCACAGGGAAGCTCTCAATATTTATGGTGTGGGATACTGTTCTCAACAGGGATGCAAAAGCTGGTTCTTGAAATACCTTATATGCCAACGTAGGGAATTTGATTTCTTCTCTAATCACATAGAAACCACTTAATGGGGAGTAAAATGACAAGACTTGTCCTTTAGAAAAATTCTATACCTGTATAAGGTAAAGGTTAGAGAGTGGCAAAACTGAGAGCAAGAAAACTCATTATATGACATTATTGAAGTTTAAAAGATGAAAAGTCTATGAGCCAAGATAGTAGGCCCTGGAAAAGATTTTCTTGAACACACATACAGCCACTAAGTCTCAGGTTGAATTTAAGATACATTTTCAGTCACTTAGGAAACAAAATATAAAGTGTAGGATACCTTTAGATAAATTTTGGTGCGCATTTGGATAAAAAGTAAACAAACAAATGCATACAGGTGCATGTGTGTGTATAAATATAAATTGCAACATCTTAAGGAGCCCTAATATATTTTCTTTTCAACTATTGAGGACATAGAATGTCTTTCGGTTTTGCCACAATAATTTTTGGTATAATGACCTGGCAATATTTGATCTAAAACATATTTCAGCTGATTTTTCTCTAGATTTTCATGATTCATGGCAAAATTATTTCAGGTGTACTGTTACTGCCACTGATATTTAATTTAACATATTGTTAATGAATTTATTCTGAATTCTAAATACTTGGATTTTGGCCATAGAATTGATAAGATATGAAGAGCAGGTCACACTAGCCATCATTGTCATTGACCTTTAATGCTGACTTGAAGAATCTCTCCCTTTGGAGAAAAGAGAGATGTTCAGCCTGAATGCTCATCTGATATTGGCCCTTGTACAGAGACCAGTAACCACTTGGTCAATTACAGTCCACCGAAATACCTATTCTTCATAAATAATAAAAAATTTAGTTTCCAAATTCATGAGAAATGTTCCTACTATCCCTCCCCTGTTTCTAGTTACTTTTTGATTCAATCGTGTAAGAAATATATTGAATTATTTGGGGCTCCTGAGTGGCTCAGTCGGTTGAGTGTCTGACTTTGGCTCAGGTCATGATCTCACGATTTGTGGGTTCAAGCCCCACGTCAGGCTCTGGGCTGACAGCTCATAGCCTGGAGCCTGCTTTGGGTTCTGTGTCTCTGTCTCTCTTTCTGCCCCTCACCCGCTCATGCTCTGTCTCTCTCTCTCTCTCTCTCTCTCTCTCTGCTTCTCAAAAATAAAGAAACATAATTAAAAAAAAAAGAAATATATTGAATTATCTAATGAAAAATTATGTTCTCTGAAATCTAATGTGGAAATTGGGGACCAAGTTTATATGTAAAACTTTATTCAAAAATCATTGAGGGGTGCCTGGGTGGCTCAGTCAGTTAAGCCACTTGATCTCAGTTTAGGTCGACCCTTGATCTTGGCTCAGGTCATGATCTCACGGTTGATGAGATCAAGCACTATGCAGAGCCTGCTTGGGATTGTCTCTTCTTCTCTTTTTGCCCCTTCCCCATTCATGCTATCTGTGTGTGTGTGTGTGTGTGTGTGTGTGTGTGTGTCAAAATAAATAAATAAATAAACTTTTTAAGGAAATAATTGAATATTAAAATAGAACAATGTCATTTTCACCTGGGATATTCAGGAAGACTTTATTGGATTAGATAAAATTTGAAATAGATTTTGGAGGAAGGAAGGAAATTTCCTAGGACACATATTGTGCATAAATCATCTTAGAAACTGAATCAATATCTAATAAACACAAGATGAAATCAGTGGGCAGTATTTAATAAATTATAATTTTATTGTATTAGAGTGTTCAAAAGGGAAAATTTAGATAAAATTGGAAGGGCAGTAGAGATTAGATTATAGAAGCTTTTGAATTGCAGACCTAAGAATTTTAATATTGTTTAGACAACAAGAAGTCCAAGTAGTTTTGTGAGCAAGGAGGCAACATGATTAAAGATGCTTTTTAATATTATACTGGTGGCATTTACGCAGGATAAATTGATAGGAGAAGGAAACAGAGTTTGGCACAACTGTCCAGAATATTTCCAATTTCCACATATGAAGAGATAGGGCCTAAATGTAACATTTGTAAGAAATAAATTTAAAAATAATTCAAAGTAGTCAAATGATATCATGATTAATGTCTACTGAAAATAAAATAAAGAGTAGGTTTTTAAGTATGGCTTTAAGGTGTTAAAACTGCCAGGCCATAGACTTCATACTTGTGAATAATGGTAAGAAATGAGAAGATTATTTAAACATATTAGGACTGAGTTAGTCACAAGAAATAAAAGTTAAAATGTTCTTGAGAAATGTATATTTAGAACTCAAATGACTGGTACTGAAGATATGAAGATGAGAAAGTACTATGACATATTTGTTGGGGGAAAAAAAGTGTGATATGATGGAAAGAGAGAAATAATCAAGATCATTTTTCCCTCCAGGCTACTAAAGGAGTCTATGTACTCATAATCAACAAAAGGCTTTTGTTTTTGTTTTTGTTTCCAAATTCTTGTTTATCAATTCATACATAGTCATAATGTTCATAAGTCATGACCCCCAGAAGAAGAAAGAAAAAGACAAGTATTCTTAGCAGTTAATGAGGTAAGGTGAGGTGAAGAAATAATCTGAAAAATAAGAAAATTAATTTGAAGTAAATAAATTACTATGTCAAAAGGCATAGTCATAAGTGATTTATTTAGGAAAATATAGTGATGTCAAGGAAGATTACAGTAGATTTTCATTACAATAGATTTTCACATTCTTATAAATTTTTGGTTGATTTATCTTAGTAGGAGGTGCCTAAGTATGTTTACTTAGTGATAATTACTAAAAACTAATAAAATAACAAATCCTTTTCCATTCACCTCTAGAAGAAATGCAGACCCATTTTCCATAGATCTAATAAAGAATAGATGATATGATGTCAACAGGTAAGGTAATAATAAAAGAACCAGTCTTGTTAACAAAATACCACTGACAAGATGTTTGTGGAATGTGTTAGCTTTTTTTGTTTGTTTGTTTGTTTTGTTCTTTTAACCAAAATTTAGCGTCTTTGAACAATATCTATTTACTATTCCCAGAGTTCTGAAGGTCAAAAGTGCAAGTTGGCTTAACTAGTTTCTCTGCTTAGGACCTCACAGGGCTGAAACCAAGGCAGGTAAGCTCTTATTTGGAAGTTCTCAGGAAGAATCTCCTTTAAAGTTCATGCAAGGTGTCATCAAAATCCAGTTCCTTGTAGCTATCTGCCTGAGGTCCCTGTTTCCCTGTCGGCATCAATTGTGGCCTGTATAAGCCCCCAGAGTCAGCTTTCTAATCTTCTCCATATAACTTCCTACCTATTCAAGCTACCAATGGTGCATTGAGCCTTCTTCATGTTTCACGCAATTCCTCTGACTTGCTCTGCTGCCTCCAGTCAGAGAAAAAAAAGTTTTTAAAGGGCTCATACGATCAAACTGTAACCACTTAGATAATCTTCTTTTTGATTAACTCAAAACTAACTGCTTAGTAACCTTAATTGCACTGACAAAGTTCTCTTTGCCATACAATATAACATAATCACAGTCCCTAAAATTAGAGAGAGAAACCATGGGCAGAAGGCTCATTTTGAAATTCTGCCTACCACGTGGAATATTTGTTTTACTTTTATAATAGACTTAAAATTTTCAAGATCTCTTGAATGTAAGTTTTTTTTTTTTTTTTTTTTGCATTTTATGACTTTGCTATCCGTATTTGTGCCATTGGCTTTAGGAACTCCATTGCCTTAGTTGTTAATTCTTCCTTTATTTGTTTGTTTCTTGTTTGGTATCTTACTTCCTTGATGTTTTACTCTAACTCAGAGATTTATTGCCTGTTTATTTTTGTTTCTGAAAATACCTGTTCAGCAGTTGAGAGTTATGGATGATGAAGGTGCTATCTGGTCTTCTGGGTGTTGACAGGCCCCCCTCAAGGTGGTTAGTGGTCCCTCGGAGCACGGCCTTCCAACTTAGTCCAAGCGTCTAACTCACTGCTTTAGTCTTTGGCCAAATGCCCTGGTCAGCTAAGCTCACAAAAAGGCAGGTTGTGCGGCTGCTCAAAGTGGCTCCACGTGGCTCCTGTGACTCTCCCTTTAGCCTTTGAGCTCTCCCAAACTTTCTCTACTTAAGCACATTCTGCTCTTGCTTATGACTTTTTTTTTTCCAGAATTGTTTCTCAATGTATCTAACATTACCTGCTTTCTAGAAATCCTCAACATGGTATCCTTTCTTGTTTTGTTGAGGTATGAGTTTATTCTGTAGTTTCATAGGGTTTTAAAACAGTAAGAGGATTATCATCGTGATCCTGTTATTGACCTTTCACTTAGCAAAAAACAAAAGACAAAAAAACAAAACAAACGAAAAAAACACCTTAGCAAGGGCTACCAAGATATATGAGACATGACTCTTTGCTTTGGAGAGCAAGAAATTTTAGATAATAAATTCACTCTTTTGAGTCACACATTTAGTAAATACATACCCAATTTCCAGTTACCAGACATTATGGTACTAAGAAAATGAAAATCAATATGGGCACAGTCCCTGTCCAAACAGAGGTTACCAACTGAAGATGATATGCAAAAATAGACAAGTATTTATAATTAAGCAAGATATGTATCATGACAGGTGGAGGATAGCAAGCTGCAGAAACACACTACAGGTTAAAATATCCTAGATGTGGTGGGGAGGGGATGGTTGTGAAGGAATTGTCCTCCTAGTCTGAGATGTGAAAACAAACAAGAAAAGAATATGTCTGGTAAGGCTAATATTCTAGGGAGAGACCTCTTCTCTGATTTGAAGGTCCATGCTTGTAGTTACTTAAGTTTCTTTGACTCTGGACTCACCATTTCCAAAGTACTACAGTCTTCCAGCAGATTTTCAGTTAACTCTCGGATAGGAACTATATTCCCATACAATTAGTTATATGCCAAAGGTGATACCGATATGCGTGATATTGACTTCTTCATAGTAATAGTAGTTCCAAACGTGAACCCACACATTCTTTTAATAAATTATTAAGTACATGAGAATAATTACATGCTAAGTTTTGTGGAACTATATGAATGTGTGCTTATAAAAACATAAGAAAAACAGAAACAAAAAAGAAATGTTATCCTTAAAAATTTAGTCAGGCGATAAATTATAATACCTTAATTAATTCCTTTGCTTCACCTTCAGTTTTTAAAAAAAATAAATAAAATTTCTGAAGATATTACAGAATTCAGGGAGAGGATCACAATAGTTCCCAAAGGAATCAAATTACATCCTAACTATATGGCTGAAAAATAAAATCACAATTCTTTAGTAATCCAAGAAAGGAAATACCTTTATAGAAGAATTTCATCAAGTAAAGGTTTTCTTTCCTTATTGAATCTGAGCTGTATTTAATCAAGGCCTGTGCCGACTGCCAAGTTCCTTTTTTCATGTTTAACAAGGAAAAAGGCCTCCAAAAATAGACTTCTGTTTCTTAGTACACTCTCAGTCACTGACGTTTCGAATCTCAACTAAGATTGTACTTTAACAGATTTATTCAAGTGGAGGGCAGAAAGAATATTCCATAAAACTAAAAACAAAAATGACATTAATTTAACAAAAATGATCAGCTTATGCTCCCTGTATATTAAAACAGAAGAGGATAATAGGTCCTTTTCAATAGATTTATTGATATATAATCAATATACAAAGAACTGCACATATTTAATGTGTATAATTTGATGAGATTGGACATATGCCAATACCTGTGATACCATCACCACAACTGAGGTCATAGATATTTCCAGCAGAGCTTTCTTTATTTTGTTTTAATGTTTTTTTTTAATTTTATTTATTTCTGAGAGAGAAAGAGAGAGAGAGAGTGGGGGGGTGCATAAAGAGAGGGAGATAGAATCTGAAGCAGGCTCCATGCTATCAGCACAGAGACCAATGTGGGGCTGTGAGCCGTGAGTGAGATCATGACCTGAGGCAAAGTCAGACACCTAACCCACTGAGCCACCCAGGTGCCCCCAGCAGAGCTTTTTTTGTGTTTCTTTGGCTGTATGTGTGTTGGTGGGAGTGGGGGGTGTCTTTCCTCTAACCACGTTTTGAAATGAAACAGGTCTGTTTTTTCATCTTTGTAAAAATAGAAGTTCCCTCTAGATAATCCAATATCCACCTAACAGTGTAATCAACAGTTGGACTATCTCTTGATTGCCTTTCACTGCCAAGTATAACTTGGTTTCCCAACACCCCTCTAAAAGTATACTGGATTGCGACTATAAATGCACCTAAATGAACATATGGCTGAATGAGCTCTGAAACAAAGATAGATTAGATACTGAGACTCACACAACAATAAATCGCAGGCTTAACTGCCTGAAGCAATAGTACATATGACCTATTTTATGGCAATTATATTTATGGAGCCAATTCAAACATGAAATTATTCAACGTATCTTTTTGAATGAAGAAATTACAAGAATAAACTGCACATGTCCTCAGGATTTGGTTTAACCTTGCAAAAGTGTACTGACTGTTCATAGATTATTTTTTCATATGTGAGGAATATATGAGGTTAAAAAACCATATATTTGTGTTTTTGACACAAAAACAGGTGTCAAATTTAATAAGCAAAAGCCATGCCATGGCTCTTCTCAAAAAGAATATTATCTTTCAAAAGGATTTAAAAAAAGGTCTAGTCACAAATAACACTACAGCAAACCATCACCAAGAGAGTAACATTTGAACCACTTTGGTGGGGTTCATTTCATTGTATTTCATCTCTCTTAAACCATTAATTGTAAGATGGACCATTATTTTATCATTTATACCATCATTCAGGAAAAAAAAAAAAGCTACCAATTAAAACATGACTCAGTGTTTTAACAATAGTCTTCGTTGATGCACAAAGCAGGCACCTTAACTTTTCATCTATTCTGGGCATTTGGCAATGACACTCACCCTCACTCAGCTGCATTTTGGTGAGTAGTATTCTACTACCAAACTCAACAACGAAAGTTAAATAACTTGAGGGCATCTTTCTAAGATCCTATAAACATTTGGTTGTTGACTGCAAGAAAATGAGGAATTTTGCTCATTTCTCTAATGGTAAATGTTCCATGAGTATCAAACTTACTCCCCGTTGATCACTTTTCATGCCTTACTGAATATACAGTAACTTCATTTAATGCCAAATCATGGAGTAATTCATTAAAGATATTTTATTTTACTTATTTTTTTTTCAATGTTTTTATTTATTTTTGGGACAGAGAGAGACAGAGCATGAACGGGGGAGGTGCAGAGAGAGAGGGAGACACAGAATCGGAAACAGGCTCCAGGCTCGGAGCCATCAGCCCCGAGCCCGACACGGGGCTCGAACTCACGGACCGCGAGATCGTGACCTGGCTGAAGTCGGACGCTTAACCGACTGCGCCACCCAGGCGCCCCAATTTTACTTATTTTTTTAATGTTTTTAATGTTTATTCATTTTTGAGAGAGAGCATGAGTGGGGGAAGGGCAGATAGAGAGGGGGACAGAGGATGCAAAGCAGGCTCCACGCTGTCAGCGCAAAGCTCAATGCAGGGCTCGAACCCACAAACAGTGGGATCATGACCTGAGCTGAAGTCAGACACTCAGCTGACTGAGCCACCCAGGCGCCCCTCTTTAAAGATATTTTAAATAACAATGAAACTGAACATGTTTTGTAACAACATTGCACATAATTTTGTTTAAAAGAATATGCAGCTGTGGCTACACCTGTCTACGTACAAGTAATGAAAACATCAAAACTGCTACCTGGTCAAAAGTGACTGTAACCAATTATAATTCACATATCAACTTCACATCATCACAAACACACACACACACACACACACACACACACACCCCTAAGAAAAAACTATGATGAAAAAAATTAAAAAAAAAATGGGGCACCTGGGTGGCTCAGTCGGTTGGGCGACCGACTTCGGCTCGGGTCATGATCTCATGGTCCGTGAGTTCGAGCCCCACGTCGGGCTCTGTGCTGAAAGCTCAGAGCCTGGAGCTTCTTTCAGATTCTGTGTCTCCCTCTCTCTCTGACCTTCCCCCATTCATGCTCTGTCTCTCTCTGTCTCTAAAATGAATAAACGTTAAAAAAAATTTTAAAAAAAGGAAAAAAAAAAAACTATGATGAAAAAAATGTGTCCCGAGTTTCTTACTTTGGTTTGTCTGAAGTTCTTTATTATAAATTTTCATTCTCACTCCTAAAATGTGTTAGGCGGTTACAAAACTTTTACCTCAAATCCTGGCTTTCATTAAACGAGCACTGAGACTGAGTTGAGGAAGAAAACATTTCAAACACTTCCTAGACACTGAAAGATATTGGATAGAAGTTTTCATTTTTTTCATTTTTGAGGGTTTGAGGTTTGGGATTTTTTTTTTGAGAATATATGCCCAACATTACTTTAGGAATATAACAGAATTTTAAGTAGGCATCATATTGGAAAAGGTGCAGTAGGATCTGACTAATCAAGTAAATCACCCCCTCTCTATCTCTGAAGATTCTGATAACCAACCTCCACTGAGTCTTGTGAATGAGATCTATTGGCCCTCCTCTAGTGGCCTAAGGCTTTTGCCCACTGCGTTAGTCCCCTTGGGCTACCAGAATAAAATAGCAGGGACTGGATGGCTTAAACAAAAGAAGGAGGCTAGAAGTCCCAAATCACAATTTAGCTGAGTTGATTTCTGGTGAAGATTCTCTTCCTGGCTTGCAGATGATGCCTTCACTTTATGTCCTCACTTTCCCTTTCCTTGGTGCATGTGCAGAGAGGAAGAGAGACAGAGACAGAGACAGAGAATGAGCCTCTTCTTATCAGGATACCAAGCCTATCCAATCCTATCAGATCGTGGCCTCAACTTTATGATCTTGTTAACCTTACTTGAGCTACTTCCTCAGAAACGTCATCTCCAAATACAGCCACAATGGGGGATAGGGCTTCCACATAGGAATTTGAGAGGGGGGACACAAAATTCAATTCATAACACCACTACCAGTTTAAAATGTCTGCTTCCCATGTAACTGAAATGAAACTTACTAGCAACAAATACTGATATACTTCTACTGTTTAATAGGACAACTTTTCCCCAAAGCCAAATATTTATCTCAGCCACTTCTGCTTAGGGAAAGTAGAGCTTGCGTAGTTCAAGATCAAGCTAAAAGAGATTTTACTGTAAGACCCCACGCGTTTGATAAAGGGACACAAACTGACATTTGCTTCTCTTGGAACTTGTATGTGGCTGAGACCATCTAAGACCTGTGTTTTGTTAAGGTCAGGGCAGTACGGGGGCTTGGCTCTGAAAAACTTACAGCAAGAAGAGAAGAATGCTTTCTTCCTACAGGCAGTTCACTCCATGGAGAAAAAGGGACGAAAAAAGTAACTGACTTACACCTGCTAATTTCTCTTTCCAGCTTAATATACAGATAAAATTTGGAAAGACTAGAAGTTATACAATAGTGGAGTTGCTTCCACATGAGAGGAAACATTAGGAGGAAAAAAATGCATTCTTTCCAATAGACCTCAAACAAAATGCTAAACATTTTATCAGTAATGTTTTGCTGCCAATAATTAAGACAAAAGACAAAAACAAATTGCAATAGCAATATTACCAGATGAAGTAATATCATAGAGAATAATTGAATTAACATAAGATCTCTGTATCACTCTGTTGGTTGATATACGTATAATATATTGCAGAGGGCATGCAATATTTCGTTTTGTTTCATTTCATTTTGTATTCTTTTGTATCCACCATCCAGATTTTGTAATAAAACCCTTAATTTTCCTTTGGGAAAAACACCTCATGGCCTGACATCTTGGAGACTGTCAGTTAAAGTGATCAAACTATGCTCAAATAAATATGTAAATCAAATACCAAAGAGACTCTTTTTAAGGGCTTTTGAATCTTGAGCAGTGTTCCACAAGTGGAAAGCAGCCATGAAGGGATTGCTTCCCAGATGCCATCACCTGTTCTAATTCTAGTGTGGTTTTTTGTTGTTGTTGTTGTTGTTGTTGTTGTTGTTTTAGTTTATTTATCTTTGAGAGAGAGAGCAAGCGGGGGGCGGGGCAAGAAAGGAGACAGAGGATCTGAAGCTGGCTCAGCGTTGACAGCAAAGAGCCTAACGTGGGGCTCAAACTCATGAACTGTGAGATCATGAACTGAGCTGAAGTTGGAAGCTTAACTGGCTGTGTCTCCCAGGCTCCCCTAGTTTTAGCATTTTTCAAAGATAGGTTGTTTAGCTTTTGCTTAGGTTCTTTAATTATTCTGCAAATTTTAATTAATTTTTCAATTAATCCATGCTTAAATACCTCTAGTGATAGAAACCAATTATCTCATCTAATATTTATCTTTGTATGTTAAAGACACCCTCTCTCTTTCTGAACTGAAACTTGGACCCCACAGCTTCCTCCTTTAGTTCCCCTTCTATCTCGTTAGGGATATAAAAAGAGATCCAAAATTTCTTCCATGTTGCCATTTCTTCAAATTATTGAAAACATGATCTTTTCCATATTAGTTCTATATATGTCCCTAGAACTCCTTATTTAGGACATCATTTATATCTTTACCATCCCTTTGAAATATTTACTAACCTTACTACTCTTAGAGTGAAGTGTACATAACTGACTATAATGGTTTATATAAAGTGCTCAATTGAATACAGACAAAAATGAGTCTAATACCTATTCCTTGTCTCAGGTCCTTCCTTCACTGGGATTGTGCCCCATGAGTACAAGCTAAATTATGTTAGATGTTGGCTTTGAATATAATAATGCATTATTATTTCATAGCTACATATATATATAATTATTCTATAATTATTTCAAAGATGTTACCAAGTGAAATGATTTTACCTATTCATTTGTACAGTAAATATTTTTTAAGTTGGAATTGAACCAAAATGTGAAATAAAAGAACAAAAGATGTGAAAGAGAAAATAGTTGTAATGAAGTAAAAATAGGAACAAATGAGGAGAGGCAGAGAGGATAATTAAGAAGTTTAATATAATAAACTCTATAAATATGTGCTTGCTATTTCTTCTCTTGTCTTCTTTAAAAGATTAAAATTATATAAAGTAATAATTCTGACAATTTGTCATCGGGTTTTTAATATATATGAATGTAATATGTATAACAATATTGGTAGGGGTACAGAGTTAGTATAAATCTGAAATAGATTCTGATGTTAAGTTGTATATGGTAAGCCATAGAATAACCACTAAGAAGATAACTCAAAACATATAAAACTCATTAAATAATTAAAATTTTACACTAGAAGATATGCATGAAATGCAAAAGAAAGCAGTAAAGGAGATGGGGGTGCCTGGGTGGCTCAGTTAAACTTCTGACTCTTGATTTCGGCTCAGGTCATGATTTCATGTTGATCATGGAGCCTGCTTAAGATTCTCTCTCTCCCTCTCTCTCTCTCTCTCTCCCTCTCCCTCTGCACCTTCCCTCCCTGTTCTCTCTCTCTCTTCTCTCAAGAAAAGAGTAAAGGAGAAACAGAAGGAAAAAAAAACATGAAATATAGAAAACTGAAAGTAAAATGGTGTGCAGTTTGGCAAGAAAAAGAAATAAAAGGTCTCCAGATTGGAATGGAAGAACTGAAACTATTTCTATTTGCAGATGGCAAAATCTTATACACAAAAGATGCTAAGGAATACTCACAGACACATACACAGACACACACACACACATACACATACAATTATTAGAATTAATAAGTTCAGTAAAGTCATAGATAAAATATAAATAAATAAAATTTCTGTTCCTATACACTAGCAATGAACAATTCAGAAACAAAATTAGGAAAATAATTCCATGTAGAATACCATCAAAAACAGATAAATTATTTAGCAATAAATTTAACAAAAAGATATGCAAACTCATACTCTAAAGCTACTTCTGTAATAATGAGCTTAGGTATGATTCTCTTCGGATTTATACTGCTTGGGATTTGTTGAGATTCTATCGATCTATATATTAACCTTTTTCATCAAATTTGTGAAATTTACAGCCACTATGTCTTCAAATATTTTTTCTTTCCCTTTCCTTCTTTATGACACTTACATTACATGCCCCTTCCTATGTTTAATGTTGCTTTGTCATCTTTCTTCAGATTAGATAATATCTGTTGATCAAACTTCAAAGTCACTTATTTACTCCCCTACTATTTTATATCTGCTGTTCAGCACTTCGAATGGATTGGTTTTTTGTTTGTTTCTTTTGGCTACTTAAATTTTAAACTTTATAATTTCTATGTAATCTTTTCTTAAATATTTTTCTTTATTGTTAAATAATTCAAAAATACTTTAAATCAACAGAAAAATTATAGTGGTGCTCAAAAATATTTGTTTTACACAAAAGAACACAGTACAAAAGGAGCTGAGAAAGAAACAAAAAAGTGAAACATAAAAATCGAGTGTGTTTATGATCATCTGTAAAACAGCCATTAAGTAAATAACTCAAAAATATAGTTTAAAAAATCTACAGAGGAATTAACACAGCACACTTAGAAGTATTTATGTAACACCAAATAAGGCAGTAATGAAAAAACAGAGCTAAAAAACAGGAGATCTATAGAAAATCAATACCAGAATGACAGATGTAAACCTAACCATATCAATTTACATTAAATGTGAATAGACTAGTCATTTCAATCAAAAAGCAGAGATTATTAGATTGGATAAAAAGCACAGCTTTCCTATATACTATCTACAAATATACACTTTATATTCAAAGACACAAATAGGTTGAAAATATAGAAAAAAATATTCTACATATAGAATCTATAAAATAACAGAGCGACTACATTAATATCACAGAAAATAGACTTGGATTTCTTGGGAGAAATACTCCTAGAGAAAAAAGAGGGACATGTCATAAAGATAAGAGTGTCAATATATCGGGAAAATATGACCATTATAAATGTATATGCACCTGCAAGTCTCATAATATAAGAATTATAAATATCTTCACACCTCTATACTCCTCCCTTGGAGAGGAAATGAGATAGCTTGTGCAATCTCTCTACCCATGTGGCTTTGTGCTGTGAGCTCTTTACGGTGAAGGAGAATACTTTCCTTTGCCAGTATCTGACAAGTGTGATTTCCCAAACAATTTGCTAAGAAAAAAGGATACAGAAGCAACTGAGTGTTGAAACTGTGTCCCTAAGTCATAAGCATAAAGGGAGATACCATTTTCTTTTAGTTGATTTGGGAACAATTGGTCCACAGGGGGACCTATTTATATGATTCATGTGGGATTTTTAGCCAACGGCTAAAACACCTAAAACACGTCGTTTTTTGGTTCATGCATGATCTTATCTCTCACTTTCAGGTGTTAGGAGGATTCACTCTGCTTAGGCTGATTCTAACTGTACCAGGAATATTGCATATCTTGTTTTTTCATAATACATGGCACTGATTGTTTTAAGGAGTTTGTCATTTTGTTCTCATGAAAAGATCCAGCTTGAGAGAGTTATAAGCTACCTGCCTGCCTAAATGAAAGCTGATCTTTGACATCACATGTTTTTGTGAAAACGATGTTATTAAGTGATTTCCATAGCTAATTTTGGCTACTGCTATTTAAGAAAAAATGAAACTTTTGGGGGGTGCGGGGTGATACACAGCACAACACATTGTCAGAAGTCTGGTTTGAGACCCAGGAAAGTAATCTCTTGTTGTTTGTTCTATTCTCTTGACATGGAGCTAGTTTTCTCAGTAATAGCTGCAATGGAAATAACAAATACAAAAGCTTCATTTCCCCATCCTTCAAAAAGTCTTTTAGCCTACTTTGAAATCCCCAAAGAATATCTAGAAAAATACCTATCAGCTGAAAAATGTCAAGTCTAATGCTCTGCTTCAAAATTAAGGCACAGAGAAAAGACCCGCAATACAGCTAACTTTGGTTTCTCTGGAGCATTCCTGTCTGTGTTAACTCACCAGGGCTTGTTCTACTGCTGAGGGCACTAACACAGTTTGCTCCCACTTCTGCACACAGTACATCCTTTCTTGTAAGTAATGGAGTAAGAATGTAGGAACGGGGTCTATGGAATGGACACGTACTCAGCCCTCTGTTCCTTGAAATAAGTGCAGCAACTTTGGAAGTTGCACTGATATTTCAGACCAAACACTATGGCTTATCTATGCATGAGGGGGTCACATGTTGAATAGAATCTTACGGCTCTGAAGCATAAATCCAAAGTAAGTGTCCCAGCATTCCAGGAACTATGATTATAAAATGCCTGATTTCAAAGCTAAGTAAAATAGTGACCATCTGAATTCTCTCAGCTTAATAAAACCTTATTTTATTTCAGTTTCTAAAGCGTTCCTCCTAAGAGTTCCCTAGTCTTCTCTTTGGTGTTTCGGGTTGCGGAGGCTATCCGTTCAAATTCTCAGAGTAGTCATGAGGGAGGAGCAAAAGGTAAGCATTTAAGAATTCTACATTTCCACCGCAGACTCTAAGTGGTAATGGTGCCCCAGCTCTTGCTCACCTTAGCTGGTATATGGACAAGGCCAGTGCTCTGCTCAGAGAGCCTTGGATGTCTTTTTCCCCTTGTGTATGGAGGTGGGCTGGGGGGGTGGGTGGTCACATTTTGTGCCTTTATTTCCAAAATTCAGCATGTGCAATTCTTTTCCAGAGAACTGCCCTTAGGCTACCAGAACCTCCTTTGCCTGTCTTGTACAAAGATCAAGAAGCACCTGGGAATCAGGCCAGAACAGTGAGGCATAACTTACTTTTCAGAAATCCCTTGTAAGATCAGGCCGAAGCCACCCTTCATAGGACTTTGCCTGCGATGAGACCTCATTTAGATTTTCCATTTCATACCCTCCCCTGTCCTGCTTTACCCACTCCCTGTCAGCATTTTCTGAATAAATATCCCACCTGTCAATTCTCGTCTCAGGGTCTGCTTTGGGGAGTCTCAACCAATGACACAAACTAGCCCCTTGAGATTGAGCAAAAGAGCAAAGGCATTTTGGTGGAGAGTAGAGTAGGGGGAGAAAGGGCTAATGCTTCAGCTAGTCAGCTAGCTAAGGACAACAGAAGTGCAAGGTATCCTTTTCTATCGTGTATCTTACCTTGACCACCCTTTTCTCCTGTGTTGTTTTTGTCCTTCTTCAAGACACTGTGCCTCTTAACTCCCCCTAGAGTTCCCTTGTGGGAATACCATCCTTCATTGCCCTCCTTGTTCTTCTGACGTCAAGACTTAATTTGTTCACTCTTCTGGACAGAATTTTAGACACTCTCCCCTACTCTGACGAAGTAACTCTAGAAACAGGCTATTCATAATTGTTACGTATTACTCATCTCACATATCTATATGTACACAAAAATATCTATAACATATATATTAAAGAAAACTATTAAGATAAATAATAAAGGCTCAGTTCCTACCCTAAAGAAAGGTAAGATACTTTTAGTATAATAAGACCAATTCACAAAGGAGAACCTTTCAAATGTCATAAGAAATGTATGATCAAAGTGCTACTGCATGTTCAAAGAAAGAGAGAAAAGGAGCATTCAGTGTTAAATTAGATAATGTAAAGTACTGACTCCCACTTTCCACACATAAGCAAATAATGTAAATATTGCAATGTAAGCACTTGTCCAAGGCACACAGCAGGTACATACCAAAGCCAAGAATTATGGCACTACTTTCTGCACCCAAAGGCTGTGCTTTTTCCTCTACATAACTTTCATGAGGAAGAGCAAAGACTGCTTGACATTTAAGCTATATTTAGGAAGTTGGGTAGTGGATATTTATATCAGGCATTGAGCTACCTACCTTACCTATATTATTCATTTTGCACCGACCCTGTAGAGTAAATATTATTTCTTCCATTTAAAGATTTAAAAAGGGGGTGGGTGCCTGGGTGGCTCAGTCGATTAAATCAATAAAGATTTAAAAATAAATTCAGATGAAGTGACACTTGCTCACACTCACGCAGGTATTTGGTGACAGAGATCGTTTTTCTTGTCTGTTTTTTGTTTTGTTTTGTTTTTGTTTTTGTTTTTAACATTTATTCATTTTGGAGAGACAGAGAGAGACAGAGCACAAGTGGGGTTGGGGCAGAGAGAGAGGGAGACACAAGATCTGAAACAGGCTCCAGGCTCTGAGCTGTCAGCACAGAGCCCAGCCTGGGGTTCGAACCCAGGAACCACGAGATCATGACATGAGTCGAAGTTGGACACTTAACTGAGGCACCCAGGCGCCCAGTGACAAAGATCGTTTTACTCCCAGGTCTTTCATCCCAAAACCTGATATTTTACCCAATTTTGGGGGGTTATATAGAGACTGAACGGAGAGTTTGCCAGACTAAGTGGAGAGTAGGGGCAAAAAATGAGAGCAGGCACACTCTGAATGTATATGGGGAGAGGGAGTGTTGCAGGTTGGTTAGGGTACCTGGTAAATGAAGAGCAGGAGAATGGCACAGATTGGTAGAATGCTCTGCTTGAGTCCAAAGAGATTGAACTTTCATTAATGAGCAACAGAAGATCATTGAAGGTGTTAAAAAAGAGACAACAGAACCAAAATGGAGTCCTTGGCTAAGGCTCACACCACCAAACCAAGACTAACTGCAATTTCAACTTTCCTACAAATGTTCAACATTTACTCCCAGGAATGTAATCTTAACCAGTCAGTCTGGAATTTCCTGGTCAACATGAGCAAGGAAATCTGCCTAACAGACTCCCACTTTCCCCCAAAGGAAAGCGACCTTGCCTAAATCAATCCACTCTTTAAAGGAAATCTTGAATTATGAACATTTCTAACTCAACAATGTAAATTCAGGGGGCGTTGACCAATGAGATGTCTCAGTTTGTTTGTAAATAGTTAGGGGCACAATTAAGTAACTTAAGAGGCATTACCTAATTGGGGCTTCTGGGTGGCTTAATCTTAAGCATCAGATTTTTTATTTTGGCTCAGATCATGATCTCTCAGTTTGTGGGTTTGAGACCCATGTCAGGCTCCACACTGGGGATGGTGTGGAGCCTGCTTGGGATTCTCTCTCTCTCTCCCTTTCTCTCTGCCCCTCACCTGCTCACGCCCCCTCTCTCTCTCAAAATAAATAAACTTTTTTTTTTTTTTAAACAGGCATTACTTAATTATACACCAGCCATCTAGGCTTTCAGAGGCCCAAGGACAATGATAACCACGGACAGAGATTGTTAGAGATGTCCCAACAGATCTGCCCTTTGGGCACAAACCACTCCTACTAAGGTAGCACAGCTCAAGGATTCGCTTGCAGGGGTTGTTGCATTAGCCCGTTCAAGCCACGGGGCAGTTAGCTTTTCTGCATATTCTGGAAGAAAATCTAGACTGAAATAAAACGTTGCTCTAAATTCCTTGCATAGATGTGTGCTGCAGTGAGGTCTTTTTGTGACGGGGGACATATCTAATTTAGATAATCATAAAATTGTGTAGGTTTATATGTACTATGATTTACATAGGTATTTGTGTCTAATTGGGTGACTATCATTATCACCGAAGAAAAGTGAAGACAAGGTACAAGGTGTTCTGGCCATAAAAGTTGACCTTGCCTGAAACAGTCAATTCTTTGCTAGAATAACTTTCTTGCCCCACCTTCTTCTGCCCAAAAGTGTTCTATTTTCCACAGTTTTTTCTATTTGCTCAATGTATGCTGCCCAATCATGAATCATTAAATAAAGCCAATTAGATCTTCAAATTTACTCAGTTGATTTTTTTTTTTAAGAAAGATTTCTAACGAAGAACATAACATGGTCAGAGATGAGTTTTAATATGCTAACTTATAATTTTGTGGTAACAGAGGAATACATATACACATGCTAATCACAGAAATAAGTAATTACTATTTTAGTCAAGGTGTGCTTTTAATGGGGTAGATTTGAGGATCAAGTTCGTTTCCTACTGCATCCTTTAAATCATACCATATAGGATATTGCTTATTTTATCTTTATCCAAGACAGACTGTTCTTAACCCTCAGATGCAACTTTTTTTCTAATGGCATCACGGTCGATAAATAGCGAAATGCCCCTGTGTCAAACTGCTTGTGTTTCCAGAGGATCTAAGCCAGTCTGCAAGAATGAAAGCCAATCAACCAAACACAAACCAGCATGTGGGAATTTAGATCTAATCCAGTAAGGAAGGTATCAATGACCAAAAAGCTTAAAGTTGAGCATTCTGGGCAGCAGTAACATTTAATGTCAGGTGAAAGACCAGATCATTGCCAAGAGCACTTATTTACCATAATGCCAAAATAAAGATAATTCTTGGGAGATCAACAGCTTCAGGGACCAGGCAAGAATGTTAGATGTCCCAATACACCGGCCTGGGATTAAGGCTAACTTCCAGATTCCTATCCCACATTTCCCTAAGGGGTAGGAACTAGGGTGAGTGGAAGCAGTTAGAGGTATGAAGAAGCATCAGGCAGACAGAAACTAACTAGAAAACTCGGGGAGGAACACTGGCCTCAATATTGGAGAGAGAATAAGATATTGGAGAGAGGATAAGATAATGTAGTGCTCTGATCAGATCTAAGATACTGTTTATAAAACATAAAATTTGCTCCATGTGCAAAAAGGACATTTCCAGACCCAGATTTCACAAGAATATATACTCTCATGCCAGAAAGGACAGACATAATCAACGGCCATGACTTTTGTCAAAGATATTGGGACAAAACAAAGATCTAAACCCATTTATTTATTGAAACATTTATTTGTTCTATAAAAATGGATGGGGTACCTACTATATACTAGGATTTCTCTCAGGTACTGACAATTCATCAGTGCAGAAACAAAAAGGCAAACAAACAATGAAAGAGAAAGCTTCCTTCTCTCTGGAAGCTTACATTCCAGTGGGGAAGATAAACAGAGAACAAGTATAGTGAACAAGTAAATACATAACAAATCCGTTATTGCTAACTGCTTTGGGACACAGTAATTACATTTAAAATGACGTTCCTCGCGGGTACAAGAGGCCACAATGCTCATGTGAGAGAAGAGGACAGAAGAGGATGTAAAACCCCCCACTGGCTGGCCCCAAGGGTGAGTGGAAAGAAAGGTCTTTAAATGTTTCAAAGCAATCCACAATGTCATCAAGTCACTTGCAGAGCAGAAGGGAATGTGTTATATGCATATCAGCATGCCTGCCTCTCTGTCATTTCTGAAGCTATTGAAGGTACTGAAGCAGAGACCTGAGAAGGAATCCACTTCCTTCCCCTTAGGGACAGCATAGTACAGTTGGTCAGCTACTTTAAATAAGAGTATTATTTAATTTTTTGAGTGAAACTAAAGTTTAAGGTATTACATATCTAGGCGGTTAGATTTTTTTTTTTAATCAATTACAGAGCCTAAGTTTCCGAATTAATGGACTCTTACTGTAGGTTCATTAAAGTAGGACTAATTTTCACTATGTTTCAATCCATGTCTCTAGTTTTGAAATAATGGAAGCTCCTGGAAATTGCTTTCAAATTTTAAAGCATTATCTGCTATTGAAATATGTACTTCTAAAGCAGAGTCTATGTGCCTGTTGAACGAGTTAGCCTTACCATATTACCATGAACCCTCACCCATTGATTAAATACTAATGTGACCCCAAAGCAATTTCAACTAAAAAGTTGTTTTTTTCTTTCTATAGGCCTCATGCCTCCAAAGCTATTAAGCTACTTTGTTCTTCTGTTAATTATCTGAAATGTTATTAATCTGAAGCCTAAAACTCCTAGAACTTCTTCAAAGCTACTCTACAATGACAATGGAATAGAAGTTAAAAATATAATTAAGAGATTGGAAAAAGAGATTCTAATGGTTAATTTCCAAACTTTTAGACCTTAATGCTTATGCCATTGTCTTCTTTTGTCTGATTTTGTTCTTGTTCCTCCAAATTATTTTTAAGTGGTGAAATTACTGCCTTTTGCAAAAAGATTGGGAAACGGTCGCTATTAAAAAAAAACAAATAAATTGCTTTCATACTGAAGCTGACATTTTTAGCACTTTTGTGCAAAAATCTATATAACCTATAATTTATATTATTACCTTCCCAGTGGGAACCCTCACCCCACTGCCTTTGCACCACTGAAATTGGACAGTGCCCTCTGGAGAGATGAAATTCTGGTGGTCCTGCTATGGAGTTGTCACTGTCTACACAGGTCCTGAATCTCAGGGAATGCAGAGATAAATAAAATAAGCATGCATTGGGTCTATTTGTCTTGGGGAGAGATAAAAATTCAGGACAGTCAGAGATTCGGTCTATTTAACTCAGAAAGAGACATAAAGAACTGGGAATTGGGATGTTCCTATAAGGTATAGGATAGGCATAACATTTAGAGACTAATAGTTATTTCAGTTGTCAACAGCACAACTTTTTAACATAATAAATAGTCCTTAATGAATGCAACCAAGTTTCATGGATCTAGTTTGGTTGGCTTCTTGTGTGCATGAAAACTTTAAATATTTTGACAGCTATCCACATTAACAAATGTTTCCAGAAAAGATGAATAATATTAGATCTGAAGGATGTTTCACTTATATCATCCTGGCCTCATAATGTATTAGGAAGATGGCCCATTAAGTTCTAATGACTACCAAATCAGTTAGTAAGCACAATGATCTTGACCTAAAGAAGAAAAAAAAAAAAAGGTGCTCGGATTCAGTTGTGGGGTCTGTCCCTTGTTATAAGGGTGACGCTGAACAATGGATTTCACGTTTAGAAACTTATTTTTCTCATTCATAACATGGAGCAAATAAGAGTACTTATTCATGGTGATGTTATCAGTGCCAAATAAAACAATGCCAGGAAAATGTACTTGGTAGGGTGTAATCTCCTGACAGCCCCCCTTTGCCCTCTATTCCAGTTAAATCCATTCTTTTCATTTTTCTGAATGGACCATTCTTATTATTCCTCATTTGTTTTGCTTTGCTGTTTTGCACTACCAAGAATGCATTTCTTTCCTATTGTAAACTGCTATTTAGTTAGTTAGTTTTTTCCCCCCTATCTTGTTTTCTAAGACTTTAATAGTTTTAGTTCTTACCTTTAGGTCTTTTGTTCATTTTGAGTTATTTTTTTTTTAACATTTATTTATTTTTGAGAGAGCACAAGTGCACGAGGGGCAGAGAGGGAGGGAGACACAGAATCGGAAGCAGGCTCCAGGCTTTGAGCTGTCAGCGCAGCTTGAACCCACAAACTCTGAGATCATGACCTGAGCTGAAGTCAGAGGCTTAACCCACTGAGCCACCCAGGTGCCCCATGTAAACTCTTACTTAACAGTGAAGCACCAAGTTACATATCATTCTTGTCGTAAAACTTTCATTGAGTCTGCCTCCCCTCCCCATCCCAACAGGTAGAATTGACCTTCAGCACTTTTACACTTTCTTAGCGTGCTGTGGAGGTTTCCTCACAGCAATCACAAATTTGTCTTTTTGTTTACATTTGTGTTTCCTTCATTAAGTATAAATTGCTGAAGCCTTAGCTATACTTTATATTCATATGCTCTTTCTAGGAAAAGTGCCTGAAATGTAACTAATATTCAATAAATGTTGAATGCATGGCAGCATGAATATATGCATATTATCAGGTTGTGCAAAGTTCAGTGAATGCTCAGAGAACTTACTACTTACAGTTATTGGGGCTAGCAGCTTCATAAAAGGCATATTATACAACCCACCAAAACCTGTATTTCCAGACAAGAAAATATATACGAAAATTAGATAACTTTCTTAAAACCATGGATTGGGCTTGAAGGTTGCCGTGGTTTAAAGCCTCTCTCTCTCTTTCTCCCTCTCAGAAAAAGAAGAAAGAGAGGTAGAGAGGAGATATATATACTTATACTCACACATAATATATATATATTATAATTATGTAGTAATATAATATATATTATATTATGGACTGGAGCATCTCTCAAAATTCATATACTGAAGCCCAGACTTCCAAGTACTTCAGAATGTGGCTGTATTTAGAGATCATACTTTACCTTTAAAGAGGTTAATTAAGGGGCGCCTGGGTGGCGCAGTCGGTTAAGCGTCCGACTTCAGCCAGGTCATGATCTCGCGGTCCGTGAGTTCGAGCCCCGCGTCAGGCTCTGGGCTGATGGCTCAGAGCCTGGAGCCTGTTTCCGATTCTGTGTCTCCCTCTCTCTCTGCCCCTCTCCCGTTCATGCTCTGTCTCTCTCTGTCCCAAAAATAAATAAACGTTGAAAAAAAAAATTTAAAGAGGTTAATTAAGTTAAAAAGATCCCATTAGGGTAATCCCTAATCCAATCTGATTGTTGTCTTTACAAGAGGAGGAAAATTGGACATACAAAAAACCATCATAGAAAGAAAAGACTATGTGAGAATATAAGGAGAGGGTGCCATATTCAAGCCAAGGAGAGAAACATCAGGAGACTTTAAATCTGCCAATACCTTGATCTTGGACTACCACCTTTAAAACTGTAGGGAAATAAAGTTATGTTGTTTAGCAGAACCTAATCTGTGGTATTTTGTTAGGCAGTCCTAGATAATTAATGTATTTACACACACACACATGCACACACACACATTTTTAATTTGTGTGAACATAGCATACATACCTGGTTTTAAATAGTCAAATAGCATTACAGCCCTCACAACTCAGATCATGATCATCTGCCTTACCCTGGATTTCTATTCCTCAGAGACTACCAATTTCAACTCTTTTAGCGGTTTCCTCTTGTATTTTCTCATTTCTAAATCTCATTTCTAAATATAATATTATATTATTTTTCACATTTCAGATGTAGATATTATTAACTTTATACCAGAAAAGATGGAGATTGACTTTTATTACATTCTTCTCTCATCTTTCTGGAATATGTATTCCATAATTTTGGCTAAATAAATATGCAGTGTTCACATAATTATGACTCCCGCAATGTTATTCTCAGCTCAGTTGCAGACTAGCAGGATACTAAGTAGCAATCCTGCAGACGCTTCCATCCATGAGAATCAGCAACCTTCTCTTCAACCTGCAGAGGCCATGCCTGCCTTGCTTAAAGATTCCATAATGTCTTTCCAGGAGACAGTTAGTTACCTTGCAGAACAAAGTAATTTCACCTCATTTGTCCCTCCCAGTTAGGTGCTCATTAGCTTTCAACCTAGTGTTAATTAGATGTCAGTATATTTCAAGAGATCAATTACAGAGTTAAAGCTACAAGACAGGGTTACTAATCAAAAGTATTACAAGATTTTGCTAAATTGTATCATTATCAACATAAATCTGGAGAATAAGTGTGGGAGCTATTTTTATGATACTGAATGAGGGAGGGGAAAAACACTTCAGAGATATTGTGGGTCAATCTACCTTCACACCCACCCCCTGTCTAGGTCCTATGGTAAAGTCCATGAGAAAGACGCTTCACCATGATTTTCAGAAATATATAGATGGGATAAGAAGAGAGTCGTTGAGAAGTGTATGACTAATTTCTGTAGGCCAAGTGGGTAAGGGGAGATACTGCTAGTGAAATGGATATTTATTTTTGATAGTGATGCTGGAAGCATTCAAGCAGCAGCTCTAATTTATAGGATGAATATATATTTATTTACCCTACTCAGCACCAGAATGGTCTGAAACAGATAAATCTTTGGTGGTTACTTAATGATCATGGTGCCCTTAGCAATACATTTTATGGCTACTCAGAAAGTTCCTGGAAGTATTTCATGTGTGCCCGTCAGAGATCCGATGTGAGCCACCACAAATAGCCATGCCCAGATACCCAATTCCCAAACTTGTATCAGATCATAAAATCCAAGCCTGTTGAAGTACTCTAGGTACTCTTGAGTAAGGAAACTCTGTTAATATAATAAAAAGGTACTGTACATTTCTTTCCTAACCTTCTTTTGTGGCTATTTTCTGGGTTTACTGTGTACTAAGGAAAATGCCATACTATTTGAAGATGACTGAATACTGATTCTGAACTAATGCTCCACCTTTGGAAGATCCACAATATCATCATGGACAACAAAGATAATGTGGTCTTACAGATGTCTGAGGAAAAATGGATAGAGTCAACAATGATCAGAATCCCTACAGAATTAAGAGATGTTGGGACAAGAAGTGTCAATTAGGAATCCCTGGAATTCTTCTTCCCTTCCAAAATAATAAATCAAATTAATACTTGGCGAGGGGGAGGGGGGTTGCAGTGTATAACACAGACATCAAAGATTTGAAAGATGCCAAAGACGTGATTCCTATCACTTTCCCCACTTAACTCCCTTTTGTGCAGAAGACAGATGTATCCTGGAGAATGACAGTTGGTTATTAAGAATGTAAACAAAAGCTAAATGCAATAGTGTTGTCTATTCTTCCTGTTGTGTCTTTATGGTAGGAAATCAGCAAAGGCCTTTGTCTCTGTTACATTTGTTTCTATTACCACAGGGAAAGAACACAGAAGTGGTTTGCCTTCAGTCAACAGAGATAGCATTGTATCTTTGTTCTTATGCTTTAGAGCTAAATCAACTGTAGTGATCCATGCAATAATTCAATTTTACAGAGACCTGATCATCCCCAAATCTCAAAGTAAATGAAATTGGGCTACTGAAGGGATTGGTAAGCTCTGGTCTATTAGCCAAATTCAGGCTACTACCTGCTTTTGTAGGGCCTGTGACTTAAGAATCATATTTGTAAAGAGTTATAAACACACACACACACACACACACACACACACACACACACGACCATGTGACAGGAACTAAATGTGACCCACAAAC
Source organism: Lynx rufus (assembly GCF_022079265.1). Classification (NCBI taxonomy): domain Eukaryota; kingdom Metazoa; phylum Chordata; class Mammalia; order Carnivora; family Felidae; genus Lynx; species Lynx rufus. The sequence goes on along the minus strand of NW_025814837.1, from coordinate 11,294,772 downwards.
CCTAAGATATTTATTCTCCGGTGCTTTAGAGAGAAAAAAAAATTGCCAACCCATGGTCTACTATATCAATAATGCCATATTAATAGAATCTAATAAATAGGAAGTTTCAGTTGACTTACAATACAATCTTATGCCATTGCATATAAAAATAAATCCCATGAACAAATAGGTCTGCAACTCTGTAAACTTCCAGTGTTTCTGATGTTCCAGGGCATTTGGAAAATCTACTCTAAAGTGAAATATACTCATTAGACCTAAGAAAGATACACTACGCTTTTACAAGGTCCCTCTGGCTTTGGGACAAAACATTTGGTTCTAAACAATTCGTTAAATAATCTCAGTGGCTACTAGCCTTGAATAAAATCTAAGGCAAGAGAAGCCTCTCCATCTTCTCCAAGCCACAATACTACCATCTGTGTACTTGGCTCTATGAACCAGAAGATCCAAGATGCTTAAGATTTCGTGGAAGAGTGGAATGCTCTATGGAATTAGTGACAAGCCCAGATAAGACCAGGGCTCAATAAACCACAGCCTGTGAGGCATCTGTCCGATTTCATAAAGTCTTATTGGAATATCACTACGCCCATTTACTTACATATTGTCTTTGACTCCTTTTGCATGTTCTACAATGGCCAAATTGAGCTGTTGTGACTAAGACCAAAAGGGACACATGCCTAACATATCTACTGTATGGACCTTTAAGGAAAAAGGGAAAAAAATCTTACCTAGGGTAGACAGATCATAGAGAATCCTTTTAAGAGTTGGAGAAATTTACTTGTCAATACCACTATCCTTTCAGAAAACAGGCTTTGGTTTACTTTTAGTCTCTACTAGAAACCACATGATTGAATACCAGTTGACAAAGTGACCTAAGATGCCAATAATTAATTGGATGTTATCGGAATTGTTAGCCCTAGTTAACTCAAGAATGACCAGCAGCCCACTATCATCAGGTAAAAGTGGCATCTGGAGGACTTGCTTCTTGTAGGAACCGAAGGCTTGGCAAATTGTACTCGAATGTGGCCTACACTCTCACTGCACCTGCTCTCACTCCTCTGCCCATTTTCACAATCCCCATCTTATTCTCATAGGAATTTCCCTATGACTAATTCATAAGGAGAAAAAGAACAAGCCTGGTTAACAGATAATATGCTAGGAGACTGCTGTAGCATTATAGCTCCAGGCACATGGGACCTTGAAGGAAAAGCAGGGAAGGAAATTCTTCAAAGGGAGAGAACTTCAGGAGGTAGGTTTTGTGGTTTATTTTTCCTGAAAGAAGCATATGTCTTCCCAGAAAGGAGATTTCTGGTGGAGATGCCTGGAAGGAGATACAATCTCATTTGTGAGTGGTGACTAACTGGGAGATGTTCGGGGGCTTGGAAAAAAAAACATACATGAGGATAGGTAACAAGGAGTTCTAAGAAAGAGTTACATGGACAGATTTCTTGGAATGGGTCTGGAGTGTGATAATTTTCAGTCCATGTAATTTATTTAGCACAAGTCTGTTGGAAAGGAAGTTTTCAATAAGTAGATAAAAAAGATTAACTCACCTGCGGATATCAGGTTTTTTTCCACGTCATGCCATTATTTGCTCGATTAGTTCATGAATGAAGTAGCCATATTTGCAGGGATGGAGCATTTTCATGGGTCCTCGGTTAGACTGTGCTCATCAAAGCTGGACTGCTTTTACTACTACCCAACATGCCAAAGTCATGATTAACTCTGAGTCCTGATATTCTGCAGGGCCTCTATGTAAACAGGTATCAGATACATATGTATCTAAATATATATCTGATATCTATATCTTTATCCATAGATATATATAAATAGACATCTGGTATATCTATAGACATCTGATATATTTTATATTTGTGTGTGTGTGTATAATTATCAGGTACTATGAGAAAGAATTAATCCTCCTTTTTTGTAGGTTTTGATTTGCCTTCCCTTCCTGACATCTCTGTCTTATTCAAATAAGCACATATTTCAGAGCAGAAAACTATAACAATGGATTGATGTTTGTGATGTTCACTGGCCTTAGGATAGGCTCAATCACTCAGATGCAGCTGGCCCTACATTCAGTAGAATCCAGACACCAGTATTTTGTGAGGTTAGTATGTTTTCAAAATGATGTAGTTCATGCTTTGAAAAAGCTACAACATGTGCAGCTGCTACCCTAATAGCCAGTTTACATGGGTATGACAAAATGGATTAATTTGGAGGGACAATTCAATAAACGTATTAGTAAATTTGTTGCCTCTGTATTTATAAATCTGGGCTCTGTTGGTTTAGAGTCTTAGTGCTACAGAGAAGGTTGCTTCTGCCAGGAGTCAAGAACCCTGAAAGGTCTGAGATTTCATCCTACTTGCAAGGTAAATTAGCTGGTTACAGTTTAACAGATGTAGACAGAAGATGAGACTCTTGGGTAAGAGACCAGAACTTTTATTACTCACAGCACAGCAAGTAGAATCAACTTAATGGGTGTGTTGTTTCCCCTCCCAGCCCAACCCAAGCCCACAAATCAGCCCAGGTAGGTGCTGAACACGCAGTTTGCATCATAGCTGTTATCCACTGAATGTTTGGGTACCCCCTACCCCTTATCAATACATATGTTGAAGCCATAACACTCCATGTTACTATAATTGGATATAGGACATCTAAGAAAGTAATTATGGTTAAATGAAGTTCTAAAGGTGGGGCCCTAATCTAAAAGGTTTAGTGTTCTTATGATAAGAGACACCAAAGTTCATATTCTCTCTCTCTCTCTCTCTTTCTCTCTCTCTCTGTCTCCTGCATGCACACAAAGACGTCATGCGAACACATAGAGAGGTGGAAGGTGTCTGTAAGCAAAGAAAAGAGATTTTGGGATGACCTTCTTTGCTGGCACCTTGATCTTGGGGCTTCCCAACTAAAAGAACTGTGAGAAATAAATCCTTGGTGTTTAATACACCTAGTTTATGGTATTTTGTTTTGGCAGCCTGAACAAGCTAAAACAACAGCTGAGGAACCTGAATCTTAGGAAACTCCTTTTTTTAAAAAAAAAAATTTTGTAGTCAGCTAAAAGTAAACCCATCCAAAATTTGTCCCAAAGGGAGATATTATCTTGATTATGTATGATAGCAAACAGACCTGTCTTCTGTTCGGGAGGAGGATACTATTTCCATCTTCCAAGACTTTTTGCTATACAAACATCCTAGAAGAAATAGTCCAAAACAAAAGCTCTCAGTACTTACATAAGTAACTGTTCAAAAATACAAGTGCTCTGGGAGAATTATCTTCCAAACATAATGAACATAAAAAGTCTTATATTACAAACACTTTCATGGCCCTATACATTTTATTTTCTCTCTTTCTTTTACCTTTTCTCTTTGTTGAAACATACTTTGTCCTCCTCTTCCCCAAAACAATTTTTATTCATTTTTAATTCTATTCCTGAACGTCACTTTCTCAGAAAACTCTTTAGGTGCTCCTAAAGACATGTCATGTCCTTAGGAGATACTTGTTCAATGAATATGTGAATGACCTATACATAATGATAAGTTGTCTCCCACTTTTCAATATTTAAATTGATTCTGTCTTGTTCTTTTCCAGAGCCTAGAATTTCCATATTATTACAAGTATTAGTGATTTTTTTATTGGTCTTATGATTGGAAGGTCTCTAGTGTTTATTTCCTGAGTATATTTACCATTTCTTTTAATTAGACACTTTCCTAAACTCTTCCTATGGACTCCATTGTCTATCACGATTAGTTGATAAATTAAGATCCAATATAGTACATTTCTAATAGTGTAGTCTCACTTTCCTTGAAATCTTCTAACTGAATGATACCTCAATAAAATTTCAACACTGTATTACCATTTTCTGTATTTCACTCTGATCACGTTTTCCAGCTATCTCATGCGATAATTTCACAAATATATTGGGTTGGTTAATTTTATATGTCAACTTGCCTGAGCCAGGGGATGCCCAGGTAGTTGATTAAACAATATTTCTTAATGTGTCTCTGAGAGTGATTCCGGAAGAGATTAGCATTTGAATCAGTGGACTGAATAAAGCAGAAGGTCCTCCTCCATGTGGGTGGGAATCAAACAATCCATTCAGGATTTAAGTAGAACAAAAATGTGAGGGAAGGTTGAATTCACTCTTTGCCTAACTGCATGAGCTATAACATCAATCTTCTGCCCTTGGAGCTTCTGGTTTTCAGCCTTCAGATTCAGACCAGTGGCTGTACCATTGGCTCTCTGGCTTGCAGCCTTTCAAACTATACTGTCAGCTCTCTTGGATCTCCAGCTTGCAGATGATGGATCATGGAACTTCTCAGTCTCCATAACTACGTGATAATAAATAATAAATCTCCTTGTGTATATTATAAGTATATAGGATCCCCTATTGGTTTTGTTTTTCTGGAGTACCCTATTGCATACATGATACCACTATTAAATATAATTACAATAACAAAAATTTTCATTCTTTGGTTATTTTCTGTGTGTCAGGCATAATACTAAGTACTTTACAGACACTATTTCCTTAGGTATTAACCCTGTGGAGCAAAGTATGAGCTCCTTGTATCCATTATCCAACTCATTCACTATTGTGTATCCAATGAATAGGGTAGTACCTTACTCACATATTACGCTCTATTAAATATTTTTTGAATAAGTGAGTTGCAGGTATTATTAAGCCCATTCACAGATGAAGAAATAGAGGCACAAATATGTTACATAACTTGCTCAAAACCAGTTGCTAGGTGGCAAATTGGTAATTCAAAGCAAAGTAGTTCTGATTCTATATTTCACTCTTGAATACTATGATACATTACTTTTCTCTCATCTTACCACCTTCTGTTTCTAAACTTAATAAATTCACTTGTACCTACATTTCCTTCTGTATCTAACCATGATCTCGTTACTTTAATCATTCTCTCACTGAAATCCTTCATGTTTCCTTGTTTAATGAATGTTTTTATAAAGTAAATGAAGAAATGAAGATATGGAGAACTATGTGGCACTCTAAGAATGCACAATAATCTGATTATATTAAGACAAATAAGATAGAAACTAGTTCTGGAGAGCCTAGGTGGCTCAGTTGGTTAAGCGTCCGACTCCTGATTTTGGCTCAGGTCATGATCTCACAGTTCGTGAGACCAAGTCCTGTGTTGTGCTCTTCACTGACATTATGGAGCCTGCTTGGGATTCTCCCTTTCCCTCTCTCTCTGCCTGTCCCCTGCCTCCCCTGCTCACACTCTCCCAAAATAAATAAATAAACTTTAAAAATGATAAAAGCTACTTCATGTGCTAGTTAATAATTAATTATTATATTTAATGCTTTAAACACATCAGAGTAGAGCAATATGGAAAGCATGATGGTAAAGCATACAGACCAGGGGAGATAAAGTGAAAAGACATCATGGTATAAACTAAGTGCTTTATGAACACAGTATGCAAATAATATTGTAAATAGCGTTACAGATTCTCACCGTACAGCAAGGAAATTGAGAAAATTCAAGAGTTTTGACTGCAATGGTTTTAACGCAGAGAATGTGGTATTCACTGGACACTAATAAAATTTTAAATGGCCAGCACACTCACACATTTAGCATTTGAAGCCAACATAAGGATGTATTTATAATGAAATTACCTTAAATATTTGAATTTCTGACAGTGTTCAGGGCAGTAAGACACACCGTATCATTGAACTCTGCACCTAATGGTTAGTTTATGTTTCAATACCCAGTTATTTAATCAAATGCTAACCTAGAGATTTTGTAGACATGATTAAATAATTAGTTGGCTTCAAGTAAGGGAGATTATCCTAGATAAACTGCATGGGCCTGATTCAATCAGTTACAAGTAAAACCGCAGTTTTCCTTAAGAAATTTGACCTGTGGATAGCCATTCTTGGGTCTAAGTGTTCCTGCCCGCCCTTCCTGGAGGCTTGCCCTATGGATTTCAGACTTGCTTCTCCAGCCCCTACAATCTCATAAGTTTATCCCCCCGCAATAAATCTCTTCCTGTAAATATCTCGCAGCTTCTGTTTCTCTGATAGAGCCCTGACTCATACAGCGACACATGCTTTTGCGATAAAAATGATGGAGTGGTGTCTGGGTGTGTGCATGCGCGTGTGTGTATGTGCATGTATCCTCATTCACAAACATAATGCTCATCACCCTGAGAAATTATTAACAAAGCTTTTCTGTTTTGTGAAGTTCAGGGCTGGGCTATGAGTTAGAGTAAATATAAATTCAGTCTTCTTATCTCCATAATGCACACAAGTTGAGGGTTTGTCAATATTCCAGTAGAGTATTTTGAACATTTATCAGTCAGCATTGGCAGTTTTGACAGGCAAACTGCTTGCTGAATACCAAATGCAAAAGCACGAAGCTGTCGTTTTTAGACAGGTTATTACTTTGAAATGATTATTATTTAAGATAACTTCCTCCATATATTTAATTCAGACTCTCTACCACCTCCATTGTGAAGCGCTTTGATGTAAATTTTATCTGTGTGCAGTATATGTAATATTAATGCTTTTAATAAGAGGATTTTTGTATTCAAAGGAATTTTGATTATTCTGAAGACATCAAGGTATGAGATATACAACAATCTGTTTATATTGATGTCATATTAGTTCTTTAACCTGCCAAATGGAAATTCTTACCGAATTTGATGATTACATAGGCATAAAATGTTTCTTAAATTATTTCTTCAAAATCCATTCCAAGTATCATTTTAAACCAGAATTAAAACAATGTCAAGATTCTTTAATAATCAGGCTACAGATTTGGTTTTTTTTGTTTTTTGTTTTTTGTTCTTTGGTCTATGAGTAGAAAAAGCTCACAGCATATTTTATTGAAAAGAGAGTTATAGAAAAAAAAAGACAACTGCAGGCACACATACACACATACATAGAATGGAACTATTTCTACATCATTACATATGCATTGGCTTGATTCACCCTTGTTATGAGTTTGTATTCTTAAGCGAAAGATGAGAATAAACTCATCAACTAGTGAAAAAGTACATTTGCATGATATCAAATCCTGTAACTCATTAGAGTTTTTCTAATCAACTCATCTGAATAAGATATGATGATGATGGTGATGATGATGATGATGATGTTGATGAAAATGAAGACATAAGACAGCAATAACTATTTTTGCATAGTAAGGCTAGTCTATAAGAGTATACTCCAAATAGATGGAACGGAAACATTTACCCCATATGATTTATTTATCTACACAGCTGCATGATGTTGATGGGAATCAGGAATGCCAATTTTATTGTTTGTTCATAATTTTAGGGCTGCCTCTGGTGATTGGAGCCTCAGTTTGATTTTCCCCCAAGCAAGCTAGGATGGAATGTACTCAAAGATAAAGTGAAATAACAATGGAAGATCTCTCAGCATAATTCAGAACTAAATTCATTTCTAAATAACCACTAACTGAAAAGATATTGATGACTTTTATAAAGGAAATTAAAAAATAAACAACACAAAAAATGTACTTAAAAACAGTGTTCCTAATAAAATAATATGAATTACTGTATTATATAATGAAAAATTTAAAAATATGTATGTATAGTTGTGTGGGAAAATGTATAGAGAAATTTTTTAAAATGACTTTACTTAAATCAATATCAATTGGCATACTTTAAAACCAGGTATTCACAGAATGCTAAGTATTTGCAATAGAAAATTATAATCATCTATATCACCAAAATTACTCAGATTGTAAGTCTACACTATGTCTTACTATATTTTAAACCAAATTGAATAGACTGAAGAACAAATTAAATTCAATAGACAGAAGCAGTTTAATTATCTCCTGCCCCCAACTGAAAAGAAACAATGAATTCAGCGATTTGCTTGGGTAGATGGGTATGGGGAATGGCAGAATGGGTGAAAAGGGAAAAGAGTTGAGGTGAGTTACCAACTCCCGGAGGCAGAGATAGGGGATAAATCCAGTGTTATATGCAGAAGGGCAATGAGGACTTCACTCCACTAATAAATTTTTGCTCTATGTTAGTAATAACCATCAGAAAATTCTTAAAAGATGCTTGAAGCGAGGGTTCTGCATGTCAGATCTAAAGAATTGGAGTTTCATTCTCATTAGAACACAGATCTGCTATGTGACCTTAGGCAAGGCAAGCCCCAGCAATCTTGTCCCTCAACAAACTTTTCATTCAATGACACTACTGTGAGTAGGCTAAATGCTCACTAGCAGAAAAATAAACGCATTAAAAAGGAGATGCAAATGCAGTTCAAGACCTAGGCAAACCAATAATTTGGTTCTTTCTCTTGAAGCAATTACAGAAATTTCTAATTTTAACTTCTTCTTTCAATGCAAAGTATTCATTTATGACACAACTAATACACATTTTCTGTAGAAAAATTGAAAATCCAAACAAAAATAAATTCACAAGCAATCCTAACATACAGAGATATTTATTTTCATGTGTGTACCTATGCCGCTACGTGTATGCACACACATTTGTGTACAATATATTTTTTACTTTGTTATATGCTTTAAAATTATTGTGTAGTACATATATATGAAAAGATATAACGTAAGCATAGTTTAAGGAAGAATAATGAAAAAAATTCTTATGTGCCTATCATTAAGCTTAAAAATAGAAACATTATCTGTATGTATTAACTGGTAAATGGCAGAGCTAAATCCTTCCAAATATATTATCTTGAGAAATACAAGGTTTACCCTTTGCATTGCATACATATTTGAGAATCAGCTTGTCATATCTTATACAAATAAGTCTATTAAAGTCATCTTGGAAGTAATTTTGTATCCAATGTTTATAATATTGAGTCTTCCTGTTTAAAATGTGACGTAACTGTCCACTTGTTCAACTTTGAAATTTTGAATAATATGTTATTTTTTTCCTGTCAAGATTTTGAACTTCATCTAAGACTTATTATTGTTTTTAGCTACTGTAAATGTACTTGTTTTTAATTACACATTTTCTATCGAGATGATTATGGACTCACATGCTCTTGTATGAAATAATAAAGATTTCATGTGGTTTTTGCCAAATTATCCCTGATGGGAACATCCTATAGAAAGCTACAATATGATATTATAACCAGGATATTGACATTGATAAAGTCAAAATACAGAGCAGTCAAGATACCTCACCATAAAGGATCCCCATGTCAGCATTTCGCAGCCACATCTAACTCATAACTTTGGCCAACCACTAACATGTTCTTCCATTTTTATAATTTTGTAACTTCAAAATATTATATAAATAGAATCATATAGTATATAAATCTCTGGAGTTATAATAGTTGCATGTTTAATTTTACAACAAACTACCAAAACTTTCCCAGTGACTGTACCATTTTACATTCCCAGTAGCAAAGTATGAGTGATTCCAGTATCTCTACACCCTCACCAACATTTGCTGCTGGCACCATTTTTTATTTTAGCCATTCTGATAGGAATCTAGTGATGTCTCGGTGTGGTTTTAATTTTCATTCCCTGAACGGCTAAGAGTTGAACATCTTTTCATGCACTTATTATCATCTGCATAGTCTCTCCACTGAAATGTCTCTTCGTATCTCCTATCTATTTTATAGTTGGATTTTTGTCTTTATTGAGTTTTGAGAGAGTGTATATATTTTAAATACTAGTCCTCTGTCAGATATGTGGTTTGCAATTTTTTCCTCCCAGTTATAGCTTATCCTTTTACTCTGATAACAGGGCTTTGAAGAGCAAAAGTTTTTAATTTTGAGGTAGCCCAATTTATCAATTTTTCTTGTTATGGATCATGATTTTGGTGTCAAGTCTAAGAACTCTGTGTCTGAACTCTTGATCTTGATGAGTTTCTCCTGTTTTTTTTTCTCCCCCTAACAAATTTGTAATAAAGAGGATGGCTCCATTTTTGATGTTTGAATGCTGACAATTTTGAGACCCCACAACATCCCTTTCTCCCTACGCCCCACGTCTGGATAAGCCATTTAAAAAGACCACATGTTCCCTCCTTTGGCACTGAAATTTCAAATCAAACATCACCTTGCCTGGCCCATGTGTGAGAATCTGCACCCCAGAACAATTTGCTAACATAATACATCCCGAGTGAGTAGTCCCTCCTTGCCACTTCTAGCCATTTTAGTCCTGCATGGAAGCCTTCCCTGAAATGCACAGAAAGCCTCATTATGTGAGTATAAAACTTTATAATTTCTTTATGCATGTATGTAGCATCATTAGTCTTGACATCTAAACTACATTTAAGGAGGGAAATTGTAGTGGCTTATATTATGTGTCAACCTGGCTCGGTCACAGTACCCAGATATTTGGTCAAATGTGTCTGGATATTGCTGAGAAGGCATGTGTGGTTTATTTTTTTCTATGACATTCCAATTTAATCAATAGATTTTGAGTAAAGAAGGTTACTATCCACAGTGCATGTGGGCATCGTCAACCGATTAGTTGAAGGACTTCAGTAAAAAACTGATCTCCCCTAAGGAGGAGGCTACTCAGATGGCACACTACCTTCAACCTTAAGCTACAACTCATGCCTGCAGCCTGTGGACTTGTCCTACAGATCTTGGACTTGCCAGCCTCCACAACCATGTGAGCTAATTCCTTAAAATACATCTCTGTCTTTCTCTCTCCATTCCTCTTCCTCTGTCCCCCACCTCTATTTGTTCTATGTCTCAGGAAAACTCTGGCTACTACAAAGGTACAAAGGTTCCTATGTTTACGTATGAGGAACTTTAACAAAATTTTATAGCTTGACATTTAGCCTTATGGTTCGTTTTGGGTTATTTTTGTATTAAGCATGAGATTTTGTATTAAGCATGAGATTCACTTTCTGACCTATGTGTGTTCTGTTGCTCCCACACCATTTATTCAAAAGGCTATTCTTTCACTACTTTTCATCTTAGTCAAAAACTAGTTGGACACATCTGTGCGGATTTATTATTGAATTTTCTATTTTGTGTCATTTCTTTATGTTTTCATTTCGACACCAGTGTCACAGTCCCCTGACCTCTTTAGGCACATAGTAGAGCTTCATGTGAAGTAGAGTAATCCTTCCATTTTACCCCTCTTTTTCAAGATTATTTTAATTATTCTAGGACCTATACTTTGCCACATGCACTTTAGAGTAAGTGTTTATATTTGCAAAATACCTCTGTAAAAATTGTAATGGAATTGCATTCAATCTATAGAACAATTTGAGGATACTCAATATCTTTACTATACTGACTCTTCCATTCTGTGGACTTGATAAGTGTCTCGATTTATTTAAGTCTTCTTTGATTTCTGTCATCAATATTTTGTAATTTTCAGCATCTGGATTCCACATTTTGTTGTCTATTATAAATTCTCCATTTTCTCTAAAGTGAATGCAAGTAGTACTGTGTTTTTACTTTCATTGTTAGTATATAGATATAAAATTGGTTCTTGCATGTGTTTTGTGGTTTGTGAACATTCTTCTGTAATTGAGTATTTTATCTGATTTTTTTATATGTATAGAGAGAGATAAATGCAATTTATTTTGACTACTGATTGTTTATTCTATCAAGCTTGCTAAATTTTCTAATTCAAATAATATTTAAATCGGGGCGCCTGGGTGGCGCAGTCGGTTAAGCGTCCGACTTCAGCCAGGTTACGATCTCGCGGTCCGTGAGTTCGAGCCCCGCGTCATGCTCTGGGCTGATGGCTCAAAGCCTGGAGACTGTTTCCAATTCTGTGTCTCCCTCTCTCTCTGACCCTCCCCCGTTCATGCTCTGTCTCTCTCTGTCCCACAAATAAATAAACGTTGAAAAAATAAATAAATAATAATAATGTTTAAATAATTGGGGGGGAATTTTCTGTGTAAACAATCTGTTCATCTGCAAATATTGACAGGTTTTTTTGTCTTTCCAAGTTTTACACTATTTATTCTTTTCCTATTTTTATACTCCTCTCTACTTTTTCCTACCTAGCTAAAATGTGTAGGCACCAATACAGTTAAACTGTTTAAAAGAATTGATAATAGCAAGCATTCACGTCTTGATTGCTTTTTTACTAATAGTTTTGGCATTTTATTATTATTTCTAATGTTATTGTTGACTTTCTATAAGGAATTCCTGTCTATTTCTTAGTTTTAAAATTCTTTTGTATGCCTTGCTTGTTGAATTTTGTTAAGAAGTTCTATATTATTTCTAGTTTGTTAAATATTTTCAGCTATAAAATGTTGGATTTTGTGAAATTTTATATCTGCAACTATGGAGATGATCATATGTTTTTTCTTCTTAAAAATGTAAATGAAGCTAATTCAATCTTTTTCTGATATTTGGTTAAGCTTGCATTCCTGGAATAAACACAACTTTATCATGGTATATTATCTTTTTAAAAATCTGTATTTGCTAATTCTTTGTTTGGGATATTCTATGTTCAGGAGTGGGGTAACCATGTAATCCCCTCCTTCTTTATTGGTCCTTACTTGGTTTTGAAATTAGGTTTTTATTATTCTCGTAAAGTACTTTGGAAGTGATTTTCTATTTTTCTCTATTCTAAAGGAGTTTGTATAAATTTAATTTATCTGCCTGTTAAATACTTAGGAGGACATCCTATATAGCCATTTAGGGACAACTAAAATTTAGATGTATTTTGCTTAAATGGTTATGATTTTTTTGGGTTTTCTATTTCTTTTAGAGTCAGCTCTGACATTATATATTTCTACAAATGTAATTCTCCAAGTAACTTAAAAAATTTATTGACATAGAAATATCCATAAATTCTTAACTATGTAACTTTGAATTATTATATACTATACATACAGAAAAGTACATAAAGCATATAGTTTAATAATTTCCCAAAACACACACTGTATATTCAAAACCTACATGAAGATAAGGAACATTTCCAGCACCTCAGAGGCTTACAACTATGAATCCTCCTTCCTCGAAAAGTTTATTACTCTAAATTTTTTGATTATCACTTATTTTTTCCCCATATACTCTTACCACCTAATTAAGAATTGTTCATCATTATAGCTTAGTGATGCCTATTTTTGAACTTTATATAAATAGGATCATACACTATGTTTATCTCTGGCTTCTTTTGTTCAATATTGGTTTTGAGAGATTCAACCATATTTTGGGTGCTGGAGTATTTCACAGTATTTCATTAATTCTCAATTCTATATAGGATTATATTGTATGATTTTGCACAATATATATATACATTCAAATATCACAATGTGAGGTTTGGTTTTGGGGCTTATTCATAGCATCTGTTTTGTGTCAAGGAGAATTAAGCTGATTCTTAGTTTCGTCACTTACTAGTTTTTTGAGTTTAATTGGTTACTTAATTTTTCTAAGCTATTGCATAAAATATATATTTCATTAGTCAGACTGATTAAATAAGATAACATAATGTAAGATAATCTTCTTTTTCATTATTATAGTGTAGCATTTTCCTTTACCAGCTTACAAAGTGTATTATCTTTTGAAGATTTTTGCAAGTTTTTCTCCTTATCGAACTTTAAAAATATGTATGTCCATATTATGATGTTTGGTTCATAAGGCAGTCTGGAATATAAATATAATCATCAAGGGGGTGCCTGGGTGACTCAGTGGGTTGAATGTCTGACTTCAGCTCAGTTCATGATCTCGTGGTTTGTCAGTTCGAGCCCTGCATCAGGCTCTGTGCGGACAAGCTCAGAGTCTGGAGCCTACTTCATATTCTGTGTCTCCCTCTCTGCCCTCCCCTGCTCATCTTCTGTCTCTCTCACTCTCGAAAATGAAGTAAAAATTAAATAAATAAATAAATAAATAAATAAATAAATAAAATCACTTATTTCCATCTTAAATATCATTTTTAAAATGACTACAAAATTACTCACGCTTTTTTACTTCTTCATTAGTTTTAGATGTTGCCGGAATATGATAATTACATGTTTTACAATATTTCTTCTCTTTTAGAGTTGCAGGTATGTAATTCTTCAGATATTTACTAGGTTTTTGAAATCCATTCTTCTGTAATTAAATTTACATGCCAATCCCTGAACAGTTTTCCTTTCTTTGGGAATCCGTGTGTACCTCCAAATCTCTATCACTCCACCTCTTCTCCATCACACAAAACAAAAATGCAATCTCAGTAAAAATGCTGCAGAGTCTTTGTAAATGTAAATGTAAGACTAGGCCCCCAGACCTAGAGTGACCATGTAGCTCAATTGCTTGTGATAATCCCCATTTATTTCTGCTGACCAGGATTATTATGAGCAGCCCTTTTACTACCCAAATCTTCCAGTTTGAACAATAAATTACAGGGTTACCCTACCTAGTCTTCATTTCAACTAAATTGTTGGCAAACCTACTATTTCACTAGCTGACATAAAATGGCTACTAACTTCCTATAGCCTCTTGCTGTCTGAGATGAGTCTGGAATACTAGTTTTTATTCTATACTCCAACACATTAAAAGATCATTAAGTTCCTTAACAATCTTATGCGGTAAGTCAGAGGTCTTATTAATTTGCATTATCCGAGTACGAAAATGAGTCACAGAGGAGCTAAGTGACTGTTGACCAAGTTTAAGGTAGAAGAGAAGATGAGTATCCTGATTCCTGATTTTTTAGTTCGCTGCTCTTTCTACTAAAGATCAAGTAACACGTATAACATTTGAAAATAATTGGCTGAATGAGTAGGACTTGTGCAGATCTGAGATAAAAGCTATACTTAAAGAACAAAGAAAAGAGAATTCTCAACCATTCAGGCTTTGGTGCATGACTTATATCTGGTAGCACAAGCAGAATTATCAGTACACTTTTCATTTCTTAAATATTTACATTTGGTAACATTAGAAGATTGAAAAAGATGTTGGAGTCCAAATTGGCTATTTTAAAAGAGGGGTGCATTTACCCATGCTAATGTTAGTAAACACATGTTATGACTCAATAGAATGTTTGATTCAGCAGAGGCAGTTTTTCAATTAATTTATTGATTTCACCCACTTGCTCGCATACGGTCCTGTGTGTAATGGGACGAGTTTGAGCCATTGCTACAGCCCCTTGGTCCATGTTCTGCCTTCTTATATCCCAAGCCATATACTTTCTTAATTTTCACCCAGTTCACTTTGTTTTTATGATCTCTGCGAAGACACTCCCCTGCTCAGCTCCTTATGCTTCTGTTCCTCTTTAGTCTTTTATCCCTTCAAGTTGGCTATTTGCCAAACAAAAATATGTAGGAAGTTTTGCTTGCATACTTAGTTGGTGACAGGAAGTTTGCACCCCTATGAAACTGGATTATATGTGTCACGAAAGTTACTCTTACATGCTTTACTAGGGGCACATATCATTTGAAAGGTGAAACATGTAGGAGTAAAGGCTAGAGTTGCCAGATAAAATGCAGGATGCATAATTAAATTGAATTTTAGATAAACAGCAAACAATTTTCACTATAAGGCTCAAATATTGCATGAGACATGAAACACTTATATGAAAACAATCACTTATTGTTTCTCTTAATTTCAAATTTACCTAGATGTCCTGGATTTTTCTTTGTTAAATCTGGCAACTGCAGAAAGAGGGAAGGCTGTTTGAGTACTCATAATGCTACCTTGGTTTCTAGAATAGAAGATTAAAATCCCTCAACACAAAAATTAGGATAGTGAAGGTAGCCAATGATACTTTTTCTTCCTTTTCTTCCTTTTCTTCCTTTTCTCTCTTTTCTTATTTCCCTTTCACCCTTTTTTTTTCTATTCTCCATTTCTCAGAAATAATAGTAACAGTAACAGTAGCAACGAATACTAATACTATTGATAATGCCTGCCTTTGTATACTTTCAGATGTATCGTCTTACTTGATTGTTATTGATTTAGTGATTTTTCCCCCATATAGATACTGGAATTGGGGGAAAAGGAAAAATCATCACAGAAATATACTTAACATTTCTCTGTGTAGACATATTCTTGCTGTGAAAATAAACTAAAACTTAAGGAAGGCAGGCAAAATGAAGTTGAGACAGAAACCAGATGAATTCAGAGCCCAGAGCTTGCTCCTAATGATCAAATTTGTACAAGGGCTTTATTTCTTAGATGAGTCACCGTACTGTCTTCACTTATTAAGTAAAAGGATTTTAATTAAATGTATTCAGCCTGGCAAAGTATGGAGGAAATTAAGCAGACCATACTTGGACAACTCTATAATGAACTGAAGAGGAACACTGAGGCCAATGTTAGAAGTTAAACCATTTTCACTTCTTGGCCTCTATGATTTTAGCAATATAGGTCAAAGTGTATGCAGAGCTTGGATAGCCATGTAATCAATCTTATTTATATTTTTAGTAATGGGGTAGTTCTTTTAAGCATTTGGTCTTAAGTAATATTTCTAAAACATAAGAATTTTAGTAGATGATTGAGAATCATAATGTGAAACACACTGGTGGATTTTGTGCTGCAACGAGATAGTGATTTAAAAATTTTTTTTTTTTTATCTTTGAGAGAGAGACAAAGAGAGAGAGAAAGAGAGAGGGAGGGACAGACAGAACGGAGGGCAGAGGAGCTGAAGCAGGCTCCAGAGAGAGGGAGAGAGGAAGGGACGGGGCGGGGGGGGGGGGGGACAGTCTGAGAATTTTTGCTTTTTAATTGATGTGTTTAGATCATTTATCTTTAACGTTATTGTTGATATGTCTTGGTGTAAAATTACCATCTTGCTATTTTCCTCTTATGTCTTCTTTGTTTCTCTTCTTTTTTTGCTTTCTATCAAATTAATTATATAGTTATTATTTTTATCTGATCTCTTTCTTTCATGTGTGAGCTACAGCTTTTTATTTGTTACATTAGTGGTTTCTTTAGGATTTATAGTATACATCTTTACCGTATCACAATACACCTTTACATTATACTATACTGTTTAATGTATATAGAGTCTTATAATAGTATTTTTCTATTTCATCCTCCTCAAATTTGTGTTACTATTTTCTTACATTTTACTTCCCTCTAGCCTATAAACACCACAATATGTTGCTATGTTTGCTTTAAAAAAATGATTCTGTTTTTAGATATTTTAAAAAATAAGAAAAATTCATGCCTACCATTTCTAGTTCTCTTTATCCTGTTTTGTCCATCCAGCTTTTCATCTGCCATCCATCCCTTTTGCTTGAAGAACTTTTTTTTTAAGTTTAGTTATTTGTTTTGAGAGAGACAGAGACAGCATGAGTGGGGGGAGGGGCAGTGTGAGAAGGGGAGAGAGAGAGAACCCCAAGCAGGCTCCCTACTGCCAGCACAGAACCTGGTGTGGGGCTTGAACACACAAAGCTGTGAGATCATGACTTGAGCCGAAACCAGGAGTCAGATACTTAACACACTGAGCCAGCCAGGTGCCCCGAAGAACTTTTGTTAACATCTCTTATAGTGTAGGTCTATAAATGCCAAATAATTTCACTGATGTATATCTGAAAAAGCCTTTAACTTTGAAAGATATTTTTGGTTGGTAAAGTTACCTACATTGAAAATTCTTTTCTTTAAATACTTTAAAGTTATTTTTTTCTCCCATTTTTCTTCTAGTTTGTATTGTTTCTGACAAAATAAAAAATAATCTACTCTTATCTTTATCTTTGTTCATTGGTATGTAATGTGTATCATTTCTCTTGGATATGGAAAACAAGCATAATAACTGTTTTAATGTCTTTTTTCACTAATTTTATCATCTTTATCATGTCTAATTCAGTTTAGAGAGATTAATTAACCTTTCTCATTATGGATAGCATTTGCTTATTTCTTTGCATATGTGAAAATTTTTGTTTGACAGCTCAACATTGTGTATGCTGGATGCTGAATCTTTTCATATTATTAAAAATTTTATTGAACTGTGTTCTTTGACAAAGTCATGTGATTTGAAATCAGTTTGTTCCCTTCAGGTTTTTCCTATAAGTTTTGTTATGTAAGATCAAACCAATATTTAAACACTTATTAGTATGCTAAATAATGCTTCACAAATTATAAATCTTTCTACTGTGACTGCTTGGAACAGGCAATATTCCCTGTTATTTTGATGTCCCAAGTACCTTTTACTAAATTCTCTCTTTCTTGTCTTTAGTATTTTCCTCATACGCATTAGTTGATCCCTTCTCAACCCAATATTTCAGATGCATCCTCTGAAGGCCTCTAGGTTTTCCCTCTTTATGTAGGTCTTTCTCGACAGTTACCCTGAGCTGCAGCCACCTTGATTTCCCTGGACTCTCAACCCAGGGAGACCCTGGACTCTGACTGGCTTCCTCTTCCGAGAACAACAGCCTGAAAAATTCCTCCAGCAGTAAGATGTGACAATCACAGAGCTCACCTCGTTTCTCACATTTTAGAGATCACTAGCCATTGTTGTATGACATAGAATATCTTGAAAGTCATTGTAACATACATAAGTGCCATGATTTTTAGTTGTTTCATGCAATGTGGTTCCTCTTACGCCATCTCAGATTGAACTGGAAGTCTTTGTGAGGCCACTTTAAAATTTTTACATTAGGGCAATTTGAGCTATGTATTTGAGAAGATGTAGCATTGTCATCTGAAAAACATACAATTGAAGGCAAAACTTATACATATCATGTGCATATGTTGTTTTGTGTTTTAAACTTAATAAAAGCTCTTGGAATTTATTTTTGTATTTAAGGAAGTTTTCTGTTTCCTAACTTGTCATCCTTCAAAAAAGAACAAAGCAAAATAAATCTTTTCCTTATATTGATCCTGTATCATGTATTTAAAGTGACTCTGTGCCATGGACAAATGATGACTTTTTTGTAATTAGCCAATTTTTTATCCATGCTATTATAACAAAACACCTTAATGGAAATAATATATGGGCACCATTTTTATTTTTATTGAAATATTTTTAAAAGTGATGGGTTCCTGGGTGGTTCAGTTGGTTAAGCAACCAACTTCGGCTCAGGTCATGATCTCACAGTTCATGGGCTCTAGCCTTGCATCGGGCTCTGTGCTGACAGCTCAGAGCCTGGAACCTGCTTCCGATTCTGTGTCTCCTTCTCTCTCTGCCCCTCCCCCACTCACATTCTGTCTCTCTGTCTTTCAAAAAGAAATAAATGTAAAACAAAATTAAAAAAAAAAATTTAAGTGTACTTTTATGTTCATTTTCATATTAGCAGTTGTAATTTATGACATATTTTCAAAGCCTAAGACTTCAATTCCCATAGTAAACAGATAGTTAATAAATGATTATTTGTAATAAGGTCTCCTGTGGTTTTTCAATAGGTGAGAAGAAAAATTGAAACAACTGTTTGCATAATTCAAGTTAAAAACAAATAAGCAAATACAATAAACCTATTATTTGGAATCTTTCTAAGTAGGACAAAGGCTTAAACTATTGAGGCAATTCCCATACAAACCAATTTGCAAATGAACTATGGGATATTGTTTGCAAATATCTGGGATACTGTCCATGTTCTACTTTGCATCTCCACATTCTGGGAGGGGATAGGGGAATTAAGACAAGTATCTGGATAATTCAGAAAAGAATTATAGGCCACGTTAACAATTGTTAGCTAAGAGTTTCACATGGCACTTATAAAGCAAAAGGCCCATGACAGACTAAAGTGGGAGTAGAGAGCAATTACTTGATTTTTCACAACTAGGAAAGTAATGTTTCTATTGTAACCTTCTCTTTAAGGGGAAACTGATGTATTTTAAGCCAACAGAGGGGAATTTCTTTATTATGTTGGTGATGGAGGTGTGCTACCTTATTGACTTAGGTATTGCAATAGAATGCTTAATACTTTCTTCGCTGAATTGGCATCATATACTGGTGGAAGACTGAAATAATGGGTGTGATATATCAGGTTTGGAAAGTATGAATAAAACAGTAATTATAAAGACAATGAAATTGTATGATTTTTATTAAATTCCGTTGATATTCTAGATTTAAAAAAAGATAACAAAAAGCTAACTGATTAGTAGGCAACTGAAAGCCACCTATGGAATCCAGAGGGTCTCCTTGGTAGCATAATCTTCAAGAGAAAAGCAGAGAAAGCTGCTTACCAGCAAGAACTACCAAGGTCCAAGAAATGTAAAGCAGATGAGTTATGCCAAAACCATGGTCTTGGTTGAGAAAGAATGGACAGCAAATATGTGGGATAGGATTATCTGGATCAATCTCTACCACAATGTTGAATCCTTAGATTTTCTTGAACTCTCTGAGCCTATGGAAGTGACCTGTCCTCTCTTCCTTATTTTTTAAATTTCTTTAGTTTTTTGTTTGTTTGTTTACTGGTTTATTTTTATTTAGATTCAATTTAGTTAACATATAGTGTAGTATTGGTTTCAGGAGAATTTAGTGGTTCATCATTTACATATAATGCCCAGTGCTCATCCCAACAAGTACCCTCTTTAATGCTCATCACCCATTTAGCCCATCCCCCCCACTCACCTCCCCTCTGTCAACCTTCAGTTTGCTCTCCAGACTTCTGGGAAGTTAATTCAGAACTCTCTCTCCTTCCCCTGATTGCTACCTCTACCACTACAACAAAAGGCAACACAATCCTCCCTTGGGATCTGCCGTCACTCCTCCTGTTTACTACATATAGATCTAGTATTTACTAAGACTAATTTAGAGCAGCATGACCCAATCCAAAATGTGTTGGTTCTGTAACACAGGAAAAGGACTATTCCAAAGAAGCTGCAAGATCAAGCCAACATGTCCTGGCAGGATATGAGGGAGCACGAAGGTAATTATGTTCTAATTAATTAAGGGGGCAAAAACAAGAGATTGGACAAGTGGAACTGTTGGGAGCATTCTTCTGATATACAGGATTTAACTACCTGGCAAGAAATCAAAGAGATGGTGAGGACGATCTATTAAGATGGTTGCTAGAAGCAGAAGAAAAGAAAATACCCATGTAGAGTAAGGTAGAAATATATAATTGGGGCACTTGGGTGGCTCAGTCAAGCGTCCAGCTTTTGGTTTCAGCTCAGGTCATGATCTCGTGGTTTGTGGGTTCAAGCCCTGCGTTGGGCTCCCTGCTGACAGTGTAGGGCCTGCTTGGGATTTGCTCTCTCTCCCTCTCTGTCTGCCCCTCCCCCACTTGTAGTCTTACTCTCTCTTTCAAAATAAATAAAATAAATTTTAAAAATACTTAAAAATGCCGTCATTACCGTGGCAAAGGGTGGAAGAAGGGATCCAAAGCTGTTTGGTTTCTTTTGAAAGTTGTCTTTTTAATGGATTCACTGAGGGTTTTCAGTATGTAAGGCTAGAAAACCAGAAAAATAATTAATCACCACATAAAGGAATGGACCATTTCCTAAGGTCAAAGAGAATGAACTATAAGGGGCATTTACTAAGAAACTCAGTGTTGGCTGTTTTCTATAAGCCACAGCTGATGGTAGAGGAGATTATATAAGTGGATTCCCAGATAAGAATGGGAATGGTTGAAACATTAGAAGCCATGTGGTAACGATACCACCAGTCTTATCCAAAAGGGTTCTATAGACAATTATATAGATTATTGAACATTGAGGAAAAGGAAGTGAAAGATACCTAGATTTTTACAACCCTTTGAATATAAACAAATAAATCTGCTTGGGAGAGATACGTCTCTAAATCACAGGAGTAAAATAGAATCTCTAGCTTCCTAAACATGTCTGCTTTATGAAGCCCAGAAGGTATTGAAACATGAAAGTATTCATGGAGCACTATTGCTCAATTAGTATGTGGCTATGAGTTTGGTGATTGTATTGTTTGTTATTTTTTTCATAAAGGATCAGAAACTACATTTATAAACAAACAACATTATAAATTTATTCTCCTTACCTTTGTCATACTATAGGCAGAATATAATATAGTTTGGATGTTCCACAGAACATTATATGTATCTATTATAATGACATCACGTTAACTAGGTCAGTGGTCAAGAAAGATATAGTAGGTTGGAGACCTTGGAAAAATACCTAGAAAGGAGAGTAAGCTTTTTTCCTTCCATGCACCACTGAAGATCTCAGTGTTGCCACGGGCCACTGCCCCACCCGGTGTTACTGGTATTGTAAGAACAAGTTTTATCCAACGTCTTGCTTCGGCAGAGGCCTCCCTGATGCCAAGACCCACATTTTTGACCTGGGGTGGAAGAAGGCCAAAGTGGATGAGTTCCCACTATGTGGCCACATGGTGTCAAATGAATGAGTAGCTTTCCTCTGAAGCCCTGGAGGCTGCCTATATTTGCGCCAAAAAGTACATGGTGAAAATCTGTGGCAAAGATGGTTTCACATCCGAGTGCAACTCCACCCCTTCCATGCCATCTGTATCAAAAAGATATTGTCCTGTGCTGGAGCGGACAGGCTCCAGACAGATATGTGGGGTGCTTTTGGAAAGCCCCAGTGCACAATGGCCAGGGTCCACACTGGCCAAGTCATCATGTCCATCTGTACCAAGTTGCAGAACAAGGAGCATACGATTGAGGCCCTACAGAGGGCCAAGTTCAAGTTCCCTGGCTGCCAGAAGATCCACATTTCCATGAAATGGGGCTTTACTAAGTTTAATGCAGACAAATTTGAAGACATGGTGGCTGAAAAGCAGCTCATCCCAGATGGTTGTGGGGTCAAATACATCCCTAATCAGTGACCCCTTGGACAAATGGTGGGCTCAGCACTCATGAGAACCTCAGCACTGCGTCTCCCCATTCATGCCTACCAATAAATCCTGCTTCCTGTCAAAAAAAAAAAAAAGAAAAGAAAAGAAAAATAAAAGTAGAGTGTAACCACTGCAAATTTTTATGTGTCTGTCATAACAGCAAAGTTTTTAGTGGTTAAGGGGAGGCCAGAATATCCCATTCAGAACCAAATATAAATAATTTCATCTTGCACCTCACACCATGACAAAAGAAACATAACCCCCATTATGTTTCTTTGTGTTCCACAGCTGGTATTTGCCATACCTAGGAATACCACACCTGCCATACACTGTGTGATGTGAAAGGCTACGAGCTTTGATAGGTCTTAGAACAGAAATGGATTAGAGAACATGTCCAGCCACTTAAGTGATATACCCCAACAGATCGTGAGCAATTAGAAATATCAGTGTTGGGGCGCCTGGGCGACTCAGTCAGTTGAGCATCCGGCTTCAACTCAGGTCATGATCTCACGGTTCCTGAGTTAAAGCCCTGTGTGGGGCTCTGTGCTGACAGCTCAGAGCCTGGAGCCTGCTTTGGATTCTGTATCTCTGTCTCTCTCTAACCTTCCCCTGCTCAGACTCTGTCTCTCTCTCAAAAATAAATTTTAAAAAAATTAAAAAAATAAATATCAGTGTTGAGAAAAACTGTTGTGTGGAGTTTATGGCAAGTCTGGCAAGTCCCAGTAGGAAAATCAAAAGGTCAACTTCTGGTATTAGGATAAAAACTATGTCACCTCCAGTGGAGAATTTTATTCTTTATTGTTTAAAACAAGTCCTGACATGCTATTGTGTCCTAATAGAGATAGGACACATGACCATGGATATAGAACTACCTTTCATGACGTAGGTTCCAAGAGGGTTCTAAGAGAGTACAAGTCAGTTTGTTCCCTCTTAAAGGGAACAAACACAAGCAGGAAGCCAATGCCTTCTGTCCTTGCTTCGACTGTGCTTCAACCTCAGCTCATCTTAAAGCCCTATCAATGATCTTTTGGTACAGATAATGAAAAAGGAAAAAAAAATCCAAGCTTGGCTTGTAGAGGGATTGACCTGGTATATGGGTTCAAGCAGAAAATGAACACTAGCTGTGCTATAACCTCACACGTTAGTGGCTGTAAAACGAACTTGTGAAAAATCTTACCAAAAGCTCCCAAACATCTTTGGGAGGTACAACTGTTAGCCATTTTATGTAGAATGAGAGGTAGCCTGATTTATCGGCAGTGGGGAATGGCTTGGTCAGAAACCTGAGATAAAAAGAGATAAAAAGGTGTGGGGTAGAGGATCATAGAGGTACAAGTGAAAATGGGAGAATAGGGATCTTTGTACCATATGTTAATGCCTATCAGAAATAATTTTTCATGGAAGAGGCACCGATCAACCATATAGACAAAATCACTGAATTAGTTGAAATCATTCATCTTTTGTCATTGTCCACCCTATTGCTAGTACAATGGGTTTATGGACAAAGTGGCCATGTTGGCAGAGATGGAGATTATGTACAGACACATAGGCAAGAGGTCTTGCTTACCCATGGCTGATATAGCTCCCGAGGATGGCAAAGGTTCAACCTGCTAACAACTGAGATCAATGCTGTCCCCTGATAAGGTACCATTCCTTGATAATAATTATTCACTTGGTGGAAGGTTGCCTGTATTGGAACCCCTTCCTTTTCTGGCTGCAGGACCTCATTTTACAGTAAAGGAGACATGAGAGTGGGCTGATGATCTTTCTGTTTACTGTCATATCACACACTATGCCACCCAAAATCTGCCTGGAATAGTCTGTTAAACAAATAATCAAAATCCTAGCTCAGAGGAGAAGCACAAGTTTAAAACGCCATCATCCATAGACACCTGGCTGGCTCAGTCAGAAGAGCATGCGACTCTTGATCTTGGGGTCATGTGTTTAATCCCCACGTTGGGTATAAAGATTATTAAATAAAATTTAAAAATTAAAATAAAATAATAAAATACAATAAAATAATAACAATTTATTCTCAGTGGGTGAATTGGGTGAATTTGTGTTTCCCAATCTTGTAACTCTGGGTTAAAAATATTATTATGCAAGAGGGGAGCTAATTTGGCACTCATACCCCACAGCATGAGTCCTTGAACTATAAGCTAATGTTACCATCTGGGTATTTCAGGCTTCCTGAATCCATGGACCAGTAAGAACGCAGTCACTATTTTGGCAGAAGCACTAAACCTTCGTCATCAGGATACTTTTCCACAATGAGGTCAGGAAGGAATACACATGGAGCCAGGTAATCCAGTTGGGTGACTCCTAAATGACTCTTAAATGACGTACTTCCTCATTTAATTTTGGCTGGCAGGTGCCTGAAAACAGCAAAGATACTCAGAGGCTCAGATTCCTCAGAAATAAGTGTCGAAGTCGTGCTACTAGATAAGGCATCAAGACCAGCAGAGGATGGGCATTCTGACCACAAAGATATGGAGCCGGGCCGTGCAAGACTGGGATTATAGTGGATACAGAAATATTTAATCCGGATCCTCTTTCAGGAAAGATTGCTTCAGATGGATAAAGTGCTGACAGAGAGTCTTCAGCTGTCAATAACTTCAGGCATCATCTCAGTGGCAAAGAACAGCTTTCTCCTCCACTTCATCTCTCACTGCAAGTACCCAAATTTCTGTCACATCACACCTTTGCTGAGTGGCCCAGAGCTGATAGATGTGGTTATAAAGGCCCATCCGTTTCTTCCCAACATGGAATGATTCTGGTAGTGCATTTCAACTCCAGAGTTCCCCAGGATCTTGGAAAAAAATTATTGTTGGGTTTGCATTGCCGATTGATTTCTTTATCTATCCAACCCTGCTTCCTTTTCGCAAATGTTGATCTTAAAGATATTCCCTGCAAACTTAACTCCACCTGGGAATCTACTTCCAAGAGAGACCAACATAGTATAATAATGTTGTATTGTACAATAATCAGACCATACAATTTGGAGTCATAGAGAGCTGAGTTTGTAATCCAATAGCTCCATACCTGTAGACAAGTTACCTAACCCTTGTAGATCTTGATTTCTACATGTACCCCTCTCTTTCATATAGCTTTTCCTAAAACAAAACAATAGATCTAATCTATGCATTGTAGTATAGGAAGGATTGTCTGGAGTATCTCATATTTTGGATTAAATCTCAAGTACTGCACTTATGCTCAAGTATATTAAAACATCCTCTTTAACTGTGTTTACATATATACAACTATGTAAGAGTTTAACTAATTCCTTATGTTTTTCAGGAGATATAACTGTTGTAATATTTTTAAAGCACTCATATAAAGTGGTTATGATTTGAGCCTACCTCATGGCTGTGTGGTGCAGAAGAAACTTCTCTTTATTTTGCTAGTAAATTGATTTACACAAAAGCTAAGATAGGAAAGGAAAAAAAATGAATGGAAGTATTTACAATTCAAATATGATCACCCAAATGCATATTAAAATAGATGACTTTTGGGTAGTGTTAATGAACCAAAACTAATTCAGTTCACAAGTTGAAAGATGGGAATATTCATACATCAATAATTGATGAGTTGTACATTTCAAGCTAAGTTGTTTCATTACCAGTTACCAGACAAAGGCTAGTATTATCTTTTAGCTAGACTAAATTGCCTTTCATTATCCTCAAAGTATCTAGACATGCAAATAACTTTTAGTTTCAGGGCATAATCATCCTTAAAGGATTTTGTTTTTAAGTTTTTTCTTCTTTTGAATTAATGCCAGTTTTGTCTATATCACTCCCTTGTTGACTAATCAAATGACATTTACTGCTGTTAAGTGTTTTATTTTTTTTATCTTTCTATTATTATTTAACTTTTTATATACTTAGTACTTACATTGCTGGCAAAATTGTAAATATATTGAAGGCAAAGGCAGAGATATACATTTCCTTGATTTTAATATTGTACACGACACAATTAATATTTTTGAAAATTCTTTATTTTGCTTTTACTTATAATGAATTGAGGTATCAATCTTCAACTTCTTAAGTAGAACACATCCTACATGATTAGTCAGATTTTAGACCATAGAGGCAATAAGTTAGGTCATAAACTGCCAATTAGGAATGATAGAATCATTTGACTCTCTTATGAGTAAACCTATTTCAAAAATTCAAGTTAATATAGGATGGTTCTTATCAGTGAGGTACTTCAAAAATACAATTGAGGGCTCAATATTATAATCTAGAAATCTAGAAATGGAAAAGACATAAAATTTCACAAATATTGTGAAAAATAAATTTTGATTTAAAAGCCACAATTAGAGAGGGTTTTTACCAAATTTCAGATTTTCAGACCCCTGAGCAAAAACAAGGTAATCCTCAAAGGCAAAATTAAGTTTCATGAGTCCTGAAATAAAGTATAGCAATAAGTTAATGCATTTGTTTTTTAAAGAATAATTTAGACTTCAAATTACATTTGAGCTAAAAAATTCAATTCTGACTTTTCTTGAGAAAGAATGTTATTCATGCGAAGAATATTAATTGTTTATCAAGTAAACCAAAATAGTGCAAAACAAAATTGATCTTTGAAAAAAAGGATTCTTGATACACTACTGATAAATATCATTTTTAAAGCATTTGTTTCAAAACTGGGAAAAACTATATTCATTTCAAAACTAAAGCTGTTAGCATAGTGTTTTTATTGATTTATGAGAACATACCTTCAAATACATTTCATTTACATTTTAATTATTAAAAACATAGACTTCTGCTTACAGGTTTGCATTTTATTTTTTCCTGAAATAGCTCATGTTGAATACATTTTAGTGTTAAAATACTGTTGCGAGCTTATCACTATATGTATCATAATTCGATAGGTTACCGTGAATAAACAAATCAATGAAATGAAGGCAATGTGACTACTAACTAGAAGGTAATATTAGCATCTTGGTATACAAATTTTATTTCAACTTTTTAAATGTATTATTACCTACTATATACAGCAATGTTTAAAAGTGAAAAATTTGAAAAAAAAAACTTATATTGCATAAGAAGTTATTGCACTGTCTCACAAACTATAAAGGAGCTGATAGAGGAGAAAAGAAAGGGACATTCTTATGAGAAATATACACACAGATAGAGTGATATGAGATGTGTGTATTAGAGTACAGAACGGATAGAGGCACAGTGAATCATCATCAAAAGCTACTTACATAACAACGAACACTCGGGTCATTAATGTGACCATTTTATATTCAGGTTTACACAGGTGGGATCTCATGAAGTATTCATTGAAAATTAAATCTGAATAGAATTGGATTCTATAACCATTAAGAGAAGAGGTCCTTCCAGACAATGGCGCATACATCCCTTTGGAAGGTAGCTCCTCAAAACAGCATTTATAACAGGAGAAAGTGGTCAGATTTAAAGTGATCTGAGGAAAGTAGAAACTTTGATTAGCTTTATTTTTTGCAGGACTGTGCTTCTGAAAAAAGAATAAGCACTATGTATGTAACTTTCAAAACAGTAAGGGGGTGGGGGAAAGAATGCAGTGAAAGAAAGTTAAAGAAAACAGAAAAAGTCATGGTAAATAAAAAGCAGAAGGTAAGATAGAGGAAATAATTCAAATAAATAATCTATATTGTCAGTTAAAGGATAGATATTCTAATATTAACTTTTTAAAAATATAGTTATATAATTTTATAAAAAATAAACATAAAAACCACAGAAATATTGAAAATAAAATGTTAGAAAAAATATACCAAGATAAGAACAACTTAAAAATTGTACTGGTGCTAATATCATATAAAATATACTTTAGAGAAAAGTAGTAACAGTATAGTTTTAAGAAAAACCTAAATTCACCGGTGTGATTAAAAACTGTATAACATGGGTGAACATAATAATGCATCTTCAAATATATAAGGAAAATTTGACATAATTGCATGTAGGTATCGACAAATCCAACACGATAAAATCCCTCGAATATCCCTACCTCACTAACTGATAGGTGACATGGACAAAATAATTAATAGGGTTTTAAAAGGCTTGAAAAACTTAATTGACAAATTGGTTGAAAAGACATATATCTATGCTACCTACTTCTAGCAATTATAGAATCCATTTCCTTCTCAAGCACACATTTATGAGAAAATAAAACAATCTTCAGGCTTTAAGACAAGTCTGAAAATCTTTCAAAAAATCAATCATATAGACCATGTTCTTTTATTCTATTGTAATTATTTTTCAAATGAAATAAGAAGAGATAACATAAATCATAGACAACTTGTATAAGGACACGATGAACTTGTGGCTGGTGTCTGATACAGGGCTATGACTGATTCTTCGCACCTAGTTTAACCAGTTCCCCAGTCTAGTTTTAGGACCAGGGAGGTATAGAAGACTCTCCTTGGCTTTGCACCATAGCTTCCTTGAGGCTAAGGTATCTTTCTGTGTATCTTGTTGGTTAACAATCTGGAGACAAAGCATCCTGTGCAACTGAGAAAGGACGCTGGGAGCTGTGCCTGGAGTTTCTGGACCTCTCTCTGTTTACCTGCTATATGGTACCTTTAATAAAAGCCTATGTGAGTATGTTCATTGAAGTTTTCTAGGTCCTGTCAATGATCCCACCCTGTTACCGTAGCAGCTGGTACTGTGAGCACAATTAAATGAGGAAGGTTTATGGGAATCTACCAACTCAGCTCCCACAAATGAGGTTAAGTGAAGGAAAAAAGGTTAGCATTATTCACGAAAAAAAAAAAAGAAACAATAAAAATAAGAAGGATGAAGAAAACCTATGGATGATTAAACTGGATGGAAATGTTCAGATAATTCATTTACAAATTACCCCAAAAAAGAAGGTGATAGCTGGGGTAGCCGCTAACATTTTAATGGATCAATATAAGTGAGTAGATTTTCTGGCTACTTCATCAAGCCCTCAAATCAAACTAGAAAAGGACCATATCAAATTCTTTCAAATTATCCTAGGTTTTATGACTATTAATAATCTAGTAATGACCCAAAGAGAAATCTAGAGTCTCTGGGACCCATGCTGATTAAAAATGCGTGAGATTAAGGAAAGAACTATGATTCGGAGAAATACAATAGCCATGTTTTCCACGCAAATGCTAGGGAAATCATGGTCATGTGTATAGGTTTAAGAAAAGTCACCCAGGGTGGTGAAGATATATCTACAGGGATTGCTGGACATCAGCGCACAACATGTTGTCATAATCTAAATATACTGATAAACAGTTAAAGGTCGGGAGCCTGGGTGGCTCAGTCGGTTAAGTGTCCAACTTCAGCTCAGGTCATGACCTCACAGTCCCTGGGTTCGAGCCGGTCGAGTTCTGCACCGACAGCTCAGAGCCTGGCACCTGCTTCAGATTGTGTCTCCCTCTCTCTCTGCCCCTTCCTGTTCGTACTCTGTCGCTCTCTCCCAAAAATAAAATAAAAACACAAAAGAATTAAAAAAGGTTAAAGGTCACTGTAACTAAATTAGATATGATTATGATTATGACATGATTATTCAGGTTTACAAGTGAAAGTATGTTTCAGAAAAGGATTTTATTTTATTTTTTATTATTATTTTTGATATTTATTTATTTTTGAGAGGGAAAGAGACAGACAGCATGAATGGGGGAGGGACAGAGAGAGACACACAGAATCTGAAGAAGGCTCCAGGCTCTGAGCTGTCAGCACAGAGCCTGACGCGGGGCTCGAACCCGCGAATTGTGAGATGATGACTGGAGCCAAAGTCAGACGCTTAACCAACTAAGACCCCCAGGCGCCCTGAGGAATCTGTTTTCAAAAGCTACGAATATTTGTTGCTTCAGCCTACCAGGGTGCTTATTGAGATACTACGTAAGAATGAGAAGCCAAACTGCTGAGGAACAGAACCTCACACAAACCTATTTGTCATCATGTTTTAAATTGGCATTAAGATTGAAAACTTTAGAATTAAAGACTAATTAGAATTAATCTAAAACAATGTAGAATACTTGGAGCCATCAAGAAATTTCAGGTTTAATTAAGAATATGTTAGGCATCGAGGTATTTATGCCCACAAATTCCTTCTTTAACAGTGTAGTCTGATGTGTGAGAAAGGCTAACGACTACTGGTGATTGATAGACAATTATAGAGATCCTAATAAAGTAATAGCCCCATTGCATCAGTTATGCCCAATACAGTGTTAAGACTTCAAGTCATGCAGCTAGTTGCAGAAGATTGGTGTTTGATGTATTTTGCAAGCGCTTTTTTTAAAAATTTCTATTTCTGGGGAAAATTCAAGATAATGCACAACCATGGGGAACTGACTCCAGTAGATATTTACTGTGCTCCTCTACGGGTATTTAAATTCTTCTATTTGTCATAACCTTGTAAAAATAAACTTATATTTTATTCAACTGGGAAGTGCATTTTTAAAACAATTCTAATGATAATGTAATGTTGATGTTCCAATCAGAATATGAATCAAAAACTGAATTTCAAATTCTGGTTGATCTGATGACCACCAGAGAGGTCCATCAAAATGTTTAATGGGATTAGTAATTAATCCATCTTTTAAGTTCTCATCAGATTACAAATAGCAGGGAGTTCTCTTAACCTGATGAAAGTTATATACCAAACTTAAAAAAAATCACATAAAAGAGTCACAAATTTGAACAAAGACAAAGATGACTTCTAAATCCCAATTGTTTCACATTGAACTTGACAGAAACACAGGCAGAATATCTTAAAGGAACACAATACACAGTTATTTGTGGACTCTGTCTCCAGGAAAACCAAAGAGAATCTATAAACTATTAGAGCTAACTAGAATATTCAGCAAATTTGTTGTATATTAGATCAGCAATTACCAAATAACTAAAAAAATGTGGTAGTAAAAATTATCTATTTGCAATTCCAACATAAACTAAAATATTTAGGGGGAGATAGTTGGCACACATGTACAAGTTCTTTATGGAATCAAAGATTATGACCTGTCGCAGAACAAAAGATGCTCTGAATAGATGAAAGTGTATAACAAGTTCACGAATGGCAGACTTTATGTGGCACAGAAGTCAAATTTATCAGTGCAATGCAATTACAATGAAAATCTCAAAAGGGGTGCCTTGTGGATCTTGGACAAACATTTTCAACTTTATGAGAATGAGCAAAAATAGCAAGATAATTCTGGGGTAAAGAGTAAAACAGAAGAATAAAAGGTTCCTTTTTGTCAGATATCACAGCTTGTTATAAATGTGATTCAGGATTAGAAAGAAAATACACAAGTGGACTAGAATAGAAACCTAGAGGGGTGCCTGGGTGGCGCAGTCGGTTAAGCGTCCGACTTCAGCCAGGTCACGATCTTGCGGTCTGTGAGTTCGAGCCCCGCGTCAGGCTCTGGGCTGATGGCTCGGAGCCTGGAGCCTGTTTCCAATTCTGTGTCTCCCTCTCTCTCTGCCCCTCCCCCGTTCATGCTCTGTCTCTCTCTGTCCCAAAAAAAAAAAAAAAAAAAAAAAAAGAATAGAAATCTAGAAATAGGCCCAAGCAAATATAGGATTTTGGTAGAGAGAACTTTATAAATCAGTGGCTAAGGTAACACTATTAAGTAAATGATGTTAGAATGATCGTCTTGGCATAAAAGATGCACAAAACATTTGGTCCTTATATTATATAAAATAATTCCAGATGGTGGAAATAACTTGGGAAAAATACAACTTAAAAATATTACAAGAGAATGAGGTGCCTGGGTGGCTCAGTCGGTTAAGTATCCGGCTTTAGCTTGGTCATGATCTCGCAGTTTGTGAGTTCAAACCCCGTGTCGGGCTCTGTGCTGACAGCTGGGAGCCTGCTTTGGATTTTGTGTCTCCTCTCTCTGCCCCTTCCCCGCTCACGCTCTGTCTCTCTCTCTCTCAAAAATAAATAAACATAGAAAAAATTTTTAATATTACAAGAGAATGTAGGAGAATATGCCCCATACATGGTAGTGAAAGATTTCTTAAATCCAATACATAAATAAATCTTATGAAATACAGTTTGATTAATTTGATTATATTAAAACTATGAACTTCTGCGTGAATAAAGTCACCATAAAAAAAAGTCAAAAAGTAAGCTAAGGCAGACTAAGACACAATAATGCTGCTCTGTAACAGATAAATGATTTTTATGCATTAGCATTTTTGTGTTCAATAAGAAAAAAACATAAATCCCAGTAGGAAAAAAATGACAAGATTTAGTGTAAAGCAATTCACTGAAGAGGATTCCAAGAGCCCAATAAAAATATTATAATAACCCCCAAACATTTTTTAAATAATCTGAGAAGTGCCAGTTTACAAAGAAAATAATATTACTTATATTGATCAAATCCTTTAAATTTGATATTACATATTGGAAGGAGTTTGGAGCAAATTGTCATGCATATTTATGAGAGTATAAAATGTTACAATAATTTGGGAAAAATTTGGCAAAAACCAGTTGTGAATTAATTATATGTCTTTCAAACCAGCCATTCTATTCTACATATAAAATATTTTAAACATTGGTGCACAGGTGCACTAAAATATGTGTACAAGGATTTCCATTTTAGTTCTTTCTATAATAAGAAATAATTGTAAATAATTTTATATGTCCATCAACACACTTACAGATAGATAAGATGTGTTATCTACTCTATGGTGCAATACTATATATAGAAGGAAAGGAATGAACTACATAGCATATACTGTTATCATAGAGGGCAAAATGACGAAAGAAGGAAATTGCAATATTATGCTCAATATTTGAATGAAACTCACATAAAGTGATATTATACATTGCACTCTCACACACACGCACACGCACATGCACACATGCACACACGCACACACACACACACGCACACACACATATACACACACAAAACCGGGAGATGTACTGGAAATTTATACAATGTGTGTGAAGCATTGTTTCTAGCACAACAGGGTACAAGGGAAGGACACTGGTAACTTTAGATTTATCTACAATGTTTTACTTCATTAAAATAGACTTAAAACAAATATGAGGAAATGTGGCAAATACAAAAGAGCAGAAGGAAAAAAATAAATATTATTCAACACTCCATCACCAAAAGAGTACTAAGTACCACTAAGATGGTTGAAACTTGGTGAACATCATTTCAGAGTTTTGTTGTTGTTGCTGCTGTTACTTTCCTAATCAGAAAAGAAAAGGAAAAGGACTTAAAACTCTTGAGGTTATAGTTTGGATGAGTTTATAAGTAAAGCAAACCCTACAGGGAAAATATGTAAAATATACCTTATTATTATGATTCTGAATCTCTTTGCAATCAAAATCATCTCATTATGTACCTTCTTACATGCAACTTGTTTTCCTAGGCCAACAAAATTTTAAAGACTATAACACATTGAGTACTGTGTCATATGATTCCACTTTTTCTTTTCTCTACCACTGATCCAAAATATCAGTATTTCTCACCACATAGCTGAGAGGATTCTACCTTAAATACTTTTAGCAGTTTGTTTTAAGAATCGAAAAGAGAAATAGATTTTTTTAACTTCTTTGTTCAGAGTATTTGTTCAATTCAGTTTAAGTCTCACTGCTTGGCGATGAGCTGATATCTTTTTAATGTTTGTTGAACACAGTTTCTAACACACCCATCTATCGACTTCTTCAACCATGTGGTAGTGAATGAGATCTAATTGCAAACTTCTGGCAGCAAATAAATTGTATGATTGATTTTTCTGATAAAAGAATAAACCATTTTGAACTTTTGAATCTACAAATCCATGGTTATGAAAAAACAGCAGGCATTACATGGCTCCAAGCAGAGTTTATGAAACATGAGTGAGGAAAGTTTGTTCTATTTTCACACTCAGAAATGTGCCTCACTATTACATCCTATAAAAAGGAAAAGAGATCAATTTGCTTTGATAGCACATAATGGTTTTAATCTGCCACATTAAAAACAACAACAACAACAAAACAGCTCTTTAAGACTGAACTAATGGGAGTGCACCACACCCCCTTTCCAGATATAAGTCACTTACAATTAACTTGGTGAAGAAAATACTTTTATATATGATCCTAATGCTTCTTTGAAATTAAAAAATCATCTGAAAATAAAGGCACTTGAGCTGCTTGAGTTCATGGTGATACGTGCATACACACACACACACACACACACACATATATATACTATATGTGTATATATATATATATATATATATAGTTCTTAAAACAAAATGCTAAAAATATTTAAGGCAGAATCTTCTCATCTGTGTTGTGAGAAATACTGGTATTTTGGATCAGTGGTAGAGGAAAAACAATGAAATGGTATGACATAGTAATCCATATGCTGTAAACTGTAAAACTTTGTTGGCCTCAAAAAACAAGTTGCACGCGCACGTGTGTGTGTGTGTGTGTGTGTGTGTGTAGACACATTTTTTGTTGTTGTTGCCCTCGTTGCTGTTTTCTGAAACACACCATATTCTTGCTTCTTGGAAGTCAGTTGAATGATTTTTCTACTTTGAGGTATTTTGGTCTTTAAGGAACTTTCAATGAATATTCTTATATTCATAGCTGGATAATAGTTACTTCTTCAGTTTACTTAATATTAGTGCCATATTATTTGATATTTCCATGTCTATGCAGGCATAAATAAAAATATGAAGTAAAATATAAGCATAAACATAAGTAGGTAACAATCAAACACTACTTCACCTCACTCCATTTAGGTTTTACATTACAGATAGAAAATAGTATCGGTAGAGAGAAGTTCACAGAATGTCTTATGCTAACACTGATCCAGGGAATTTATTAGAAGCATATTTGTTTAAAAAAAATAGAATTAATATTATATACAGAGATTATACTAATTCATAATTTAGCAAATATTTGAGAATCTATGATATCATCACATTTGTGTGCTTTGCCATGTTAAAAAGTATAAAAGATACTATTTTGGCCTTAAGATCTAAATGTTTTCTTTTCTTTCTTTCTTTCTTTCTTTCTTTCTTTCTTTCCTTCTTTCCTTCTTTCTTTCTTTTTTCCTTCCTTCCTGAAATGGAAGTTTTTCACTGTAGACAATGAGAAGGAAACACTTATAATAATAATAAAAAAAGCAGCATTTCACAAATAAATATAACATAAATTTAGTGGGGGTCAAAATTGTTGGAGGATTATGAACAACTGCACCTTAAACTCATTTTTGTAATAAAGGTTAGGTTGGGATCAGCCAAGAGGAGGTGTTCAGAAAGATGAAGATATGGAAATGTTATGGAAAATGTTTATCATCCAAGTATGTCTTAAATTAGAACAGTATCGGGAAAACTGAAACACAGGTTAAGGTGATTACCAAAACAAAACAAAACAAACACTAAGAAAAGAAAAGGAAAAAAATTATAGAAGTGTTAAACTGAACAGTTACAAGAGAGCTTTGTGTGTGTGTGCCAAAGGAGGGATTGGAGGACAAGAAAAGGAGAAGTGGAGACAACAATATTTAAGCAATTGAAGTGTATTATTATAAGCAATCAAGAGAAAAATGTCTCTGCAAAGTAGTGAACTAACAGCTTTTAAACTAAAGGCTTTGAATCAGTAACTAAAAACCTCACATCAAAGACAATGAACAGATAACTTCACTGGTGAATTCTATCAAACATTTACACCATTCCTTCTCAAACTCTTCTTCCAAAAAATAGAAGATGAGGAGACTCTTCCAAACTCAATTCATGAGGCCAGCATTACCCTGACACCAACACCAGACAAGGATGCCACGAGAAAAGGAAATTACAGGCCAATATCCCTGATGAAAATAGATGCAAAAATTCTCTACAAAATAATAGCAAATCAGGGGCACCTAAGTGGCTGTTGGTTAAGCATTGACTCTTGATTTTAGCCCAGGTCATGATCTCGTGGTTCGTGAGTTCGAGCCCCGTCAAGCCTGCTTGGGATTCTCCCTCTCTCTGTCCCCACTGACCCTACTCTGCTCACACACACAGGCACTTTCTCTCTCTCCTAAAATAAAAAAATAAACCTAAAATAATATTAGGAAATCAAGTTCAACAATACATTAAAGGGATCATACACTATAATAAGTGGGATTTATTCCAAGGATTCAAGAATATTTCAACATTTACAAATCAATTTAATAAACCCCATTAACAAAATGAAGGATAAAAATCATATGAGCATCTCAACAGATGCAGAAAAAGCATTGACAAAATTCAACATCTCATTCATGATAAAAACTCTCAACAAAACACGTACCGAGGGAGTATACCTCAACATAATAAAGGCCATATATGACAACCCCATAGCTAATATCATATTCAATGGTGAAAAACTGAAGGTTTGTTTTGTTTTGTTTTGTTTTGTTTTGTTTTGTTTTGTAAGATCAGGAAAAAATGGTCATTCTAAACACTTTTATTCAACAAGGTATTGGAAGTCTTAGCCAGAGCAATTAGACAAGAAGAAAACAAAAAAGACCTCTGATTGGAAAGGAAGAAGTAAAACTGTAACTATTTACATGTTATATAGAGAAAAATCTTAAGACTCCATCAAAATATGTTAGAACTAACAGATGAACTCGAAAAAGTTGCAGGATACAAAATCAATACACAAAAATCTGTGGCATTTCTATACACTAATTATGAAATATAAGAAAGAGAAATTAAGAAAATAATCCCATTTGCAATTGCATCAAAAAGAGTAAAATACCTAGGAATAAATTTAACCAAGGATGTAAAAGATGTATATTGAAAACCACAAGAAATTAATGCAAGATACTCAAGAAGACACAAATCAATGGACAGATATTCTATGCTCATGGATTGGAAAAGTTAACATTGTTAAAATGTCCATACTACTCAAAACAATCTACAGAATCTGTGCAATTCATATCAAAGTCTCAATGACATTTTTCACAGAAACAGAACAAACACTTCTCAAATTTGTATGGAACCATTAAAAAAACCCTGAATAATCTAGGCTTTTGTTCTTGAGAAGGAAGAACAAAGCTGGAGGCATCATGCACCTAGATTTCAAACTATGTTACAAAGCTGTAGTAACTAAAACAGTATGCTGTTGGCATAAAAACAGACATGTAGATCAGTGGAACAGAATAGAGAGCCCAGAAATAAACCCACACATATACGACAGCTAATTTATGACAAAGGAGCCAAGAACATACAAGGAAAAGACAGTCTCTTCAACAAATGCTGTTGGGAAAATTGGACAGTGACATACAAAAAATGGAACTGGCCCACCATCTTACACCATATACAAAAATTAACTCAAAATAGATTAAAGACTTGAGCACAAACATGATATCAAGCTCTGAGAAGGAAACATAAACAGTCAGCTCCTTGACATGACTTTTGAATCTGACACCACAAGCAAAAAAAAAAAAAGCAAAAATAAACAAGTGGGACTGCATCAAACCAAAAAGCTCTACACAGCAAAGGAAACCATCAACAAAATGAAATGGTGACCTACTGACTGGAAGAAAATATTTGCAAATAATATACCTGACAATGGGCTAAATCCAAAATACATATTAAAAAATTCAAACAGCTCAATAGCAAAACAATCTTACTAAAAAATGGGCAGAAGGTCTGAATAGACATTTTTTCAAAGAAGACATACAGATGGCCAACAGGTACATGAAAAGATTCTCTGTATCATTAATCATCAGGGAATATGAGTCAAAATCACAATGAGATATCACCTCACACCTGTTAGAATAGCTATTACCAAAAAGACTAGAAATAATAAGTGTTGGCAAGGATGTAGGGAAAAGGAAATCCTTGTACACTGTTGATGTGAGAATGTAAATTGGTACAGCCACTTTGGAAATCAGTGTGGAGGGTCCTCAAAGAATTAAAAACAGAAACACCATACGATCCAGCAATTCCTCGTCTGGGTATTTATGTGAAGACGATAAAAACACTAACTTGAAAAGATATATGCATTTCATATTCATTGTAACATTATGTATTGTAGTCAAGATATGAAAACAACCTAAGTATCATCATTGGATGAAAGGATAAAGAAATTGTGGGGTATATGTACAGTGGAACATTGTTTGACCATAGAAAAGAATAAAATCGGGGCGCCTGGGTGGCTCAATTGCTTAAGTGTCCAACTTCAGCTCAGGTCATGATCTCACGGTTTGTGAATTTGAGCATAGGCATGTGTGCTGACACCTCAGATCCTGGAGCTTGCTTCAGATCCTGTTGTCTCCCTCTCTCTCTGCCCCTCCCCTGATTGTTCTCTTTCTCTCTGTCTCTCTCTCTCTCTCTCTCTCAAAAATAAATAAACATTTAAAAAATTCATTTAAAAAGAATAAAATCTTATCATTTGCAATAGTATGGATGGGCCTTGAAGGTATCATGTGAAGTGAAATAAGTCAGACAGAAATAAGATAAGTACTGCCTGAGCTCTATTATATGTGGAATCTAAAAATAAATAGATAAACAAAAACCAAGCCCACAAATTCAGAGAACAGATTGCTGGTTGCCAGAGACATGGGTTGGGGAAGAGGGTAAAAAAAGGGGTGAACTGTTTTTGTAAGTTTTTTTTAGTTTAAACAAATTGATGAGAGAGAGAGAGAAAGGGAGGGAGAGAGGGTGAGAGAAGGTGGGGGGAGAGAGAGAGAGAGAGAGAGAGAGATGGATTAGAGCTCCAAAAGTGGACAAAATTTTAGACTCAGAATGGTTTTTATACAAAGTGAGGGCCTTAGTTAACATGGATTACAATTCTAAAACATAGGACAAGGAAATTTGGGTCAGGTTCTTTAAGGAAGGTTGACCAAATTTAATTCCATTAATGGAAAGGTATTCCTTGGCAGATTAGTATGGCAATGTCTTAAAAGACAGATTCAAGGGGAAAGAAACTCTGTTTTAAAATAATCTTGTGCTAGGGGCACCTGGGTGGCTCAGTTGGTTAAGTATCCGACTTTGCTCAGGTCATGATCTCACAGTTTGTGAGTTTGAGCCCCACGTCGGGCTCTGTGCTGACAGCTTGGAGCCTGGAGCCTGCTTCGGATTCTGTGTCTCCCTCTCTTTCTGCCCCTCACCCACTCACACTCTGTCTCTCTCTGTCTCTCAAAAGTAAATGAACATTAAAAAAATTTTTAAATATCTTATGCTGTGATCCAGATATGAGGCACTCATAAATAACAGGATAATGGCAAATTTGAAATAAACTGAGACAGTAGTATTTCTTATTTAGTCAAGTTTACCAAGTATTTGGGAATCACATTTTGAAGTCATCTGTCAGCACTCTAAATCGGGAACCAGTTAAGTCCATTAAATCCAGTGTTTATTTTGCTTAAAATGTTTACCTTCTGCTTTTATTCCTCACTGTGATTATTCAAGGTTTTTGTTGTTTTTGGGTCATTCAGTCCTGCAGGCAACAATTCTGTTCAATTATTTTGCTTTATGTTGTTGAAATTACCTTTTTTTTCCCAGTAATGATGTTTGTCTGAGATGTGAAACACCCAGATGCTGTCATGATGAACAGCATTTAAATACCTGAATAAACAAACTTATCTTAGGGCTATCAATTTTTCTTTTTGAAGTTCCCTGAAACATTTCTTAATGTATCACCCTTTGTTAACAACTTCATCATGTTTCTAATTAATTGTGTCCCCTTCTGGGCCAAGAAGTATGCAAACTAAGTATTTCTGCCATTAGGGAACTATGTATAGAGAAGGTTCCTGCAACTTTGATTTCTAGATCTCAGGAAGAAAAGCCTGAAGTATACACCATGTCTTAGGTGCTCCTCATGTAAGGTAAATATTGCTAAAGAATACTTGCAACAGAAAATAGTTTCCAGGTTTCCCTTTTACATTTACACTCATTATATAAATTTCACTCACCTTCTGCACATTTTGAAAATTAAGTCCTGATTCCATACCTTTCATCTTTTGCCTTTGACATTTCTTTGTCTCCATGATTGACTTATGAACAAATGACTGTTACCTGGTTAATAGTTACTGCAATTGGAATCAACTT
Organism: Lynx rufus; assembly: GCF_022079265.1. Taxonomy (NCBI): domain Eukaryota; kingdom Metazoa; phylum Chordata; class Mammalia; order Carnivora; family Felidae; genus Lynx; species Lynx rufus. The sequence continues at coordinate 11,254,211 of NW_025814837.1, read as the reverse complement.
TGAGTCTCCCATGTATCTCATCCAGCCTGTCTCTTTTTAACTGTTGGAACCCTGTGTTTTATTTCCTGACCCGGTAACCATCAGAAAATGAGCCTTCCTCCAGATTCAGAGACATCAATGTCAGGCAAGGGTTATCTCAAGCATCAGTTTATTAAAATAATACATCTATGTTCCCCAACATTATTGCACTGGGAGGAAGCACACTGAAACCAGCTTTCCTGCCTTCAGGTTGATTCAGTTTTGCCTTAGACCTATCCTTTATCAAAGACTTGAAACAGCCAGATGAACTTCTTGAAGGAATGGTCCTTCTCACCTTCATCCACAAACCAATATAGAGTTCATGGCATCTTTGGAAAGACACACGAGACTGAGTAATGTTATTTTCTAATATTATGTAGCTGAAAAATATTACACCATTACTCCCAGCCTCTACTTAGTTTGTTCTTACATGTGCTGCAGTTTACTTGTAAGTTCTCCTACTTCAATTGTACATGTTTAAATGTACAATTCAGTGGCATTAGATATACTCGTTGTTTTGTTACTGTCCCATCATTAATTCATTTTTTATCTGGCAGAACTCTGTATCTTTTAAATAACTCCTCACCCCAAGCCCAACCCTAGCTTCTAGCAACTACAATTCTACTTTCTGTTTCTAGACATCTAACTTACTCAAGGTACTTCATCTAAGTGAAATCATACAGTATTTGTCTTTTTGGTGACTATTTTATTTCACTTAGTTTAATGTCCTAAAGATTCATCCATGTTGTTGCATGTGTCAGAATTTCCTTCTTTTTCAAGGCCAAATAATATTCCATTATATGTATAATGCATTTTGTTTTTCTGTCCAACTGCTGACCAAGATGTGGTTGCTTCCAGCTTCTGGGCACTACAAAAAAAATCCTGTTTTACTTTTTTAACATTTTTCTTAATTTTTTAAAAGTTTATTTATTTATTTTGAGAAAGAGATGCAGACAGAATCCCAAGCTGTCTTTCTGCTGACAACACAGATGCAAGGCTCAATCTCATGAACCATGAGATCATGACTTGACCTGAGATCAAGAGTCAGATGCTCAACCGCCTGAGCCACCCAGGGACCCCCCCCCCACAAATGCTGTTATTAATATGCATGTATTTATCATAAATTTATTGCTTCCATAAGGAATTTTACAAATTAGATTTGAAGCAATACTCTAGTAAAATCACCCCATCACAAATGAAAATGATTATAAGGGGTTTTTTTTTTGGGGGGGGACAGAGGGGATACTGATTTTGACACTTGGATAACTCAGAAATACCAGAATTAGTGGAAGCCGGATATAGAAGTGGAGTGAAACAGTTTGTTAGGTGGATATTGGGAGATGAACATTATGACAGATTGAAAAGCAAAGACAAAATCTTTGATGTAGGTTAGAGACAGTAAGATATCCAGTGCCAATGGAACAGCATATGAAAGGGAAAAAGCATAAGAAGTCAACCAAAAAGGTGGTCATAGAGGGGGGGTTAGGCTATATGTTGGATTTCATTTTAAATGTGGTAGGAAGCTATTTGAGGGCTTTGAGCAGAAGAGATACACAACTTAATTCATATATTTTTAAAGATCACCCTGACTGCTGTGTGAAGAATAGTTTGGAAAAGGTGGGGGGCAGAGATAGAAGAGGAAGACTAAATTATAGAAGAAGTTTAGGCAAAAAAAAAGATTAAAAAACCCATAGTGACTTTGACTCAACTAGCAGTGATGTAGCGGGTGAGGGCTATAGGGTTTAGCATTCTGAAAATGGAGCTTCTAGCTCTTGCTGATGGGTTAGAAATGGGATATGAGAGAAAAAGAAAAATTGAGGGTGACTCCAAAGTTTCCTCCAGAATTTTAGTTCTGAGCATCTCAGCAAATGGCATCTCCTTTACAGAGATAGGAGAGACTAAGAGGTGTGGATTTGTGGAGACGAATCCTGAGTTTCACACTGGACATGCATGCTGTGGCCCCATCTGGAAATGTCAGATAGGCAACTGGACAAGTGAGTATGGCTTCAGAGGAAAAGCTCACGCTGTAATCATAAATCTTGAAGATACCAGCATAATCATCATTTCTTAAAAGATAAAACTGAGTGTCATGAAGGAAACAAAACCAAAGATAGAAAATAAAATCAATCTGAGTCCTGAGCCCTGGGTCACTCCACTATTTAGAGATAGGGAAAAAGAAGGTCTTGGAAAAAGAAGATGAGAAGTGACCAGTGAGGCAAAAGGACAACCGGAATAATGAAGTGCTCCAAATGCAAGGAAGAGAGGTTTCCATGACAGAGGGAGTGATCCAGTATTCTAAAAATGGTACTGAATTTTAGAAGAGAATGGAGATGACAAGTAGATTTAGCAACATGGGGATCATTGGATCTCTTGACGAGAGTAATTTTTAGTTGAGTGAGACTAAGGAAGATGAATTCTAATTGAGGTAAGTTCAAGAAAAATGAGAGTTCAGATAGAGAACAATACTTTTAAGGAATTTTTCCAGAAAGGGGCATATGGTCCCAAGAGTTTTTTGTTTTGTTTTATGGGATGCACTGTAGTACATTTTTATCCAGACAGGCATTTGATCCAACAGAGAGGAAAATATGAATGCTGCAAGACAAGGGAGGTGTAATTGTGGGAGCAAAATCGAGGAATGGGAGAGAAAGGAGAGAGTACACTACAGCAGTGGAGAAAATAACCATAAATGGAAACGGGGATATTTTATCCATTGTAACAGAGGGAAAAGAGTATATAAAAAACACAGAGATAAATTGGTAGATTTTTAGTGGAAAAAAATGTATACATTCTCTTTTCATTGTTCTATTTGTTCAGTAAAAGAAGAGGCAAGTCCATCAGTTGGGGTTAGGGTGTGTAAGGGATTATGGAGATTTAGGAAATATGCTAAGAAAGGAAATAGGTAGAGTTTCCAGGTATGGCTGAGGGCCCTGCTGGAGGTTTGTGATCACAAATTGAAAGTGGGACCCTCTGTACATTGTATGTTTCTCTGGTACATCCCTCATTATAACCGCTCCATTGCAGGTAAGGAGTAGACAGGAGAGAACAGGAGCATGAGAGTATTAAAAGACAATAAAAATGTATTAGACTCCATGGATTAAATTTTCACACATTTTTCTATTTATTTAGTCCCCATAGTCACTGTTTCATTCTTGATGCCAATTACCCAGGTTGATGGATGCAAAAGCACAGAGAAATAATGACCGTCTTGTTGAGTTACAGCAACTGCAATAGCATGTCTGGTGATCCTAAACAGATAATGCACCGTATAAATACAGGTGTGCATACATACCTGTGTTTATAATGGTAATTCAATATTCAAACACAGACAAATATTACATAATGGAATGTAAAGTTCAGGGACAGTAATTTTAAAGATGTGTGAGCTTTGGATCTTTTAAAATAAGAATAAATAGGTTGAAAGTATGTGACAATTGTTCTTTGTTATAGATCTACTATGTTTGCCTTTTCCTAAAATAAACTCGCCAACTACAGTTCCCTGAGCCTTCCCCTAAAAGAGTTATATTTGCAAACAAATAGTCTTCTGGCACAATGTTTCTTTGAAATGATTGGCTGCACGTGGCCAGCTGTTCCTCAGTTTTACCCTAGAGTTCCTTAAAACCCTCTGATTATTACCATCTGGTCCTGGTGATTAATCCACATTTACTTTGTCAATTTTGTGAAAACATCCTGAGTATTGACCACTATTTGATCTTGTATATCCAAGCTGCTCATTTCCTGGAACAATCTGGATTTGGGGATCTCCCTAATATCCTCCTAATTAAAGTCTAAAGCAAAGCTCTAATTCAGTCTATCAGGTATCACATTTTTATCCAAAGTCACCCAAAGATCCCAGTGGTGTATCCTACATGGAGTTCTGCATTAGATAACACGGAAATACTTTTTATTGGCTTTTGATTGTCTCATGAGGTATTCTTTCCCCAACTTGCTTGTAGTTTACATCTATGAACTTCACGTTTCTCCTCATTCTGTCCATCTTTGCACTTCTAGTACATTTGCCAAGAAGTCTATTTTTTGCAGGTACTTGGTATTTTTTATAGTTGGCACATATTTCTGTTGTTCTCAATAAGGTATATGTCAGTATTCTCCAGACATTTTGTACATGTTGATTGAAAAATAACCACACTTTTTTTTTCTGGACATGTAAACAGCTTTTTTCCCCTTTTCTACTTAGGTGTTGAGTTGAATTTTCACAGTAACTATCATTTAAGAAATTAGGAACTATTTTTATTAATGGGGATTTTTTTAATTCCTTTCTGTAAGTGTCTGAAATTCCTGACTTTGTCAGTTATTTGCTTAGATGCACACTCTGTTGGGAAAACATGGTAGCGATGATTGAGCTCCTTGTATAACATCAAAAGAATGACAAAGAAGCTTCTGTATAGAGAGGGCCCCATACCTTCTGAAATTGCATTGATAAATGAATGTCTAGAAATACAAAATTCAAGGTGACTAGATATATCTGTAAATTTGCATCATATACGACTAACATTAGCAATTATGCTTATTTTTCTCTGCAGAATTCAAAACAATTAACAGCGTTGTCACTATAAATCTCCCAGCCAGAGCCGTGAGCTAGAAATGACCAGGGGAGAGGTTGGTCTGGTCAGTATGCCTTCCCCGCGATTGCTATTTTCTACGCTGTCTTTACTCTGCTGGCAGATAGACTTGCAGTGTTTTCCACACGACACCACAAAATATTCTGTGCAGCAATAACCCAATAAAGCTCTTCACCTGTACGAAATCCACAAGTCATTTTACTTTCAGCCATAGTCAAACATTTATAAATATAGCAAAAATAAAACTTTAGTAATTGAGCAATTTCAATTCAGTATTCATCTGTTTAGAAATGATTGCTTGCAGTGAGTCAACAACCAAATCTAATAAGTAAATGAAATTGGGAGACATTAATGAACACAAAGGAAGTGTTCGCTGTAGAGGAAATAGCGGAAACTATGATTTGCCACAGTATTCATTTCAGCCAGGTAAATAACTGCTTATTATACTCTCCCTAAGGGATCAATTAAAAGTGAGTCTCAGGTGATGAAATGCATTTTCAGCAATGGAGACAGACTCATTTTACTATCGCTCCTATTTTGTTTGCACATATTTACCATTCATTAGCATAATAATATTTTTCAGCATGATATACATTAAGTAACATATGTAAAACCAAATGCAGAAAAACACACATACCAATTACACGCACATATACACAAATGCACAAACACCACCACATATGTATACTTTATAGCCTTGTATAGCAGACCTACTGGTGAATTTTCACCTTGGATCTGTTGCTGACATGATGTACAGCTTTAGGCAAAGAATTTTAATGCATGACTTTTAGAAGATTTTGGAAGCAGTTAAGATATTTTGCCTGAGAGCAATGCTACAGATTCAGTTATTCAACTACATTTGCATATTGAGATTTATGCTTGAAATGGATGAAAATTGATTTGGGTTTTCCTAGTGCACAGTTAATGGCACTTGGCTACCTGGGAGAATAGTCTGGACCATCTTTCCTTCTGTGGATTCAATAACAGACTCCGCCCCATTGGACTAGTTTTATTCCTCCCAGTCTTCTGCCTTTACGTTTTGAAGCTAATGCTCATTTCTGTTCAACCACTATTTTTTATAGCCTACTGCAACCCAGAAGTCCCCTCTACTTCCTGATTAAAATGTTGATTTTCACCTCCCTCCTGTATCCTTGTCAGCGAGTTTTGCACTCACATAGAAAATTTGTTAAACCTCCCTAAATTTTTATACAGATTTGACTTTGTTGCCAGAGTCCATTAGATTAGGCCATTTTACTGTCTAATCCTCCAGTATTGTTTTTTGTATTTGGCATCTGCCCTACTTTCCATACCCAGCAAATATGCCTCACAGTCCCTCTGGAGCATTCTGCCTCTCAAAATTGTACCCTTTTCTTTGATTGTGACCTTTTTGGTCACGTAAGATTTTCCTCTCAACCTTAGTGTTCCATAAATAGTTGCCTTAATAACACTGTAAATAGTTCATGGACTCATTCCTTCCTCTAACCTTTTCTAGATCGAGAGTTCCTCTTTTGTCAAAGACCGTGTCTTAGTCATCTGTATGTTTGCCTTAGAAGCCAATATGGTGCTTTGGTCTTGATAGGTACTCAATAAACTTGTGAAGTTCAACTGAATTAAGAGATGTGGAAAATTATGGAAGGAATTTCTATTTCCAATGATAAATGCATATATTTATCACCTGTCCTCCCCATATACCAGTGAAGTGACAAAATGATACTTGTTAAAGAATTAATATATGGCAACTCTGGAAAATAAGAAAGAATTCCTCTAGCACATTAAAAACCTGAGGATATTTCTTTTTTTAGTTTTAATTCGGTGCAGTTAACATACAGTGTTACATCAGTGTCAGGTGTACAAAATAGTGTGATTCAACAATTCCATACGTTACTCAGGGCTCATCAAGGTAAGTGCACTCTTAATCCCCTTCACCTATTTCCCCATCCCCTGCCCCCCTCCCCTCTGCTTAAGAATCTGGTTTTTGGTTTATCTCTTTTTTTCCCCTTTGTTTTGTTTCTTAAATTCCACATATGAGTGAAATCATATGGTATTTGTTTTTCTCCGAGGGGCTCGTATCGCATAGCGTTATGCTCTTTAGCCCCATCCGTGTTGTTGCGAAGGGCAAGATTTCATTCTTTTTTATAGCCAAATAATATTTCATTGTATACTTATACCTCATCTCTTTTATCCATTCATTTATTGATGGACACTGAGGCTGCTTCCATAAGTTGACTATTGTAAAAAATGCTGCAATAAACATGGGGTGTGCCAAAAATAGCAAAATACTTAGGAATAAACTTATTATTTTTTTTTTAATTTTTTTTTTCAACGTTTATTTATTTTTGGGACAGAGAGAGACAGAGCATGAACGGGGGAGGGGCAGAGAGAGAGGGAGACACAGAATCGGAAACAGGCTCCAGGCTCTGAGCCATCAGCCCAGAGCCTGATGCGGGGCTCGAACTCACGGACCGCGAGATCGTGACCTGGCTGAAGTCGGACGCTTAACCGACTGCGCCACCCAGGCGCCCCGGAATAAACTTAAACCAAAGGGATGAAAGACTTGTACTCTGAAAACTATAGGCCACTGATGAAAAAAATTGAAGATGACACAAACAAATGAAAAGATAGTCCAGGCCTATGGACTGGAAAAACAAATATTGTTAAAACGTCCATATTCCCTAAAGCAATCTATAGATTTAATGCAATCCCTATCAAAATATGAACAGCGTTTTTCACCGAACTAGAACGAACTATCCTAAAATTTGGAACCACAAAATACCTCAAATAGTCAAAGTCATCTTGGAAAAGGGACATTTCTATTAAAAAAAAAAAAACAGTTTTAAAATGATGTTGGAGACGTATCCAAAAAAACCACAAACCAATAGCAGGTATAGAAAAAAGTTAGTACCCATCTATATGTCCTTCCTCTTACTGAGCCTTGGAGAAACTCTAAGCTCAGAACCAGCAAGTACAAATTGTAGTGGTGGCCCCTAGAGCAACCAAAAAAACAAAGAGCAAAAATATATAAAAAATGTAAAATATTAAGCACCTGGTTGACTCAGTTGATTGAGCGTCCAACTCTTGATTTCAGTTCAGGTCATGATCACAACGTCATGGGATCAAGCCCTGTGTCAGGCTCTGGGCCACTCACGCTTGTTCTTTCTCTCTCTCTCTTAAAAAAAAAAATATATATATATACATATACATATATATATATATATATATGTATATGTATATATATATGGGGCGCCTGGGTGGCTCAGTCAATTGAGCATCCGACTTCGGCTCAGGTCACGATCTCACAGTTCATGGGTTCGAGCCCCGCGTTGGGCTCTGTGCTGACAGCTCAGAGTCTGGAGCCTGCTTCAGATTCTGTGTCTCCCTCTCTCTCTACCCCTCCCCAGCTCTCTCTCTCTCTCTCTCTCTCTCTCTCTCTCAAAAATAAACATTAAAAAATATATGTAATACATATGTAATTTTAATATATAAAGAAGCTTGAAAATATTTTTTTAATTTAAATTAAAACCATAAGGCTTTATTCTGGATTTGAATGGAAAGAACTTTCCATCTTTAATAAATAGTTTTTTTTTTCTTGCCTTTTTTTTGAACAATCTGTATGTATTTGGCAGATGCAGTTTCCTAACTTTCCCTTGGTCCTGCTTTGAATGTGGACATGATGTCTGGGCTATAGGAACAATTTTGATACATGAGGAAACAAGCATGAGTATAAAGGAATACAACTGTCAGTGAAGGAGAAATTTCAGAGGACTGGGTTGCTGATGACATTGTTTGCCTCTGCGTGGCTGGTTGTGCCACACCTCCCTTAAGACTACTGGTTAGGTGGGAAAATTTAATCCTCATTTGTTCAATGAGTTTTTTTCTGGTTAACTGCTGAGTGTATTACTAGTTAGTTTCATTGTGTTTTTTTGAGATAAAAATATAACATGTTCCAGTTCTTCTGTTTTGTTTTGAGAGAGAGCGTGCACACAGGGGAGGGAGGGGGCAGAAGGAGAGGGAGAGAGGGAATCTCAAGCAGGCTCCACACCCAGCACAGATCCCCCCCAAGGAGTTCTATTTCATGACGCATGGTGACATCATGACCTGAGCCTAAATCGAGAGTCAGACGATTAACCAACTGAACCCCTCAGGTGCCCCCTAGTTCCTCTGTTTTTAAAGTCTAATTGGACATACATGATGAATGTAAATTGTAAACATGCCTACAGAAATACACAAAAATATATATCATGAAATAATATGGAATAAACTAGACCTAACCTACAGACCTAAGATGCGCTGATAATTTTCATGTCAATTTACTATGAACTTTTTATGATTCAAAATCTTAAAATTAACATTTCTTTAATAACAAGATTTTGTCAGATTCCTGTCAAGCCCATTCAGCTGAAATCATGCTACCGAGCATTCCACTGGGTGACTAAAATATTCCCAAATTTAAAAGAATGTCCGTTTTTTTCATCTAGTTAGCCCTAAGAGGAGATTCTGTTATATTAAGGTCCTGGACTTTCCAAATTTACAGACTGCCTGAGTAAATCGGCACTGTTGTAATTCAAAACACATAATGTTTTGTGACTCAGTATCTGCTTCTTTGTTTCTGGCAAATGCAGGCAGGATCAAAAGAGCTGTCAATTCTCTTAGATGTGTAATTTTATAAGGGGCTAATTTTTTCACACTGCCTAATGAGATTTTGCTAGCAAATAAGTGCCTAAAACATATGGGGATAATATTCATTAGATCCAAGGGAACTATTATCTTTAAAACTGTCAGAATTGAAATTTTAAAGGGATAAGACTGATTTTTTCCAAATTAATTGCTTTTGTCTACTGTTCAACACATATGTTAGAGCTAAAGAGAGAAATTGTGCTAACATCTCTGACAATTCATTAAACACCATTGTGTTTACACTTTTTTAGAAAACTGAAATCTATCCAGACCACCTGACTTTATGATTGGCAATGCTTTATATTAGAAAAATATAATACACCCCTAAACTCCTATCTTTCTTTGGGTCTATGCTAGGCTTACAAGCATTATTTTTAGAGTTTAATGTATTTTTATGTATGTACTATCTCCCCAAATTGATTGTAGACCCCCATAACAGAGATTATATGTTAATTTTAAAGTAAGAACATGTAATTGCTCTGCCATACTCAGAAAAAGAGTTCAATGTGTATGTCTGTGGTTGATGCTGATAATTATGATCATTTAATGATAATTAGGGTAAGAATAATTTGCCTGCATTCAGAGTATTTATGAATTGCACACACCTACCTTTTGGTTGGCAATTTACTTCAATCAATATATTCTGTCATCTCAGAATGGGAAAGTCAGGTAGAAATTGGCTTGTGCCTAAGTAAGTAAATTAACGCTCACATACCCTCACACAAGCAGGCCTAAATGAGAAGTAGACTGATTGGAAAGAGCATCGGTGTTGGTGTCTTAGCAATTATCACAAGAGAGTCTGATTGGCAGAAAGACATCATCAAGAAGGAACCACTTCCCTAAATGCAAGTAAAGTCTACAATAACTCTTTTTTCCCAAAGACCAGGATGTGGACAGCACGCATTCAGATAAGCAAGCCTTTTTGGCCCTGAATCACAAGGCATAATTCACAGCCTTCAACACGCTGACAATGAAGATCTTGTCAGATCCTTTGAGACACCCAACTGGGTCCCTTTCTCAAGTTATTTTTATAATCCTGTGTCCCCATCCAACTGTTCCTAAAGGCATACAGTTTTCTCTGCTATCCAAAAGCTTTCCTATGGAAACTTTGGTAAGTCAAAATAGGGTGAAGTGAAGAAGCAATTACCATTAATTTATGTGGAAACATTTTTGAGCATTTTTAAGCATTCTTAGACCCAGAAAATAACCTCTGTTAGGCCTTTTCTAATACCTTAGGTCACATTTTGCTAGAGGGTGCACACACACACACACACACACACACACACACACAAATGGATATAAAGCACAGATGCTCACAGACACAGTTCAAAACTATGAGGCTTGAATGAAATGCTGAGTGTAGCTCCTAGGAAGGGGCTTGTTGGGACCACTCTCGTTGAACTGCCTTGCAAAACAAAGCCTGAATGCCTATTTTCGCCTTTCACCTTTTCGAAAAAAATAGAAATCCTCTAGGCATTTCTTTCTGTTAGCAAAAACAGATACTAATGTAGGCCTCTCACGAAAGCAAAGTGGAATAATGTGAACTTTCGAAAGGCGAGGGATACCTACGTAGCAATTCTGGTATGTGTGTCGGGCTTACCTGTAGCCAAAAGGGAACCATAAACAATACTGGACACTTAATTTAGAAACGTAAAGATATCTCACCCTTGGAATCTTCATTCTCATCATTCCTATCATCTATGTAAATAAGACTTTCCAGTCGTCACTGGGTTTAATGTGAGATAAATCCCAAGAGTCCCTGGGATGTAACTCAGCAGGTCTAAAATTTAGTCTCATCTGTCAGGGTTGGATGTATGTTTGCATCTCCTGGTTCCTCTATTTACTAAGTGCTCTTAGACAGATGATGTCACCTTTGAGTCAGGATCCTCATTGGTTAAAGAGAGTTAAAACGGCAATATAATTAAATGAGATAGTGTACACAGCCTTAGGACAGTAGCTTGCATTCTTTTGCCTCTCAAGGCATGGATGACGAGAACTTAGTTGTTTTCCCACATTTACTGAAAATGATGAAAAATGGGATCATACTTCCTGTCAGAGTTATAGATCAGATTTGGTCTTAAAATCAACACAATGTCAAAAGTTGGGGCACCTGGGTGGCTCAGTTGGTTGAGTGTCGGACTCTTGATTTTGACTCAAGTCACAATCCCAGGATCATGAAATAGAGCCCTGAATCCAGCTCCTCGCTGCTCATGGAGTCTGCTTGGGATTCTTTCTTTCCCTTTGTCTCTATACCTCCCCTGCTCACGCCCCTGCTCCCTCTCTCTCTCTAAGAAAAAAAAAAAGTTGTAGAGTTAAAATCCAAATAAATTTCAGCAAAAGCACAACAATATTGTCACAATTCTTTTCTTCTCTATCACACTGGTCATGAGTCTACCCTTTGGTTAATGTTTTGCCTTGGCTATAACCTCTAGAATCAAAAATGCAAAGGAATTTTCGTGATTATCCATCCATTTATTTATAAGGACAGATTGTTATTTCCTTTATCTATACTGAACTGAATATGCAAAATCTTATAGTTTGTAGTAGGCAAGACTTCTTAAAAATTTCGAAAATGAGATCTTTCAAGACTTAAAATGCATTCTCTCACTAGGACTGTTTCTGCCTTAATTATAAATGTGGCTGTTAAATATAAATATTGTAATCAAGTATTTATAGTTACCTATTATATTCTATTCAGAATATGAAAGTTTGACTTTTCTTATTTGAGCATGGGCACGTACATCTGAGTATGTGATTGTGCCTTGCACCTGTAAGTAACAAATGGGGAAATTCACTTAACCTATACCATGTAAAATCAATGATCACTTCCTAACAAACTCGGAACTGAGTAATCAACCTCAATATTGGGTAAGCTACAATTTATTTGTTTTCTTTAATGGAAGGTGAGAAATTCATTATTTCAATGTTTTTTTGACAGATAAACATGAATTTGGTTTACAGATTCACATTGTATCTATTCTTTTAACATCATTCAAATATATAGAGAGGGAAATAAAGCCAACGTTGATGGCATTGTTGGCCAAGCTGATGTCAAGAAAATCAAATAAGAATATTTGAAAAATTGAGGACCTAATAGAGAATAGTGAATTTTAAAAATCTCCTGGAAACATTAAGCAGTAAAAGAGCACAGTAGCTAGAAGCAAGGGCACAGAGGGGGAAATATCACTTTAATCCCTTGCTAATTCTCACAGATCTGAGTTCTCTGTGGAAACTGAGATATGAAGCTCACTAGCCTTAGGCGTCTAAAAAGCATCAAAAGTGAAAAAGATCACACCAAGTTTCGGCAAGGCTTGATCTTTATGCTAAAAAAAAAAAAAAAGTGGGGAGGGGGGTAAAGTCTAATCTTTTGCTAGCTCAGTACAAGATGAGAGATTTCCAGACAAATCTCCAATGTTAAGAAAATGCTTTCAAAAACAAAAATAGCATCTTTGAAAACATGAAACTAAACGTAACGAAATAAAATTATTCAGGATATCAAGGAACACATGAAACTACGCTACTAAAATAGTTATATCTTCAATGTGAACATATAACAGCAACTGGAAAAAAACAAATTTAACAACTATATTGGAAGATTTCGGTGATGAAAAAATACCCTGCTGAATAAAATATAAATATGTATAATATTTTATCAGTTAGAGTTTTATTTAAAAGGGCTTTTATGAAGTTGAATTGTTCAAACCAAGATATTTAATAAAGATTTAAATCAAGGAATGAAATAAATTTTGATCACTGAAAAATATATGATAATTAAGTAAAATCAAAGTTACCCTTAATGGTAGCTAACTTATAGTTCTTAACCATAATTGACTGTTTATTACATTTATTTCATTCACAACATTAAAATCCTGAGTTGGGATGGATACAGAAGGTTAAGATACCAAATGACAAAAACTCTATGAAAGCTAATTCATCAGTGACTGTCTTTGATCTGAAGGATAGCAATGTCATTTAGAAGATAAAGATGCATCATGGAGAGAGGTCCACCATGAGTTTTTGTTTTCATTTTTGTTTTAAATTCTTACTCCTATCATGTTAAAGAATGAATAGTCTTTGGAGAACTGATACTCACAACTGCCTATAGCTTTAAAATTGAGTGCCACCTTAGATTTTTGTGGCAGTAATTCTCAAATTGAATGCATCTAGGAATCACCTGTCTTCTTGATAAAAGTTAAATGTTCAGGTCATACCCTGGAGACATTGATTCAGTGGATGAGCTGGAGGCCTGGAAACTGTAATTTAAATAAGTTCTCTAGGAGGTTGGGATACACTTGCATATTGGCTCTCAATTTAAGAAACAGTATTCTAGAGACTTAAGTAAAAACCCAATCACCTTATTTTCACTCCCTCGTGATAGAGAATCCTCAGACCCTTTTGAAATATGGAGAAAAGACTACTATTGCACTGGTAACTTCAGGAAAGTCATGGCAGGGAGGCCAGATGCCCGCCAAAATCTATTCTCCCCTGTATTCATACAAACTATAGCTGTGACATGATTGTCCAGTCAGCCACATTTTCGGACAGATGAATCACGTGATAAGCTCTCATCTATAGAACATGAATGGAAGTGATATGTCCTCTTTCTGCTAAGTGAATTTAAAAATAGTGTCATACTTCTATACTCCTGCCCTTCTTCTTGAGAATAGAATGGTGATGATCAGAGATAACTTAAAAGTCACGTTTTAAAGTTGAAAGAGCTACCATCAGCCTATCCCCAAAATGACTGCCCACTGTTGTAGATCACCATCCCTGGACTGTTGAGCAAGAGAGAAATCAAGTCTTATGTTTTAAAACCTCTAAAATGTTTTTGAATTACTTATTAGCTATACTATTATACAAAATATAAAGGAAAATGCTAGTATTATAATACTTTCATGGTAATTAATCTTGTTGAACTCGTAGTATAGGCCAAGCACTAAGTTATTGCTTTAAACATCATTTTCATTTCATTATCTAAACAAGCTCATGTTATGACATGTATTTTCCTCATTTTACCATAAGGCTACTGAAAGCAGAAAGAGGACACATAACTGGCTTCTGTTTACTCAGATAGGATTCTAATCCAGATGTGTCCATTGAGATTTGTGCTCTAACCACTATAAATTCAGGAAAAAAAAATTTGCATCCATTTCCATGGAAAATTTATGATTTGTTGTGTCTATAGACACATATTTAAACTGATCATCTGAGGGGTGTCTGGGTAGCTCAGTCGATTAGGCATCTGACTCTTGATTTCAGTTTGGGTCATGCTCTCACATTTCATGAGATCTGCCCCTACGTTATGCTTTGTGCTGACAGCACAGAGCCTGCTTGGGATTCTCTCTCTCCATCTCTGTCTGCCCCTCTCCACTTGCTCCTGCTCTCTCTCTCTCTCAAAATAAATAAACATTTAAAGGGAAAAAATAAACTGCTAATCTGAAAAAGACTGTCTCTTTCACAGATAGAGAAGAGACTTTAATATTTCATTGACAGAGAAGAGACTTTAACAGCAAACATCCTGAAGGAGGGATCTGAAAGAAGTTCTCCCCAAAAGGATAGGTGGTTCTTACTTCCACAGCACATATCCTAAAAATGGAATGATACAGAGAAGATTCGCATGGCCCAAGAGGATTGATCAACAGTGCATTGAATTGAGGACAGGGTAGGTGTGAGGCTTCCTAGAACCATACCAAATGGATCGTCCGGGGTTTGCAACAAACTATAGCTAAGACAATTAGTGTTTCCTGTTCAGCGAGAGGATATAAGCTGGGATCTGATCTCTGGGGAAAATAGCAGACTTAAAAAAATATTTATTTGCTCTGTTTACTTAGTTATGTTCTTTTCATGATTGCATTTGTACTTGGCTGTATTTTGTTTTCAGGAATAAATGTTGAAATAATGACAAGGAAATAATTATCCACTCTTGGTCAGGCAAGGCTATAAAACATGAGAAATCCAGTGGCCAAGCCCATTGTTCCAGGCGGAGTCCTACAGTGAAAACCCTGAAAAGCCTGTTGGAGTTAGAAACCCTTATGCTATAAACCACAAGAATTCAGGGTAGCAAAATCTGCTATTTCTTCCTCATAGGATCAACTCTCTTAAAGTCCTTTATGAACTTGAAATTCTGGGGTCCGGGGTATACACTGAGCAATTTCCTTCACTCTTTGTTTCAGGCAATATAGACAACAAACCAGATCCCCCCAAAAAGGTTCTGTATTTTCACAGGACAATAAGTGGATGTCCCTTCAAACAGAATCCTTAGAAATAATTATTCATCATGATTTTACAAAAGCAGTTGAATAGTCTGGAATAAAGTGGAGGGGGAAATGTTGAGGCCATGCTTCATGACATATCATCTAATGTAGAAAAGATTCTGTATTTCAGAGGAATCTTTCCTCAGAAGGCATTTTCTGGGGCATTTGGGACATAGGTGAGGATTCTTTTGACCATCACAGTCTGAAGGGAATTGCTGAAATTGATTGAAGGAGCCATGAATAGTAATTTGCAATGTATGGGATAGATTGTCACCCAATGAGCGCGTACTCCTTGTCCTACTGAGTTTTAAATGTCTTTACGGGTAAAAAAAAAATGTATTTGTGACTTTCTGAAGTTGTTTTTGCAAGATTTTGAAAGGCACTAAATTCTTTAATCATATAACTGGTGAGTTAGGGAAAACTTTAACACTCTCCTTCTATTTAGAACATTACCAAGAGTTGTTTAACATTCCAAAAAATTACATACCAATGGTGATGTTCAATTCACCATTTAAACATATCTATAATTTGTGACCATTGTATTCATGGTGACATAACCTTTACGTACACGAGGTAATTATATACACATGAGTGTGTATGAGTGTGGGTGTTTAGTTAGGCCTCATTTCATAACGTCAAATGAAGGAAAAATGTTGACAATATTCAGTTGAGTATTTAAAGTTGGGTTTTGTAGCTTTGCCCACAAGTCCACGGTTACCAATTACTTACTCTGCTGATACTTTTTCTCTGCTGACACTTTTTTCTTTTTCCAATTAAACTATGGGATGGCTAAGATTAAGTGTACATTTTACAAAGAAACACACCATTGTATTTGACAAAATTATACTTCCAGTATTTAAAGTAATGTCTGAGAACTGCAATATTGTCCCTGCTATGCTTATAAATATTCTAATCAAAATGATAAAACACTCATTTCTTAAAGAATAGCAAAATGATAGCAAAGCATCAAAAGCTAAAAAACATTAGAGAAAAATAAATTTATCAGTGGCAGCAGGTCATTAGTTCAAGAAAGGAGAAAAATCTAAATCAAATTACTTTCTTCTATTGAATTAAGCAGTGAACCTGATTGAAGAAAAATCAATGAGATGGTGAAAGTTAAAAAAAGATCCATTTATGTAATGAACAGCGGATAAGCATCTTTTCTTTAGAAGTGAATGAAAGCAGCCTGCATAAAAATAAAGTCCTGCTGCTTAGAGATGTATGGTTTATCACTAATTAAAAAGTCATAGAGGAAATGTGATTTTCAGAATTACTAACGTGGCGGCCAGGGAGACGTGCTGCTCAGATCTGCTGCAGGGGGCGCCGGTCACCTACAGCCTCAGCAGAATCCATTAGCCTCTGGATTTACCGTTGTGTTCACACTGAGGCTGTGTTTCTGGCTGCTGTCCCATCGCCAAGTACTGTGTGGGTAGCGGTCCAAATCCATTCCAACAGGGCACTGGGCTTTTTCGATGCGTGACCTTATCTTGAGGATCTCGCACCTGCTCTTTCAAATTTCTCTTAAAGCTGTTCTCTAGTCCAAGTTTCTTCTTCCCCCTTCACAGGTGTCAGACCTCTGTGCTCCACTCTGAAGATATTCCCTGCCTCCTTCTGTTTCTGCCCATTTGTTCGTCACAGGCATTTCCCCCAGTAAATGTTTGAATGTCTAATCTTACTTTGGTGTTCACTTCTTGGAGAACTGGAATTGTCACACCAACAAGAAGCATAAAGAAAATGACAAATTTCATAACCTTTATGTACTAAGGTTTGCGTGAAAAATTTCCTGCCTCCAATATCATTGCGGATGAAGCAGACGGAGCTGCAGGTATGGTTAGTCAACAAGGTGGGTTCAACATCTCATTTTAAAAATGGAGTGAAGTTCATTAGCATTTGCTTCACTATTCGTCAATCACACCTAGTCACCAAGAATTTTAAAGAGTTTACAAACTGAAGAACATTGCTATCAGCGATATTCATATAATTAATGTACTCCATTGAATGATAAATTTCATAAACTGTGAAAAGATAATAAAGAAAAGAACAATTGATCCTAAAATTATCCTAAAAGGATTTTGCTCGCTAATTGATTCCGTTGTAGAATTGTTTTAGTTAATCAAATAAAAATTGAATACCAATGTTTAAATATTATGAGATGATGTGACATATTTTAATATGTATGTGAAAAGATAAATGAGGTCCTTCTTATGAAGTAAAATAAAAAGAGTATTAGTAAATTTAGAAACAATCATATACGATTTTAAAACTCCTTGCTTGCCAAGAACTTTCAGTTTCTATCTTTGCAGCAGTTAAATAAGGATAAGATCAAGCATACAAAAATGGAACTATACTGCTCTCATTTGTGTTCTATTTAAAAAGTTATGTTTAAATTTAAAAATCTGTATGAACATGCAATACTAGATTGGATGATTAATCTGTTTGAAATGAAGGTGAAACATGTTAGCCAATAATTCAGGAAGAATTAATTAAAAATGATTTTGAAAGCCAAAGCAAGATCTAATATATCTAATTATGATAAGTTTTAAACACAATTAAAACTTACATAACTCACTCCTTGAAAAGAACTAAATTTATTATGAGAGCATTTCCAACTACATATTTCAATTAAAGCGGGCATCTGCATGCATTATATAGATACCAGAATGCAACCAAACCGATCACAAATGTATAAGAAAGAAACTTTAGAGTGTTTTGTTTTTTTAACAGTAGAAGAACAAATTCTGTTTATTTAGCAGAGGTGCATGAAATGCATTGATTGAAAGGTGATTTAAACCATGTGTTATAGTCACTTACTATTATTTGAGAAAATTACACATTAACATTATTTGTTTGTTAGAGGCATTTTGGTTCTTTTCAGTCCTATACTGACGTAGTCCCAGAGGTCTAATCTATGTCTCTAAAGTTTTTGCAGTATTCTTTTTTTTGTTTTTGTTTTGGTTGTTTTAATTTCCTACTTTTCTTCTCGTTCTCTAAGATCTTTTTAAATAATGGAAACTGAATGTTTGTCTCAACAGAGGGTGGGCTTTGGGGACAAAGCCCTCCTTTGAGTAAGAGATCCCCCTATAGCTTAGCTGGTCACGTGGTCACATTCTCACTCAGATGGGTCGTGTGGCTAAGTCCGAGTCAATGGTGTGAAGAGGAGAGAGTGTCTGCAATTCTGAATTATCTCCTTAATAATGGAGCCCCGTATCCTGGATGTTCCTTCCCCACTTGCTGGTGGCTGGGAAATAATGATGCTGCTGCCACCTTGAAAGCCACTTTTTGCATTGGTCAAGCCATCCACTCTGTCCTGGATGTATCCTTCAAGATGTCCTTCAAAACCGTACCACAAGTAAACTATATTGTACATAAGCCACCAAATTGGAAACTTTCTGTCAGCCAATTTCTTAATAATACATATTTTAAGATATGGTTTCTTTTCTGTGACACTTGTTACCACCCCACTCTATGTCATTCCACAGAATTATTTTGACGTTAACTTATGTCTAAAGGCAGCTTCTTTGAGAGAATGCTTTTTCTTCATTGTGTCCACCTTCACAGACTGTCATTTGTCTTGGCATATATCGTTCCTATGCCCACTACTTATTTCTCTAATCAAATACAAAAACAAAAGAAAACCAAAACCCGGCCAATTCTTACTCACCCTCGTAGCAGTTTTTATTCAGGATTTTTCTTTACTGTTTATATAGATAGCTTTTGATTTTTTTACTTTCTTTAAGCCAGTATTTATTCATTATAAGGGAGTTCCAGCATCAAGATGTTTCATTATGTCTTCCTGTTTAATAAGGTGCAAGTAACTGACATTGAAATGCAGTATTTTGTTATCAATTACTCTTTTATTTGCCTTTATGTTGCAGTGAGGAAATATATGTAACTTGGAGGGAATTTTGTGTCTAGTTAGGTTATGCTATCTACCAACGTTATCTCAGGATAGTCAATGGGGTATGTCTTATAAAACTAGTATCTTATAACAATATGTGCTATGAAAAGCAACTTGGTATCATTGCTCTGGCATGTGTCTCTTGGCCCAGATGACTTATGGAAGACTACCTTACAAATATATGTATTACTTCTCCTGAAAGGAAATCTGGCAAATACAATCCACCTAGGCCAGCAGATTGGTGCCTGATGGGTTGAGACTCATCACCGGGCTTCATCTAGGTCTTTAATTATTCACCTCTGACGTATCTACAACAATAAGAAATGTTTCCAGGAATGTGCATTGTGGGAGAAGCTAGATTTCACTTAAGATGAAGTGATGGAAGCTTATGAAATGACAGTGTGGAGGATGTTCAGGAATCTGTTCTGGAAGAACAGAGATACCACAAGAGCACGGGAACTTAGCTCCTGGGGTAGAATAGATACATTTAGAATGGGATTTGGAGTCTCATATATAGTTCTAAATCAAAAACTGGAAAACAAAGGAATGGGAAAAAATTCAGCTCAAGAATAGGACCACAGGAGAGATTCCCATGTATCCATTAACATAGTTATGCTGTATCTCTTTCACAGGTTGGAGCAAGTATTAGAGGGAGAATGTGAAGAAAAATGATTCATGATTCTCATTAGTCTTGTAGTATAGTGGTTAGAAATATGAACTGGATTGACATTGAGATGGTGAATATCTACTACCTACTGAAAGATTATTGTATAATGTGCAATAGACGAGCCAGTTTCTATATTTTCTCATTGTCAATATTCATTGACTTATACACTTTAAATTATACATTTTATTGTGTAAA
This sequence comes from Lynx rufus, assembly GCF_022079265.1. NCBI lineage: Eukaryota > Metazoa > Chordata > Mammalia > Carnivora > Felidae > Lynx > Lynx rufus. Next base: position 11,233,928 of record NW_025814837.1, on the reverse strand, counting down.
TTATACTTCAATATCCCTGATTACAAAAGCAAAGAAACGCCCTGCATGTATACTAATTTAGATGAAACTCTATTACCAGAATCAACTAGAGTATATTTAGTTTTCAATTTGATTAATTTTTATGCTGGGAAAAACACATGAGTGCATTTATTTGGGGAAGGAATTACAATATCTACGAGCCTTGATCTGATTGCAAATGATGGTGAAAACAAGAAATTATGCTGCATAATTTGGAAGAAGGACAAATACTAAAAGGGTATGATATAAGTGAGTATGTATACTTTTCAATTTGTCTGAAGCTGTCCCTGAACAGACCATTCTGAATCAAGAACACTAATTTTGATTCTATTCCCTCTAGACTTTATTTGCATACGTTTATCTTACACTGCATTTAAGAAAATCAGACTAATTGCTATAAACAAACATACATGAGAAGCAATATTTGGACAGTGATGATCATCTTAAAATGCGACTGCATAAGGTGATTGGAATTTCATTAAAATTAAAAGTTAAAGTACCTGAGGAAGAAAACTTATATATGAATAAACTTGATTCTTTAATATTACATTAACTGAGCATGTTATTATTATAGTAGGAAAGGAATATAATTCTGCCACATGCCCATTCAGACCATTTAATATTCTTTCAATGGAATAAAAGAGAGACAAAATGTTTGGTGCATAGATGGTTTGAAAAGTGTTTACTTTGGTACATTGTCTTGGCATTAAAGAATTATCATTAAAAAATCATTATCACAATCTGAAAGATAGTATTACAAAAGTAATTTCTCTAGGCATATAAGATGAAATATAAACAAAGTGATATCTAACAAATTTCAGGAATGTACATTAAAATAGAATGAGAAGGTCATTAAATAACCATTTAGTGAATTTATTTTATGCTTCAAGCACTTACCCTACTGGACATTTCACCTGTTCTACTTTTCAGCGGGGAAAAAAAGTAGACGAAGGTACTTAAATATTTCCGGCAAATTACTTTAGTCATTATATATACAAATACACATTAGTTTTAAGAGTCTTCAAGGTAAATAAAAGCAGAGAATTTTCAGTACAAGGAAAACAGTATCTTAAAGATTTTAACTCTAAACAATGGTGAAGGGGAACAGGATTTGCCACCTCAAAATATGCCTGTTTGGCATAAAGGATTATCTGGACTAAATCTTCAGAAACTTGTCAGTGGAGAAAGCATGGATTTCAACCTGCATAACAACCATACTTTTATTTACTGTTCTTTGTCTGATAGCCTCTTAAAACCAGCTCTCCCCACCCCCAATTTCTTCTTTTGTCTCTGTCTGGAGAGGGTATTTAAGGTGATGGTTTGGGCCATTTCAGGAAGTTACCTGGGTATCTCCTATGTATACAGGAAGTATAACTGTTTTTAAACTTCTGTTTGTTTTTCTCCTGTTAATCTTTTATACAGGGGACGTCAACCAAGAAGCTAGAAGGGTAAAGGGAAAATTATTTTTCCGCCCCATACAATGGTATTTTGTTAAATAGAGAATTGTTATAATAGTACTAGAAACTATTTTTGATTTAATGGTATTCTGTTCTTAGCACTCCTTCCTTGTCCAGAATTTTAAATTATATTCACAAATTAATTCTAATCATATAATTTTATCACAGCTTTAATTATATTAATTAGAGACTCTATCAAATGCTTACTAGCTTATTGTAGGCGGATACACTGATGACTAAGACAAAAAATTAGCCAGTCCTCATGTAGCTACTATTTATGGAGTATTTTATTTGTGGGTTTTTTTCTGTTTATTCATTTAATATCAGTCTTCTTTTCTACATTATAAATTCATGAAAATATACATTACAACCATTTTGTTAACTATTTACATTTGGCATATAACACAGTACTTGGCATATAGTAATTATTCATTAAGTGTTACTAAATAAATGGAGGAACAAATGAAATAATGTATACTTCAAAAGCTTAATAGTATTGCTAAAAGAAATAGTAATGACCTGAAAGCTCAGAAACGAACCACTCTATTATGTTTTTTTATTCAGTTTTCCTTCAACTGCTTAGAGATAAAACAAAAAAGCATAATACATGGCATCTACACTAAGTAACCATAGAAGTTAGTAGGAGACAGACTTATAAGCAAATGTTTGCTCCAAAACATCATAAATCTCTGAAGAAAACAATTCAAGGTGATGGCTGGCTTAATCCTTAATAAATGAACACCAGGCAAAACAAGATTTCTGTCCTCCTTATCTTTCTTTCTCTTTTTTCTTCCTTTGCTTCCTTCCTTCCTTGCTTTTTCTCTTACTTCCTTTCTTCCTTCCTTTCTTTTTTTCTTTCTTCCTTTCTTTTTCCCTTTCTTTCTCTTTTCTTTCTTTCTTTCCTTCTTTCTTTCCTTTTTTCTTTCTTCCTTTCCTTCTTCTTTCTTTCAATGAAAAATCCGAGAATGATCTACAAGCAATTCCTAAAATACTTCTTTCCCCTATGTTGTAATTTGGGATCATTCCAGTTTTATTTCCCACTATGATTGGTATATAGTACTAAGTATTCAATAAGTTGGTGAATATCACTTTGAGAAATGCTCCAAATTATAAACAGCACACTGTTCACCAGATCAATTAGTATTCATTTTAGTCATATGCTCTTTGGACCGCTCTGTGTAGGATGTCTGCGGTGATATATTTAGCTGCTATTTATTGGGTGTGTGGGACAGCAGCAAACACCATAAATATTAAAAGTCACCTATTCTAAAACTCCAAGTACATATTCCTGCCCGAGTGACAGCAGTAGTAGAATGGTGGTGAAAATAGGAGGGAGGAAATGATATTGGAAACTGTGGCAGTCTCAAAATGCTAATATTATTTGGTCACATAGGTTATAATAAATATTATAATGTATAATCATTATTTAACACTTACACAGAAGAGGAATTGTAGTAATATATTATAAAGTCAAGAATCGGAAACATGTTACTGTTTGTTTTCCCAATGATGACTGTTCTATAAGAGAGAAGTAATAAGAACTACATCACTACAAACATGAATGATTTTATTTGATCCAGTATTTACATGTTCAATGACCTTGGGGAGTTATACAATCCCTTTGAGCCTCAGTTTCTGCCTACTCTCCATCTTTCATAGCATTCTTTAGGTTATACAAATTTTAATTATACAAAGTATTAGCAGCAAGCTAACACATGGAGTTATTCCAAAGTGTAGTAAGTTATGAAACCCAAAGAAATTTAAAATATTGCATGTTATAAAGTAACTTCATGGGGCGCCTGGGTGGCTCAGTGGGTTAAGCGTCCGACTTCGGCTCAGGTCATGATCTCGCGGTCCGGGAGTTTGAGCCCCGCGTCGGGCTCTGTGCTGACAGCTCAGAGCCTGGTGCCTGTTTCAGATTCTGTGTCTCCCTCTCTCTGACCCTCCCCTGTTCATGCTCTGTCTCTCCCTGTCTCAAAAATAAATGAAAAACGTTAAAAAAAAATTAAAGTAACTTCACTAAGTTACAAAACAAGAAGAACAACAGAACAAAATACCCATATGTCCAAATAAAGATTATTTTATCGGAACATTTTTAGGAGGAACTAAAATAAAATAGGTGACAATATTGCACTTCATTTGAGCCCAGAGAACAGTGATGATTAAAAGATCCTCTACCCTTTTGTGTTCCAGAAAAGCCTTCCCACAAAGAACCTTTGTTCCATATCATAGGTAACACTCTGTCCACCCTTTCTCATGATTCCCATGAAACTCACAGATAATTCCCTTATTTACCTGTGACAACGTCAAATATAAACCTTTCCCCTTTTGCCTGAACCTCCTGCAATGCCAGATACAGATCTTCCACTTCCAGTTTTGTGTTTCAAGAAGGATTACCTGACATTAGAACTGTTTGTTCCCTTGCAGCTAGCTAGACACAGGCATAAACCTTTCCTGTTCAGCTACCTGACTGAGACATCTCCTGATTGCAAAAGCGATCCCACTTTTAGGTTGTCTTCTCCTCCTCTACAAAAATCTAAGGTAAAACCACACTGCTCAGATATTGACTTTCATATCTCCCTATTGCACTAGCCTAAATGAAATCAATTTTCTTACTTATTTGGCTTTAGCCAAAAAGATAGCCATTTATTTACTGAGTACCCAAATATTTACTGAGTACCATTCTTTGTTGATCACTGTTCCAAATTCTGAGAATTTACTAGACAGCTAAACAAACAAACAAACAAACAAACAAAAATGTCATGGTCTCATGGAGCTTATATTCCAGTGTGAGGTAAAAGAAGATAATAAAATAGTAGCAAATAAATATTTCTGTGCCAGGCAGTGATGGGTGTTATGAAGGAACAATAAATATAGCAGGGTAAGGGATGGTGGTAGATGGAAGGCCTCTCTGTGAACGTGCTAATGTATCAGGAGGTCAGTGACAGGATGACCTGAATGACTGGAGAGACTGACATCATGCGGCTGGCCGGGGAATTTTCATTTTAGAAAGAAGGAAAGGTACAATGCAAAGCTGGGAGTGTGATTGGTCCAGAAACAGGGGAGAACCGTGCGACTAGAACGACAGGAAGAGGTGCAGAGGATTGGAAATAAGATATAAAATATGGGAGCATCCATCAACTGGGACCTTGAGGTACAGGGGGAAGGCATTCATGGGTTTGAACACAAAAATAATAAAACTTCACTTACGTGGCAAAGATTTTTGTTCCTATTTTCTAGAGAAGACTATTGTAGCAACAGAGAGACTAGTTCACATTCATTTGCTAAGATCAGGCTGGAGAGAAATCAGGAAGGGAAGCAAATGACTGGGACGTCCTTAGATTTTGGAGGTGAAGATGGGAAGATGTGGACAGATTCCAGATATATTTTCACAGCAGAGCCCACAGGGCAAGCCGTTGAATTGGAGGTGTGATGTCATAAAAAGGGAAAAAGGATGGATCTATGACAACTCCAAGTTATTTTTTTCTTCAGTTTTTTTTTTTTTAATTAGTACTTACAGAGATGGGAAATAATGGAGAGGAAAATATTACAGTAGGTTGGGAGTAGAAGTCAAGGGTTGTTTGGGGGATATGTTCAGTTTAGAGACGCACATTTGACATCTAATTAGATATTTCAGATGTAAGGTTTGGTATATTAATCTGGGGGTGGAGAGTGGAGATATACATCTGGCATTACTCAATGAAGCAATATTACTTAATGTCATGAGACTCAGCAAGATTTCCCAGAGGAGACTCAAGAGACAGGAAGGAAACAGGTTTAGAGGCAGAACAGAGCAGTGGCCTCAAACTGTTGCCCTGTTTCATAAAATGATTTCAAAACAACTAAGTATCCCCTTGCATATTTTAAAATTGACACCACAATTTTTCATTATGATCCCAAGTTGTTATAAAGAATATAATTTTAGTGTATTATAAATATTGATATTTTAAAAGTTTAAAATAACACTGTTCTGTCACTTTTTAAATATACTTAGTAATTTTAAGACCACACAATTTGATGGTTACTTTGTTGATCTAAAAATACCTGACCGAGGCTTCTTTAACAAATTGAAACTTTTATTTTTTGAACTCATTATTTCTATTCTACTTCTTTTGCAAAATATATCAAATATTATATAGTATTATGCTAAAAAAATTTTAAAGGTCATCCACTATAACATTTCTCTGACAAAAAAAAAGGTCTTTGTGTATTTTTAAATGTAAGTTTGTAAGTCTTAAAGCCATTGGGAGATAAGACTTGAAAAATTTCCATAAAGTTCTAGATGTTAAAATTATTTTCTGATTAAATTATTGTTATAATTATTAGTAGTATATTATACATAAAAACAGAAATATAAATTTTGGTTATAAAGCTATTAATGAGATAGAGTTTAGTATCAATTTTATTAATATTTGTCATTGTGTGTGTGTGTGTGTGTGTGTGTGCATAAAAGCACCCAAAAGACTGGCTCACATAAATACATGGGAATCAGTGGGGCCACTTGGTTTTAAAACTCCTAAGTTTTATGCCAAAAACATAGAATTTTTGAATCACTATATCATACACCTGAAACTAATATAACCCTATATATTAACTGTACTGGAATTAAGATTAAAAAGTAATTAAAAATAAATAGTGATCTATAATGAAAGATTTTTTTTATTTATTTTTTTTAATTTTTTTTAACGTTTATTTATTTTTGAGACAGAGACAGAGCATGAGTTGGGGAGGGTCAGAGAGAGAGAGAGGGAGACACAGAATCCGAAGCAGGCTCCAGGCTCTGAGCTGTCAGCACAGAGCCCGACGCGGGGCTCGAACTCACGGACTGTGAGATCATGACCTGAGCCGAAGTCAGACGCTTAACCGACTGAGCCACCCAGGCGCCCCTCAAAGATTGTTTTTAATGGTTAGATGCCAGAAGCCCAAATATCAGCAACGTAACCTATTGATAAGGCAAAGCTGACTTTCTTGCTTAGCCTGGTAAGAGGGAATACCACCTAGTCAGAACGCCAGTAGTGTCAGGCAGTCATGGCAAAAAAATAGGGCCAGATTTTATTGAAAATTTGAACTTTGATTTAAGGCAAGAGTTTTAGTTCAGGCAGGAGGATGGTAGAGGGACTTGGTTAGCATTGGGTAAGGGTCACGCCTGTAGTAGGTTTATAGTTACTGGTACCAGAATATAAAGGTTAAACTTTCTTTGGATGTTTTCTGTTGAAGAGTTGATAAGTCCTTCTAGAAGTTCCTGTATTGAACAATTAAGTTATTTGCCTCTGCTAATAGTTTCTCTTGAAATAATAAACCTATAACTTCACGTAACTTTAACTCCTTGAACATTGGCAGAGAAAGCCATGTTAATGTAAGCCATAAGATTGGTACATTGGTGATAAGGCTGGAGATAAAGTAGGTAATTTTGATCCCCAATGTCCAAGCCATATGTGGTTGGTGTGTGGTTCCTGGTACTCATAAGATTTAAGCAAACAACTCAGTAGGTTCTCCTTCAATCTTATTAAAAATAAAGATTGGAGAGACCTGGTGAACCCCGATTTGCACAAGTATTAGTCACTCAATCATTATACTTTTTCATTTTCTTAGCACCAACATTTGCATCCATATGGACCCTTGATATTTTTAGGGCAGTACACCAAGGCGAATTTCAGGAAAGGTAAAGGTGCATTTTTCTTTTGCAAAGTGAGAGAAAGGTGAGTGTGGAAGGGGACAAAACAGGCCCAGCATGAAATGGCCCGGACAAAGATAGAATGGATGCAATGATTCCCTTAAAACTATTTGCCACTGTAACCCTTTTAGAAAAGTCTTTTTTTTATTTTAATTTTAATTTAATGTTTAATATTTACTTATTTGTCTTGAGAGAGGGAGAGAACAGCAGAGGGGCAGAGAGAGAGGGAGACAGAGAATCCCAAGCAGGCTCCACGCTGTCAGTGCAGAGCCCGCTGCAGGGATCCATCTCACAAACCATGAGGTAATGACCTGAACCGAAATCGAGAGCCAGTTGGTTAACTGACTGAGCCACTCAGGCACCCCAAAAAGCCTTTGTGTACCTCAATTTGTATGTACTCATAAATTTTAAAATCACTGCTAGAGAGGAGAAGGAGAATCCACTAAGAATATTCTCCGGAAAGTGATTTCAAGAGAGAGTTTTAAGAAGGGGGAGATGGTCAACTGTATCAAATGAGACTGCTTGTTTGAGTAAAATGAGGATTAAGTGTTGACTATAGGACACAACACATAGGCTATGCATGAACTTGATGGTGGAGTTTTGATATTATAGTTTAAGAAAGAATAAAATAAAAGTTACTAGGGCTAGTGAAACTGTAAAATTTCAAAGGGAGCAGAGATATAAGACAATAAATTGCGGGAAACCAGAAGCAAACTTTTTGTTTTCATTATTATTTAATTATAGCATATGTATGTATACACATATTTGTGATTTTAATTATAATGCATAACTATAGCATGTATACATTCAGAGCATACAAACACACATATACGTACACATACATGTACATGCATATCGTCAATACTCATTGTTCACAGATTCTGTATTTGCAAATTCACCTACTTGCTAAAATTTATTTATAAGCTCCATATCAACATCCATGCCTTCCCAGCCATTTGCAGACTTGCAGAGTGATGAAAAATTTGACTAACTTAATGTGCACATTTCCAGTTGAGATCAAACAAGGCAGCACTCTGCCTTCTTGTTTTAGCTCTTATACTGTAAAATAAGCGTTCATTTCATCATCTTCTGAGAGCCACATTTTTGCATTTTTGTGCTTTTTGTTAATGATTTCCCTGTTTAAAATTCCCCCAAGTGCAATATTGAAGTGCATTTATCTAGAACTCCTTGGCATAAGAGGGCCATGATATGCCTTATGGATATGTGTGTTAGATAAGTTTTATTTGATCATGAGTTATAATGCCATTGGCTCTGAGTTCAGTGTTAATGACTCAACAATATGGTACAATCAGAAAAAAGGAAGAGGAAATTCAAGGAACTGTATGTGAGGCACTCTAGAAAGTGATGAAATGGCATCCATAGTGCACGTTAGAGCTATGGTAAAGATGGAAAAATGCCTAAATTTGTGGATTCATGAGATGACAGCTAATTCAAAAAGGTGCAGTACACTATATTATTGTGAGGCTGAAAGGCAAAGAAATTTACAGTCACATCCAGGTTCAGGAAAATGTGAGACCCATCTCAGCTAGTGCTGGCGGGCTCACACATTTCCAAAGGAGATGGGGCATGACACTGTTAAACTGGAAGGCAAGGCAGAGTCCACAGATCAGGAGACTGTGGGAGAAGTTAACGAAAATACCTGCTAAGTGTCATACAGGAAAAGAGTTGCATGGAAGAATAGGGTTTCAACACTGATGAGAATGGCTTGTTTTATAAGGACCCTGGCAAACAAATCTGTATAACACAAAGAACTCCAAAGCTCCTTTATATATTCAAAGACCATGCAATTAATTATATGTAAATATATATATATATATATATATATATATATATATATAATCTGGTGTATTTAAATAGAAACACATATAAAATAAAAATTTGTGACCTGAGGCTCTCAGGATCCTAACTCTGTAATCTGCCTGGAATGATAGTTCCATATCTGTCATTCGGTATTCCCAGCAGATTTAGAGAACATAACTACATTAAATAATGGGAATTGAAATATATACACATACACACTCTGTAAATTAATGAGATATTGGAATCCATTGCATAAATTGAGGTGCTGTCATTAGACTGTGCCAGTCAGCCCATCCATTGTATCATGAGGACAGACAAAATACGTACGTACAGACAAAGTTGACTTGGTAGACCATATAATTGGAAGCATCTGGAAGTTTTCCAATTTCTCTATTAATGAAAAGCATGATTAACAACTGAGAGGAAGAGAAGAGATTGTGCAGTTTTGAGGAAAGAGGAGCCGATGAGAAAGCATTGAATGATAGAGCAGATCTATAGCAGATATATAGAGCAGGATTGCCTGGCAGAACCAAAGTCCCTTTGAGGTTTGTAATCATGAATTTAAAGTGAGTCCAGTCAGCATCTTTATGGCTTTTCTCAATCCACTTTCTGGTTTTCAGGTGCAAGCAAGCAATATGTGTAGAGTTGCAATTAACCATGTTGAAATTTTGCTAGAAGGAAGATTGTTAATGCTATGACTTAAATATATTTTTAGACTTTTAGGCTTGGAAGAAACTTTAGAAATTTTTTATTACCTTTGGGAGGAAAAAAATTCAGAACACAAGTTTTGGAGCTGGGTGAACTTGTTTCCAAATGCCAGGTACATCTATTTTTAGACTTAGCAATTACTGAGGTCATTTAAAATAGTAAATATAGAAACAATAACAATTTTTGCAAAGTAATTTAAAATTATAAGACAAAGAAGAAAAATATAAAGAAAGCACCTATATAGAACCAGGCACATAATTTGTGTGTAAGAGATGTCAGTTTTCAGGGTGCCTGGGTGGCTCAGTTTGTTAACCTTCTGACTCTTGATTTGGCTGAGGTCATGATCTCACGGTTCATGAGTTTGAGCCCCAGCATCAGGCTCTGTGCTGCCTGTTTGGGATTCTCTGTCTTCCTTTCTCTCTGCCCTTCCCCTGTTTGCTCTCTGTCTCAAAAATAGGGCACCTGGGTTGGCTCAGTCGGTTGAACATCCTACTTTGGCTCAGGTCATGATCACACAGCTTGTGAGTTCGAGCCCACGTAGGGCTGTGCTGTGCTGACAGCTCGGAACCTGGAGACTGCTTCAGATTTTGTGTCTCCCTCTCTCTCTGCCCCTCCCCCACTCATGCTGTGTCTCTTTCTCTCCCTCAAAAATAAATAAACATTAAAAAAAATTAAAAAATAAATAAATAATTACAAATATATGTTAGTTTTCTTTTACCTTTATCTCCATTCAGAAATGATAGACTGAGGATGTTTAGAAACACTTTTAGAGTCTTAAAAGTATTTACAGGTTTTTTTCTTTGTTGTTGCTGATTGTTTTTGGAATTCTTCAATGGCCTCAGCTGAAAAGAAACTTTAGTAGAAAAAGTAAAGTTCTCTGACTCTTCATCAGACAAAATTTGCCTTTGCTTAAGGTCAGAGGGTGAGCATCATGTCTCTTTAGTGTTTTGTCCTTTTGGGTTTTGCTCATTACATCTTTTCTTGACCAGTATTTGCTATAAAGCAAAAAGCTTTTCCTGATGGCAGTTCACCATCAACAGAGAAAATGGCAACTTGGAAGCCACTTCAGGAAAAGTGTGAAGCTCTTCAGAGAACATTCCACAGCACCTGAGTTAACTTCAGAATGTATGCTTCAGCACAGGATTTTTTCATAGTTAACTGATCCCCTTTCGGTGGTCATCTTTTCTATAGAAAAGTCCACGTGGTTCTGAGTGCAGACTTGGGTCCGTGGCTCTGATATTCAGTCCTCGGGTGTCAGGTTTTAAAATTGTTCCATTACACTATTCTGGATATATAAATGAGATGATCACCCATGCTCCTAGTACTTTTCTGATGTTGCTCCTCAAATCTATGCGCGATTCTTGTTCTAAAATTAAGTTCACCCGCTCTTCCTTCTGATAAGGCATTACTAGTCAGTAAATGACCAGGCTCTGTTGTCTCATCCTTATGGTTCTTCCCTCAGCCCCCACCTGCAGCACACATCCCAGCAATCATAGAAACATTATTTTAGTGAGAATACACTGTGTACAAGTCACCTTACTAAGCACTTTTCCTGCGTCGTCTATTTATTCCCATAGTAGAGGCTTCTATTATAACAATTTTACAAATGCTGAAGAAAGATAACTTGTCCGTGCCCCCTTGAAGCTAAATTCTAGCAATGGAGATAATTATTAAATAACTAGTAACAAAGTAAGTCAAAAAAGTGTAGTGATAAGTGCTATGACCAGACCTGATACACTAGGAATGCACCACAGACTATAGACCCGATGATTCTGGGGAGCCTGGAAAGTCAGGGAGAGTTTCCCTGGGGAAATGTTATTTGAGTACCATCCCAAAGAGTGAGCTGAAACTAACTCTGGCTATGGAGAGGAGGAGAAGGGTGGCCATTTCAGAAGAAGAAATATCTTTCTCAAAGACAACGCAGAGATGAACACAATGGGGCTGGAGTGTCAAGATGGAAGGAAGAGTGGGGTAAGATGAGGCTAGAGAGCAGAAGCCACATCGTGCAAGACATTAGGGCTGCCCGAGAACTTTGTTATTTATCCTGAAAACCAGGGAAAGCCTCCCTGAGTGATCTGGGGAACGCAATTGGGGACCCAGCAATAGGTGGCACAATAATCAAAGCTAGAAATCAAGGGTTTAATTATTTGGCAATGTGGGTTTAGGTATTGAATAGTTTATTTAGAACTCTTATTGACATCTTTGGATAATATATATTATTTATGAACAGTACAATAAGATGATCATTACTATTTATTGAGTGCCTACTTTCTATCCGGAACACATATGACCCGATTTCATCAGTTCTCACGCTAGCCCTCTGGATTCATGTTCTGAGCGATCCGACTGGTCCTTCCAAAGTTAGAAAGGTAGTGAGTGGCAGAGGTAAGACATGACCTAGGCACAAGTTGTTCCTCAGCTTTCCCCCGAGTTGCTCTGCATCGTACCAAAGCACCAAGGGAAAGAAAGTCTGTGAGGAAAGTGTCTCCACTCCCTCCACTGCTGCCTGGTGTACCTCAGAACTAAAGTCTCAATTGTGAGCCACGTCTAGTTAAACCCCAAGATGAGGTTTTCAAGGGAGTAGAAAGCCTCTACTTTTCCTTTTGATTCAAGCTTCACCTTCTGATTTGTCCCACAGAAAATGGATTAGGTGAGTCCATTTCTGCCTATTATCCAAAGCTTAATACGGTGAGGAGTGGGTGTAGGTAGAAGAGATAACTGTGGCTGAAACAGCTGGGTGTATTTTGGGCACATGGATAGGACAGTGCAAAGTATGAGACATCACAGAAGTGCCTGACAGTAGTTTAACACTTGCAAAAGTATCGGATGAAGGCACAGTCATAGTTTGTTTTACAGTTACTCTCTAAAAATAAATCCATTGTTCACCGAAAAAGAAAAATCTCTAGTGTCTTTTCAGATATAGAACGCTGAGATTCTTTTGCCCCTATTGTATCAGTGCTCAGATGACCACATCTTCCAAATCCCATTGTAGGGTTGCTTCATGACAATTTTCCTCCTCCTCGAAGATTAGCCAGGTACCCGCTAGTTTTAAAAGCTCCTTTAGCACACAGGCTTCTGAGAAGCCAGGGTTATTCGTGAAACCACGATTTATGGCATGATTGTCCCATGTGTTTTTACAGTTTGCTTTTCTTGGCATAAAAACCACAATCCGACCCTGTCCTTAAATGCAAGTCTGCTGAATCTGCCTTTGTATACACCGCCATTCCTAAGTAGTCTGGATGCCTGAATGATGGGTGCGAAAAAGACCATGGTAACAGTTGGAAGCACTTTCCCTGCCCTTCCTTAAACTTTCTCATGAGCTGTGTGTGGCGCTGCAGGTAATGAGTTCCATCTGTGTGTCACCATCTTTACCCACAGAGAAAGAGCATTCAAATGTTCTGAGTCGAGACCTACCTTCAGAGAACACGTAAAAATATGTCACTAAAAAAATTAAGAAGCTTATTTTTGGAGCCCAGAAGTACTTCCCGTATTCCGACATCTTACCTCATTCTCCACTAAATGAAGCCCTTCAGAGGAACTAATAGAGAAAGCCATCCAACTAAGTAGCTCATCATCAAAACCCAAAATAAAGGCTCTTCCTATGATTTTCTCCAACTTCCCTTTATTTCGTGTGTGGTGGAGTCAGAGACCCTTATAATGAGGAAACTAAATCCGTTTCGAATTTTTACACGCACCATTAGAATCACAGAATTTAGAGCTGGAAGAGCCAAAGCTGATACGACTTAAAGCGAAATCACTCTTTTTTAACAGGGGTAAATCAGCGGTGGTGAGCTGTTTGCCCTTGGGGAATACTTGAGGTCACGTAGGTGACTCACGGCTTGAGTTAAGATGCAAAAAGAAATTAACATAGGACCATATAGAGACGATTGGTGTTCGAAAGGAAAACATGTGGCCAAAACACTGGGATGAAACTTATTGCAAATAAGCTGTGGCAAACCAGTCTTCTGGTTCCCCCAAACACCGTCTAGCAGGAAATGGGTTTAAATTACAAAAGATATTTGGGTTAAATAGAAGAATAGCAGAAATGTGGCACTGTGGTAGAGTTTAGGGGACTTTTTGACTACAGAGTCTGAAGTGTTTTCTTACAGATTGCCTCATGCATTTGCGCAGCATCGCAATGAGGATGCAATTATGCTTGTTTTACAGATGGAGAAAATAAAACACACAGAAGTGTTATGGTATCAGAAAGGCTTTAGCAGAGTCTCGGAACTGAAATTCAAGTATCTGGGTTTTTCGTTTAATACTTTTGGTCGTTAGATTTCAATGTTTCCTGACCTTGGGCCTTACACAATACCTGAATGTATTATTAAAGTGATCTGTAAAAACTTCCCCGAGGATCTCTAAGAACAATCCACATTGCTGTTTTGCTTCTGGTACAATCCTACTTTGAAGGTGGAGGAACAGTATTTTCCTGCATTTTAGGAGCTGAATCTTCCCATCTCAAAATAGGTCAACAAAAAGCATGCAATTCGCTAATATTGGAAGCATTTCAAAGCAGCCACAGTGGACTTGAACTTCTGGAATAACTGTTTTATGTTGGCCTAGTTCAATTTTATTTTCCCAAATGGCTGTAAGGCCCATTGTCGAAAATTGGGTTTATATGGTGCCAGTATACACGGGTCTACAACAAACTCTCTTTAAACTGACTGTTCAAGCACCAAATAACTTCTAGATCTGTGGTTATTTTGTATGCATTACACCGTCTTGAGAATGAAGCACAGACTGATCCAGATAGATCATATTAATGGAAATCAAAGATCAGCCAAATCTCAGGACCAGAGAATCTTGGAGGTCATCTGTGTCAATGCTACCCCTAACTCTGACTCTATGATGTAATCTGGGAAATTTTAAAAAACATATTTCCAGAGTCTCATCCTACACAAATTGAATTTGGTCTCAGGTAGAGAGATTATATCAGTACTTTTTTTTTTTTTTTTTTGTAGGTTCCTCAGGTGATTTAATATTCAGGCAGGTTTGAAAGACACATACTTATAGGAACTCTGCCAAGTTGAGAAGAAAAAAAAAAAAGGAACAATTTAATTTCTAGGAGGAAAACCAGTATCGTACAGGCTGGTGAAGTATTAAAGGCTCCTCTAACAACCCTCTGCTCCTGGAGGAAGAGACCACAGGATTTTCTGACCCTCGGGGTTTGGAATTTATACCCTCAATCCCTGAATCCTAGCATTTGAAAACTGCCAATTTCACTTAAAATAAAAGTAGCTATAGTCCTATTAGAAAGCATTTTTATTTTTGTTTGTAGCAAAACTACAGTCCAGTGCAACATGACATGACACACAATAAAAATTTTTGAAGAGCGTCAAGAAATACCCACAAAACATAGCTTTGAAAAAAAAGTTCCTATGGTAAGAACTGATGTTTAGCTTAAAACAGATACATATAGTTACACATGGAAACATTTGTAGGTAAGTGAATACACGTGCACAGAATATCTTCTTGCTCTGTCATTTAAGAGGTCTCGGAAGCAGTGATATCCCAGTTTCAATGAGCGTACCTAGCACTGAAAATTTGTAGTGCCAGAAAGTAAGTACTAAAAACAAATAAAATTCAGAATAAAACAATGGCAGGACTATGTCAAAGAGATACGAGGCCCAACTAGTGGCCATAAAGAGCTCATTAATGGCCAAAGCTAGAACTATTTGAACAACAAAATAAGTAAAATGGTATTGAATTATAACCCAAAGCAGATGTTCGTGACTCGGTTAGTTATAAATAAATGACGGACTAAATAAATAAATGGAAAAGAAACAAATCTCCGGTACAAAAGAATTCCAAATAACTGACATAGATGCTCTGCTTTTCAGGAGGTAGGGCATAACACCCACTCCATAAGTGCGGGCTATGCTAGTGACTTTCTTTCAAATAATACAGTATAGAAAGAGAGGGATAAAAGGTAAGTGTACAGGGAGAAACCGGACAAACATACATCAAGTCGGGTGAGGAAGGTTATCATCAATAGTAAGTCATATCACTTGTATGTATCCTTGATATGATGTAAGGAAAATGGCACTTTATCTCTTTGGTCTTCCTCCCGGAAATACATCACCTCCCAGAAATGTATCATGAAAAACTACTAGACAAATCCCAGTTGAAGAACATTCTACAAAATACCTGACCAGTACTCTGCAAAACAGTCAAGGTCATCAAAAACACGAAAAGTCTGAGAAACTGTAACAACCAGGAGGAACTTCAGGGGACATGATGAACAAATGTAATTAGGTATCCTGGATGGGATCCTGGAACAGAAAAAGGATGTTAGGGCACTAAGGGCACCAGAATAAAATATTAATGTTAGCTAATAATAATGTAATAGTTCATTGTTCATCAGTAGTGACAAATGTACCATAATGGAAGATGTTCATAATAGAAGAAACTGAGTGTGGGGCATATGGGAACTCTTGTGCTGTTTTCATAATGATTTTGCAACTCTAAATCTGTTCTAAAATACAAAAATTTATTTAAAAAAAAACAATTTCCCCTCCCTTACGAAAAAATGGACTACTAACCTTTTCTTTGTTCTTTCACACAATTATACATGATTCCTATCATAGGAAGTAAAGGACATCATGGTCTCTATTTGGAGTTGCCTTGATATTATCAAAAATTTCAAAATCCAATCATGGGGAAATTTTTCCATATTAAATCTGGAGCCAGCCATTACAAATATTATCTATGCCATCATCGTTTCGCATTACTGGGGACTAGTTACATATTCTATGGAGCATAATTCAGATATTCAAGATAGAAAATCTCCAAACATTGTTCTCCCACTAGTAATGAAGCCTATATTTTTTCATGGTCACTAGCTCTGCCAAGCTATTTTTCTCTTGGATATTCTGATGGATTTTTTTTTTCCGACGGTGGCTGCTGTTCAAACTTACATAATAGAATTGTCACACTTTATAAACTGTGTTGAATATTCTGATCCCTTTCATTTGAAGAGGTCCTCTATTTCATGCCCAACTAGCTTTGAGGTCCTTCCGAGATAATCAAGTAGTCATTGGCACTTTGCATGTAACAGCCACTGCTGCGTGAAGAGTCCATAAATTCAATTCTCTGTGCAAAAGCCATGGAAAACAGAGCCTTCCAGCTTAAATCACTGGCAAGCTACTCTATTAGATTTCTGAGGCTGACCCTGATAAACAAAATTTTGGAGGAAATCTTCTGTTATTGATTGCACAATATCAGGTGGCTTAGATGTAAATTTCAACAACCACTTTCTCCACAGAGTAATGTTATACACCGGTTTTTCAGGCTCCTTTTTATTATATCGATGCTATTTTAGTGGCTCGGCTACCTCAATGATTTGTGATCACAATCCCCGCAGCCGTAGATAGACCATTGTCCTGATTCACGGTGATAATATGATCTACTTTGAGAATTCAGCTCACGCTATTATTCCTGCTACACATCAGGCAGTGAGTTGGTGTTGCGCATCCTAAACTAGTTACAAGTTAGAATTCCATCTAACTAGTATAGATTGCCACGTATTTATAGATTACCTGAGGCAGTTTCCGACGCAGGTGACTCTCTTTAACTTGCTCTAATTGAAGTCTTTCCATGTTCTCCTGAAAAGAAGTTATTACAGACTCAACTTCATCACTATCATGAACATTATAAATCTCACCCTAAAACCATAGTACCCTTCCAACATGTTTCAGCTAGAAATATCTTTCTAAATATATATTTCTTCTTTATCAGAGCCATACATCTTCCCTTATCAGTATCAAAGCACAACAGCAGGAGACAAATGGTCTCATTCTCATCTTTTCTTTTTTATAATGATGAAAGATTGTGTGACATCACTAAGGTAGCCTGAGCATATATTAAATAAAAACAAAAACTTCAAGTTCTCTGGGGACTAAATGAAAAGAAGCATAGCTAATACACATATATGTACACATATATGTATGTTCATGGCTAATGCAAACATACACATGTAAATTGTCAAGTCACAGAGATTTCACATAAAGCGAACCCTTGGTTTTTGTTACTTTTTATTTTCAACAAATCCATTTAAACTTAATGATGAGGATGCATTTTAAATCAAAAGATGAGTAGAAGAAAGAATGCAAAAAGAAACATGGATTTATATGTTGACTCATTCCTTCTCAAAGGATTGCTGGTTTTATTCTGATAGCAATGGAATTCCTAATCAAGATTTTTCAATATTTTCTATTCCTTTATCAATCTCAAACTTAGTCCTTATCTCCATCAGGACCACAAATATTGTAAATAAAAAGCAGTTCTCCTTTATAATTAATTGCGACTCGATTTTTACAAATTACCCATTTCTGTTATCCTCTATAGTATATCTAATAAACACAAAGCATAATAACAGTCTCAAATCATTTTAAATTTTCAATAATTTCTTTTTTTTTTTAATTTTTTTTCAACGTTTATTTATTTTTGGGACAGAGAGAGACAAAGCATGAACGGGGGAGGGGCAGAGAGAGAGGGAGACACAGAATCGGAAACAGGCTCCAGGCTCTGAGCCATCAGCCCAGAGCCCGACACGGGGCTCGAACTCCCGGACCGCGAGACCGTGACCTGGCTGAAGTCGGACGCTTAACCGACTGCGCCACCCAGGCGCCCCAAGTTTTCAATAATTTCTAATACCTATGTACCAAAGACAACCTTGCTAACACTAACACAATATAAAACATTTGTATTTATCAAGTATGGAAACAGTGATCATTTCGTAGCTCATCTGAATACAAGACAATTATTTTTGTCTTTTTGCCTTCCTCATCACATTATCCTGGATAGAGCATTAGACTTATTAGGCTTTCATTCCTTTCTTCATTCAACAAATATATACTAATCACCTTGGCTATGCCGGGCACTGTGCTAGGC
The DNA here is from genome assembly GCF_022079265.1 of Lynx rufus. NCBI lineage: Eukaryota > Metazoa > Chordata > Mammalia > Carnivora > Felidae > Lynx > Lynx rufus. Next base: position 11,215,355 of record NW_025814837.1, on the reverse strand, counting down.
ATTACTTCAGTGGTTGATAAGAAGAGACATGGACTCTACTTTAATGTATCTTGCATTGACATGAAGACTATTTACTTGTGTGACCTTGAGCAAGTGTCTAAATCTTCTTCTGCTACAACTTCTTCATTTGTTAATAAGAGATAATGACTTGAATATCACAAAGTTGAAATTAAATGAAAAATCAAGTATAAAATTGAATTGCAAACTATAAAATGTATGGAAACTTGATGTATTATTGTATGTGTTCAAAAGAAAGGTTTACAGTTGCTATAATATTAACACGAGAGGAAGACAGAAAGTACTTGGTATTTCCCCAAGAATTTCAGGTAAGGTGATGAAATAATTTACCAATTTATAAAATAAAAGTAACTTTCCATGCAGTTAGATTTGTATACTGGAAACTTTATTCATGACAAAACCCACTGATCTATAAACATCAACAAATGTCAGGGATGGGTTTATTCTGTTCTTCTTTGTATCTCCACTGAATGTCAGAGAAAAATCCTCTTATGCTTGCAGCAGAGTGAAGGGAAAATTAAACATTTTGTAATACACCAGAGCATTCTTTCTTCTTAAGGCCTGTCCTTCAAAGAAACTGTTTACCAGAGCCTTAAACTGCTCATGCTTTATCATGGTCTAACCTACTCTGGGAAAAGGAAATACCCAATTCCAGCCCCTTTTAACAATCTTGTTCCATCGAAGGGGAGAGGGGAGGAAACAGAAGCTTTGGTGAAGGTCATAGTCCAGGGCACAGGCTCACAAAAGAACAGACTTCAACATAGGACTGAAGTGTACCCCCCCCACACACACAACTTATCACCACAACATTAACGGCCATTTACTACAATTCCTATTACCCAGAACATCATATGCACCTTTCTACAAAAATTACAAGTCATGCAAAAAAAAAAAAAAAAAGCACAGTTTGAAAAGTCTGAATGAGCATGAGAATGACAACAACGATATAGGGACAAAAGGGAGGAATTAGGATTACTTTGTTATTATGAAATATTTGCATTATCCATGAAGCAGTATAGTGTTACTAAAAAGTGGACATTGATTACTTGTAACTGTATATTATAAGCCCTAGGAAAATCACTAAAAGAAGTTTAAAAAAAAGTAGAATTTATATATTAAGAAAAAGGAGAAAATGAAATAATGTGAAATGCCCAGTTATAACCACAAAAGACAGAGAAAGTGTAAAAGACAAAAATAGAAACAAAGAAGGGCAACAAATAGAAAGCAAATATGGTATAAACTAATCCAACTACATCAATAATCATGTCAAATATCAATGTTTTAAATATATCAATTAAAAGACAAATTATCAGAGTGGATCAAGAAACAATGTTGTCTATAAGAAACCTGCTTTAATAAAAAACACATATAGATTACAATTAAAGGAATGGAGAAAGATATACCATGATGGTACCAATTAAAGAAAAGTAGGAGTACCTACATTAATGTCAGACAGAGCAGACTGTAGAGAAAAGAAAGTTATCAGGGATAAAGAGGGGAATTACATAATGATAAAAAGGTCAAAACCCTAAGACATAGCAATCCTTAATGTACATACACCTAACAAGACAGTGTCAAAATATATCAGGCAAAAACTGGTAAAGCTGCAAGAAGAAATAGATGAGTCTACCATTATAATTGAGGACTTTAAGGCCTCTCTGTCAGAAATAGACAGTTCCAGCATGCAGAAAATTAGTAAGGACATAATTGAATTCAAGATCACCATCAATCAACTAATGCAATTGACATCTATAACCCATTTCATTCAACAAAAGCAAATTATACAATATTTTCAAGAACATGTGAAATATGCACAAAGATAGAGCACTTTCTGGGCCATAAAAGACACCTATACAAATTTTTTGAAAAATAGATGTCATACAATTTCTGCCCCAGGACCACAACAGAATTAAACCAGAAGTCAGTAACAGATAGATTGCTGGAAAATCCCCTAATACTTGGAGATTAAATATAACACTTCTAAATAACACATGAGTCAAAGAAGAAATTCAAGAGATATTTTTTAATATTTTGAACTATATGAAAATGAAAATGCAACTTATCAAAATTTGTGAGATGCAGCAAAGCAGTGTTTAGAAGGTACTTTACAGCATTTAATTGATATACTAGAAAAGTGGAAAGGTCTGAGGTCAATTATCTAAACTATAATCTTAGAAAAATAGAAAAAGTAGAGCAAATTAAATCCAAAGTAAGCAGAAATCAATGAATTTAAAACAAAAAAATCAAGAGAGCCGTTTTAAAAAAAATGAATAGAATTGATAAGCCTCTAGCTAGACCAACTAAGAAAAAAGAGAAAAGACACAAATTACTAATATCAGAAATGAAAGTAGGGATATCATTACAGACTCCCTGGACATTAAAAGGATAATAAAGCAGTATTTTCAATAATTCTATGCCCGTAAATGTGGTAACGTAGAACAAATGAATAAACAAATGAGCCAATTCCTTGAAAGACACAATCTGTCAAAACTCACACAAGAAAAAATATACAATCTGAGTAGGCCTATATCTATTAAATTGAATTAATAATGAATAACCTTCAAAAACAGAAAGTACTAAGCCCAGATGAATCCTCCAATAAATTTTACCAAATATTTAGGAAGGAATTATACCAATTGTCTACAATCCCTTCCAGATTATAGAAGCAGAGAAACTACTTCTGAACTCATTTTATGAGGCCAGCATTATTTTAATACAACACAAAGACATTACAAGGAAAGAAAACCACAGATCAGTGTCACTTATGAACATAGATGAAAAGTCCTCAACAAATCTTAGCAAGTTCAATCCAGCAATGCACAAAAAAATATTGCATCACAACCAAGTGAGATTTATCCTGAATATGCAAGACTGTTCAATATTTGAAAATCATGGCAACAAGCTAAAGAAAAAAAAATCATATAGTCATGTCAATAGATGAAGAAAAAGTATTTGACAAAATCCAACACCTATTCATGATAAAAACTGTCAGTGAACTAGGAATAGAAGCAAACTTCCTCAAATTGATAAAGAACATCTACAAAAACCCTACAGTTAACATCATACTTAATGGTGAGAAACTTAGTTTCCCATTAAGATCAAATATGAGGCAAGGTTACCCTCTCTCACTACTCTTTTTCAACATCATAATGGAATTTCTAATGAATGCAATTAGACAAGACTAGGAAATAAAAGGTATATAGATTGAGAAGAAAGAAATAGAACTGCCTTTGTTCACAGATGACATGATCATCCATGTATAAAAGCCTAAAGAATCAACAAAAAAATCTCCTGTAACAAATAAATTATTGAAGCATTGTGGCAAGATACAAAGTTAATGTACCAAATTAAATTACTTTCCTGTATACTAGCAATGAATAAATGAAAATTAAAATTAAAATCATATTATCATTTATGTTAGCACCCCTAAAAATGAAATACTTAGATAAAGCTCTAACAAAATATGTACAGGATCTATGCAAAGAAAACTACAAAGGCGACTGGGTGGCTCAGTCGGTTAAGCATCTGACTTTGGCTCAGGTAAGGATCTCATGGTTTGTGATTTCGAGCTCCACGTGAGGATCTTTGCTGTCAGCATGGAGCCCGGTTTGGATGCACGCACTGTCTCTCCCTCTCTCAAAAATAAATAAACATTTAAAAGAAGGAGAAGGAGAAGAAGAAGAAGAAAGAAGAGGAAGAAGAAGAACAACAACAACAACAACAAGGAGAAGGAGGAGGAAGAAGAGGAGGAAGAGGAGGAGGAGGGAAGAAAACTACAAAACCCTGATGGAATATATCAAAGAACTAAATAAATGGAGAGATATTCCATGTTCATGGATAGGAATGTTCAATATTGGCAAGCCATCAGTCCTTTCCAACTTAATCTATAGTTTAATACAATCACAATAAAAATCCAAGCAAGTTATTTTGTAGATATTGACAAATTGATTCTAAATTTGTGTAGACAGACAAAAGACTCAGTGTAGGCAGCTTATTACTGAAGGTGAGAAACAAAGTCAGAAGACTGGAACTGCCTGGTTTCAGGACCTATCATAAAACAATAGTAATCAAGACATTGAGATATTGATAAAAGAAAGATAAAAGAAAAAGGGCAACAGAACAGAATAGAAAGCCTGAAGATAAACTCACAAAAATATAGTCAACTAATCTTTGACAAAGAAGCAAAGACAATATAATTTTACTAAATATATGTTTATATATAATGTATAACTTCATATATATTACAGATGTTTACATTAATAAATAGTTTATTCATTAAAAAACATGATAATAGACATAAGTCCTACTTTGTGTAATAACTACAAATGATAAATACTAACCAAATAAAATTGCTATGGTAGGAATTTTAGTATTAAGTAAAATAGAATATAAGGTGAAGAAATTATAAAGTAATACAGAAATAAACACTAAAAAAGAAAAAACATTTCAAGAGAATGTGTCAGACACACAAATATATACATTCACAATATATCCTGATATATTAAAACAATAACTGGTAAGATTATGTGAAAGAAATAGAAAAAACAATCATAATTAAACATTTTAATATACTATTTAAGAAGTGAATAGATGATACAATCGAAACAAAGGAAATTATTGGAAAGTAAAAAAAATCAAAATTTATGTTTCAGTTTATATATGTGTATATGTAATGCATACATGAATATATACATATAACACACATACATATAACAACTTCTCACACAAAAAATATACAGTGCAAATACTTTTTGAGCCTACATGGAAAATGAACTATGTACTAAGCCAAGTTATAAAGTTTCAATGAGGCCACAAAGTACAGACAATTCATGTGTGTTTTTTGTTTTTCTTTTTTCTTTCTTTCCTTTCTTTCCTAAAAGTACAATGCAATTAGGAATCAATAGTAAAAATTAATTTTGTTATGTGTGGTGTCTGAAAATAAGAAATAGTAACTCTACATAACGTTTAGCTAAACATTTTCTGAAAAATATTGCAAAATATATAACAATGACAATGAAAGCACTAAATAAAACTTGGAGTTTATAGTTAAGGCAATACTTAGAGGGAATTTTGTATATGTTTATCTATAAGGAAATAAAGACTGAAAATAAATGAGCAAGAAGAGTGAAAATCAAGAAAATAAACCAAGAGCATAAGAAAAGCAGAAAGAGTAATTTTTAAACGGCAAGACAATAAAAACTGATTATGAAAAACAAAGCTGATTCTTCTCAAAGATACATAATCTAGACAAAAGAATGAAAAAGCTGATCACCAAAAAGCAAACAGTAAGTCAAACAAACAAAAAGCCAGAGGGCTAGGGACAGAAATTAAAGATAAAACAAAGGAGAGTTACATATTATTATGAACATCCCTATGTCAAGAAACTTAAAAACTATACAATGTGTGTAAATTTTGGAAAAAATAGACTTGCTTTGTACCAATAGAAATGATAATTCAAATAGTCTTTAATAATGTAAATTTCAAGCTCTGACACAGGAAGTATTATTTTCTAAGGCCATTATCAATTCTAAAATGACCCTCCTGAATTTAGTCATGTATTTTTATTGAGAAAATATGTTTTGATATTTGTAAGATGATTTATGGGAAAAATGCTAATGCGTTTTTAAATAAAAATCAAGATTCAGTCACTTGAATTCATTTTAGCATGTGTTTTCTGAAGACAGAACCATGATTTATGCATCTTTGTGTTGCTAGTGTCTAGCTTAGTAATGTCTCACACATAGTATGTGCTCAGTGGATAGTTATTGAATGGATGGACATAGTGAAGTCAACAGATGAATGGATACCATTTATAAACATAAAATGTGATTAGCAAAAAAAGCTAGTAACTACTCAGAGATATTGATTGAAATGAGATGCCAATACTCCTATGAGATGGAGGCTTCTTATGCTTAATTGAATGACTAGATTCTCTTCTGTTTACAGGAAATTTGCAAATGCATGTTGTCATTTTAGGGTATCAGACCTTACATTCAGCCATGATAACTGGTCAGGCATATCCTTACCCTTTCCCCTCACTACTTTTCTGACTGATACAGGTACTATATTGGTCATTCGATATTCTGGGCATTATCATTTTTGTAGACAGCTAATAAATATCACTCTTCTCTTTCCAGGTTCAGAATTGGGGGTGGGGATGGGGGAAGAGGTAAGAATATCAAGTCAAAAGTTGAAGATCATGATATCATTTTTGTTACTATTAAATCTGATTGAAGACACAGCTTTGAATCTTTGGTTAGATGGTCATGAATATACTTGCTTGAAATACTCATATTTACCTAGCAGAATATGGTAGAGAAACATAATTTGCCCCCCCCCCAGTAAGCCTCCCACAAAATAAGAAGCAGGCCAGTAAACACTTGCCCTGCAGATAATTATTCTCAATGGGAAAGGGGAAAGAGGTAAACATGACGTATACATGTTTTCCATACCTACCACAGAAATGTGTAAGAAGTTAGGAAGGAAGTCGAGTGGCACCCAATGGCTAATGAAAGTCTCTCCAAAAGGAAATGAAGTCAAGGAAGAGGGAAGTTACCCCTACCGGTGAACATAGTATTCAGGGCATTTTGTTTTCTTATAAGATATACCAAATTTAAGATTTTTATCTCTTCTACATATACAATGAGGCATTTTTCCATGTTACCAGATTAAAGTCTATTCCACAAATAGGAATGAAGATGAGATGAAAAGTTTTTCTTACCTCTCCAGATGCCTTAATTCTAAAACCAATCATATGAAACAGAACCTATGTAGACATGAAAGAAACTACTCAGAAAAGTGAGTGCCTAAAGAGCAAAAGTATACTGCATGAATTCAGCAGTGAAATTAGCTGAGTACTGGGTATGTCAGATTGTTTGCACTACCGAAAATGTCTCTGCATTACTCGGGAACATAATTTGATCAGGTGACTTAGTCATGTGGTTAGCGATTTCATGAAAAGTAAGTGAAGTTTAACAGAGTTGGTCAGGCTCAGATAGAAGACTCCCCACCCCTGTCTGTAGTTCAGCCTCTTCTGTTAAAGCATATAAAATAATAAAGCCTCACAAGGCCATCTTTCAAGGACTTTTATCATATAATTCTATTTATTGCTCTATGGTGTAAAGAATCTGAGCTAGAGGCCAAAGTCCCAAACTCATATCTAAGTTCTTGCCCTCCCTAATACTTCACTTTAAGGGAGTCCCTTAATTTCCCTGGGCATCATGTATAAAATCATAGAATGTCTTTCACTATGGTATTCTGTGGTTGTGAGCTAACAATATACTCATGAAAATCTAAGACCTTTCAATGTCAATTCTTTGTCGTTTCCTTAAAACCATAGTGCACTTTTATCATTACTTGTTACCCTCAAACTATATTTTCTAAGTTTACTGTATTTATTAATGATAGTATTTCTAGAGTTTTATGAAGGAAGATCTTACTTTCCAAAAGGTGAGAAATTATGGTGGGGACTTCCAGATTTTGAAAATAGCAAAAGCAAGAATTAGATAAGGCTGGCTTCCTTGTGTGTTCATACTGGGATGTGTTTCAAGAAAAGACCTTCCAGCCTCAGCAACCTTACAGATTTAAGGGTCAGAATTGTTCAGGGGGGAATGACGTGGAGAACAAAGTCAAAAGAAATGTAGATAAAATTAAATCTCCTTACAACTTGCAGTCCATTGACAAATACTTGACACAGGCAGAGTATGACATTCCTCCAGGAACTCCCAAGTGTCTTTTGTTTTTAATGTCTGCTTTTGAGAGAAAGAGTGAGTGGGGGAGGGGCACAGAGAAAGGGACACAGAGGATCTGAAGCAGGCTCTGTCCTGAGAGCAGAGAGCCCAATGCAGGGCTCAAACTCAGGAGCTGCTGAGATCATGACCTGAGCCTAAGTCAGATGCTCAACCCACTGAGCCACCCAGGTGCCCCTTCCAACTGTCTTAATATTAACGCTTTGCTACAGGCAGAAAGTAACCTTAGCTTGACAACAGTCAGACCTCCAGGATCCTGTAAGTCTTCCTTGACATATGAAAATCCTTTCGGAAACTTCTTTGTCTCTCTCCTCCCAAACTTAAACATATATAACCAATTACTCTTCACAATCTCAGTGCAGCTCTTTCTGCCCATGGGTCGTGTCCCAGTGCTTTAATAAAAGCACTTTTTTTTGCACTGAAAAACAAACAAAACAAACAAACAAACAAACAAACAAATACTTATTCACACAGTCTAGGGTAGATTCTGACTAGAAAACCCTTCAGCCAAAGTAAGGAAAGAGAACATGGTGGTCCGGAAAACAAGGTTGAGGAGCTTCTTTATTAAGATTATATTTCAGATTCTGGATCTAAAGGTACTAGGATTCACATTCTGCAATACATCTAGTTAAAATGAATGGAATTCAGGCAAGTTTTCTGGCTGCAAATTATGTGTAAGTAGAGTTGTGTCTGAGGAATCAATCAGAGTTTACCCGCACATGACTACCTCACTTCCATGGTTATGATACAGACCAGGATCTTAGCAGGAAGCCACCGAATTCTATGAGAACACCAACATCTATGAATCAAAGTGCACGGACTAATGCCTTTGCTTCTTGGGCAGCACTTTGGGGAAAGTTTTAGTTAAGGCCTACATGCCTTTATTTTAAGCCAGAATTTTACTTGGTGTGGTTATCTTAAATCCAAGAGTAGAAATAAATTGATGAAAAAAGAGAAAAAAAAAGGAAAGAGATTGATGAAGGGATAGCAGCAAAGGAACACAAAACTCAGGTATACTGATTAAGTGCCATAAAATAACCAAGAAAGAGAGAGAAGAAAGATTTTTTACAAGTAAGTTACCCAAGTGTAGAAGACTTACCAATCTGGGGTCATTTGCATAAAGCTAATCAGTACAGCTAACTAGCTTTCCAGTTTCTTTTTTATGATAAAAATAGATGCAAGTAATTATCAAATTTTAAATTATGCTGATGATGCTTGTATTATATTCCAAAGTCCACAACACATTAACATCAAATTTTAAAACTTTACCTCAAAAAATGTTAAATGTAGGACATACAAACAAGCAATGACCTTTACAGGAAGAGATTTCATTTGTGTGAAATGCTTTATTTCTACATAATGCTAGAGAAGAAAACCATTGTTTTACTCCGGAGCGGACAACACTTCAAGCTCTTCAATTCCATAAAGTTAACCATCAGGATTTTAAACGCACTCAATTCTATGTTGCCTTAAGACAAATAAACATTTGCTTTACTTTTACATTTGCTTACTTCCCCACTAGAAGAATGGGAATTTTTGGGGCGCCTGGGTGGCGCAGTCGGTTAAGCGTCCGACTTCAGCCAGGTCACGATCTCGCGGTCCGGGAGTTCGAGCCCCGCGTCAGGCTCTGGGCTGATGGCTCAGAGCCTGGAGCCTGTTTCCGATTCTGTGTCTCCCTCTCTCTCTGCCCCTCCCGCCGTTCATGCTCTGTCTCTCTCTGTCCCAAAAATAAATAAACGTTGAAAAAAAAAAATTATAAAAAAAAAAAAAAAGAATGGGAATTTTTATCTCTGTTTTTTATTGTTATGTCCTTGCACCTAAATTAATGCTGGCACATTCTAGTTGTATAATAAGTTTTATTTCTGACTTATCATTCATGACGAATAAAGAAGCATTAAAAGAAGATCTTGTGATACCAAACTACAAAACCAGTATCATAGCACCACACCTTTGCTATTTATCTATCTTAACTCACCAGAACACCAAGCTTTCTAATCGAAAATCCACTCCTAACAAAATTAATAAAACATGAATAAATAAAATGATAGCTAATGCTAATAGAGTAAACAGTAATGGAGCTCTTTGTTCTTTGCTTTGCTTTGTCTTTCTTTGCTTTAACGTTTAAAAAAAAAACTAGGTTTTCCCAATGTACAGGAAAAGAGAAGAAAAAAATGAATAGATGGATAGATTTTCTTTCAAACCTATAAACTGTACATGAGTTACCTGATACAAAACACATGTGAATATAAACAGAAACTCTACATGAGTTTACATACAACAGTTTAGGGCTACTTTTATGATATACAAAATAAGGTGTAAGATACCCCAAACAATACAACTGATTAAAGGGATTGTAATTGTCAAAGAAAAAAAAAACATACGGTTAAAATAATAATTATGATTTACTAAATCCCTAAAATATGTCAGGTTAGCCATCTATGCACATATCTATCTATCTAATCTCGTTTAATATCCACAATGCTCCTGTATTAGTTTCCTATTGCTGGTGTGACAAATTACCACAAAATTAGTGGCTTAAACAACATAGATTTATTATCTACAGTTCTGTAGATTTTTGACTTAAGATACTGTCAGGGTTGTGCAACTTCCGGGAGCTCTAAGGAAGCATAAAATTTGGAATTAAATGGGCATAGGATTGAAGCCTGTCTACTCTTTGCCAGAAGGACAGCTCTGGGCAGGTTATCTACAGTAACTTCATATATACAATGGAGATAATTATTCCTCAGCTGCAGTAATTTTGTGACAAAGAAGACATTATGTGTATGTAGCATCCGCCACAACGATTGACCCATAATAGTTACCTACCTGTATCATGAACTACATTTATTATGCCAATCTTGACCAATACACTTAATTTCTGGATTTCTGTTCGTTAGCTACATGACTTAGAATAAACCACTTTGCCTCTTTGATCCTCGTAAAAGAGGAACTTAAAAAAAATTGATTTGCCGTGAGGATTAAATGAAATCCTGAATATAAAAGCACCTGTAAACTGTTAAGACGATTCATTAATGTTATTCAGGGACTACTGGTTTGAAGTTCAGGAATTCTTAAATCTTAAATGGTTTTCAGTGTTTCATATCTCAGAATATCAAGGGTCAATGAGCTATCTCATTTTTAATCCCAACATTGCATAACTATTAAAGCAAAACCCGAGAAATATTTCTGAGCCAAAATTCAAAAGTTTTCCCTAGGCTCCTAACGCCAATTGTCCTCCTATGTAATACACTCTAACAAAAAAAAAAAAAAAAAAAAAAATTCTAGGAACTGTTCTCCAAGTGCATGTCTGCAATTTCAAATAGACTCACGCTGCCATCTGCTCCTTCTGATAAGAGACTCATCTGTCTGCTGCGAAGGTAGGGAAAAGGCTCACTAAGAAAGAATAATGCGACTCTGCAACCCCGACAGCCTCGCTGGGTGGCTCATGGACATGCACCAACTAATTAGGGGTCAAACCAACATTTTTAGGATGTATTTGGATGGAATTTGAATTCATTGTGACTGCACTCTAAACAGCATTACGTACAGCTACTGGTATAATTTGGACAATGAGCCCAGCATCTCTAGCAGCAAAGCATAAGAGAGAAGTGTGATTAAGGGAATCCACCTCCCTCAATGGTTTTTATGCTTTTTAAAAGCTGAAATGGGAAGTATTCCTACATAGACAAGGGAATATATGTGTATGAAGTAAGAATAATTATAATGTAGCTTCTCATAGTAATAAGAACCCTAAAATTAAACTTTTGAAATCATCTAAATAGAAATTGTTCTCCAATTAAAAATAATTAGCAGGACTTCAGTTATCAATATGACATATTGAATTATATAACTTATGTATGTGTATACAATTCATATTTTGTCTACACTGGGTTTATAGTTAGAAAGTGAATTGAAGATATATGCCTGCATATGCACAGAAAATTCCTGGAGGCATACACGCAAAAGATTGTTAATAACACATACCTCTGGGGAGTCGAATAAAATTTTGGTTGGTAGGAAGTTTGGACAGGAGAGATTTTAAGTTTTTACCAATTACCTTCCTGTAGTCTGATTTTTTTAAAAAATTTAAACCTCGGTTACTTAATATAATTTAAAAAAAACGCTCACCTAATTAACAAGAGAGAATTGGAAATTAAATCTAATTTGAACTAATAAGTCTAATTTGAAGTAATTTTACACTTGGAATCAAGTTAGTTCTCTCTCTTCTGCTAACAGTACTACAATTGATATTAAAAGACATCATCTAAATGATCTTCCTTTCCTATTAATGAAATTGGAACAATATAATCTGATCTAGTCCACCTTTTCAAGTTGTGTTATGGCTAAAACCAGATTTACTGTAATATACTGAATTATTAGTGTTATTATGGTAATAAACTGTGGTCAGGTGTCTAGCTTCCAAGTAGAGAAGGCAATTTTGTATATAATTCAGAAGAAAATTTCCATTTGCTTGAATAATTCAGATAATGCTACCAACAAAACTAGCTATTCAGTCAAAATACAAAAATTACATTTTAAATGAATGCTATATGCTGACAACGTTGCATAATATTTGTATCCTAAAATAGCTGTATCGTAAGTTTTCAGGACAAAAAGTACCAGATGATCGATATTATTATTCAAAACCCCACATTTGACATTTCTTCCACTTAGCACTCATTCCAACTGATTAGAAAAGACTGACAAAGAGTGAGAATAAGAACATGCTTTTTTGGTCTTTGACTTTTACTTATATTTTACTCTATTTTTTCCCTTAGACTATAACCATCACGATTCTTGATTTGTATTCTTGAAAGTGTTCCTCCCAGCTTAAATAGGAAAGTAGCCTGTAAAACAGAGATAAAAGAGTGCTGAACTTTTCCATTTTTTTCTTTTCTTTCTCCCTCATTCTTTTCTCCAGCTAATTCTGAGCCTATCTGGAAGGGTAGGGCGGGGAGAGTAAAAATCAGGATAAATGAATGAATAAATACATTAAAGAATAAACCAATCCTGGCAACCTTGGTTTCATGGTTTTAGCTAACAGAGAAAAGATGAAAAGGCATATTTATTTGTTTCAAGGTGGAGATAGACAAGGAGCAAATGTAGCTAACAGGGAAAACTTCACAAAGTTTGCAGGATCTGTGATTTTCTGGAGTTCTGTGAATGCTTAAATTCTATCACTTACAGAACACCTGAGCTGCTTCAGGTGTGGCTGTGTGTGTCGTGTGTCACTTGTTTATATATATATATATATATATATATATATATATATATATATATAGGTGCCTTGGTGGCTCAGTCAGTTAAGCATCCAACTTTGGCTCCGGTCATGATCTCGTGGTTCATGAGTTCAAGCCCCGTGTCAGGCTCTGCGCTGAAAGCTCGGAGCCTGGAGCCAGCTTTGGATTCTCTCTCTCTCTCTCTCTCTCTCTTTCTCTCTCGGCCCCTCTCGCACTCAGGCTCTGTCTGTCTCTCTCTCAAGAATAAACATTTGAAAAAAATATATATGTATATATATATAATTCTTAGGTTCTAAATTGCTACTAGCTGTGCTACGAAGCTCAAAGAGTCATCAAATTTCTAGCTAATTGTATGTATGCTATGGTTGGATTGTTGTATGCCTTAGAAGAAAATGGAATAATGGAAACAATAATGGCAAAATGCTCTATGCAGGGAAAAGGGCTCCTCTTCTTTGCAAAGGTTTTTAGAAACTTAAAGGAATATGGAACATTCTTCCCCAATAGGATATTCTTTCCTCCCAGCCAATGACAAGTTAATATAATACGTCATATATTTCTCATACCTCTTCCCCAAGGAGGCCACAGCATTTTGCAGATATTATTTCATAAATCTCCAGCTTTCTGTGAGTTTTGGAGGAACTATGGATTATTAGAGTCACTTAGCAGAACCAGGGCACAGAGAGGGAATATATATTCCAAGAAAAACAGCAAGATGGCTATTGGACTTAAACTTCATCCCACTGAGCCTGGGCTTCTGTTTGTTAGTTGGGGATTTGTTTTCATGTAATGACCAGATTAACTACTATTTTGTTCCTATGGACTATTTTGTTCCTGGTCCTGTGGACCAGAAGCATTATCATCACCTGGGAACCTATTAGAAATTAGAATTCTTAGGCCCAACTTTAGACCCACTGAACCATAATCTGCATTTTCTGAGATACCCAAATGATTTGTATGCTCGCAGAAATTGGAGAAGAGACTTGCATTAAAAAGGCCTGCCAATATTTTATTATTATTATTATTATTATTATTATTATTATTTTGCAATACTAGGTAGCTGTTGACCAAACTCATTTCTCTTTCCTTCTGAGAATACTACTAGATTACACCTTCCACTTTCTCCTACAGTTAGATGTGACCACATAATTGAGCTTTGGCAAATTAAATATGAGTAGAAGTAATAAATACTTCTTCTAGTCTTAGCCCCCATGATTCTATGCTCTTGATTTGATTTTTATCTCAACTTACAGAGTAAGGGGGGAACTGGTGAATGCACTGAGGTTAACAGAGCCTTCTGCAGCTTGACCCCTTAATGACCTTGTGGAGTAGAGACCCTCTCCCACCTATCTCCACCCCCTCCCCTACCTCCATCTCTCCTCCCCCTCCCCCCCACCCTTGGGCTATGTGTGAGGGAATGCAGATGTTCTTGCTTTAAGTTGTTGAGTTTCAGGGTTTCCGTTAGAGGGGGTAGTATCGGTGTAACATTATAAACATTTCAAGGGGTTCATTATTAAGTTTTAAAAAAAGTGACTTGAATTGTGATACAATTAAAAGAATGGTCAATAACTAATACTGGGATATTTGGGGGCCTTTCAGCTGAAGGAGTGAAGAATCAATCCCTCAATTTTATGACATGTTTCTCTTTCTTCTTCATACCTTCCTTATTCATCTCTCCTTAAAATCTATTATTTATAGCTTCAGAGATTTGAGAATTCTCTCCTTGCTTAATTATTCTCATTTTCAAAGTCAGGGAAAATTTAAAGAAAAATTAATATAGTTCCAATTTGGTAGATGTGCAATGCCCCCTGATCTGTATTATTACCAGGGAGACTGTGGCAATTTATAAGCATATTATCATCCCTTATTCATTTTTCTTTTTGGAAAGATGTTTAATAATTCATGTGTCTATTCAGAATGTTTGTTTATTTAGTCTTTATTATAAGTGAGCCACTTGTGGAAAAATTAGAAATTCCCACTGGTGGAAAAATTACCTCTTCTGATTGACGGAGTTTTAATAAATGATTTATAATTAGCTTTCTGATTTCTTGCTATGACTGGTCTCCTCAAACATACCACACTTAGAGACATAGATACAAGCACAGTTTCTATTTCCAATGAAACTCTGCATTCATGTGTCGAAAATGATCTAAAATGGAGAATCACCACATATCTTGTTGTAAACATTTCTCTGTAGAATAAAACCATAGAATGGGCATTGTCCGATTAGGTCCTGCACAGCTCAAGCCACTTGCCAGCCACGCACTGGAAGCAACAGTTTATTAACAAATGTGAATACTTATTGCAAACAAAGAACTAAAAGTTTTCACATAAGAAATTAGATTTTTAAAGAAAAGACTAAAATCAAATGCTAGTTTCTCTCTTTCACTTTGTTTCACTTATAAAATATTCATAAATTGAAACATATAAAAATCAGTGTTGATAATAGCTACAATTAATGGAAAATGATTTGCTTATGCTCTCTAAGCTAAATTCATTTGCAACTAATAAGAAAACAAGACTATTTTGAACATCTTGAGGTGAATTATTTTTTAATACTATGTGGGTTGCTCTATTGTTTTCTTTGAATGTCTAATGTAATTTAAATTCTTGTGCAAAGATTTTGGAAAGAACAGTAAGGGCTATTCTGTTTTTTATAATCTACAAGTTGTTCATTTGCATCTTTTTTGTTTTTTATCCTGTTTCCTCTTATACCTGAGAATACTTAAATTCGTTATACCATCCGGCTCTTTCCCGTTTTCTTTTCTGCACACTTTTCATATTTTGAAAAAAAAAAAAACAGATGCAAATCAAGCCATCCTATTCAGAGACCCAGAACCTGCTTCCTCAAGAACGACTGCAGGTTCTCCGTGGTGATTCATTGTGACTGCTCCTGGGGGCTGTGATTTCAAGAGCCTCCCGCTCAGGGTCACTGAGGGTCTGGCCTGCACAAGGATTTTTCCCCATCACCCATTACTTCTCACCCCTCCCCTCTCCCCCAACACCATCCAGGAGTCATTCTAAAAATGCTGATTTATGGAACTTGATGCCTATCCCTCCAGGAAGCTGAATGTTTGTATGAATATTGAATTCTGATTATAGTTTTAGTAGGTCCTCAAACTACGTTAGGTGCTTTTGTTGACCTTTGGTGGAAAACCTCTGTTGTACATGGTTTGGCATGCAAATCTTGATTCTCAGCTTCCTTCTTGGATTGGAATGAGCACTTGTAGCATGTCTGTACTTCTCCAACATATACTCTCCCGTGATTGGGTAGGACTGGGAGCATGTCACTCAAAGGTAGAACAGGTTTGAGAATAATTTCCTATTTTTAATTCCTTGAGAAATAGTCACATTGTTTACTGAAAGTCTGCAACTCCACAAAGCTAAACATATTTACCCACTCTTCTGCTGGGACTTTTTTTTTCCTTCCCTAATATTAAGCTAACCACAGTTATGGAAAGTGTTCTAAGATGCCGTCTCTTTTCCTACATCTTTTTGTTTTTTTGGTAAATTATAAGGGAGAGGAAACCAGGAAACACAACGAAACAATCACAAACACCTTTAAAAGAGCAATGCATTTTTGCTTACGTTGTTGGAACAAAATAATCTTCTTGAGGGGAAACTTAAGAAACTTTCATCAGGATTTTGGAACTGAAACCCAACGCTGCCACAGTTACTGATAGCATTGCACTGAAGACTGACTTGGTGTTGTCCTCCTTGAGCAGGACATTACAAGTAAATAACTGCCTTTGTTCATTCTTCAAGTGTGGGGAAGCATCAGGGGAAAATTAAAGTCAAGAGTACCATTCTTCTCTTTTCCAAGAAGCTGAATAAGCATTTGTGTTTGTAATGTCTGGGTTTTGAAAGAGCTAAACTCAAGGAAGAAAAATAAGTATTTGTGAGTTTCCAAAAAGGAACCATTTGTAATGGTCAATCAAAAACAGTTGTTTAAGAAGAAATCGTTAAAGAACAGGCTAAATCCTTTTGAAATTGAGAGCCGAAAGACGATGACCAGGGTCCTGGAAGGAGAGTTTTGGAAGAAAGATGAAAATCTGGAGGCAGATTTCTGCGCTGCATCCCAATACAGGTTCCAGGCTTGGTTCCTGGTCCAGAGGGGACTGAAGGAAGTAGACTGAGGAAATAACTATTTTGAAGAGTACTATTTGATCACACTCATTAGAGCACCCTTCCCAGACCCCATCCTCCCCAATCCCACCATGTAAGGAGGCTTACAAACATTTCCTCCTTATATTATCCCCACTCATTTTATCATCATGTTAGCATATTTCAAAAAATATTGTTACAATATATTTGAAAACTTAAACGACTACTGGAAATGTAATGGTTTAGGAAGTCTAACTATCTAAAATTTATGGACAGAATTTGGTAAGTTAATAAATCTTAACCTGGCAACTGAGAGGAATAGATACACCTATTACAAGTACTATGTTTTAAGAAATATCCTAGCATTGGGGTGCCTGGGTGGCTCAGTCAGTTGGGCATCTGACTCTTGATTTCAGCACAGGTCATGATCCCATGGTTGTGGGATTGAGCCCAGTGTTGGGCTCTGAGTGTGGAACCTGCTTGAGATTCTCTCTCTCTCTCTCTCTCTCTCTCTCTCTCTTTCTCTCTCCCTCCCCTGTTCATGTGCTCTCTCTCACACTCTCTCTTTCTCTAAAATTAAAAAAAAAAGAAATATATGGTGTTATTTGTACTATTATTTTTAATTTTAAACACATGTATTGAATAAGTAAGTATGTAAAGTATATTGTATGTGATAGAAATGTATTGAATAAGTAAGTATGTAAAGTATATTGTATGTGATAGACGTACTATTTTTTATATTGATAACAACTCTGGGGTAGTTATTATTATTCTAATTCAACAATTGAAGAACTTGGAATCCCCAAGGTTAATTAATTTGCTAAAGGTCAAGCAGCTATAAAGCTTCAAAGCTGTGGTTTAAATCAAGGTATATGTGAAATGCATGTTTTTGCAGAGTTAGATGCTTGTATGTCATATTAATTTTTTACCTTTAGATGAAACACCTACATAAGTTATTTTATTTTTTTATTTTTATTTTTTAAATTTTTCTTAACATTTATTTATTTTTGAGAGACAGAATGTAAGCCAGGGAGGGGCAGAGAGAGAGGGAGACACAGAATCTGAAGCAGGCTCCAGGCTCTGAATGTCAGCACAGAGCCTGATGCGGGACTAGAACCCAAAAACTGTGAGATCATGACCTGAGCCGAAGTCAGATGCTTAACTGACTGAGTCACCCAGGCGCCTCTACATAAGTTATTTTAAAATGAGATTACCATTTTTGATGGCTTTACAGACTTTAATCCTCATCAGATATTATTTTTAACCCCGACCAATTTGAGTAACCTGCTGATTATCTGGCTAGACAGTTCTCTTGGTCACCCCAGCATACTGGGTACTTAAATATAATCCAGCTCCATGTTTAAGAATTAAACTCTTTGCTTTCCCTATTCCTTGTAAGGACTCTTATAAAAGATGTAAAGGTATTCTCAGAGCAGTATTCTCATATGACTGGAGTTAAGGCAATCTCATTCAAATTTATGGTAGATGTCTTACGGTCATCTCCTGTAGAACAGGAGCGTCCAAACATCATCATAACCTTAAATTTCAAGGCCTGGATCTTTTTAGCTTAATAATCATCTACAGTCTTTAGCAAACCTCATGACTAAGTCTTTTACCTTGCCAACGACCAGAACTAACACATTGCAGAAATCTTGAACTCTAATATGCCATTGTTTCACTATACCTTCAGTTGCACAGCTATGTTACCCCCAATAAACCTGTGCACAAATCAGAAATTTTCAGGCTCTAGCTTGCCTGGTTTTTATCCAAGTCCAATATAGTCACTTGGGTTTTCTTTCTGTCTTCTCTGTATTAGAATCTGTGATTGAGCGTCCAAACAATACTTGCAATAATACCTTGCATTTTCCTACAGCTTTATGTTTTATTTGCACCTAGTCAGCAAAACTCCACCCTTGGGTCCTTTGGATCAACAACACAATCCCATTTTTTGTTGTTGTTGTTTTCATTAACTGTCCCGGGGTTATTGAATGCTAGTATACAGATTAAACCTGAACTGATATATAGATTAGCACCAAGTAAAATTGCAGAGTGTTTCAACTCTAATTTTAGCCAGTCCATTTAGTCATTTTCCTTATTCTTATTTATCTTACTTTGTCATTTTTTTTCATGTATTCCAGAAATTCTCCTCTTGAAAGTTATTTCAATCTTCACCCATTTCACTTTTAGCAAACAATCTAAAAATTATAATCTCTCTGATTTTCTTCCTTTTTAATTTAAGAAAAATTCATCTTATCATCATCTTTACCCCACTCCTAGTTGACAATGTAAGAGAACAATGCAACCTGCCTCATAATAGCGTGGTTCATTCATTACTGCCTCTGACATCATGACCTCCCATCTTTTGTTTATTTCCAGAGCTTTTTTCCATCAATCCTATCACTCTCCAGCTGTTCATTTTGCAACCTATATACATATCCAAATCTCTATTTCACCTTCAAAGAAAACCTCTCTTAATCATGTGCCTTCCTTGTTGGGATGAGCACTGGGTATTATATGGAAACCAATTTGACAATAAATTATATTTTAAAAAATCATGTGCCCTCTCTATTCTCTTGAACAACCTTTTTTTTTTGCCTTCATACAAATAACTAAAAGAAGCAATCACATTTATTTATTATTTCTACCTTCTCACTTCATTTCCACTCTATGAATTCCAGTAACTCACTTTTACTACTACCACACAACCAAAGCAGCACATTTTGAGGCCACTAGGGATGCTTTGATTCCTACACTCCATGAAAATATAACATACTTAAATCTGTTAGAGACCTTGCTAACTGTATATTCTATGTGGTCACTACCCTCTAAGCGTTGTTTAAATCTTTGGCTTCTATAATTCTCTACTCTTTTGTTTTCCTTGGACTCCTCCGATAATTCTTATTCTGTCTCTTTTTCTAAAAATACATTCTGGGGGAGCCTGGGTGGCTCAGTCAGTGAAGCGTCCAACTTCAGCTCAGGTCATGATCTCGCAGCTTGTGAGTTCGAGCCCCGCACCCGACTCTGTGCTGACAGCTCAGAGCCTGGAGCCTGCTTCAGATTCTGTGTCTCCCTCTCCCTCTGCTCCTCCCCTGCTCACGTTCTGACTCTCTCTGTCTTTCAATAATAAATAAACGTTTAAAAATTTTTTTAAATAAATAAAATAAAAATACATTCTGCCATTTCCATAAATTGCTTTTTCTTCCAGGGTTCTTTTATCATCTATCATTATTATTATTATTGTATTCATGCTTTCTTTTCTTCTTTCATGATTTTAACTCCAACCTGTATTGGCTACTGCTAAATTTATATATCCAGATCATATCTCTAATTTATCTTTAGATTTATATAGTAAAAGCAATTTAACATAGTGGTTAAGAGATAATGTTCTTCAACCAGATTTCCTAAGTTTAAAATCTGGCTCTACTACCTAGCTGCTGTGTGATTCTAAACACATTACTGAACATCTCTGCGCCTCTCTTTCCTCATGTATAAGATGGAGGCAGTGGTAGTATCTGTTTCTTATATTTAATTAATATAACTAGAATGTTTTCAACAATACGTGGCACAGTGTGTTATGTATCTAAAAACGAATCTTAATGATAGCATTTTCAAATGTGTGCACTTAAATGTCTCCCAGTCACCTCAAATTCTAAGTGCTTAAGACTCACTCCAGCCTTTTTCCAGCTCAGCCATTATCCATCCACCCATGCAAACTAGAACGTAAGCTGTCATTCTTCTGGTTTCTCTTGAACTCATTTCCAATGCTAATAAATTTCCAGGGCTACTGTTTATATCTCATAGATATTGCTTAGATCTGTGTTCTGTATCTGCTCTTTTTTCTGTCTGCTATTTTGTTTATTTTGTAAATGTATCCTTCTCTATCTGATCATCAATATCAGCATTTCTCACAAATTGCCCTAACCCTTCTTCTTTTCTCATCTATACTCTCCAATAAATTTCAGCCCCCAAACATGGCTTTAATCACATTCTTTATGCAGATAGCTTCCAAAGTTCTCTTTCCAGCCAATTCTATTCTGAGAACTAGATTTATATGTTCACCAGCCTAGTTGACATAGTGATTTAGATGTCTTAAAAGTATCTGAAGCTTCTATATCAAACCTGATTCTTCCTGTGGTCTCCTTGTCAATGACTGGCACCAACATTCATCAATTTCTACAAGATGGATGCTTGTTTACCATTCTTGACACCTCCTTCTTTAATCACCACAACTTCCCCAAAACCTAATCTACCATCAAATGCTATAATTTTTCCACTAAACACTAAATATCTTAAATATGTCTATTTCTCTCCACCTCCATCTCTGCCACTACCATCCTTTGTCAACCAGACCACGTTGATAAGTTCTTAAAAGGTTTCCTTCATATTTTACTCTTTCACTTTTCCAATCCATTCTCCACAGCAGACTACTTACAGCCAGGGTTACCTAGAGCCAGAGGTCTTTGAAGCTGATGCTGACTCCACAAAATCCAACCCTGGTCAGTTTTCTTTCTCTTATTTACGATCCTTCAATGGCTTGATATTGGATTTAGGTAAAGAACAAAGTTATCGATATGATGAACAAAAAACTATTTTGTCTGGCATCTACCTAACTCTCCAGGTTCATTTTGCCTCTAGCCGCATTTGATGCTGCTCTCCACCTCACTTTCTATACGATAGCCTTACCAAACCTTTTCACTAGACTTCAGTGGTACCATGTTGCCTCAGACTGTACATACTTTGCCTTGGACACTTTGCAGCAGGCACCATTTCAGCTCCACTTCCCTCCTCATAGCATCCGCAGTAGTGACCAGGTCAATACATACTTTGAACAACTTCCTACAGGTGTATCTGATAGTACCTACTGTTGGTCTCGACCTGATACAAACGTGTAGGTATCTCTCACTTCTTACCCAAAGCCCCTCTGATGCCAGTGTTTGGATACGCAAAGAGAAAATTCTAAAAATTCTGAAATATCTCATATGAGTTGCCTCCAGTGAGACAAACAGGATTTGAATTTCCTTCCTTTTTGGTTTCATTCTTCCAGTCTCTAACTTCTGTTCCCTTGGATAACTTTTCTATAAAATAATCCAATGCAAGCCTTTGTTTCAAAAGCTTTCCTTTAGAGTGATTATCTCAAAGATACATAGGTTGCTCCCTATGCTTGGAATGTTTCCCCCACCACCTTCATCTGGTTAACACTCAGTAAGGGCTTGAATCTTTCTGAGAATTTCTGTCGCTTAATGTTCCCATTCTCCCTTCCCTTGTTGCACATTCTTATAGACACATTTATCTCTGTAGTGTTTCAGTTGTAATTTTACATTCATTTGTGCCAGGGAATAGCCAACATTTTCTGTAAAAAAGTCATTTAGTAAATATTTTGGGCTTTCTTGGCAAAATAGCCATTGTCACAAAAATTTAATTCTGCCACTGACTTAAAAAAAAGGATGTGGCTGTTTTTTAGTAAAACTATATTTACAAAACCAGATGCGTATTAGTTTCTTAGGGCTACCAAAACAAAGTGCCAAAAATTGTCTTAAAAACAATAGAAGTTTACTGTCTCGCATTTCTGGAGGCTAGAAGTTTTAAATCAAGGTGGCAGTAGAACCATGCTCTCTTTAGCACCTCTAGGGGAGAAAACTCCTTTATTTGCTCTGGCTTCTGGAGTTGGCCAAGAATCCTCAGCCTTCTTCAGCTTGTAGATCCATCACTCCAGACACAAAGCCACTCTTACCTGGGTATCTTCACCTTACTTTCCTTCTCTGAAGGTCTAGGTTCAAATTTCCCTTTTTTATAAGGGCACCAGTCATATTAAATGACCTCATTTAACATTTTAACACCTCATGATCACCCCCTATTTCCAAACAAAGTCACATTCTGATGTATGGTGGGGCAGGGGTTGGAATTTAACATACCTTTTTGGGGGGACATAATTCAACCCATAACAAAGCTGAAGGCCAGATTTGACATGGGAGCTATTGTTTGCCAATTCCTGATCTATGTGATTGCTTTGTTAAAATCTGTTTTCCTTATTATGCTGTAAATCTCATGAGAATAGGAATTATGTCCAGTTTTGCTTAACTCTGTGTTCCCAGGATTTCAGATATGGCCTGGTATAAAGAAAATGCTCAGTAAATTTAGCTTAAAGAAGGATAAAATTGGCACAATCCAGTCTCAACAAACTCATGCTAGATTATTAGTGAGGCACACCAAATGTTCTCTTTTCCTATATTCCACTTTCTCTAAAATCCATCCTCCACATAACAGATTACATTGACAGTCTTGAATGCCAAATTGACAAATTATCTTCCCTAGATTAAAAAAAAAAAAACGAGTGATTTTTATCTCTGTGGATACATTCTAAAATTCTTAAGATGGCACACAAAGTTCTCCATTTCATGACTATTGGCTAAGGGCTAGCTAACCTCATCATCTGTCATTCTCTGGCTGACACTTTGTGATACAACAGCATTATAAGACTTGACGTTTTTGAAATATACCAAATTGTTTTAGATTTTAGGCCCTTAGTTTATGTTGCTTTCCAGTCTTGAAATTTTTGGCTTATTCTTTTGTCTAACCATCAGTTGTTTGACACAGAAGAGTAAATTCAGGCATTATCTCTCCAAGAAATCATCCCTAGTTTTCCAATGAAGGGCTAAGTACTGATACTTATTGTCACCATAAATGTACAAATTTCTTAAGGGTAAAAACTGACTGTATTTATCTGTCTTCAGAGTTTACTGGCACAAAGTAAGCATGTTCAGTTAATATTTATTGCACAAGTAAATAAATTAGGGAATGAAGAAAGAGTGCTGGTGGTAAGTGTTTAAACACTTTCAGAAGCTACCATAATGTGTCCCTGACAGCTCCAAGTGAGATGAGACGGAGAGTACTAAGGGAAAAACATCACTTTTATTTTTCTCTTCTTTTAGGCATACTAAAAGAACGTTCTGAAAGAAATCACTTCTTCCAACAAATCCCTCTTTGAATCGCTAGCCAATAGGGACAAATAGAAGAAACTAACTTACCAAACACAGAGAGACTAGGGCAAAGGTAATATGGCAAAGAGGAAAATAATGGGTGCCAAGGGTTGGACTTCAACATTCTGTGTTGGGCACCTTCTGTCTCCCACCTCCTTGTGCATTAACTTCTAAATTACTACTTGTGATCTCTTATCTCCAATTATATAAATAAATGCCATGGATACAAATGACAGAAAATATTTCAGAAGATCCTAATGTCTAAAGAATTGATTCTCATCTTACCTATATACAAATAGACAAATATTTTAATAGGTAAATACAAAGTGATAAAGTCAGACAATCCAGAAAAACAAATATATAATAAAGAAAAATGATGGGTTTTGGTCAACTCTCAGATATTTTTCCGCCAGTTTGCACTTTAGTTTCCATATAAGAATATGTTTGACAGTGTCAAAGTTATAAGAACACTTAGTAAATATTATATATATAAAAGAATTCATAAGATAACATTCCTTTGATATAGCCAGGATAAACCAGGGAATCATGGATGAAATGCAGTGTTATACAGAGCAGAAAGAGGTATGCTGAAAAGACCTTTTTTTGAAGTTCATACATAATTTTGAAAGGAAGACTATAAAAGCAGAGATCCTTTCAGAAAAATTAATCTAATAGGGGAAAAAGCATCATCTAAGATATAAATACACTTTCATCCGACTAATACAATATTTGGGTAAATAGAAAAAAACCTAAACTTGTCTTTTCTTTTTAAAAATTATCTTTTTTTTTTCCTGAGCAATAGAGGGGTCAGAGACCAAGTCTAAATGTCCAGTTCTGTCCAAAGTATATAATTTTATGAGCCAAAAATAAGTCTTTTATAGAACACTTTCTTTGTAGTTATTTGTCCATTTCTAAAAAAGGAAACTCATATTTGAGTCTTTATCTTCCTTTATAATAACCTGGGAAAATGATAAAAAGATCAAAATGATGCAAGTTACTGAGGCTTTGGGAGCACTGTTTTTATTTTTTTATTTTATTTTTATTTATTTATTTATTTTTTCAATATATGAAATTTATTGTCAAATTGGTTTCCATACAACACCCAGTGCTCATCCCAAAAGGTGCCCTCCTCAATACCTATCACCCACCCTCCCCTCCCTCCCACCCCCCATCAACCCACAGTTTGTTCTCAGTTTTTAACAGTCTCTTATGCTTTGGCTTTCTCCCACTCTAACCTCTTTTATTTTATTTTTTAAAGTTTTTATTTAAATTCATTAGTTAACATACGTGTAATATTATTTTCCGGTGTACAATATAGTGATTTAACACTTCCATACATCACCCAGTGCTGATCACAAGTGCACCTTTTTTTTTTTAATATTTATTTTTGAGAGAGAGAGTGAAAGTGGGGGAAAGGCAGACATAGAGGGGGACAGAGGATCCAAATTGGGCTCTGCACTGACAGCAGACAGTCCGATGTGGGGCTTGAACTCACCAACTGTGAGATCGTGACCTAAGCCAAACTCAAAAGCTGGATGCTTAACCGACTCAGTGCATTTCTTAATCCCCATCACCTATTTCACCCATCCCCCACCCATCTCTCTTCTGGTGATCATCAGTTTTGGTGGTTTTCCAACAGTTTCTGTTTCCTTTAGCTTCCACATAGCCATGCAAATGACTCTTCACCAACATCTATTACTTATATGCATAAACTCGCTACAAGAATGTACACTATGACTTCCTGTCATGGTACTTGGGCACGTTGAAATTTTTTAAATAGTTAAAAGAATTTTATTAGAATGGCATTTCATTTTACCCATATTAGTAGAGTTAAATAGAGTGCCGGTTTTCAATTTTCCTTGGCTGTGCTTATTTATTTTGGTATGTTTCTAGTTGCACTTCAACCAACTTGTAAATTACTCACAGTTGAATGAAGTCAAGAAGAATTCAAGGATGGAATGAGTGAGAATCTGAGCTTCTGTGTCACATTCTTCAAAGAAAATATAAAACTTTTTTAAGATTTATTAATTTTATAACATACTCATCATTTCTACAAGTTTATATAAATGGTAATTAACTGTATGTAAATTTGAGATATGGATATTACAAATACATATCTATATGTATTTTCACTAGTAATTTTCAGCATAGCATAAGATGAAGAAGTATAATATGGGTGATGTGATAGGAATGTGGAACCAAGGCCAAAAGAGCTAAATTGGCATTTGATTGAAGACTAGAGCTAAATCCAACACAAGGGACGGGATAATCCTTGGCTATTGTACACCGAATACAGGGGGGTCAGGTGCAGTTGCACTTAGCATCTAGAAGAGAAAAATAGAGAAACTGGAAGACTGTAAGAAGGCAATTACCAGAGTAGAAAGGGAAATCACAATCTCATAATTTCAGAAAAAGTAAAAATATTAGTCTGGAAACTGAGACATAAAATTGTCCTAATTTAAAAGATTTTTACATGGAGTAGGAATTCTACCTATATTCTTTATAGTTCAGTGAGGTCAGGAGCCGTAAATGCTACCTTGGATTCCTCTCAAGAGGAACTATTCCCCTGTTGGAAGGATTCGATGAAATTATGCAGGAAAAGTTGTTTAACACAGGAGTTTGCACATAGTAATAACTCAATAAGTATTTTCCACTAGTACAACTGCTACTCGTAGTAGCAGCAGCAGCAGTAAAAATAAATGGTCTTTAACTTAGAAATTCTGTGATTTACAAATTGATAAAGTAGAGTGAATTAATTTTAACATTATGACACTATCTGAATATTGTAAACAGGATTTTTCATTTGCTGCCATGTCAATTTTTTTTTTAGTTTTTTTTTTTTTAACATTTATTTATTTTTGAGACAGAGAGAGACAGAGCATGAAGTGGGGAGGGTCAGAGAGAGAGGGAGATACAGAATCTGAGACAGGCTCCAGGCTCCGAGCTGTCAGCACAGAGCCCGACGCAGGGCTCCAACTCACAGACTTCGAGATCATGGCCTGAGCCGAAGTCAGATGCTTAACCGACTGAGCCACCCAGGCACCCCATGCCATGTCAAGTTTTAAAGGAACATTTTAGATTTTTTTTTCTGCCCTTTTACATCTATTTAGGATTTGCAGTTTCCATGGCCCTGGGGTACACACAATGGATACCTGAGTACTTAGATTAAGAAACTACATACCGTCATAAACCATGAAATTAGTGGAAGGGACTTTGTCATTTATCCAAACATAATTGAAAGCAAGTATGGCTCCATAGTAATTCACATTTCTGACATGTGATTTCAGAAGATCTTATTAAGAATTGGGTTACATAGGCCTAAAACAGTGAACTTTTTTTCAATATATGAAATTTATTGTCAAATTGGTTTCCATACAACACCCAGTGCTCATCCCAAAAGGTGCCCTCCTCAATACCCATCACCCACCCTCCGCTCCCTCCCACCCCCCCTCAACCCTCAGTTTGTTCTCAGTTTTTAAGAATCCCTTATGCTTTGGCTCTCTCCCACTCTAACCTCTTTTTTTTTTTTTCCTTCCCCTCCCCCATGGGTTTCTATTAAGTTTCTCAGGATCCACATAAGAGTGAAAACATATGGAATCTGTCTTTCTCTGTATGGCTTATTTCACTTAGCATCACACTCTCCAGTTCCATCCACGTTGCTACAAAGGGTCATATTTCGTTCTTTCTTATTGCTCTGTAGTACTCCATTGTGTATATAAACCACAATTTCTTTATCCATTCATCAGTTGATGGACATTTAGGCTCTTTCCATAGTTTGGCTATTGCTGAAAATGCTGCTATAAACATTGGGGTACAAGTGCCCCTATGCATCAGCTCTCCTGTATCCCTTGGGTAAATTCCTAGCAGTGCTCTTGCTGGGTCATAGAGTAGGTCTATTTTTAATTTTCTGAGGAACCTCCACACTGTTTTCCAGAGTGGCTGCACCAATTTGCATTCCCACCAACAGTGCAAGAGGGTTCCCGTTTCTCCTAAAACATCGAATTTTTGACAGGAGATGTTGATACATCAGAATTGCTAAGAATGCAGCATGAAATTTGAAAACATTTCCCAGCTGATTCTGACACATACCCAATCCCTCTGCTAACTGGTGAGAACAACTGATTCAAATACTAATACATTAAAAAAAAAAAAAGAAAAAAAGAAAAGAAATCTGCCCACTCCCCAGGAGAAAAATGGACTCAAGAACTGAGTTTATTACACCCTAAATTATGCGAATCTATAATTCAGTTTCATTTATCTAGTTTTTATTGTTACAAGCTTTGTATATTTTCTTATGCATATATTTTTGACTGTGGGAAGAAGCCAGCATTGACTGATCGGCTGACGCGTGCCTGGCACAGACATTGTGCTTACGTGCACAACCTAACCAGTCCTATGCACAGATTCCATTCTTTAGAGGCAAACGGCATTGTTCCCATTTAACAGGTGAGTATATAGTGTCAGAGTGATTAACTCTCTCAAGGTCATTATACCTGATACAGAGTAGGTGTTCAAGCCTGGACTGCCTGATTGCTATGCTAACTTCACAACCCTTAGCTGTTCAGTGAACATGGAATTCAGAGGAGATGGGTTGTAGAGCATACATTTTTAATAAGTGAATAGATCTCATTAATAGCACAACAGAACAAAGTCCACTGGCACGAAGGTTACTATACTGAATTCTTCCCCCAAAATTGTGTCTCTTAGATCTTGCTTCGTTGTAAATTTTTACTGAGAAGTTGATTCCCTTTATCTGTGAAATTATAATGGCGTCTCTTCATAGTTTTGGAAAATGGAATCCACATCAGATCACCTAGAAAATTCAGCAAATGACAAATGCTCACACACACACACAAAAAAAAGTCCAAAAGTCATAGGTTTTTCACAGAAAGTGTAATCATCTCAATCCAGGGAAGTATAGTAATTAACAGATAAGAGGTTTGTTAAATGAATATGCAGTGTCATGATGCTGGAGTTTGGCATTGATCACTGTTAGTCTTACAGGTTTCCCCCTGGCCTGGAAATTCTGACACCACATTTATCACTTGCTCTATTTTTAGAACTTTAATGAGCAGATGACCAAGACTTACCTCATTAACTTAGCTTCTGAGAAAACATTATTTACAGAGATAATAGTTGGTTAGAATGGTCACTGCTCCCAAATTTGTTAGAAAATATACATGTAAGCCAAACTAACATTTATTTCATAGTGGGAAAGTTTGACCTTGTTTAACAGGTAAGCTTTTACTACATTTGTTTTCCTGGAATTAATCCATCTTAAAAATATGTGTATTTTCAGGGACACATGAAATATTTACCTCATTTTAAAGTTCCTATGACTCACAAAACACATCATTTTACATAATATTTAGTATTTTTCTGTAGTTTAAAATTAATAATTATTGCTATTCCTAAGGTCTGTACTATTTTCAGGAAGTATTTAAAAACAATTTTAGTCTTTGTTTAGCTACAGTAATAGAGGGTTATTTTATCATTATGTGAATCTTTATGTATATTTTGAAGTTTAAAGTCACGTACTCAGGGTTTTAATAAATTAAATACAGCATCTAGAAAACATAAGCCCCTTTCCCAAATTCTATAAAAAATGATAGTAAAAATTTTAAAATACTCGTATAGACCCAGAGGGACAAAGAAAGGGGAAAACATAATGGGAGATGGGAGATGTCTTTCATATTTTGCAAGTTGAAAAGCAGAGATACAGAAATGGCAGAGAACTAGCAAGTCAGAAGAAATGAAGAAGAGGGAGACCCGCGCAAGGCAGTGGAATTTCTTGCCTGGAACCAGGGAAAGTCTGGGGGACGAAGGCACGAGGGAAGCTTTGAAGAGCAGGACAAAAGAAAACCAAGATACCTGATTGCACGTCACTATCAGGTGCAGTTAAAACCCCACATCCTCTTCTTGAGTCCCTTCAATTACAAAATTACCCCTTTCCTGTGTGGCAAAAGGCAAAAGTTTTCCTATGTGAAAATGTTGTATGAAGGAAAAATATGGATTCTGCAACATGAGCCAGAGATGGAAGTGGTGGTGAGGGGAGCTAGGGAAAGAGGGGGGTCTACCCTGCAAATGAATCAACTACAAGTTTCTTAGTACTAAATCCTGAAACCCCAACCCCTCGTTTTGCTTAGCAACACAGCAGATGTGTAATTTCCAGTCATACAATTGAAAGAGTTTTCTCTGGGAGAAATAACCAACCCGAGAGCAAATGCACACAGGTACTGACAGCTTTGTGCCGGGTCACGGCCCCGTCACTTTTCTGGAAGCCTCACATCAGCAAGATCTACTCAAGTATTTAGCTTTCTATCTGCTTTTAGTGTGTCAATCTAAATATAAATTAACCTTCAAAGATCATCAAACAGTGCCTCCAACTGGGAGCACAGAAGCCTAAGAAAAGAAACAGAAAACAAGGGACTCAAGAGAAAAAAGGCAACGGAAGGAAGAGGATAAAAAAATATATACATTAAACTTTAATGTCTTTAGAGACATAAAAGAAGATATACATTCATTTAGAACAGAGTGCTTTTTAAAAAAAATTTTTTTAACGTTTATTGATTTTTGAGAGAGAGAGAGACAGAGCATGAACGGGGGAGGGTCAGAGAGAGAGGGAGACACAGAATCTGAAACAGGCTCCGGGCTCTGAGCAGTCAGCACAGAGCCCGACGAGGGGCTTGAACTCATGAACCGCGAGATCATGACCTGAGCTGAAGTCGGACGCCTAACCGACTGAGCCACCCAGGTGCCCCCAGAGTGCTTTTTAAAAGAAACATTCAGAGAATGAGAAAGAGCTCTTAGAAATTAAGTACCATAGGGCAGAAATATTTTCAAATCTATTGGAGATGTTGAAGTAGAATTTGAAAAATCCCCAAGAAATAAAGTAAAATAAGTAAAAAGATGGAAAATTGGGGGAAAATAAATGCTTAATTCGGAAGAGTTGATATACTGAAACTGTAGGTTTCAACAGGAGGAGATACAGAAAGAAAAATGATTAAAGGAATAATATATATTTAAAAAAAAATAAGTAGATCTGAATATTATCAATTTCCAGATAGTGGTAATCCATTAAGTGCTTTAAACAATAAATAAAATAAACCTCATACCAAAGCAAACCAAATGCAATAAAAATTATAGCAAAGCATCCATGAAATTTCTGAATTTTGAAATGAAAATAAGAGCTGAAAAGCTTTCAAAAGGGTAAAAAACATTTTTTTTTTAAATAACAACATTAGAAGTTAGGAGAAAAATATATTCAACATTCTGAGGAATAATGATTTGAAGGTATATTTTTGTTTGATCAAACTACGAATTAATTCTAAAGGACAGAAAACAGTATTTTCAGATTTGTTAGACCCTAAAAAATTTGTAACCAACTATTACCCGTTCTTAAAATGCTGCTAGAACATGTGCTGCATGAAATGAGGGAGGGAATAACGCAAAACGTATGGGACCCAGGGAAAAGCGTCTCCAAAGTAAGAGACACTGGCAACACAAATTTCCAAGATGGTAATGGGGATCCCAGGATGGCAGCTGTGCAGCAGGCTTAAAGTGTCACTAATCCAGGCTAAAGGCCCTCGAAAGAATATCTGTGTATTGATTAATCATTATTGAGTAAAAGCCATTCCAAAACTTGGTTGCTTAAAAAAAATCTTTTGCCATTTCTGACACGTTTACAGAGCAGCTGAGCAGTTCTGCATAACTGGGATAGGCCAGACGGATCTTGGCTAGACTTACTCATCCATGTGGTCAGCTAGTAGGTTGGCTGGGGCTGATTGTGCTATAATGGTCTTGGCGGACACCTTGGCTCTTCGTTATATTTATCTCATATTTTAGCAGCAAACTAACCAAGGAATAATCTTATGCGAGCAAGCAGAAATGCACCATCACGTTGTCAAGCCGCTCCTTGTCTCAAGTTTGCTGCTTTCCTAGAGGCCAATACAAATCATATGGCCAAGCCCAGAGTCAATATAAGAGTTCTATCAAAGGGCATGGAGATAGGGCAGTGTGAAAAATTGGGGCAATGAATGCAATCACTCTGTCATAATCTCTAAGAAAAACATTAAAAGATACCTTTTTGTATTTCCTGATATTTTGGGGGAAGTTTTACAGTTCTATGTGGATGTTGAGGGATAAAGTAGTAACAGGCACAAAGAAAACCAAGCAAACACAGGCAAGCACTATTAATTCTAGGAAAAATAGATCATTGTAGGAAAGAAAACATAATTATTGCCTTTTATGTGGCTTAATTGTGAACAGTATTTACAAAGTCAGAATAATGTAATAACTGAATATTGATCTATACTGAATCTATATAACCATATAAGGAGGTTGGGGGAAAGGCAATGTGTGTGTAGAGGCAGTGGCCTAAGGGGGGGAAAAATCAAATTTGAGGATAGGAAGTCCATAATTATGTTGATACTGGAAGAAATCAAGAACTAACATAAGTCTGTAATTAAAATCACAAGAAATCCGGTGGACAGGCAGATGTGAGAAAGAAATTGCTGAGTCTGTTATAAGCCTTACAATGACATTTGAGTTTTAAACTAGGTGCATATATTTATTTGTTAAATAGTCTTATATACAAAATAAAAGTAAATCAAAAGAAGAGTAATATATTTGTTCATAAAGAACATTGTACAAAGATATTGAGATCTGAATGACCTTGAACTTCCTTACCCTTACTTTCCTCATAAGAAAAAACAAATGGGCCAATCAATCTCATCATTCCTTTTTATTTAAAAGTTCCAAGATCCACAATTCCAATGAATCTTGCTAAAGACATATTCTTTGAAATTGTGTATCTTTAATTTTATTTTTAAATAATAATGCAATGTCTCTTAATTTGATGTCCTTATTCTTTTATGCATTTGTTCTATGTTTTGCTCATATGTATTTAACCCAAAATTCTGCTATTGAGGTCATCATTACTTGTTTAATAGTAGAACTTCTGTGCTTTTTTCCCCAACTGCCTGAACCAAAATTACTGCATTTATTTCTAGGACTAAAAAAGATTTTCAAACAGCTAGAGTGATGTAAGTACCTCAGGCAGGGTGGTAATTTAAAGCTCCTTCAAACTGATGTCATTTAAGTATTGATTCAACAACTATATAGGAAGATATGGCCAAATATTTCATGGAAATGTCTTGTCTGCAAAAGACTGTAAGCTCCTCAAGGCTAGAGATGCCATCATTTTGCATGTGTTTGGTGGTTTCTAGTTCAGGAAACATTCTAAATTAATTATTTGTAAAACTTACACAAAGATTTACAGAAAGAGGATTGTGAAGAAATAAAGAAAGATTATGTTCCCTTTACTATCCCAGAAACCATTTTACTTTTGTGGGACAGGAATGAATAAAAATTATTAAGTCAGTCACATGTATATTTTTATATACCTAAAACAAGATCATGACTATATAGATAATGGGACTTTATATAATGATTTTGCATTTATATATAATCTTCATAAAAATAGTTCAAAGAATTTTATAAATATTCTCAGTGAGGTAGCAAATGAACCAAGTCTGATTAGTTTGCTAATGTCAAGAAAGGCCTGGGCACCTGGGTGGCTCTGTCAGTCAAGTGGCCACTTTTTGACTTCGGCTCAGGTCATAGTCTCACGGTTCGTGAGATCGAGCCCCACATCTGGCTCTGCGCTGACAGCTCAGAGCCTACTTGGGATTCTCTCTCTCCTTCATTCTTTGTCCCTCCCCCACTCGTACTCTTTCTCTCAAAATAAGTAAAATAAACTTAAAAAGAAAGGAAAGGTCAAGTGGTCTATTATATAACACTACGAAATTTTGTATCCACACTTAAAACAGCATAATCTGTATCCACCCTTAAAACACCCTTGCAGAAAAGACAAGTGTAAAGTTAAATAAAACAATAAATCTAATACCCCTTAAAGGCAGAGACTAAGTTGACTTCTTTGTAAAACAACCAGAATAGTCATGATGATCATTTATTCATTTAAAAATTAAAATGTCTTTTGTCATTTCAAAATTGATGCATAATAATTTGGGGAAGTGTTAGAAAAGTATAAAACAAACACTTAAAACTATCTATGAAGACTCCACCCAGAGATAGTCAGTGGTACTAGTTTAGTATATAATATTTCAATGTTTCAATGCACATAAAAATCTCAGGGCTCTTGTCTTGTTGGGAAATTAAAGAAACTGAAGAGAAAGATGAAATCAGAGTTGCAGTCTTAAAGGCACCCTGAGAGATATAACATTTTCTGCCACATCATGATTCAATCTGTCTGGAAGCAGTCCACACCATATAAGAGATCCATTGGTAAATATTTATTGTGTTCTTCCCCAATTCCACAGAATTGGGCCAGGCAGTGTGGGATATCAAAAAAAAAAAAAAAATTCTGGCCCTGTTCTGGTTAGAAAGATAATATAGAAAAACAGGTGAAAAATTAAACATCAACAAAGTATTTAAGTGACAATTCAGGGCAACAACCAAACAGGTATCAGAAGATTGTATATGATTACCAACTACAGTCCACAGATAATAATTGCCATTTAAGTTCACAAGCACTTGAGTGTGAGTGGTGGCAAGGTGCATTTAGATAGCAGCTCTATTATAAACCCTAAACTTCCCAGGAGAGCTCCATGTGTAAAGTGACATGTGCAGGTATACTTTCATACACGGAAGCTATATTATTTTGGCTAGTTTGCTATATTTCCCCACTTTGATGCATTTTAAAGCAAGCATAAGGACTCTGGACTGAGGAACCCAGTAAATACATACAATGTTAGTAACAATAGACAATACTGTTTGGCCAAAGGAACAGAATTCTGACCACACAGATTCATATCTTTGTCCAACCACCTACAATGGTTTTAGTCCCCTTCTATAAGAAAAATCTATGAGCAGAGGATCAATCCTGACAAAATCAGTCATTACTGTTGTGTAGTTTCCCTCATAAACACACACAACCTTAGTCATGTGGAAGTCTGTTTTTTTGCTAAACTAGCAGGGAGTGTAAGTGACCTCCCTTTCCTATAAGACCACTGGCACTTACCAATAAAATATGGAGGAAAACAATGTGTTCTCTGAAAGCATCCTGAAAATCATAATCCAAGAAAAGAGACAGTATTTCTTTCTAAATGCCACTATAGTCATTGTATAGACCAACCATCCGAGCCTGAGAAGCCAGTGATCCATTCTCAAGCAAAAGCGGCCTCAGTGCCATTGTACCTCAGTATCTGAGGAAGGAATGAATGAGTCCCCTAGATGCCTGCATCCTGGGAATCAGCTTGTGCCGGAATTTCACAGAAGAGCTGAAATCACTCTCCTCAGCTTGGGAAGTTGCTGAGAGTGAATCACACTCATCTAGCAAAAATTCCTAAAGCTTTGGGACTCTAAAAGAGATGATGCCCATTTGGGGTCCAGTTGCATTCTTAAGACTATGCCTGTCCACATCAACACTTCCTAGTACTGTGGATGGAATAATAGTAAATAAGGGATTGAAAAGAGGAGGAAATGAGATTTTGGGGTCCCCTTGAAAGTCAACAATAGGGGCCAGCAGAAACTTCCCATGATTTTCAGACTTCTGCCTTTGTTCTTTCTAGCACCCAAGGTTCCAGAGAAAACAGTTGTAGGCTGTTGACATATTGATTTTTTTATTGGCTCAGAAAAAAATTTTCAGGTGTACATTTTGTGGGTGTATCAGATAATATATAAAGTAGCTCATTCAGCACCTTCGGTCTTCTAAC
This sequence comes from Lynx rufus, assembly GCF_022079265.1. Lineage (NCBI taxonomy): Eukaryota > Metazoa > Chordata > Mammalia > Carnivora > Felidae > Lynx > Lynx rufus. Next base: position 11,179,536 of record NW_025814837.1, on the reverse strand, counting down.
TTGTGTTCATATAATGTGAGGGTTGGAAAAGTAAAATGACATCCCTTAAACTCCCTTTGAGCCCAAGATTTTCCATGTCATTTAGCATTTCACCAGTCACATAACTGTGAACACAGTGAGATGGGGAGAGCAGACCTTTTGGGAACCAGAGTGGCAGAGACACCTGTTTCTTCTGCAGTGGGGTTCAGGCCTCTAGGCAGTTCAGGCCTGCCCTTCAGCCACAGCAGCCCTGCGGTGGGTCTGGGCATTCTTTCTGGCCAAGTTTTTTCTGACTTCATTATTCTCAAATAAGTACCATCCACAGTGGACTTTTCTGACTACAATTTGCTTATGAATTTGGAGAAAGTTCATGATTAATTGAGAGCAGTTTATCTGGTCATCCTGAAAAAAAGATTTAGACAAAAAGCATAGGTCAAAAAATTATTCTACAGCTGAAATGCATTTATCCACCCATGAACGTTTAATGAGCACTGGTATGTGTCTGGTGCCATGCTAAGTACTGGGACTACAAACTTGAATAAGATGTAGTCCTCATTTTAAGAAACTCACGGGTGAGGTGCACAACCCATAATAAGGGCAATGATAGAAGAAAACAAATGCATTATAACCTAGGAAAAGTAAGCAGTTTGTGAAGGTCAAGGCTCTCAAGAATACTGCCCTTAGGGGAGGAGGTATATACCTAAAGCTGAGAGTAGGGATATGGGATCCTTTCAACATATCAGAGAACATGGAGGGAACCAGGAATTCAAACAGGAAGCGAATGTATGCTACGTGAAATGCTTCATAGGGAGGGCTCTGGGATGGAGGTCAGAGGTAGAGGTAAAAAGGAGTCAGATGATGGAGGTCATTGCAAACTATGCTAGGAAGCTCAGATTATACCTATAGCCAGTATACTGGAAATAGGTATAACACTTCAAAACGATGCTAAAATATAGATGTTAGTTTTAGGTAGGTCACTTCATCACAATGAGAACTTCGGAATAACAGTGTAACGGCTGGTGGTATAGCCTGTACACGAAACAACACAGCTTTGAAGTAAAACAAACCAAATGCAAGCCATGTTTGAAAAATATTTCAGAGATAAGTGATTCAGGACTTGATATTAAGAGCACAGAGGACCCTTCCATGACTCCCTAGTTTCTTTCTTGTGTACGTAGAAGGCAACTAACAAAGCACGTCACACCTGCATGTCAGACACTCAATAGAAGGAGTATTGTCCAATTGTCCATAAGTAGAGTTTAAGGGTATGGCAACCACACTAGGAGAATTCACGGAGACAGTGTACGGTTCTAGAAACAGTGCCTAATGAAGTGATGGAATGGTGTAATACACAAGGAGGGGCTTTTTTTCCTCGATACTGTTTGTTTCTTTGCATTGTTGAAACAACATTTCCTAGCAATCTATTGACTGATCCATGCTGCTAACTATACAATTGGGCATATACAAAAGAGGTAAACACACTCCACCCCTTCTCATGGGAGACAAGAAAACATAGTAGAAAATTATTAATAAACATTCCACGTCAACTTCAGAGTAAATATTTGCTTGAAAACAAATTACCCACATTACCGATATGAGCATGAGGTGAGTGTCATACCTCACTGGTAGATGGGAGTGGATGCTATATTGCATTGTTAAAGAATTGTGAAATTATCCTTCTAATATATCAGCTTCATGCTTCCTACATACTGCTCAAATTTAAAAAGATTGCCTCTCACAAAATTCATGCTTAAACAACTTTAATGTAATTTAGTGATTCTGTCAAGCGAATTCAACAATGAAAATACGAGGACAATCCCAATTAATATGACGGAATGGCAAAAGAAGTGGCTAGCTGAACCATATTTTTACCTCTGGATGTTGTCTTCAATTAAATTTTCTATCAAATAAAAGGATTGATTAGTCTCTTCAAGCAAGAAGTCTTGCTTCCTGCAAGTAAACAGAATTGTTTCCATTAAAGCTTTCAGTGCCTCTAAGAGGTTGTCATCTCTGGCTGGTGAAACAGTTTATGGCATCCCAGCAGCTGCTTTCATTACATGTAGTTTTTTGGCAATCAGGTGCATGCTGCGAGTTCAGGAGCATATTCTACAAAGGCCAGAGTTGGACAGCTGAAAAAGAGACCCGAAGGTCAGCCAGTTATCGTCAAATGTTGTGACGTGGATTTCTATGCTTTGATATAGAGCTGTGCATACACAATCTAATTAGTGTCGACAATAGCTTTATAATGAAAACAATCCATTTTCGAACTCGGTATCTAATTTTCTCATTTGTGACATCTTTGATTAAAAAGAACACACCACACTGTCTTGTTGATTGCAGCAAGGATGATGCTCATTATTACATTATTAAGGCAATATACTAGGTGATGAAATGAATTTGGCCAGGAAAAAAAATCACTTTTAAAATAATTACGTTGAAGTGATTCTAATGGAGATAATCACACATTCATTTAAAAACACACATGAGGGGCGCCTGGGTGGCTCAGTTGGTTAAGTGTCCGACTTCTGCTCAGGTCATGATCTGGTGGTTCACGAGTTCGAGCCCCGCATCGGGCTCTGTGCTGACAGCTCAGAGCCTGGAGCCTGCTTCGGATGCTGTGTCTCCCTCTCTCTCTGACCCTCCCCCCATTCATGCTCTCTCTCTGTCTCAAAAATAAATAAACGTTAAAAAAAAAATTTAAAAACACACATGAGTTTCTAAAGCTTGAAGTAAAATTGGAGCTGAAATATCTTTGATATTCAATATGTAAAAGGTGTGAAATTAATAAAGATGAATTTGGTAGTTCTCGGTCCTAGATGTAAATATGAGTCAATTCATGTGTTAGCTGTTCATGTATCTTAGTCATCAATTATTTAAAAAAATTTTTTTAATTGTGCTTGCTGATAATCACTTAGCTGTATTTACTTATGTTAACTTTCTGATATTTATTCATAAATAAATATTTGAGGTACACATTCTCAAATAAGGTAAAATTACTTAGGTGACGTACTTTTATGTAGTTACGAAGTGTTTCTCCCTACCTTATAATGAACCTCTATGGTAAAGAATATCAGGCTTCCAAGATTTCTTTCCCACACTGTTTATATATCATTTCTAAGAAATTTTATGTAGTCTACTATCAGAACTAATGTAGCAATCAAAAGACTTTATAAATATATAGGTTACTATTATTGAGTCTCATTTACAACTGCCCTGCATGTGTGCGAAGGCGTGTAAACAGTGAAGATGAGGCATGTCAACATCTACTTTAAAATGAACCTATTTATGATTGTATAATGTTAACATATAAAGAAAGATGATGCTTTTGCTTCAGAAACTTGCAGCAGCTACCACTCAATATTGTATACAGGATGCGTTCACAGACCTTTTCTGTATAGATACAATTCATGCTGTAAATTCTTACGTAAGTCTGAAACTATCACAAAAACGGAAAATTATTCTATGAGGTAATTATTAAGTAGAGGCATTAGCTGGAAATATAATTGCACTTTGATTTATTCTTACTTTGATTTTCATTGTAATGATCTTTCCAGTGTTGTGTGTTCCTTTAAGTACGTTTTATCAAAGGAACGCTGCCAGGAACACTGCTCTATACATCGTTACATCTAAAAAACATGCACTTCTTGGTTCTTTGATCCATGAAACATCTTGCCTTTCTTTTCTTTTTATTATGACATCAATATATATCATTAAAAATTGACAAACAGATACAGGGGGAAAATTACCATAGTCATACCACATAAGCACAGCTATCACAAAAATTTTGTTGTATTCCTATGTTTTATTTTCTAATACCTGTTTTTATTTTTAGGCAGTTGTCATACTCAATATAATTACATGTCCTGTTTTTTTATTATCATACCACAGACATTTTCATGTTTTTTTTTGGATAATATACTTTAAAGGTTATTTACTTATTTATTTTGAGAGAGACAGAGAGAGTTCAAGCAGGGGAGGGGCATAGAGAGGGAGAACGCCAAGCAGCCTCCATGCCACAATGAAGAGTGGGGCTCGAACTCACAGTGAGATCCCCTCACAGTGAGATCATGAGCTGAAATCAAGAGTCAGATGCCTGACCAACTGCCCCGGTAATACACTTTACATTTTAAAATAGTTTTTAGATGTTCAGAAAGTTATAAAGATAGTATAGAGAGTTCCCATACACCCAACACACAGTTTCGCCAGTTGTGAACATCTTACAATAGTGTATTTGTCACAATAAATGAAATTATATTGAGACATCATGATTAACTAAAGCTATTACTTTATTCAGATTTCCTTAGTTTTCCCTAATGTTCTTTTTCTGTTCTAGGATCCCGTACAGGACACCACACTGTGTTTAGTGGTCATGTCTCCATGAGCTTCCTTTGAAAAGGTCAGTTCCTCAGACTTGCCTTGTTTTTGATGACCTTGATGGTTTTGAAGACGACACTTACATATTATGTAGGATCCTCATCTATTGGAACGTGTCCGTTTTCCTCATGATTAGACTAGGATTATGTGAGAACGACCTCAGAGATAAAGTGCCGTTTGTTATCATTACATCAAGGATACATACCACGACCATGACTCGCCTCTGCTGACGTTGACCTTGTTCACCTGGAAAGGGTCATGTTTGTCAGGTTTTCCCACTGTAATGTTTTCCTTTATCCCCCTGTCAATACTGTACTCTTTGGGGGGCGCCTGGGTAGCTCAGTCGGTTGAGCGTCCGACCTCAGCTCAGGTCATGATCTCACGGTTCGTGAGTTCGGGCCCCGCATCGGGGTCTGTGCTGACAGCTCAGAGCCTGTACCCTGCTTCTGATTCTGTGTCTCCCTCTCTCTCTGCCCTTCCCCCACACACGCTCTGTCTCTGTCTGCCTCTCAAAAATAAAGAAAACTAACTTAAAAAAACAAAAAAGAATACTGTAGTCTTTGGCAGGATGTCATTATGTGCAACCCATCTTTGAAGACTGGAACATTCTGCTCCACTTTCTTGAGAACAGAGTGTCTTCGTAGATCATTTGAAATACTTCTCATGAGAGGCCGGCATCTTCTTCCTCGTTGTTTTTTTTTTTTTTTTTTTTTTTTTTTTTTTTTTTTTTTTGCATAGCCATTAACTTATTTATATCATTATGGAACCGTGGATATTTATTTTAGACTTTGGTTGTGATACAGTACTACTTTACTTATCTTGTTGTTTAACTAGGTGTAGGTTTGACGATCGGAAGCTCTTCTAGTTGGCTCAGGTGCCCCTTTGTGGCACCCCTATCAGCACGGTGGTTGTTTTTTAACACTTTCACATTTTCTGGCCTTCCAGTGAATCACCTTTTCATCTTCTTCTATGTGTCATCAGTTGTCGAATGCAGTATTTTTTCCTCAGACTGCAACAGCTGGCAGTTCATAGAGTCATAATAACTGTTAATAAAATAGTAGGTCTCAGATACACCATGGTCCTGCAACAGAATCACTGGCATGCTATTTTAAATTTCTCCCTTAAGGTTCAAGAGAATGTCAGAGGTTTTCCTCAAGTGATTAGGAATAGTCGTGACTGGCCACATCTTCCACTTGGTAGTTTCAATCATTTATTTATCCTGAGGGTTAGCTCTTTATTCATTCCTACTGACAAGTGCAGTTCATGTCATCATTCTCCATATGACGTATGCGGATAAACCTTGGACAAAGTAACTCTTTCTCTGATTGTCTCCTTATCTGCCAACTGACAGAAAAAATATGCTTGCTAATAGAACCATAAGGAAAATTAAGTATTATATGAATTATATACATAGTATGTAACCATACCACACCATGTATATATATAAATAATACATATATAGTCACATATATGTGATACACAGTTACACAATTAATGCAATACACAAAAATTTTAAAAATGCAGTCTTTACACAAACACACCCATACACACCCACAAATGGGCACCACAGATATTTAATGCTTCTAAAACCCCCATTTTTGCTCTCACATTTAGTGCATCTCTATAATAATACAACGGCTTCATTAGACGGCTACTTTATGAAGCTTTTCTCATCCAACATACTAGCCCATGTTCCTGAGGTCTAGTACAGAAAAAAAGTGAATACTATTTAGAGATAACCTTTTCCTGAGTCCAATCATTGTCCCTGAACCAAGCTTTGTTGAAGCTTCTCACCCTCCCTTGCCCTCTCCCCCTTAATTCGAGTCCCTAATTAAGGATACCAAGTTGTTTCATAAACTCTGGACAGGTGGAATACTCTTAATATTTCCTGTGTTTATGCTGTTAGGGGACACCTTTAGCTTTCTCATGAATATACTGCCTGACCTACCTGTGCTTTCTATATGACCAGACAGGTCTGAATCCACAGTGGCACACAGGTCCCTTGTTCTAGGCCCTTAACTCTACTTAATTTCTGATTATTTTCCTTCTCCATATCTGTAATACCACTGCCATACTCTTGAAATATTACTTAACCCTTGGTTCCTTTTTGAACACTTTCCTGTCAAAATGGAGTAAGATGGGGAATTGCCTAGCTGCCCCCTTCCAGCTGAAGCTGAATGGATGAAAGATGTAAACTGAGGAGAAAAATAACCAAGAAATGTAGAGCAAAGGGAAAGAAACTCATTTGGATTTATTACCTTCTTTCTTTGCTTTGCACGTCATTTTATTTTATTAAGAGTATAGTAAAACTATATATTTTGATTTTTGAATATATGCTAAATCAAACTTTTTAAGGTTTACTACCATTGAATGGAAAAAAATATTCAAGCTTTCCATATGGAAATTTTTTAACATATACAGAAGTAGGGAGAATTGAATGTCCATGAACCCATTACCCTATTGTATTTTGAGGTTCCCTTAAGTATGGTAAATTGCCCAATCTAGAATCATTCCTTCCCACCCCACTCTCTTATTTGTTAAGAGAATCCTGATTTGTGTCCTGATGGCAAAATGCACACTGTGATAAATTTAAAGTAACTTGTTCCACTTTTCCAGCCATCCCTGAAGGAAGATGTCCTGTCTCCAACGATCAGTGGAAACACATGGATAGGGGGTTCCTTGCTCTAATCTGCAAGGCCATGTCAGACCCAGAGTCCTATTGTTGAAGACTTCATTGTGCCCTTATTGCAGCCCAACTTTCCCCTCTGCCTCATTTGGTTTTCTTAAATTCCTCCAGGTATGCTGATTTGAAGAGCACTCCCCAGTAAATTTCCTGCACACCAATTCCCTTCTCAGTACCTGCTTCCCCGAGTAACTTAACACCTGACTTCTGCATGACTGCTCACCACATTGGGCCTCATGTTTCTAATCTGAAATTAAGGAAGCTGGTTTAGCTCCCTAAAGCCTATACCCAGCTCCATGGTTGGAACCAGAAAGGAGGAGTAGGGGTGGCACATTGGCAGCCTTAAATTACAAGTAGCTTCTTCCTCCTGAATCAGAGCTTTGGTCCTAAAACTGTGTGAGGGCCTGTGAGGGTCAGAAATCCCTATAGCAATTCTTCACTGTCATTGATCAGTGTGACCTATTATGTATTTTATTCTTTTCTAGGCTTCTTTGTTGTTGTTGTTTTTCAACATGTAGTTATGTATGCCACGTGTGAGATCATTTTTTCCCTTTCAAATAAATCATGTAACTTCTGTGTTTGTCAAGAAACCCAAAGTAGAGAAATGTGAAATGTGAATTGAGAAAAGTTCAGCTGACTGAGTTCCATTAATTCTCAGGAATGACAAGTCAAGGTCAAAGGAAGAAGAATGAAAAATATCACAAAGTGATTTTCTTTTAAATGGGGGAAAAATAAGCCGTAGGAAGGTGTTCACCTTGGTTCTTTTGAAAATATTTATAGGCTATAAAGAAGATATAGGGTTTTATAAAACAAAGCACAAAATCAATACTTTAGAGAAGTAAAAAGATTGACAACTTGATATATTTTGACTATATTTAATATCATTTCAAATGAAATCACTGTGTTCTCTCTCCATGACATCAACACTTCCTAAAAAACATTAAATAGCTATTCAATTAGTAGTTTATTTTATGTTAAACTTTCAGATTTCATTAAATTGATGTTAATATGTTTTTATGTTTATATTTAGTATTTAGGGTTATATTATGTAATTTAAAAAAACATAGAGTTGATAATATAATTAATTTTTTAATCCAAATATTTTAGCATCACATAAATAAATCAGTGCTGGGAACAAGGCCAGAGTAATGAAAGCATAAAATTCCCCCAGATAAATTTTGTAAAGTATTTCACTAGACTGTTTAATCCTTCTTCCTTCTTTTTTTAAATTTTTTTTCAATGTTTATTTATTTGTGAGAGACAGAGGACGAGCAGGGAGGGGCAAGAGAGAGGAGACACAGAATCCGAATCAGTCTCCAGGCTCTGGAGCTGTCAGCACAGAACCTGACGGGGGACTGGAACCCATGAACTGCGAGATCATGACGTGAGCTGAAGTCGGACGCTTAACCGAGTCACCCAGGTGTCCCATCTTCTTTCTTTTATTAAGGTCCCAGACATCTCAATATACAAGGCAAAAGATTATACTTATTGCCCCCAGACCAATAACAGTTCTTTAAAAATGGACATTTCTGATAAACTTCAGTGTATTCATTGATGCCAGTGTTGAAACTAACCAGTTATCCTCAGTTTTGTTCTGAGCTGTATGAACAGACGAATAGGTTATTTTTCCTAGACAACTGCCATAGTATCCACATTGATTGCTCTCCTTATTCACTTCTCTCTCTATAATCTATTATTCAAACAGCAGCCAGGAATGTTCTACAACATAAATATACCATTGTTCTGCTTAAAATCCTCTAAAGGATTTTCATCACTCTTGCAGTATTTATTTTTACCATAGTCTAGAAGCCTTTACATGGCCAGTCACCTCTCTCTCTCTCTCTCTCTCTCTCTCTCAAATGCATCTTCTAGTCTCTCTCTCTCTCTCTCTCTCTCTCTTTTTTCTCTCTCTCTCTCTCCCCTTCTCTTTGTATCTACAGTACCATGAACTTTCTGTTCCTTTAACAGAACAAGCTTGTTGCCACCCCAGGGCCTTTGCCTTAGCTATTATATGAGCATAAACATCACTTTTATTTTTACTACACTAAGGAGATGAATTATACACCCTTCATATTAAGTTTCCTTGAATTTGCATGTCTCAGATTTTACATGACTGACTCTTTTTCATAAATCTATATCTCAGCTTTGATTTCACATCTCAGAAAAACCCTCCCTGACCACTGAGTCTAAAGTAGTATCCAGGGCACCTGGATGGCTCAGTCGGTCAGGTGTCTAATTCTTGATTTTGGCTCAGGTCATGATCTCACAGTTCATGAGACAGAGCTCTACATCAGGTTCCATGCTGTCAGCAGAGTCTGCTAGAGATTTTCTCTCCCTCTCTCTCTCTCTCTCTCGCTGCCCCTCCCCTGCTCTCGATCTCTCTCAAAATAAATAAACTTAAAAAAATGAATAAAAGTATAGTAGCATCCTACCTCCCCAGCATACAGTACCACAGAAGTCTGTTTTCTTCATTATTACTATCTGAAATTGCCTTATTTAATAATTTGTTTATTTAATGTTTAATGTTTGCTTTCCCTCACTAAATAAAGGCCTGCAAAGTCAGGGGACTTGGCTGTATTCTTAATATTTAAACAATTCTCAGAACATAGCAGACATTATGATCTGTGTTCTAATAGATACTAAAGCAAAAAAGAAAAAAAATAGGTCTTTGCCTCATAGCTTTCATCAAAGATTTATTATCAAGAGAGATAATAGGAATATATTAACTGAATAATTATAAATTAGCTTTTAATCAATTCCTACATAAAGTATGTAATTTCCAGTGCTCAACTATGACTTATTTTTGGTATTCCTTTAACTCATTGAGTTTGTTTACTCCCTTGAATGACTAATAATATAGATTAAACCTATTTAAAAACCAATGAAGAAAATGCTGATAAAAAGTGATGACAATAATCTGTGACTTTATCATTTAACAATAGTTGAAATTTTGTGTACAGTTTTCCATATTTTTGTTTCTTTGTTTTGGGCAAATACAGGATTGAAATTTTGACTTGAAAATCAAAATCCTTGAAAATGTAATCCTGATGCTTTGAGTAGAAGTTACAAGGCTAGAAAAAAATTGTAATCAGCAGTGGGAAGTTTTGCCATATCAAAATTGACATTTAATAAGGGTGTAAATTTTCACTGAGGTAGTGGGAATACAAATAATACATTTGAAAGATCATTCACAAAATCTAAAACAATTAGAGTTGAAAGGCAAGAAAGAAAAGCAGTAAAATTATTATGGAATTCATAAATTCATTGATTTATTGAATAGTTCTTTATAATGAGCTTCACACATATCACATATTGAGATAGGTGCTGCAGTCTAGCAGAAAACAAATTAGAAAAGAAACATTCTCTCATAGGAGTTCACGTTTGAGCCTGGGCTGTGTTCTAAACAAAAAGACATAATGGGAAAAGATGTAAATTCAGTTATGGAACTTGGCTACTGCAAGGAATTCAAGAAGTGTGGAATTCTCATCAAAGGAAGGACAGATGATTCTCTGGAGATGAGAAGTTGAGAACTTCCTGGTCAAGGAAAAGACCCAAAGCCACTTATACACACCCAGCAGTAAGAGTGACATATGACATTTGTGAAGGTGCCGCCTTTAGCCCCTAAGTCTCGAAAGCAGTCCTAAGTGTCGCAGATAAGTCAGGGAGTGAACTGCTGTGAGGACCATTTCTGAGTCCTCTGGGATCAGAGGGTTCAACTCATGCAGCCAAGCATGCAAGAGCAACGTTGGTCACCTTCTACAAATCAAGATCTGGCTTTCCCCTCTTTTTTATATATAATTTTTAATAACACATAAACTCTTGATTATAGTATGATCCAGGGCAAGTAGAGGAGGAAAATGATAGAGATTTTGCTTTTGAAATGAAAAGGTAACGTTCTTCAGATTCTAGCATTACAGATAGACAATCATACTTGTTACTCAAAGAAATAGAATAAAAGATATGGTCCATAGCCCTCAGGACAGCTTACATTATAGGGAATAGAAGAGAAAGAAAATAAGAGGAAAAGCCAGAGTAGAGTGTCCGATTGCGTAAGAGGCTATCAAAGATATTTTGATCAATAGGTAATCAGTAGCATCAGGGAATGGGAAGATCAATCAATATCGAATACTGTGAAAGGTCAGGACATAAAGCCTCAGACAGGTCTCTTAAAGGTGTCATTTTAAACCTGAGACATTTTCAAGGGAGAAATTTCCTATTGTGATAGGAATATGGGCTAACATTTTTAAAGTATGTAGACACTGATGAGAAGAAGTTTGCCTCCTTTTAAGAGGAGTGCATATAAACCCCCCATAGAAATATCGCTCCAGATTACACAGCGCTAAAGTGTTTTCATTCAAAAATTATGTCAAAGATCATCTCCAGAAAAGGTTAGAATATCATAATGAAGAGAAAATTTTGCAGTGTGAAATGCCACAATGACACTGAGCTGTGCTGATATTCCCCAGGTCTACCACTATGCTTTGCCTACTCTCCATATCTATTTTTCATTCTCCTCCCCTCTTCCCAGGATGCTCAGTGGAAATCATCAGGAGGACAAAAGAGGCTGAAGGGCAGAAAGGCAAAGGGGTCGTGCTAACTCTTCCCTGCTGTTTCTGCATGTGCAGCGTTTCTAACATCTCTCCTGTCCACCCACGTCTACAGCTTCTTTCAGGTCACCGTCGTTCTTGGCTCTTGGGCCCAAGAACACTCTCCCCATCCTGGTGTTTTCAGAACTGAAGTTGTTAATAGCTTCCCACTGCTTAGTCTCTGGTGCTTCATGTTGTTGTTCTGTTCCTGACCCTGCCATGCTTCTGTAAGGAGCCCCTTAAGGTAAAGTCTCTTGAGCCATCAGAGTTGGATGCAGTTCCCTTCTAGAACTCTGCTGACACACCAGAAGTTTTGTGTAAATCCTAAGTTTGAATTATTATTTTTAAAAGATAGGTCAGGAACCCGTTTCCTTTTCAAAGAAAAAACAATCTCTATTTATTTGCTTCGAGACACAGAAAGAGAGCAGGGAGAGGGGCAGAGAGAGAAGAGGGAGAAAATGTCAAGCAGCAGCATTAACAGTGCAAAGCAACGCGAGACTTAATCCCACGAACGATGAGATCATGAGATCATGACCTGAACCAACATCAAGAGTCAGGTGCTCAGGGGCGCCTGGGTGGCTCAGTTGGTTAAGCGTCCAACTTTGGCTCAGGTCATGATCTTGCGGTCTGTGGGTTCAAGCCTCAGATCAGGCATTGTGCTGACAGCTCAGAGCCTGGAGCCTGCTTCAGATTCTGTGGCTCCCCTTCTCTCTGCCCCTCCCCTGCTCGTGCTCTGTTTCTCTCTGTTGCTCAATAATAAATAAACATTAAAAACAACTAAAAAAAAAAAGAGTCAGACGCTTAACCAACTAAGCCACCCAGGCGCCCCAGGAAACCTTGTTTTCTTTAAAACATCTTTCTTTCTTCTTTGAAGATTTTGGTTATTACCAATTCATCCTCTGTTAATCACAGAAAGACTTACAGCAATTCTGAAAAGTCTTAAGCAAAAAATAAAAATTAAAAAAAAATTGCTTCTAATAGGAGACAGCAGGAACCTGATGGAATTAGGAAGCCCCACTTCCAACTCGTAGCTTGTGTTAAAATTGTTCCTAGCATGCAGTGCTAATACTGTGGCTACTTGTGAATTGCCGTCCTAAACTCTGAGGCCAAGTTCATTTCTGTGTCATATTATGAATGTGTTATTGTCACAGTGTGCAATAAAAATTACTCTCAGGGTGCACACGAAGTCTGAATAGCAAATTGTCCCCCAAACAGGCTTATCTCCAACTTATGATTTTTCAGGCTTTACCTCTCATAGTGATTAATATCATACCACCGTATATGGCTTAGGTCATTCTACAGTGTAGCCTCCACACTTCAAAAGTCAGACAGTGGAAAAGCATTTACTATGCTATGAAAATAACGCTCTTTGACATCCTGATTAATGAATATTTTTGTTATACAGAATAAAGATGCAGACAGTAAGTATCAGGAGTTAATCTTGTAAATATAGACACACACACGCAAAACCTTCTCCCTAAAAGAAAAGGTAATTGCAAAAAACATTTTGGCAATAAAAAAGCAATAACTCACAAAGTCAACTCATTTAAACTGAAGAAAATTCCAGGGGATTAGAAGGACAATTTCCATCAGTGAAAGGGTCAGAGGCTGAAGTAGGAATAAGTAAAAATATGAGCTTGGGCCGTGGGTCCAGACCCATTTGGCTAAAAAAGTTCCTAACATTGGATGGAGCACACTGTAGATCCACTGAATGAACGTGTTACCGGACAAAGACCTTTAAAGGAACCTAGAAAAAAATTAAAACTGAACTTAAAAATAAAATCCAGAAAGCCCGTACCTCATCTAGGTCACATAATTAAAACAAACTTGGTCAAAAGAATATTTTTGTAGTTGATTTTCACTTGTTTTTATTTTTATTTTTTGTTTTGACTTGAAAGCTAACTTCTTTTTTCTACACATGTTCTTTTTTTTTTTAATGTTTATTTACTTTTGAGAGAGAGAGATAGAACATGAGCAGGAGAGGGGCAGAGAGAGAGGGAAACACAGAATCCAAAGGAAGCTCTAGACTGAGCTTTCAGCACAGAGCCCCACATGGGGCTTGAACTCATGAACCATGAGATCATGACCTGAGCCAAAGTTGGACGCTTAACCAGCTGAGCCATCCAGGTGCCCCTCTACACATTCTAATACATACTGTCAGAAAACAATAAACAAGTTACTTAGAGCCTTCTAAAACTTAAGTTGAGAGCCGCTTTTTCCTTGTCAAACACCCTTTTGAACCATTATCATACCTTGTACTTTGTACTTAGCGTTTACTGTTTTAATGTAATTGCATTTAGTGCACTATGAACTGTAGGCAAACACTTTGCCTGGTGCTGAGGATGCTAAAACAATAAAAACCTTGTTCCTGCCCTCAAGAGAGGTACAGTCTCCAAGAAGAGAAACACTATTTCAACAAATAAACCCAATAAATGTTACAAAGTACACATGAAACCAGAATAATGGAGGAGCACAAGGCAGCAACCTATGGAGGAGACAGATACACCTCTGATAGGAGAAGTGACCTTTGGACTGCATCTTGCAACTGTAACGTCTAAGGAAACAGACATTCCGTAAAATGTATTTTAGGCTATGGAAGCTCTGTGAACTAAGGTACAGAGGCCATGATGTAGCCTTGGTTTTGGGGCTATAGAATGACAAGTTATTTCACATAAACTAATGTACTCATCATTTATTTTGGTAAAGAGAGTGAAGGTGCAGGGACAAGGGTGGAAGAAATAAAGCCAGAGAAGAATACAGAAACTTAACTGTGTATGGCATAGTCCTTAATAATGATTTTGGGCTTTATTCAATAAGCATTTGAGGGTTTTTGGAGAGTTTAGAGCTATCTGAATATGTTTCCTGTCTCCTCTGAAAAATGAGTACGATAAAAAATAACATCTACCTCACAAAAGATTAAGTGACAAAAATGATATAAATCTCTTAGTTTTTTGTGATTCCAAGTTGTTAGTATTACATATTTGGTGTGGGAATATTTTATTGGTCTTCTAAATGAACTTGTAATGGAATGGAAAACATCTCTGCAATGAGATAAAATAAATTCCCTAATATTAACATATATAATTATCTTTCCTTTGAATATCTTTTAAACCTTAGCAGTTCCTAAATGTTCAAAAAGCAGGATCAGCTCAAATGATTATTCATTCACTTTAAATAATTTTACTTTACAATGCACATGATAATAAATCCTAAATTATTAAAATTTAATTTTCTTTTTTTTCAATATATGAAATTTATTGTCAAATTGGTTTCCATACAACACCCAGTGCTCATCCCAAAAGGTGCCCTCCTCAATACCCATCACCCACCCTCCCCTCCCTCCCACCCCCCATCAACCCTCAGTTTGTTCTCAGTTTTTAAGAGTCTCTTATGCTTTGGCTCTCTCCCACTCTAACCTCTTTCTTTTTTTCCTTCCCCTCCCCCATGGGTTTCTGTTAAGTTTCTCAGGATCCACATAAGAGTGAAACCATATGGTATCTGTCTTTCTCTGTATGGCTTATTTCACTTAGCATCACACTCTCCAGTTCCATCCACGTTGCTACAAAGGGCCATATTTCATTCTTTCTCATTGCCACGTAGTACTCCATTGTGTACATAAACCACAATTTCTTTATCCATTCATCAGTTGATGGACATTTAGGCTCTTTCCATAATTTGCCTATTGTTGAGAGTGCTGCTATAAACATTGGGGTACAAGTGCCCCTATGCATCAGTACTCCTGTATCCCTTGGGTAAATTCCTAGCAGTGCTACTGCTGGGTCATAGGGTAGGTCTATTTTTAATTTTTTGAGGAACCTCCACACTGTTTTCCAGAGCAGCTGCACCAGTTTGCATTCCCACCAACAGTGCAAGAGGGTTCCCGTTTCTCCACATCCTCTCCAGCATCTATAGTCTCCTGATTTGTTCATTTTGGCCACTCTGACTCACGTGAGGGGATATCTGAGTGTGGTTTTGATTTGTATTTCCCTGATGAGGAGCGACGTTGAGCATCTTTTCATGTGCCTGTTGGCCATCCGGATGTCTTCTTTAGAGAAGTGTCTATTCATGTTTTCTGCCCATTTCTTCACTGGATTATTTGTTTTTCAGGTGTGAAGTTTGGTGAGCTCTTTATAGATTTTGGATACTAGCCCTTTGTCCGATATGTCATTTGCAAATATCTTTTCCCATTCCGTTGGTTGCCTTTCAGTTTTGTTGATTGTTTCCCTTGTTGTGCAGAAGCTTTTTATCTTCATGAGATCCCAATAGTTCATTTTTGCTTTTAATTCCCTTGCCTTTGGGGATGCGTCAAGTAAGAAATTGCTGCAGCTGAGGTCAGAGAGGTCTTTTCCTGCTTTCTCCTCTAGGGTTTTGATGGTTTCCTGTCT
The DNA here is from genome assembly GCF_022079265.1 of Lynx rufus. Classification (NCBI taxonomy): domain Eukaryota; kingdom Metazoa; phylum Chordata; class Mammalia; order Carnivora; family Felidae; genus Lynx; species Lynx rufus. Next base: position 11,163,529 of record NW_025814837.1, on the reverse strand, counting down.
CACATTCAGGTCCTTTATCCATTTTGAGTTTATTTTTGTGAATAGTGTGAGAAAGTGGTCTAGTTTCAACCTTCTGCATGTTGCTGTCCAGTTCTCCCAGCACCATTTGTTAAAGAGACTGTCTTTTTCCATTGGATATTCTTTCCTGCTTTATCAAAGATTAGTTGGCCATACTTTTGTGGGTCTAGTTCTGGGGTTTCTATTCTATTCCATTGGTCTATGTGTCTGTTTTTGTGCCAATACCATGCTGTGTTGATGATGACAGCTTTGTAGTAGAGGCTAAAGCCTGGGATTGTGATGCTTCCTGCTTTGGTCTTCTTCTTCAAAATTACTTTGGCTATTCGGGGCCTTTTGTGGTTCCATATGAATTTTAGGATTGCTTGTTCTAGCTTTGAGAAGAATGCTGGTGCAATTTTGATTGGGATTGCATTGAATGTGTACATAGCTTTGGGTAGTATTGACATTTTGACAATATTTATTCTTCCAACCCATGAGCACGGAATGTTTTTCCATTTCTTTATATCTTCTTCAATTTCCTTCATAAGCTTTCTATAGTTTTCAGCATACAGATCTTTTACATCTTTGGTTAGATTTATTCCTAGGTATTTTATGCTTCTTTGTGCAATTGTGAATGGGATCAGTTTCTTTATTGGTCTTTCTGTTGCTTCATTATTAGTGTATAAGAATGCAACTGATTTCTGTACATTGTTTTTGTATCCTGCAACTTTGCTGAATTCATGTATCAGTTCTAGCAGACTTTTGCTGGAGTCTATCGGATTTTCCATGTATAATATCATGTCATCTGCAAAAAGCGAAAGCTTGACTTCATCTTTGCCAATTTTGATGCCTTTGATTTCCTTTTGTTGTCTGAAATGGTTTTTTGGCCATAAAATCATGAAATAGTCCTATATATTTGCAAGTGAAAGCCTAGTTCCTTTGAAAACTCTAAATTTAATCATGGAATAATTCAGTAAGTTTTTTAGAATTTCAAGTACTAACCCTCGCACAAGTGATGGTGTAATGTTTGGTTTGTAAGAATATGGACGTGAGGGGCGCCTGGGTGGCGCAGTCGGTTAAGCGTCCGACTTCAGCCAGGTCATGATCTCGCGGTCTGTGAGTTCGAGCCCCGCGTCAGGCTCTGGGCTGATGGCTCAGAGCCTGGAGCCTGTTTCTGATTCTGTGTCTCCCTCTCTCTCTGCCCCTCCCCGTTCATGCTCTGTCTCTCTCTGTCCCAAAACTAAATAAACGTTGAAAAAAATTTAAAAAAAAAAAAAAAAAAAGAATATGGACGTGATGGTAGGCAACAAATATTTATTCAGTTAAATAATATTTTTATGATACTTGAAGAGTGGTGTGAAATTTGTATTGACTTATGCAGAGATAGAGGTCAGAATCTTATAATGCAGGGGAGATTAATTTTTATCAAGTTGACAACTGGTAAAACTACACAATGGTTGTAAATCTACTGCTACCTGTCAATATGTGAAGTAAATGATTTTGAGTGAGATCTACAGAATGAGGATACCAGCATGGAGTAGATTGGACCTTCTCATCCAATTTATTCAAACATTGGTCTTGACAATAGGACACCCTCAGGCTGGCAGCTGACCTTATTTTGAGCTCAGGCCAGGTTCACAGCCCAATCCAGTACCATTTAGAAACTGTTGTTCTGCATCTGTGAGGGACAAGAGTGCTGTAGCTTTCAATGTTTGTGTAACAAGGAACATGAGGAATTGACTCTTGTAAAACTCGTTTTATGACTTTATCAAGAAAGGCTTTCCATGGTTCATTGGTCTTCTGTCACTCATTAGCAAAATTGCTTCCCAAGGTCAGTGTGACACGTCTCAGTATTAGAGTGCACTGTTCACACACCAGATGTCCTGTGGTGCATGGGATGGTAAACAGTGAAACATTAGCTGTTATTCAGGGATGGATGCTTACTGTGTTTGAGAAGTGTTCAGATCAAATAAGTACAGTAGCTATTGTCCAAATGGATTAAATAAAATTCCATTTGTGGTTTACAAGAGAAGGAAAGAAGACAGTATTATGGAGTTTTATTTGCATGTTTTTTTCTAAGAGATTTATGGATAAAATTTTGTCCTCAGATTTACATAAAAGGTATACTGATTTCATGTGCAAATTAGAGCAGACAATTGCTTTTGTCTAGTGGTAATATTTTCCTAAAATGATACTTCAGTGCAAAATTCATTCATCATAATTTTTTAAATTCATATAGATCTTAGTTACTCCAAAATTAACCACAAATGCATTTTTAATCAAATAATAAATAAATGATATTTCTCAGTGCAAGTGTACCAGCTCTTCCTGCAAATCTTGTCACAATGTAGATGGGAAAAAATAACATTTCCTAGATATTCAAGCTATGCAAATTTTCTTTGGGTTCAACAGTGAATACTGTTGCTGTCTATGTTAAAAAAAAAACAGTAGGCCCAAGCCTCACTTTTCTTATCTGAAAAATGAAGATAAGAATGGGCCCAACCTCATAGGGGCCCAGCAAATACATAGTCAGCACGCACTAAATATTTGTGAGTATTATTATCTCAAGGAATTGAATGGTCTCTTTTTAGTAATTGTTTGCCTAGATTTTTACATTTTGCCTTATTTGGTTCCCTAGCCAATAAAAATGTAATAGCTGCATATGCTACTTACAAAAATGAAATTTTTTTCTGCTATCTTCTGCCTACTGCATTGAACTATTTGATGTTGATTACGAATTTTTATTAAGTGAAGTGAAGCATACAATGAAATGACAAACACAAAGAAAAGTTAAAATTTAATCAGGCCTCATACATTGTGCCCTAGCCTGATAACTTAGTATTAGCATGAATTTTAGAAATGTATTTTTTCGTGTTTATTTACAGTACGTGTTACATTGGTCCATCTCATTTACTTCCTGCTTTATCCAAAAACCCGCTAAGTTGTCTCTGGTAATTTCCAGTGAAATTGTTCTTTCTGATTTCAGTTAACATCATAGCGAGCGAGCTCAGCCTTAATACATAAGACTAATATGGAATAAATTACACACATGAACATACACATACAATTACACAAAATGAACAAAATTCCCACTCCAATGTCTTAAGTATGGAGATTGAAGCTTATGGGTTTGGTTTTGTTTCATATTGTTTCCAGGTTAACATAAATATAATGGTGAAAGTTCAAATCCTTTGTCCTTGAGCAAGTTCAAATAAATTCCATCATGGTCTCAGAGTAACGAGATTTTGACGATACAGCATCAGTGGTATACCAGGTAGTGACCTAGTAACACTTCCTGATTGTCTACCAAATGGGATCATAACCTGAGGTGCCTTAAAAATCAGAGTAAACTCATGTACAGAAAATCTGGAAGATAACAGTCATGTCTCAAGAGGTCCTTGCTTTAGAGGCTATTTGAATTAAAAAAAAAAAAATCAACTACCAGATCAAATCAGTGAACACAACATTATAGCATTAATCTGAAGTCTCTGTAAAGGGGACTACCCTTAATTGATTATCCGTATTGGCTATTTTTGAACTATCCTTGCTATAAACTGCTTGTCTTCCTCCTGAAAGTAAAGTCCAAAGGTGTGTAAAAATGCTAAAATTTCCTTTGAAATATAAACTAGTTTTTAACATCAATCACCTCTAATCTGACTTAATGCAGTCTAAAAGGTAATGTTAAAGGGAATAAAGTTAATATAAAGTTTTTAAATCTGTAAATATATTTGAAAATTTTGCTGTCAAAGAACCTTAAAGTTTGTTTTTTTTTCTGCTACTTTTCAGTATTGGACATCCATTTTGACCATGTTGTTGTTGGATAATCAAGTTTTGATTACTTATTACCTTTGAAAACAGAAAACCAGAAATTTCATAATTTGGTTGAAAAACATCTAGAACAATTATTTACATGATACCATTATGAAATGTACTTTAATTCAATGCAAGTGTTGCACATCCTTTCACATTCTTATGAAGTCTTAAGACCTGCATTAGGCCTCTAACTTTTCATGGGTAAAGGCCTGAGTAGGGATGTACCACACTTAATTTATGATTTATAAAGATAACTAACATGTGTATTTGTTCCAGTCAAGGGAGAATTCCCTGTCTAAATTGGGACATACCAAGACAATCAATGTAACCAAAATTTGTCTCGACTCATGAAAAATGGTCACTCTAGAAAAAGAAATAGCAATTTATTTTAATCTTTGATTTAAATATATGTATATGTTGTCTGTGTTTTATAAGGGCTTTCAAATGCATATGGTATAGAAATTTTTGTACTGTTTTTTTCCTTTACCTAAATTATGTTCCACTAGCCTAGATATAGAATCTTGTACATTTAACATATACTCTAGTGGATTAGGCACCCTCAGAATAGTTCCTCTCTAATGTTGGGAATGTGGTAGTTAGCAAGGTCAAGATCCATGACCTCTTCAGGTCACTGGGCTGCCGCTTAGAGCATACAACTCCAGGGATTTAGAATGAACTTAATTAAACCCTATCTGATTGAAGTTAATACATTATCTCTCTAATACCCTAAAAGGCTAGGTCTTCATGATGTAATAAAAAATACAATAATTTAGCCTCATGTATTTATTTTTTATTTTGTTGTTTATTTTTATTCAAAAATGTAGTTTGCCTACATTGAGTGGTCCAATAACTATTTTTGATAATCCTAGGTCACCATTTTCGATGTCGGACAGAAAAATACTTCATAGAGGAACCTTTAGAATATATTGCTTGATTTTCAACATTTTACCATGCTCACCCCTTTATTGATCCACAATAATAAATTGGAAAATTTGGATATTAACTCTTTCCTCTTACTAAGATGGCTGAGAACATTACTGTAATGGCCTAAAAGACTTAATATTCTTCTCAAACTTTCTAATTAATCAGGGACCCAAATCATGAATTATATTAAATTGCACAGTCATAGAATCCTACATCCTGTGAGAACTTTAGAAGTCATCTATTCAAACCTCCCACCAGGTGAAGCAAATGGAAGCAATGGTTTGTTCTCAGAATGATTAACTAGCTCATTAGTTCTGTAATTACCCCACATACCTCATCTTGGTTCTATGCAGTATTAATCCATCCTCTTTAACCATGTCCTTGTCACTTCTTTTAATAATATAGTTCAAACATCTGAGTTTGAAATCTGTTTGTCTATATTTTCAGATAATAAAAATAAATCAAAATATTAAAATTTGAATTTATATTATTATTTCAATGCCATGGAGCTGCTTAGTAGTCTATTTCTTGCTAGTAGCAGGTAGTAGTTGTTAATAGTCAGTTTTAAGTCTAGCACTGTAAGATGCTAGAAAAATTGAAAGATGCATACATTGAAATTCAGGTATGCATTTGATTTATTCTGCTCTCAGAGAAAAGGTAAAATTGACATTTTGTATCATTATGAGAATTTTTTTTTCTCCTCTTAATACTGATTTACCTTAACTTTCAGATCACTGTAGATTGAATCACATTGAACTAAATATATTCTTCTCTAGGGATTTCACATCAAATTTTATATCAAAATATGAAACATTATCAATAATGAGATTGTGAATTAATAACATGAACAGTATTACCATTGTAATCATTATTATTTTACAATAATTATAATATTCACAATAATGTATATAATAAATACATCTTACATTTGAGAATTATTTGTAATAATTTAAGAAACAGTTTACTGTTACCCTTATCAGAGTAGTACCATTTTTCAAAATGGAAATAAAACTATAATTCATAATCATAAAATATTTCATGGCCATAACTTATATGGAATAGGATATTCACCAATGTGTTCAATTTGGTGATGTAATTTTCTTAATAAAAACCTAAGACATTTATTAAATTACTATTAAATTGTCATATGTGTACGTGTGTGTGTGTGTGTGTGTGTGTGTGTATAAAATTACTATCGAACAAAGCAAAGAAATTTATAAATTACCTGTGATTTCAAAGAGATGGTTGCCTGATCACTCACACAATTTCCCTGGGAATTTGACAAGCCTATCTCTAGAAAATTGATCTGGAAGGAAAATAAAAGACAAAGACATTGGTGAACTTCCCAATGACTCATTTTTGAGGCCTAGATATTGATTTATCATCAAGACAATGATCAGCAGCATGTGATACAAAATAAATAAAAGAAATTTTAGTTGAAAAATGATCAGTATTTAAATAATAGATGAACTTTACAAAATAAGATGGTACAGAAAGAAAACACTACTTAGCAAGTCTGTGTTTAGCCCCAACCACATTAATAAAACCCTTTTAACATCCTCTGAACTATAGTAATAAAAAGAAGCAGGTCACAGACTGTGTCAGAGCAATAAATATTTTATTTATCTCCCCTTTGAATAATATCTCTCGAGTTCCATAGGTGAAACTTCCCATTATTTCATTTCTCTGAGCCTGAGGGGTGAGACAGCCAAGAGAGGGAGAAAAATATAAAGGGGAAAGGAGGTCAGGACAGGTGAAGAAAGGACACTGTATCAAAATATTGTCTTCTTTTCTTACCTTTTCTCTCATTCTCCTCATTTTCTTCCTAAGTGTCACATTTGTAGCTGAATGCTAATTCCTTAGTAGAAAAACCAGATCCAAAAGTGTGTGTGTGTGTGTGTGTGTGCGTGTGTGTGTGTTTTATTAACATGAGAGGGAGGAAGAGAAACAGAGGGAACTGAGAACAACACAGAGGCAGAGACAGAGGCACAAAACAGAGAGATAGAGAAAAAGGAAATTAGGTGAACAAATGTCAAAGATAAAAAGCAAGAGAGGGAGGGTCACTTTCCACATTTATTCATCATGATACTGGAAGTCCTAGCTAGAGCAATTAGGCAAGAAAAAGAAATAAAAGGAAGTAAAATTGTCTCTTTTGGCAGATGATATAATTGTATATAGAGAAAACCTTAAAGAATCCATCAAAATACTGTTAAAATTAATAAATAATTTCAGTAAAGTTGTAGGATGCAAAATCAATAAGAAAATGTGTTGCATTTCTATATACCAACAATAAACTTTCATAAAGAGAAATTAAGAAAAGAATACATACAATAGCATTGAAAACACAAATACTTAGAAAAAAATCAGGGGCAACTGGTGGCTCAGTCGGTTGAGTGCTGACTTCAGCTCAGGTCATGATCTCACAGTTCATGAGTTCAAGCCCTGCATCAGGCTCCCTGGTGTCAGCCTGTCAGCACAGAGCCCGCTTCAGGTCCTCTGTCCCCCTGTCTCTGGCCCTTCCCCACTTGAACTCTCCCAAAAATAATAAAATACCTAAAAAAAAAAGAAAAAAATTAGCCAAGGAGATGAAAAACTGTACACACAAAAAAACTATATGATTTTGATGAAAGAAATTGAAGAAGACACAAATAAATGTAAAGATATTCTTTATTAATGGACTGGAAAAATTAATATTGTTAAAATGTCCATACTACCCAAAGCAATCTACAGATTTAATATTATTCCTCTCAAAATTCCAATTGCAATTTTCACAGAAGTAAAAAAAAAATAATCTAAAATTTGTATGGAATCACAAAAGACCCTGAATGGCTGAGACAATCATAAGAAGGAAGAACAAAGCTAGAGTCAACACACTGCCTGATTTCAAACTATATTACAAAGCCATGGTAATCAAAACAGAATGATAATGGCATAAAAACAGACACATAGATCAATGGAAAGAGTGACGTCCAGAAATAAGCCCATGCATATATGGTCAATTAATTTTTGAAAAGTTGTCAAAAATATAAAATAGGTAGTGTCTTTGATAAATGGTAATGGGAATGCTGAGTAGTCACGTGCAAAAAGAAAAAAAAAAAAAAAACTAGACCCTAATCTTACACCATACATGAAAATCAACTCAAGTGGGTTAAAGACTTCAGTGTAAGACCTAAAACTGCAAAAGTTTTAGAAGAAAAAAAAAAAGTAGCAAAGAAGTTCCTTGACATTGGTCTTGGCAATGATTTTTTTTTAAATAACACCAAAAGCAACAAAAGGAAAAAATAAATAAAGCAGGCTACATCAAAATAAACAGCTTCTGTCCAGCAAAAGAAACCATCACAAAATGAAAAGGCAGCCTATGGAATGGGAGAAAATATTTGCAAACCACAGCTTCAATAAGGGTCTAATTTTTAAAACAAGAAACTCACGCAACTCATTAGAAAAAGACCAAATAACTCAATTTAAAAAATGGGCAAAGGATGGAAATGGACCTTTTTTGGAAAAAGACTTAGAGATAGCCAACAGATACATGAAAAGGCGCTCAGCATCATTAGGCATCAGAGAAATGCAAATCAAAACCGCAATGAGACACCACCTCACATCTGTTAGATGCTAAGTGACATACGCCAGACGAGAAAGACAATTAGTGCCTGGTATCACTTAAGTGTAAAAATGTAAAAAAAAAAAAAAGTCAAACTGAGAAATAGAGAGGAAAAGAGTTATTGCCAGTGGCAAAGAGTGGAGAAAATAAAGAGAGGTTAGTAAAAATGCATACAATTTCAGTTATAAGATTAATAAGGTCCAAGACTCTAACATATAACTGGTGACTGCAGTTGATAACATTGTGTTGTATAATTGAAATGTGCTAGGAGAACGGAAAAATGTTCTTACCAAAAAAAAAAAAATTAAGGTGAATATGTGAGGTGGTGAATGTGTTATTTGACTCAGTATGAGGAATTCCTTCACAAAGTATATACATATCACATCATCACATACTGCACATTGAATTTTTTTTTTAATTTTTTAACGTTTATTTATTTTTGAGACAGAGAGAAACAGAGCTTGAACGGGGGAGGGTCAGAGAGAGAGGGAGACACAGAATCCGAAACAGGCTTCAGGCTCTGAGCGTCAGCACAGAGCCCTACGCGGGGCTTGAACTCACGAACCGCGAGATCATGACCTGAGCCGAAGTCGGACCCTCAACCAACTGAGCCACCCAGGCGCCCCTGCACATTGAATTTTTTTTTTTTTTTTTACAATTTTCTCAAGTGTAACTTAATGACACTGGAGGAAAAGTCAAAATGGGAAAGGCCATTTGCTGCTGTCTAGATCACCTTATAATAAACACCATTCAACTGACCTTTCATGTCACTTCTAAGAAAAAAAGGAAAGTTCTATATGCTGTGACTCTCACAGCTATTTGCAAGGCACTTAACTTTGTTAATAACATAATTTTATTACAGGTTAAGGGTCAATTGCTTTACTGTGTACTTTATAAAACTGAAACATAGACTTGTCACATATTTCCTACTTAATCTTTTAGCATGTTTTTCATCTGTAAAATGAGCTCTTAATATCTTCTCAGATTATTTTAAGGTATAAAATGAGGTAGCAGATAAGAAATTATTTTCAGATTTAAAGGTCTTAAGGGCAGGTTACTGATGCATCCATCCTTTAAAAGCAAAAAATATGTACTTATTTTTAAAAATTTTTTTTAATTTTTTTTCAACGTTTATTTATTTTTGGGACAGAGAGAGACAGAGCATGAACGGGGGAGGGGCAGAGAGAGAGGGAGACACAGAATCGGAAACAGGCTCCAGGCTCTGAGCCATCAGCCCAGAGCCTGACGCGGGGCTCGAACTCACAGACCGCGAGATCATGACCTGGCTGAAGTCAGAGGCTTAACCGACTGCGCCACCCAGGCGCCCCAAAAAATATGCACTTATAATGAAAACCTGGTATAAGACTATTGGCTATGTATTGAAATTGAGCCAAATATGTGTTTATCTAGAATGAATGTAATAAGATTTGCTTTCATTTTTGTTTGTTAAAAAGCCCCAAAACAAAATAACAACTTATATACATAAGTGACTAATGGACTAACATAATTTTCGGTGCCTGAAAATCACACCTCCTAGCAGAAATAATCTTTAGGAAATCTGACTTGGAAGAATTGTACATATACATCTTAACATCACAACATGTCAGAAGAAACATATAAAGTAATATTTGAATGTCGAATAGCACTTATCTATTTAAATGATTCTCATAAAGAAATGCAATAGCCTAAATGCTAAAGTAAACATCAAAAGGAACTATTTGGAAAATGAACATATTTATAGATGATTTTCACTAAGCTATTTTTAAAGGATGGATCCAATTCTTCAACTTTGAAGAAAGAAGTCATGCCTGCTCCATGCATGCTTTGAGGGGAGACTTGTTTTTAAGAAAGAATCTCTATTTTCAAGCTGTCAAGCCCCACTTTGAGGCAATTGAAGAACAAAGAAAATAGCTACATATGATTTGTGAGTCTGTTGTTTATAGCAACCATCAGTATTTTCTCCGGCAGGAATTCCCTGCTGTCATTTTTGAGTTGGCAAAATAAATTTTTACTTCATCTCTATGTTAACGATAGTTGCATTATCTTACCTACATCTACTGGACATCTCGACCTGGCTATACCATGGGTTCCTGAACCTCAACATTGTTATACCACTTCTCATTTTCCCCCTCAAGCCTGCTCATTCTTTTGTTTTCTTATCTTCCCTATCACCAAATACAGTAATTGTGGGATTATTCTAAACTGCTTTCCATCTTCTATAGAATATTATCAAATTGAATTGATCCCCTCTCTGAATTTCCTCTTTCATTTCTTCTCTCATCTTCTTCCACGTGGCTACTGTTTTAACTTAGGTCTTTCTATTTCCTGCCAACATTTCCAGTAACTTTAACTTGTCTTCCTATCCAGCATCTGCCTACTCCAATCTACTCTTCATGTGTGCCAGATTCTCCTAAAGCGCAGTTGATTTGATCACCTCCCTATTGAGAAATCATTTGGAGGTTCTATACACACATAAAGAAAAGTCTAGGTCTTTTATGTAGTTTAAACAGATTGTCCTTGACCAAACTCCTATACATCTGTTGAGACCCATCCCTCTCCCCTCCACTCCACTCTTCATAGTTAAAATCCTAGTCACTTCAGACTGTCCTCATCTCTCAGATACCAGCATTCACTCAATACCCTTTGTATCTGTGAAGATTTTCCACGGCTTTCTCCCTTGGTAACTGGTATAAAATTAAGCACTTCATTTATCCATTCTAACACAACCTTGTGTACATACTTCTATGACAACATTTGTCCCACTGTAATAATATACGTTGTGAGCCTTGGCTTTGGAGTCAGAGAGGCCAGAGTTGAATGTTTGTTCTGCCATGGACTTGGAGACTTGGAGCAAGTTAGCGTCCCTAAGCCTCAGTTTCCTAATCTGACAAATGGCATTCTGGTATCTACTTCATGGTATTGTAGTCATAGTTAAAAATGAGATCACTCATGAAAATAAGTACAGTCTCTGGTGCATAGTAACCACTCCAAAGATAAAAATTATTAACCTTTTTTTTATCATAGTTAGCAATAGTTGATGCACTGATCTCCTCCACTGTATAATCAGCTGTATGAAAGGAAAAATAGTTACATTTTCATCATGGTATCTCCAGTCCCTGATCACACAGTGCTTGGTATCTAGAAGGCAATTTATAAATATTTACTAATTTAAAAAAGAACATGGAATAAAAAGATCAGAGAAAAAATAAAATTTTATACTCCTTGAATTTATCCTTAATACATCCAGATTGGTAACATGATCTATTGAACAGAGTGTGTTACATTTACAGTATCACTAAGAAACCAATGACGTCTTGATTCCAAAAGACAAGAGACAGCGTATGTAAGTAACAATAACATACATTCTTTCTTTCTACTATCTCTTCCAGTTGAGACCGAACAACTTTTTGATGCATGAATTCAGCCCACTGAGACATGAAAAGGTGAGGCCTTTTCTTTACAAATTAAAAGGAATGGTTATTTTGGAAGGAGATGGAAATAAACAGTATGAGACTTTGCAAAATCATATCCTTCAGAAGCACAGAGTCCTATTATCAATTTTCAAAGCCCAACTGCAATATAAATTTTATTTTATTAATGTCCTACATATCATGTCTTTCTTTTCATTTACTTGCATTACTCATGCTCCATTTAATGATTTCTCTTTGCTCTAAAACTTACACTCTGTCACTTCTAGAAGATTCATAATTATTTTGTTTTTTATAAGACTAGAAAAGTGTTTGAAAAGTTAGAAGTGATGATATGATAGTGTTTGAGAAGACATATTTAGCATAAAGTATCCAGCTGTGTTAGAGTACATTCATCACTTAACCTCATAGATAGTGATGTCAGTTTTTCATTAACCTGTCAAAGACCAAAGAACTTGGGGAATGATAAGTGTGTGTGTGTGTGTGTGTGTGTGTGTGTGTGTGTGCAGGAGATAATTTTTAAATTGCATGGTTTTTCTTTCAAAAACAAACATGAAAAGAAAACCCTACATCAACCTGGTAAGATAATCACTGATACTTCTGTATTCAATTGGATTATTGAAGCATAGTACATGGCTACAGGGAAATTTAAAAGTACCAGAATATACTAAGCTTTAAATACAATTTTTGAGCAGGTAGCAGCATCAGGCTTATTCTCACAATTTATATATGAGAAAAGTAAGACCCAGACGTATTGTTTTTACGTTTAAATCAGATTGATTTAAGAGGAAAGACTAGAATGTGTATATTAACGTGTGTATTACTTTATCATTATGCCATCCCATGTTCATACTTTAAGTTGACCCTTCTCACTTTGTGAAAGAGAGGTTCATCTGCTTTAGTCCAAGAGGGCAGAGTGTTAGCATCTTTTTGGAGGCTGCTGAGTTAAACAAATCAAATGTATTCATTGATAAATTCCCATGCATGATGTTGATTGCATTAATTAGGGTGATGCAGAGCTAAATAATTTATTCATCAAAGAGAGTAGAAGAAAGTAATGATCATTATAGTGGTTCCTATACACTCATTCACAGAGTGGTTTACCAAAGGACCTAAAGTGTGACCAGCATTTTGGAGCTCTCTGGGGAGCAGAATCCGACCCAGATGAGCACTCACAACTTTTCTTGGCCAAAGTTACCAAACATCTCACTGTAACTCCAATTATGGCTTCTTGGCCAACTGCAGAAGCTTCCTGTGCATTCCAACAAGACTTTCCAATTTTTTTTTTACTTTTATCTGCTCATGAATATCCAAGATCTACAGGTAAACTTTTAATTTAGTTTAATTTTGTGCCAAATTATCACTTAAGCTGGAATTTCCTATATATCTCCAATATTTCTTCAGGTGAAACAACTCTCCTGTCAGGTCCTTGAGCTAATATTACTTCCCACTGAGTGTGACTCCACACATAATAACTCAAAATTAGCAATTACTGAATGAATAAGTGAATGAATGAATTCGAGGTTTCGATTCCCTGAGATATAGGGATTACAATTGCAGAAGTGTGCAGCATTATTTTGGTAAGAAAGATAATTTTAATGCCCAGAAGACATAAATTTATGCTGGTTTCAATGAAATCTAAATAGTATGATCACCATACACTTTTAGGAATAAAACTTTTAATCTCTTTGCTTCCTTAAACTGGGTTCAAACCCAGCATAATAAAAAAATATTGCCCAGATTTTGTTATCCAGTAAAAGCTTGGAAAATAAACATAAAGTTAAGTATGTAGGTAGTAATAATGCCTCACATTTATATAATGCTTTCTAAATTATAGAGTTCTTTTTCGTAAAGTTATCCAATTTGATCTGCAAAACTGCCTTTAGCAGAACTGTGCTGTATAAATATAGGTATATGGTCTTTCATCTGCTATTTCAAAATACAAAAACCTCTAAGGAGCAAAAGATGTTTATTTTTATTTTTATTTTTAAATTTGCTGCCAAAACTCATTTAAAAGTGAAACTAATCTGAGCTTTTGTGAGGATGTTACATATCTTACTTTCCCCACTTAGAATAAATATTCATGAATCACTGCAAATACATGAGTACTACCCTTTTGGGGATTATACCTCAGACCCCATTTAGTATTAAATAATATATCATAGATGCACTACATGATTTTTCTTAATCTGATTTTTTTGAGAGGAAGAGAGAGAGAGTGGGAGCACGTGCAAGGGGGAGGGGCAGAGGGACAAGAAGAAAGAGAATCTCAATAGTTTCCATGCCCAGTTTGGAGCCCAAAGGAGGGTCCCAGCCCACAACCCTGGGATCCTGACCTGAGCCAAAATCAAGAGTCAGATGCTCAACTAACTGAGCCACCCAGGCACCCCTCTTAATTTGAATTTAAACATGACTGGATCCACAGGTTTCAACTAACATGTTGTGGGCCATTGGTAATATGGTCAATTTAATGATGAAGTAACCAGTTCCTAGTGGTTATAAAAAAGAGCACCCAAGGTCACACAGCCAGGTAATTCTCATTTCAGGTCCAGTTTCTTGATGACCTTCCTCAAAAACATATTTGGTAGATAAAGAAGGGGATTTTTAGTCGTGCAATAAATATTTAGTGGAGATTTTAGATCACAGTAACTCCTTTTCAAATATACTACTTGCCAAAAATGAGTTGAAGGCAAAATATATTTTTCATTCTTTCATAAATAGACCTGTGGTCAACCCATTCACAAGTCCTCTGAGAAGAAAGCAAATATAGATATATTTCTCAATCTATAACTTACTGAAGTGATGGTCCCTCAAAAATTTAAGTGGATTTTACCCAGAGTGAAAGTCAACTTTTTAATGTACATGGTACACCTGCCAATAAATATTCAGCTAGTAGCGGGAATGCGCTGATGTTTTCAGAATAATCATATCAGAGGAAAAGGAACACATTACAGATCCAGCTATCCTATTTCTTCTACTTACCCTCCACAAACTTATAATTCCTTTTGGAAACATAGAAGTTTATGAACCAAAATAAATTAAAGAACTCTTTAGGGAGTTATTAATAAGTAATACACCACTTTATAATGTATCTTCGATTCACCAATAGATTACATACCACTGGTTATGAAAGATGGTTTGTGGATATGGGCATAAATCTTATTAATATATGCCAAAACTTCCCTGTTTTCCACTCTCAGTGTTCACTATAAGACAGATTTTCTCTTTCTTGATAAACAGAACAGAACTGGGGACCTATAGCATTATTGAAGGGATAAATAGATTCTTCTCTGCCTAAAAATATTACTCACAATCATATAGATCTTTAGAAACAAAAGACATCTCAGAAGTCATCTAGTTTAAAGGTTATCTCCTGTACTTCTAGAAAAGGAAACCTTTCTCCTGGAGTTACATTTTTGTCATTTCTATTTATGAGAAATTCAAAGTAAGTCTCCTTGCAGTTTGCATACACTTTAGCATACTGTCCCTGAAAAATAGCGAATAATTCCAATCTCTTTCACATAAGAGCCCTTCAGATGGTTGAAGTCTGCTACTGAGCCCTCCATTTCCCACAAATTTTCCATTCCTATGATACTCTAAATAGATATTTTTACTTGATTTTGTTAATCATAGTTTTCTGTAGCCACAAAGGTAATTAGGAAATGTATTGAAAGGAAATGATAAGTAGCAAGGTTGGATGAAAGACAAATAGCAGTTATGATAATAATTTACACTTACATGATTCTTTACTATGAGCCAGGAGCTTTTTTCGCATTATTCTAAGTATGTCCTGTGTAATAATATTTAATCCTCACAGTAATCCTATGAGCTAATTACTATTATTATTTTCATTTTATAAATGAGGAAACTGAAGCACAGAGAGGCTAATTGACTCCCTCGTGTCCACACAGTAACTGGCCAAGCTAGAATTTTAACCAGGGCTGTCTAACTCCATGGCACATATGCTTCTCCTCTCTGCCATACTGGATAACTTCCCGAAGATTAATGGAGCAAAGCAGGGCCCCCAAAGAATTAAGCAAATTGTCAATCAATAACCCAAATATCTGAGGACAAGGAGAAGGAACAAACAAGAAAATAAAGTTAGCACATACTATAGCTCACTACTTTCAGCATCCAGTGATGATTTTGCCTGCAAAACTTATTGCCATGATGTTTATTTAACATACAAAGAATACAGTTGAGCTAATATAGCAGTATGTTTAACTTGCAATTTCAACTGAATTTTAAACTTTTAATCTCCAATTCATGATTTTTCCAGAATAGTTTTTCTTTTTTCTTTCTTTTTTTTTGTCTGTAGGTAGGATCACGTGGTTTCAAAGCTGTATTATTAGTGAGAAGAAAAACCTAGAAATATATTAAATCGATGTTCAGCTGCATCTTCAGTGACATCCTAATAATACATACCATCCTCCTTTATAAAAATAATGGGATAAAAACAATTTTACTCTCTATTATTGGTTCACTTTACGTAAGGCCCAAACATTCATTATACGAATCGTTGTGTCATTACTATATAACAGGTACTACTGGGTATCAAAATCCCATAACAAAAGACACTATCTCTGTCTTAAAATCATTCATAGGTTGGTGGAAGGAACAGAGAAGTAAATCATAAATTACAAACCACTGTAAGTTATAGGGCACATGTAATCACAGCTATTACGAGAACAGAGATGGTTTACGTAACCCTGATGAAAAGAGGGAATCTTTGCACTGAGTCTTAAAGAATATGTCAAGTTAACTATGGGGGAAAAAAATGGAACAAATAAGCCTCCGAACAGAAGTTGGACAGAAGCCTAGAGGTAAGAGAAAGCATCGAGCATTGGGAAAATTGCAAGCAATTTGTTTTAGCCAGAGGTGAAGCTGTGCCTAGACCGATTGATAGCAGATGAGTCTGTCAAAATGTGGAGGAATCAGATAACCCAAGATGCGGGTTAGATGACTACATGGTTTGGCTTTTATTCTGCCGAAGATGATAAGGTATTCTAAGATTTTCTTTTTCTCAAGAGTCTCGACATAATTTTTTTAAATGAAAAATCTTAAATTAAATATATACATATATGTTATACATGTATATATTATATGTATATAATATATATGTATTATATATATATTTTAAGGACCTTCCCTTTTATTTTGAAAGACTTCCTATATGCCTTCACACAGCTTTTCATAATATTAACGTCTTTGTCTGAATACAATTATTGAAACCAGGAAATTAACATTAATACATCACTATTAAAAATCCACAGAACTGAATTCAAATTTCATCAGTTTTACACTGCCATTTTTATGGTCTAGATCAAATCCAGGATCCCAAGATTAATTAAGATGGCATGTCTTCTTAGTCTCCTTCAGTTCCTCAGTCCTTCTTTGCCATTTGTGACCTTGACAGTTTTGAAGAGTACTAGTTAGTTATTTTGTAGAATTTCTTTCAACTGGGAATATTTGAGAGCTTTTCATAATTAAATTGATATTGGGCCCTTCTTAGTGGATATATTAGGAGATATAGGATGGGAAGATGTCTCATTACTGGTGATATTAATTTAACTCACACTAAAGGTGGTGTATACCAGATTTCCTCATTGTAAAGTTAGTATTTTACCCTTTGTAATTGTAAGTGTGGGATGATATTTTGGGCCTGTATAAATTTCCTGTCCCTCATCATTTTTAGCTCACTATTTTCAGCATCCAGTGATGATTTTGCCTGCAAAACTTATTGCCATGATGTTTATTTAATTGTAACTCCCTGTTTCCATTTCTTCTACATATTTTTAAGTAAATTCTATCCCCAATGTAGGACTCAAACTCATTATTCCAAGATCGAGTCACATGCTCTGCTGACTCAGCCAGGAAGACACCTCCTACTTCTTCTACATTTATCGATTGGAATTCTACGGTAAGAAAGGACTAAACATTATCCTCTTATTAGTTCTTGAATTATTTATTTATACTAAGAGAGTCTTAGATATCCAGGTTATTCTGTGGGTAGTTTTCTATTGCTACCATTATTTTATTTTACAAACTGATCCAGACTTGACCATTGGAAGCATTTTTGAATTCACTCCTGAGCCCCTTTAACATGGGCCATCCTGCATCCTTTTTTGAGCACTTCTTTACTTTCTGATTTCTAGGCATATCTTCTATATTCCCTAGAATCAACCATTTCACCACGGAGTTCTGGAATCTTGTCAGTAAATGGTATTTAAAAACCAACCTCTGCAGAGATTTTAGATTATTTAACAACATCTATGACAGAATTATGGAATGTCGATCAAATACACGGTATAAATAAAATTAAGGGAAATTTGAAAACTATGTTCCAATGTGTGAGTCAGAGTATTTAAGGAATAGAATGAGCAGGATTTGATTAAATATATCAAAACAAATAAAAATAATGTTATTTAAAAGAGGGGCTCCTGGGTAGCTCAGTCAGTTGAGCGTCTGACTCTTGATTTCAGTTTAGGTCGTGATCCCAGGATCGTGGAATTGAGCCCCGTGTTGGGGCATGGAGCCTGCTTAAGATTTCCTTTCTTTCCCTCTGCCCCTCTCCCCTGCTCATGCTCTCTCTCTAAAATGAATTTTTTTTTAAATGTTATTTAAAAGAAAACCTTTTTTAAGCATGGAAGATTATTTCACCTTCCTGTCACAAAACACTGATTCGCATAACATGTCCGCTTGCTCACTGAAAGCTTTTCAGTTCAAAGTGATATGGAAAGTAAACTATATCTAGATCATTTTGTTCTCGTTTGTTTTCATAGCCAGAAAGTGAAAAAGAATACCCACACCATTTTAAATATGTACGTTTTTCTTCATTTCCTAACAACATGGCAGGAAAACCCTTTCTCAGAAGACAATTAGTTATGCCAGATAATACATAAGAAAGCTTATTTTTGAATGCAAAGTTAAGCCCCTTTAATGCAATCAAAGTCCTTGGGGCTGAAAATGAAGAGAAAAATGTAAATCAGAGCTGGCAATTTGTTGGCTGACAACGGTAATAAATTCGTGTTTGTGTGTAGTGCTTGCTACTATTTGTACAAGTTATGATGAGTAAAAGGAACAGATAGGTAAGTCCTTCCCTAGATCTTCTCCCAGATGGGTGTTCCAGAGGTGCATTTGTTATGGTAATAAGAGACGGAGTAACCAATCTTCTAAGATCGAAGGCAACTAAATAATGTTATCTTTGCACTAGCTCTTTTTCCTTCTTGCTGCACTCATTCTATCCTTAACTTTTGTCTTCCGGATGGCACCCCCCCAATAAGGTACTTGAACTTAATTAACCATTGTTTCAGACTCTATGTTTTTGGGAATCCAGGCAAAGAGAAGGAACCAATACTCACTACCAGAAGTGGAAGAGACATTACCATAGCTAAAGGTAAAATTTTAAAAATAAGAAAATATATTTTGATAAATTTGAAAAATAACAAATTATATTCCCAAGCTTCTTTATAATACAACCTGCTAAAACTGATTAAGAAACAGTGGAATGCCTGAATATACACTATTATTCATCTATCTATATGTCATATAAATAAAAGAAATGGAATTTAAAGAAAATCACACACACACACGTGCACACGCACACACACACACAGAGGTGCTGACAAGTCCAGATAGTTTTAGAGGTGAGCTTTGCAAAACACTCAAGAATCAGATCACAATGCAATATTCTGCAACTTATTTAGAGACTAGATAAGGAAAGAATGCTGAGTCACACTTAAAAAGTTTTTTTGTAATATTTATTTTTGAGAGAGAGACAGAGACAGAGTACAAGTGGGGGAGGAACAGAGAAAGAGGGAGACGCAGAATCTGGAACTAACTCCAGGCTCTGAGCTGTCTGCACAGAGCCTGACATGGGGCTCAAACTCACAAACCTCAAGGTCATGACCTAAGTCGAAGTCAGACGCTCGACCAACTAAGCCACAGGTGCCCATGAGTCACACTTTTAAACAAGATAGACTAAAGTAGAACATATTTGCCCTCTTGTCTTGAACAACCAAAAATAAATAAATAAAACACAAAATATGTGAAATAATTATTTTAAAAGATACTGTATATCAGCTAGTAATGGAAGGTGATTCCTGAGAGACAGAAAACAAACATTATGAGTCCCATGATTGTCCCAACTTACTAACCTGAGAATATTTCCAGGCCACAGTGCAGATACAGGAAAGTCAGCAGGATACCTGTGTTGAGCTGAGAGTTCAGGGTGACCAAAATGGCTAGAGCTGGCAGGACTGAGTACCAGTGAGCAGAGGGCTGCTCATAGAGCGTATTCAAGATATGTCCCCAATAATTATTCACCTGAGTACCGATAAACAAACACACATAAAGAAACTACTTTAAGGCAGAAGGCAGTCCAAAAGGATTGAAGAGAACGGTACTGGTGCTTACATGTGATAGAGAAGAGTGCCTGATCCCATTAGCTACACTAGAAAAACTCATGACTTGCTGGACATCGGCTAGAATACTCAGAAGAATCTTGCCTCTGAAGTAGAAAATAGTCACACTCTGAGTCCTGGCCTGGTCCCATGTAAGAAATCTTAAAATCAAGAACTTAAGGGATAAAACTGTTCTAAGTATCTAGATGCATACTACAACAAAGCTGAAAACTATTTATAGGAATACAAAAATACCCAGGATGAATGAGTTAAAATTAACAATGTCTGAAATTCAATAAAAAAAATTCAGGCTTGCATAAAGACAGCAAGTATGCCCCATAATAAGGAGTAGATTGATCAATCAAAACCAACTCATAACTGTCACAGCTATTAAAATTAGAACACTAACACATAAAATTAGTCACTATAACTATATCCTCTATGTTCAAAAAGTTAAGTGGAGGCATGGAAGACTATAAAAGATCCAATTTGGAAATGAAAACCATAATGTCTGAGAGAAAAATATACTATATAGGATTAGTGAGATAGTAGAAATTAGAATATCGAGAAAAAAATCGGTGAATTTGGAAATAATAATGTAAACTATCTGAAATGCAACACAGAGGTAATATAAAATTTTTAAAATGAACAGAACATCAGTGAAGTGTGGGGCAAATTTATGTGACCTAAGATACATATAATTAGAATTCCTGAAAGAGAGGAGAGAGATGGGAATATAGAAAAAGTATTTGAAGAAATGATGGTTGAAAATCTTCCAAATATGATGAAAACTATAAAAACAAGACTTCAATGAACATCAATCACAAAAAATATGAGAAAATTTATACCACCACACATTATAATAAAATTTCTCAAAACCAGTGATAAAGAAAAAAAATCCTAAAATCACACAGAAAAGAAGACACATCAAACACAGAAGAGCAAACGTAAAAAATATCATATTTGTTGTTTGAAACAAAACAACAAGCAAGACAGCAGCAAACATCGTTAAGCATAAAAAGAAAAAAAAGTCAACTTAGAATTCTATGCTCAACAAAAACGATCTTAAAAAATTATAGTAAAACAAAGCTGCTTCATATGTTTTTCAGACATAGAAGTCTGAAAAACAGTGTGAGTTGATAACCACAAACTCACACTACAGGAAATGTGAAAAAAAATTTCTTCAGGCAGAATAAAAATGATTCCATATGGAAATCCTAATATACAGCAAAAAGGAAAAAAGGAATGAAATATATTGGATATGGTAACAGCATGAAAGATATATAATTTGTGCCTATTATTTTACTTTTTTAAAGTACTTACCATTGTACATAGCATGGATTATTACTCAGCCCTCAAAAAGAATGAAATCTTGCCATGCAGATGGAACTAGAGTGTATTATGCTAAGCAAAATAAGTCAGTCAGAGAAAGACAAATACCATATGATTTCACTCATATATGGAATTTAAGAAACAATACAGATGAACATGGGGAAAAGGGAACAAAGAGGGAAACAAACTATAAGAGACTCTTAACAATAGAAAACAAACTGAGGGTTGGTGGAGGGGAGGTGGGCGGGGGGATGGGCTAAATGGGTGAAAGGCATTGAGGAAGGCACTTGTTGGGATGAGCACTGGGTGTTATATGTAAATGATGAATCACTAAATTCTACTCCTGAAACCAATATTATACTATATGTTAACCAACTGAATTTAAAGAAAAGTTTGAAAACAATAAAAATAAATAAATAAAAGTAATGATCTGTTTAAACAAAATTAATGTTAATTTTTGTGGTGTTTATTATATATTTAATTCAAAACATATGATAACATCACGACAGGGATGGGAGAAATGCAAGTATACTACTGAGTTTTCATATTGTACATTCAATGCTATAATGCCACTTGAAGATATACTGTGATAACTTCAGACATCAGATGTACACTATAAACCCTAATACAAATGCAAAAGTAACAAAGCAAAGAATTATAACTAACCAGACAACAAATGAGATAAAATAGAATCATAAAAAAATATTTAACCTAAAAGAAGAAAAAAGGGGAAGGAAATAAAGAATTGTTAGAACAAATAAAAAAAATCAAAAAGAAAGATAACCAATCTTATCAATAATTGTATTAATACACTGCCTAAGAATCCTTTTCAACTGCAGATATTTTCAAATTTGATAATAAAAGCAAGGCATTACTGTATGCTGTTTATGAGAAACATGCTTTAAATGTAAAAACATGGATTAACATTTAAAGAATGGAAAATATATATCATGCTAATATTAATCCAAAGAAACTTGGCTATATAAATATCTAATAAATCAGAGTAAAAAGCATAGAACATGGCCAGGGATAAAGAGGATCATTTCATAATGATAAAGAAGTCAATTTATTAAAAGAATGTAACAATCCTCAAAGTTTATGAACCTAAAAACTTAGATACAAAATGTTCATAACAACTTTGTAGAAAAAATATTTTTAAAACTTCTAGCCTACAAGAAAATTAATTATCAAACTGTATAATGGAGTCATATGAATACTGAGAAAAATCTAAACCTATCACAAAATGGGAGAAGCCTATTAGCAAGAAATTAGCAGAAAGAAGATATCCAAATAGCCAATAAGTAAATTCTCTCATTCTCTCTAGTAACCAGCAAAGGTAAATGACATTCTCTCTAGTAATCAGCAAAGGTAAAACAAAAGTAAGATAGTATTGGGGCGCCTGGGTGGCTCAGTCGGCTGAGCGTATGACTCTTGATTTTGGCTCAGGCCCTGATCTTGCGGTTTTGTGAGTTCGAGCCCCACATCGAGCTCTGCACTCGCATGCAGCCTGCTTGGAATTCTCTCTCTCTCCCTCTCTCTCTGTGCCCCTACCCTGCTCACATTCTCTCTGTCTCTCTCAAAATACATACAAAAAGTTTAAAAGTGAGATAGTATTTCACAATCATCTGTTAACAATGACAACAAAAAAGTCACATAAAACCAAGTACTGGTGAAGATATGGGGTAATTCGAATTCTCAAGCACTTGTTATGAAGTACAAATAAGTAAAACTTTGGAGAGTATGTTTTTCAGCTAGCCTAACTGAAAATGTACAAAACTTGACCAAGCAATGCCATAATCCCACATGTGCATGGAAAGGATGTTACATAAGCGTAAATTGCAACATTATATATATAAAAAAGTTTAAAATGCACACAACCTAAATCTACTATGAGGATACTGTAGAAAAATAGTCTTATTTGTATACTATAGTATATCTATATAATGTAATATTATATGAGCCCAAATACCATACATTCTATTAACCATGCCACCCACTATTTTGAAAGATTATTTAAATGCTTTGACATTCCATCATTTTCTGGTTTCTAACTGTGGATGAAATTTGTCAACCCTTTTTCTCTTTTTGTTTTAAATTTTTTTCACATTTATTTTTTAGAGACAGAAAGAGACAAAGCACAGGCAGGGAAGGGGCAGAGAGAGAGAGGGAGACACAGAATCCAAAGCAGGCTCCAGGCTCTGAGCTGTCAGCACAAAGCCCTATGCGGGGCTCGAACCCATGAACCATGAGATCATGACCTGAGCTGAAGTCAGATGCTTAACCAACTGAGCCACCCAGATGCCCCAAGCCTTTTTCTTTTTAACATATCCTAATTTTTTAAGACTAGAGATCTACTAGTGTAAGTTGTTGCAAGTCATTGTTATTCCATCCACAGCATGATAGGTTAGGCCAAGTAATTCAGATTATTACATTTTATGGAGCAAATGAAAAAAAAATTAAGGATAATCAGTTTTTAAGTCAGTGGACGTTTCAGTGTAAATAGGAAATATTGCGTATCTCATGTACGTGTATCCTAATGTAACTCTAAATCATGACATTTAAACATAATTGTGACTTTTAAAATAGCACAGCCAAGGGGCGCCTGAGTGGCTCAGTCAGTTAAGCACCTGACTTTGGCTCAGTTCGTGATCTCACTGTTTGTGAGTTTGAACCCTGTGTCCAGCTCTGTGCTGGCAGCTCAGAGCCTAGAGCCCGCTTCAGATTCTGTGTCTCCCTCTCTCTTTGCCTCTCCCCTGCTCAGACTCTGTGTCTCTGTCTCTTTCAAAAATAAACATTAAATAAATTTCTTAATAGCACAGTTGAGGTGATACATTATTTAGAATCTCTAATTTCAATTATATGAGAATACAGCCATGATGTACTTCCAAAATATTATACTGATTATAGTCCCTGTTTTTATTCATATGTGATTAACCAGCCAATAATGAAAAGAAATTTCTCTATTACTATAAATATGATGATTATACTAATCTAATTTATTTTGTCATGAGATCTCTCCTTTGCTTTCTTAGGCATTAATATATACTGCTTGAATTACTGCGAGTGGATTTTCTATTATTATTGTGCAAAAACTAATAAAGACATTAAAAAGACAAAAGACTTAAGAGCATCTACTGCCAACTCATGATTACTCATGAAATTTATTGTCAATGTGGGAACAATGTTTTAAAGCTTTAAAAGTCAATAAAATTATAAAAATTTTAAAATATAAATCTTTGGTTTTCATAGGAGAATACAATTACTCATTATCTATGCCCCTAGTGGCAGTTAAAGATTTAATTGAATATTTTTATCATCAAAAATCTTAGCAAAGAAGTATAATAAGACACATAGATTCTACTTGCTGTTAAAGTAAAAATAAGGGGCGCCTAGGTGGCTCAGTCAGTTAAGCGACCCACTTCAGCTCAGGTCATGATCTCGCGGTTCATTGGCTCGAGCCCCATGTCGAGCTCTGTGCTGACAGCTCAGAGCCCGGACCCTGCTTCAGATTCTGTGTCTCCCTCTCTCTCTGCCCCTCTCCCACTCACATTCTGTCCCTCTCTCTCTCTCTCTCAAAAATAAATAAACATTAAAAATTTTTTAAGTAAAAATAAAAGACGTAATGACCTATTTTATACAAAGACAATTTGGGCAGGGGCATGCCATCATGAAAGTACCACCCACCTCTGTTTGCCATCACCAAATTCATTGAACGAATGTCTGTCTCTGTGCTCGAACAAGTTTCTTCCACTAGAGTAGGTGTACAACCTGACCATGATCTATGTGGAATTTAGAGATAAATTTAATTTAAGCATCCACATAGGGAACTTGACTAAATAAATAAACTTTTTGTAAAAATGTAAAGTTGAGCATGCTATTTATTAAAAGCATAAAAGAGATTGGCAGTCATAGGTCACTTACATCTCATCTTTATGAGAGAAAAGTTGAGTTTCCACATATAATTGCTATATTCAAGTCCTAGAGTTTAATTACAATGTATTCTTCTAAACGTTGTTTCTTATTGCAAAGACAGCCACATTCTCTGGCTGAATGCTTTGCTAAATCAGGCAGCTCTTGTGGAATCTGGTTGCTATGAAAAATTCTAAACACCCCTTGTTTTATTGGACAGAGTTGCATTCATCAGGGAATGAGTCATTAAGATATGTATATCCACCTCAGCTGTGTTATCACTGAAAGGGCCGAAAGCTAAAGGCAAAAACCAAACCCTTCCAATATTTCAAAAGTGGACATGTGTCTTTTTGTAGTCAAAATCTGCATAATTGACTATGCCTACAAAGCGAATTTTCATTAGCAATTTTAAAAGCAATTATTCCCTCCCATGATTTTTTAAATTTTCATTACATTCATATAAGAGATTATGTAGGGAACACATTAATATTTTCAGAGTTCTTTACTGATTTTTTATCATGTCATTTTCTTTTGCCTTAGAGAGTATGAATCGTACTTAAATTCTGAAATCTGTTGCAGCTTCTAATATTTCTCCTACTTGAGCCTAAATTGAAGAACTGTTTAAAATTGTCAAAATAATGATATGTCCACATACAATGTTGAAAAAGAGATAATAAAAATATAAGTGTAAACCCATCAAAACTATGTTTTGACTTATATAATCATAGTCAAGGCATGAAAATTTAAATACCCTTCCATCTAAGCAATTGGTATATTCCAAATACTTGAACATGCTACAGTTAACCTTCGGTAAAAAGAATATGAGAAAAAATAACCCAAAACTTATTTCAAAACATGGTGAAATATATGAGAATGTCCTTTGTCTGTGCAACATTTTATTAATTTTGTGCTATCTTTAGATTCCCAACTTCTTGCTCTACATTACATTTTCCACTTTGCTATATAATACAGTTCAGAAATGGTGCAAATTCTAACAAATGTACTTAGGAACTTTTGTAATATTTTCTCCAGGCCCTGTCAATATATGAGAACTATTTATCAAAAAACAGCTAATGATGTCCAAATTACTAGAATGAACCTTACATGAGGCAGCTCTTAACATGGCAAATGGGATCCATTCTCAAAAAAACACTCCACACCATCTTAGACGCTATGTCCCCACCTTCCAGTCTTCGGGCCATCACCTCTTCCCTGTGCCGCTGTCACTTCCCCTTGACTGCTTCCACAGAGGTATTTCTTCTGTGTGTCTTTCCTTTACATTTTCCGCATTACAAAACTGCTAGGAAGATATTTGAGCCAAGATGTGCTGCCCTTGAAGAATTGTGTTTTTTATTTTATTCAACTCTCTCTCTGTCTACCTTCTTTTCAATAAGGGACTGCTGTTAGAACTACTCTCACTGATCATGTCTTATCCATCTCCTTTCCTTGGCAGAAATTCTTTTTCGTTCCAACTTTTATGATTGCCCCTCTAAAAACACGGCTAACTGAATGGGTAGGAAGTGGAGGATGGATAGTAAGCTGGTGCCCTCCACCCTGTTCTCCTGCAAATTTCTACTTCTATTTCTATTTCTATTTTTACAGTTACTTTAACTGGGATGAATGTTACTTTAAATTTTCTTATAAGAAATGGGTATATACAATGGAATATTACTCGGCGATCAAAAAGAATGAAATCTTGCCATTTGCAACATGAATGGAACTGGAGTGAATTGTGCTAAGTGAAATAAGTCAGTCAGAGAAAGACAAGTATCATATGATTTCACTCATATGTAGATTTAAGATACAAAACAGATGAACATAAGGAAGGAAAACAAAAATAATATCAAAACAGAGAGGTAGACAAACCGTAAGAGACTCTTAAATACAGAGAACAAACTGAGGGTTGCTTGTGGGGTATTGGGTGGGGGGGAAGGGCTGAGGGCATGAGAGGCATTAAGGAGGACAGTTGTTGGGATGAGCACTGGGTGTTATATTTAAGTGATGAATCACTAAATTCTATTCCTAAAATTATTATTACATTAAATGTTAACTCACTTGGATTTAAATTTGAAAAAATAAATAAAATTTTAAAAAAGAAATGATTACTTCAATAAATAAATAAATAAGCAATGGGTAAAAAAATCCACAGTACTGTTTAATTTTCTACAATACCATTTCTCCTTTGTAATCATTATTTTCCTGTTTCTGTATCTTTCCTCCTATTTTCTGATATTCAGCAGGAGATTTAAGGGATTAGGCTACCTTTTAACCTCAGTTATCCTTCTGAAAGTTTCTAACAATTTTTATGTGGAACTAGTCCATCCAGACAATGTGTACATTATTTATCTTGTTCATGCCTTTAATACCTTGACTGGATAGTGATACTTGGAACAAAAAGAATGGTTTTGTTCCATTGCACTTTATTGTACCTATACACTTTATCAGCTATATGACAGATTAAAACAGCCTTTCTGGATTTCTCTAGGAACTTAAACCCATTAATGATACAATGCTTGATTAGAATACAAATTGACAAACTGGGAGTTGAAATTTTTAGTAGGAGATTTTAAACCAACCATTAATTAATAGTCTTATCAACTTTCTATTTTAAAGACAACAAAAGATCTGGGTTTTTTTAGTATTAAAAGAGTATCTTACATTCATTCCCTAAGTAGGAGCCTATTGACACTAAGAAGCTCATAACATGGTGATGATGGGTTTTACTCTTTCTTTGAAAGTCATGGTTTTCTGTCTGTGTACAACTTATTGCTAAGAAGTTTCTTAGAATCTAACCCTATAGCACTGTAGCTGCTGAACTAGTATTATGATCCAAATTAATACCTGAGAATTACTTATCCTTGAACAGCAAAAGCTTACTTTATCACCTGCTTTACGAAAAGGAAGAAAGGCACAAAGGATTGGTGAAGTCACTAGACTATAATGACCTGCTTTAAATTTTCTATGATCTGGCTTAGTTTATGGATTCTATGATTTAATTCTTCATTAAAGGGAAACAAAACTGAGCTTTAGCCACATACCAGGAAGGACTCAGGGAAAGTTGAGTTGATTTGCCCGAGAGCTTTGGCAGAATCATGAGGAGCTAAGAAATGTAACTTAATTATGCATGAGTAAGGAAGAGCCAGAATTCACAGTACAATCACGCGTCAGTGATTTAGCTCTGGCTGAAGGTTTCAGGGTCTTGGAAATGATAACTTTATGTAGGCATTTCTTTCCTCAGGACTTTTCTTTCAAGTTTTTATAGATTTGAAAAAAAGTTATTCAGCTGCTAAAGTACTATTCACATTTAGAGAAGAATGATCTTAATATAACTACTGATATGGAACTATCTTCTTCACCTTAGCAGTGAAATCTCCTCATGGAAGAATCCACTGTGTTGGGGGCTGAGGAGAGTGGGGCGGTTATTTTGGTAGGCATACACAAAGACTGTGTCTCCATTTCCTGGCCCTGGGGTAATCTTTGATAAACCTGCAAGAAAGCCTTTTCTTTGTTCCAGAAGGGCAGATGTTCACAGGAAGTACCAAAGGGATGGAGGGAAGGGGGCCTTTGAGGGAACTTAGGATTGTATGTTTTGTGTGACCTAAATTCTTATCCTTTGTCTCCCGATAATTCTTTAGTAAAATCTACATCGTTCACTAGCATGTTGCAAAATCAGTTTTTTTTTAATGTTACAAAAATGTTGTTTCAGTGTTGGCACAGAGGGGAAATAGAGGCTGCCTCCAGGACAGCCAACCACAACTGGATGAAATGTAGCATGAAATAAAGAGGTTGTTAAAAAGCAGCCAAGATAAATCTTAAGTCTCAAACTTGTTTGCCTGGATTTGTGGGAAAGCTGATAGCTGGAATGCTCTCTCAGCTTGGACAATAAGGATATTAAGAGCTCCTCTTATGGGTGCCTGGGTGGCTCAGTCAGTTCAGCATCCAACTTCAACTCGGTCATGATCTCATGGTTCCTGAGTTCGAGCCTGCATCAGCTGACTGCTGTCAGTGCGGAACCCATTTCAGATTCTCTGTCCCCCACCCCTCTCTCTCTCTCTCTGCCCACCCCCCCTCAAAAATAAATAAACATTAAAGGGGCGCCTGGGTGGCACAGTCGGTTAAGCGTCCGACTTCAGCCAGGTCACGATCTCGCGGTCCGTGAGTTCGAGCCCCGCGTCGGGCTCTGGGCTGACGGCTCAGAGCCTGGAGCCTGTTTCCGATTCTGTGTCTCCCTCTCTCTCTGCCCCTCCCCCGTTCATGCTCTGTCTCTCTCTGTCCCAAAAATAAATAAACGTTGAAAAAAAAAATTAAAAATAAATAAATAAATAAACATTAAAAAGAAAGAGCTCTTCAGGGTGCCTGGGTGGCTCAGTCAGTTGAACTTCCGACTTCGGCTCAGGTTGTAATCTCACTGCTCATGAGTTCCAGTCCCAAGTCGGTCTCTGTGCTGACAACTTGGAGCCTGGAGCCTGCTTTGGATACTGTGTCTCCCTCTCTATGCCCCTAACCCACTCGTGTCCTGCCTCTGTCTCTCTCCAAAATGAATAAACATAGAAAGAAAGAAAGAAAGAAAGAAAGAAAGAAAGAAAGAAAGAAAGAAAAAGAAAGACAGACCAAAACTGCAAAAAAACACTCCTGAGAAGGTTGCAGATACGTCAAAAAACGTCAGGATGATGGTGATCGAGATGGTCTTCAAGGTCCTCTCAGCTTGATGAAACTTTAGACAGATTTCTTTCTGACTATAACCCCTGACCTCCCTTTTCTTAGAGCATTTACTTTAGAAAACTTACAGTTGTAACTTCTCTCTCTGCCTCTTTGAAATATATGTAAATCTTCTCCCCATCTCTTGCAAGTTTTACAACTCAGGAAACATCTTTCTCAAAGACCTGAAAACCATCTCCTTAAATCATAAACATTATGAAAGGACTTAACACCCTCCCAGTCTCTGTGGGAGGTCAGAAGCCTACCTTGGATGAGAGTCAGTTAGCAAACACAGATGACCTAGTCATAAACACATTTACAAACTCAGGGAAAACTCAGTGCGTTCCACTTATACCATTGATCAACTTCCCCACAATGTATTCCACATCTTTTCCACTAACTCATTTCAGCACTTAAAGAAACACTCCACCCTTTGTTTCAGCAGAATTGACTATTCAGACTTGGTCTGTGTTCTCTCCCCTCTTGCTGGCAATAATACTGGAATAACATCAACTTCTGCATACTCCTCTTTTCTGGTGCAATGTTTTCTTTAACAATGGGTAATTAGCTCTGGAAAGATACCAAACACTGAAGAGAAATGTGCTGAGAAAAAAAGAAGTGAGAAAATAACCAGCTATTTATAAGCAAGCCTCCTTGTTTTTAAATACTTGCTATAAGGCAATGTTTTATTACATAACTCTTTAGAGATTATCATTTAAAAATTGTTCAAATACATTCAGAGATCTAATTCTATAGAAAGAAAATAGATGTATTTCTGACCCACCAACTTCAGAAAAGTTTAGTTCCTATCCTAACATAGCCCCCTGGGTAACACACCTGAATTGTAAGCCTGAGCTTCCAAGAAACACATTTAAAAAAATAAATAAAGAAATAAAACCATATCTAAGGACATTTAATATAGCTCAAGTCTTAGAAATCATCATTTTAAATAGTGGATCTGAGTATTAAATTTAATGATGCAGGTGAAATTTTTAGCACAGTGCTTGGCATCTAAAAGATGGTGAGAATTTAGGCAGTCATCCATCATCTATGAACCTCAGTTTCTTCATCTGTTAAAAGGGGATAGTAATAATGGCTATTTCATAAGGTGATCATGAGGAATAAAGGAGATAGTGTGAATAAAGTACTTAGCAGATTGTTAGGCACATACTAAGGGTTACCAAATTTTTCACTGAGTTGCTATTATTAATAGGATCCTTGGATCAAAAGGAAACCAAGTCCATAACACCCACGTAGACTTAGAGATTGCTAC
Organism: Lynx rufus; assembly: GCF_022079265.1. Classification (NCBI taxonomy): domain Eukaryota; kingdom Metazoa; phylum Chordata; class Mammalia; order Carnivora; family Felidae; genus Lynx; species Lynx rufus. The sequence continues at coordinate 11,132,152 of NW_025814837.1, read as the reverse complement.
TCCAAGCTACTTCTTGTATGAAGCAGTTCTGTTACTGGATTTGTTTTCTAACCTTATCCACCAGAGTCCATTGATACTTTCAAAAATCCTTTTATGACCCTGAGGTTCTAGGAGAGACCAAGCTACAATGTTCTTCATTCATAACTTTCTCAAAGGAAATCACAGAGCGAGGTTTACTGGGGTAAAGAAAACATATTCTGAGCCTTGGAAAGTCCATAGTATGCAATATGTGTTTGCCAACAGCTCCTTTCAGGAGCCTACCCAGGTAGACCAAAGTCTATCCACCCAACAACCTTCTTCAAGCCCTCCCTCATCACACTTCCTCAAATACTGAGGCTCTTGGAAAATCATGTAAAAACCAAAGAGCCTTTTATGAGAACTTCTCCAACTATTTCCTCTTAGAGGATAGGGATATTCAATCACTTATTCTAAAGTTCTTCCACTTTCCTTAGGCTTCACCTGTACTTAGGGATAGAGTCTTACTAAGAAGAATAACTTCATTTTTCTTTACCATCGCCTTAATATTTCTTTCTTTCTTAAATATTTGTGTATTTATTTTGAGAGACAGAGAGAACACAAGCAGAGGCGGGGCAGAGAGAGGGAGAGAGAGAGAATCTCAAGCAGACTCCATGCTATCAGTGCAGAGCCCAACGGGGAGGGGGGGAGGGGGAGCCTCAATTTCACAAAGTGAGATTATGACCTGAGCTGAAATCAAGAATTGGGCGTTTAACTGACTGAGCCACCCAGGTGCCCCTGCCTTAATATTTCTGATGAAGGATTATTGGTCGCATGAAATTTTTCCCCTGAGTATTTCTTTGATTCAGGGATTCTTCATATACACCTAGAAATATGTCTATTTCATCTAGCACAGTGTTGCTTAAGCAGTGTAGGGGGTGACAGGATGGGTAGGCAGCTCCTTCTGAGCACTACAGAGTCTCCCAGAATGCTACCATGATGACAGTGTCCCTTTGGTGACTTCTGTGGTTTTAGCCACTTACAGTGCTCTGACAGCAGCATGTGGTAAAGTGGGGGGAAGGAATGCTTGGTTTCTACTTTCCCATAATGGTTTATTAATGGGCCCTCATGGTTGTATTTCTTCTGCTCCCACAGTACTGGTCATAGGCCAATAATTCAATAATACCAAAAAGGATGTACTTGAAATATCTATTCTTTTCAGAAATTCATGTTTAGTATTTATGGCTTATTCTTCCCTCTGGTTGAATGAATTTTCCTCAGAGGCTCCTCATTCCTCATGTAGCTAGAACACCGGCAACAAATCAGGATTCTGGTCTCATCCATTTTGCTAGACATACCCAGGCCCATCGGATTTTCACTTGGTCTCCAGAGGGGTGTCTGATACTTCAAAACTAAAATTATGGAATTTTTACCTGCTACATTTAAATGTAAAGTATTGGTCACCTTATTTTCAAACTATCTTTCATTATATCATTTCACGTTTTAATTTAAATTATCTAAACCTAATAGATTTCATCACTTAACCAATTTTTCTTATCAATCACTTTCTTACATTCTCTACTCAATTACAGCTCAACTTGATTGTTTTAATTTCAACTTTAAAAATACGTTTATAGGGGTGTCTGGGTGACTCAGTTGTTAAGCATCCCACTTTTGATTTCAGCTCAGGTCATAATCCCACAGTTCGTGAGATGGAGCCCTGAGTTGGGCTCTGTGCTATCAGCAGGGAGTCTGCTTGGGATTCTCTCTCTCTCCCTGACTCCCTGCCCCTCCCCCACTCTCTAAATAAGCATTTTTTAATAAAATAAAATGATAAAAATACATATATACTTTTGATTTCAACCCAGACACAAAAATGATAATATTAAAACTCATGTATGTGCTAATAATACTGTGCTAGTAATAAAGATGAACTCTCTAAAAACAAAAAAATACATATTGCTAAAGCCCTCTTTTAAGATATGTTTTGATCTTTTTTTTTCCTATGGGGTACTGTATAAGAACTTAAATATATTTGCTGTTAGCAAATACTTCTTTATATTTAATCATACTGATATTTGACCAGATTACTCTTCGTGTAAATATGCATAAGTGACTGCACTCTCAGATATTATATTTGTGCCAGACAATCAGAAAAAAATTGAGACAGAAATAATTTATAGTTTTTAAAAATAGTTTATTACATAAACATATCTTGAAAATATGCTTATTGGCTTCTCTCTCGGACAGTGTTTATTCGGCATCTCCAGGGCAGGGGTTCTAATTTGCTTGGTGTATCTAAGCATGTGTCCAATGCTCAAGAAAATACACTCTCTAGAAGGTGGAAAAGTCCTCCTTTATTATATCAGAAAATGTTAGCATCTTCCAATATGTGGTTAGAAATGAAATTGGTATTTTATATGATTTTTTCAAGTTTTATGGAGAAGAAGGGTTTTAAGAATCAATTAATGCTGCATCCTCAAATACAACTTATCACTTTGCTTCTCTATCAGGTAAAATCAAGTGTTTGGATTAAAAATAAATACAAAATAAATAAAAGGAAACCTCTAAAGAATAATACCGTTTAGTAGTTCTAAATCAAATCTATTTTGTCACCAAGGAGATAACATGCTTTCAACTTGTTTTTCATACCAGATGTCCATTAGGCCCATTTCCAATTTTACATAAATCTGAGACATGAATGGATCCTAATTAATCTGATTCCACACACAAAGGTGAGCAACCATGTCATAAAAATTGAAGGAACTCAACAAATAAAACCGAAGTGTAAATACTTAAAATGACATGAAGGAAAAGAAGTGTTGAAATTAAAGAAGTAAATCCTGCAATATTATCCTAAATCCAAAATCAGCAAAGCATGAAATCCTAGGTCTTGGAAGGATTTTGAAAATGTATTTAACCCAGCAACATTCCTTGAGCTCCATTCAGACCTACTTTTGCTCTCTGGTTTACACTGTGCTAATCACATAATTTCATTTTATCTTTGCAGTAACCCACGGAAGAAGATATTATAATTACTTAGCAAGTTGGTACAGCAAGGCTGGAACATAACTGCAACCTTCAGTATCATCTTCTGCATTCTTTCCATTATATAACATAAGCAACGATTTATCCTGTCTTTATTCGGCTCCAGTGACCACACTTTAATTATCAAGAATTATTATGCACCATCTGTTATAATAAATATGTACAGATTTAGTCATGGAGGAAAGGTAACCCAGCCTAAGGGGTTTTGTGCAAGCTTGACTGTTGAAATAGGACCTGAACTCACTGAAGAATAAATAAAATATGATTAAAGGGGAAAAGAGTCTAATGAAGTTTGGGACTGGAAACTTGGAATCAAAATCAGAAATTTCTGCTAGTAGCCTTTCGTCCCTACTCTGCTACTATTAATTTGGGCTATACTTATGTAAAGGCAAATGCAAATTAAAAATAAAAGGCTTTATTCTCCCTGATAAAAATAAGGAAAGAGATTCCTCACCTCCCATATCATACCACTTATTTTAGAAAACTTATAATAAGTTCTTACTCTGTCTCTTTGAAAAATTTGTAAATCCTTTTAAAAGTTAAATTAGGCTTTTGCCACCTTAAGGACCCAAAAATGTCTTTTTCAAGGACCTGGGAAATATCCCATTAAAAAGTAAACACCAAGAAAAATAGCACTGTAGTCTCCCAGTTTCTGTGGAAGGGCATTTATTTTAATAGTTACATACTTATTTTATTTTTCCATTAGAGCAATGATAATTACTACCTCAAAACTATGATTTTATGGGCATTTGTCCTTGATTTGAGAGTTCCCCTAACTTGAGGCTAAAACAATATAGTGAGTTGGTTTAAGGTAAATTTAAAGAAAAATACAGCTATCTTTCAATGGGACCAAAAGATTTGCAATTTGGTAAACTATGGTCAATAAATTTGAAATCACACTTGTATGTTCCTCAAAACCCTAATTAATACATTTAGAGAAAAAAGGGGAGCCTGGGTGGCTCAGTTAAGTGTATGACTTAGGCTCAGGTCATGATATCAGGGTTGGTGAGTTTGAACCCCACATTGGGCTCTGTGCTGATATTTCAGAGCCTGAAGCCTGCTTGGGTTTCTGTGTCTCCTTCTCACTCTGCCCCTCCCCGTTCGGCTCTGTCTCTTGCTCTCTCTAAAAAATGAATAAATATTAAAAAAATTAAATATATATAGAGAGAAAGGAAAAAAAGAAGAAAGAGGAGAAATAAAATATTCTTGTAATCATTGTATAGAATCTATTATTTTTAAATTTAGGTTAGACTTGTTTTCAAATATTTAAATTACTAAACACAAAACCTAATTAAATATTATCATATGAGAGAGCTGTTTTGATTCTACCTAAAAAGTCACCATAATTCATAGAAAGCTGGTGTATACAAGACTGTGTACAGGTCTTTTATTGAGCACAAACAGTAGGTCTTGTTATTTTTACAATTGTTTAATATTCATTCATTAATTCATCCATTAATTAATCAATAAATATTCCTTTTTTTAAAGCTTCTCTTACACACATATAAATGTATGCAAGTCACAAGTTTTACAGCTCACTGAATTATCACAAAATAAACACACCATGGTAGCCAACGTCCAGACCAAGTACCTTTGAAGTTCACTACCTCTCCTTCCCAAAGTCATCACTGTCCTAATTTCTGACCCCAGAAGTTACTGTTTCTTGATTTCTGAGTTTTACATAAAGGGAATCACAATATGTAATTATTTTGTGTCACGCTCGCTTTATGGTAGTCGATTGTTTGAATACACCACAATTACTCCATCCAATCTACTGTTTTTGGAATTTGGGATGTGTCCAGTTTGAGACGATTACGAAGAATGTTATTCAGACATTCTTGTATATGTCTTCCGGCGCACACATGAATGCACTTTGCGGGGCACCCCTAGTTGTGGGCACCCCTAGTTTGCCAGCGTCAGCTGTAGAGAAAATGCAGGCAGCGTTCCGAAACGGTCACACGTTCACACTCCCACAGGAGCTTCCAAAAGCTGCTCCAGATCTCGGCCAGCTCTGCAGATTTTACTACTCTGGCAGTGCTCGGTGCCACCTCCTGATGCTTCCGGTACGGTTTTCCCTGATGAGGAGGTGGAACACCTGTCCATCTGTCAGTGGCCTTTCTGGTACCCTCGTTTGTAAAGTGTTTTCTAGCCTTTTGCCCATTTTTTTAATTGGGTTGCTAATTTATTTTATTTTATTTTATTTATTTTATTATTTTTTTACTGATTTGTAGTCATTTTTTATATGCTTTATATGTCTGGATGCGAGTTACATCCAGTTACATGTGTTGCCAGTTACATGTGTCTGGATGCAGTTACATTGCCAGTTACATGTGCCTCTCCCAATCTGGGTCTGGTCTTTTCATTGCCTAAATGTGTATTTTGACGAACAGAGCTTTTAATTTTAACGTTGTCCACCTTATCAATCTTTTTTATGGCTGATGCTTTTTCTATTCTGTTTAAGAAACCTTCTTTGGGGAACCTGCATGGTTCAATCTTAAGGGTAAGTGTTTGACTTTTGATTTCAGCTCAGGTCATAATCACACCATTCCTGAGTTGGAGCCCCCACATGGGGCTTTGTGTTGACAGTGCAGAGCCTGCTTGAGATTCTCACTCTCCCCTCTCTCTCTTCCCCTACCCCACTTGCTCTCTCTCTTAAAATAAGTAAATGGACTTAAAAAATAAAATAAGAAAAGAAAGGAAAGGAAAGGAAAGGAAAGGAAAGGAAAGGAAAGGAAAAGAAAGGAAAGGAAAGAAAAAGGAAAAGAAATCTTCTACCTTAAAATTTTAACCCCCTTCCCCTATTTTACCCATCTCCCCCACCTCCTCCTCTCTGACAACCACCAAATTATTCTCTGTATTTATGAGTCTGTTTTGTTTCAGTGAACAAATATTCTTATGTAGTTATTATAAGCTAGACACAGATCTAGTGTTAGGAATATAATGATGAATGAGAAAGACATAGAATCCGCCCACATTCTAGTATGGAAGGCATGAAATAAATAACTGAATGTCTACTTTGTTATAAAATACTACTGGGTTTTGAATTATCTATAGATTTTATACTTATATTCATTCTATTCTTCTCATTGGAATGGTTATCATGTTAGTAAATTTTTTTCATAAATGTTTTGATATAGATAATGCATTTTTGCTCAATAAGGTCAATCTGAAAGATTCAAACATGTGGGCATAGACTGTTTTTTAATATATATATTTGTAAAATATAACAGTTAATGTGGGTTTTCAGTATTAGAATTTCAATTGTGTTAACTCAAGGAATACTAGCTACATCTGTTTCTTCTTATCAATGTTGCAACCACTTTTGTTTTAGAGCTTCTATTTAAGTCATCTTTTAATCAGTTCTTATTTAAAGAGCAGAGAACACTTCATTTATAGTCTTCTCAAAAAAGCACAATTTCTTTCTTCTAAAGAGCTCAGAACAATGATCTTTTAGTCCTGTGTCACTCTGATATAACTGTTTAATTTTGATTTTAGACTGCCTCTTTTCAGAATGAATACAAAAGTTAGAAAAAAAACAATTTTTTATAAACTCATCTTTATTTTTTATTGTCCTTAAAAAAAAAGAGGCTCAACCCCTGCACCAAATTTAAACTTAGAAAAATAGGTTGGACACAACTTTGCACATATAAATCCTGATTTGGTAGAATTGATTAGTGAAAAACAAACATTTCAGAGCATTTCAGAGAACTGATGGACATATGTAGTGCCACACTACTGCCTTAACTTCAAGTAAGGAAAAGTAATTTTCTTTAAAGAGCTGTCATAGAAGTGAACATAGCTAATGAATTATTTTCTTAATTGCCACTATTTCCACAATTAAGATTTCGTTGCCAAGAAACCAATTTTAGGAAAGCCTAAACTTTGATCAGATGAAGTTATTTTCTTCAGCTCACCAACTTCAGGTTACCTTGACGTCCTGGATGTATTTCTTCAATTTGCTCACTACAGTAATTGGGATTTTTGTGATAATTCCAATACAAACTAAGAGACTAGACAAGGAGCTTACAGTATTGATTTCACTCAAGAGAATTATGATAATGTTGGGCAAAGAAGTACTATTTCTGTCAGAAATTGCCAATGTAATGACTTGAGAGATTGATTTATAGAACTCTTCCAGAAAAATCAGTAAGACAATTGATTATGCGTATGTGGAAGTTAAGGCATTTTTTGTTTAGCAAAGGTAGGAAGATTGTGCTGAGTCTTCTGAGTTTTACAACATGACACACTGTATATTAAAATCTAAATCGGTGTGATCCGGAGAGCTTTAGTCATTTAGGAGATCTTCATGGAGAAGGTAAGACCACATATGGCTAAAGAAGAAGCAGGAGATGGGGGGCAGGTAGGTGAAATAGATAAAGGAGCTTAAGAGGCACAAACTTCTAGTTATAAAATAAGTCACAGAGATGAAAACTACAGCATATGGAATATAGCCGATAATGTGGTAATAACGTATAACAACAACCACTGCACTTATAGCGGCGAGCCCTGAGTAATATATAGAGATGATGAATCAATATTTGTACACCTTAAAACTAATATAACCTTGCATGTTAATTGTACTCCAATACATTTTTAAATAAAAATTAAATGATCTTAAAAAAAAAAAAAAAGAATCAGTAGACCAAAGTATTATAAATATCAGAGGACATAGCAATGGTAACAAAACGTGAAAGCATAAGAAACCCAGAGCATTGGGTTTGTGTAGAAAAGTGGTGGTTGTTTTAAAAACAGGGTTAGAATTCTGCATAAAATGCTAAGAAACTTAATGTAATACATAGGAATAGAAAACTTGATTTTTTTTTTTATTTTCTGGCTGGGGAATTAATTTAGAAGATAAACGTGTGTTAAAGAATATCAAAGTGATACTTCTAAATAATGACTCATGACCAAAAGTTTATTTTTTCTATTTCTCTAAGAGTATGTAGTAACTGTCCTCTTTGCCTGTTGGGAGGACCGCCATATCGTGATGGAGCCAGCTAAGTGGGCAGGGTCACATTCTGCCTTTTGGAAAGCAAATTCATTGGGATGAACAAGTTCTATTTCGGGCTTGAGCCACAGGCTAAGAATTTGGGTATCCTGAGGATGGGCACACGGACTCTGTCTGGGAACTCAGAGCTTGGAGCTGCAGTGCAAAGTCCTAAATCCACAGCACAGTCATTGTCCGCTCTGGCATTCAGAAAGCAAGTATTTTAGAATAAATGCTTCAGTCAAAAATAAATTTGGCGAGGGCCCATGCGTCACTCAGTCCCTTAGGCGACTGACTCTTGGTTTTGGCTCAGGTCATGATCTCATGGTTTGTGAGTTTGAGCCCTGCCTTGGGCTCCACGCTGACAGCACAGGGCCTGCTTGGGATTCTATCTCTGCCTCTGTCTCTGCCCTTCCCCTGCTCGCATACACAAGCTCTCTCCCTCTCTCTCTTTCTCTCTCTCCCTCCCTCCCTCAAAAATAAGTAAACTTAAGGGGCGCCTGGGTGGCTCAGTCGGTTGGGCATCCGACTTCGGCTCAGGTCATGATCTCACGGTCTGTGAGTTTGAGCCCCGCATCGGGCTCTGTGCTGACAGCTCAGAGCCTGTTTCAGATTGTGTGTCTCCCTCTCTCTCTGACCCTCCCCCATTCATGCTCTGTCTCTCTCTGTCTCAAAAATAAATAAACATTAAAAATTTTTTTAAAATAAATAAATAAACTTAAAATTTTTGGAAAAAGAAGCAATCAATATGAGTGAAAAATCCAGAGATTTTAGAGAAGAAAAAAAAAGTCCCCAAAACATGAACAGGAATATGAAAAATATGGAGAGGTTTGACAGAACGTGTGCAGAAACGGATAGTGGAGACAAACTCTGTTCAATATAATGCTGGTGAACTAAAGGATAAATAAATCTTGTTAACTTAGAAACTTTCACAGATAGGAAAACCTTTCTTGCCAGAACAGTATTTCTACACTGCTCTGATATGTTAAACTGGTGAAAAATATTCCTGATCTTGTATCCCCAGAGTGGAATGAAACCAGAAGAAATCTCTAAAAGGCAATGTCTCCATCTCCATAATAGCTATGCATTTACAATTTCACCATTTTCTGTTCATCAACGCAGTCAGAACTTTATATTAGTTCATGCAGAGAGCCTCATTCCCCTCAAGTCTTGGCACAAGAATCTGGACTTATCTTTGTGTTGCATAAATGTTTTCCTGACAGACTGTTACCCTAGGGGAATCCAATATTCCAAATGTAAGGCCCTGGATTGAACCACCTGGTCTCAATTTCAAAACCTTCAAGTTAATATCTGTAAAAAATTCAAAGTTTTGGATAACAAATTGTACATGCTAAACTTTCCAAGATTCAGAAAGGAAATAAGAAAAGGGAAAAAAATTATTCATTTAACAAATAGTTGTTGAGCTTGATTAGCATAGAAATAGTCCTCCCATATAAACCTCATATGTATCTCATCTTACAAGGTTTCTCCTCTGGTCAGTTTTTGATATTTGCTATTACATGCCAGAAATATTTGCCTGATTACATGCCAGAAATTTCCATTTAGGTTGAAACAGAGTTTTATAAATATGACTCGTGTCCATGACCAATTTGGAAAGCAGGGAGTAATACATCCATAGGGGAAAATTTTTCATGGGGCTATAGAGGGAAGGAAGTCACTAAGAGGTAGCACAAAGGTTCACCTTTCAAGAGGCATTGCCTACCTCAGAGGTGAGGCCAGGACATCCCAAGCCATCTTGTAGACTGAGATATGGAATTGAGCATCCTTTCAGTTACTTCACTGCATGTCTCTGAAGTGTTCAAAGAAATAGCACATCTGAAAGTTATGAAGCTAGAGATTTGGGGACTGCAACGCTACCCTCGGGCATTGAGACTGCAGGAGAGACGTAGAAGAAGCTCTTCTCCCATCTGTCACCCAGCACACAAGAGAAATGAAGAGCACATTTCTCATTTCAGATATAGAGACCAGAAAAGAAATACTTCAAATTTAGATCATTGCTTCGTGTTTAGCATTCCTGCACGTGTATCACTGTGGTCCTATTAAACCTGATTGAATACTCAAAAATAAAATCCTCAAGTATGACTAGTCGAGAATGTCTAGTTAAGGAAAAACAATTTATTGTTTACCTCAGTCTTGCCTGTATGCAGAACTAAGTTTAGATCGTGTTTGCTTTAATAACTTCTAAACTTTTAAGCTTTAAAGTTTAAACTTTAAACTTTTAAACTTTTAACTTCTGAGTTGAAATATAGTTAAAATGTGATGAATGTAACTGACTATACAGTTATTGATGATGCAGATGGAATGAAATTATTAGAAATTTTTCAAAATGGTAGAAACATCCTGAATTAAGAAAATGTAGGACTTCTGGGAAAGGTGGCAGTGTAAGGGAGGACCCTACACTGACCTTTTCCCATGGATACAACTAGATAACACCCACATTAGCATAAATAACTTAGAAAATGACCCAAAGGCTGGCAGAACAGACTCTCTACAGCTACATAGAGAGAGGCCACATCAAAAATGGTAGGAAGGGGGCGCCTGGGTGGCGCAGTCGGTTAAGCGTCCGACTTCAGCCAGGTCACGATCTCGCGGTCCGGGAGTTCGAGCCCCGCGTCGGGCTCTGGGCTGATGGCTCAGAGCCTGGAGCCTGTTTCCGATTCTGTGTCTCCCTCTCTCTCTGCCCCTCCCCCATTCATGCTCTGTCTCTCTCTGTCCCACAAATAAATAAACGTTGAAAAAAAAAATTAAAAAAAAAAATGGTAGGAAGGACTGAGACGCAGTCGGGAACCAAGCTGACATTTTATTCAACATAGTACTGGAAGTCCTAGCCACAGGAATCAGACAACGAACAGAAATAAAAGGCCTCCAAATTGGTAAAGAAGAAGTAAAACTCACTATTTGCAGATGATGTAATACCACGTATAAAAAACCCTAAAAGGGGCGCCTGGGTGGCGCAGTCGGTTAAGCGTCCGACTTCAGCCAGGTCACGATCTCGCGGTCTGTGAGTTCGAGCCCCGCGTCAGGCTCTGGGCTGATGGCTCGGAGCCTGGAGCCTGTTTCCAATGCTGTGTCCCCCTCTCTCTCTGCCCCTCCCCCGTTCATGCTCTGTTTCTCTCTGTCCCAAAAAAAATAAATAAAAAAACGTTGAAAAAAAAAATTTTAAAAAAACCCTAAGGAATCACCAAAAAACTACCGGAACCACTAATTGAATTCAGTAAGGTCACAGGATATAAAATCAATGTAAAGAAATCGCTTGCATTTCTATACACAAATAATGAAGAAGCAGAAAGAGAAATTAAGAAAGCAATTCAATTTACAATTGCACCAAAAAGAATAAAATACCTAAGACTAAACTTAGTCAAGGAGGTGAAAGACCTGCACTCTGAAAACTATAAAACATTGAGATAAGAAATTAAAGATAACACCAACAAATGGAAAAATATTCCATGCTTATAGATTGGGAAACAAAATATTGCTAAAAAGTCCATACTATCCAATGTAATCCCTATCAAAATACAAACATCATTTATCACAGAGCTAGAAAAAATAATTCTAAAATTTGTATGGAGGCACAAAAGATCCCAAAAGTCTTGAAAAAGAAGAACAAGGGGTGCTTGGGTGGCTCAACTGGTCAAGCGTCTTTCTCTTGATTTTGACTGAGCCCGTATTGGGCTCTGGACTGACAGCACAAAGCCTGTTTGGGATTCTCTCTCTCCCTCTCTCTCTGCCCCTACCCTGTTCTCTCTCTCTTTCCCTCTCTCTTTTTCAAAATAAATGAAAAAAAAAATTAAAAGGAAAAAGGAGAACAAACATAGAGGTATCACAATCCCAAATTTCGAGGTGTACAATAAAGCTGTAGTATGGTACTGACACAAAAATAGCACATCGATCAATAGAACAGAATAGAGAGCTCAGAAATAAACCCACAATTAAATGTTTATGTTTGTTGGTCAAATATGTTTATATTTGACAAAACAGGAAAGACTATCCAATGGGAAAAAGTCTCTTCAACAAATGGTGTTGGGAAAACTGGATAGCTACCTGCAAAAGAATGAAACGAGACCACTATCTATCACCATACACAGAAATAAACTCAAAATGGATTAAAGACCTAAATATGAGACCTGAAACCATAAATCCTAGAAGAGAGCACAGACAGTAGTTTCTGTGACATTGGCCATAGCAAAATACTTCTAAGCATGTCTCCTGAGATCAGGGAAACAAAAGCAAAAATAAACTGTAGGGACAACATCAAAATAAAAAGCTACTGCACAGCAAAGGACATAATCAACAAAGCATTAAGACAACCTACTGATTTCTACCAAACATTTAAAGAGGAGTTAATACCTATTTTTCTCAAACTATTCCAAAAATGGAAGGAAAACTTCCAAGTTGATTCTATGAGATCAGCATTACTCTGATACCAAAACCGGACAAAGGCATTATAGCAGAAAAGAGAGTAATACAAGCCAATATCTCTGATGAATATTGACGCAAAAATCCTCAACAAAATAATAGCAAACTGAATCCAACAATACATTTAAAAAATTAATTCACCATGATCAAAAGGAATTTATTTCCAGGATGCCAGTGTAGTTCAATATTCACAAATCAATCAGTGTGATGCATCGCATCAACAAGAGAAAGAATAAAATCCATATGATCATTTCAGTAGAAGCAGAAAAAGCATTTGACAAAGTACAACATCCATTCATGATAAAAAACACTCAACGAAGTAGGTTAAGACGAAACATAGCTCAACATAAAAAAGTTTTATATGAAAAACCTATAGCTAACATCATTGTCACTGGGAAAAAATAAAGCTTCTCCCCTAAGGTTTTTGCATTAAATTAACCTAACACTTAGTGGCTTAACATAACATTTTGACTGCACCATTTCTGTGAGTCAGGAATCTAGGCATAGTTTGTCTTGTTCCTCTGGCTCTGGGCCTCTCACAAGGCTGCAATGAAGGTGTTGGACAAAACTGTAGTCTTACTTTTAAAATTATTTTTAGTAGTTTTATTGAGGCACAATTTACACACAACTGTACATATTAAATGCGTACAGGTTGATGAGTTTAGATGTAAGCAAACACCTGTGATACCATGATTGCAATTAAGGTAAATATACACATCACCTCCAAAAATTATCTCATGTCCCTGTTTCTGTTTTTATTTTTGTAGCAAGAACAGTTAACACGTGATCTACCCTCTTAACCACATTTTGAAGCTCACAATACCTCTATTGCGAACTGTAGGTACTGTGTTGTATAGTAGAATTCTGGAACTTAGTCATCTAGTATAGCAGAAACTATGTCCTTTGAAAAACAGCTGTCCATATCCGCCTCATCTCAGTCCCTGTTACTATTGTGTTCTCTGCCTCTATGAGTTTGACCATTTAAGATACCTCACACAAGTGGAATCATACAAGTGTTTGTCCTTCTACACCTGGCTTATTTCACTTACCGTAATGTCCTCCAGATTCATCCGTGTTGCTGAAAATGGCAGGATTTCCTTCCTTTTTTATGCCTGAAAGATATTTCATTGTATGTATATACCATATTATCTTTACTTATTGGTTGACACATACAAGTCATTTCCATATATTGGCTATTGTGAATAATACTGCACTGAACACGGAAAAGAGACATGGTGTCTCTTTAAGATTTGATTTCAGTTCTTTTGAATATACACTCAAAAGAGGGATTATTGGATCATATGGTAGTTCTATTTTTAATTTTTTAAGAATCCTCCCTACTGCCTTCCAAGGCTGCCACAGCATTTTATGTTCCCAAAAACAGTATACAACTGATTTACAATAGCATCAAAAAAAATATGATACTTAGGAAAAACTTAACCAAAGAAGTGAAAGATTTCTAAACTAAAAACTATAAATATTTATAAAAGAAATTAAAGGAAACACACTGAATGGAAAGATATTCCCTGTTTATGAACTGGAAGATTTAATATTGTTACTGTCCATACCACCTAAAGCGATCTAGAGATTCAATGCTACCCCTATTAAAACCCCAATGGTATATTGTACATAAATGAAAAAAAAAAAAACAGAATTCATATGGAATGATAAAAGTCCCAGTGTAGCCAAAGTAATCTTGAGAAAAGCTTGAGGCAGCACACTCCCTGATTTCAAAGTTATAGGGCTATAGTAATTAAAACAGTATGACACTGGCATAAAGATACACATAGAGCCCAATGGAACAGGTTAGAGAGTCTAGGAATCAGCTCATCCATATAAGGTCAGCTGTTCTTTGACAAAAGTTGATCTTTGACAAGAGAGCCAAGAATACACAACTGGGAAAGGATGGTTTCCAATAAGTGGGATAGAAAAAACTCTGGATATCCACATGCAAAAATAAATATATAAACAAAATTGGACCACAAGATTGCACAAAAATCTACTCAAATTGGGAGTGCCTGGGTGGCTCAGTTGGTTAAGCATCCTACTTTTCTCAGGTCATGATCTCACAGTTTGTGGGTTCAAGCTCCATATTGGGTTCTATGCTGATAGCTCAGAGCCTGGAGACTGCTTCAGATTCTGTGTCTCCCTCTCTCTTTCTACCCCCCCCCCCACTCATGCTCTGTCTCTGTCTGTCTCCCAAAAATAAATAAAACATTAAAAAGTTGTTTTAAAACTCAAATGGACTAAGAACTGAAATGTAAGGCCTGAAGCTGTAAAATTCTTGGAAGAAAACAAAAAGTAAAAGCTTCTTGACATTAGTCTTAGCAATGATGTTATTGGAGGACATCAAAATAAATCACAGGCAATAAAAGCAAAAATACACATCAAACAAAAAAGTTTCTGCACAGCAAAGAAAACAATAAACAAAATGAATGGCAAACTATGGGATGGAAGAAAATATTTGTAAGCCATGTACCTGATAAGAGATTAATATCCAAAATATATAAGGAAATCCTACAACTCAATAGCAACAAACAAACAAAAAATAACTTAAAAATGGGGAAAAGACTTGAACAGACATTCCTCCAAAAATGGCATCCAAATGGCCAACAGGTATATGAAAAGATGTTCAACATCATTAGTTATCAGGGAAATGCAAATGAAAACCACAATAAGACACTACACTGTTAAGATGGCAATTAATCCTGTGAAGATATAGTCTTGTTTTAAAACTTGAATTGGAGTGAATTCACAATAATGGTTTTGATAAGATTCAGTGCCTCACAAGCTTTTGGCTTCAGATCCTTGTTTCCCTGCCATGGAGAACATACTACTATGTAAGCAAAGGGGAGAGGGAAAATAAGTAACAAGACAGAAGTCACTATATTCTTTAATTTGATCTAGGAACCAACATCCTATAATTTTTGCCATGTGCTATTCATAAAAAGTAGGTCACTAAGCCTATACCTTAAACAAGGGCATAAATACCAGTAGACAGAGATCACTGGGAGCTATTTTAGATTCAGCCTACCATGTATTAGAAAATAAAACTGCTTCACTGAATCTTAGGAATAAAACTACGCATACTTTTTCAGAGTTTTTTTTTTTTTACTGTTTTCTTACTTATTTGTAGGTTTTCTTTAAAAATTACTGCTCAACTACTTTCCACACTTTGGTTCCTGAACTCAATAGTTTACCATTGCTTATTTATTTAGAGTGTATACTTCATCCTGAAAGACAATATCCTTTCTTTTAGGGTAATGTCTCAAACTGGCACATCAGCAGAATATTGAAAAGACCATTCAACTATTTTATCAGGTTGGCAACTTCAGAGTGTGGTATGTGATAGACCAGTGTGGAACCCACCCACGCTCTTCTGCCCATTGCTGTGCCTCTTTGCTAAGAAGTGGATGCCTTAGTTTGAGATGATGTTGTGAAGCATTCAGTGTCAATGGCTGAAAGTGTTTGTAAGTTCTCAAAGTTCAGGAAGCAAAGGAAAATGCACACTTGGAATGTGTTTTATAAATGTTCGTGTTCCCCCCAATTCATATGTTGAAATATCAACGTGATGGTATTAGGAGGTGGGGCCTTTGAGAAGTGCTTAGGTCCTTAAAGCCATCATGAATGGAATTAGTGACCTTATAGAAGAGGTCCCAGAGACCTAGCTCAATCCTTTCCCATATGAGGACACAGCAAGAAGTCACAGTCTACAGCACAGAAGAGGACTGTCACCAGTACCTGACCATACCGTCGTCCCAATCTTGGACTTCCAATTTCCAGAACTGTGAGAAATAAAGTCCTATTGTTTAAAAATTACCCAGTCTTTTTTATTTTACTATAGCATCCCAAACAGACTAAGACGATGTGTGAATCTCAATCAAGAACAATTGATTTCAGGGGTGCCTAGGTGGCTCTGTCACTTAAGCATCCGGCTCTTGGTCTCGGCTCAGGTCATGATCTCACAGTTTGTGGGATGGAGCCCCCTGTGGGGCTCTGCGTTGTGGGTGTGGGGTCTGCTTGGGATTCTGTCTCACCCTCTCTCTCTCTGCCCCTCTCCTGCTGGTGCTCTATTTGTCTCAAAATAAATAAATAAATGTGTTTTTTTTTTTTTAAAGAGGAATTGCTTTCAGGGTAGAAGGGGTTCAAGAGAATATATTGCCACCAAATTGGCCTTCTTAAGATGGTGCCGTATCAGGGGCTTACCACTGGTCTCTGTTGCTGGCAGTTGGGATAGTCAGCAGCGATGAGTAGCAGTCTTCATGAGGTGATCCAGGCTTTCGGGTTTATGTATAGCCCTCGTCCCTGTCATCATGGTTACTGCATCCATTTGTTTAATTTGCCAGCAATGGTTTGCCAATAGCTAACTACGCTGTGCGGTGTAATTTTATCTATTTGGTTATTTAGTGCTTCTTCTATTGGTAAAGGTGGATCAATTCTACAAGGCATTCATTTATATGAGTGATACAAAAACCTTACACACTTTGTACCCACTCCTATCTGTCCATCCTCACACCTCTTCACAGCCCTCCTTACCCTTATCTTCCAAACTTTATCCTCCAGTCCCCTGACTAATCTGTCTACATTCTTGCTTTAGGCACATCTCTTGCTCCACCATGTTGATGACTACATGCATAGTGTGGAAACTTTTGTACAAATTCTCCTTCTGCATCATCGTTCAGAGCCACTTCTAAGTATGAGTATTGTGCATCAGCATTCCATTTTCAGTTAGCCCCAACACACCAAACTGACATATCTATGAACCAGCCTTGATTTTTTTCCCATTTCCGTCAGCTTGTTATAAGAGAACTCACTCCATTTTGGCATAGGTGTAAGATGAAGATAGGCAGATAAGCAGCATGTAACTGTGGTGGATGACTATAGTTAAGGCCTGGCCCATCTGCTAATGCAACTTCTTGTACCTTTTTTTGTTTAAGCTTATTTATTTATTTTGTGAAAAAGAGAGCATGCATGCACACAGAATAGTGGAGGAGGGACAGAGAGAGAGGTTGAGAGAGAGAATCCCAAGCAGGCACTGCAATGTCAGCACGGACCCTGATGTGGGGCTTGAACTCACGAACTGTGAGATCAGAACCTGGTCCGAAATCAAGAGTTGGACACTCAACAAGCTGAGCCACCCAGGCACCCCATCTTCTTGTGCCTTTGACATTGATCATGCTTATCCTAGACATATCACTTTTATCTAACAGGGGATTGCTACTGAGCCTACCTAAATTTATGATTTGATTCATTTTACCCATGATGGCTATCTCTGATGGCATAGATGCTTGGTGTCTCATGGTTACACAGTTCATCAATATTAGTTCTTAACAAAACAACAGAATGCCTTATGCTTTATGAGTGGTGCTACAGATGGCATGGGGACTTTCTCTAGAAACACAAAAGTATTTGTTATAACTTTTCTATTACAGCTTGCATGACATCTTTTCCCACCACACATACAAAAAGGCTTCCTATATCTGTGACTCAAGAGACAAAGCTCCTTGCAACACAACTTGGATATGCCTCATAGCCATACTGGAAGCTAGTTCTCAGCCTTCCGTGTCACTGGGTAAATTAGTTAGAGTAATACTCTCAAGTACACAATATGCTACCTTCAGAACTTGAAGATGCCTAACAAATGTTCTCTGCCTCTTCCTCAAAGTATACCTGAGAGATGTCCTTTCAGCCATAATAACACACACTTATCCCACATGCAAAAAAAAAAAAAAAAAAAACAAAACAAAACAAAAACAAAAACTCATCCCCACTCTATCAAAAAATCCTTGAAAGTCTTAACGAATCATAATATCAGGCTTAAATTCTTGGATCTGGTAAAGTATATCAAGTCTAAACATGTATTCTCTTGATTTAGAGACCTATAAATTTAAAGAGAGAGAGAGAGAGAAGAAAACATACAAGTAAATTTTTTGACCTCATGTATACATCACATAGTTTTGGGAATAGAAACCAGAGAACTCTCTAAAACACACTCCCATTTGAAGGAAAAAAAAAGTGCACAGAAGTCACTACTCCTTGGCAACTCAGAATTCCTGCTATGCAAGTGTTTCCATGCCTCCGTCCTCTGGAAGTCAAAAATGTTCTTTAATTAGGTCCCAGTTCTGCTTCCTGGGAGTGGTTCTCAGCCACTTAAGGGGATTAGTCTTTTGTCATCATCTTTCTCCAATTCTAAAGAGGTTGTTAAAGGATGTGCCCTCTTTCCTTTGACTAATTTCTGCCTGCAAAATTGGGAACCCAAAAGTTATTTTAGATATTAAACAGCTTCAGTCCTTGTTAGCCCTGGCTAGTGGTACTTTAGCCAAGCATCCCCAAATCCAGGTGTTTTATTTACTTGATCCCAGTCAACTACATTTACAAAAGAACAAATGTGTGGGTTTTATCATGTATTCTGTTTCCATGAACCGTATTTCTAAGGCCACAGACCTTTGGGTGCTTTGAGTAGTATGGCCCATTAGGAGTCTGTGGGGCTATGCTTTCTAGAGGCCCTTTTATTCTCTGCAAGACATACTAGGTATAACCCTAAATCTTTTAAATAGTTTAGGAAAGCACAGGAGGACTACTCCTTAGGGTCTACATCCCTAAGCTACATCTTAAAGGCCCTTGATTTTTTCTTTGCCCCCAAACTGCATCTATCTTAATTTGATAATATTTTACTGGTTTGCAGGGTTAGAGAGCCTGAAGAATTTTAAAGAGTTTTATAAACCAGTGCTTTGTGGAAACTCTCTATTGCCCCTTCATTCTGTTTACTAACTGGATAGTGCTTTACTGAGCTCATGTCTCACTTTCATTACCTGATTACATCCACCTAAATGAAGTTAGATCTCTCATTCTGCACTCTGCCTGGAGTCCATCTTATCCAAATCTACAAATTATTACATGTGATATCAGTCTTCCCAAGAATCAAAAAGAGCACTTTTTACAAACATTTCATGACAGCATCATATGGGCTACCATTTTCTAAGCCTCCTATATCAGCTTCTTTCTCTTGCCATCAGGCTTAAAATCAGTGCCCCATATTTTAGGTTTTTTTATCAGCATTCCACTTCAAGTACCACTTTTTGCATCAGATGACTTTTGCTTTATAACAACCACAAAAATCAGCGAGATACCAAAACAATAATTTACTTCTCACACATCTTACCAGGTTCCCTCTACCTTTGCCAGTTGAATTCACTCACACGTCAGTGGAACTACTGAGTTTGGGTAGTGCTACTTCAAACATAGGTCCCTGGAGTGGCTTTTCTACATGATTCTCACAACCTCGTTGGACCAGCAAGCTAGCCAGGGCATGGTATTCTTACGGAAATAATAAAAGTGCCAAAGCATATGTTCAAGCACATTTCAGTCCCTACATGCTGAAAAAGCTCTAGCTTTTAGCCTCCCATTGGCCACACCAAGTTACTTTATTAGCTAGCCCAGAATCCAAGGGGACAAATATACTTTGTGTTTTGGGGGAGGATTTGCAAAATTACATGGAAACAATGTCAACTGAGGAAGCAATGATATCTACTTTACTACTAAAGTAGTTTTGTAGAAAAGATAATGAATATGATGCATTTTATACTCCAAAATACATATAAACATCCAGGGTATATCCAGGAGGCAACTGAGGTCAAAGGCTTGGTGATATCAAAGCTAGAGAAGTAGATTTGGGCAACACTGGTATATGGATATGCAACAATTTTGCAGTACATACAAAATCATTAGGATAAAAAGATTGTATGTTATAATAAATACAAATTCATTGGGGTAGACAGTAGATGACAAGGCAGAAGAGGATGCTAAAGTGTATAAAGTACAAGTGAGTATATGGTGGGCGCCAGAAATAAAAGAGTTTGAGAGAAGAAGTTGTAAGATGTGCAGAAAGGTAAATAAGGCTGAAACCCAGAAATAGATAATTACGTTTGACAAGTAAGAGGTCTAATTTCCATGTTACAGACGTATGAAATAATCACATAATTTATACGTGGGTTTAATGATATCTAAATACAAATCATGCATCATAGCATCTGACTTTAGGGCTGCCTGCCCTAAGATCAATTTAATAAACATAAGACCTTGCTCATCATATTCCTAGGGGCAAATTAAATATTAAAATTCTTTGATATCTACATCTAAGAAACCCTTATAATTAGATGCATATGGAAGGAGAGTAATTCAAATGACAAAAGCTGAAAAAAAATTAGTATGACAATGCCTCTTCAGCCTGTCTCATTTACAATATGAGTAATAAAAAATATAATTAGAATAAAGCACTTTAGGAAGAACAAATTCCCCAAGCCTACCCTACAAGTTTCAACTCTGTGTTCCAGGGGAACTTATCTAAATGAGCAAAAAGAAAATGCAACCCACAGGGAATAACAAAATCATAAGTAATATCAGTAAAGTTGTTTGCTCCCCACAAGAGCACACTCAATAATATCAGTTGGAATTCCATACAAGAAGAGATAAAGTGTTAGATTCTGGTCCATTAGGAATAATTTGCTATCTATCCGATTCTAACTTGTTCAGATAGATTAAATAGTTAAAGAATGCTATAATGGAATATGCCTAGCAAAGCTTCATCTATTTTTTTTACAAACATGGCACAAAACAAAATTATTTTGATCACACAGGTTGATTTTTGTGTATGCAAGTATTATAAGTTGAACTGTGTTCCCCAAAAGGATATATTAAAGTCATATTCCCCAGTACCTAAGAATGTAAATTTATGGGGCGGGGGGGGGGGGCACCTGGGTGGCTCAGTTGGTTGATCATCTGACTTTGACTCAGCTCATAATTTCACAGCTTGTGAGTTCAAGCCCCACATCAGGCTCTGTGCTGACAGCTCAGAGCCTGAAGCCTGCTTTGGATTCTCTCTCTCTGCCCGTCCCTTGCTTGTGTACACACATTCTCTCTCTCTGTCTCTCAAAAGGAAGGAAGAAAGAAAGAAAGAAAGAAAGAAAGAAAGAAAGAAAGAAAGTTATTGCAGATGTAACTAATTAAGATGAAGTCATGCTGGAGTAGAGTGGGCCTTCAGTATAACATCACTGTTGTACATATAAGATGGTTCCTTGAAGATGGAGACACAGAGAGAAGACCATGTGAAACAGAGGACTGGAGTGACACATGGATAAGCCAAGAAACATCCAGGATTGCCAGCAAACCACCAGAAGCTAGAAAGAGGCAAGGGATGACTCCTCTATATATTTCAGAGCCAGCATCGTTCTACCAACATCTTGACTTGAGACTTCCAGCTCCTAGAACTGGTAGAAAATAAATTTCTATTGTTTTGAGCCACCCAGTCCATGGTAGGTACTCTGTCATGGCTGCTCTAGACAGCTAACACAGCACGTCTCAATCTGACTGAATATAAGCAACTTACACATACATTTATATCCTATATGAAGATTTGGTGGGACTTTAAATGTGCCCATTTCATAAAATAATTATCCAGACACAAATTTTTAAAAAGCAAGATTAGCAACGTTACTGGTGAATATTCAAAAGGGGAGGATGTAGATTAGCAATTGTTTAAATGACTTAACAGAAAAATATGCCCTGTTGATAAGGAGGCAAATTTTAATATGATGTTTGGTGGCTTTAAAGTCAGGCAATCTTGATGTAAAAACATCCAGTTCCACCATTAACTAACTGCTTGAGGTCAAGCAGTTTATTTGATTTTCCCAAGAGCCAGTTTCCTTATGTGTAGAATGAAGATTATAATAATATCTGTCCCACAGAGTTTTCATAAAGACTTAAGTATATTTTCTTTAAAGCATAGTTCCAGTGCATAATGAGAGTGTTATTCTTATTCTCTTACCTGATAAACTTTTGTATCTTTTTAGAAATCCTCATTCCTCATTAATGCAAATTAGAATATTTGCCTTTCATTTTCTTTTTTTTAATATTTTTTATTTATTTTGAGAGAGTGTGTGTGTGCACAAGTCAGGGAGGGGCAGAGAGAGAGGGAGATAGAGAATCTTATGCAAGTTCCACGTTCATTGCAGAGCTCGACACGGGGCTTGATTTCACGTGTCATTTTCTTTTATCATCATATTTCCACATCCTCTAGCCAACCTGCACTTCAAAGATGAAATGTATGTTCTATCCTATCAGTGATTAGGTGTAAAAATGTACAGTCTCTACCGTCAGACAAATCTAGTCTTCCTCCCAGCCCGGGAAGACTCAGACAATGCATCTAAACTCTCAAAGTATCTATTTGTTGTGCTATATAATAACATTATAATAATGTGTACCTCATATTAAGTGCAAAATATACACAGAGTGTCTGAAACATAGAAGCTCAAAAGTTTCTGGGGCGGACCTCTCCAACCCCTCAATTCATTCAGGCACCAGTTTCAATTCAGGTTATCTCCATGGTTTTTAGCTTTACCAGGGCCTCAGCCCTCATTGCCTCACGACAGAATCACTCAAACACTTTTCTAAACTAACTCCCTCAGCTTTGATCTCTCCACCCAGTCCTATGCATCCAGCATACTAGTAATGGAATGAACTTTATGGTGCTATTATGCCTTAAAAAAAAAGACACCTGTTCACCATTGATAATCCTTCTTTCTGACTTGCCATAGTCGTTATAGTCTAGTTTCACCCCACTGCAATCAACACTGTACTACACCACCCAGATCCCTACCGATGAAGGAGTACATCATTGAAGTTGCCCCAGTTACAGAGTGCTGACAGTAGACAGCTCTCAACTTCCAGGAACATCAGAGATTGCCTTATTGCACAGAGTCACTGCAGATGTTATGCCCCCTTCCCAGGCTTCCCAACACCCAATGGCTCATCAACGAAGGCATACAGAGTCCGGATCAAGTTGACCTATAAAGCTGAAAGGTCATTCTAGCTCCAGAGCTCTCTCCATGGGTTTGGCAGAGGCTATGATTGGAATTGCATTCTCAACATCTCCTTCTTCCCACTCCTGCCTGAGTGCCTTTCTTTCACAACTGTGGATCCCAAGGGCTGCCCCTAAAAATCACCCTTCTTAACAAATTCCATCTCACAGTTGACTTTCCAGGATATGAATCTGACACATCCACCTAAGCCAGCTTTGTTTCAAAGAAGCCATCACTATAAATGGTTGTCAAGGTCGGCTTTTCTTCTCTCTTTAGCAAACTAATCACACACATACAATCATTTGTTCATCTATGCCTTCATTTTTTGAAAATGAGTAGAGCATGCTTCCTTCCCTGTAGGCTTCTTTCCTGTAGACTAGGAGGGGAACATAAGCATTTAAAATAAATGTGATGAAAACAGGATAGTAGCTCTTCTAGAGGTAGGTGTGACGTCCATATGAGCACACATAAGGAGCTAGAAATTGTTATTGCTGTGCTGGTTCATAGGCAATTCTGCGGCATCTTTTTTCTTCTCTCTGTCAATGACAAACTCAATATTCACCTCTTTGAGGGAGTTCCTCCTGGCAAGTCTTCTCACGCCATTTATTTAGATTTTTTGCTGCCACTTATGTACATCTTTCTGGTGAAAATATCATTACTTTTACTTTTAATTTAAAACATGTGCCTACAATAGGCAAATGTATAAAGAACAGAGTTTCGCAGAATTGATTGGGGAGATGATATGTGTAAGTTAGGCATTTTCCCAGATACCCCAGCTGTCAGTCTGAACAACTCTCTGGAATGTATGGAAATGGCAATAAGAGATTTCAAGATAAAACATACAGGTTCCATTGAGACAGGGTTCACTATTTTCAAAAATAAAATAATATTGATCTCTACAGCTCTGCTAAAATGTTCTCTCTCTTTCCATATCTCCAAATAAAGGCAGGGAAGTTTTTTAAAAAGCTGGGAACACAACAAAAGTTAACTTTCACTTTACCCAGTAATTCTTCACTTATTACTCCAATACTAAGATGTTCTACCTATGTCAAAATGACACCCTATCACCTTACCCAGAACCCATAGAACAAGTTAGGAGCTCAATAAACATGTAAAATGAATACTTGATGAATAAATTAATAAGTTACCTGCAGCTTCTTTTCCATTAAAAATCTGAAAAGCATACTCTTTGAAAAGCATTTTTGCATGCATATACTGTAAATATATTATAAGGCTTTGCCTCTAAATTTCTAGAGTTAAAGGAATAAAAAATAGAGTGTTAAGGTAAAACCAAATAGGCAAGTAAGAAGCCATGTCACATAGGATTGTAGAATCACTACCATATCCCAAAAGAAAGAGTAACATACACAGAAGTTCTAATTTGCACCTTTTTCGGTGGGTAATTGCATTTTCAGGACTTATATATTTAAAGTTATTCTGTACTATTTGCTTTATAGAATTTTTCAGTGATAATTATGCCAAAAGTCATGTCTAAATCACCACTTTTGTATGAACTTGCTCTAAATTTAATACTGTACTCAATAGCTGTTCCTATGTTTTCTTAGCAACATTTCAATGATTTAAAAAGAGAATATTTTAAAAAGTTGTAGATATTCTATTTGGGATGAACATACTAATCAATTATTCTTTCCAAGACACTTAAGTATACTTCAAATAAAAATTCTTGACTTTTTCATTATAGGTGTGGGTAACATTAATAGCTTTAAAATAACAAATTGCAGTGAGCTGATTACTTCACCACGATTACACTACCATAAATTACAGGAAGGAGGAACCCAAGGCTTAACCTCCTGCGTGTTTCTCCTACAATGAGATTCTTACTGATTGTCCAAGACTTTTAAGGAAGCACTGATATTAAAATATTTAGTGTGAGCACTGTAGGATATCGGATCAAATGGAGAATTTAGGGTTGGAACAACACAACTGGATTTGGGATAAAGCAGTAACAGGAGGTGGTGGACTTAAATCTAATTCTAACATTTAAACTCAAATGTGATCCTTCCTAAGCAAAGATGGCAAAAACATTTGTTTGTTTCATATGTATATATATATATATATATATATATATATATGTGTGTGTGTGTGTACAATTGCATATACTATGTATGCAATTACATATGCTGTATATATAATTGCAAATATGTTTTGCATATTCATATTAAATTTCAACCTTCTTTCCACTTCTGAACTTCTGTCCCCCTTTACCCTGTTCTGCTCTTTTGATAGGACTTATCCCCTCCAATTACATAGAATTGACTGGTTGTTGATACTGATTGTCTGTCTCCCTTAGAATGTAAGCTTGAGGAAGACCAGGATTTGTAGAAATTTGTGTGCCTTTTGTTCATTGAAGTATCCCAAGCACTTACAGCTGTACCTGGCACATAGTGGGTGCTCGATAAATATTTTGTGGGTAAATACCAAAAAAAAATCTCAAATGTGATCCAATACTAATCTCTCTGGCATTTTATCACCTACAGTTACATTAACCTAGAAAGTCAATCATTAAATGCAACAAAGAAAGGTACATTTCTATATAAACTGTACAAGTTGACAACAATTCATCATATGCTTTTTTATATATTCTGCATTTATTAATTTTAGTACATTTGTATACACAGAAAAAAATCTTACTAAGAGCATCTTCAAAGGGCAGAACTGCAAACTGGTTGAGTATATTTAATTTGATGATGCTTAATTGCAGGAGATGTGAAAGCAGGATGATGAAAGAGAATAGGAAAAATATAAAAAGATAAAGAAAACGCCCTTCCTAAAAAGATTTTAGTCCTTCCTTCCCATTTTTTCATGTCTAGAGGCTGGAACACTATGTTTCATTCTTTGGTTGACCTTTCTTTCCCACTTAATAACTAATGAAGCAAAATCTACAAGGCATGTTTTCCAGAATTAAAATTTTGTGAGTATAAATAACTGTGAGTATAAATAACAAGCAAAACGTATAAGGAATTCGCTGTAAATATCTCCCCAAGATATGTTAATCTTGAAAATGAGTATAAAGTGTATTAAATTTTATAAATTCTTTACTCTTGGTATCTCTTTATAGTGAAAGATTTTACACAACACTTAAGTGTTACCTAAGCTCTTCCTGTTATCAAGCCTAAGATCTTTGAGGGAGGATATTACATATGATTTAGTTTGTCCATTTATAATGTGTGTGTGTGTGTGTGTGTGTGTGTGTGTGTGTGTGAAGTAAAAAGAGAGTAAACAGAGAAAAAGAGTGAAACAGAATAAAAAGAACCAGAAAAAGATCAGGCTTGGGCAGGCTGGTCTCTTTTAGGTAACCATCATAACTGCAGAAATGAAGATAGAAAGAATGAATGTTTAGCTTTGGTATAAAAAGTTTAAAAATCAAACTTTTGGCAGATTCTTTAGCTTTTTAAGTCACAAGAAGCTAGATCTTTACAGCATCAAAAGCCAAGTTCTTGCTATCAATATAGGCATAGAGTGAATAGATAATTGATCAGTAAGTGATATCTCCAGACACTTGAAACTGCAAGTTGGGAAGAAGTCAGAAGAGTCAGAGAGTGAGTCATTGAAGGAGCACTGAATCTTGCCCTACCTATCGTTAAGTTCACCATGTATGCACACATGAGGGGTAGATTGATCTCACTGATGCTTCAGGAGGACACATGTTTCTTGCATGTCAGGAAGCAATCTGAGGCAATGTCAGGAGAGTCCTCACATGCTCTGATAGGACATAAGGAGCACGCAATCCCTCAGACCCTTCTATGCTCCTTGGCTGGGAGTGTCCAGGTGCAACACCCGAAGCTGGTTGGCTGAAAAGATTTGCAGTGGTTACAAAGACATGCGTTGGTGGCCATGGAGAATGAATCAGATGAGAGGTCTCTCAGCACAAGCTAATGGTAAAGATGTCAATAGCAGTGACTGGGTGCCTCCCACTCCTTCAGATATGATGATGTTTTTGGTACATCCAGGAAAAATGTCTCCCCCAAAAATGCAAAATAGAGGAAGAACCTAAATTCATTTTTTTTAAATTTCAAATTGATTAAGTTTATATGAATTGACTAAGAAATATTATGTTTTCTCTCATCAAATTGAATGGGAGCATTTCTTTTTTTTTTTTTATATATATATGAAGTTTATTGACAAATTGGTTTCCATACAACACCCAGTGCTCATCCCAAAAGGTGCCCTCCTCAATACCCATCACCCACCCGCCCCTCCCTCCCACCCCCCCTCAACCCTCAGTTTGTTCTCAGTTTTTAACAGTCTCTTATGCTTTGGCTCTCTCCCACTCTAACGTCCTTTTTTTTTTTTTTTTCCTTCCCCTCCCCCATGGGTTCCTGTTAAGTTTCTCAGGATCCACATAAGAGTGAAACCATATGGTATCTGTCTTTCTCTGTATGGCTTATTTCACTTAGCATCACACTCTCCAGTTCCATCCACGTTGCTACAAAAGGCCATATTTCATTTTTTCTCATTGCCACGTAGTATTCCATTGTGTATATAAACCACAATTTCTTTATCCATTCATCAGTTGATGGACATTTAGGCTCTTTCCATAATTTGGCTATTGTTGAGAGTGCTGCTATGAACATTGGGGTACAAGTGCCCCTATGCATCAGTACTCCTGTATCCCTTGGGTAAATTCCTAGCAGTGCTATTGCTGGGTCATAGGGTAGGTCTATTTTTAATTTTCTGAGGAACCTCCACACTGCTTTCCAGAGCGGCTGCACCAATTTGCATTCCCACCAACAGTGCAAGAGGGTTCCCGTTTCTCCACATCCTCTCCAGCATCTATAGTCTCCTGATTTGTTCATTTTGGCCACTCTGACTGGCGTGAGGTGATACCTGAGTGTGGTTTTGATTTGTATTTCCCTGATAAGGAGCGACGCTGAACATCTTTTCATGTGCCTGTTGGCCATCTGGATGTCTTCTTTAGAGAAGTGTCTATTCATGTTTTCTGCTCATTTCTTCACTGGGTTATTTGTTTTTCGGGCGTGGAGTTTGGTGAGCTCTTTATAGATTTTAGATACTAGCCCTTTGTCCGATATGTCATTTGCAAATATCTTTTCCCATTCCGTTGGTTGCCTTTTAGTTTTGTTGGTTGTTTCCTTTGCTGTGCAGAAGCTTTTTATCTTCATAAGGTCCCAGTAATTCACTTTTGCTTTTAATTCCCTTGCCTTTGGGGATGTGTCGAGTAAGAGATTGCTACGGCTGAGGTCAGAGAGGTCTTTTCCTGCTTTCTCCTCTAAGGTTTTGATGGTTTCCTGTCTCACATTTAGGTCCTTTATCCATTTTGAGTTTATTTTTGTAAATGGTGTGAGAAAGTGGTCTAGTTTCAACCTTCTGCATGTTGCTGTCCAGTTCTCCCAGCACCATTTGTTAAAGAGGCTGTCTTTTTTCCATTGGATGTTCTTTCCTGCTTTGTCAAAGATGAGTTGGCCATACGTTTGTGGGTCTAGTTCTGGGGTTTCTATTCTATTTGAATGGGAGCATTTCTATTGAAAAACAAAAATGTCACCATTGAGCACATTTGACTCATAGCCTGGAACTGTGTTCATACTACATACATCTTTCTTTTTGTGAGCTTTCCATAATTCTCTTAGGCTGTCTTTGAAAAAATCTAGTCTAGTCTTTTATTCAATTTACCTGTCCTTGTTATAACTCTGAAATCTTGAATTGGGCCTATAGCATTAAATTGGCACTCAATAAACATGAAGGAAGGAAGGAAGGAAGGAAGGAAGGAAGGAAGGAAGGAAGGATAGAAGGAAGAAAGCTATAAAACTAATGCCTCCCTATATCTTACTCAATATTTCCAAATGCATTTGAAATTTACTAATTATTTTGCCATCATATTTGTTATATGATCTACTTGTTCCATTTAAAGAAGAAAAGGTAAATTACATTTGGGAAGGAAAAAGATACTAGTAAAGACAAGTGCTCCCAAGAGAGGGAATTCTGTCCAGGCATCTGGCTTAAACTACATGTATTATGGTTTTTCAGGGCTCTAGAAGAATGTTTTAGGTTACTATTTTTTAAATCATGGTGAAGGGTGAATTTTCTAAAACATGAAACCAATACAGATATCATTAAGAGAAATATTTTAGGGTATATAATAAAATAAGCAATTGAAAGGTAGACTTCAAATAGAGAAAATTATTGTGTGCATAGGACAAAAGATTATTGTAATAAATCTTTTAAGTCAAATAGAGAAATATAAAATTAAAAAGAGAGAGATAAAAAAGGGAGAAAATAGATAATGAGAATGTGTAGGACATAATTATGAGATCATTTTAAAAAATAGTCATTAAAATATGAGTA
This sequence comes from Lynx rufus, assembly GCF_022079265.1. Classification (NCBI taxonomy): domain Eukaryota; kingdom Metazoa; phylum Chordata; class Mammalia; order Carnivora; family Felidae; genus Lynx; species Lynx rufus. The sequence goes on along the minus strand of NW_025814837.1, from coordinate 11,102,548 downwards.
ATATACAACTTCACTAGCCATTCAATAAGTGCAAATTAAATTAGTTTTTTTCTGAAAATAAGATTGGCAAATAAAAAATTGATAATAAAAAACAAAGACATAATAAAAATGATAGTAAAAATGATAGCACCCCAATGCCAGGTGCAACATTTTGGAGGACAGTTTAACAATAGGCATCATGGTACTTAATGTGTGGATACTTTGACCTATAAATGTCACTTCTGAAAATTTAACCTAAATAATCAGACATATTATAAGGAAAGGGTGCAAGGATTTGTACACCTGAGTTGTTTAGAGTAGTGAAAAATAACATTAGCTTAAATGGTCATCAACAGGATTTAGATACATAGTCTAGATACATACAATAAAAAAATACTCTGTGGAAATTAAAAATGATTATGTAGTTGGCTTTTGGATGTATACAAACTATAGTAAGTGTAAAATGAAAGTCCTAAAAAAATGCAACCTATGAAGGTTATTTTTGTTTTAGAAGCTGAAGAGGAGGGAAAGAGAAAGGGATGGGGCAGGAAAAGAAGGGGAGAAAGAGAAAAACAACATAAACTAGAAAGACATTCTGCAAATATATTGAAAACGATTACTCTTGGATTGTGGGTAATTATAATCTTCTTCATTAAAATTTTTATTTAAAAATTTTATTTAATAGCTTACAATGAAGGTGCATTAGGTTCAATGTCAGAAGAACAAGCTAATAAAGACATTTCTATTCTGGAAAAAATAGAAGTAATTAACAAGTTAATTGTTTATGGAAAAATAAGGTCCTTGACATCAAAATGACTGCATCAGGGTAAAGGGTGGCACTGGCAGCTGGAGGTCTTTGGGTGCAAGCTGAAAGCACTCTGAGGCTGGCCAGAGGAGCTCCCATGGGTGGGAGACTGGGAAGTGAATAACCATTATTTGAAGGGCCAATAAGTGCACAGTGATAGGAGGCTCTGGATTCCTGGGGGAGCACGCGGTGGAGCAGTTTCTAGCCAGCTACTCTATCAATGTATTTGATATGCAGCAAGGGTTTCACAATCCCTGGGTGCGGTTCTTTCTGGGCGACCCCTGTAGCTAATAGGATCTGTACCCAACTCTTAAAGGTATAGGACAGTTGTCCACTGTGTGTCACCCCCACCAACCAGTAACAACAAAAACTCTTTTATAGAGTGAATTGCGTTGGCACGAAGAATGCTATTGAAACTTGCACAGAGGCTGGGGTTCAAAACTCATTTTAACCAGAAGTACCAGTGTCATCTTTGAGGGTGTCAACATCAAAAATGGAACTGAAGATCTCCCTTGTCCCATGGAACCCGCAGACCACTACACAAAGACCAAATCTTACAGGAGAGAGCAGTCCTGGGCATCAACAATCCTGAGAGGCATTGCTTAGCCATGGCCACCTGCTGTCATGGCATTTTCAGCCCAAGAGACCCCCAGTTGGTCCCCATCCTCATCAAGATGGCTGGGAAAGGCAAGGTGAAGTTTGTGATTGGAAACGGAGAGAACTTGGTGGACCTCACTTTTGTGGAGAACCCGGTGCACAGACATATCTTGGCTGCAGAGTACCTCTCCTGAGATGTGGCTGAGTGAGAAGGCACTTCACATCATCAACCATGAAGTCACCCCTTTCTGGACATTCCTGTCCCACATCCTGACAGGCCTCAGCTATAAGGCCCCCAAGTACCACATCCCCTACTGGGTGGCCTGCTACCTGGCCCCCCTGCTTTCCCTCCTGGTAATGGCGATCAGTCCTGTCATCCAGCTCCAGCCCACTTTCATACCAATGCCAGTCGCATTGGCCAGTACGTTCCACTATTACAGCTGTGAGAACCAAAAAGGTCATGGGCCACCAGCCACTGGTCACCATGGATGAAGCCATAGAAAGGACCATGCAGAACTTTCACAACTTGCATAAGGTTGAGTGAAGCACCCCAGAGTCTGGACCCTCTCAGCGCATTCCCTGGCTGCTAACTTTCCCCTGTGGACCAACAAACTAACCCTCTTCACATGAGTTTCTTCTGAGCTTAGGTCTCCTCCTGCCAGTTAGATGAGAGCCGACTCAGCTCTTCCGTGACCACAAAGTGGGAGAAAACAGCAGACATTTCTCCTTTTGTAGGCTTGGATTTGAATTTCTTAAAGCAAGCAACTTCATATTCTACTATTTTGTGTTTTCTCCTTCCTTCCTCACTTTTTCTCTCCCTCCTTCCTTCTCTCCCACTCCTCCTCTCTCCTGGGATACTCATCATTCCAATGTCCTTGCATTTAATCAAGGAAGCTATAGGAAAAAAACAACTCATTTGCTGATTAATGATGGGAAACTAAATTTACTTCCAAGGAAACCCACACTAAAGGAGAAGCCTAGTTCAAAGAAACCCATATTACAAATATCTTAGAAAAAAAAATCAGAAGTTACAAACACTTCAAATGTACATTTCAAATAGATGCAGAATTTAGAGCAAAAACTTTGAAAAAGTTTCAGTAATTATAGCCACACCACCACCACCAATCTCCAGAAGGAAAAGACTGCTGGTTGTTCACCTCCTTCCATGCTTCCAAGTTCCCTCTCATGTACAGCTGGTGTGCCTGCCTGCATTGTTTTTTCATAAAGCATTCTCTCACAGACACATCTCTGTTTATCAGTGGAGCCCCATTGTCCTTTTTCATTGCAAGATTGTAGCCTGCCCCAGTGGCCTGCCATTTTAGCTGTATAGCTCCTCTTCTGACATGGGACATGGGGCTGGTTGATGGTAAGCCATTGAAAAGGTCAGAGAGAAGAACCTCCTTCATCTGCTTGGAGTTTAGGCAGAAACTCCAGGAGATGATGCAGAAAGGGCTGTTTCTCTACAGCTCATGCTCACAGAACCCTTCAGGCCAGTTTCCAAAAGGTAAATTACATAAAATGCAGTGTTCTCTATTTTCTGGTGACGATATGCTTACAGAACGTGTTTTTTTTCCCAGACTAATCAAAATGCAATGTTCAAAAAAATAAAAATGATTTTATTAAAATGATGACTCCATTTGCTATTTTAGCAAATTCATTTCTATATGTTCTTTAAATATTGTTTATGTGTTGCAAATGTTTTTGGAGTTTGTTGTCTCTCATTTTCTGATGTGTTTCGGTAATGGCATGTCTATTTTATTGTCATATATTCTTTCTGTAGGAATTTTTTGTTTTATAGTATCTTTAAAATGATAACCAGCACTCAAAAAATGGGAAACTAAATTATGTTTTCTTCTAGCATTTCTATTGTTTACTTATACATGTAAATTGATACAGAGTTAATTCTGATGCAAGTAACAACATATTTGGGTTATAGCTTTTAATCTGTTATTTAATTGTCCATAAATTGGAGAAGATATTTGCAAATGACATAGCAGATAAAGGGTTAGTATCCAAAATCTATAAAACAAACTTATGAAACTCAATACCCAAAAAACACATAATCCAGTAAAGAAATGGGCCAAAGACATGAACAGACACTTTTCTAAGGAAGACATCCAGATGGCTAACAGACACATTAAAAGATGCTCAACATCATTCATCATCAGGGAAATACAAACCAAAACCTCAATGAGATGTCACTTTACACCTGTCAGAATGGCTAAAATTAACAACTCAGGAAACAACAGATGTTGGCGAGGATGCGGGAAAAGGGGAACTTTTTTACTGCTGGTGGGAATGCAAAATGGTGCAGTCACTCTGGAGAACAGTATGGACGTTCTTCAAAAAATTAAAAATAGAGCTATGCTATGATCCAGCAATTACACTACTAGGTATTTATGCAAAGGATACAAAAATTCTGATTCAAAGGACCACATGCACCCCAATGTTTATAATGGTGCTATCAACAATAGCCAAATTATGGAAAGAGCCCAAATGTCCAACGACTGATGAAGATAAAGAAGATGTGGTATATATGTACAATGGAATATTACTCAGCAATCATAAAGAATGAAATATTGCCATTTGCAACAATGTGGATGGAACTAGAGTGTATTTGCTAAGTGAATTAAGCCAGTCAGAGAAAGATAAATGTCATATGATTTTACTCATATGTGGAATCTAAGAAACACAACAGATGAACATAGGGGAAGGGAAGGAAAATAAGACAAAAACAGAGAGGGAAGCAAATCAAAAGCAACTCTTAAATACAGAGAACAGAGGGTTACTGGAGGGGTGCTGTGTAGGGAATGGGCTAAATGAATGATGGGCACTACAGAGGGCACTTGGGATGAGCATTGGGTGTTGTATGTAAATGATGAATCACTAAATTCTACTTCTGAAACGACTACACTATATGTTAACTAGTTTAGATGTAATAAAATATAAAATAAAGTAAAATGAAATGAAATGAAGCAAAACAAAGCAAAACAAAACAAAATAAAATAAAATAAAATAAAATAAAATAAAATAAAATAAAATAAAAACAGCCCATAATATCCCTATTGACTCCAAATGACACACTTATCCAATGTTATGATAAACATAGGCTACTCCTGGGCTTTGTATCCTAATCTCTTGATCTGTCATTTTATTTTTTTTAACTTCTTTCAATGTTTATTTTTGAGAGAGAGAGAGAGAGCACGCGCACGAGTGTGAGTGGGGAAGGGGCAGAGAAAGAGAGGGAGACACAGAATCCGAAGCAGGCTCTAGGCTCTGAGCCGTCAGCAGAGAGCGCAACGTGGTGTTCAAACTCACAAACCACAAGATCATGACCTAAGCTGAAGTCGGACGCTTAACTGACTGAGCCACCCAAGTGCCTCTCTGTCATTTTATTTTTTAGCATTCTGTTTTAATTACCTAGTACCATTCTCTCTGTTCTCCTGAATTCACATGTTTATTTCTTATTTTTTATGGTCATTTCATGTAAGGAGATATTTTGAATATGAGCATATTTCAGTAAAAAATTATTCTAATGTAGAAAATTATGTATAGTTTTGCAATGTTGACAACTCTTGCCTATTCAAAAGGAGAGCTAGAGTCATAGGACTAATCTATTATTAAACTACTCTTACTAACCAATAATATTTCTTAAATCTCATTTAAAGAAAATGGAAATTATATGAATAACAATTTCACAAAAAATGAAAACAAGATGGGAATAAATTTAGAAACGGTCGGATCATTCACACACATACACATGCAAAAAAATATATTCTATCAAACAGCAACAATGCCCCATTTCCAAACTGCCAAAATGATACCAGACAAAATATTTTATAAGATCTTATGTTAGTGAAGCTATGACAGAATAGGTATTGTCATTTTTATAGATGGAAATGTCTATTTTTGGAAAGCAATTTAGAAGTATAGATACAAAAATTCATATTGCAAATCAACACATCCACAAGCCCACTATAAGGAAATACCCAACAGCTTTCTCAAAGATAAAAATGTTTGAAAATTCAACTGACAATGTTAATATCAAGAAGTAGGAGACAGACCTAGTAAACTACTATAAAGCTGTACAATGGAGTATTATGCAAGGGATTAAGAAAAATATGGTAAATTGACATGAAAAGGCACAAAAAGCTGATTGTAATAAGTGACCAGTAAACATAAAATGAAGGGCCAATCACAGAATGGTAGGTTAAGAATGATTCTATTGTATAAATTAAGTTATTTATAAGCCATGTTTCTATCATACAAAACTGACTGTGGGAAAGGGAAGCGATAATCATAAAGACTGACTTTTTTAACCATTATTCATATAATGTACCTTCTGTATCTTTCTCTGTGTGCCATTATTTTATCATATACTGAAACATGTATTACCACTTTTTCAATAGACCATTTTAAATTGTGAAATATTTAAATAAAAGATGTCAAGCAGTGTGGTAAAACTAGTAACCTTTTGTGTTATGGTTAGATTTCGATTTCTATACTTATTCAAATATAAAAGCCATTACCAAATGGCTTTTAAAATTCAAACAGAATAATACAGTCTAATAAATTGATGCTTTTATAACTTTATGTCTTAATATTCTTAATGCTAAAAAGGCATAAAATTAAAGTATTTTGTGTCATAAATGTAAAGTAATTGTTAGTACTAATGTAATAATAGTATTTATAATATCCAACATTTTTTAAGTTGTCAAGGGCTTGTACTGTACATTATTATCTTATTTGAGCTTCATAACAGCCCTATAAATTATAGATGAATATAATAAAATTTTAATAGAAATTACCCCCAAATCCCCTATATTCCACAAATATAAACATCTTAGGGACGAAATGTTGCATTTTAAAATGCATTGTAAATATTAGCTGAAACACAGATTTCAAAAATGTACCAATCTTACAATTTACCTCACTAAAGATCCGGATGAATAAAAGGACCACATTAGCATCTCCTATGTACAACAGTAAATTGTTTATCCGCATTGAAAACCAATGTTTGGGGGAAAATAAATAAATAAAACCAATGCTTGGAATTGTTTTCGTAACTACTAGTTTGCTCCACATGCAGAGAATTGTATAAACTCGGGTAAAAACGAACTTCCCTTCTTCCTCACTGCAGCCATGTCTGAGGCTGCTGCCAGCCATAGTTTCCACCTGGAACACCACACAAGTCTGACTCTCAGATGCCATCATGAAATTTATTTACTTTTCTTCCGCTGTTCGTACACACCCTTTCAGTGAGGTTTAATTTTCTCCTTTTCTGGATGAATCCTCAAGCAGAGCCCATAACTTTTCCAGCCATTATCTGCTTTATAAAAGCCTCCTGTCACATTAATGGCTCCAATGGATGCAAATGATCCATTTCAGTAACTGTTGTATTCAGGCAGAGTAATAACCAAACTCCACATTTTTCTAAAATGCACAATTACTCCCTCCCTCTCCTTGGGTCTGCTGAAGGCAGAAGGGGATGGGGCGGGGGGGGGGGGCTCTTTGACACTTCTCTTTCTTCTTCTCCTCCTTCTCCCTCTTCCTCCTTCCAGCTAGAAGAAGCAAGGGGTCAAGAGAGTCTTACTTCTGTCTACTGTGAGAATATGGTAAGTTGTCCACGGATTCCCTCCCACTTCCTGGGAAATATGTCTCCAATCTAGGCGTTCTGGTCCCTCCAACATACTTCATGTCACTCCAGATGACTATTGAATGGGAAATATAGTATATGTTTCCTTCTAATTCGTCAACGTGAAACACTGGGGAGAAGCATAAGAGTGAACATGGCTGGTGATGTCAGTGCCTAGACAAGGAAGGGGAATCTCTAAACACATGAACCAAATGCAACTGTTTGGGAGAATCATTTTCACATATGACTACACCTAAGCCAGCATGTGTGCTTGAACTCTGAAAGTTTTTGTAAAAATTTAGTATCCAATTTAATCTTATACTACTTCTCAAACACCCATCCTCTTATTTTAATCTTGACTATAATAACATTTATGTGTCTATACTTAAAGGCATGATTTATGCACATGTGTATGTTAAAGATATGTGATGTCTTTAGGCTCTTTAAAACTAACTTAACTTTGTTTTTTGCATTGGGTGGTACATAAGAAATTTTTAAAAATATTCTCTGGATCAGGAAAGATCCAAGAGTAAATTATTTTAATGATATTTCTCCTATGTATGCATAGATTTAGTTTATCAGGAGGATGATAACAATTAGCAAAAGAGGCAATTTGTCAGGTGAGGAATCTTCAAGTCATAGTTAGTTGACACTATCACTTTGTATTAAAATGTTGGTGAAATTTGCCACTTCAAATAAAAGAAATTCAAGTTTCATATTTATTAACAAAACTAATATAAGGATGCATAAAACGATGCTCACTTTTACATCCCTAACAACCACCTAACTCTATGTTATCTCATCAGGAAATTCACTATCCACCTGCTATAATCAAAATCTATGTTTTTGAAATTGATATGTATCTTGTCTTATTCCTTGCAGGGGAAAACAGAGATGAGTATCTTATCATTCATTTAATGCCTTAGGGAGATAAAATGTACGTTTCTACTACAATTTTGGTGTCACAGAACAAGTATAAATATTTGAATTTAGGATTTCTACATTTTAATAGATAAGATTTTCTACCTGATAGTCTCACAACCAGTGGGAAGCAATTCCCTTATTACTGTTTATCACCATTGGCAAAAATTGTGGAAATCTCAGCATTCTGTTGTACTTTGTTTCTTGAAAAAAAAATCATTTTAAGAGCTAGGGATCATAATGCAGTTATGAATGAGGAATTATTTAATATTAATCACAATTTGGAAAACCTATAATGTCTTTTTATATTTTTGCAGCCATACAAGAGATTATTTGGCAAATTTGTTTATTTGTACTGTACAAGTTTGTTTTATTTGTACAAATTTGTACCTGTTCTACTCCATTCAAGCTGTATATTAGGTACTCAGGACACAAATATGGGGGGCAGGATTGGCCTCTACCTTCTAAGACTTTATAGAATGGAGATAGAAAGTATAGGCACACTGACCAAAATTACTATGCAATGTATTCTTGCTATATTAAAGTTATATGCCAGATGCAGGAAGAACTTAAGTCAGATTGATGATTGTTATCTGAGAGAATCCAAGATGTATTTAAGGAGGAGAGGAGCCTTGAGCTAAGACTGACAGGATGAAGAGGCACTTGGGTGACAATCAGCAGCAGACATGACAGATGAAAGGAATATCAGGTATGAAAGCATGAGTTTGACAAGGTCTGGGAACACTAAGTAATTCAGAAGGGGAAAATGGAATGTTGAATCAGTTGAGATAAAACATTTAAGGAAGCCTCACGCTAAGCAAAATTTGATATATTTTGCAAAACATCAGATTATTCTCTAATTAAGTTTTCCAAAATTATATTTCCATTCTTAGTTGACCAGTCAGATATCTGTGTTGGAGAGATCATCTTGGAGATGATATCGAGCATGGACTAGAGAAATATAAGCATAAAGAAAGAAAGATAATTTAAATTTTTTTAATGTTTTTTAAATTTATTTTTTAGGAAGAGAGAGCATGAGCAGAGAGAGGGGGAGACACAGAATCCGAAGCGGGCTCCAGGCTCTGAGCTGTCACCACAGAGCCTGACAAAGGGCTTAAACTCATGAACCATGAAATCATGACCTGAGCCAAAGTTGGATACTTAACCAACTGAGCCACCCAGGCGCCCTGAGAAAAAGAAGATAATTAAGGAGAGCAATACAATTAATCAACTGAGAAGAATAAAGGAAGAGAATTAGGGTAGGTAGGTACAGTGAGGATGAAGAGGAGGGGACCAAGAAGAGAGATTTTTAAGACTGAGAAAGGGCCAAGTTACTGACTCTGGAAGGTAACGAAGAGGAGAAATCTAGGATCAAGTTCTTCTGATGAAGAAGAACTAATGAAAGGACAATGTTAACAAGATTAGAAATATAAAATGGGTATAAGTTTGGTTTGAGTTTTAGTGAGAGTTTGAGGGAAAGAAAGTTATACTGAATTGGAAGTTCCTATGAAAAGCTTTATGGATTTTCCCATTGTGGAATAAAAAATATTTTTAAGTCTATTTTTCTCTCTGTTTTACATTATTGGAGATTTTCATGAAATTACTACAGATGATTAAATAAGGTTGGTATCAAATGTTAATATTTAAATCACAGATATTAAGGTAATTGAACCACAAGCTGTCTTAGAACTACATAGTTTAAAGAAAATATAAAGTAGTGATTCCCTATGCCTTGAAAAAGACTATTAATGCCAAGGTGACCTTTGTAGTATCATTCTCCAAGGCTTTGCTTCTCAAATATTTTTGAACAAGGCTCCCATAATGTACCTTTTCACACTTTCCACTGGAGTCAAAGGGGGGTAAAAGTGAGAAAATTCAGTGATAATAAGAGTGTCACCCCTTCCACCAAATTATACCAAGCTGGAAGGAAATGGACACAGACCCTGGAGTGTAGCAGGATGGACAACAGTGTGCTTACCAAAACTCATCTTAAGCAGAATATTGGATGTAGCTGAAAGGAAGATATTGATAAATCATGTAGGGTCAGAGTGGAGGTTAATGAGAATCCCATGGACCATTCTTGAACAATAACAGATGGACACTAAACGGTCTTTCGAGAAAGATGAGTCCCATTATATTCAAGTTCTTTCTTGAAAAAAAGCATGCAACTTCTCAGACAGAACTAATTTCTTAGTTACAATATAGGAAACCACTGATTCTATCTCCATGGGTCCTGCCATTCTGCCTTGGCCTCAGCCTCTAGGACAAAAACAGTCTAACTTGTGTTTAGAAGGATCGTATCTTACTTGGCTTGTGTGAGGCACCCAATTATTTATATTCCTAAAGCGCCCATACATTTAATCCCCTTATTCCAAAAATATTAATTTAAAATATTCTTATTTCCTACCCCCACAAAAAAAGCCTTTAAAGGGCTCAAAGATTTTGTCTTTCCATTTTTTTAAACCTCTACCATTTATTATTATCTATTCTATGTTTGACTGTGAGAGAAACACCTCTTTTAGGGTCAGCGTGTTTTATATTGTCATGTTTACCTCTAGTATCCAAACTTGAACAGTTTTATGATTATGAAAAAGAGGCAATATGCTGGGGATATTAGTACATAAATCATTGTCAGGAAACCAATGCTGTGTTTCAAAGCAGGAAAAAGCTTTTAAAGTATTGATATAGGTCCAACCAAAAGGGCATGCAGAATTTTCTCTTTTGTTCTAACTTGATATTTCCTAAGCACGTGGCTTTTAAGTCAGGAGAAACTCAGCTGATTAAACATTCTTATAAGTAGATTCATTTAATGGACCTTAATTAAAGAAAGGCTGTCAAAACTGAATTTCTATTCTTAATATCTGCCATTTTACACATCATTTTTTAAACGTTAGAGTTAGAAATGTAAATTGTTCTTTTAGAATTAAAGCACTTACCCCAAACAACAACTGAAGCATTTTTCTAAAACAGCAGGAACAAAGACAGTCATTCTAATCCATGTTAAGAATTTAGAAGAAAAGGAGTAAAGATTTATTATTAAATTCTAACATGTCAATTATGCTGAGACATGCAAATAGTGTATTTTTAAAGCATCATTCAAAAAGTCTCCATTAAGATGTTTACATTTAGCTTATAATTTCATCCCTTGACTTTATGAAACAAGTTTTCTGGGTGATGTGATAAAAATGATCTAAATGATGATGTTAAATAGAACTTTTAGGTCTCAATTTATCTACCTTATTATGAAAATATTTTCACATTTTCTCTGTATGTAGGACATGCTCAGAAGAGGAAAATATTTTTATTTTTATTTATTTTTTAAATGTTTTTAATATTTATGTATTTATTTATTTATTTAAACTTTGCTTAAGAGTTTTATTTTTTATTTTATTTTTTGTTAATATGAAATTTATTGTCAAATTGGTATCCATACAACACCCAGTGCTCATCCCAACAGGTGCCCTCCTCAATATCCATCACCCACCCTCCCCACCCTCCCACTCCCCCATCAACCCTCAGTTTATTCTCAGTTTTTAAGAGTCTCTTATGGTTTGGCTCCCTTCCCCTCTAACTTTTTTTTTCCTTCCCCTCCCCCATGGTCTTCTGTTAAGTTTCTCAGGATCCACATAAGAGTGAAAACATATGGTATCTGTCTTCCTCTGTATGGCTTATTTCACTTAGCATCACACTCTCCAGTTCCATTCACGTTGCTACAAAGGGCCATATTTCATTCTTTCTCATTGCCACGTAGTACTCCATTGTGTATATAAACCACAATTTCTTTATCCGTTCATCAGTTGATGAACATTTAGACTCTTTCCATAATTTGGCTATTGTTGAGAGTGCTGCTATAAACATTGGGGTACAAGTGCCCCTGTGCATCAGCACCCCTGTATCCCTTGGCTAAATTCCTAGCAGTGCTATTGCTGGGTCACAGGGTAGATCTATTTTTAATTTTTTGAGGAACCTCCACATTGTTTTCCAGAGCGGCTGCACCAATTTGCATTCCCACCAACAGTGCAACAGTTCCTGTTTCTCTACATCCTCGCCAGCATCTATAGTCTCCTGATTTGTTCATTTTGGCCACTCTGACTGCTGTGAGGTGGTATCTCAGTGTGGTTTTGGTTTGTATTTCCCTGATGAGAAGTGACGTTGAGCATCTTTTCATGTGCCTGTTGGCCATCTGGATGTCTTCTTTAAAGAAGCGTCTATTCATGTTTTCTGCCCATTTCTTCACTGGATTATTTGTTTCTCGGGTGTGGAGTTTGGTGAGTTCTTTATAGATTTGGATACTAGCCCTTTGTCCGATATGTATGTCATTTGCAAACATCTTTTCCCATTCTGTTGGTTGCCTTTTAGTTTTGTTGATTGTTTCCTTTGCAGTGCAGAAGCTTTTTATCTTCATGACGTCCCAATAGTTCATTTTTGCTTTTAATTCCCTTGCCTTTGGAGATGTGTCAAGTAAGAAATTGCTGTGGCTGAGGTCAGAGAGGTTTTTTCCTGCTTTCTCCTCTAGGGTTTTGATGGTTTCCTGTCTCACATTCAGGTCCTTCATCTATTTTGAGTTTATTTTTGTGAATGGTGTGAGAAAGTGATCTAGTTTCAGTCTTCTGCATGTTGCTGTCCAGTTCTCCCAGCACCATTTGTTAAAGAGACTGTCTTTTTTCCATTGGATGTTCTTTCCTGCTTTGTCAAGGATTAGTTGGACATACTTTTGTGGGTCCAATTCTGGAGTCTCTTTTCTATTCCATTGGTCTATGTGTCTGTTTTTGTGTCAATACCATGCTGTCTTGGTGATTACAGCTTTGTAGTAGAGGCTAAAGTCTGGGATTGTGATGCCTCCTGCTTTGGTCTTCTTCAAAATTACTTTGGCTATTCGGGGTCTTTTGTGGTTCTATACAAATTTTAGAATTGCTTGTCCTATCTTCGAGAAGAATGCTGGTGCAATTTTGATTGGGATTGCATTGAATGTGTAGATTGACATTTTAACAACATTCATTCTTCCAATCCATGAGCACAGAATGTTTTTCCATTTCTTTGTATCTTCTTTAATTTCCTTCATAAGCTTTCTATAGTTTTCAGCATACAGATCTTTTACATCTCTGGTTAGGTTTATTCCTAGGCATTTTGTGATTCTGGGTGCAATTATGAATGAGATCAGTTTCTTTATTTGTCTTTCTGTTGCCTCATTATTAGTGTATAAGAATGGAGCTGATTTCTGTACATTGATTTTGTATCCTGCGACTTTGCTGAATTCATGTATCAGTTCTAGCAGACTTTTGGTGGAGTCTGTTGGGTTTTCCATGTATAATATCATGTCATCTGCAAAAAGTGAATATGGATGCAGAAATTCTCAGTAAGATACTAGCAAACCAAATTCAACAGCATATAGAAAGAATTATTCACCATGAACAAATGGGATTCATTCCTGGGCTGCAGGGCTGGTTCAACATTCGCAAATCAATCCATGTGATACATCACATTAATAAAAGATAAGAAACGTATGATCCTGTCGATCGATGCAGAAAAAGCATTTGACAAAACTCAGCATCCTTTCTTCATAAAAACCCAAGAAAGTTGGGATAGAAGGAACATACTTAAACATCATAAAAGCCATTTATGAAAAGCCCACAGCTAATATCATCCTCAATGGGGAAAAACTGAGAGCTTTCCCCCTGAGATTAGGAACACGACAGGGATGTCCACTCTCACCACTGTTGTTTAACATAGTGTTGGAAGTTCTAGCATCAGCAATCAGACAACAAAAGTAAATCAAAGGCATCAAAATTGGCAATGTTTCTTTATTTTTGAGAGACAGAGGCAGCGTGTGAGCAGGGAAGGGTCAGAGAGAGAGGGAGACACAGAATCTGAAGCAGGCTGTAGGCTCTGAGCCAACAGCATAGAGCCTGACGCAGGGCTTGAACTCACGGACTGTGAGATCATGACCTGAGCTGAAGTTAGATGTTCAACCAACTGAGCCACCCAGGTGCCCTGGAAAATATTTTTAAATGTCGAATTAAATTAAATTAATTTTCTAAAAATCATTGAAATTCAAGTCAAAAGAATTGAGACCTGGTTGTCTTGTGGGTTATTTGCATCTTGACTCCAAACAACTTTTAAATCTTTGGATCTCAACCTTTCCCAAAAACAAACAAGTGGGAAAAAGTAAAACTATTTGTACACACTCACTCTTTTCCACTGTTCTATGGCTCTATGATAAAATAAGTTTAAACAATGAATTATTACACTATTTATTTCCTAATTTTATATACTTCTACAAATTATCTGACAATTCTTTTTTTCTTTAAAGTAACAACACTATTCTATATGACGAAGTAAAACACTTTGACAATAAATTTACCTTCACCTGAATAGACACCACAGTTATTTCTGTGGAAACCTAGTGTACGAAAAGAAACCCACATCAAAGAAAGCATTGGAAGAAGTGGAAAGAAACAAAATATGACCTGGAAACATTTCCTGCCCAGATGTAATACATGCTACAACAGCATGGTTACCAGATGATGGAAATCGACCTAAATTTGAATTATGATACTGTAATACTATAGCTTCCGAATTGTATGACCTCAATCAGATAAATTACCCATCCCTTTAAACTTCAGTTTTCTAATCTAAGCAATGGGGTTAAAAATAAAAATCTTTGAGGGTTAGATTAAATACTATGTTAACGTTGCTTAGCACAGTGCCCAGCATGCGTTCAACGACTGGAATGGGTTTCAAGCATTCTGTGTTATTGGCTGGAGATCTTCAAGTGAATGATATGTTACCTTTAAGTAGCTACCCCCAAACTGTGAGAAATACTTAGCCTTTTGTTGTATGTTTGGTGGTGTTTGCTTCTAATAAAGATGTTGCTTGTCCTTTCAAATATTGTCTTTTGTATCAAATCCAAATGCCCTTAAATGGGATTATTACTGTCATCAAATTAGAACAAAAAAACAATATCCAAGGAAAATTTTAGTTGAAGTGAGATTTTTAACATTAACTCTAATTTTGAGGGGATGAAAGTTTTTAGTGAATTGTATGTTGTTAAATTCAGCTTTTCTTAGTCTCGGCAAAGTGAATTAGAACAACAGGAAACTGTCCAAACTTCTAAATGTAACATTCTTGGAAACAAGCCCTCTGTTTTGCTTGGTTTGTTATTGCCCATTCACGCCATGACTATAGTAAACACTTTATATGTGTTTTGTTGAATGAGTCTTGACCAAATTCATACCAACACCATATAAATCATGGAGAAGAAGGGACATTTATTTATATTGCAATATCTGAAGTGATTTTCTACACTTATCTAATTAAAGAGATAATTGGTTTTTTTGTCCTCTTCATTCTGTCTAGTAGATTGTTTTCACCCTCTCCTCCTTCGTTGTTATGGGGTTTTTTGAAGGGTGGAGTTTGGGGGAGCTCATATTACAAATTGAAACTTTTTAGACCATTGAACAAGTAGTAAGTATAAGTAGTAGAAAGCTAATAAAATCATTGTGAATTAAATGACCATCAGTTTTGAATAACAAGAGCAGCCACAAATATATATATACATATATACGTGTATATATATATACATATATGTACGTATATATATACGTATATATATACACATATATATACGTACATATATACGTACATATATATATATATATACACATATATATACGTACATATATATATATATGATCCATAAGTGGGAGTACTTGGATGCTGCTGTCTAGAAAGGCATTCGAATTATTGCACAAGCTTAAACAATGAACACACTGACACTGCCAGGTTTATTCCTGTCTTTTGGAAATTTCAAAACATGAAACAAATACATGCCATCGTAGTCTTTAACTATTGAAATGAAAGAGTTTGGGAAAACATAAAGTTAACATTTTGTAACTTAGGGAGTCTACAATAATCATTAACACTGTGATAAATTTGTGAATTCACGGTAACACTTGCGACCAACTCAGTGATCACAGTTAAAAGGTCAGCATGAAGAAAAAGCTAAAAAAATTCAGATTTACATAAATATCCAATGAGCTTGAGAAGAAGAGCAAAGAAGAAAGGCCAGTGTAGTTTTAGGTCGCCAGCAGCTCAGGAAATAAATGTTTCAGAGGGAAAATCTTCGTCTACAGAGCTGGGTACAAGGGCATGACTTATAACAGTGTAGCATAATCCAATAAGAGAGGAGACTACTAGGTTAGGAGGCATTCTCAGATCACTCAGCAGTAATTACAAAGGATCCATGGACTGCTCAGACCAAAAATCAAACTACACCATCAATTAACTTTGAAAACATTATGCTGAGTGAAAGAAGCCAGTCACAAAAGACCACGTATTATATTTTTTCATTTATATAAAGGATCAAAAATGGGCAAATCTAGCGACTGCCTTGGTCTGTAAAGGACTGGGATTAGAAAAACATGAGGAGTGATCACCAATGGGTTCCTCTGGGGGTGATGAAATAGTCCTGTGAAATTAGGTAGTGAAGATGGTTCCATAATTCCTTGAATACATTAAAAAACATAGAATTGTACATTCTAAATGGGTAAATTATATGATAGCTGAATTATATTTCAATAAAGCTGTTATAAAAAATGAAAATAAAGAAAAGGCTTCCCACAATCTTGGAAGAGATCTGAGAGGTAATTGGAGTGCTCCCTGCTAAAATAATTCCTGTGGTTGGGAAAATAACAGCATGGGTTGGCAAAGCCTACGTATTGCAAATCTATGCATAAGACCAGGGATAGAATCAGTTTCTAAAGAACCACACAGATCTCCAAAGGCAATTCAGGAGTTTGTGAAAGGAGAGAATGGGGGGTAAATGATGCTATTGAGGCATTTGTAAGTGTTATCAAATATAGTAGTCGTTTTTTTCTTTTTATTAATTTTTTCTTTTTTTATTTAAATTCAAGTCAGTTAACATATCATGTAGTATTCGTTTCAGGAGTAGAATTTAGTGATTCATCACTTACATAGAACACCCAATGCTCATCCCAACAAGTGCCCTCCTTAATGCCCATCACCCATTTAGCCCACCCCCTCACTCACACCTCCCTTCCAGCAACCCTCAGTTTGTTCTCTGTATTTAAGAGTCTCTTACAGTTCACCTCCCCTGTGTTTTTATCTTATTTTTCCTTCCCTTCCCCTATGTTTATGTGTTTTGTTTCTTAAATTCCACATATGAGTGAAATCATATGATATTTGTCTTTTTCTGACTGACTTATTTCACTTAGCATAATACACTCTAGTTCCATCCACATTGTTAATCTTTTCTTGACTAAAGTAGGGATTATTCTACTTCTTTGTAAGGAGAGATAATCCCACACATTGCTTTCTTGAAGCTTCACAAAAACTTAGCTATATAAAATATTTCTTTAATTCCCATTTTGTGGATGAGTAACTAAAAAAATAGAGAGACAGAATGATGTGAACAATCCAGAGTCAGTAGAAGGAAAAGCCAAAATTGGAGTGTGAGCCTTTTAGCCCTGAGCCCTATGGTCTTCCCATATGTCACGTTACCTGTCTCTCAAGATTCTGCTGACTTATCAGATTTGGAGTTCTATCTTGTTTTGAAACCAATAACCCTTGGGAAATGACTGCAGAGAGGAAACATTCCCCTTTTTTTGAAGTTCTTACTTAGTTGATATAGTAGAATGGCCATAATTTGAAGAAGATGACTGCAGTTAAACACATGTTGTATTCTGTGCCTACCTATTTCCATAAAAAGTGAAAAAAATAATAATATTCCAAGGAGGCTACACTTCTTTTGGAAGTAAAGTTGGTACGGTCACTTTGAAAATCTGTCAACATTGACTTGAGGTGAACAAATGCACACTCTGCAGCCAAGCAACTCTACTCCTAACATGGTTGCCAAATGACATGTCCAAGAATGTCCATAGCAACCTATTCTTAATACGCCCAAAACCTGGAAATGGTCCAAATGGAATACACTTGCTCTATTCAATTAGTGGAATATTATGGAGCAATCCCCCCAAATAGGTAGCTATACACAACATGGACAAATCTTGAAAAACATACAATTGGGGGGGAAGGAAAGGCCATAAGCAAATGAGTACACACAGCACAATTCTGTTTACAAAAAGTTCAAAGCCAGAAAAACTAACCTAATCTCCTAGAAGTGAGGATAATGGTTATCCCTGGGAGTGGGAGAGAGGTAATAGTAGCTGGAAGTGCAAAACAGTGTGGTTTCTCAGGAGCCAGCAATGCTCTGTTTCTTAATATGGATACCGGTTCACGGGTATGTAGACGCAATAAAAACCGACCAAGATACACATGCATGATTTTGTATTTTTATGTGTGTAAAAGGATGCATATTCAAATATATATTTTTTGAGCTCCTGAAGGAAAGTTATCCTGAATTTCCAGATTTTTGCATAACAAAATATCTTATCTAAAATATGTATGTGACAGATTTTCTCCCTACACAGTACAGCAGGCCCTGGGAGAAATCCCCCCACTATACGGGGCTATCTATTCACCCGTTTGTTTCCAACCAGCACTTTTTACACAATCACACAACATGGTCCTTTGCACTAATGACAGATGGCTCCGGGGCATCCACCTGAGGAGGACTGATGTCATCTGAGAGGTGGTTTTGAAACCAAAAAGATATAATGTTGTAAAAGCAACCAATGAATCCTTGTGAAAATACTCCAGGAAGCGTTCATGAGCAGGTGGCTTTGAGGAGGTGTCATTTAACAAGAAAGAGCTAACAGTGTGAAGCACTCAGGCCAGAGCTTTCTCGGCAAGAAGGAACAGTAAATGCCAAGCCCCTGAGGTGAGAACGAACATGGAATTCATGAAAAATAGAACAAGGACCAGTTGCTGGCTACAGTGGAGGTACAGAGAAGTGACAGAGATGGTCGGACAAGCAGGCTCTCGTTGGGTGGCTCCGGTCAATGCAGCTAAGGAAAATGGATTTTAGTGCAACTCTGTAGCCATTGGAAGGTTAAAACAGGTCAATAACATGATCTAATTGGCATTTTTAAAAGTTCACTCTGACTGCTCTACAGAAAATGGATTGTAGGAGGGGAAATAGCAGAAAACCATTACAAGGTTACTGCTGGCGTCCCAACGAGAGCTTGATAGGAGGCGCTGAGAGATTGCACGTGGGGGTAAAGGACATAGAAGAATCAAGTGTTCAAGGGCTTGAACAAGTCAAAGGAGGGCGGTTCCATTCCCTCCGAAAACTTGGAAAGGCCAAGATCAATTGAAGAAATGCATACAGAGCATTTAACATAAAGCGTGGAAATGTTTAATTAATGTCCTTTTTGTTGTTGTTAGCACTATCACATTGGCTGTTTGGGTAGCTATAAAACTCTTAAAATAAAGCATGATTTATGCACTTGACTACGGCAGCCATAAGAAGTCCCATTCAAGATTCCTCAACATCAGTATTTAAACTTACAAGGAATTCTGAAATAAGCTCGCCTTTTTACAGGTAATGAAATTAAATATTAGTGAGCTAAATGATTTTTCTCAAGGCTGACTTTACTCTCAAAGGCACAGAGTCCTGAAATCTGCTCTTATGAACATGAAATATCTTTAAATTGCTATATAGTGGAGTGGAAATATTATTTATAACAAAATGGCAGGGCAGTAGTACAGCTCATGTGAGCTGGGAATTCATCTTTATTCTGCAAATGCCCAAACTGCTTCTATTTCTTCTGTGCCGCTAAATGATGGGATCTAAAGCAGATAATTTATCTGTTTTTGAGCAGAGCACATTAATGATCCTTCTTTAGGGGAAGGTAGAATCAGAAGGAGTAAAGAACTAAACTTCTTTGTATGTTAGAGCAAATGGAATGGAGTTTGCAAGAAACTTACTCTTTGGTAGTGAAAGGGCGGACCTACGCCGGCGAGTCCATCTTGTTCTGTGTCCTCAACCTTGAGTGACTGTGTCCCGACATGACCCCTTTCCGAGAAAATCGCAGAAACCTCAGACCATGCCTCCTCCCCTTGAGTAACCTCCTGCTCACCCGTTCAAACTTCCCATCAAAACACGCCCGGCGACCTGTGTAACAGGACTCCGACCCTTCCCCAGCCAATGGGCTGAGGCCACAGCCATTACCTCACCAACTGCCCCTAGACCCCAATAAAACCTTGGTGCTTTTGAAACTCGCACTCTCTCCCGTATCTCACCGCTGCGTCGGTGCAGGTAGGGGATTGAGCTGGAGCTAGCTCGAATAAAGGCTCTTTTGCTTTTGCATCGGACTCGGCTCCCTGGTGGTCTTTGGGGATCACGAATTCTGGGCATAACAGTAGAAAAGCCCACCCACAAATATTTGCATGTAAATTTTATTTATTTATTTTTTTGGAGGTTAAAAGTGGGTTGATATTCCATAGCTGGTTGGATAGAAAGCAGAGAAAATGAGGCAGTGGATAATACAGAAAATGCCTCGCAGAAAATGAGACAGTTGGTAGTTAGAGGCTAAGTAATAAATTGTACTAATCTGAAACACACACACATACATACGCACACAGAAACACACACATACGTGTGTGTTTAATTAATTAAATTTGGCAGTGACTCTAGCACTTGTTTATTACTCAGACCAAAGATATTTTCAGGGAGGAGATGTTTTATTATTGACAGTATTTAGAATTATTGACATATGTCGATAAAAATATCGATTTTGAATTGGTTTTATTATTTTTTTTAATTATCTAAAGACAATGCCTATATCAAGGATAGACCACACCCATCTGCCTTCCCTGGGTATGCCACAGTAGGGAAAGAATATGTAGATTAAGATAGTTACTAAAATTAGCATGTGTATATATTCATATACACATCATAGACGTGTTACTATGTGTATATGTTATGTCACGTATTCCTCATACGTATATATTTCTCAAGGCGCTGACATCTGTGACACAGTTAGAATGTATTAAATATGAAAGACTAACATCTATCAAAGGTCAATAATTTCTAGGAGATGCAGAAGTACAAGCCTGAAATATAAACATCTTTCTTAAAAGGGTAAATTTCACATTTATACAGAATAGGTTGGCTTTCAAAATGCAATCTGACTTAGTAAGCAGGATTCAAATATAAAAGCTTACACTGTAGACCTAATATCAGACTCCATATGAAGATAATCATTTCCCATGTTTATATGAAATAACAAAATTTTTTAATTATGGAAATTCATATAAAAAGGACAGAAGATGCCCTATGTACAAAAAAATGTGCAAGTTCTCATAATTCTGAAAATCTTACGTTTTTTCATAAAGAACAATGATGTCTTCAGATCAGCTTCCAACACTTCAAATTCTGCTGTTTCCCTCCTTTTGTGATCATGTAAACGACACGCACACCCTTATGCCATGAGACAAAATGAAGAACTTGCTTAAAATGTAGTTTAATCTATCTGTGTAAAGTGTTGCTTTACATAAACAAAACATTCAGTCAGCATATCACACCAGCAGTAAATCTTCTGGAAGTTTCTCCTCATGTGGACAAGTTTTCCCAGGGAGGCTTTCACAGTTATTCCGTGCTGTCCTTTACATTTCCGTCATAATTTGGGGAATATGTAAAACAAAAGCCTAGAAATCTAGACTGATACAATACATTTGATAAGAAAACAATTGAAAGTGGTCAAGATATCTTTATGCCATTGTACCAACCAGGCACACATGTATTCAAAATGGTGTGACATAAAATCAATAAAATGCATTAAGCCTGACTTGGTTCCACTAGTTAAAAAATAAATAAATAAAAATGAAAGCAAAACCTATTATTCCATTCAAAATGCTTGGTACCTACGTGGTCTCAATCCACACTAAGTTTTGCTATAACTGTAAATAGTATTGATTTTCTTCAAACAGCTGAGAAATATTTGATGTAAATCTTATTTGGCCCATGACAAAGAAGTGCCAGATTTGATCCAAATTGTTAACATATTGCATTAAGGACTAACTACTTTTTTTAAATCCCAGTTCTGGTTAGTTTCTTTGTACTCAGCATCAACCAAAGCTATCCTGCAAAAAGCAGTTACTTTGCAGAGACACTTCTAAAGGAGAAACTTTGCCCAGGGCTGATCCTATGTGTACTGAGTCGCTATCTCAAAGAGATGTTTGGTGTTCTCTCTTGCAAAAGCTACTGCTTTTTTGTGGATCCACCTGCTGTTTTAGACTCTGCTTGGTCCTTTGGTCGCAGGTGGTTATCTATTGCTCAGATGTGAAAGAAAGCATTTTGTTTTTGCGCAGTTTGGTGTAGATCCTTCAATTTGCAGACATTCTGAAACCATCATTACTTTGTTGGCTTTCGTTTCCTATTAGCCTGCAGAGAGTATACAAAATTTCTTCTGCCACCATGTGCCTGGTATAGAAGTAGAAACCTTGCTTCCCTTCAGCTTCCAGCTTCAGCTAGCTTAGTAGACCCATCTGCAATTTGTTACATGAATCCTGATGGACTGTGTTTGTTTCATGATCGTAGTAATATCAACTTGTCACACAATGTCAAAGTTTGTTCCAGAACTCTGTGTCCTTGAGCATAACGTTGCATGTCAGAAGGTCTCCAATTACTCATTGGTACAATGAAGGAGGGAAGGTGTAGACATATTCATGTGCTTTTCTAAATGTGAAAAATGAATAAATCATGATCATCTCTGGTAGGTCAGTGTTTCAGAAAAAAAAAAAGTATTGGTTATTCATACATTCATTCATGTATTCATTTACCCATTGAAATACAAACTCCATGCCAACAAGAGACTTTTCTACTCTGGGGATCCAGTACCAAAAACAGAGTCTGGCACATACACCAAAAGATATATCAAAAGAAATAAAATAATGGTAACTTCCTGCTCCCAAAGATCTTACCACTCCATAGGCACTTCAGCTGTGTTATAGTGAAAACAAATTCAACAGTAGGGACTCAGAAAACCAGAATTCCTCCTTCCACTTTGAAATCGACTTGCTAGATGCTCATTGACATCATTTAAGCTCTAGGGCCTCAGTTTGGTCACCTGAAACTGGACCAATACACACAGGATAAGGATAATATATGGAGCTCACCCATATATAACAGAAAACCCAAGTAATAGAGGCTTAATAAACAAGATGAGTATGGGGCACCTTGGTGGCTCAGTCAGTTAAGCATCTGACTTCAGCTTGGGTCATGATCTCATAGTTCGTGACTTTGAGCCCGGCATCAGGCTCTGTGCTGACAGCTCAGAGCCTGGAGCCTGCTTCAGGTTCTGTGTCTTCTCTCTGCCCCTCCCCTACTTGCTCTCCATCACTCTCTCTCTCTCTCAAAAATAAATAAACATTAAAAACATAATAAATAAATAAATAAATAAATAAACATACAACAAACAAACCAGATAAGTGTGTGTTTTCTTCAAGCAATGAAAATTCCATAATGAGCAACTGCAATCAGGCTTAATATCTCCATGATACCATCAAAGACGCAGTTTCTTTTTGTCTCCCTGCTCAGCTATTGAGCATGTGCATCTCATTTTATGGTGACAGGTGGCTATTAGAGCCCTAATATCACAACCATATTCCAACCATATTCCAGGGAGAACAAGAGGCCAAAGGGTCATTCTGGCTGAACTGGCTTCCTTTTAAGGAGTTACGCACATGCCAGAACTATATCAGATATTTACCAGAAAATGCTAGAAAATGTAGTTTTGTAACTCATCACTTGTATATCCAACAAAATCAAAACTGTTAGGAAAGAGATAAGGATGGATAAATATTGAATAATAAACTAATTGTTTTAGTCCCAAGTGAAATCTATTTATTTATACAATAAATTTTTTTTTGCATACACATTTAAGATTAAGATTTTACAATGGTTGAAATGGAGAGAAAGGAGTGTCCATCACTGAATTAAATGCATGCTCTAGCCTGTATGTTTGTGTCATATGTTGAAACGAAATCCCCATTGTAATGGTAGGAGGAAGTGAGGTCTTTGGGACGTGATTAGGTCATGAGAGTAGAGCCCTCGTGAATAGGATTAGTACCCACGTAAAAGAAAACCCTAGGAGTTCCCTCACTCTTTCCACCATGTGAGGACACAGAACTGTCTGTGAATGAGAAAGAGGGCTATCACCAGACACTGGATCTGTTGGAGCCTTGATCCTGGACTACTCAGCCTCTAGACTGTGGGGAACAAATGTCTGGTGTTTAAGGCACCCAGTTTACAGTATTTTGTTATAGGAGCCCAAGACAGTACTGTTCTGAATGTCTTGAAAAAGGAGATGAGAAAATAATATTTATGAATCTTTTTTTCCATCAACAAGTCTATTTTAAAGGCCTGATGAAAACTTAGTGCAGAAGTCCCAAAGTTAGCCTGTATTTAAGAGATGGGGAAGCTAACTCTACCTCTGAGTTGGAAAAGCATGGTAGGAATTGCTACAACCATCTTTGGAAACAATTTCATAAGGTCATCAATGTTATTTTAGTAGGCTCAGTGGCTAACTGCCTGCTAAGTTAGCTTTCTTTACCACAGTCAAAATTCTCTAAAGTACGCACTCACTAGGAAATAGTGCCTAAGACTTTACTAATTTTAAACTATCCCATAAAAAAGCATAAAATTCTCTACTATTCTACTTTGTTCCATTTAGCCCAGTTCTGTGAGTTTAAAATTGGATATCTTGGCTATGACTGCTAATGTTTCCTCATGCTTAAAGTTGTAATAATATATATCTTCTTAACCAAGAAAGCTTACATATCAGATGATCTAATGGGTGTTAGAGCTCTTCACCAGCTGAAAATACTATACAAACATGAATTCTTGTTATTGTCATACTTTGCTTTGGCTCATTTTACCCTGCTCTGTGAATATCATTCCTTCTCCCACACAAAATTCTTTGCTCGGTCATCATTTCATAACAACATATCATCTTCTTAGGTCATGGCAATCCTTTTATACTTAAAGTCAAAGTACAAATGGTTAAATAAAGAAACAAAATTATTTCCTCCTGAAATTCTCCTCTGATTTGACATCCTCCTTACTACCTCTGCATCTCACTGCACTAACCAGTGTGAATTTCAAAGTATATTTGAATATTAGAATAATTATTCATTTCTATAATTTATACTCTTTGTTGTATGCAGCCTTATTCAAATAATTTATTTACAGGAAATTCACCTATCTGGTAATGAAGGGAAGTAGCACATTGATAATCTAAAAGTGGTAAGGGCAGTTTATATTTGTTTTGGGAATGCAGTTTTTTCAGGGGATTTGCTTTCATAATTACATTTTTTTCTTGCTAGAATTAAAATTATTTGCATTCCTTAGGCAGGGAAGCAGGAGATTCTGAGTAGAATTGTGAGTACAGAGAGAGATGATCTGGATATAAACAAAACTCCGTCGTGAAGAAGACACACGGTTTTAAAATATACTAATCACTGAGAGTTGATCACATAACACATTTGCTTTTGTTCATTTCTCTACCACACTATAAAGTGGAGGATCCAGCTGCAATCAAATTCTATAAATATTAAAGTGAAAAGTACCATACCAAACCCTTCCTCTGAATATTAAATGGCTCTTAGTGGCAAGAATATAGTTACCTAATGCTGGGGCTGACCTAAAAGCATATAGGTCGATGTGATTTTATTGTGTCTTTTATCCTCTCTCTTTATATACCAATATTTGCCTGTGTGTGTGTGTGTGTGTGTGTGTGTGTGTGTGTGTATGCATGTGCATGCGTGAAGAAAGAAAGGCAGAGAGAGAGGAGAGGGGAAATTGAATAGAATAATGAGAAAAAATGATGTTCTAACTAACTTTGCTTTAACGCCAAGATTCATAGCAGCATAATGAATGATTTCATGGGAGAAAAAAAATAAGACAAACATTTAAATCTTATATTTCATAAATATAAAGTGATTTTTGGAGTTTACCTCAATGAATGTAACGGACCACTTATTGCTTTTATTTAATTTAGAACAAGATCTGCATTAGCTGTCTCTTAGCTAGGTTCATTTATAAACTATTAATGATTTCATTTGCATTTTTTTTTTCAACGTTTATTTATTTTTGGGACAGAGAGAGACAGAGCATGAACGGGGGAGGGGCAGAGAGAGAGGGAGACACAGCATCGGAAACAGGCTCCAGGCTCCGAGCCATCAGCCCAGAGCCCGACACGGGGCTCGAACTCACGGACCGTGAGATCGTGACCTGGCTGAAGTCGGACGCTTAACCGACTGCGCCACCCAGGCGCCCCTTTAAATTTTTTTTTTTTTTTTCAACGTTTATTTATTTTTGGGACAGAGAGAGACAGAGCATGAACGGGGGAGGGGCAGAGAGAGAGGGAGACACAGCATCGGAAACAGGCTCCAGGCTCCGAGCCATCAGCCCAGAGCCCGACGCGGGGCTCGAATTCACGGACCGTGAGATCGTGACCTGGCTGAAGTCGGACGCTTAACCGACTGCGCCACCCAGGCGCCCCTTTAAATTTTTTTTTTTTTTTTTTCAACGTTTATTTATTTTTGGGACAGAGAGAGACAGAGCATGAACGGGGGAGGGGCAGAGAGAGAGGGAGACACAGCATCGGAAACATCATTTGCATTTTTACCAAGCAAAAAAAAAAAAAAAAAAAAACAACCCATAGTATCGCATAGGTCTCTTTTTCTCCAGACACTGAGTCATTATTTAATTAAGTGCTGTTAATAGTTTTACATACCACATTTGCATTTTTATCTAGGTGCTGCAATTGAGTAAACATATATTTAATTTATCATCTCATATATTTTTTAATCTAGGCAGATGAAGATCATTAGCTTCTCTTATAATGTCATGTTTTCTTTAAATTCTTTAACTCACAGACAATAGTTTCACTTCCTTTTCTTTGAAAATAGTGTTGTTAAAAAGTTGGAGACCAAATGAAAACCAAAATATTCTGACAGCCTTTCAGTGACCTAGTTTACAAATTCTATTTTTAAAGTAATTACATTTTTACTGTATATTGTGTGGTGTTTTCAATCACTTTTTCACACAGACTTGATTTTCCCACTGCATGTCTTCTTTCAAGAGCTATATTAGTAGTTAACCGTGTTTTGAAAATTCTGCAAAATCCTTAATAAAGCGTAAGCTAATATAAGAGATCATTATCAAAATGGAAGAAATGGATATAATATATAAACTCAGGAGGCCGTGATCATTATCTACAATTATAGGAAGAATTTCAGGAAACAGAAGTATAACATTACAAAATGAAAATTGATTTTGAATATTAGGAAAACAGTACGAAAGCCCTTAAACTCTATGAAACTCTTCTGAGCTAGGTAAAATAATTCCCTTGTGTAGAAGAGTTTTATTGGCACTTCTTTAAAAGAACATGAAAGCAAAATGCCAGAAAAAAATCTATAGCTATCTCTGTGTCTATCTTTCATCTCTCTATCTCTCTACCTGTCTACATATGTATCCAACATCTATCGTATATCATCTCTGTCTCTACATCTGTACTGCGTGTGTTTAAAAGGAAGATTGAAAAACTCACCAACACTTCACCAGAATGGTGATGTCTCCCAGTCACATTTATTCTTTTATACCACTGCTGTCTTCACCAATGGTAGGAAAAATCTCCATGCTCCATTTTCCCAAAACAAACAAACAAAAACAAACCTAAGCAGGTTTAGAGGATTGCGAATCAGAGCTTCAGTAGCCTGGAGTTGGAGCATCGGAAAACTGGACTTAGATATGAGGCTGAGAGTCTGAGAGGCAGAGAGACTAATACAGAGAAGCAAAGAGTTGGAGTAGACAAGTTGGTGGCTGACCTGAGTCTCCTTGCCCTTTGTGATATGACTATAGGAAGAGTAGTGAGTACGGAAGCTGAACTTGAGACATCTCTTCCAAGTTAGTAGGGTGCCGAAATAGTTGTAGATTAGCATTAGCCACTCTCAGAATTAGAAACAAACTATATCTGGAGGAAGGTTTGCTCAAATAGCTGCAGGATTAAGATCCTATGTGAAAATTGCCAAATAAACTAGGAGCCAAATCTCTATGATGATAAACAGCAGAAAAAGATACAAAGGCTTGACAGTAAGTACTACAGATTTGGGAATTGTCAGATAGGACAGAATAGCTTTGTAAAAAAATTAAGGGAAAAATGCAATTATAAAGCAACGACAGCATCCTATTTTTGAAATAGTGGCTATCCTAAAATGAGGGCGGTGGGAGAAAATGGGATAGGGAGGAGAACATCCAAAGATACATGTTACAAGCGTGTTGAATTTTTGATATGTGTGTTGGTTCATGGCTTTACATTGTATCATAAGAAAAAAAGCAAGCATGCATAGACCAAGATAATAGTACATCGTTAACCAAGGACTCTGTTAAAATACCAAACAAAAATAATCTCCATCAATTAAGTAATTGAACATAAGAAATACATAATGGCATAAAAATAATCAGCACTATTATTTACCTGCTCATAATAATCTTTAAAAGGCTACCAAAGAAAAATAGCTGTTGAGTTTATGGATGTACTGTGTGAATAGTCTTTCTCATCAACACCGATAGCTTTTCTTCCCTCAGGGTTGAGACAGAAAGCACAGCTACAGAATGATTTCCTAGCATCATGGACTCTGAATCTTTTTTTCTATTACACACAGAAAAACACCTATCATCAAAATAAATAGTTACTAATCTGCTTCTAATGGTTCCACACAGGGTCAGAAAGAAATAGGGCGAAGTTGAAATGCTGCATTAAGTATAGGAGTCATAATACATGGAAAATAGCTTAAGGGTAATATCAAATATAAATTGCCTGGAGGTAAATGATTCGGTATTACTATGTTCATGAAAGTTCTCTGATTTTATTTTGCAAATTATTGAGCGGTATTATTTTAGGTCATGATGTGTTTTGAACTACTGTCTCCATTAGATCCCTATCATTTAATATTTGTTCTATCATCACCTTAGCCCCATGTAGCAGCAGAATAGAGAAGTAAGACATTGATTTGGATGGGAGTCCTGCCAGGATTTGCTGATTTCATGATGGCTACTGACATCATTGGAATAAGGCTGTAGATAAATTCAGCGAAGCTTAAAGGATACATTTTTTGGCCAACATATATATTAACTAAACACACATTTCCAATTTGTTTTTCATTATAATCACCATGTCCTTTTTAAGACAAGTTTATAGGCATTGTGTTTACTGTTAGTTTTTATTTGTTTGTTTGTTTTACTATGGAACACTTGGTGAATTTGCATGCCATTCTTGCCTAGAAGTCATGCTACTCTTTATATTGTTCCAATTTCAGTGTGTGTGTTGTCAAAACAAACACTATTCGCTTTTAATATGCATTGTCAAAGACCTATATTAAGCTCTTACGTATTCTAAATTGCATTTATTAAATCAACTAGTTTTTCATACATGAAAATATAGATCTCAAATCTATAGATATGTTGCTAATATAGATATTAGCATGTTGTTGAACTAGAAAATCTTTGAGGAGATTTAATAGAAATAAATACGTTCCTCGAAAGTTTAAGTTATATATTCTTTCAGCAAACAGTCCTACTTCATATAAAAACAGACTTGAAATAAATCTGGTGCATATATAATAATCTTTAATGATAGCAGCTGACATAAGAAGAATAGGCTATAAATAAGTTCAGCTGAGCTGAAAGAAAACACATTTTATCATGTAGCTTCCAGGATTTCTAAGATCATTAAAGATTTCAAAGCAACAACCAATAAATAAATAAAACAATCAATGCTTGCATTATACTGTAACAAGCACTTAAATAGCTCTATAGAAGTATAATATTTAGGCTAATAAATATAGGCATACAGGCATAAATAAATATAACAAGTGAGGCACATTAGTCATTGCAAGAATATATTTAGCTTCCAGATTCATCCATGTTGTCATGCATGGGAGGGTATCCTCCTTTTCTAAGACCGAATAGTATTTCATTGTGTGTATACACCACTTTTTCTTTATCCACTCTTTTGTCAGTGGACATTTAGGTTGCTTTCACGTCTTGGCTTCTGTGAATAATGCTTTAATGGGTATGGGAGTTCAGATATCCTTTGAAGATCCTGACAGCAATTATTTTATAGGTATACACAGAAGTGGGATTAATGGATTATACGGTCTTTCTGGTTTTAATTTTTTGAAGAGCCTTCATAGTGTTTTTTAGCAGTTTCATCAATCTAGATTCTCATGAAAAGTGTGCAAGGGTTCCCTTTTCTCCACATTCTTACCAACACTTGCTGCTTTGTCTACTTGTTGATAGCTCTTCTAACAGCTATGAGATGGTATCTCATTACCACTTTGATTTAAATTTCCTCGATCATTAGTGATGTTGAATACCTTTTCATATACTTGTTGGTCATTTGTATCATCTTCTTTGAAGAAATGTTGAGTCAGTTCCTTTGCTCATGTATTACTTGGATTATTTGTTTTCTCACTATTGAGTTTTAAGAGTTGCTTATATATTTTGGATACTAATTCTTTATAATACATCAAGTTTGCAAATATTTTCTACCATCCTGTAGGTTATCTTGTAATTTTCTTGATGGTTTCTTTTGTTGTTAAGAAGCTTTTTTTGAATTGTTCTTTACTTCCCTTTATTTTATTGAGGTATGATTAACATACAAAAAGCTATGCATATTTAATTTAAACAATTTGGTGAGTTTGGAGATTAAGTACACATCTGTGGAACTATCATCACAATCCAGGCTTTTTATTTGTGAGGAATTTATTTTTTATTTGTGAGGAATTGATAAGTCTTTATTTTATGAGAAATCTAAAATAGCCAAATTCATAGAAGCAGAGAATAGAGTAGTGGTTGCTGAGGATGGGAGGAGGAGGAAATAGAGTGATATTAATCAAAGGGTACAAAGTTCCAGTTATTCAAGATAAGTAAGTCTTAGAGATCTACTGCACAGTGTAGTACCATTGGTTAATAACATTGCATTATATACTTTAAAAAATTACCAAGGTAGGTCTTATGTTAAGCTTTATTATATCATAATAATAATAAAGCGGTTGGGAGGAAACTTTTGAAGATGATAGATATGTTCATGGCATACATTGCAGGGACGGTTTCACGGGTATATATCTATGTCCAAACTCATCAAGTTTATACATTGGTTATGTATAGTTCTTGTATATCAATCCTATCTCCATGAAGTGCTTTTTTAAAGCGATGGTATATTTTCCCCAAAATAAACCCTACTTTTTTTCTCTATGGTTCCATATACATATCCAAAGATCTCTATAGTATCACCAACTGAATTATGGTCCCTTTATTTACTGTAATAAATTAAATGTTTGGAGAAGATCTCAAATATGATGCAACATCTTTGGAGAGATGCAGTATAGAATATGGGTTTGTAAATATAAACACTTAAGACAAATGTCATTCTGTCTATGAACATGAGCATAAGACGTGCAACTGAGACTGAAACTTGGTGCAACTGTTCCTAGCTGGGGACTTTGTGCAAGGTATCAGCAAATAAAGATGGTAACAACCATAGAGGTCGATTTTTAGCATTAAATGATAAATGCATATCAAGATTTCACAGAAGATCTGTCATTTAATAAGCATTCAGTAAATTGTCATTATGTCACTAACCTAGATTGAAGGGTAGCATAGGATGAGAGATGGAAAATAAATGCCAATCCATGTGCTGAGAATCTAAATATTCAGTGAATTTAATAAAATTCAGCATTTAGGCTGAGAAAACTTAATTAAATATATTCATTCTCTCATTGCCTTTCCCACATAATTCAATTTTGGAAGAAATCTGATTATTTTTGAGGAGATGGACTCTACTCTTTTTGCAAGTTCTTGCTTGAGCCTCATGATGTGAAACAGCAAAGCAGATATAATGCTAGGAAATATGAGCTGGAAGAGTGCAAATTTGGTGGGCCAAATAGAATTTCTGTGGGTGTAATGATTTTTAGAAACTGACAACAAGCTGTCTAATATCATATTTCCATATTCATCCTCAAGTAGCATGAACCACAAAATTCCTAGCTCAAAGCCTTCCTGGTTGGCTGGGTTATAACTCTGGGAAGCTTTACAGCTGAACTTTAAAATAAATCCACATGATTCTGGGCTTCAAATTCAACGTTTGGAATATTAATCTAAGAGAACAACAGACATTTATTCTGTCCAAATGTGCCATTGGATGTCTGAAAACCATGCTGCACAATTCTTCTGTGAATGATTGAGAACTTTAGATCGCCTTCTTGTCACCATAAGTTCTATGAAAGGCAGTAACTCCTTAATGGATATTTGTTCACCTGTCTCATCTATTCCAATAAAAAGCTGAAACAAATATATACTTGAATTCTCGAGGATTTATCCACAGAGAAATTATCTGTCAGGAAGTTAGTTATATCCATGAGATATTCATCTCTTCTCTGTATGTAATAGGGCCACCAGATGGTAGCTCTCCACAGCTCTCGTAGGCTGTGAATTGGCACTAATGGAAACATCAACACTCACTTCAAGGCTCCTATAGAGAAACCACGTCCCCAGATCTCCAAATCCTCCTAACCACGAACTTAGAGTGTCCTGCATTTAATGCTATTGTTTCTATTTTGCAAAAAATCAATAACATCTTCCCAGAAAATGCTCCACATGTGGTGGGAAAAATTCCTTGAAATGTTGTCATTTACATTTTACATAATTTTGTCCTGATTCTAAAGTGTTCCAAAGACCATTTTTTACAAAATGGTGTAAAACATTGTGTGCAGTGGATTTTGCCCTAAGAAGAATATTATTTTGAACACTTTGACTCCATTGAAGACACAGATGGAATTTATTGATGGGAAATAAAACCAGATTACTATTTTATTATCTCCTGTATCATTTTCATGGCCATGAGGTAGACAGACAAAAGCACACTTAAATGGATAATAGCTTCACAAATAAATAAGGCTTCCCCCCCACCATCTCATTATTTTCCCAGCAAATATTTTAAATTGGTCAAGTTTCTAATGATTGACAATACACTATTATAAAACCTTGATTCAATTTGGCAAATATTTATCGAAAACTCACATGGGCTATTCATTGTGCTAGGTTTGGTGGAAGAATCAATATGGCTCTGAAATAATATCTGACAATTTGAAGCTTCCTTTCCAATGAGAGAAACCACCACGGATGCAAACACAAGGAATGATCTCAGAAAAATAGTGGTTACAGTAGAAGCACAAAGAATAACTTGTCCTAGGAAGAATCAGGAAAAACTTGGAATCTAATGAAAAATAAATTGGATTAGATGAAATGAAGAAGGGGCAGGGACATTCCAGAAAGAGTGAACAAAGTTATCAAGTTATAAAGTATAAAAATAGTCGGTGAGGCCAATTCCAGAAAAGAAGTTCAGTAAACTGAATAAAATCAGAAATGGACTCCACTCTGGAAGTTAACTGCTGATTTACGTGAATATGGCTTTTCACTGACACGGAATTTTCTTAATATTATTAGGAAATAAGGCAGGATAATTATTTTTATCCTGAGATAAAGGACTCTTCTTGTATCTCAAAGGAAGTTCATTGTTACATCGCACAGCCTTTCCTCAGTATAAAATGGTGAAGCTGAAAATCAGATTACAAAGGAATCAAAGACTAAATGGTAACCAAGTAGATCAGCATAGGAAATGTTGATGGTATGGCATGTGAGTAAACATCAGCAGTTACAGATTAGATAGCATGCAGAAAGAAAATATCATGGTTAAGGGAATTCTGTTTTTGATTAATTGGTTATATTTCCCACAAACTTGATTTAGCAAAGAGATTAACCTGAGCACAGAAAATCAGAGCTTGAGAAATTCTGGGAGGCTAATGAGAATAGCACAGTGGAAGACGTTAAGAACACAAATATTGGAGCCAGCAGATCTGTGTTCGAATCCAAAATCTGGTTGTAGAAACTCCTGCAAATTCTTCAATGACCCCGCTTTCCCTATGTAACAAGGTTACTGATGTCTACTTTAAAGTGACGCTTGCAGATACACTAAACAATACACATTAAACGCTCAGAATGGTTCTGACATACACATAGCAAGAGCTAGTAAAGGACTGCTATAAAAAAGATCATGGTTAACAAACTGGATAAGCAAGTGAAAAACTGATTAGAAAAATAAAATTAACTGCTAAAGGAATCTGCCAAAAAGGATTGGGTTGTTTTGTTTGTTTGTTTGTTTTTGTTTTTGTTTTTAATAGAAGGTTCTTTCAGAGTTTAATTTCCACCAATCATTCAATATCTCCTCAGAGGGGACAGCTATGACAGCGACATGCCCCTAAGAGTATTTTGAGTGACATTAGTTACTTTAAATAATTTTTCAAAAAATTATTTAGTATATATTTAGTGTCTGCAGGAGTCCTAAAGGTCAATGGGTTGAACTGTAAAATACATTGCAGGGATTCCAAGGACCAATACTGACGCAGGTCTTCAGTCAGGTTTGTTGGCCACAATCACAGGATCCGAATCAATCTCCCTCCCTCTGGCTCTCTCTCTTTGTCTCTCTTTCTCTATCTTTATCTCCTCTGCCCCTATCCACCTGCATTCTCTAGTAGTCTGGATACCACAGTGGGTCTCATCAACAGAATTATTGCTTCAGATCCGGGATGTAACAGTTTCACAGAGTTCATCTCATTCAGTCAATACTTAGAATGTTGTGTTCCACAGACATTTAAAAATGGGAATGCTTTTAGAATTGTCAGTTAAAATAAGTTGAGTGGTTTGTGACAGCAAAGAATCAGAGATATATGTGTCTCACATCTCCGAACTGAAGAAATAATTCCTGTAATAAGTAGAGGTGAAAATAACAATGAATTGATTTGTTTGAATAAGTTTCTACACAGAATATTATTAAACTTCAAAAGTCAAAGTTGTAACACCATTACGCATCAATCAATTTGCATGCTATGCAATATTGTTTCTTATTATCTTTACTGCATTTATGGCACAATGTATTTTTTTCTATATAAAATGAGTACTGAGGGGCACCCGGGTGCCTCAGTCGGTTAAGAGTCTGATTTCCGCTCAGGTCATGATCTCATGGTTCATGAGTTCAAGCCCTGCATTAGGCTCTGTGCTGACAGCTCAGAGCCTGGAACCTGCTTCAGATTCTCTGTCTCCCTCTTTCTGCCCTCCTCTATTCACACTCCATCTCTGTCTTTCAAAAATAAATAAAAAAAAAACATTGAAAAAATTAAAAAAACAAATATTGCAGGCTACTTCAAAAAACCAGGAAAACATTTTGAAAGCATTTGTGTAGAGGTCAAGAAATTCTGACTGCCTTGTCGCTAATCCCAGCATTGTCACTTTGTACCGTCTACCATGGTCTTTCAAGTAAGAACAAGAAACAGGTTATGGCAAATATCAATTAAGAGAACAGGTGCCAGGGGCACCTGGGTGGCTCAGTCCAGTAAGCTTCCAACTCTTGATTTTGGCACAGATCGTGATCTCATGGTTTGTGGGATGGAGCCCCACGTTGGACTCTGCGCTGACAGCACTCCTGGGATTCTCTCTCAAGAGTACGTATACATAAAATCTGTAGTTTAAAGAATAAGAAATAACATT
This sequence comes from Lynx rufus, assembly GCF_022079265.1. Classification (NCBI taxonomy): domain Eukaryota; kingdom Metazoa; phylum Chordata; class Mammalia; order Carnivora; family Felidae; genus Lynx; species Lynx rufus. The sequence goes on along the minus strand of NW_025814837.1, from coordinate 11,067,082 downwards.
CATGAGCTTACCACCCACCTAAAGGAATTAAACAGTATCATTACCTTTGAATGTGTTTGTGTTGTCTTCCTTCTTCCCTTCTTCATGTCTCTCTCAGACATAACCACTACCCTTGAATTGTAGGCTGATTGTTCTCTTGCATTTCTGTATACTTTTACCAAAGATGTAGGTGCACCCAAGATATATACAATCATTTTTTGTCTAGTATTTTTTACCTTTATATATAATAATAATAATAATAATAGGTATTTTCCAAAGACTTGCTTCTTCTGCTCAATATTAAAGTTTTGAGGTTTAATCATGTTTATTCATATTGTTATTAATTTTTCCAACTATGTTACATACCATTCTATAAATATACCTCGACTTATTTATTTATACATTCTTCATCCAACAGATTTTGGGGTCACTTCCCAGTGGTTTTCTATTACAGAAATGTTACTATAAACACTCCCAGCATATCCTTCGGTGCACTCGTGCAAGAGTTTCTCTAGGTAGCATATCTAGGATTTTAATTTCTCAGTCAAAGGATATGTGTATCTTCAATGTTACCACATAATGCCAAATTCTTCCTCAAATTACTTGCACCAATTTACATGCCTACAAACATTCAACAAAAGTTCTGGTTATTACATAGCTCTTCTAATATATGATATTTTTGGACCTCTTCATTTTTCACATGAATCTATACTTTCAAACAGATTCATATTTATTGAACAAAATAAAGCAAAATGACCATAACATTTTAGTCCTGGTGAATAGATCTTTTTTTATTATTTATGACTGTAAATCATATTTGGAAGGGATCCTTGTAATGACATGCATTCAAATGTACTCTGATTTTTCATCAGTAGCTAGGATTATAAGTAGTCAGCTCTTTAGTGTTTTTGCTAATTAAGAAGGAAAGAATAACCAATGATAGTAATATAGCACAGAAAAATTCAAAAATTCCTTCTACAGTTGAGTCTTGAACAACACAGGTTTGAACTGACCTGGTACACTTATATGCCATTTTTCAAAATAAATACAATACAGCACTTTAAACATATTTTCTCTTCCTTATGAATTTCTTAATAACATTTTCTTTTCTCTAGCTTGCTTTATGGTAAGAATACAGTATATTATACACACAACATACAACCAACTGCTTATGTTATTGGTGAGGCTTCCTGCCAACATGGGCTATTATTAGTAGCTATGTTTTGGGGGAGTCAGAAGTCACACATGGATTTTCAACCGCACAGAGGTTAGTGCCCCAGCCCACCATATGTGCTCAGACACATACACAATCTTCCCATATTGTGACAAATGAATATTTATACACCTCTTCAATGCTTAGCCTCTGTCCCTGAAGCTCAAAATATACTGAATGCTACTGATAATGTGATGTGATAACAGAATAAATTTAATCACTTGATAAAAACAATAAGATTGTGTTACATAATTATTTCAAAATAACCGGGCATTTGTACCCTTGCATATGAGGGACACCACGTATTACCGTACCATAGGCTTTGGACTGATCGACTTTTCAACTCTATTTCCAATTGGTGAGCAGTAAACAGTATTACTAAGATCACAGAGACTTTATAAGTTTAATGTTTCTAGTAACCCAATTTAATCCTGAGGAGATAAAATATTTAAAAGTTGATTGATTACTTCGAACCATAATGTATCTTGGAAAACTGTGGAGCTAGGATGCTGGGAAGTTAGGGAAATTGCTATTAATTTTAAATGGATTGAGTTCATTTCCCAGTTGTATGTCTGCTTTAGAGGCTTTTGTTTAGATGTAATGTAGAGAGAGAACAACTATTTAAGCTTTTTATTCCTTTTTCCTTTGTTGTACAATGAATGTTTTAAGTTATGTTCGAAATTCTTTAAGTATCTCACTGGCCTACTTTGCATAAGTACTTTGCCTATATTGTCCGCATCGCCTCCGTGTGTTTTTCGTGGTTCTCATCGCCAAAATTAGGACAGAATCTATATAAATCTATAAAATCCTTCATCACTAACACCATTTCCCTCAGATTAAACTCCAATTCAGTCACGAAAATACTAATGAATGCTAATATGGTTCCATGAAAAGTCTTAACTGTGACGGTCCTGAATGTGTGACCAGTGTGCGCACCAAGCAGATTGAACCGTTCTTTTTAACAATAGCTTTTGAGTTTGGTGTAGGCAAGGAAAGAGCCTGCTTTTACACAATGCCAAACCTTGAATAGTTCCAATTTCAGCCTAATCACACTGTCCTTAAAATTTCACTCTGCTTGAATAATGAAAAAGGGTGATATGAAAATTGTATGAAACTAGCATGCCCCAGGACAGGTAGTGTAGGATGTAATTACATATGCTTCAACAGCTGGGGCAATGTGCTGTAAGAAAGGCTTTTAAGGTGACAGGAGTTAATTGCATAGGTTTTAGGACAGAAGAAAATGTATGGGAAGAAGCAGAGGAGAAGGACGCAAACCCCAAGTGTCAGATTTCGAAATGTGAGAGAGAAAAGATTATGCCACATTAGAAATGGACACAAAGAGGTAAATGGTAAGCCACTTTTTCCAAGAGATGAAATAAAAAGGAGAATCTTGGCTAGGTAGGAAGCGGTGTATTCCTAGCTAGCCTCCCAAGCATAAAGCTCTTTATGATGTACCTGCATATAAAATAGGACAGCCTCCCATAAACCAGGCTGTGATATTTCCCCAGTGACACTAGTCCACAAGGCAGCTCAGTAAGAAATAGCACATTTTCCTGCAATACCTGTAATGACAGTGGCGTCTATCTTGGACTAGAAATTGTAGGGCCATAGAAACCACGACGCATTCAGTCTTGACTCCAGCTGAAAAACACAAAGCTTTTGAAAGACACCCTTTGGGTGGCATTTCTGTAATGAAGGCTGAATCACTTTTTGCAAGCTGTGTGAGTTTGTCAAAAGAACAGAAAGGGACTGTATATGATAGTAGGTGTCACGTTGAAAATAAAACTTTCAAAAGGAAAAAGGGAGTAAGTTGTGGTATCAATCTTGGTCTTATCCATCTTCCCCACGGGGCTACCTTTTTACAGAACTAGTTGGACATGAGCTATGCTGCTCATTCCTGGTGGGTGCAGAATAAACACAATATCTTACCTCCATATGCTTTGCTTGCTGAATGATTTCAGGAATAGTGTGTGATAAATCACCAAAAAAGAAACTTCCTCGGATTTTGTGTAATTATGATCTCTTCTAGAAATGCAGAGAGGTATAGAGGTATTTTAATAAGCCTGATATTGTCAGTTATAACACTTACTCAAGGATGTCACCACTCGATCTTTAATTGATACTAATAAATTAATTCTATGACCCTAAAATACACTGAGCCTCGCTCAGAGAATGAAAGTTTATTGTTGAATTTTAATGCATAATTCAAATATATTGATTTAATTGCTCATTCTTCCCCATTCTTTGGACACTTCATTTTGATTAGCTAAATGTGTTTTGAAGACGTTTCTTCAGTTTTCTGAAAAAGTCAAAATCTTTCCTAAGCTAAAATGTAAACACAAACACTAAATCATTTACTAAATATCTGTCAGCAATTTACAATCCCATAACCTCATTTCAAATTAAAATCTCTTAATGCTCCATCATTCCCCCGGGGGAGATCAGCTTGAAATTCTCAAGGCAAATACAAATTTCTTCTCCAGATTCAACTTAATCCTGATTTCTCATTAGAAGGCTTATTTAGAGTAACATGATGTAATCTGCTTTCTCATTATGGACAGCTGTGTTTATCAGCCTCCAGACATATTAAAGGTACAGATATATTCATTTATGATTGAAAAAAAACAAAAGCTCTTTCAGTCATTTTTGTATGTCTTTTGTATATTTTCCAGGACAGATTTTTACCTTAATTTTGTATTTGGTCAAGTTCATTTTCCTCTTACCATTATACTGTTTCTTAAAAAAAAAAGAGCAAAACAAAACAAAACAAAAAAAAATGAGGGTGTTTAGGAAGGAAAGTATAACCCAGATTTTATTTGTCCTTAAAGTGTTTTTAATGAATGAATCTGTACACATATGTACAAAATTAAAAAGTCATACCACATTTATGCATAATATACACAGATATTTGTGAGATTCATGGAGGAAACGTAGTTGAAGTGAATTAAAGATCATCTTTAAACTATGTTCCAGTCTCTAGGAAAGACTGTACTTAAGTCATACCAGAGGAAATTTTTAAAGTTTTTAAGAAGACCTCCAAAGAAATTCACTCACTGTCCTATTTCCAAAAGAGCCTTTGGGTATACATGAAATCCAGCATAGTGAAAGGACATTTTCCCTTTTTTTTTTTTTCTTGGTACTGATGAAGAATAATGAGTACAATTTCAAAATAATAATCTTTCTCAGGCCAGATATCCTGCAAAAGGGGTCAGGGATCAGTTACATCTTTGTATCCACCAATGGTGGTTGCCAGCACTATTCCATATTTTTTACAAGCAGAGAACCAGTCTGAAAACAGACACACATCGCTGTGGCTTTCAGGGAAGCAGAGAACAGTCCGCCTCCACCCCGTCTGTATGGTGCTTTGACAGTGTCAAAGCAAGAGTTTATAACAGAAAGCTTTTCATCACAGAGGGACAAGAATTAGCCAGATATTGCTTTTTGATGTTGATACTATTTTTAATCCTTAAATCATCTCTATGATTCTAGAATAAATTCTTCATCAGTCTTTCATTGGTTGTTGATATTTAACTGCAATAGCACCAGTCCTGATAGAGGAAGATGATTCTGATATCCTTCTTATTTGGTATTATTCACGTTGATTTAAAAAAGAAAAAACAACTCTGTACCACGTTTAATTTCTTATAGTAGTCAAAGTCTGTTTGAATGCACTTTTTACAAGTAAAATATTTCTTTGCTGAGCAACTATTTTTTGAACACTTGTCATATGACCATGATTATTGAAGACATTTTGGGGACACTAAAGAAAGATGAAATAATAAGGCAGTTGCTGGCCTTTAGGAATATACAGGGTATGTGATAAGTATAAGAAGTTTCCGTAATTATTTATATATGTATATATACAGATATATGTATATATGTATAATATGTATATGTGGGTGTGTGAATATGTATGTGTGTATATATATATACACACATGCATATTTACACATACATATTCACACACCCACATATAAATACACACATATACATATGCACATGTATACATATATACACATACATATTCACACACACATATATGTACACACATATACATATGCATATACATATACATGTATATATTGAAGACTGTGACATTAATAAGCGATCTGATATTTGGACTAGAAATTTCTAGTTGGAAAAGAACCATTGATATGGATTTAAACTTTAAATTAAAATTTTAAAATTAATTAATTTCATTTAATTAATTTTTAATTAAATTAAAAATTAAACACAAAAGATATAAAATGATTTAAGACATCTAAATTACCTCCCCAAGCTCTCTTGTTACTCCCAGTTCTTAGGCCTTTTTGTTGGTGGCAAGTGGATTCAGGTTTTAGGTCATCTCTCCCACCAGACATAGATAGGCTGTTTGATAAAAGGAGAGGGCAAGAGAATTAAAAGGAACTTGCTGCTTTATTGATGCACTAACTAATAACAAAAGCTATAAGCCCAACCTTTTTATTTCTCCTTTTTATATCAATTATAAGACAAAGTAAACTCTTTGAAAACAATAAAAAATTCATATCTATTTTTATTGGTGAATGATCAATATATCAATCCATTATACAACTGCAAAAGGTTTTCCTTGCTGTAACAAAAGCAATTTATTTATCCAACTGAAACCCCAAATATTAGCTGAATGGTTACAAGACATTTCAATAACACACAGGGAAATACTGTCAGATCAATTCTAAATTCAGAAAATCTCAAGCAAACTTGACGATTGCAGGTTTAGGGACGTTTCATGCTAACCAGAAGAATCACTGCTAAACTAGGTTATGAGGGTGCATGCACAAGCAAGCCACAGGGTGACTCTTAGGATTAAGAGTTGTGGCTTAAAAGTTACCTGCACACATCCTGTAGTAAAAACAGAGAGGTGTGCAACAGCCTCACACCAGCTAACAATGCTAGTGTTCACACTGGATGTCCTGGAACCTAGATCCTTGTGCACAGCCACATAAAACAGCCTACTGCTTTCTCTCCTTCCCCTTAGCTGGATTTTCTGGTCTTAACAGCCTACTTACCCAGATGCACAGTATCTGATGGGCTTTTTTGGCCAGTTAGGTTGATCTTACTCATTTTGGTCAGTCCTATCCTGCTGTCCTCAAGCCACTAGAATGATAAAAAGGGGCCCCACCTTGAGCCAGAAGTTACCACAAATCCTCCAATCCTCCAGACCTATTAGTTATGAATAAATAATGCAGATGGAATCATAAGCAAAAGCTAATATACACAATAGTATTCAGTGGTCACCAAAGAACAATCTAACAGGTAGTTCCCAGGGGAAAGTTCTGAAAACTCATACACATAAATATGGAGATAATACTTTCCCTGAATCTTGCCAAAATCAAGGCCATAGCAAATAATGGGTGGAAAAATATGATGAAGGAAATGAGAAAGAGGATATCTGTATAAATCTGTATTTATTTAAATGTGTTTATGATGCATAGAGGCTTACAGAATGATTAGGGCTACAGGTAGGGTGGATCATTTATCTTAGTTTGCCATGGACAGTTGTGAATGTTGCCTATTCCTGGTGTAATTATGAATAGCATTCTTCTTACTCTTAAAAGTGTACCGATTTGGATACTAAAATCTGAGAAAAATCTCATGATCGTTCTATCCATAGTCAGAGAAGTCATCACGGTAAGGATGAATTATTTAAAAAAAAGGCAACTGAGAGAAGGCTGTTATGACTGGTAGAAAGTAATGAGTCAGCATTAGGCTGTGAAATTAGGAGAACAGGATTCGAGGTTGGGTCTACAGAGCTTTGTGTGGGTGAGAATGAATATATTTGCTTTTGTGGAGCACAGTGTTTGACTTTAAATGTTACAGAAAATGAGATCAACTAAGCAGAGAGAATCCTAGTGATTAAGAATTTTGAAGCCCGTAATTTAGAATTCTAATTAGACTTTAGCCAGTAGTTATTTTCTCTCTCAGAAGAGGAGCTTTCCTCCGATTTATACTGAAGGATTCGTGATTCTTGTTGCTTCAGAAAGTCTCATCGTGTGGATGATATATAGACCATGTGGGTGCCTATACAAATTAAGAGAAGTCAAAAAGTAAGAAATCAACATCTTAACTATAGGCAATGAGGGTGAGACAGAAGCAGCATTTCCTCTCAAAAGATACATACGCATTCCATTTACTTCTAAAGTATAAAGAAAAAAGAAAAGCACGCTAATTACTAATTACTAATATGCATCAAGATTTTTTATTTCAAAGAACTCCGTTTCTTTATTGACTTTTCTCCTACTGTCTCTCAGTAAAAGAATTAAAAGCAAAATCCTAAACTGGGAGTACAAACACAGGTTATTTATTTATTATACCCACAAGTCTTATGTATTTTCATAAACAACAAAAAATCTGAATTGCGCTGTCCTGTGCCCTTGACTAGAAACATGATGTCTTCCAGACCCCTTCAGATCAGTGCCTGTGTCCTGGTCCTAAGTTCCCAGGGAACTCTGTAATGACTGATAGATGACTGTAGCTCACATGAAAAATCACACTGTGTCTTGCTGTACATCAGATCTGAACAGTGCAGCCAACTAACGAGCCAGTTTGGCTTGTATGTTGCTTTTCATTCTCTTTAAATGCTGATTATATTGGATGGGGTGTCCATTTTCCTAGTTGCTCTCAGATCCATCCTTCTCCCGTGTAGTTTTCTGTCTGATATCACTGGGGGCTGACTCTGCAAAGTGTAATCCCCAGCCTCCACGGGGAGCTGATCTCTGGTTCAACCAAGGACACACCAGAAAGCAGGAGGAAGGGTGAAATGGGGGGTAAGTCTCACCCCACCTCTGCTTCAGAGATGTGCCTAGGATAGTGGTTCTATCTCCGTATGGTTCCAGCCTCCACAAACAGCTCATTTTAGCTCGCTCCCAGCTCCTGCCTGGACAATTCCACAGTTGTTCTAATACTTACTGGGCAGCTCTAATTCCCCACTTTTGCTAACAACACCCATACTTGGTTACAGGCCTGGGGAAATATGGTGAGTTCTAGGTTGCCTTGTTGTCCGTGTTTTGAATTTCTTCTCCTCTAATGCCTTTGTGACATAGATCTCTACTGATCTACAAGTACTGTCTCCGACAATGCAGCCTGGATGGACTTTCCTTCCCCAGCACTTTTCTTTTAACAGAATGCTCTCCTCTAATGATGTAAGTAGAGGCTTAGGGACAAAACTAACTTTATGTTTTTAATTTTTTTTAGTTTATTTATTTATTTATTTTGAGAGAGACAGAGATTGCACAAGTGGAGGACGGACAGAGAGTGGGAGAGAGAATCCCAAGCAGTCTCCATGCTGCCATCACAGAGCCCCACAAGGGGCTCAAACTCACAAAACTGCGAGATCATGGCCCAAGCCAAAACCAAGAGTTAGACGCTTAACCGACTGCACCACCCAGGTGTCCCTACTTTAAAAAATTTTTTAAACAAGTCCTTTTTTAATAAGTTTATTTATTTTTGAGAGAGTGTTAGTGGGGGAGGGGCAGAGAGAGGGGGACAGAGGATCTGAAGCAGGCTCTGCACTGACAGCAGTGAGCCTGATGTGAGCCTTGAACCCATGAACCGCGAGATTATGACAGGAGCTGAAGTCACTCGCTCAATGGACTGAGACACCCAGGAGCCCCAAAACTAACTTTAGAATGAAGTTTTTATTATGTCCATGATCAGAGTGACTGCATTCTGACTTTTACAGAAGACTCCCACAGTTTATGCCTGTTGTCCCAGCATATTTATGAAAAACAGTCTTTTGCTCAAAAGTGTTTTAGTTCACAAATTATATGGTCATTCTACTGATCAGCACCCTACATTTATCACAATATACAAAAACTTAAAGATGACAACATGAAACATGGAATTCACTACCCTATCTATTACTTGACAAGCCCCAATTCTTTCTCAGTTTATGGGTATTCAAGTTCTTTCTCTCTTACCTCAGAGATTCTGGAGCCTGACTGGCTTATATTTGCACAGTGTGCAAATAGTTAATGAACAAGTTCTGGAAATATATGAGTATGAGCCGGCTCAGTATGAGCCGATACTGACTTAGTGGCTGCAGAGTAAAAATCCATATTGATTAATATTTTAAAAAACACTAAAATTTATATAAATGGCTAAGGAAACCAAAATATTTTAAAATAGTACTGTTTCAGGCAGTAGAGTGGATATTTGGTTGGGATAGAAGCTGAACTTTTATATTTATTTATCCATTTAGCAATAATTTTTAGGGCTTTGCTTTGCACCAGTTTGTGGATTGCGTGATGGGGAAATAGTGGGGGGAAAAATAGGAAAAGATTCATTTAACTTCAATGGTATTCCATTGCTAGCAGCATTGAGAATTACTATCATGCCTTTTGGGGAAATGACATAGAAATACATAGCAAGAGCATATGTGCCCATATCTTTTAGCTTATTAATACTCTTCCAAAATTAATTCTAATGAAATAAAGACAATAATAAATAGACAAAACCAACATACAAGATATTACTTGCAATGGGGTTTGCAATTCCAAAAATTGAGCAACCTACAGAATATTAAGTAAACATATACAAACACACACATAAACACAATTGCATGTTTGCTGTTAGTACAATTACCTTTAAGACTAGAATGTAAGAATACAAAAATAAATGCAATTTTTTTGGTTCAGTGATTTTATAGATTTTTTGCTCTATTTTAAAACTTTCTGTAATGCCATTTTCTCAAGTTAAGTCCATTTTAAAATAAAAATAGAATAAAGAATTCACATTGGCCCAACAAATAGTTAAGAATGTAAAACATTAAGGTTTAAAGTTACTTTCTGCAAGATGAAACATTAAGCACTTGTGAAATGAATATTTCTTTGCTTCTTTTGAAACATAATAATGAGATAAAACCCGTGTGTGGAAAAAGACCATAGACTGAGTCACAGACTAAGGGTTTCATCACCTTTCTGCCAATAGCTCAGTTTGACTAAAATTTCTTGAGTAGTTTCTTATCTGTAAACAATGAAACTGAACTCAGTTAAGTATTGGTCTAGAAACTCTTCTGTTCAAGTCTATGAACTTGTTACTAACAGCTATTGTTACTAACAGCTATTGTTGTTGTTACTAACAGCTATTACTAATTATACTTCAGTTGTAAAGCTGACCTCTCTTGAAATACAGTTTACGTTTATAAACTTGCATTCATCATTTTATGTTTATAGTATACTTTTATAGATCCATGATAAATCCAAGAATATGCAGCTTTACTATAAATGTTACAAAAATAGTGGACAGTATCTTCCTCAGCGTAAAAAGAAACAGCTATCTTCTCTTCCTTCTTATTGTATGAGTACTGGTATGTCAAGGAGCTGTTATGCAAAAAAAAAAAAAATCTCATATGCCTCGTGACATTATCACTCTTCGCTAAATGAAACAAAAGATAAAAAGCTCCCTGGGTAGAATGTCCCTAATGAATAGAGTTGACATTAAAATGTGAAGGCTGACAGACAGAATAACCTGAAGAACTCAAGCATTCTTATTGCATGTATGTGAATACTGAAGAGATGGGAGAGAGACAAAATTGCTCTTTTAATTTATTTTGTCACTGTAATGTACATTTTAATTGATGCAAATTTGTTTACAAGCTCACTTTTGAAGACTGTTGAGTTCATATTGACGCATCCGTGTGGCAGGTACTTGCCAACTTAAGTAAAGGCGGAGCCTAAGCCATATACATATTTCTGTGTGTACCTAGCATGTCCTCAATACATCTTTCTTTAATAACAATTACTAGCTCATATTGAAATGTAAGTTTTACGGGAGCAGGGATTTTTTGTCTCTTTTGCTGACTGATGTATACCAAGCTCCTAGAAGAGTGACTGGCACATAGTAGGTATCAATAAATATTTGTTGAGAGAAACAATAGATGACAAATGGGAAAAAATACCCACTTTCTCACCTACTTATTAAGTAATATTATAGCTAATATGTCCTTTTAAAAAAAAATGTTTATTTTGACAGAGAGACAGGGCGTGAGCAGGGGAGGGGCAGAGAGAAAGACACACACAGAATCCGAAGCAGGCTCCAGGCTCTGAGCTGTCAGCACAGAGCCCAGCACGGGGATTGAACTCATGAACCATGAGATCATGACCTGAGCTGAAGTCAGACACTCAACCGACTGAGCCACCCAAGTGCCCCTAAAATGCCCTTTTTAAATATGTAGTGTTTAGAAAGAAGCTTAGCCATTTAGCTGTGGGGGATAACAAAAAAGTTACTGTGAATGCAAAAGTAGATGAATGCAGGCCTATGGACTACCTGCAGTCTTCACCATGAATTATTACGTTACTGGATATGTAAATGTTTTCATTAATTTCTTTATAAAATGAAGTAATAAAGATATTAGCAAGTAATATAGCTATCTAACACATTTACTCGTTATTTATTGTGGCATATTCAAAACAGCAACTTAAACAATGACGAATTTTAATAGTGCTTACAATTTCTGTGAGTCAGATATTTGGGGATAGCTTGGGCTGATCACGTCTGACTCAGCATCAGCCCGGATGGTAACCAGGGTGAGAATCATCCAAAGGCTTGTTTAGGGTTTGAGGGTCTGTTTTAAAGGCGGTTCAGTCTCATGACGGACCCCCAAGAGATCTGAGTCCCCCCGCGTGGACTTTTAGTAGGGCATGCTCAGAGCATGGCAGCCTGCTTCTTCCAGAAAAAGGGATAAAGAAAACTGAACATAGAAGCCACAGTGTCTTTTGTGACCTAGCCTCAGCAATCACACACTGTCCTTTCCACGCTTTTCTGTTCCTTTGAAGAGAGTCACTAAATGCAGCCCACATTCAGAAGAGGGAAAGAATTAGGGTGCTCTTTTTGCAGAGAGGAACGTCAGAGGATTTGTGTGCATATTTTAAAACCACAAACATGTGAACAACAACTTAACTGATTTCTACGTAAGTTCTTATCCACTGTTACAGCCGTGTGGAGAAACAAATGTGGTTGTAAGATTTTCAATTGTATGATTAAATGAGTCACATAATCCTCCAAGTAGATATGCCTTCACACTAGGGATTTTTCTCCAAAAAACCCGTCAAATTATTATCTCTATTTTCTTTTTCGTTTTGTCTATGAATGTATATTATACATATAGGGAAACTTTATGACCAGTGAGTCTAATATTTATTCTCTCGATTATTATACGTATCCATAAGAACCTCCCGAGGACACTTATTAAAAATGTAGATCCTTGGGTTCCATTTCACCCTGACTAAATTAGAATCTCGTGTATGAGATGTCGGAACCTTCATTTTTAACAAGCTCCTAAGGGTGATTTTGATTGAGGTGGTCCATGAACTCTAATCTAGTAGGCTCAGGTAGAAAGAACTGGTAAAACAGGGCATAGCTTGTAGTATAGACATGCTAGCAAAGATGCCTGGATCTAATTCCTCATGTCAGGGGCTAGTTAATGGAAATAGGATTGCAAATGTTTTTTGGTTTTTTGTTTTTTTTTTTTTTCAATTATATGAACTACAGCATCAAATAGAGCTTCTGGAGGAAAAATCATAATGTTTTTCACAACTCAGCTGTGGGCTAGAAACTAAGCAGGAAATATTGATAGGCTTAAATCATTACATAAACCTGAGAAAGTTTTAAAATGAAAAATTACATCATTTAAAATTAGGCTTTCTGAGTTACAAAGGAGGAAATGCAAAGAAATCAAGCCTCACTCATCACCAGTTAAAAAGGATATTATGACAATGTTGCTTTATAACAACAAAAGGAATAAGGAACCCCCGACAGTGACTCTTTCCAGACAACAGTGATGTTTGCAATTATCTTCTTCTCAGAATAAAGAAATAAACCATTGTTTAATATTTATAAAATGTCAGAAAATAATGAAATGAGCAGTTCTAACTTTATTAAATTTTAATTGCGTTGAAGTGATTTTCTTTTTTTATTTTTTTTTATAATTTTTTTTTAATGTTTATTTATTTTTGAGACAGAGAGAGACAGAGCATGAACGGGGGAGGGGCAGAGAGAGAGGGAGACACAGAATCGGAAGCAGGCTCCAGGCTCTGAGCCATCAGCCCAGAGCCTGACGCGGGGCTCAAACTCACGAACCCTGAGATCGTGACCTGAGCTGAAGTCGGACGCTCAACCGACTGAGCCACCCAGGCGCCCCCGTTGAAGTGATTTTCAATGCACATTATTTTACATTACTTTTTAGGTAAATTTGGAGCTTTGTGAACAATGGCCCACAGTTCTATCTTGCTGCATTCATTCACAATACTGGAAGAACAAGGAACAAATACGACAAGCATGTAAAGGAATGACATTTTTTTTAAGACTTCAAGTCTTTTTTTTTTTTTTTTAAATGTTTATTTACTTTTGAGACAGAGAGAGACAGAGCATGAACGGGGGAGGGTCAGAGAGAGAAGGTGACACAGAATCTGAAACAGGCTCCAGGCTCTGAGCTGTCAGCACAGAGCCTGATGCGGGGCTTGAACTCACAGATGGCGAGATGGTGACCTGAGCTGAAGTCAGACGCCCAACTGACTGAGCCACCCCGGCGCCCCAGGAATGACATATTTTTTAATAGATACCTTATGAACACACAAAGATAGATAAAAGATACAAAAAGATAATTGCAGACATGCCTTTTTTTCAGATCATAGACTTCCTGCAGATTCTACTCATGCACTTAAGGGTTACTTTCAAAATCAGTTAATAAGTTATGCACCAAAGAAAACCACAATATCTGTATGATTTGTAAAGGATACAAATATGAGCTCCAAATACAAAGGCTACTGAGTGCCAGAACCAGAATGTGAATCATACCTTCTGAGCCAAAAGATCTATCATAGCCCCTTTCCTCTTCAATTTTGACCACAAGAGTCTTACCAACTTGGAATCCCACATTTTCACCAAACCTTGTGTGAAGGTTTTACTTTTCCCTTGTACTTAGTCATCTCTTAGCTATAATTCTAAATCTTCCTTCCAATGGAAATAACTTTTTACATGGACTATGTATACAGTTCCACAAAAGAAAACATAGGTCATGGTGGTGATGATAGGAATCAATTTTTACTCACTAATGTATTGCTTTTTTTAAAATGTTTATTTGTTTATTTTTGAAAGAGAGAGAGAGCAGGGAAGAGGGAGAGAGAGAAATCCAATCAGGCTCCGCACTGTCAGCACAGAACCTGACGCAGAGCTCAAACTCAGGAACCATGAGCTCGTACCCTGAGCCGAAACCAAGAGTCGGACACTTAACCAACTGAACAACCCAGGTGTCCCCTCACTAATGTATTCTTTATACACACGTTCCATATATGACTTTAAGAGTGGAATTGTAATGGTAACTTAAACTGTGTACAGATATTTATCATTTATGACACACACTCTTTTATGTTTCAGCCCGTACTGGCTATACATAACACTAAAAGAAAGAAGGGAAGGAAACTAATTAGCAATAGGTGAATAATTAAGGAACCATTCACATTTTAATAAGTAAAACAATTATTTTCAGGTTATATTTTGCTGCATAACAGACTATCCCCCAACCTAGCCATATTAGTGTACCTAACAAATTTGTTAGTCAAGAATTTAGTCAGGGCTCAGCTAGGTGATTCTTTTGGCTCCATCTAGTATCACTTGCAGAGGTCACTCTGGTATTTGGCTACTTATTTTCCCTAATTGAATGGGTCTCAAATGGATGAACTAGTCTAGAGTCCAAGATGGCTTCAGTCCCGTGTCCCATGCCTTGGCGGAAGGCCGTTCTCAGCTGGGACTGCTCCCCAGAGCACTTACTCCTGGCTGCTGACCTTCTTCCACAGTGTCTCAGAGCTCCCAGAGATTGTATTTCAAGAGACAAGATACAGAAACTACCAGTTTCCTAAGGCCTGGGACTGGAAACTGGTACACTGTCTCTCTGCCATTTACCATGAGGCAAGGTAGTCACATAACTTTCCAAGATTCAAGGGCGAGAGGAGGGAATCACACACTCAATCTCTCGGTAAAGACAGTATCAAAGAATTTGCAGCCCTCTTTAATCTGCCACAATTACCCATGGCTCTTATGGTTGCAAGTGACAAAACTAAGCTGAAACAGAATTAAATAATGAGGAGAAATTGTTGCTCACATAACTGAAAAACCCTTGGGCTTCAGATGCAGCTTGATCTAGGGGCTTGACCACTGGATCTAGGACCTGCTCATTTTCCAAATGCTGTTTCTGTGTTAGCAACAGTCTCTGCAATATTTGGTAACAGCCTTGCTGCCCACAACTTTATATCATATTCCCAGGTTCCAATCCTGTGAAGAAGAAATTTGGGTTTTTTTCCAGTCCCTCAAACACACAAACAACATATCTCTTGGAATGCCTAATTGAGTTGTCTGGGACAAGTGTGCATTCGTAAACCAATCACTGTGCCTAAGGGACGGATAAACTCTAATTCACTTGAACTCAGTCACCCATGGCCATTCCTCAAGCCAGGAGTTAAGACAGCTTCTCTTGAGGAACATCAGTGGGGGAATAGAGAAGGGAACAGATCCCTAGAACTAAATCAGTTTACTCTTCTCAGAAGAGTGAAGGATCCAAAACAGCAGAAACAGCAAATGTTCATCACACAATTACATCTTCATACATGATAAACAAATATGTGCATGCATTCATACATTTTTAAAACATAGAAAAAAAAACCAGCAGTCAGATACAAGACATGCAGAACAGATTTGGAATAAGAAAGCATAGCTGTTACCCATTTCAAACCTCAGAGATCAGGATAACAATTTTGCCACCTTCTAGTGTTTGGCTATTGCTACTTTCTGGAAGCTACTTCTGCCGTGAGATTGAATTGTTTTGGATCTCCAAACCTGGCAAGAAAATACTAGACTGTTTCATGCTCTTTAGGGTGATTTACCTGTTTCTATTTGCTGCCCACTCTTCCTGGCCCCTTTCTTTGATAGTTCTACACCAGGATTTGGCCTCCTGCGTGACCCACATCCAGGATTCCTCTTTTTTATTACCATGTTTTGTCTTGTAGGTGGTAGCCTTGCTTATGTTGGAACCTAGATGGGTTATTTTCATATCAGAATTTTTACATAAAAACCAGTCTTCGCTTTCTAATGAATTGCTCTGGGTGACTATGCACCCATTCTAATTATGTTACATACATTGATAAAGACTTTTAGTAAGGCATCATCTGAAATGGTTCTCATAGCCTGCACGAATTCTTCTGAACATTTCAGTAAAGGGAATTGTTGACTGTTTTGAAATAACAAAACTCACTGATAACCATATTGCAAACCTGCCTTTTGAATCAACGTCTGATGAACTTTCTCCCACAGGACTGCGTTATGCTATGGCAAGTTCTTTAATTTAGCCATTAAACTTAATTCATGTTATTTGTATATGCATGGATATATTTTAATCTGATACATTAATTAATTTTTATTATTTTCCTAATTATTGATTTCTCTAAGTGACAGAGTCTAACATTAAAGTGTGCATTAGAACCATACAATGAGCACTTTAAAAGTTCAATTTCTAAGACTTTCATCCCAAAGGTTCTGATCTGGAAATTCTTAGGGAGGGACCATAGTATACTTGGTTGTCTCGGTTGTTTTTGTTTGTTTGTTTGTTTGTTTGTTTGTCTTAATAAAAACTTCCTTTAGTTATTTGTAAAATACCACATATTTGTTTAAAGAAAAACTCTTAAATCTAAATATTAATAAAGAATAAGTTAAATATGCACCCGTATTCTTCCTTTTCTACACCTGTTAGGTAACAATCTGTGTGAATCATTCTACGATTCTCCTTATGCTCAAATAAAATGTTTATATGTTTTATTTTATTTGTTTTTAAATGGGGTTATATAATACACATTCTTTTACAACTTATTTTTCACTCAATACATTAAAATATTATGTCAATATATTTAGACCAAATTTGTTATTTAAACTGTTATGTAATATTTCATACCATGATATACTACAATTTTTAAAATCATTTCCTTATTGATGTATGTTGTTTTTAATTTTTTATGTTTTTTTTTAATTTTTAGAGAGAGAGAGCTTACACAAACAGGGAAAGAAGCAGAGGAAGAGAGCAAGGGAGAGAGAGAGAGAGAGAGAGAATTTTAAGCAGGCTCCATGCTAAGCATGGAAGCCAGCATGGGCTTCATCTCACAACTGTGAGATTGACCTGAGCTGAAATCAAGAACCAAATGCTGAACTGAGTGAGCCACCCAGTCACCCCTCACACTGATGTATGTTTAAGAATTGCTTCTACACATGTTCTCTTTGCCTTGCATTGAATGGTCCCAGAGGTGAAACCTAAAAGAAATTTTTAGATGACTTCCAAATCTAATGTATCCTTGGACACAATATAGTCTATTGATAATTATAGAAATATACATAGAATTGAGGTTATATAACAAAAACACAAATAACTTTAGCAAGAACATTAGTCATCGTTTTTACATTGTCTTATATTCCTACTGAAGAAGAGGACGTATTCGGTATGCAATACCTTTATCTGCTAGTGTTGGAAAATGTGATTGCTAATCAATGCTGTTTGACTTTTAAATTTAAATAGAAATCTCCAAGTTGCTTTTTAAAATGTTACATCAGTTCACTCTTCATAATCAAAGCAAGATGGTGCCCACTTTCTTGCATCATTACTAGCACTAGATATTATTAATTTTTGTAATTTTTCTAAATCTGATGAGAAAATGATGATATCTTGTTGTTGATTTACAAAATACATGACACAATGACTAATATCTCCAAAATACAAAACCTCGTATAAAGTAGTGACAGAAGAAAACACCCCAATAGAAAAATAGGCAATTCAAAACAGATTAAAAATGTTCAGCCCCAGGAGAAGTAGAAGAAATGTCTCCCTTATTAGGATATAAGTTCCATGAGGGAATAATTTATAGGGTGAATATTTGATGACTGTGCAGTGAGGCTGACAACAGTGAAAATAAAAAGGAATCTGCTAAGAAAAAAAAAAAAAAAAGACCCCAGATCACTTATGTCAGATATAACCCAGGAAGAAAGTAAGAAGTGGGGTTAAAAAAAAAAAGTCAGGTATTAATTGAATACTCTGGCATGTAGAAAAGCCAATAGCTAGGTTTTAAAACACAGAAAAATTTGCAGAAACTCCCTGCAATTTCTGTGTGGTGTTGCCGAAAAACACTCGAGATTCAATGCAATACCCAATTCCCCCATGTGCTAAGCAATACTTAACCTCCCCAAAGTTCTATGCATGCAAAGAGGCACCTGGGTGACTCAGAAATTAAAGGGCCAACTTTGGATCAGGTCATGATCTCACGGGTTTGTGAGTTTGAGCCCCACCTTGGGCTCTGTGCTGACAGCTCAGAGCCTGGAACCTGCTTCGGATTCTGTGTGTGTGTCTCTCTCTGCCCCTCTCCCGCTCATACTCTCTGTTTCTCAAAACTGAATAAATGCAAAAAAAAAAACAAAAAACAAACAAAAAACAAACAAACAAAAAAAACCCCAGAAACCCAAGCCAGTTTCCCATTCCTTCAGTCCTTTTTTTTTAATTGAAGGATAGTTGGCACACAATGTTACATTGGTTTCAAGCATACAACATAGGAATTGACAACTGCATACATTATACTATGCTCATCACAGCACATTTACCATCTGTCACCATACAGCACTATTATAATACCACAGATTATATTCCCTGTGCTGTGCCTTTCATCCCCGTGACTTAACTCATTCCATCTACAGTCTTCTGTTCTTCCAGACAAGCTATCAAAGGGTGCCTATTCCTGTACTCTTATTCTGAATGACCAAGTGAGAATTATTGGACATTTGAGGAATTCTTACAACCCAGGTCAGGAAACAAAGATAAAAAGAAAAGGGACTCTTGAGGATACAAAGATAATTCAGGGAACCAGAGAAACTCAATGAAGGAAACAAAAAAAGGAAAAAAAGAAGGGAAGAAAAGAAAGAAGGAAAAGAGAGGGGGAGGGAGGGAGTCTAAATAGCATCTTCATGGATATTCATTCAATATGACATTCACAAAACAAGAACCAAATCCTATGAAAAAAGAAAAATAAAAAAGTGAGGACTAAATCCTGGCAAAGCACTATGTGAAAACACAAAACTAAAGTTGAAAATCAAGAAACAGAAGAATCAAAAAAAGAAATAGTAGCATAATCAATTTTAAATATTAAAAATATAAGTAAAAGGTATATATAATTAAAAAGTAGTTTTCTCTGTGGAGTGAAAAAAAGTGGGAAGCAGTGATACTAAATTTTTCTGGGATATTTTTTTTTCATACAAGTATGAGCATAATTTAAAACATTTAAAATGAGAAAAGGATATCCCTTCATAGATTATGAAGGAGAAAACTTAAGGACCTGAACTAAAGTGATAACCACATTTCTACACTTTAAAATATTTTGTGGGAGGGGAATAAGACTGTATGAGAACAGTATCAGATAGTCTGGAAAAAAGCACTTGTATTCAATTTCAGCCTTTGTCCCTATTTTGCTATTCATCAGTCCACTGTTTTTTTAGAGATGATAAAGAAATCACATGAAATGTGATAGCTTAGTGATAAAGCATTGTGTGCATTGAATGGCTCTCCTAACTGAGGAAGTCAGAATGAAATTAAAATTCATTAGTAAACTACCCATTAGTCAAGTAACATCCCATAGGAGGGCAAAGACAGATGATAACCCATCTGCAAATCCTTGTTGCATAGATGTCACAGAGCAAGTCCAAGGTGAAATTTTGAGTGATTATTGGATATTTTAGCATAAAGCTACTTAGATTTCCAAATTATGCAAGTCTATTTTGTTGGAAAGTTAATTCATTATGTCAAAGCTACAACATTAATGCTTGAAAAGCAGCATAGCAATAAGATTGCATTTTATTTCTCCTATGCCAGGGAGTAGACTTCTGAGTTGTCGAAGCAGCTGGATAATGTGGAAGAAGGAAAATGCTAAGGAGCCACTGTTCCCAGATTGAACTGGAAGAGCAGAATGGAAATGCCTGTGTGCGTAGGCGTGTGCGTGTGTGTGCATGTGTGTACAGAGCATTACTGACCTTCTTCTTTCTCCACAAAAAGGAATCTGTCCTGAGTTTCTTTGGTTCAGTAATCTTTTGTTCCCAGGTATCCAGTAAGCAAATCTGACAACACGCTTTTTGACAAATGCATATGGGAACTAGTACCTGTATTATCTTTCCTAGATAATATATATTTTAATAGCTGCTAAATGTAATTGGTGCCTAATAGTAGAAAGAATTGCGGTGGTGGAGATTTTAGATGGGCAAATGAAGGAGATGTCTTCATGTAACAACCCTCTTAAGCTCCTTACGTTGATCACGCTGTTGTCACTATTCTGCTGTAGGAGCTGAAGAAGTGAGCACATCCATAGACTGGGGAACAGTGCTGGTGGAAAGACGTGACTAATGACCTCATTTGCTCACAGAAAGAAAATACTCAGGGTTTTAATTTTTGTTTTTCTTTCTCTGGATTTCTGTCAAATTTTTCTCTTTCTACATCTATTGAAACTGAGACATAAAGTAATTTTAATGATTTTCTTGGAAATGAAAAGTGAGATATAAAATAGAACTAGGATTTAATTTTTCTCATAAAACTCAAAAATGTGAACGTAGTGAAGCATAAAAAAAAAGAAATGCCAACTGCTAAAACAATTCTGGACTAGAAATTGATGATTATAGCTTCTAATTCTGTCTTTGTCACCAAATCCCCATATGATCTGTACCTGTCATGGGGTCATATGTAGATCAAATGAGCAGTTTGAAAAGGAAAAGAGAGAAAGAAAATGTTATTAAATTTTACAGTTATTATTAAACTATTTCATGAGGTATAAGATATAATAAATACACCTACTTAGTAATAGTATATGGCTTTCATAGAACTACACAGTTAAATCAAACTACTGATAGTAATTTCTCAAAACGCAAAACAAGTTGCTATTATTATTATTATTATTATTATTATTATTATCTGGAACATTTTTCTATCTTCTGGTTCCTCAAGCCAGAAACCTAAGGATTATCACGACACACTCCTCCTTTCCTAGCCTCCAGTTCATCAACACATTTTGTCAACATTCATCTACAAAAATACATCTTAAATTCATTTACTTCTTGTAAACTCCTTTGTTATCACTCTCATCCAATATGCTTTTTTCTTTAGATTTTAATCCCTTTTTTACTGGCTTCCTGCTTCTCACCGTTTCAGATTGATTTAATTCTGTGCATAAAACCTTCACTCACTGCCATTGCATTGCTTTGTTTAAAAATAAATTTATACTGTGTATCATATTTTGGTCTTGGAGGATAGAATAGCCACTAAGGAAGATAGAAACAAGAAACGATTGGAGGAAAAGAGGCTTTTTTTTTTTTTTTTAATGTTTTATTTACTTTTGAGAGAGCGTAACTTGGGAAAGAGCAGAGAGAGGGGTCAGGTCATGACCTCGGCTTAGGTCATGACCTCCCAGCTCATGAGTTCGAGCCCCACATGGGGCTCTCTGCTATCAATGCAGATCCAACTTTGGATCTTCTGTCTCCCCCTCTCTCTGCCCCTTCCCGGTTCATGCTCTCTCTCTCAAAAAATAAATAAACTTTTTAAAAAAATTAAAATAAATTATTTTTCAGTTTTGAGATAGAAATCATATAACAAATTGTCTTTAAATACTATACAGTACCGAAAACAGTACAGTGCCACCATCCTAGCAGACATTATACCTTTATACTAACCTTTATTTTTATTTATTTTTTATTTTTTTTAACATTTATTTATTTTTGAGACAGAGAGAGACAGAGCATGAACGGCGGAGGGGCAGAGAGAGAGGGAGACACAGAATCCAAAGCAGGGGGGCGTCTGGGTGGCTCAGCCGGTTGAGCGTCCGACTTCGGCTCAGGTCATGATCTCACAGTTCGTGAGTTCAAGCCCCGCGTGGGACTCTGTGCTGACAGCTGGGAGCCTGGAGCCTGCTTCGGATTCTGTGTCTCCCTCTCTTCCTGCCCCTCACCCGCTCACACTCTGTCTCTCTCTGTCTCTCAAAAATAAATAAACATTAAAAAAAAAAAATTAAAAAAAAAAAAAAAAGAATCTGAAGCAGGCTCCAGGCTCTGAGCCATCAGCCCAGAGCCCGTCGCGGGGCTTGAACTCACGGACCGCGAGATCGTGACCTGAGCTGAAGTCGGACGCTTAACCCACTGAGCCACCCAGGTGCCCCTAAACTTTATTTTTAAAATGCGATGGATTTTCATGTACATTTAAGTGATAAAAACTATCTTCTTTGCTGTCAGAGCTGGAAGATGGCAGCACTACTCTCTTAGACACAAAAACAATGTCTCACTTTGAGTAACACCCACACACAAAAAAATTAATTAATTAAAATTAAAAAAGAAAAGCGCCTGGATGGCTCAGTTGCTTGAGCATCCCACTTCAGCTCAGGTCATGATCTCATGGTTTGTGAGTTCAATCCAGCGCTCAGAGCCTGGAGCCTGTTTTGAATTCTGTGTCTCCCTCTCTATGCCCCTCCTCTGCTCGCACTCTGTCTCTCTCTTTCTCAAAAGTAAATAAACATTAAAAAAATTAATATTACCCACAAAATCCATTCCCAAGATAGTAGAGTCAAAAACTCAATGTTAAATTTAAGAAAATTTTAAGAAACTTAAAATTATTTTAGGGGAACTATTTTTGAGAAAAGGGATAGAATTATTGGTTCCATGAAAATTTTGTATTTCTTCTCTGCAATTTAGCTAAATAAAAGAAAACTAAAGGATTAAAATTTCTCTCTGTTTGGCTAGGATAAAGATGAGAAAAGATAGAGAAGTAGAGAGGGATCGTGTGTATAGTATGCAGATTCCAGAGGGAGAATTTGAGACATTATTCAGTAGGCAGCATTGAATTATAGAAGAGCACTAGGTAAGAGTGCCAAAATTATAGGCTACTTTAAAGAAGGTTGATCTTGACTACATATGGAGCAGGTCAGAATGAAGAGATGTTAAATGTAAGAAGATCCCGGGCGCCTGGGTGGCTCAGTCGGTTGAGCGTCCGACTTCGGCTTGGGTCATGATCTCACGATTTGTGAGTTTGAGCCCCGTTTCGGGCTCTGTGCTGACAGCTCAGAGCCTGGAGCCTGCTTCAGATTCTGTGTCTCCCTCTCTTTCGGCCTCTCCCCTACTCATGCTCTGTCTCTTTCTCTGTCAAAAATAAACATTTAAAAAAAATGTTTGTTTTAAAGCAAGAAGATCCACTAGGGAACAAAGGAAGTGATACAATCCAGATGGGAAAGGGCCCTGGAGTATGTATGAAGCAGTAGAAATGCACAGGACACAACTGATGTGAAGGATGCTCCAAGGAAAAATCTGGAAGGCTTGGGGATGATTGGATGTACTGGATAAGGCAGGTAATTCAAAGATAGCTCTGAAATGCTAGGTCTGAACAACTAAGAGAATAATGATACCACTAAGAATTCAAGAAAGTAAGATGATGGATCTGATTTGGGAAAGTGGAAGAGCAATTTTGCATAAATAGACCACCTTGAAGTGGCCATGCTCCAGACTTCAGACAGCACACGTTTGTTGTTGGCTGTTGTTTGATGTTTCACGCTGGCTTTACCCATATTAATTTTTTTATTCTTAGTTATATAACCTCTGGAAACCTCAGGTATCTCCAAAATGGGGATAACCATGCCTAACACAAGGGTGGTTCTGGGGTGCTTGGGTGGCTGAGTTTCAACTCAGGTCATGATCACAGGGCTGTGGGATTGAACCCCGAAGCCACATTGAGTGTGGAGACTGCTCAAGATGTTCTCTCTCTCTCCCTTTTCCCCTCTCCCCCATTTGTGTGCTCTCTCTCTCTCTCTCTAAAATTAAAAAACAAAGGGGGGGGGTGGTGGAAACGCCTGGATAGCTCAATGGTTGAGTGTCCAACTCTTGATGTCAGCTCAGATCATGAGCTCACAGTTCATGGGATTAAGCCCTGCATTGAGTTCTGTGCTGGCAGTGTAGAGCCTGCTTGGGATTCTCTTTCTCCCTCTCTCTCTCTGCCCTTCCCCAACTCGTGCTCGCTCTCTCTCTCTCTCTCTCTCTCTCTCTGTCAAAATAAATACATAAACATTTAAAGCAAATAGACAAAATTTAAAAAATTTTTCAAGAGTGGATGTGATATTTTGTGAAATGTTGAATTATAACTGATAAATCGGTGGTCTCAATAAATGCAGGCTCAGACCTGCGATCACAGAGCCTAAAAGGAAGTCCCTTGTTCAGCATGGTTTTCTGGTTTTTCTCAGCCACGACGAGTCTCCTATAAACAGGAGCAGAAGCAGGAGTGGAAAAAGTAAACAACGGTGATGATACAAAGTTTGGAACATGCTTCACAAGTAGCAAAGGAGTGTGGAGGATTTAATACTGATGATTGCAGTAGCATAGGCCATGGCTTCCGTCTGTAATACACCTCTAAGAGTTATTGCATTCCAAAAAAGTGTGGTAATAAGTTTCTGCCATTTTCCAGCATCTAAGAAGCCAAGGTATGTGAAGGAAACTTCACTTTCATCCTGCCCTTGAAGTCAAGAGTCACTCAATACTTTAAAATGTCGCATAGATAATCAGCACGTCACCTCTGTAAGCTACACATACTTGATTTGAAGATTGTTAATAGCAGGTCATTATTAACACACAAAAAGATATGCAAATGTCCCAGATACACATTTTCAACATCTACTTTGCCTGCTGGCGTTTGCTTCCCTACCTGGTATCTCTGGGCTTCTCCATGTCTCTCCAGATGTGGGTTTCCCAGAGGAATATGTGAGATGACCCCAAGACCCACTCCCATAATGTATTCATAAG
Organism: Lynx rufus; assembly: GCF_022079265.1. Lineage (NCBI taxonomy): Eukaryota > Metazoa > Chordata > Mammalia > Carnivora > Felidae > Lynx > Lynx rufus. The sequence goes on along the minus strand of NW_025814837.1, from coordinate 11,042,043 downwards.
CATAGTAAATTTTGCCAGGGGAGCTGAAGGAGTACTTTACATCACAGCAAGACAACCTTTAAGGGAGCATGAACCAGCATCATTTTTAATTGGCCTTTAGCTTACCCACCTCCCCAAAGTTTACCAATTTCCATCATTCCAGCATTTCTTCATCTTATGAGCTCTTCCTTTTCCTCTTCTCTTTCTTATCACTCCTTATTCCTCTCTTCTCTTCTCTTTTTGGAGAAAGAAACTATAAATTCCTAATCCCTTACTTTATCATATATATAGCTGCTTTCCCCTACTTACGCTTTGATATCTGACAACATTTATGTCTCCCTGCCCCCATCTATCATAAGAATGTATACAAAAGTGTTTCCCAAAAGACACCTATCTTCCTAAAAGGTATCCAGTACTATCTGGTAAGAAAAATAAATACATTTCCCACCCTGCAATTACTCAAAGGTTGAGATCCCACTTACTGTGAGGCAGTTAGCATTGCAGTGATCAAGTGAGGACCCTTGGAGACCATGAGACCTGAGTTCAGTGTCATCCATAGCTGTGAACAAGTTAGTTATCCTCTCTAAATTTCAAAAGTAATAATATCTACTCTCAAATGTGTGGCAATCAAATAAAGGCTGTCTTTAGAGTGTCTAGTACTATGTTCCATATGTAATATGTATACAATAAAGAGCGCATGCTTTTTCAGCTCCATTGAGTTATAATTAACATATACCGTTGTGCAAGTTTACATGCTGAGTTGGTACGCTTGTATACTACAAAATGATTACCACCATAGTAGCTAACACATACATCATGTCACATAATTACCATTTCTTTTTTGTGGTGAGAACATATAAGATCTCAACAACTTTCAAGTATATAATACGGTATTATTAACCATAATCACTACACTGTATACAACAAAGAATGTATGCTATTTTGAGAAGTGGGAGGGTGAAATTTGAATCTACCTGCAGACTTTTATCACTTATCTCTTTTTGTATCTTTCCAAAGTTTTATGAATGTGCTTCATTGACTGCATCAAAGAATAAGAGCCTTTGAGAAGAATTAGCACAGTCCCAGATTTGACTACCGGGTCTAGTCTTTATATCTCTCTGACTATAGTCTCTAGAAGTAACTTTCCAGGTGACTGTATTCTGATTTCTGTCTTATACCGGATACAATAACCATAAAAGGCTCATAATCAGTAAACACAAAGAAAACCCAGAATTTCCTTTTCTCTGATCCGAGCTATAGTACTCAAGTCTGAGACTAACGTGCCTCCATTATGCTAAGGAAAAAGGATGCTAATGTCTGGCCAGAGTCCAGTGGAGCTATAGAGAAAGAAAATTATTTCAAGAAAAGACTGGTGTGCTTGCCTGCTCTCAAACTGTGGGAAGGGAAATATTAAAGAAATCACAGTGTGAGGTTGATTTTGGAACCCCTACTGCAGGGATTCTCTCGTTTACATTTACACACATGTATGTGTATGCTTGTCTGCTCTCTCACATACACGTGTTGCTGTTTTGTTTGTGCAAAGCGATTTTAGTAATTTTAAATAACAGTGTTGATATCCTGTGATCAATAAGGCTATTCTGCTTTTTGTGAGCGCAGGGTACCTTTCTCTAACTTTGCTTCATAAATAAAGCTTTACATTAAAAAAAGGAAAATACTGTTGAAAGTTTCAAAGTAATATTTTGTAATTGTAAACAATTTATGAATGTTATAGACAAAAAATTTCATTGTTGCACATATGAGTATTTTTTCAAGATGAGTAAATACAAGACTGGAATTTATTAGATGCTGACACTGACACTTACAGAGAATGTGTCACTATTCCACTATTAACACTATTGTTATCATAGTTAACATTTCTGAACAATTTTCATGTATCAGCCACTGTGTTTGAAGATATACACAATTGCTGCAATTCATTGCTGCAAAAGCCCCCATCTTACTTCATTTTATTTTTATTTGAGTCTAGTTGGCACACAATATGACATTGGTTTCAGGTGTACAACGTAGTGATTCAACACCTCTGTATGTTATGCTGGCCTCACCACGAGTGTACCTATCCTCTGTCACCATCCATCACAATTACCATTTCACTAATTGTATTCCCTATGCTGTAACTTACAATCCCGTGACTTATTCATTCCATAACTGGAAGACTGTACCTCCCACTCTCCTTCACCCATTTTGCTCATTTCCCCCACCCCTTCCCCCTGGAAACCATCAGTTTCTTCTCTGTATTTATATATTTGATTCTGCTTTTTGTTTGTTTGTTTATTCGCTTGTTTTGCAGAAACCCCATTTTAAAGATTTAAAAAATAAGCTTCAGCAATTTCTTTTTTTAAAATTTTATTTCTAATTTTTTTAAAATTTACATCCAAATTAGTTAGCATATAGTGCAACAATGATTTCAGGGGTAGATTCCTTAGTGCCCCTCACCTATTTATCCCATCCCCCTCCCACAACCCCTCCCATAACCCTCAGATTGTTCTCCATATTTATGAGTCTCTTCTGTTTTGTCCCCCTCCCTCTTTTTATATTATTTTTGCTTCCCTTCCCTTATGTTCATCTGTTTTGCCTCTTAAAGTCCTCATATGAGTGAAGTCATATGATTTTTGTCTTTCTCTGACTGACTAATTTCATTTAGCATAATACCCTCCAGTTCCATCCCTATAGTTGCAAATGGCAAGATTTCATTCTTTTTGATTCCTGAGAAATACTCCATTATATATATATACCACATCTTCTTTATCCATTCATCCATCGATGGACATTTAGGCTCTTTCCATACTTTGGCTATTGTTGATAGTGCTGCTATAAACATTGGGGTGCATGTGCCCCTTCGAAACAGCATCCCTGCATCTCTTGGATAAATATCTAGTAGTGCAGTTGCTGGGTCATAGGGTAGTTCTATTTTTAGTTTTTTGAGGACCCTCCATACTGTTTTCCAGAGTGGCTGCACCAGCTTGCATTCCCACCAACAATACTAAAGAGATCCTCTTTCTCTGCATCCTGGCCAACATCTGTTGTTGCCTGAGTTGTTAATGTTAGCCATTCTGACAGGTGTGAGGTGATACCTCATTGTGGTTTTGATTTGTATTTCCCTTATGATGAGTGATGTTGAGCATTTTTTCACATGTCTGTTGGCCATCTGGATGTCTTCCTTGGAGAAGTGTCTATTCATGTCTTCTGCCCATTTCTTCACTGGATTATTTGGTTTTTGGGTGTTGAGTTTGATAAGTTCTTTATAGATTTTGGATACTAATCCTTTATCTTTATGTCATTTGCAAATATCTTCTCCCATTCTGCCGGTTGCCTTTTAGTTTTGCTTATTGTTTCCTTTGCCGTGCAGAAGCTTTTCATTTTGATGAGGTCCCAGTAGTTCACTTTTGCTTTTGTTTCCCTTGCCTCTGGAGACGTGTTGAGAAAGAAGATGCTGCAGCCAAGATCAAAGAGGTTTTGCCTGCTTTCTCCTCGAGGATTTTGATGGCTTCCTGTCTTACATTTAGGTCTTCCATCCCCTTTGAGTTTATTTTTGTGTATGGTGTAAGAGAGTGGTCCAGGTTTATTCTTCTGCATGTCACTGTCCGGTTTTACCAGCACCACTTGCTGAAGAGATTGTCTTTATTCTATTGGATATTCTTTCCTGCTTTGTCAAAGATGAGTTGGCCATACATTTGTGGGTCAATTTCTGTGTTCTCTATTCTGTTCCATTCATCTGAGTGTCTGTTTTTGTGCCAGTACCATACTGTCTTGATGATTACAGCTTTGTAGTATAGCTTGAAGTCTGGGTGTGATATCTCTTGCTTTGCTTCAGCATTTTCAAGTCAATGATGTAAGGCTACACAACCAGAAAATGGCAAGTTCACAAGGGCCTGGGACAAGACTCCCTTTTGCCTTCCAGAAGAAATATTTCATGCTTATATAAGCATTGCTTTCTGGGGGGCCCTGGGTGGCTCAGTCAGTTAGGTGTCCGACTTCACTTCAGGTCATGATCTCGCAGTTCGCGAGTTCGAGCCCTGCATCAGGCTCTGTGCTGACAGCTCAGATTCTGTGTCTGCCTCTCTCCTGCTTGCACTCTGTCTCTCAAAAATAAATAATAAACATTAAAAAAAATTTTTTTTAAATCATTGCCTTCTGGGACCGAGACACATTGGGACCATACTAAAAACTTTGGGTGGCCTCAGGCACATTAGTTACTTCTCTGCTAGAGAAAGCACACCTCTCCATCAGATTTAATTTGAATACACTTGGATAATGGCAACAATTTTTTTAAAGAAATTTTGTTCCAAGGATTCCACGTTTCTATAATCTAAACTAATGAAGTGTCTAGGTGCCTTGGCAATATAGCAGAAAAAAAAAGTAGTAATGACAACAAAACAACATATTTGGGTGGATGATTGGCTTTGTTAGTCTGATTGTGACTGATAATTTGAATTTTATTAGCATACATTCAGTATTGGTTTGTAGCCTGTTTATCATGAATCATTGTAGGTAGCTACATATAATGCATGTTTTATCATTTTGGTAAAAGCTGCCTGGTTGCTATGGTGATAGTCATTATAAAATGAGTAAAATAAAACTCAGACCACTACATGTCTAGAATAAAATCAATGAGTTCATAATTCCAAAAGTAGGCATTTGTTGTCTTATATATTGTTAGAGAAATGAAATAAAAATGCATTTACCCTAAAAGTAGCTATTTCCAATTTTACATTAATGCATCTAAAAGAGGTGAAAAGAAGTGCTAACATAGACTGGGTGGAAAACTGAATTCTGATGTTCGGTATTGAGATTAACCATACACCATAAGCACATTATTTTTGATTTAGGGGTTATAAAAGGAAATATTTGAAAAGGCAATTCATGCCTCCTATGTGTTTTCCTAGACGTGTGGTTCCCCTGTTTTCTGCTCATCCATACTCAACAAAAGAAAATGGAAAATACCCTCTTTTTTTAGACTACAGACTCAATTGGGACTTGGTATTTTGGCAGACAACCAAAAACAGACAATTCTCCACATGACAGTTTTATTTGTTCACACATTCGTCCTCCCTAAATTCAAAATATGTGTTTTCTGATGACAACAGATTGAACGTGGATTTGGAGACTTTGAGAAAATACCCTAGAACTCAAGTGCTTTCACGATCTCCACTACATCAGACAACGCTGCCCATCCCTTTCTCAGGATCTGAAAAGCTTGTGGGAGCTTGAAGAACAGATTCTAGAAACTTTAATCTGCTCTCTTCCATTGTAAGAAGTTTGTAAATCCATTCCTTACCAGATGCTGCAATCCTTTCAGGTTGAAGAGAAACTGTTGAATTCCAAAAGAACACAACACAAAGAAGACCATCAGCCTCACAATTCATAGACAAAATAAAGCACATTACTCTTCTGCTGTTCTAAAATACTATCAGATTTTAAAAGTAAAAAGAATGTTTACATAAATCTTTTCACCTGCTTAGGAAAAAATAAGTGGCTTATTTGTGAACAACGAGGGTGCAAATTTTGCTGAGAAATGTAGCGACTTTTGCTGAGAAAAGGGGCTCAGGATTCAGGAGAGAAGACTTCTTATTCTCACACACACATCTCCAGCCTCTGCGAATTTATCATTCCCTCGATCACTGCCTGTCTCACCTTAGAAATTAACATATATTTTACTTTTCCTCCTCTAACATTAAAAATGCATTGCAATGAATAATATAGCAGGGCTGTGTATAAAACTAAACCTTCTGCATCCTCTTTTAAATGTTTGTTCTTCAGCAGAGACCCTCTGAGGAAAACATATTGAAAGGAGGAACAGTAATTTAATTTTTTATCATAAGCATTAGTGGCAAATAAAGGACAAAAGTACTTTGCAGTGCTAAAGAAAAAAGATGAGATATTCATCAAGGGAAAACACTGCCTTCAGATTGACTGCCAGGTCATGCATATTCTTTTTCTTTTCAAATAGAGAAAATCACAAGATTAATATGCAGACCTTGGAAATATTTCCTATGTATGTTACAAGTAGCAAATATTGAAGACACTGTTGGTGCTTTTAGAGAGCGGTCTAAAACCTTTTATGGAAAAAAATGAAGTTACCATACATTTTTATTAAAACATGAATCTAAAATTCAGAATTACATTGTTTCTCAAAGTCTCTTGAATTACAATCTTTTCTAAAAATGCAGTAAAAAAAAAAACATCTGCTATCAGGTTAGGTTGTTAATTAGCTATGTAAAGTAAGACAAAACCAAAAGCTCCTTTTTGACTGGTGCCCACAGTCATAATATCATCTGATACTTCTAGATTAATTTCTTTAACTAATAGAAAGCTTAAAAAGACTGATGGCAACTACAGGTGAAACTCAGTGAAACAATACTGCCAATCATTTCTTCAGAATTTTTCAGCAGCATTAAAAAGAAGGATAAAAATAAAATATCATCTTGCCTTTCTAAAGGGAAGTTTAGAAATTATTTTATACTTGGTTGTCATATTTCTAGGGTCTCTTGTATTTGATCCATGAGTAATGAAAAAATATTTAATTGGGAAGACTTTATGGTCTGTGAGGAAATAAAACCAAGCCTCATGTAGCAATAATTCTATTAAACAATAATATAATTAAATTGTTCACCTAGACTTGAATTGAAGGTCTTTGTTTAATTATCTGTCCTGACCTTCAATTGCAGAGCACTGTTTAGGAGCAAAAGTGTAATTCTGGCAGAATCCCACCTTCAAAAACTCTTATCCTAGACTCCATTTCCAGTTTTCCATTTTTTACCCCTGAGCAGAGGGCCCCAAACCTTTTAGTTCCGGGCACCCTTAGTGTCTCAGTAATTTCTTAACAGTACCCTCAGGCCAAAAGAAATATCTAGGAGTTCCATTTTTTAAGTTGTGAGATGTAAGCAACTTAATAAGTATTTATGTCTTAACAGTAGATATTTAAAAAGATAATACACACAAATTGAAAGTAAAAATAATAATGACTTTTAAATAAGTGTGATTTCTTTTTAATGAGATGTATGTTCCTATAAGGCACTGCACAAATTCTGAAATTTTAGAACCGTATTGGATATCTCAATTTTCCTCTGGCACCTGCTTTTTATGGCAAAAACTGTCAAAAAGAAAAAAAAAACAACCCACAACTTTTGAAATAGAAGATTTAATTGAAAGGAATGCAGTCTGATCTGATGTTGAGTCTACAAACTACTTTCAGCTAGTAACTCTCCCAGCATTCAACACGTATAAAGTATTGATGATTCCCTCAAAAAAATTAAAAATTTTATAGCACCTTTAAATTCACTGATGTACCCAGAGAACCTGCACTGAGTTTGAAACCCACATCCCTCAAGGAAATTCTAGAGGGAAATCAGGTAAGTGAGTTGTATATCCACTCTTTCCTTTAAAGCTCAGATTACCATCTTTTCCCTCTAATTTACTCTCCCTTTCAATCTCTCCTCCCTGTCTACACACACACACACACACACACACACACGATCACCTTCCATCACTTATGCATTCATTCATCCAAAAAATTTTAAATAATTTTTAGGTTTATTTATTTGGAGGCAGGAGGGCAGAGAGAGAGGGAGAGAGAAAATCCCAAGCAGGCCCTGGGCCGTCAGCAAAGAGCCTGACACAGGGCTCGATCTAATGAACTCTGAGATCATGACCTGAGCTGAAATTAAGAGTCAGAAGCTTAAGGGTATCTGGGTAGTTCAGTGGGTTAAGCAGCCGACTTTCGTTTTCAGCTTAGGTTTAGGCCATGATCTCATAGTTTGTGAGGTGGAGGCCCATGTGGGGCTCTGCGCTGACAGTGCAAAGCCTGCTTGGGATTCTCCTTTTCTCCCTCTTTCTCTGTCCCTCCCTCCCTGCCTCTCTCTCTCTCTCTCTCTGTCTCAAAATAAATAAACCTAAAAACTTTTTTTAAAAAAGTCGGAAGCTTAACTGAGTGAGCCACCCAGGCACCCCCCGAAATATTAAATATTATTCAGTGCCTACTCTAAACACTTTGCCAAATTTTATGGAAATTTAGCAAGTGGAAAAGCTTGCAAGTGGAAAAGCTAGAGAAACAATCAACTACAATGCTATTCTCCTAAAGATAGGAAAGAGCCTGGAGTAGTTTTGTATAGGAATTCTTGTGTGGGAACACATAGGCAAGGCAACAAGACTAGTCTGTGGGATTGGAGGGGAAAGTACATAACTCAAAAGTCTGAGATTATCGGGGCGCCTGGGTGGCGCAGTCGGTTAAGCGTCCGACTTCAGCCAGGTCACGATCTCGCGGTCCGTGAGTTCGAGCCCCGCGTCGGGCTCTGGGCTGATGGCTCAGAGCCTGGAGCCTGTTTCCGATTCTGTGTCTCCCTCTCTCTCTGCCCCTCCCCCGTTCATGCTCTGTCTCTCTCTGTCCCAAAATAAATTAAAAAAAAAAAAAGTTGAAAAAAAAATTAAAAAAAAAAAGTCTGAGATTATCAACAGCTATCATATACAAATATTACTCTCTGTAGAGCTCAGTGTTCCCTTAAAAGATGTACTCTAACGTATAAATGTATATATGTGTGTGTGTATACATATGAGATATATATTATATGTATATATGTATATCATATATACATATATCATATATCTCATATATAGATAGAGAAGAAACTGGTAGCTGCCAGAGAGAGGGGGATGAGGAACGGGGAAAATAGGTGAAAGAGAGAGGGAGGTACAGGCTTCCGGTTATGGAATGAGTAAGTCATAGAGACAAGAAGGCAGTCAGTGTTATTGTAGTAACCTTCTATGGTGACAGATGTTAGCTACAGTTGCGGTGAGCACAGCATAACACATAGAGTTGTCAAATCATTATGTTGTACCTGAAATTAATGTACCTGAGATTAATGTAAATTAATGTACCTGAAATTAATGTGTGTCAACTGTACGTCAATTTAAAAGGGGGGGGGAGGTCGATAAAGTGTCTAAACTTGGTAAGTATTTGAAGGAATTGAAACTTTTAAGTTGTTAAAGAAAATATAAAGCCTACATTAAACACTAAGGCACCAAAAAGATGTCATCAGAAATAAATATACAAAAGCGAAGTATGCAAACCTAAGAGGACACTCTTTGGAGATAACATTTTAAGGCATTTTGGGAAAAGGACGCCTGCTCCATGGGAATTCTGAGGGAAGAGTATCAGATTCGCCAACTCGCTGAAAAGGATCATTAGTATCCAAACATCTCTAAGCATGTCCTTTCTGGTTTCGTCTTCATGTTTAAGATCCCATATGTATGTCCACTGGAGTGTGCGTTGATCTCAGTACAACTACACCAAATATTTCGCTTTTTTCTTTCTAAAAGTACTTCTGTTTGGAAAGTCATTTAGGGACTTATTGAGTATACAGTTTGTAAGCTTATTGTGTCTGGCTGTCCAGTGTTAAATTATTGCCACCATTGACATCCTCGTTCCTTCTGTCTATACATTTACACAGTGAAGCCCAAAGCACCAGTGATGTCAGAAGCCCCAGGGCATATTTCAAAAAGGGATCAAGACCTGGCAGAGAGAATGGGTTTCATCTGAAAGAAACCTGCTCACTGCTAAAACTTCTGCTCTTTGCATCCTTTCCCAGTCTTCCCTGAGTAAGCAGGAATAAAATTAGCAAGCTCTTATGCCACACGTATTATGAACCAGAGAATTTTCATCCTGCTTTACCTATACAAACTCACTGACTGCGTACAACCCCACGAATTAGGTACTCTCATTATCCCCAGAGGAGAAATTGAGACACAGAAAAGCAGCCAGCAAATGCTGGAACCTGCTTTAAAATACAATTCAAAAAAATAAATAAAAAATAAAACAAAATACAGATAATCTGTTTTCAGAATCTGTTTTCAAGCCAGTATACCGTATTGCCTCCCACCACAAGAAGATGCCAATTCCTCCCACCAGAATGAGATAAGGATTCACCTACAACCCCTGGAGAAGGAAAACTTAAGATGAAATGTTGGGGATTTTTCAAAGAGGAGAGCATACATAGTCTCAGCTCAGGGGAAAGATTCAAACCTGCAATTATTGCTAATTAAAATTCTCTTCTTGTCTGAGCTTCCTCCAAAGGATGTCACCGTATACCACAAGACATAAACAGATCTTTCAAGCTAAACACAGGTCTCCCAAATTGGTGTTAACCAATATGTTAATAGGAGGCATCGGGACCTCTCTCTCAGCAGCTATGTAAAACAAGCCCTTCTGTACCTTCGCTCTTGCTGCCTAGATGTTTAGTCAGCCCATGTTTTGTTTTGTTTTTTTTTTTTACTTATAGCCCTAAACTTTTTTTAAACTTCAAAACTCTTCTGCAATATTGACCTGTTCTCATGGTACTGCCGATGATTCTAAATGATTCTGCTCTTCCCTGGGTCTTCCCCACTCTTCTCAGGCTCTTACACGAAGACACGAGCCCATGCCTATATCTGGTACTCATCATCGGTCCCCAGAACCACATCCAGAAGTCGTCAGACGTTACCACGATGTCATTTGGCATGGGCAGGGAAAGACAGGCTTCTTTCCTGGCACATGCAACTCGCTTGAGCACTACACCATAGAAGTATGTAGGCATAGGAACAAACTAGAGTCAAAAAAAGGTTTTATTTCAATAGTCTATGTTCCTGAAACAACCATGTTCAAATGCAACAATATTGCATTGGTTTTAAAGGCCTGTCTTTTTCTTGTAACCAGTGAGACATCCAGGCCCCTGGACATCTTGCGGTCTTGCACATATTGGTAAATTTCCCTGCATGAAGGAAAACAACATGTACTGTATTTTAGAAGTTTTTTTTCACACAGCTTAACAAGATTTACATAAAGTAATAAGAATAACATGGTTGGAGGATTTTGGGGGGTCGATTTTAAGCAGCGAAGTAACTGAAGTCGAATGCCAGAATAAGTTCCAGGTGACTGTGATATTTTTTTTTTCTCTTCAGTAAAGACTTACTGCGATGATAACTTGATCACGAGTTTGATAGAAAAATGTGGGCCTGGGTACTGTTCCTAATCAACAGCACCACCTTCTGTCTGTAGAAATGTCAGATGCTGGTGAACAGATAGCTCGCTTTGCCCTGTGTCAGCCTCACTGGGGGCTGAGACAAATTATGTAAATCCCATTTTTCCCTTTACCTTGATGTCGATGAAATCAAACTAATTTTTAAGTAGTGCCAACTGCATATTAGGACACATAAACTAAAAACTTCAGCTGAGAATAGCACACAGAAAGAAACATCACAGCTGCACTATAGTTCTGCTAGAACGGCTAAACTCCTCCAGGTATATCCCTTTATCTAGTCCTTCCACATGGAAATTCTCCAAAAGAGCAAATTTTGCAGGTTTTACAGAAAGGAAAGCGTGAGCTCTAGTTTGTTGCAGTTGGAATGATTTAGAAACCATGTCTCCAATCTCAGAGTTATATCATAGTGGCAAAATCCAGAGATCCAGAGGTGTGAGTAAATCACTAGCTCTTTAAGAGTGTATACCTTCCAAATAAAAAACTATGTTTAAAATACATAGTCACTCTCTTCTACGGTCTAGTTCAGATGAGTAAAGTAACTGAAGCCTTGAACGATTAAAGAAATTATAAAGGAAAAGTTAATTTGCTAATAAATTCATAAAACTCATGAAGTAATGCAATGAACAGCAATGCAAACAAGAATGTGGAGAAGGTCCCAGCATGTACTAAGTGGTACTTGGATATATCCGGGTAAGCCCATAAAACAGGGAAAGTCTTGCCCTAGGAGTCTGCCTTCAGGAAGACTCCTAGAAGAACTCATCCTGAGGCAGCGTATATCCAGGCACCATGATCTTAAACCACTCATGCATCTTCAACTGTTAACAGTAGGAACATTCTGAAAGCATGATTTTGTTCCTCAGATCTCCCTCCTACACATTTCTGTTGTAGAGCAAGGGAACTACGTAAAAAGTGAGAAGGCTAGGGCCCTAAAACTCTGTAGCACATTGAAATCTCCGCCGACCTACACCTATAAGAACATCACCCCAGAGGAGCAAGACTTTCTTTCCAAATTTGCCACACCATTGAAATTGTAGAAATCGTGTTTGTTGTTAATGATGGTGTCTGGCAAAGCATCTCCGGTGCCTGGGGAGAGAACTTTGTGGAAGATGCTTTTGGTGAATCCATTAAGAAAAAAAAAAACAAACATCCTAGCAGGACTTCTGAAAATAAGTGGCAGCCCAAATGGGCAGGAAGGTGTTTGTAAGGAGGAAGGATTTTCAGGGGGGTAGAGAGGGAGAGAAAAAGAGGCAGGGGTGGGGGGGGTGGAGAGGGAGAGAGACAGAGAGAGAAAGAATCCAATGTCAATTACCACTGGTATCGTAAACTCATCCATTCCCAGTGGTGAAATCATACAGTCCAGGTGTGAGCACAGGAGGGTTCAATTCTAGAGGAGAAAAGGATACATGTCATGAAATTTTATATTTCTCAGAGGGTCTCAATCATGTAACCATTCTTCCTGAAGTACCTCAACATAGAGTACTGCAGAAAGTTATGAGTTAATTTAAGATGGATCCTTCAGGCAGAAATGAAATTTTTCTCCTAAAAAATACCCATATTGCCTGTCAAGTCAACCAAAATTCACCAGAGAATTCTACAACTCTTCCATTTACTTTTGGCTAGATAAGAAGACCTTGATGTTATGAAAGAGTTTTTTTCACAGCCTGAGGACATAGAAGGGAATAAATGATCTCTTGCAGTCCCTTCTTATTTGTGATTCTATTTGTTCCATTGATTAAAACTGTCTACAGAAAGGAGTTCCAATTAGAGCCAGAAGTTTCCAGATAAATTAGTGACAAAACCCTACCCAAGTCCCAAAGTCATCGATTCCAAAGGACTAAGCCACAGTGTCCATATGCCTGTGTACATGAGAGAAACCAAAATGGTGCCATGTATAGAAACTTAGGTGTCCTGAATGTCATTTCAATGGCAAACAAGTGACTCTTTTTCCAGTATAGAAATGTTTGCATATATCTCCATCATTGCAATTCAATTTTTTTTAAATTATTGGCTTCAAGAACCCATTGATCAATGCCAAAATATGAACAAAATCATAGGTTGCTATAAAAAAGTATATAAATTAACCATCAGGTAGAAATATTAGTAAACATTCCATAATTTATATCTCTCTTTAATTTTTCACAGTCTACATTAAAACCTCATTATAAAGTTCTCAGAACCAACATTCATGATACTATATTTTCTTAGTTTCCCTCTTATAACAACCCTGTCTCTGAGAAAATCATTCTTTTTTTTTTTTTAATTTTTTTTTTTTTACGTTTATTTATTTTTGAGACAGAGAGAGACAGAGCATGAACGGGGGAGGGGCAGAGAGAGAGGGAGACACAGAATCGGAAGCAGGCTCCAGGCTATGAGCTGTCAGCACAGAGCCCGACGCAGGGCTCGAACTCACGGACCGCGAGATCGTGACCTGAGCTGAAGTCGGACGCTCAACCGACTGAGCCACCCAGGCGCCCCGACTGAGAAAATCATTCTTGTTGTAAATATCACTTTAAGATATGCCTGCTTTTCAAAGATGCTGTTAATGAGAGGTAAGTGTGGTTTTAAGGGAATATGCCTTAAGTTTCCCAAAGAGTAGATCCATTTCAAGGTATTAATTAGCAACGTAAATTGAAACTTAGAGGATTTTATTTATTTACTTAATTTTATAGCTGATTATCTGAACAAGTACCTCTCAGCACAGTTGCCTATGTTGTAGACTTATAGAGAATCTGTCGGCAACACACAGTGACCTGAGCCAGCAGAGCCACAGCCATTCAGTTTACAAAAGTACCATCTGCTTTGTTAACCCGGTCTAGATGGCTGTATCTAGTGTCTCCCTTTGCCCTTGTTCCCTTCTAGTCAATCCAGGGAAAACAGAATAGCTTTCCATTCAAAACTGCCCCTTCTCCTTTAAATTTCAATCCTCTTCTTAATACGAAATGGCATCAGGGACAAATCTTAAAGGACAGAAGGCAAAATGTTTAGCTCCTAAGATCCTTGCTTAACTATATAGCACTGGCTTATTTGGCCGTTACAGTATTGGAAAGAAATTAAGTATGTGAACTCTTTCTGCCCAGATCTAGGACCCTAAAGGTTAAGAAAGCTACAGTCAGTTCTTTTTTTCAACGTTTTTTATTTATTTTTGGGACAGAGAGAGACAGAGCATGAACGGGGGAGGGGCAGAGAGAGAGGGAGACACAGAATCGGAAACAGGCTCCAGGCTCTGAGCCATCAGCCCAGAGCCCGACGCGGGGCTCGAACTCACGGACCGCGAGATCGTGACCTGGCTGAAGTCGGACGCTTAACCGACTGCGCCACCCAGGCGCCCCTAATTAAATTTTTTTTTTAATTTTTTTTTTTTTTACAGTCAGTTCTAAATAAACCCTTACATGAGGGAAACTGGTGTTATAAAACCAGCCTTTCCATCCCTCGCTCCTAAAACTCAAATCTGATCAAGATGTGGATTACAAAACACTAGAGTAGGTGAACTTCAAGGAACTTTAAGGAACCCATTAAAGGGAAAGACCTTCCAGTCCAAGAAAGTCTCCAGGACATTCTCTTGCAACCAGAGAGCCATAAATAGGAAGTTTTGTTTCTATCTTTCTCATAAATACAAAGACTGTCTTTGGTCAGATTGAAATCAGTCCACATTAGATAAGCATTTGATTAACCTCTATTTAAACCTATGCTATTAGCTTCTGCTATTAATAATAATTTTTTCGTTGGTATAGCCAAAATACAACTTGATAACAATATCACAATAATGCAAAAAACACCCTGCTACTTTTTCCCTATTTGCATTAAATTCAACTACGGAAAAATAGCGAGACACTCTTAAGCCAGCACCAGTTTACTCCAGTATTAGAGCCATGGAAAAGTAATCATTCATTAAGAACAGAGCTATATAGGGGCGCCTGGGTGGCGCAGTCGTTAAGCGTCCGACTTCAGCCAGGTCACGATCTCGCGGTCTGTGAGTTCGAGCCCTGCGTCAGGCTCTGGGCGGATGGCTCAGAGCCTGGAGCCTGTTTCCGATTCTGTGTCTCCCTCTCTCTCTGCCCCTCCCCCGTTCATGCTCTGTCTCTCTCTGTCCCCCCCCCCAAAAAAAAAAGTTGAAAAAAAAAAAAAAGAACAGAGCTATATATGTAATATGATAGGCAAAGTTTCAGTTTAAAAGAAATTTTTAGGATTTAGTGATGCTAAGGAAATTTAAATTACACTGTTCCTTTCTAAGTTTTTAAAAGGGCACATGCCAACTCCTTATATATTACACACATTTCCTCTGACTCTACCAGCCTTCTGCTAAATCACAGAAATGAGCATTAAACATATTTATCATATTTCTTCTTTGGGTATTTGCTCAAATATATGAGCTGCCTCTTTGAAACATCCTCCTGGTGTCATAAATTCCAAAGAAATCACTGTCTTTTTTCAGAACATCTGCTAGAAACTTTTTTTCTTTTCTGGCATGAAGAAGGGTCTCAACCAAACATGGGCAAGAATCATTTTAGAAAATAAATAAAGGACTATTCATTTACAATTAAATTATAAGGAAAGTCAAGTCATCTGAAGTAAATGAGAGATCTTTTTTTTTTTTTTTTTTTAATGCAGGGGAGCTAAGAGCCTGAAAAATCATTATAGCTTATTTTACATTGGAGAATTGTGAGGTCAAGCCATTAACTTTGTGAATTTGTGGAGGTTTCCCAGAAGCTTACTCAAATCCACTCCTAGGCCAATGTTAAAGTTATTCAACTTATTAGCATAATAACATAAATGACCATTTGCAAAATGAAGACTGGCATGAGTTTCTAAACACTGCTAGTAAAACCTCAGGGTCACATTGAAAAATGGTAAAATGACAAATTAAGAGTCTACACCAGGTAAGTCTACACCAGGTAAGAGATAAGTAGGTTTTTAATTCTCCTATATAAAATGACTAGCCCAATTTCTCTGTGTAAACTTGTTTTTATAATAATTACTACAATTAAAAATTAGTAAATTTTACAAGTAATGAAAAATGGACTTAGGCTGAAAGGAAAATGAAAACACATATGTTTTTATTAAATGCTCTTGAAGCACTTACCAAGTAAGATTTAAATTGCTTTATGTCGCTTGCCAATTAACAAGGGAAAAAAATGAGATAGTGAATAATACATTTTAAACAATACTTTCCTTCACTTATGCCAAGCTAAATCATAGGCATATTTAAATCAAGGAACTGAAACAGATGAAAACGTTTAGTCATGATAACTCTTGGCATTCATAACAATTTTGAGTCTAAATTCATAGCTTTTATGTATGCTCCATCATGATTTTTCCTCCAGCTAAACATCTAATATGTAAGAAAAAGATATTACTTCATCAATGCCTAAGAAATGCCTAGGGAGAATAATGCATATTAAAACTCCTATATATGACTTGGTCAAACCACAGAATCCAAGAAGACTGTATTACCATAAAAAAGCAGAGCACTTATTCAAAACTTCAGATTAGAAATGCTGACAGACAATCATTTAAACCACATGGATTATGCAGAGATATATTCAGACAGGCCTAAATTCTGACCTCAGTTCTACTAATCTCATATGGTGGTAGTCAGGCTTAAATTGGCTAATGTAAGTAAAGTACCTAGAGCCTATTGCTGCAAATAAGATTTTCTTGTATTTTATTCAAATAGTTGATAATGAATAGATACTTAGGGCATACTTTGTAGAAAATACTGTTAGACCCTACAGGGGATACCATGAAAGTGTATGACATAATTTCTGCTTATATAAAGATGGACAGTTAAGAAACATTTGGTTAAATTAAATTTTGGGTCAATAAAATCTGTAGGATCTGAGAAGATGTAATGATCAAAAAATTAGGAAAATGGAATGCCTGGGTGGCTCAATAGGTTAAGCGTCCAACTTTGGCTCAGGTCATGATCTCACGGTGGTGGGTTCAAGCCCTGCATCAGGCTCTGTGCTGACAACTTGGAGCCTGAAGACTGTTTCAGATTCTGTGTCTCCCTCTCTCTGTCCCTCCTCCACTCACTCTGTCTCTGTCTCTCTCTCTCTGTCTAAAATAAATAAATATTTTTTTTTAAAAATTAGAGAAAGAATCATAACATCAGAAAATGTTCTCACTGGAAGAAATCTTAGAATTGTTATTTGAAACATCAACCAATATGGAATCCTTCTGAGATCATCTTTTATTTCCCAAGTTATAAAGATCTCTAGCTTTTTTAAGTCAAAATCTCCTTTTTTGGTATTTCCCAACACTAGAGCCAGTTTCACCTTCTGCAAAGACTACAAAATTTAGATATTTCGGGGCACTTGAGTGGCTCAGTTGCTTAAGCCTCTGACTCTTGATTTTGGCTCAGGTCACAATCCCAGGGTCGTGGGACAGAGCCTCGCATCAGGCTACGCATTGAGTGTGGAGCCCGCTTGGGACTCTCTCTCTCTCTCTGCCCCTCTACCACTCCTACTCACCCTTTCCAAAATAAAAAATTAAATAGTTTAATTTTTTTTTAATTTAGATATTTCAATGTTCAGAGATTTTTCTGAAAGATAAAAGTTTAAGATAAATATATTAACAAAAATGATTAATAAAATTAAGGAAACAGTTTTATTCTTATCAACAGATGTCGTTCACCACTATTTTATGTTGTTTTAAGAAATTTATTATCTATATGTTCATCCTCTAAGTCTGCTGCAGAGTTAATTCTTCACTAATTATTTGACTTGATGTCATCTTGAAAAGCTACATGCGACTAACACAGATTCATTAACTTCTTCATTTATTCAACAAATATATATGGAATACTTCTATGTGCTAAGCAATGTTATAAGCACGAGGATAGAGCAGTGAACGTAACAGATGAAAATTGGCTGCCAACTTATCCCTCAGAGATCATGTTGACAAATGTGGGACAAATATTCACCTTCTATTTGCCTGACTCTTTCTTCCCAATATGCGAAGGAATAGAAACGTTCCATGCCCGAAGACCTCACAGAGCGCACGTAGAGATCCTCACTAATAGTGAATTCCTAAAGCCTAGGGGGGAATAAAGTAATTTGTATTCTAATTCCAAATTCATGAAGAGTCTTAGAGTGTCAAGGAAAATTGTACTCTTTGAAGATGATCTAAGTAAAGATATACAGTTCTGCCAAGTACGCTCAGATTACTATAAACTCTTTTCTCTTACCAATTCTTGAAAATGAGGATATCCTTTGCTTTGACACTTGTTTTATGTTACAGTGATATATCTTAAAGAATTGGTCTTGGCCAAGTAATAAAAATACTAAACCCTTTGTTTTTTTGTTTGTGTACAGCTCAGAAAGTATCTTGTCTGCTGTCATTAAAATTGCTGGGCTAATAGTAAAAACTGAAGAGTTTGACTTTCAAACAGATCTGTTTAAATAATTGAGAGTTCTGAATGCTTGGCCACTTTTATAAATCACACAAAATCCTTGAAACTTTGCAACTGATGTACATCAAAAGAGCAGAATCTGGAGCTTTTTGTCAAGTAAATCAAGCTGAGAATTTTGACATTTTTGCAATTTATTTTATTTTGCTAGTAATGTATTGAAAATAGCTCCTAAAAACACAATTTTGCTCCATATGCATCACAGAAGAGCTCAAAGAAATACCATATGAACTAGTTTCTGCACTAAGCTTAGATAAAATGGCATCTGGTAGTATTCAAAGGTAGCACCCTGCCTGTCTTCCTGTGCAAATTCTGTCTGATACTATTCCCCTCGTTTGGGAGAAGAAAGACTCTTTATTTATTTACACTGTTAACAAAATAGCACTGACCCTTTAGTTCTTTCCAGTTCTTTTCATAATAATTTGGTCATTAACCATACCATTTGACCATCCATTTCACATGCAAAAATACTATTTCCCCACAGTTGACGAAGCAGTACTATGCACGAGGATCCTAGAATTTATCTCCATAGACTACAGAGGAGGAGAAAGGATAATATTCGCATTTCTTCATATTATTTTCATTCTATTCCCCAAAGACTTCCTGGTCTAGGTCTGTCTGTGTTTAATTACTCTTGTTATACTCTGTATATAGGCTTAATCTGTTCCTATGAGCATTACCAAACACTTGTGTTCTCCTTTTCCTCCAGGAATCTATGTAAATAAATGTTTTCCCATTGGATGTTGTAAATAGTTCCCTGGTTTCTCATTCATTAAACTTTCTGTATAATCTTACAGGTGTTTTTAGCCAAGCAAATCATTTGAATCTATTTCTTCATCTCTAAAATAGGAACACAATTCTTAGGTTATAAGGCTGTTAGAAGAATCACATTAAATATTACATGCAAAGCACCGGCCCTGCATTGTGACAAGCTGGCAAAAAGTATTTCCTAGGCTTGTTCTGTTACTTAAGCTTCTCTTATTTACCTACTGCCCACAAGCCACCACCATTGCCCATCCATCACCTATATGCTTGTGCGCTGTTCTGCTTTCAATAGATCAGTTTTTGATTCATTATTCTGCTGATCATTTATTGCTTATGAATTTATGGTTGCATCTGCTTCACTGTAATTAACATTTATATGAGATTTTTCTAAACAATAACATAAATACAGAGATTCACCATATAAATTTATTTCTCTTATCAGAAAGTACTTGTTCCTTTCTCTATGTTATTGTAACCTTTTTGTAATTATAAGTATTGTTCTTGTCAACATCTGCATTATATATGTGTGTGCATATATATATATATATACACACACACACATATGTAGCATAGATACACAAATGTGTGTGTAGAGAGAAAGAGAAAGAGAAACAGAGACAGAGAAAGACACACAGATAAAAAGGGAGAGAGGGATATTAATTTTTGAAGATAGAAATAAAACTTTATTTACCATTATGTTAACAATGAGACCTAATGGGGTATATTATACATAGCATCATAATCTTTTTTTTTTAATATATGAAATTTATTGTCAAATTGGTTTCCATACAACACCCAGTGCTCATCCCAAAAGGTGCCCTCCTCAATACCCATCACCCACCCTCCTCTCCCTCCCACCCCCCATCAATCCTCAGTTTGTTCTCAGTTTTTAACAGTCTCTTATGCTTTGGCTCTCTCCCACTCTAACCTCTTTTTTTTTTTTTTCCTTCCCCTCCCCCATGGGTTTCTGTTAAGTTTCTCAGGATCCACATAAGAGTGAAAACATATGGTATCTGTCTTTCTCTGTATGGCTTATTTCACTTAGCATCACACTCTCCAGTTCCATCCACGTTGCTACAAAAGGCCATATTTCATTTTTTCTCATTGCCACATAGTATTCCATTGTGTATATAAACCACAATTTCTTTATCCATTCATCAGTTGATGGACATTTAGGCTCTTTCCATAATTTGCCTATTGTTGAGAGTGCTGCTATGAACATTGGGGTACAAGTGCCCCTATGCATCAGTACTCCTGTATCCCTTGGATAAATTCCTAGCAGTGCTATTGCTGGGTCATAGGGTAGGTCTATTTTTAATTTTTTGAGGAACCTCCACACTGCTTTCCAGAGCGGCTGCACCAATTTGCATTCCCACCAACAGTGCAAGAGGGTTCCCGTTTCTCCACATCCTCTCCAGCATCTATAGTCTCCTGATTTGTTCATTTTGGCCACTCTGACTGGCGTGAGGTGATATCTGAGTGTGGTTTTGATTTGTATTTCCCTGATGAGGAGCGACGCTGAACATATTTTCATGTGCCTGTTGGCCATCCAGATGTCTTCTTTAGAGAAGTGTCTATTCATGTTTTCTGCCCATTTCTTCACTGGGTTATTTGTTTTTCGGGTGTGGAGTTTGGTGAGCTCTTTATAGATTCTGGATACTAGCCATTTGTCCGATATGTCATTTGCAAATATCTTTTCCCATTCCGTTGGTTGCCTTTTAGTTTTGTTGGTTGTTTCCTTTGCTATGCAGAAGCGTTTTATCTTCATAAGGTCCCAGTAATTCACTTTTGCTTTTAATTCCCTTGCCTTCATAGCATCATAATCTTAAAAATGTTTGCTGAATTAAATTTAATACGGACAGAACTCATAAATCACAAAATAATAGGATGCCACAAAAGTGTGACAAATCTCACGGCATTTATTCAATTGACAATTCCATTCTTGTCCCTTGAACTTCAGTGTGTCCGTTATACCACTTAGACTGATGTCTTGTCTAACACCTGCTCTCTCTTGCTGCGTGGACCCAGTAGAGGACCTCTTTTTGCCATGAGTAGAAACCCCAAAGAGGCAGAAAGAGATTATTTGTTTCCTTCTGTTTCTTTCTGATAACCCACAGTGCCTAGGGCTCTGAACAAATTGGGCACTCAATAAAAGTTATTAATTGTCACTTTCAGTTAACTGAGATCTCTCATATTCCCAGCATCAGACACCTGCCTGAAGAGTTCTGCCTCCGAAAACTCACTGGACCAATACTGATGGGGATGTGGTGGGGGGTGTAGAGGGAGACACAGTCATACTTTGCCAGTGGCCAAGTACCGCTGGGCTTAGGTTCTGTCAAATTTCCTGGGAGGGAAACATTTTGGCTGTGTTAATAAAATCATATTAATTATGTTAATTCACTTAGAGATGCCTGTCCAAGTCAATTTTATTGCTATCACAGAAAATTGCTTATGAAGTCACATGACAAATATTTCCTAAAATGAATTGAGAATATAAAGTCTCATTCTTTCTTGATCCCCATAATACACATTCATGCTGCCACGGTGTCAGACTCCATAACAACCCATTTGCAGCAATTCTGTCCATGCATAAGTTAGTGTTACATTTAACAACTCCCAATGCTTTGAAGTGCTCACTTCCTAACGATATTCATCATTTTTTGGCACCTCTAACTATCTTTTGGCATGAAATAGACAGAGTAGAGCTTTACCAATCATCAATAATGAACCAAGAGCAAAGTAAAAAGCTTTAGTACTATAGGGACAAAGGATAAATCTCTTGATGCACAGGAAAAAAAAAAAAATATATATATATATATATATATATATATATATATATATATATCTCAACTGTCAACCACATAATGAAACCGCAACCTAATTTGGGCTTTAGCACTGTTTGAATTTTGGTTTGTTTCTGGAAAAAGAAGAGAAACATTATAATTAAAATAAATAATATAAGACATAAATGTTTATTAAAAATGCAGTAATATATTTAAAATACAATTCAGTTTTATATTTTAGGCCAATTAGTGAACAGTTACAAAGGGAAAAAATAAGAAATGGCAAAAGATATATGCAGGGGTTTTTTTAAAAGCACAGACAAAAAAAGAAAGAGACTCAGAGGACTATTGATACAAACAAAATGTTTTCATACAAGTTTTATTTTGTAAGCTATAAGAAAATTCTTCCCAAAGCCTTTAGAATTTGTGTTCTTGAGATGACAGGGGAAAAAAAGAAAAGAAAAGAAAAGAAAATTCTAACATTTGTCACCTGACCCATTGGTATAAGAAACCATGAGCCATATTCAGGAATTGAATGTTGAAAAAAGCAAAGTGTTTTAGCATTTTAATAGGGCTAATTGGATTATTAAGTTATAATGGCAAACTAACACTTGATTAGAGCAGCAATAAGTTAATTATTAAGTTTATGATAATAGATCAATCAGGACAGGGACTAAAATGCAATTAGAGAAAGAGGATAAAATTGATTAGAAGTAGGTGAGTCAAGAGTTACTAAAAATAAAAAGCAAAGACAATCCAATTGGAAGAATAGGTAACAGTAAAAGCAAACTTTAACACTTAACTAGATCCTACAAGGTTCTGCAACAAAGAAAACATAAAACAGGATGCATAGTGAGGCAGAAATTATTCTTAAATATCTTTCAAAGAGTTTGTATCCTGGAAATAGGAAAGTAAGGATTACCCAAAAGAAGACAAGGTTCAAGCAGGAAAGCTTGGATAAGTGTATTGTGTTTCACATCAAAGGGCGGTTCCGGTGACACCACCACAGAACAGGTGTCCCCCTTCTCCATGACTCTAGCTGGCTAAGAGATGCTCCTCTGAGAAGACTCTTCAAAACTGACGCTATATTGGGGCACCTGGGTGGCTCAGTCGGTTAAGCATCTGACTTCAGATCAGGTCATGATCTCCTGGCTTGCAAGTTTGAGATTGACTCTGCTGTCAGCAAGGTGCCCGCTTCAGACCTTCCGTTCCCTTCTCTGTCTCTCCCCTTCCCCCGCTTGTGCTCTCTCTCTCTCTCTCTCTCTCTCAAAAATAAACATTTTTTTTAAATTGACACTATTTCGATACAATTTTAAATATAATATATGGCCATGAGGGGTACAACTGTGATGAAAAGTAATTAGAGGAAGCAGTATGAGAACAAGATCATGAGAATCAGAGAGTGTAGGTAGGAGAGGCACATTTCAGGCAAGGCGCACATCCACCGCTGCTATCTGCCAGACTCCCCCCGCCCCCAACTTACTTTTAATTCTCTGCACCAAGGAGTTTGCATAGAGCGAAAACTAAAAATATTGAAGATATGTAGAAGTCGGTTTAGGCTCAATTGACTTAAACAGTTTCTTCTCCTACTGTGTGAAAGCACTTTGTTATTTTGTAATTAGACACGTTTAATCATGTTGTCTAGGGAGAAAGTTTAACTTAAAAGTAGACTTTTAAACATCGGTACGATTGATAGGCAAATGATGTAAATTTAACACACAGTCCTCAGACTCGATTCTCAAAGTTAACAGTCCAACATATCTGATCCAATTCTTTTGAAATCTAACTATGGTCATCAACCATAATCAAACAAAAGCAAAGCTCAAAACAAACCAGTTATGAAGTTACTCTGTGTGTGTTTAAATAGATATCAGGATTGTATCCTAATGCATTTAACTATTTATACATTTCAGGCATTCTGCATCACAGTATTTTCATAAGTGTTTCTAACTAACACATTCTAATTAAATATTGGGGAAAAAATGCTCTGATCTAATTTTAGTATTTTAGTTGGAAACCGATCATCCGTATATATGAATTCAACCAGTACATCTCTCTGTTAGCTGGTTGAACATTCCAGAGGTGCTAATATCTTCTAAAAATATTAAGAAATAATGAGATTTTTGTGGGGTTTTTTTCCCAAATATTCTCCAGAGTACTTTACTCTAATTCTTTGTATACTGTATGGTGATAATGATGGCCTTGTTATCACTGATACATATTTTGTAGGTTCATTTAAAAATTTTAATAACTTTTATAAGAAGTATGATTTGTGCTCAATTAAAATATCTGGAATATGATTGGAAAATTATATAATTAATTTAAATATACCCATATCCTCCCATTTACCACAATGGCCTTACCATGACTCTCAGCTTGACTAAACTGTAGACAGGTTTCTTCCCAATTCTAGAACACTGACCTCCCTTTGCTTAGAGCATTTACTTTAGGAAGTTTGTAATTACAAGTTCTTTGTCTACCACTTTGAGATGTAAATAAATGTTTTCCCAGCTTCTTGCCAGTGTTACAACCCAGGGATATCTTTCTCAAGGATCTGAAAGCCATTCCTTTGAAATGTAATCATCAAGAAAGACAGCACCCTTCTCTCCCAGTCCCTGAGGGGTAAGTGACAACTGGCAATCCCATAAGTGACAATTAGCAACCACCGAAAGCATGATCATATACAGTACAATACAGCTACAGTACAATAGCTTACACCAGTGTCTAAAACTTCTTCAAGCCTTCTGTTTCAGTGGACTTGGGTTCCATCTCTCTCCCCGGTGGCCACGCTCCGCTAAAGTGTTCTTTTCCTGGTCAATCTTTCTAACTACTTCTCTTTGACACATTATACCCAGTGTCATGTCAGTGGGGGAAGGAACACATTCTCCGGAAAAAGCAATATTTTAACAGAATTTTTTTTGTTTCAATCTCTTTCATTTTTATTAAAAATTTAAGAAATGTACATGACAAAATTAGTTAAGTATAAAATAACATACAATCAAAAGATTTCCCTTTCAATACTGACCAATGTGCTTCCCCACATTTCTGCCTCAAAGGCAATGAAATTATCAACCTCTGTGTATCTTATCAGAAATTTACTATTTACATGTTTTATATGCCTGTGTGTGTATCTATTTCTATAAAATATATGTATAAAATTTGTATAATGTGTGTATAATATTTTTCACCTTTCTTTTTCAAACAAAATCTTATCTGGGAGTTTATTCCATGTTAGTATAATATTTTCACTGTTACATAGTATTCCAATGGAAAACCTGTAATTTTTAGTTTTATTTTTTTATTTTTTTCAATATATGAAATTTATTGTCAAATGGGTTTCCATACAACACCCAGTGCTCATCCCAAAAGGTGCCCTCCTCAATACCCCTAACCCCCCCTCCCTTCCCTCCCTAACAGAATTTTTTAAAGTAATGCATTGATGTGGCATTTCGTAATAATTGTGATGAAAAATAGCAGAAGAAACAATGTAGAAGCAGGACTACGGGATGCATAAGGAAGGTGCTTTCTGTGCTCCTTCCCACACCTAGAACTGGCCCTAACCATGGCCATGGCCTGGCCTCACCCTAATATGCTAACATCCCTTGAGTTAGAATCTGGGCATACCTCTGTGAACATGAAGAATTACCTAGTACTCACAGGCAGAATCCAGATAGGAGGCATGTTTGGTCTGGACTGCATATGAATTTGAACATCTCAGAGTCTACCATTGCCCACATATCTTACAGTTTCATTTGTTTACAGTACCTTTCCGAGTTTATTTGAAATATTAAATCCTATAATATATAGCACTTTTTAAAAATTGAGTCAGAACCTTTTAGTGAAACAATATTTTTTTCCTAAAGTGGAAATGACTTTAATATTTACTAGCTTCAGGCTTACATACTTTTCTTTTCTTCAAAATGCAGAATTATTTTTCTACTTGTAAAAGTAAATTTATACTTTTGGTTTAAGGTAGTGGACTGAGCACATGCATTATTTACTAACCCTACCAAAATCTTATTAAATAAAACTGAGAAGTTACATAAAGGAATAAATCATAAGAATGCTGAAAACAATAGAGGGAAGGAGACCAGTGGACTAGAGTTTGTGAAGTATTTTTAGAGAACACAGATCAGTTGTATTAGGAAATAAAGTGGAGATGAAAATCTGAAATTTGGAACATATACCGTAGATGGTTACAAAATATATAGCAAATATTCTTCCTGGTTGGGCCTTGGAAAATTTCTAAGCTTGTAGTCACCAAAAAACAGTGAGCAAGTATGAGATACAGTGAAGTTAACATCTTAATCCCAAGGGAAAACAATGCTCCTTAGTTCCTGTTATCTCTCCTACATCCAAAAACAGCAGTCAACAGAAATCTCTCTCTCTTAAGATATCTCTGTGTCCCCAAAGAAACTGAACTGCTTGCATAAGGTCTCTTTGAAAGATGGTTGTTTCATTCCAGAACCCCTCAAACCCACAAAAACAATACCTATAACACTGACTACCATATTTTATCTAAATAGTCTTTTTTAAGTGGATACCCATGCTATTTTGCATTCTTTCAGATTGAATATACTTCTTCAGAAAATATTACTGTGTACACTTGTGTATGTTCTTTGAGGTTAAATTTACAATATTTTGACAATTTGATAAAATCTTATTGGAATTGAAAGCAAGTTCTATATCTAGATTAATTTGGAAAGAAAACATTGACATAATTACCAAGGAAGGATTTAAAATTGACTCACTCATGTATTGATTTGTAACAGTTCCAGCCTCTAAAGTTAAAGTTTGTTGAGGGGCGCCTGGGTGGCTCAGTTGGTTGAGCATCCAATTTTGGCTCAGGTCACGATCTCACAGTTTGTGAGTTTGAGCCCCACGTTGGGCTCTGTGATGACAGCCCAGAGCCTGGAGCCTGCTTCAGATTCTGTGTCTCCTTCTCTCTCTGACAATCCCTGTCTCTCTCTCTCTCTCTCTCCCTCTCTCCCTGTCTCTCTCTCAAAAATAAACATTAAAAAATTTTCAGTTCAAGTTTGTTGATGGTGATGTGGAAAGGAAGGCCATCAGTTACAATATATATTATTACACCAATTGCCTGAGTGGGAAACGGAAAACGGTCATGTAAGTAGGAAAAAATAACACCAGGTAGAGAACTCCAACTGCTGAATGCCTATTAAAAAATTAGAGGAGTGCCTGGGTGGCTCAATGGGTTAGTTACTTGATTTGGGGTCAGGTCATGACATCATGGGTTTGTGAGACCAAGCCCCCAGTGCAATAAGCCTAGAGCTTGCTTAGGATCATCTCTCTTCCTCTCTCTCTGTCCCTCCCCTGTGCGCACACTCTCTCTCTCTCTTTCTCAAAATAAATAAATAAACTTAAAAAAAAAAAAAGAATTGACTAAAGCAAATGATACAGAAGGAATATTCAAAAACATTTTTTTTTATGTATTACTGGAGCTTCTTTTTTTTTTATATATGAAATTTATTGACAAATTGGTTTCCATACAACACCCAGTGCTCATCCCAAAAGGTGCCCTCCTCAATACCCATCACCCATCTCTTACTCGACACATCCCCAAAGGCAAGGGAACTAAAAGCAAAAGTGAATTACTGGGACCTTATGAAGATAAAAAGCTTCTGCACAGCAAAGGAAACAACCAACAAAACTAAAAGGCAACCAACGGAATGGGAAAAGATATTTGCAAATGACATATCGGACAAAGGGCTAGTATCTAAAATCTATAAAGAGCTCACCAAACTCCACACCCGAAAAACAAATAACCCAGTGAAGAAATGGGCAGAAAACATGAATAGACACTTCTCTAAAGAAGACATCCAGATGGCCAACAGGCACATGAAAAGATGTTCAGCGTCGCTCCTTATCAGGGAAATACAAATCAAAACCACACTCAAAAACATTTTTAAAAGGATATTTCCCTGAGAAAAGAGAACTGCCTCTGATAATTCTAAAAATTTAACATATGTACGGCAAAATATTATGTGAGAGATTTGTTTTTACACATTGTTGTAACGTGTTAATGACAACAGTAAGGTCCTACCATCAGTCAGACAGCTGCCACGAAGACACAACAACCAAGTTACTTACAAAAAAATAGAGTAGTGTTAGACAAAAATGTTCATAAAAGTCAATGTTCTAAATAACATAAAACTGGAAGCTCAGATATGTATGCTGTCAGGAGAATGGCTAAATGAATCTTAGTATAGCAATAAAATAGAATATTAATAAGCTATAAAAATAAATGATTCACAACTAAAAAATGTGGCTGAAACTCAGAAACTTGATATTAAGTAATAGAAAGAATATCCATTTTTGTACAGCTCAAAAAATACCCAATAATACCCATGGGTATGGTATGGATTACGCATATACGCATTGGATAAAGCTATTTTTAGGTATCAAAGGAATAACAGACATAATAATAATTGTTAATACTGTAGGAATGATAGTGTTCAGAAGCTGGATGGCATAGGGAAGTATACATAGGTGGCTATGTCATTCATCATATTATATGTCGTGGGTCACATGGTGGATTTACTGATGCCACTTACATTATTTTTTATAATTTGCATACAAAGTGAATATATTCGTTTTATGTATCAAATATCATTAAAAAGATAATGAGAAGAGACTTTCACTTCAGGCAAGATGGACAAAGATTGGATTTACCCTCCTATCTAAACTACTGAAAAGTCAATTAAAATACAAAATCGATGCTTTTCATGATATTGGACATCAAGCAACAATAATATGTAAGTTCTAAGATGTAGAAAGCAAATAAGGTTATTCTTACAATTGTTTCAGCTTTAAAGCACTAACAGAGTTTTCAGGTAGTGGTGTAGGAGGCAGAACGCAGGCAGAGCCAATGAGACTAAAATGGTTAGAGGTTTCAGGGCAGAATACTAGAGAAGTGAAAACTGCACAGTGCAAGATTCTAGACCTACGCAGAGGGTTCACCTCAGGATTCAGCAGAGTAATAATTAGTGTATGCATGTAAAGACATTAACTACAGCCAGGAAAAGAACCACCTGAAGGGATTAGAGAGAATGGTATTCAGAAATTACACAAGGCTAGAAGCCCTGTTGTGTCACCAAAAGCCAAATTGGAAATCTTTCTAAATTATACAGAATTGGGCATAATATTCAAAGGGTCTTGCTTCAGTAAAGGAGAAAACTTAGCACCATACCAATTACTTCTCTGGTTATGCAAAACAAATCTTAAAAACAAGACCTGAATATAAAAAGTTTCTGAGTCACATAGTTGTTTCCCAGAACAAAATTCATAAATATTTATAGACAAACAATACTACCATGCCCCCAACAAGGCAAAACGTACAATATCTGGCATCCAGTAAAAAATTATCAAACATGTAAAGAGGCTTCAAAGAGCTACTCATAATGAATTGAAAGGTTAACCAAAACCAACACAAAACAAACACAGATGTTAAAATTATCATACAAACGTGTCCACTCTCATCCCCTTTTAGCATTCTACTAGAAGCCCCTGCTAATTCAATAAGGCAAGAAAATGAAATACAAAGGCATACAGATTGGGAAGGATAAAGTAAAACTCTTTTTTTCACAGATGACATTATCATCTATGTAGAAAACCCAAAGAAATTAACAAAAATATTCTTAGAACTAAAAGCGATTCCAGCAAGGTTTCAGAACACAAGGAGAATATACAAAGTCAAATGCTTTTCTATATACTAACAATGAATAAGTGGAATTTGAAATTAAAAACACAATACTCTTTACATTAGTATCTCATGAAATGAAATACTTAGGTATAACTAACAAAATATGTGTAAGATCTAAATGAGGAAAACTACAAAACTCTTATGAACAAAATAGACATTCCAATTTTCATCAATTGGAAGACAGAATATTGTCAAGATATCAGTTCTTCCCAACTTCATCTATAGGTTCCGTATAATATCAATCAAAATCCCAGCAAGTTATTTTATGGATTTTGACAAATTGAATCTAAAGTTTATATAGTAAGGCAAAGAACCTAGAATAACCGATACAATATTGCATAAGAACAAAGTTGGACCACTGATGTTGACTGACCTCAAGACTTATTATAAACCCACAACAATTCAGACAATGTTGTACTGGTAAAAGAATAGACAGGTAGATCAATAGAACAAAATATAGAGCCCAGAAATAGACCCCCTA
Source organism: Lynx rufus (assembly GCF_022079265.1). Taxonomy (NCBI): domain Eukaryota; kingdom Metazoa; phylum Chordata; class Mammalia; order Carnivora; family Felidae; genus Lynx; species Lynx rufus. The sequence continues at coordinate 11,011,877 of NW_025814837.1, read as the reverse complement.
TAAGTATAAACTAAATGACTTTTGACAAAGGAGCAAAGGCATTACAATGAAGCAAAGACAGTCTCTTCAAAAAATGGTTCTGGAACTACTGGACATTGGAACTGGACACCTGGGACAACTGGAAAAAAAATGTTCAACATGATTAACCTTTAGGGAAGTGCACATTGAAATCATGATATCACTACTTATCATCAAAAAACTAAAATGAAAAATAGTGACAACACAAAAAGCTTGTAAGGATGCAGAGGAACTGAATCACTCATACACTGCTGGTGGGGAGGTAAAAGGGTACCTCTCTCTCGGCAATTTCTTATAAAACTAAACCTGCAATTACCCTAAGACCCAGCAACTGCATTTTTGGCCATTCCATCATATGTTCATACAAAAAGCTATACAGGAATGTTCATAGAAGCTTATTCATAATAGCTTAAAACTAGAAACCAGATATCCTACAACAGGTGAATGGTTAAACTGTGGTGCATCCATGACATGGAAAACTATTCAACAATAAAAAGGAACAAATTACTGATACACACGACATCCTTGAGGAATCTCCTGTCAGTTGTGCGAAGCGGGAAAAAGCCAACTCCAAAGGTTACAGACTATATTATTCCATTTGTGTAACCCTCTTGAAATGGCAAAATGATAGAAATGGAGAACACATGAGTCGTTCCCAGGATTTAAGGAGAGTGTGGGTGCAGAAGGGAGGTATATATTGCTGTAAAAGGGCAACATGAGGGACCCTTGCAACAATGTAAATACTCTCTACCTTGATTGTATCAATGTCAATATCCTTGTGATGTTATACTATAGTTTTATAAGATATTGCCATTGAGGGAAACTGGGTAAATGATTTAAGGAATCTTTCTATTTTCACAACTGCTTGCAAATCTGTAACAATCTCAAAATATAAAGTTTATTTTTTACAAAGGGGGGACAGTTTAGGATCTGCATATTTCATATTAAGCCATTTGTCAAGTGTGAAACAACAAGAACAGAGCTGTAAAAATATACTATTTTTTAAATACTTAAAGATATATTATTATCAAAGAAAAAAATGAGGAAAAATTAACCTCTCACGGATAGGATAGTCAGTATATATTTTTTAAATGATGAGCTCTGAGACCAGCACAACAAAAACTTAAGTCTAAAAAAATGCTGTATATCTGGCATACACAAAATTGATATGCATATATAATAAGTTATTTTTTGCAAGAAAGGAATATAAATGAAAATACCATTTTAATAAAAGTAACCTATATGTAAATATCAAATGTTCTTTTAAAACCAAGATTTTAAGGAAGGGGCACTTTAAGGGCTTCTGTTCCACATTGAGTCTAAGAATAAGAGAAATTCGTGTTCTCCAAGTCGGGATGCTATGATAGCTTTTGAATCTAGGACATGTTTCTTTTTATCACTTTCTCACAATTTCTCTATTATTCACTCTAGCTTTTCTCAAAACGAAAGCAAGATCAGATAAAAATCAAAATTGCCTATTAAATTTTATATAAACTCACGAGTATCTGTGTTTATTTCATGATTAAATACCCAAATTTACAATGATTGTTTGCAGTACTTAGTTTCACTTCCTCACCCAGTTATGAATCACAAGTTCATCCAGGTGGTTAAGCTCCACAAAGCTTCACCGTCAAGAAACAGTCTTTATTGATGGTTGGTCACTATGTGCGATTGTTTGGTTCTATTGTGTGCTTATGGTTTTGCATTAGGTGCTGTAAAAGTGAGGGATAGCCTGGGTGGCATGGTGCCATGATAAACACTTAAGAACAGAACTAGTCAGGGCGCCTGGGTGGCTCAGTCCATTAAGCGTCCGATTTAGGCTCAGGTCAGGATCTCACGCTTGGGGAGTTCCAGCTCTGCATGGGGCTCTCGGCTCTCAGCACTGAGCCCCTTTCAGATCCTGTCTCCTTCTCTCTCTGCTCCTCCCCCAGACGTGCTCTCACTCTCTCTGTCAAAAATAAACAACAACAACAACAAAAACAGAATTAGTAACATCTCAGTCCTTTTTAGTGTTTATCTAAAGTGATTAAATCTATTCTGGGCCGCCTGGGGGGCTCAGTCGGTTCAGCCACCGGCTCTTGGTTTTGGCTCAGGTCATGATCTCACGGTTCCAGGGTTTGAGCCCCACGTCGGGCTCCACGCTGACAGCACACAGCCTGGTTGGGATTCTAGCTCTCCCTCTCTCTCTGCCCTTCCCCCTGCTCGCCCTCTCTGTCTCTTTCTCTCAAAATAAATAAATAAGCTTAAAACAAAGATAATTTAAAAAATAATAAAATAAAGTGACTAAACCTATTCTGTAATCCTTTATATAAAATTATTATGTAACTTTAGCACTCACTATATTACATATTCCTTTTAGGAAATTGTAGGTTTTAAAAACCTATTTAAGATTTTTAGTACATAATCAAAAAAAATCTAATATAAATACTACAATAAAAATGCTTAGATCTTAGACCCTATACATTGAATACCACATCCATAGCAGAGCAATGAAATTATCTATTCAGAGAGAGAGAGAGAGAGAGAGAGAGAGAAAGAGGGAGTGAGGTGAAACTCTGAGAACTCAATCCAAATACATTGTATTTGGACACTAGGGCAAACATTAAAATGGTGCTCAGAAAGAAAGCCTAAAACCTACCAGTGTTATCCAAATAATTGTCTCAACTATTTATCGGGTTTCATTTGAGATCCCTTAGTTTATATGTAACCTCTCTTTCAATTCTTAACATTCACAGTCAGAATAATCTTTTCTTACAGCAAAGTTTCCATTATTAATTCTTAGACCCAAAAGTAAGCCTAGGAGTTGACCTAAACAAAATCTTGATCTTATCCACTTTCTACTATCCATTTTCTATACGACCTTTATTTTAAGAGCTGCTCTTAGAGATGTTATACTATATCCCACAGTGTTTCCTTAGCAACTTCTACAGTGCCCCTAAGCTACAGACCTTAATTCCACCACATGCTGGAAGTATTTTTTAAAAGTGTAACATGTCTAAAGCTTAAGCTTTAGTATATACAAAATTCAGTGCGTTTTTAGGTTTTCCTATGGGCACACATAATAGCATCTGTTAGTAGCTGTAGATAGAAGCAAGACAAGCTCCAAAAAAGACAATGAGTAGCATGATTTCGTAAGAAGAACGAAATTATGGTTCTTCTGAATTTAACATCTAAATCCTCTTATAAAGATCCACTATGTTGGATCCACATTTAAATCTTATTTCTGTGCTTGGTCCAAATGAAGAATTACTGTCATCAGAATAGCTTGAAATGCATCTCCCATAGATAGCCCAAGGATATTACTTTCTGAGCCCCTTAATCCTGAACCACATGAATGTTTTTGTATTTAAACTGAGTCCAAATGCTTTTAAGCTTTAATGTGTGCAATTATATAACAATGATTTTGCACAATCTTTTAAAATCCAATTCGTATCTGTTGCATTTCAATAGGAAAACAGAAAAATGCAAGAAAATTTCCACTATATTATTAATTTAGAATTCTATATTTATTAAAGTTATCACCCATTCTCTCCATAAAAACAAAGGAACAGATGTTTTATCACATTAGGCACTCAATAGGAGTAACCAAGATAGCAATAATGTGTATATATTGACTGCATCTACTTCTCATACTAAGCCTATTTATTCTGTGTTCACAAAGTCACTCTCAGTTCTGCATGGGAGGTGCACAGTGATGACATGAAAAGAGCATGGACTGAATGGGCTGAAAAAGATGGGTTCAAATCCCAATGTGAGGCTTTACCAACCTTTCCTTTTGGAAATTCATTCTGTCCTCACCTACTGCCTGGGCTGTATAACTGAGTAACATACATCTACTTCAAAAGTCTATGAAGAGATTGTTTGTTTTGTTTTGTTTTGTTTTGTTTAACTCAAGTTTGTTAACAGGGGCACCTGGGTGGCTCAGTCAGGTAAGCATGGACTCTCAATTTCTGCTCAGCTCATGATCTCATGTTTTGTGAGATGTAGCCCCACACCAGGCTCTGTGCTGACAGTGTGGAGCCTGCTTGGGATTTTCTCTCTCCCTTTCTCTCTCTCTGCCCCTCCCCCCACCTCTCTCTCTCAAAATAAATAAACATTTAAAAACAAATTCAAGTTTGTTAACATACAGTATAGAATTCGTTTCAGGGGCGCCTGGGTGGCGCAGTCGGTTAAGCGTCCGACTTCAGCCAGGTCACGATCTCGCGGTCCGTGAGTTCGAGCCCCGCGTCAGGCTCTGGGCTGATGGCTCAGAGCCTGGAGCCTGTTTCTGATTCTGTGTCTCCTTCTCTCTCTGCCCCTCCCCCGTTCATGCTCTGTCTCTCTCTGTCCCAAAAATAAATAAACGTTGAAAAAAAAAAAAAAAAAAAAAAAAAAGAATTCGTTTCAGAGATAGAATCCAGTGATTCATCACTTACATATAACATGTGCTCACCCCAACAAGTGCCCTCCTTAATGCCCATCATTCATTTAGCTCATCCCCTGATGCGACGCCCCTCAAGCAACCCTCAGTTTGTTCTCTGTATTTAAGATTCGCTTACGATTCACCTCCCTCTCTGTTTTTATCTTATTTTTCTTCCCTTCCCCTATGTTTACCTGTTTTGTATCTTAAATTCCACATATGAGTGAAATCATATTTGTCTTTCTCTGAGTTATTGCACTTAGCATAATACACTCTGGTTCCATCTGCGTTGTTGCAAATGGTGAATTTCATTCTTTTTGATTGCTGAGTAGTATTCCATTGTATGTATATACCACATCTGCTTTATCCATTCATCAGTTGATGGACATTTGGACTCTTTCCATAATTTGGCTATTGTTGAATGCACTGCTATAAACATTGGGTGTAATGTGCCCCTTTGAATCAGCATTTTTGTATACTTTGAATAAATACCTGATTCTGTAATTGTTGGGTTACAGGGTAGTTCTATTTTTAATTTTTTGAGGACCCTCCATTCCCACCAACAGTGCAAAAGGGTTCCCCTTTCTCTGCATCTTCGACAACATCTATTGTTTCCTCAGTTGTAAATTTTAGCCATTGTGACAGGTGTGAGGCTATATCTCACTGTGGTTTTGATTTGTATTTCTCTAGTGATGAGTGGTGCTGAGCATCTTTTTCATATGTCTGCTAGCCATCCGGATGTCTTCTTTGGAAAAGCGTCTATTCATGTCTTCTGCCCATTTCTTCACTGGAGTATTTGGATATTTTTGTTTTGTTTTTTTTCTTTTTAATTGAAGTTTTTTGGGGTTTTTGTTTGTTTGTTTGTTTTTAACAAGCAAGCATTGTCTAGGATAATTCATCAAGAAAAATGGATTAGTCCAACCTGATGAAGCCTATATCCTTTGCATAGTGATTGGAAATAGTGACAGGAATCATAGAGGCTATACTTCTAGATCGGACCATGCTGTATAAGCTTACATGGAAAAAGTGGGAACCTGGTCACATCTTCATGGGTGGCTCCAGTAGAGCTGATGGTGACCCATCTTGATTTCAGAGGCACAAAAGGATAAGACTGTTTTGAGAATTAAATGAGACAATATAATATTTATCATTAGAGCTATCTATAATACTTATTAGGCATTTGGAATAAATTTGAGTTATCTTTTATTTTGTCCCTTTAATTTTCAAATAGCACCTTCTGAAAAATAATATTGTAAATGTGAATATTTTCTAAGTGGTACCATGCACATTTACATAGATAGAAATATAGATACTATGCAGATAATCAGATAGCTAATAGCAGATGCTTACTCAGTGCCACGCCCGATGCAGAAAGCTCTACATTAATCCTGAAAACAGCTTTATGAGATGGGTACTATTCCTCCACTTTGCAAATGAGTAAACCAATATTTTTTTGGTAGAACAAATCACATGGCTAGGAAAAGTGGAACCGGGAGTAAATTGTCCAACATCTACTTCCCAACAAATGTCAGTAATAAACCACAATAGTTACTCCAAATACATGTTTAAAATATAAGTTTAATAAGGATTAGACACATTTCGCTCTGTAACATATAATTTTTTCTTTATTTCAAAATCTGCTAGTTTATCATATAGCTATCTCAAGGCTTAGGTGATAATTTTAATAAAAACTGCAAAAGCCAACTCAAATCTCATTTGTTCTTCTCACAGCTTTTTAATTAGAATTGTCAGACTTTTGTCAGGAACTCTGGTGATACGATCATAAACTACAAATTTGGAAAAGAAGTTTTTGCTTCCAAAGAACCTCCTAGAATTATCAAATTCCTAATGCAAATCCCACACCCAAATATTAACACTGTCTTTTTAAAAAGCCCTGCACTGGATTCTCGAAAAGATGAGATATCTGTTGGGAAAGACAGCCTGTCTTAGAAGTCAACCCCAAACTATCTAACTCTGTAGGAGATAAATAGAGATTTGCCTGGAGTGGGAAGCAAAATATTGCCATGAATCACCTCCCTCACAGCAGTTCTGAAGCTTTTAATTTTCAGCATTGCTGGTCTCCAGGTATGTGCAGTTGATTAACAGTCAACAGAAATTGAACCAACTCCATGCGGAGTCTGCAGTGTTAGCACGTAACACTATTTTAAATGACTTCTTCCTTCCCTCTCTTCACTCTTCCTCTCTTTTTAAGTCTATCCTTATTTTTCTTGCTTTATTTTCTTTTAAAAACGTTCACATTATTTATCGGTTACATGGGTATCACCAATGTATCCTGAGAAATTAATATGTATCTGTGTTTTTTAATTACTCTTTCTCTTCCTCTGCTACCGTCACAGTCCTCTCTCCCAAACCTTGTAAGTAAACAGATCAAATCGTCTCTGGGAAATGATCCAGCAATGAGAATACATCCAGACCTCTGCCGAGAATATTCTCGATCTTCCCATTCTCTCTTTTGTTTCTTGTTCATTTTTTATGCATCACTCCAGCTTCTCTTATGTCAATTATCCTGTCCTTTATCTCCTTAGGGAGTTTTGCTTTCAGAGCATTTAAAATACGGAATGCTCAGATTTTCCAGGATCGGCGCTCAGAGTCTCCCAAGAAATTTTTTATCTTCATGCAAACGTACGGATTGGGGGAAATGTGTCACATACATTTACAGACAACCGTGTAAATATATTTAATTAATTCGTCAGCAACCAAAAATCATAGCAGGAAAGATTATCATTTGGAGTGTCACTCTCACCTCCACCAGAAACTTAGATAAAAGTCTGCTGGGCCATCTGATATCTCCCATGGTATTAAATTTGCACGGTGTGAAGGAGGTTATTCAGAAGACGGTGTCAACATCAAATTAAGAAATAGCCTCTAGAAGTAAGAGCCCGGAGCGTCATATAATAAATATTCCTCAATTTCAATTATAAACTCTAGGGAAAATGTGAATAAAGCAGGTATCTGTTCCTTGACTTCTGAATCTCATACTAAATGCAGAGATCAAACTCCATGCTTAGCCTCAGCCTCCCATTGTTAACCCAGGGCCTTGCTTCTGTGCCTGCTGTCACTGTGAGGTCTCCTTCCTAGTAGGTAAAGGTAGTTGAATTGATGATTTCTGGAGCACTGTCACCAACTCACGGTCTTCAGACATTTAGTCAACCTTTGTGTCTTTACCCCCCTTTCAGCTTTTGGGACTCTATTCCTTAGAAACCAATGCTGGCCCCATCTCTCCCATGCAGGAGCATCTGTGTTAAGCAATTGGCCCATTCGCCTCCTTCAGTAAAGTCCACCTCTTAACACCAAATTGTCAAAACCCAAGGAGAGAATAGGAAGTTATCCAGAAGAGGTCCTGTCTGTATGTGTCCCCTTTCTTTTGCTGCTTGCCCCATTGCCCTGGCCTCCCCAAGCCACTGGCACTTAGTCCTCCTCCCATAACATGGCCTCACTTAGGCCTGAGGTAAGTACTATGTGACAGAATCATGAGTCCTTTTAACCCCCTTTGGTATCACGAGAATTGATGCTTAAATGCTGTGTAGCTCTACGAAAAATTCCCTTCTTCCCAGAGCTCAAATAATTTTACATTTGTGATCCAACAGACAAATTCTCAGCTAATTGCATGTAAAAACCAGGTATAAGGGAGCAAAATACTAAATTGTGTATGCATTGGCAATAAATGTTTTTAAAACCCTGTATTATTCATCACTAAGATTGTTGTTAAATGTCAATGATATGCTTTTACATGCCTAAACATGCTTTCTAATATTAATTTCCCAAGGAGGTAATTTGGAGTTAATTGCATGGCAAATGAATTTTGGTGTTGCATACTTAAGAAACCTCAAGCCATTTTCTTCCTGGGATCAATAGATATTTGACATATAATAGCTGCATGTTGTAATCTAATTAAAGGATTATTTGACACACTTATAGCTTTGGCACATTGAGTCAAGACTTTCTGACAGAGAGCACTGATGTTGAATATTTATTTTGTCAGGAAAGCCTCACTTATTGCACTGAGAACCTGTTTTGTAATGAGATACCTCATGTATAACATTAGCAATCATTTGTATCAGGAAGAGTATTCAGTAATTTCTATATTGTTTAATACCACCCATATGATAGAGACTTTATATCATATGGAAAACCAGGAGAATCAGTAATTCCAATTAAATCTCAAGATTGAAAAACCTTCTGACAAAAAAGAATTATCAAAATTTTGGCTTATGATTGCAGTTTAAGTCACTTCCAACTCTTCAAGCTAGTATTTGATTTTGCATAACCAGATTTTATGCCCTAACCCATTTGATGCAATTTACCTTTTCCACTTGAAATAATAATTATAGTGTTTCCACGCCAAATGTAATGATAGTGTCTTTTATTTATGTTTTCTTATAGAATACAAATTTTCATAGTATACTTACCACTTGTGATGTAGATTATATTGATCTAGCTTTACCAATAGTGAAGTTAAGGTCCAGATACCTTGTCTTAGGTCACATGGCTAATAAGTGTTAGACATGGGACAGGAATAAGATCTCTGGTTTTCAATGTGAATACTCTCAACATCACATACCTTTCTAGCAAAGTATAACAGTTTATGGAGATGGGAGCCCAGTGGAAAAGATGTTCATCTAGCTACGTGTTCCATTCCTTGTGCTTTCTTTTCAGATTATTGTAGAGGGTTTTGTCCTAAATCTGAAGACCATTCAAAGAGATCACAGATAAATGCACATGATGTTACAAACACCAAATTTCTTGACTTTGGGAACATCGTCTTTTACTTGCCATCCATGTAACCCAATCAATCATCAAATGCCCTCATTTATAATTATTAATGAAGGCAGTGAAAATAGTCATATTTACCATCCATTCATCCATGTATTCATCCAACAAATATTAGTGGTTGAGTACCCAGTACTTTTCCAAGATATTGAGGTGCCTCAATGACAAAAGCAGAACACTGTCATAGTTCAACTTGAATCTCTCAAGTGGCTACCATGATTTTGATGAGAAAATTAAAACTCAAGAGTTGTTACTCACCAAAGACCTTATACCACTTCTAAGAGTCAGAGACAGAATTTAAATCCAATTAAGCCTCACCTACAACAATGCTTTCCTTTTTCTTCCTCCACATCTCTCACATCTGTGACTCCATCTTCATTCCACTGACACCAACCAAATTTGGTGCTCACCACCTCCCAACTAATTGCTGCATCAGTTTCCTATCTGACTAGTTAGCCTCTAGCTTCCTTCTATTCAAATTTTCTATTTGATTTTGTAGGTCATAGTCAGATAACTCTTCTTAAAACACTAGTTCCTTCATTCCAATAGTCCATTCAAAAAACTTCAGCCCTCACCATTCTTTTTTCCAGCAGGTGAAGTCCAAACTGCTTAGTCAAGCATTCCAGCTTCTATGCATTTAGTTACAACACACTATCACAATTTATTTCTCTGACTACCCTTCACAAGCCATGCCTCTACCCCTCCCCTTGTAAGGTCCCTGCCATTCAACCACATCATACCTCTCCTACTTCTAGTCTACATGAGATGGTTTCTCCTACCTGAAATGTCCTTCTCCTCCATTTCAGATATCCATGTCTTACTTCAAAGTTGAGCTGAAGTCCCAGTTCATTTGCTTTTCTCCTTCCATCCTTTCTAGCACATAGTAGGCTCCCTTTTCTAACATTATAATGCACTTTATCAATCCATTTGATTGTAGTCTGGCAACATAATGACTCACCTGCTTCTTGTGTTCCGAACTAGATTGTAACACCTAAAAATCAGAAATCATGTCTTAACGTTGCTTTACAACTTCTCAGGACTGTGTATATACATAATAAATACTATTAATATAATTTATTCATATGGTAACTGTACTTAATATTATTTTAACTAATATATTTCTTATTAAACTCAGGAATTATAGAGTAACTATAATTTGGACAAGAGATTTTCTGTTTGCACCCACAATGATACCTTGCCAGTGATATATTTGTTTAAGGAAAAAAAATCATACACATTGCCATTTTACCTATATCTTTAACTGCCTTTTATTCCATTAACTTGCCAAATATTTCCATTAAGTTACCACATGTTAATGTTTTCATTTGCAGCATTTTATATTTTATCCTCCTTTCTACATTTATGTAATTACCACTCTAATATAATTTCTTGTCATTTATTTCTGAATTATATTTATAACTCTCTGTGAAACAGTGGTCTAACAAAAGAAAGAATAAATAAAATCAAAAGAGAAACTCTCCAAAGTTCAAACAATTAAGAGAGATGAAGGCATAGTACTTCATAGGCTTATCGTCTATCTATTAAAAGCAGGCAAACAAGCAGATAATTACAATACAGGTATGATAAAGTATATGTAGAAAAGCATCAAAACAAAACTGGAAGGTGGGAAAAGAAAGGTTGACAGAAAGATAGAAAATGGAGAAAAGGGCAAGAGATGGCTTTCTGGAGAAAGGCTGAGTCTGGAAATATTACTAAACTAATCTTAAGACAGGAAGATTTGGGGTGCCTGGGTGGCTCAATAGGTTAAGCATTTGACTCAAGTCATGATCTCATGGTTTGTGGATTTGAGCCCCATGTCGGGCTCTATACTGACAGTGCGGAGCCTGTTTGAGATTCTCTGTCTGTCTCCCAATCTCTATTTCTTTAAAAAAGAAATAATAAATAAACATTATAGAAAAAAGAAGATAGGAAGAATTAAGAGAGGTATTCTGGGCAGAAATAATAATTCAAATACTTTCCCGGTGTATTTATACTTCTTTTCATAGCATACTCAAGATTACACAGCTCATTGCTAACCCATTCAGGGTCCTGACAAGACACAGCATGCTCCAAGAAGGTAACTGACTGTTAAAAAGTTATGGACAGGGTAGAGGGAAATCAATAAGGAATAATGAGTGCTAAGACTAGCAACACTCAGAGCTGCTACAATCCTTGGGTGTGCAAGAACAATGGGAGAGAATAATTACCTGAACCTCGAGAAAGCCAGTTCTGAAAGACTCTGAAAGGAGTCATGACAGATGGTGCCAACCAAGCAGAGAAGGAGCCAAGGTAATAAAAATCTTGGGCTTAATTTCTTCCCAACCTCTGATCTCCTAATATTGTCTCTCATGGTTGTAGCCAAGTGGAAGCCAGTGAGCAAGTGCCGCTGCTGTCCATAGGTGTGCTCCCTGGAGCATACAACAGAGAGGAAGAATGGAAAGTATATCTGGAGGGCAACCAGAAAACATCCAGCATAATTCTTTAATTTCCCACAGCACAGAGAAAAGTCAGCCTATATCATTCAAAACATTCTACAAAGCACTTGAGGATAGCAGCAAGGAAAAATATCCTTAGAATCTCCTGCAACTTGCTCCTAGCAACACGGCTCCCAGGGTTGAAAATGTTGGCTCCTCGGGGATTGCCTGCACACCTGCCTCCCTACCTCAGGCAGATTATCTTCCTTCCTTGCTCCCAACTTGTTTTCCTGGGACAGAGGTACACCGTCTTTTCCCAGCATCCAGGATGGTTCCAAGCACATCCAGACTCTCTAGAGTCCAGACTTAGGAAAGGAAAAGCAATGGCCCCAGGGCTTGTTTACTGTCATAGGACTTGTTTCATTCCATCATGATTGAAATTGGAATGTACACTTCCTTTAGCAGATTCCTCCCCATCTACCCATGACTTTAATCTATGGCCCTTGCAAAAAAATAACATGCAATTGAAATAGGCCAATATTAGTACAAGGGGTACAGTAACAGAGGGTTAATTTGACCATATTTCTTCTGAATTATCAAAAGGAAGGACAGCTCTGTCATCTTTTACATTTCTTAATATTTGTGTTATCCAACTTTAATAATTATTCACGTCATCATCAACACTATAATCCTGCTAGAGCCTCACAAAGCCAGAGAGTTGGGGGTTTCTCCCTCAAAATAAGATAAAGAACATAACTCATATCCTTCCTGCAGTTTGTAAGTCTCACTTACAGGCAATTCCAAGTTGCATCTCAAACAAAAATATATGTATCTCCAAAAAACAAGCAACAATTTGCAATCACACTATAATTAAAATCTATTTTGAAAAAGATACTTTTCTCAAGAGGAAACATAATATAGAGATGAAATTCTGCTTACAACACAAAAATATTATACATTGTTTCCTAAGGTAATTTAACCACTTGGAGTCACAACTTCTCACATACCTCAATTTCTGCTTGGGGTGGAGACCCCAAGACCCCAAGACCACCCTCAGGTTTGATGACATGCTAGGAGCCACAGAACTCAGAAAAGCTATTCTACTCAAGATTACAATTTATTACACAAAAAGATGCAGGTTAAAATCAGCAAAATTATAAGGTGCATAGGGTGAATCAGTCCAGGAGAAGCCAGATCCAAACTTCCTGTTGTCCTCTCCTTGGAGTCACATGGACAAAACTTAATTCTCCCAGTACCATGTATGACAAAGCATTCAAAGTCTTGCCAATCAGGGAAGCTCATTAAGCCTCCATGTCCAAGGTTTTCACGGGGCTCTGTCACATGGAGCCCCTGCATTCAGCTATTCAGTCTCCAGCGCCCCCAGAGGCCAAACTGATATTGCACAGCCTATGACCAGAAACAAAGAAAACCAGGCATTCACTGTAAATCACATTATTAGCTTAAACTATCTGATATAGCCCAAGGTGCCAAGTATGCAAAGACGCTCTTATTGGACTGAATGTTCCTGAAGACTCTGAGGTTTTATCTCCCAGGAGCTAGTTTACATCCAGTCTTTTTTTCTTTTTTTAAGACTTTATTTTTAAGTACTCTCTGCACCCAACGTGGGGCTGGAACTCACAACCCTGAGACCAAGAGGTGCATGATCTACTGACGGCGCCAGCCAGGTGCCCCAAGATCCAGTCTTGAAGACGTTTGGAGCATGCAATTTAGACAACTAGACCTGCTGGGTTAACCCTTTGATGCACACTGTTTATGGACTTGTTGAATAGATTGGCTTAATAGATTGGTCTGCCCGTTACAAAAACTGAGTTTTTGCTAAAATGTATTCAGAACTTTGCTTCTAAGATAGAAAACTGCTTTTCACTTTAAAATAAGAATGTTTTTGGTACTTTTTTTATGTTAACTTTATTTATTTATGTATTTATTATTTATTTAGACTGAAGGGGAGGAGAGGGGCAGAAGGGGAGGGAGAGGGAGAGAGAGAAAAAAAAATAGAATGAGAATCGTAAGCAAGCTCCATGCTCAGTGCGGAGCTTGATACTGGGCTCAATCCCAGGACTGGGAGATTATGACCTGAGCCGAAATCAAGAGCTGGGATGCCCAACTGACCAAGCCACCCAAGTGCCCCTGTTCTTGGTATCTCTTATACCCTACAGCCAACCTCTGTGATTTCAAAACTCTCAAAGCAAAGCTTTAGCCACAACTCTAACTCAAAGTACCTTACACTTCCATTTTCCCCAGTTGCTATTCAAAGAAGAAAACCACCACCAACTATATGGTTAGAAAGAAATGCTCAGATCCAGGAAAATGGCAAAAAGAAAAAAAAAATGAATTCCCTTTTGGCATACTGTTCTACAATTCCTGCCATCTCAGCTTTTAGGAGCTGGACCCTGTCAAATCTTAGTTTGGACCCAGCAAACCGAGTGCATTCACAGTCAAGTACGTAGAAATCAAATAATATCACACCAAACTAACAGGAGGAGCTCAATGTAGTTCAAAAGAGGGAACAATGGATAAAATGAAACTGAAATTCAACGCTATTGATATTAAAAACAGATTGTCTTACATTAGTAATAAGCCAATGTTAAATTCTTCATCTTCTGTTTTATAAACATTCGTTTTGGTAAATACTATTTTCTTTCCTACATTTATTATACTTGATGCACTTATTGACTTCTAGTGAAACATTTCTAAAGTATTCATCTTTCAGACAAATTATTGTTGAATTAAGCTGTTTTATAAAAAAGATACAACGTATTTATAATCCAGTCTTTTGAGTTGTATTCTACTGCCCCTAGAGGGTCTAAAGTGAAAAAAGTAAGCTAGAATATAACCAAAGTAAATGAAAGAGACTTTAAAGAATGTTTGTTTCCGCATCTTTTATTTGGAGGCACTGTAACAGGACATGCTGATATTGGTGTACTTTAAAGAACAAAACTAAAAGAACGCATGTAAGCACTTGAGTGAAAGTGACTTGAGTAGCAAGTGCTTTGACTTCCAGGTTTTGCTAGAACTGGAAATTAGCCAATAAAAGTATAAATTCAATCGTATTACTTTGAAGCAATTAAAGTTGCCCGATCGCTTTGGCTGTGATAGAAAAGGAGCATTTGCTGTGTCAGGATGAGATCAGTGAGAGGCAAGATAGTGCAGCATGAGGTAAAATACTGATTTAAATTTTGCCTCGAGGTCTAGAGGGACTTGCTTTCATTTACTAGAAATAAGCAAAACACAAGAAGGTTTAGTGTCGCACATAAACAGTTATCAATCAAGATCTCTACCTAATGCCAATAGACCTTAGGGGAAAGTTAAATGACTCGTATGCCACACAGTGCTTACTGAACATCAGAAGAAAACCACAGCATGATGACAAAAAAATCATATTTTATTTATTGTAAATGATAAAATAATAGCAAAGATTAAATGGGGAAAATGTCTGTTGTTCAAATTAAAGTATTTTTCTTTTTCCTTTCAAGAATGCATAAGACGTATACGTTTACTCGGATATTCTGAGCTCAAAAGAAGCATGTGGTCAAGTGTTTTGGGTTGGATTTCTTGGCCCGAGTTATGAAGGAATTAATTTAACAATTTATTTTTAATGATGCATTGCCACCCTGTGTGTCTTTGTGCTTGGGTGATCAAAATATCTCTACAGATTGAACACAGCATGATTTCTTTTTCAGAGCTTCCTATATAATACATATTTGAAAAAAGGTTATTTACACCCTCAGTGCTTTAGCCAATATAATGTTTAGTAAAACCGTTTGGCTGGCATTCTCCTCCAAGCATTACGGCTGCCTTCTCCTCTGTAAAACTACTGTATTCTCCAGGTCACCCCTAGTTTTGTAATTGCAGCATTGACACTAAACAAAACTAACCTTTGTGAAACGCGTCCTTCCTTCCCCGGGTTTCTCTGTGATTTTGCCAAGCCTTCTCCCCTTACCTAACAGATCCTTTTCTACCTTTTATCTTTATTTTGCTTTCTCTTTCCAGTCCATAAAATAGGAACCTTCTAGTCCTCCACTTCTCTACTCTTTTTTCTTAAAGTGATTTCTCTTAGTGATATCATAACTTTCATTCCAAGAGACTAACCCCCACCTCGATGCCTCTCTCACATCCCCTTCCTTCAAACTAACTGTATCACCGAGAATGTGTTATCTTCCATAGTCTATCTGTTTTTCCCTTCAGGCCTAATTCAACAAATAATCCGTGGATAGCTACCACATGCTGGCTTTCTTCTAGATCAGGGACCAATAAACATTTCCTATACAGATAATAAATATTTCTGACTTTGCAAGCTGTATGTCTCTGTCACAACTACTCAAGTCTGCCATTGTAGCACAAAAACTACAATATGAACATGGCCGTGTTATGATAAAACTACTTACAAATGCTGAAATTCTTATTTATATTTCATATAACTTTAAAGTATCCTGAATAAATATTTAACTTTAAAGTAAATACTTTCCTTTAAAGTAAAAGTAAAAACTTTAAAGTATCCTGAATAAAATATCCTGAATAAATATCCAGCAGACTGGATTTGACTTTTGGGTCATTGTTAACCTACCCTTATGGTAGATACTACAGATTCAGCAATGAACAGGGAGATGATTCTTGCCCTAAATAATCTAAAATTATAGGGGCGCCTGGGTGGCTCGGTCAGTTAAGTGTCCGACTTCGGTTCAGGTCATGATCTCAAGGTTTCTGAGTTTGAGTCCTGCATCAGGCTCTCTGCTCTCAGCACAGAGTCTGCTTGGGATCCTCTGTCTCCCTCTCACTCTGCCTCTCCCCGCTCATACGCGTGCACTCTCTCTGTCAAAAATAAATAAATATTTTAAATAATAATAATAATATAAAATTGTAAAAGAACCTCTTTACATCTGCTAGTAGTGACGTTTTCCTCTGTTCGCATAGCAACCTGTCTCAAGTTTATTCCTTATTACCTAGACTAGTACCCACTCAGTGACTGAGTACTTTGATTTCAGGTTTTCACAGTACCAAACAAAACAAGTTTACAGTGGGGAAAAAGAAAAAAATAATCTCCTAAATCTTAATCTTGGCTTTATATCATTCAAAATTCTCTCAATATCCACATAAGGATGTTTATATTTGCAAATAGTTGAAAATATTTTGTATTTCAAATTTTTTTTTATTTTTCATTTTCTATATGGGCATTACCTTTTTAAGGTTTTTCAAACAGTTTTATTGAGGTATAATGGATAGATGATACATTATACATTTTTAAAGTATACAATTTGGTCATTTTTTGACTTACGTAATACTTTTCTTATAACAGCTCTGTAAGAAAAGTCACCCTTCAAAGCTAACAATTCAGTTTAGTAGATTCAATTTAGTATAGCCAGAGTTGTGCAACCCTCACCACTTTCTAATTTCACAATGAGATCACCACAAATAGAAATCCCATGCCCATCAGCGGTCACTCTCCGTTCCCTGCTCCTCCTAGCCGCTGGCAGACGCTAATTTACTTTCTGTCTCTATGAGTTCACCTATTCTGGACATTTCCTACAAGTGGAATCATGGCCCTCGGTGTTTGGTTTCTATCACTTAGAATGTTTTTAAAGCTCATCTGCATGGCAAGCACACATCAGTACCTCATTTCTTTTTGTACTGCGTAATATCCCATTGTATGTAATATCCCACACTTTGCTTTGTCATTCAACAATCGATGGACATTTTGGTTGTTTCCACTTCCTGACTATTATGAATAATGCTACTATGAACATGCTTATGCAGGAGTTTACGTAAACATGTGTTTCCTTTCTCTTGGGCCTACCAGTGGGGGAGGAGTTGCTGAGTCATGTTGAGCATGTGGAAATGCTCATGTAGTACTTTACGTTTTCAACCAATGACGGTCTCAATTTCTCCAAATCATATGTATAACTTTTGTTTTCTCTGACAGGGTATAGGTTCAAATCTTTTTCACCTTATTCCTAGACTATTGAAATAGTCTCATTTTTGTTTATTCTGTCTTCGGTCTTTCGTCTATTGCAATTCACCCCACAGTCCCATTAACGTCCATTTCATCCTCCTAAACAATACTTTCTGTCATTGCTGTACCCCACCAAACCCTCAATAGTTATCTACAACCTAGGAGGTAAATTGTTAGTAGTTTATTCTACAAAAACTCTCAAGATTCAAAGGTCAGCAACATTGACTATTTGCTCCCCACTAACTTATCTTTTTTTAAAAAATGTTTATTTATTTATTTTGAAAGAGAGAGTGCACTAGCAGGGGAGGAGCAGAGAGAGAGGAGAGAGAGACTCCCAAGCAGACTCCTGCTGTCAGCGCAGAGCCTGACATGGGGCTTGATCTCAGGAACCATGAGATCACAACCTGAGCCCAAATCAAGAGTCGGACACTTAACTGACTGAGCCACCCATCCCAACAACTTATCTTATTCTGCAACCAAAACTCTCTAATTCAACCAAAACTGTTTATGCATAGCTCTTTTGTGACCAGAGCTGGCTTCCCCAATATGCAACCTGTGACCCGTATATAAAACACCATTGCACTTAGTTTTACGTTCTCATGTCAACGTCTTAGAATTTTAATAATGTTTTGACATGAAGGCCCACATTTTCATTCTGTAGTGGGCCCTGTAAATTATGTAGCCAGTCCTGTCTATGCAAGTTGGGTTCCAGTGTATAACCCCATCCAATTCAGCATACCCTTTTTGCAACTCAACCACTTTTGTTAAGATTGCAAAGCACGTGCCTTCTGTGTTTCAGGCTAGTCAATTCTTTATGTCCCTTTTATGACATTAATGCTCACCAAGTTTTCACTCTGCTTTCAGTTTTCATCTTTATTCTTTCAGAGAAGTCATGATACCCATCATTATTTTATTTTTAGTTCATAGCCCAAGCTGACATATAACCTGAAATAGTTGAGCAACTTTATTTTTGACTTTGAGATACAGCCTCTTTGGACATTTTCTTTAAAAAAAAAAAAAAAAAGTACTCTAGCTTAGAACAAAGGCCCTCATACTAGAGGTTTTGATCAAATATATACCTTGATGATGTCAAGGCCTTTCAGGCAAAAAGAAAAAAAAAGAAAAAAAAAGAAAAAAAAAGAAAGAAAAGGGGAAAAAGGTATGCATTGTCTAAGTGGAAAAAATGTCTTGCCTGTAAGTTTCTTTTCTATCCTAAAGAGCAGATAGCCCCTTTCAGCTTTAGCAAGCACATGATTTTGGCCAAGGTGTAAAGGCATACCTCACTTTCAGAGAAGTTATATGCTCCTAAGCAAGTATATGTGAATTGAACTTTTATAAATTAGATACACTCTTTCATTGCTTTAAATTGTAATCTCAGAGATAGGAGGTAGAATTCCACAAGAAATAATTTAAAAGAAGGCTTTCGACCTGCGTTTTAAGGTCTAATCTTTTTCATTTGACTGCTGCTAACAATGTTATGCCAACAGTGGAAAAAGCCCATTTTTAAAACTAGTAAAACTGTTTGCATTTGTTGAGATTTCAGATACATGAAAATGGATTCCACTTTTCTGATTTAAAAAAAAAATAATACTTGAAGAATTGCCAGAAGATAGCAGCCTTCTCGTCTGTGCCACAATTAGCATAAGGTTTTTTTTTAAGACTTCATTTTTTTAGAAAAGTTTTAGGCTCACTTCAAACTTGAGAGAACAGTACAGAGATTTCCCCTATTGTCCTTGCCCCTATGCATGCATAGCCTCCTCCATTATCAACATCCTCACCATAATGATATTTGCTCTGAACAATCAGCCTACCTCAACATATTATATCACCCAAAGTCCATGGTTAGCTTAGGGCTCATTCTTGGTGTTGTTCATTCTATGTGTTTGGATAAGTGCACAATAACATATATCCATCATTATAATAACCTACGTGGTATTTTCACTGCTCTAAAATTCCTCTGCTCTGCCTATTCATCCTTTCCCTCCCCCCATCCCTAGCAACCACTGACTTTTTTTTATCATTTCCAGAGTTTTGCCTTTTTCAGAATGTCATAGAGTTGGAATCCTATGGTATGGAGAATTTTCAGGTGAGTTTCTTTCACTTAATAATATGCTTATACAATTACTCCATGTCTTTGCGTGGCTTGAGAGTACATTTTTTTGACACTGAATAATGTTCCACTATCTAGATGTACCAGTTTACTTATCCATGTACTTGCCATAGGACATCCCGGTTGCTTCCAAGCGTTGGCAACG
This sequence comes from Lynx rufus, assembly GCF_022079265.1. NCBI lineage: Eukaryota > Metazoa > Chordata > Mammalia > Carnivora > Felidae > Lynx > Lynx rufus. The sequence goes on along the minus strand of NW_025814837.1, from coordinate 10,992,032 downwards.
ATGAATAAAGCTGCTATAGATATATTCTTGTGCATGTTTTTGTGTGGACATAAGTTTTCAGCTCATTTGGGTCAATATCAAGAGCACAATTCAACTGTTAGACTGTATGTATAGCAGAAGTGTTTAGTTTTGTAAGAAACTATCAAACCTCCTTCCAAAGCGGCTGTACTGCTTTGTATTCCCACGGCGACATAGGACAGTTTCTGTCTGGCCACATCCTCGCCAATATTTGGCTTTGACAGTGTTTAAGTCTCTGGCCATTTTAACAGGTGTGTACTAGTACCTTTTCATTCCTTTAATTTGTATTTCTCTGACAAGATATGAGGTGGAACATGTTTTCATATGCTTATTTGGCCACTGTATATATCGAGTTTTGCTTTACAATTTTCTTTAAGGTGGTGCCTTCCTTTCTTCAAAACAGTCACTGCCAGTATTTAGCCAAAGTTTAATACAGTCACTCTCTATCAGACAACAAATTTTGGTAAAGTTTCTCTGAATATGAAATAAGTACGTGAAAAGTGGATCATTAAACATGCATTAGTATTTGTCATCAGAACTTAAGAAAAAATGGATTCCTGGTAATTGGCTTCCAAATTGGATCTCTGCATAGTTGTAAATTATCACTTCCTAATCTATTTGCTAAGTAACCTCTACTGGCTTATTTTAAAGAAGAGTAGATTTGCAAAAACACCACATCGATCACTTTACTAAAAATGTGAAAGAATTTCCTCTGTTTGGTCAATTTATCTCTTCAGTCGGAATAATTAAATTCAACTTCTAGGACTCTCTTATAGCAATATAAAAGAGAAAAAGAAGAAAGCCTTTGAAATTTCACTTTACAGTGCTTAACTTCTGCAGCTCTGAGTTGTTTACGCTTGAAAATCAACTGGATAGTTTATCTTTACTAACTATTTCACAAGAGAATGGCTGCTAATTAATTACTCATCAACAAAAGTATCCCAAATGAGAAGATCCGTAGAGAATACACACAGACAGAGAGTATGATTCAATGGCTTTCAATCTGGCTGTATGTTAGAATCTCTTACCACATGTGGTAGAGGGGGGGTGGGGAACAGTGGTGCAAAAACACCAATGCCTAAATCCTACCCTCAGAATTCTTGATTTATTTGATCCTGGTGTAGCTAGGGGCTGATTTTTTTTAAGTACCCAGATATTTCTAATGTGCAGCTGGGGAAAATAATTTTTTTTTTGGAAAATCTTTGTGGGTTTCAATACAGGATCAGATGTATGAGTCATGGGTTGGTTGTGGCCACATCTATAGCTTTGCATGAAACAGTCTCAATATTCTTTGTCCATGTAAAAGAACGTGTTCCATCTCATGCTAACCACAGGCACTTTCTGTAAAGCAGGGTCCAGAATTGTGATGGTGAAGTTTCTGTTTGCTTTATTTCACTTTGTGTTTCGTCTATGGGTAAGATAATTACAGCTGAGTCCCAGCAGCATATGGCAGTGGGCTGGGGAGAAGAAAACCAAATGAGGACAAAAGCACAAACACAAAAATAAACATAAGTCAAGTTTGTGCTGCTGGGTAGTTTTCTTTCATCTTTCTGTGAGGTTAATTAACTGCACAATATGTCTTTGCCACTCTGGTGCATCCAAAGCATCCCAGAAGGCTCCTCCTCCACAATCTAAATTATAATGATGCTTGAATGATAGCAGAAGTTTTAGTTTAACTAGAGTTAAGTGAATCAGTCTCAGCAACAAGAAAGTGTCCCTTCACCATGATCCTTATTATCAACTGCACCCCCATTTCAGGGTCTCACTGAGGCCAAAAGCTGGAGCTGGTGGATTCCCCCACAGGCACAGGACTCTCTGTCTGTGAGAGGCCTCACTCCATATCATATCGAATCCATCAAATGCCCCCATGAACCACATTAGACTTGCCTCAAAAGTTTTGCAAGGAGTACCATGAATTTGCTTTTAAAGTTATTTGCCGTTGAGCCCACCACTTAATTATAATTAGCTATTTTTCTCTATAAGTGTTGCCTGTTGAAAAAATTTAGCCCATAAATTGTTTCCAAATTATGAAGATGACATAGTATTACATTTTGCAGACATCTAATTAAACAGTATTTATTTTGTGTGTTTAGATTCTCTCTTTATGTCTTGCATCCAACATTTCTTTTCCAGTTCAGGATACATTCTTAAGCTCCTGAAATCTCTCAGGCCCTAGACTTGTGCCTAAGTGTCTTATACATAAATGAGTCTTTGTTGCCCCAACTTCAGATTCCAGTAAGAGACTGAATATGCAAAAGGACAGTGGCCAGACCATATACATGACAACAGAATTAGGGGCCACAATCGCTGCAGTAACCAGATCGGAACAGTCATGACTTGGTCATTGACTGCCAACTTCTCTATGCCCTCTCTTCTCCAATCAGATGTGCCTGAAGCCTTCCCATTTTTCCACTAAGAAGCTTTCCCTCTGCCTTACTTACCTTTGAGTCTCTGCCAAACGCAAGTGATAGTGGCTGATTCTTTTGCTAGAGCAAACTCTGAATAAATAGTCTCTGCAAGATCTCATTTGAGTGGCTTTCCTTTATTTCCAACCAGCACAGAAATAGTGTAAAGGGGCTGGTGTTTGACTCTACATCTGACTTCTAATGGTATCTCTCATTCCCGCTTGCATTTATGTCTTGAAAAAAAGACTAGATGATATTAGGCAATCAGTGAAGGAGGAAGGAACCAGTGGTTTACATTGGTTACTTACTGAAGAATTTGTTAATTTTATGCCAAAGTAGTTATACTCTGTTTTAATTAATAAAATATTAAATACATTGTAAAATAATAAGGTTCTAATTAGGTTTGGAAACAGTTTAATCTGTAAAGAAGTAGCCCTTATTTTAAAGGCTAGATAAATCCTGCCCAAAGCTAACAACCATTTAAGATAATCCAAATCCAACTAGGAGTATCAACAACTGAATGGTTGTCAATCAACTGAATGTCAAAATCACTTCTCTTTTTTGACAACATTAAAAAAAAATCCTTAGAGCCATAATAGTTTATATTAAAGGACATAATTAAATGAAAGTAGTCTAATGCTAACCCATTTATTATCTTATTCACTGCCTTTCACTGTATTATCACTCTCAATCCCCCACTAACTCCAACAGCATAATATAGGAAGGCCGCAATTATACGTTAACTGAAAAAATAATAATTAAGCTGTTGTGATTTATATGTGGAAATTTACTTTTCTCTAAAAGAAGACATGTTTCAGGGCTCCTGGATGGCTCGGTCAGTTAAGCAGGCAACTTCAGCTCAGGTCATGGTCTCATGGTTTGTGAGTTCTAGCCCCACGTCAGGTTTTATGCTGAGTTTGGAGCCTGCTTCAGATTCTGTTTCTCCCTCTGTGTCTGCCCCTCCCCTTGCTCATGTTTTGTGTCCCTCTTTCTCTCAAAAATAAATAAAAACATAAAAAAAAAGAAGACATATTTCTGTCCAAGGGCAGTATCATTTTACATAACTACCAAATAAAATGAATATATGTAAAGCCTTTAGAACAATAGTTAACACATACAAATTCTCTGTAAATAACAAATGTGATAATAATGTGGATTTGCTACCAAAAGGAGAAAAATTACCACCTAACGGAAAACTTCTTTGAGATGTGAAGTCAAATCCTCACAACTTGAGAACAAGTAACTTTCATATATTATTTTGTAGCTGGATGTTAAGAACCACCCTTTCCTTTTAAAAGAGAGTTTTAGAATCAGAAAGATTCTAACTGGGGCCTGATGCCATATTTCTTAGATGGCTCAACAAAACCATTCATTGTTAATCAGGTGACTCTTGTGACCTCAACCAGGCTTTGGAAGGAATCAACAGTTCTTAATCTAACAATGCCAGGGTTGTTGATTCACAAACTGTAAAGTCAACTTTATATTAACCGGAAAGATATGTTTTTCTTCTATGAGACTAGAATGTGTTTTCAGATATCATAGCCTTCTTAGTAACTAAGGAAAAAGTTAACCTTAATTTATCTGCTTCATCAGCCCAGAGGCTATGCCTCACTAGCATTTAGCAGAAGACCAAGGAATTTTTTTTTTTTTTACTTAAAACTAACATCTTTCAGTGAGATAATTTTTTTTTCCTTCCTTTCTTTCTTTTTTTTAAACTACCATTCTGTTGGTGATAGGAGTATCTTTTCTTTAAAACCTTTATTTAATTTTTCATAAAAACCAGAATTTCAAACATGAGAGCTTCAAAATGGTCATTTCAGAAACAGGAGCAATGAAAGGGGTTGTTTAAAGCTGCAACAACTTCAAATGATTAGCCTTTTGAGACAGCAGGTGTTAGATTCAACAGGGTCCTAATGCCAGGAACACATTTACATTCAAATTAAACTGAACGTAATTAGAAGTTATTTCTTCAAAGTAGGAACCCCTTTGTGTAAGAAAATAATTGCAATTCACACTTATGCAAAATTTGAGTTAAAATTTTACACTTAAAACACCCATCTTGGCTATACTAATAAGGATGCCGAAAATTGGCTCAACATTTTTTCCCTTTTGAGTACTACTATGTGTTTAACCTTCTGTTAACATTCCTATCATTTACTTTGAATTCCAAAGTGAAAAACCAAAAGTGTATTCCAATATGTAAAACAGTAACTAAAAATCTAATTTTCAGGGACACCTGGGTAGCTCAGTCGGTTAAGCTCCGACTTCAGCTCAGGTCATGAACTCGCAGTTTGTGGGTTTGAGCCCCACGTCAGGCTCTATGCTGACAGCTCAGAGCCTGGAGCTTGTTTCAGATTCTGTGTCTCCCTCTCTCACTGTTCCTTTCCCACTCACACTCTGTCTCTCTCTCTTTCTCTCTCAAAAATAAAGATTTAAAAAACTCAAGTTTTCATAATGATTATCAAAGTTATCTGAAACTTTAAAAAAAAAAAAAAGAGACATAAACGTCTATGGCTCAAGCAAAACCCCTTCTCCTAACCCACCTTCCTGCCAGCAGCCACTATCAGGACCTCCACTGAAACAGGTAAACTTTCCTGATTGTAAAGTCTGATGGTGATTTATCTGACGTGATTCCTTTGCAACAGCATCCCGTGACCACTCCTTAAAAAATATATCTCTTTCATGTTTCACTGTCTGTGCCCTCTGCTGTTTCTCCTCTTACATTTTTATCTATTACAGTCCAGTCCTCTTGGCTGGCTTCTCTTTTCTTTATTACCTGTACATTGAGTCATTCCCAGAGTTCGGTCCCCAGCTGATGTCTCTTTCCAACCTTCACTTACAATCTCACTCCGTGATTTTGACTCTCATTTTTGCTGGTCACTTTCACCTTCCTGTCTTCTACGACATACTAATTACCTTACACGCTCTGCTTTCCTTTTCTTGACCAGCAGATGTCTAGGGTGATTATTTTTGAAGGTGTATCTGCTGCCCATTTATATCTCAACATCCCACAAAAACTTAAATTCAGCCTATGAAACACTGATCTCATTTTCATATTCTACCTATGTCATCTTCTCATCATGAGAGCCTGTTTCAATAAACAATGCTGCCTCTCACCTAGTTATTAAATATGAGAGCTTTCTATGTCTCCTTTTTCCTTCCCTCTCCATGTACTCTAGCATTCTACTTGCTAGCATTTCTTCAAGTTGTTCTTTTTTTAGCCACTCCAACTTCCTTTGTGTTGTCAACATTTATTCTCAAGAAATGATGTCAAGATTCTGTATTAACTTCCAAGTTAAAGTCTCTGCCTCTGACTATGTGTCATGGTAGGTAGAACCATGACCCTTCAAAGATGCCCATGACCTAATCTCTATAACCTATGGATATGTTACCTCATATGGCAAAGGGATTTTGCAGATGTGACGAAGGTCAAAGGCCTTGGAATGAGAGATAATTTTGGATTTTTGAGATATGCCCAATTGAACCACAAAAGTCCTTAAAGACAGGACACTTCCAGGATGTAGTCAAAGAGAGAGATGCAATGATAGAAGAAGAGTCAGAGAGATGTAACTTTACTGTCTCTGAAGATGGAGAAAGGGACCAGAAACCAAGGAATGCAGTTTGTCTCTAGAAGTTGGAAAAGTCAAAGAAACAAGTTCTTCTCTACAGCCCCCAGAAAGAAATGCAGCCTGCTGACACTGTGATTTTAGCCCAGTGAGTCCTGTGTCTGTCTTCTGACCTACAGAGGTATAAGATAATAAATTGGTGTTGCTTTAAGCCATTAGGTCTGTGGTCATTTGTTAAGGCAGTGTAGGAAATTAATACATATCCCTCTGAATTATTTTTCACTATCTTTCAAAGAATCTTTCTAAAATGCCAATATGCTCATATAAATATGTATATTAATTTTCTACACTGTGTAACAAATTACCACAGATTTAGCTGCTAAAAGACAACACACATATATTATGTCAATTTCCATTGATCAGGCATGACTTAGCTGAATCCTCTGCTCAAAGGTGTCACCAGAGTTGGGACCTCACTGAAAGCTACGTTCATCTCCCAAATTCACTAATTTCAGTTCCTATGGTTGGAGAACAGAGGCCTTTAACTCCTAGAAGCTTCTGGAAGTTCCCTGCCAGGGACCCTTTCTATATACCCTTTCTTTCTTCAGGTCCAGAAGAGAACAGCTGTTATTTCTTCCCCTTTCTGTGACCTCAAGATTTTTTTTCTTTAAGGGCTCCTTAATTAGGTCAGATCCACCCAGAAAACTTTTCCTTTTTTGTGTGTGGTGGGGTGAGGTGGGGGGTTTGTTTGGTTTGGGCTTCAAACAACACAAATTTATTTATCTCACAGTTTCTATGGGTCAAAGATCTGGGTACAAGTTAGCTGAGTCCTCTGCTCAGGGTGTCACTAGACTGAAATAAAAGTATTGATAGGTCTATGATATCAACTGAGGCTCAAAATCCTCTTCCAACTCAGATGGCTGTTAGTAGAATTCAACTCCCTATAGCTGTGTAACTGAAGTCCCCGTTTTCTTGCTGTCCCTTGAGGACTGCTTTCAGACATGACCCCTCCTTTTGCAACATGGCTATGTTTCTTCCAGACCAGCAAGAGAATTCTTCTGCTTTTAAAGGACTTGCCTGAGATAACCTCCCTTTGGGTCATAGTCAACTGTTTAGGGACCGTAATTATACCTGCAAAATCTCTTTGGCATAAAACATAATAAAGGAGGTGATATCCAATTATATCCAATTATATTTACAAATGTCAAGCATGCTCAAGAGGAGATTATACAGGGTGGATACACCAAACAGAAGAAATCATAGGGCTTATCTCAGAATTTCACTTACCCCAGACTGCCAGTTGGCTTTGTTGCACTCCTTATACCACTGAACCAACAGGCCAAAGAGAGGGGATTAATATGTTGGCTGTCATGATAGATCCCAATTACAAGGGGAAGTTGGTGGCCGCTACAATGAAAGCAAGAAGGATTATATCTGGAACCCAGGAGGTTTCTGAGGTGCCTTTTACTACCTCCATGCCGACAACAAAGGTGAATGAAAAATTAGGAACTAGAAAAACAGAAACTAGAAAAAGGCAGAGTGATTGAGAATCCATAGCCTTCAGGAAAGAAAGATTGGATCACTCCACTAAATAAGGAACCAAGAGCAGCTGGGTTTCTGACTGTGGGCAAGAGAAATATGGAATGGGCAGTGGAAGGTGGAAGCTACAGATACCAGCTAGGACCTCATGACCAACTACAGAAACCAGGGCTCTGGTAGTTCTGCGTATTTTCTCTTTGCTTGTTATATACATGTGTTTAATTTTTTCCCAGCTTTCTTGAGATATAATTAACATAAAACATTGTGTAAATTTAAGAGGTTCAACACATTGATTTGATACACTTACATATTGCAAAATGACCACCACGATAGGGCTAGTGACTTCACATAATTACCATTGTGTGTGTATGTGTGTGTGTGTGTGTGTGTGTGTGTTTCAGAAATTAAGATTTTCTCTCTTAGCAACTTCCAAATATACTATATACTATTGTTAACTATAACCACCATACTGTACATTAGATCCCCAGAACTGATTCTTCTTACAGCTAGAAGTTTGTACCCTTTGACCAACATCTCCCCAGCCCCTGACAACCATCATTCATTCTATTAATCTTGGAGAGAAAAAGACTCTCAGGAAGAGTAGGCAGGTCTCCCGAGCTAGGCTGACATGGCTTGAGAGAATAAGAAATGTAGACAGACTTGGAGTTTTTATTGCGCTTAGGAGTCAAAACCAGTCTGAGGGATCCCACATGCAGGCAGGAGCTAATGTGCTTTGAATTCGCCACCAGTGACAAAGGAGGAAGAATCCAGACTTTCCTAATTTGCGTGATGTGGAGAAGAAAATTGAGGGGTTAAGCTTAAATAAATACCAAAAACAATGGAGTCTGATTACTTACTGCAAAGGGGTTTGGAAGATTTGAGGAGATTATCAATATAGGATCCTGGGAACGCATTTGCATAGACATACTATAAAGACGCATATCTGAATTATTACATCTGAATTATTACATATCTGAATTATTACTGATACATACATTATCCAGCTTTAGAGGACCCAACTCCCAAGGGCACACAGAAACACAAGTAATTGCCCACGTAGCTTACGGATTTCTCAGCACTAGACTTTGAACAACCTTAGGGCAAAGGACATATTTTATATGTCTTGGTATTTTCGGATTCTAGCCTAGTGTCTGCCACATAGTGGGTGTTCAATAAATATTTACAGAATAATGAGTCTGTGAACTCTAATATACTATAACATTTATTTCTTAAAATACTTGAGCATAATTAGTGTGATGGGTGGTATAACAGTTTAGCCTATGGGCAATTTGATAAAATGCACCATATTTTAATCAGGATTACATATTCTAAAGTGGTTAGTTAGCATTTTAAACACTCTTATCAGGAGTTCTCATTCCAGTGGCAGCTTCTACAAAAGCTTTAAGTATCATTACTTTATCATAAGCACTTAAAGGGTATGAATTGGTATAAAGGATTTTAAAATATTTAATTGGTAGAATGAATTTTGTCCACAAAACGTGGATTGACTAGAAATACATCATAGGCCTCTTGGTGAACATAGAACCCCCAGGGGTGCCCAGGTGGTTCATTCAGTTAAGCATCTATATCTTTTTTTTTATTATTTTTTTTAATGTTTACTTATTTTAAGGGAGAGAGAGACAGAGTGTGAGCAGGGGAGGGGCAGAGAGAGAGGGAGACACAGAATCCAAAACAGGCTCCAGGCTCCGAGCTGTCAGCACAGAGCTGGATGCGGGGCAGGAACTCACCAACCGCAAGATCATGACCTGAGACCAAGTCGGATGCTAACGTGACTGAGCCATCCAGGAGCCCCAGTTAAACCCCTACATCTTGATTTTTTGCTCAGGTCAGGATCTCATGGTTTGTGATTTTGAGCCCCACATCAGGCTCTGTGCTCTCAGCACAGAGCCTGCTTGGGATTCTCTCTCTCTCTCTCTCTCTCTCTCCCTCTCTCTCTGACCCTCCCCTGCTAACGCACGCTCTCTCTCTCTCTCTTTCTCTCAAAATAAATAAATAAACATTTAAAAAAATTTTAAATCCTAACACACACAGTAGCCTGTGATGTTCACAACTCAAAAATGTACGGAGGAGTCTGCCCTTCAGGGCTCCTGGGTACTGTCTTAGTTGGTTGAAGCCCAAAGACTCAGAGTTAGGATCTCATGGAGCTTAACAGAATTACATGAATAATAGTTTGGGGGACAGCTTCCTAATACATGATTTTAACTATGCAAAGTTTTATTTGTCAGTGGTCTTGTTTTCATATACAACCATGTAGTGAGGTTGTGTGGGAGCCCACACCATCGGCTGCCTCCCATAATTAAAGACTACTGATATCAGCAGAAGGAAATACAAAACCTAAACCACCAAACTGGCTTAGAAAAGTTCACAACATCCCATCTCTAAAGTATACTAGGGTACTGGGACTTAGGATTTCAACATACATTTTTGGAAGGGGATGCAATTCAACCCATAGCAGATTCTGTCTGTGAATTTGCCATCTGAGCTCCAGTTCCCAAAAGAGAGCTGATTTTTCATTTTTAATCAAGGAACATTTTTTTTTTTTAGTTTCTCTTATGTAACAGGACTAAAGCCTTAGTCCTTGTTCTCAGTGAGTTGTTAGTCTAATGATAAGGCAAGTAAATACTGTAAAGGCACTGTTCCCATGAAGGAATATGCCTCATTACAGCAAAGCATAAAATTTGAGAGATGAAAATAATTCTAACAGGTTACGTTGTCACTTTATTGAAAGTTTTGAAAACATACGCACATTGCCCTGAATTCTATAATGCTCTAAGCTCCCATTAAGAACTTTCATTTCCCCTGAAAAGAAAGGAAGACTTTTTAAATATCTTATCTCAGAGAGAATAAGGCTAATAGCAGAGGAAGATGATTCAGCAATTCAGACAGTAGTTTTGAATGCAGAAAACCGGCATCTGTTCAGCTCTCACCTTGCTTGTGTTATAGGAAGTAATCAGTACTGTCAGCCGCAGAGAAGGAAATACGACAATAGCATTTTTGTTTTCACTGACAGATCAAATCATGCTCCAAGCCCTTCACCAACAAAGAAAGCATTTTTCCTTTGAAATATAATTTCTAACAAGTTGAATGCTTGTGTAGCCCCTATTTACTATGCACTTGCCATCAGAAAGTCAGGGCAACACATTCATTTCCTATAAAGAGAAAACGAAAACAATAATAACAGCAACAAAATCTCAATTTGGCATCTCCATAGCACAGGTGAGGTAGATCTCGAAAGGTCTTCACAAAAGCTCCTGAGGCCAGGCTCCAGCCAGGGCTTGCAAAGCGCAGAGTGCTCATAGGCAGGGAATCCGCAGCTCACCCACTGGTCCCTCAGACCAGTGAGCAGCCTGGTTTTCCTGCCTAAAGTATCCTGGGCTCTCGGCAATGCCCTCCTTCTCCTCCCTGAGACTCTTAAACCCTTTCTCTGTCCTTCTCTCCCCCTTGCCCCGGGTCTCTCCTCTCCTCAGCCTCAGAGCCAAAGACCCAAGTACTTTGCTTCATCAGTGTCACTTGCTCTGATGCTGACAAGGACTTCAGAACCCTTTGCCTGGTCGCACGTCTTTCGTGCAATATGCTGAAAATGTCTGTTTCTTTCTTTGTTTCAAATTGTGAATTGCGTTGGGTCGAGGGGAGCTCTCTCCTCCCTTAGTTTTCTTAACCTGGGAAGTATCGGGACTCATAATTGGAATTAGCAAGTACCGTGCTCCAGTTACAGGGGGAGCATGAGAAAAAAATCCTCCCATACTCAATTTTGGGAGAAATTTTAATGTTCTATTGAACTTAGGCAGGTGCACATAGAAATTCCAACTATGTTCTTTTACACTGTAATTTTCTCATATATATGTCACAGGAAGAAGAAAGAAGGAAAGAAAGAAAGAAAGAAGAAAGAAAGAAAGAAAAGAAGGAGAAGGAAAAAGGGAAGGAAAGAAGGAAGGAAGGAAGGAAGGAAGGAAAGAAGGAAGGAAGGAAAGAAAGAGGAGGGAGGGGAGAAAGAAGAAAGAAAAGAAGGAAGGAAGGAAGGAAGGAAGGAAGGAAGGAAAGAAAGAAGAGGGAGGGGAGAAAGAAGGAAGGAAGGAAGGAAGGAAGGAAGGAAGGAAGGAAGGAAGGAAAGAAGGAAGGAAGGAAAGGGGAGGGGAAGGAAGGTAAGGGGAGGGAAGGGGAGAGGAGGGAATGAGAGGGAAGGGAACGGGAGGTGAGGGAAGCAGAGGGAAGGAGAAGGGGAGGGAAGGGGGAGGGAAAGGAAGGGAAGGGGAGGGAAAGGGAGGGAAGGGGAGGGAAGGGAAGGAAGAGGGAGGGAGGGAAGGGAACTGGATGGAAGGGAAGGGGAACTCAGGGAACGGGAGGGGAGGGAATGAGAGGGAAGTGGAGGGGAGGGAAGGGAAGGAGAGGGGAGGGGAGGGGAGGGAAGGAGAGGGGAGGGGAGGGGAGGGAAGAGAAGGGGAGGGGAGGGGAGGGAAAGAAGGAAGGAAGGAAGGAAGGAAGGAAGGATGGAAAGAAGAGGGCGTAGGAGAGAGAAAACAGGAATTATGGTCTAAGAAGATAACAAAAAGGTTTTTACTAAGGGAAGGGATGAATGACAAGTATTTCCATTATGAAACTAAGATTTAAAAGACTAATGCCAATACTGATCATTTTTTCCCTTATAGCCATTCGTGGAAAAGCTAATAGGTATCACTTTCTAACAGTAATATTGGATACGTTGCATTTATTTTTAAGCAAAACAAAAACCCTTAAGTTAATGATTTTTTTCAATGTTATGAGTATCTTCTAATCCCCTAAATATTTTCTTAACATTCTAAATATCTTCTAATTCTAAGAAATCTTTTAAAAATATTCACTTCTCTTACCCTTTTACCTCCAACATTTTTTCCTGAACAACTATAATTTAGTGATAAGGAAAATAGTCTTTACACCAGGAGTAGTTTGTGCAGAAAATGGCAAGTGGTGTGAAGTAATTATCATGTCCGATTATGAAGCAACTTCTCCAAGCCTGGTGAATATTAACAGATCTGGAGTTGCCCCATGCAGATGGTGCTTCAATGGAAGCATTTCTCCCCTAGCAGGATCCTTGCTGGTTAACTTTTTATATTCTCAATGGCCAGTTTACAACCCACAGATATAAAAAGAGTTTCGATAGTCAGATTTACTCAAGCTTTCATCCTAAAAATACCTATCAAATTATACCGCTCTATGAATGAGATTCTTTACTGGCATACATAAAGATAGTAGTCATTTTCCAAGATATGTTCTAAAATGTATTTTTTTAAGTTTATTTATTTTTGAGAGAGAGAGGGTGTGCACAAGTCGGGGAGGGGCAGAGAGAGAGGAAGATAGTGAATCCCAAGCAGATTCACCACTGTCAGGGCAGAGCCCATTGTGGGATTCGAACTCACAAACCCCCAGATCGTGACCTGAGCTGAAGTCAAGAGTCAGACGCTTAACCAACCGAGCCACTCAGGCACCCTAAAATGTATTTTTTATTTCAATATGAACATAGCAAAATAAGGCTCCCATCTCCCCAAGACGCTATATCCTGCTCCTCAGAATCTGTGAATATATTAATTTACACAGCAAAGGGGACGTTGCAGGCATGATTCAACTGAGGGTCTTTCACTGGATTATCCAGGTGGGACCAATATAATCACGAGGTCCTTATGCAATGGAGGCAGGAGAGTCAAGTTAGAGCAGGAGGGACACAGTTGGAGAGGAATGCAGGCAGTCTCCAGAAGCTGGGAAAGGCAAGGAACGGATTGTCTTCCACAGCCTCCAGAAGGAATTCAGCCATTGATTTTAATCCCTTAGGCCCCGTTTCAGACTTCTGACCTCCGAACTACAAGATAATAAATGTGTGCTGTTTTAATCCACTAAATTTGTAGTGATTTGTTACAGTCGCCATAGGAAACTAATAGAATGGGTCATATCATTTGGCATAAGAGAATCAATAAAGTGTAATATTTGAGAGCTTACGCTTTGAATTCGTACAGGCCTAGTTAAAATGTGCCATTCCTGTCGTGTACTACTGGGCATAGCAATTAATATCCTCAAGCCTAAATATTTCTCATTTGTAAAATGGGTATTACAAAAATGGGTATTTTTGAAAAGATTAAAGGAGGCATTTGTAAAGCACTTTAAACAGTGTCTGACTCTTAACGAGGCCCTGCTACAACTATTAGCCACTATAATCATACAGTATAAACACACTGTATTTACTAGGTTTTTTTTACTCTTGTCAGATGAACCCTGGAACCACCTTGTCTTCGGTGGCTGTTATGCCTTCGTGGCTGTGAAGGAAATGAAACTGCAAAAGGGAATTGAACCGAGTTATCCAGAGCCACTCTGGAAATTTTACAGTTAAATATGAAGCATCTAGAAGTGCTGAATCTGGGAAAGATGATCCATCTATAATATTGCAAAATGGAGGGAAGAATAGAAGATTAAATTGTAACTTGGATCACATTTTTTTTTAGATATTCTTTTTCAGAAACAAAAGCATAATCAGGCAATTTGTAGTCAGCTTTCTATTATAGACACCAAATCATACTCTTGGAAAACTCAAAGGTAATTGACTTCTTATTCATTTTTAAATACCTGGAGCCATAACTTTAACCTACCTTATAAAACAAACGTGGCTTTTTATTTTCACATCAGGATATTTTTAAAAGGTTAGTGTGAAGTGCCTATAAATATGCAAAGATTTCAACAGCTAAGACAAACATCTCAGTAAATAACTTAATTGAGCTGTGAATATTTAGTGATTGAAATCCGATTACTTTGTGGCTTAATTTGTGTACTGCTTGACTGCTCTGTGCTTTCAGGCAATTTAACAATGTAGACAGTATATGAAGATGGAATGTTAAATAGCGACTGAGGCATTCAAAGTGAAAATGTCTGCGTTGTGTTCATTTTTTTTAAGCATACGACCAAGATTCAGCCTCAATTCGAAGCCTCCAAGCAGACAGAATATGTAAGTCATGGAACGCACAAAGTCTTTCCCCCAACGTCTTTGGATAATTAGTTTTACCTTCTTGTTGAGTTTTGGTGACCATTAGGCTCATCAAGATTAATAGCACAGCACACTAAATCACCTCCACTCCTGTCAAATACAGCTCTCTCTATGGAGGAAAATACACAGGGTCAGTGAGTTTTTGTGATGACTTACAGCCTTCACAAGACATGTAGAGCATAGGCTTTTTTGAGAGATTTCTTGTTGTCCTTAAACCCAGATAAACGGATTTCTGATATTTTACACAACTATCTACCCAGACTCTGAATTGTAAGATTGATAATAAGTTAGGTCACTGAAGAGGGGAAATGCAGACATTGCAGGCCAAACAAACTTACAAGCACATTCCAGAATATGGCTTCACTCCTCAGTTCGTTTTATTCTTCCTTCAAAATAAAGCTAACAGTTTTGTCCATCTCCACCTTTGGCACTCTACTTAAGCCACTTGGACTAATGCAAGAATTCGAATTCCACTTTTCTACACCCCCTCATTTCCATTCTTCTCACGGAAGCCAAAAGATCTTTTCAAAAACCCCTCATGTTACTGCCATCTCAGAACCTGTCAATGTCTTCTTAGGCAATTAGGGAAAAAATCCCAAATACTTACCATGAGCCTCAGGGTCCTACTACTCATTTATACCTCTTTATTTCTACCAACATATCCAAATGTTATTATTTCAACATATAATCAATATCACAATGTCGATAAGATATTTTATATTCCTTTTGTCATACTAAATCTCCAAAAACTGGACCAGCACTCCTTGGTTCAGGTTGGCCACATCTCTAGTACTCAACAGTCACATGCGGCACTCACTCTAGACAGCACAGTTCCAGAGGACCAACTAGTTTAGAGGTACCAAATGAAGAGAAACATAAGTCATTGAATACATTGTTTCCTTCACAAATAAGAATGTATTTTTTCCAGAGTCAAAAAAATGCCTAAGAAATAAAATCATCTCTCTAAACTAATAAGTTTTCATTTCTAAGCTAAATTTTTTATTTAAAAAAAAAGTATTTAATGTTTATTTATTTTTGAAATAGAGACAGAGTATGAGTGGCGGGGGGAGGGGGTGTGGCCAGAGTGCGAGGGAGACACAGAATCCAAAGCAGGATCCAGGCTCTGAGCTGTCAGCACAGAGCCCGATGTGGGGCTCGAACTCACGGGCTGTGAGATCATGACCTGAGCCGAAGTCGGACGCTCGACCGACTGAGCCACCCAGGCGCCCCAATTTCTAAGCTAAATTTTTTATGTCAGTATAAATAATAATTAGCTACCCAATAAGTTCTAATACCTTATATGTGATAGTTGTTCCTTTTTTGAGTATTAACTTTCCACTTTATAATGATTACATATTAATGCAACAAATTATGAAGTTTCAATAGAACTACCTCATACTATGTGTGTCTTTACCAACAAAGAAGTATTTCATTAAAACCAACTTTGGCATTCATAATCAAATTAAAGCAACAATAAGCACAACGGCAAGTTCATAATTACTGCGATAAATGTGGATTAAGTGCAGGGATTAATAACATCCATCCTTAATATGTTATAACATTGCTATAAAGGGAACTTGAAATGAATTTGAACACTTTCTAATTTTTACTATCAATAATTTTGAAAGTCTGAAAATGACTATGACTGATAGCAATGTGCATAAAACTACACTCAATTCGTTCTGCTCTGAGTTAGCTTTTTGTCCGCTTGATTATACTTTTTTGGCTTTTATATTGCTGAGAACTCAGCAATTGTTCAGACATGAAAGGCCATTTAAATTTGGTGGTTTTAAATGGTCATTGGGACTTACTAAATACAATTATGAATGCCAGTGCCTAAATTGCAGTGATCATTTACCAACTAATGGGTGATCTATTCCCAGGGAGGAGGGGGAGGGCGGGGGGAACCTCAGCCAAAAATAGGATTTTAAGTATAACTTCACCTAAACCACCTAGATCTCAAACACAGAATTAATACAAATCACTGAAACCCTGAAATGAGAAGCTATTGTTGGCAAATTAAGATAAAGGATTTGGCAAACTTTGCTTTTTCCATACTAACATGTTTTAGCTCCAGCCTGGCTAGGCTATTTTTTTGAGTTCCTCATAAAAGCAAGGTTATCTCTGTCTGTCAATCAGATGTAATTTCAGGCTTCAAGTAGAAACTGCTCTCCTAAAAGCCACCTACAACTCCAAGCTGCACGTGACCTCTTCCTGCATTATAAATAGAGTCCCGTACACCCATCTGTCCCTTGAGGCCCTGTCCTAGGTCCAATTTCATTGTCACTCCTCCAGCTCTTTCTGGTTTGACTCTAATCTTTCCAACCTTCTTTTCAGTCTCCTTGGTCTTCAGATGATGTTTCTAGATACTTCCTCCATTTCCATCTTCTATCCCAATTCACACTTTCTTTCCAGAGATTATTTTAGCCCTAAACTATCTGCCTATGATCAATGTCTCTTCTTTCAATAAATTTCGTGGGATTGTGGGGTGCCTGGGTGGCTCAGTCGGTTAAACGTCTGACTCTTGGTATCGGCTCTGGTCAAGATCTCACGGTTCATGCGTTCAAGCCCCACATCAGGCTCTGTGCTAATGGCACAGAGTCTGCTTGAGATTCTCACTCTCCCTCTCACTCTGCCCCTCCCCTTCTCACTTGCTCTCTAAATAAATAAACAGACAAATAAATAAACTTAAACAAAAGTTCTTGTGGCATTATTAAAATAACCTTTCCAAGATCAATATGTTCGTGGAACATGAGGAACATGAGGAAATATTCATATTCATGAGGAAACCTGTTACCTTGTTAAAACGGATATTTTAATTATCTTCAAATTGTGCAGAAGAAACCGAGGTTTCTCCAATAGAATACGCAGAAGTAACAGGCACTGGTATCTATAAAGCAGCGCTTCTCAACCCCAGCTGCATGTAGGAATCACAAGCTGGTACTGGGGTGTAGCTCAGAGATTCTGATTTAAGTGCCCTGGGGTGGGGCCCAAGGATCTGTATTTCTGAAAGTGATTATAATGTGTATTCAAGGATAAAAATCCACCCCCAAGTGTCAGATTGTAGCACTCTGAGTCGAAAGAGCAGCCTTGAGCGAGAACAGTATTACTGGCTTAGGTACCCCAGAGAGAAAGAAAGTGCAGAGACCAGATGATGTGCGGTAGAATGGCTTAGGAGCAGGACACTGAGAATAGCCAGTGGAGCCTGGAAGCAGGGAGTGCGAGAAGACTGTCGTGTTAGAACTTATGGGCCCTTTGTGGGCAATCGATACTCAGAACTAAACCAGAATTAGTAACAGAAAGACATCAAGGAGGTATTTCGTGACTTAAGCTAGGCAGCAGAGTACCAACTAAAATGATGGCTCAGGTCAGAATCAATTAAAAATGTATTTTATCGTATGTTAAAGAGAGACAATTAACTTAGAAAGAGAGATGGTCAAAATTAATGTGCAAACAAGTTGATAAAAGAAAAAAATTCCTTCTCTGGACCTTGAGACTGCCTCTACCCATGTTATTTCTTCCTCTTGCTTCCACAGCCCAGCCAGCATCTCAGAAATATGGTCCTACTTCTCAGCCTCCAATTCACCCATCCACTCACTGGGACTTTGAAGCCGCTTTCAGCAAGATTAACAGTGAGCTTCTTACTGGTAACCCCCAGGAACCCCTTTCAGTAATCTTACAGACTCAAGCAGGTTCAGACAGAGTTGACTACTTTCTTTAATTTCTCTCTCTTTCTTTGGCTTTTGTGACACTGCTATCTCATTGACTATCTTCCTCTATCTTGGAAAATCTTACTATGTTTTCCTTTTGCAGTTAACCTGTCCCTTAGGGTCCCTTTCTTACTCAAGATGCTGTCTTTGGCCACCCTTACAGAACACACTTTGCCCAGGCATTTTCATCAACTCCTATGGTTTCAACTACTCTCAAGAGGCTGAAGACATACACTGCTTTGTCTCCTGCCCAAGCATCAAGCCCAGACTCTAGAATTTGCATGTTCTCCCATGTCCTTCATGGGCACATTATACTCAATATGTTCAAAAATGAATTTATTATTTTTCTCACAATTTTTATTATCAGACTCTCTTAGTCACCCTGGTTGGAACTAAAAAAACTATTCTTGACTTACATTTTTCTCTCTCTCTCCCATAATAACATATATTATCTTGCGCAACAAAGTGTGTTTAAGGACTAAAAGCTTTGACATCATCTGAGAACTTGTTAGAAATATAGAATCTCAGCCCTCACCCCAGAGCTGCTAAATTAGAATCTGCATGGTTTTTTTTTGGTAAGATCCTCTGTTTATTCTTTAAGAGGCACAGCTCTATAATTCATGCCTTGAAAACTCTCAGATTCAACTCCTTCTCTCCATCTCTGCTGTTATTGTCATAATCCACACCATGAGTTCTGAAAATTAGCTGCATGTTACAATCACCTGGAGATTTTTTTTAATACCCATGCCAAGTAATACCCCCTGGAGATTCTGATTTAATTAGAGTGGAGCCCAGGACTTAGTAATTTTGAAAAAATTCCCCTAGGTTGTTTTCCTAGGTAGCCAACACTGAAACCCACTCATTGAGGCCATAATCACCCTTCAACAAGATTATTATAATAGTCTCCTAACTGGTGTCTCATTCTTCAATCTTTCCAAGTTTCCTTCTTCCTACAAGAATGGGCTTTCTTAAAATCTGGATTTAGAACCTTTCAATGGCTAATGTTGACTCCAGCATTAAGCACAAACACTAAAGCCAGATGTTCATGGCCCTCCATCATCTGTCCCTCGCTTATTCATCCAAAGCCATTTTTACCATCACCTTTCCTTCCCTTGTGTTCTTCTGCACTGCAGCCAAACTGAATTGTTTGCAGTTTGCCAAATGGGTCATGGTGTTTTTCCCTCTGTGTCTGCTCTTTTTTAAACAGCTTTGTTGAAGTATAAATGATATACAAAGAACTATACATATTCAATCTGTACAATTTGATGAGTTCAGACATATGCAAACACCCATGATACCATCACCCATGATACCATCATCAAACACCCATGAATCCATGTAATAGACATATCCATTTCAGAGTAGCCTTGTGTCCCTTTGTTTTTATGCATATATGTTTTTTTGTGTATATGTGTGTTTTTGTGTGTGTGGCAAGAGCACTTAACGTGAGATCTACTCTCTTAGAAAATGTTGAAGTACACGACTTTCAGCAACTTATAAACTTCACTGTGTTCATCTATAGTGAAAAGACTTTGATCAGAATAACAGAAAGTAAAATGTACTATTTTGACATAGTGTTTAATTTTTGGTAGTAAGAAATTTCTAGTTTTCTCAACTAACCTCCTCCTAAGAACTGTATCTGCTGTGACCTCCTTGCCCAAAGGAGACATCACTAAGCAATTGATAGACACTACCAGAAGTAGAACTTGGAGGACTTAAAAACCTAAGCTATATTAAAAGGAGGAAATTATGTAACATAACAAAATTTTGTTCTAATGTATTTATTAAATACCTATTGAGTGCTTCCTGTATATTAGGCCCTGTGGAAGATATTAAACCAGTTCCTGACATTAAAGATATTAATATGAGGGGGAAATAAAGCATGCCTTCAACAGCACTACCTGATATTGACTTAATACTTTATGTCAGACAGGCGTATATAACCCTCACATCAACTCCAGAAGAAGATAGACATGATTAAAATTTTTGTAGTGTAGATGAAGACAGAAAAATTTCTTAATTTTCTCAAGGGCACCCAGCTGACAAGTGGGAGAGGTTAAATTTCTACCAGGTACTATCTAACTCCCAAAGCCCCACTCTTACACACTGCCCTCTGCTAATTCTTTACAATCAAGAAATGATGGCTAAATGTCATCCGAATGCTGCAAAGCATTGGCAGTATAATAATCTCCCAATCTTACAGTCAAACAAGAAGCTAATTATCCTAAGATAAAAATTCACTCAGTCTTTTGAGGCTGAAAATTTAGATACTTGGACACATCTGGTTGATTCACAGAACCTTTACTTTTCATCCAGATTGCTTGTCATTATAAATGCCATAACATAAACACAACCAAACTTGAACCGCTCAAGCTTTTTAAATGGACCTCAAAGTACTCATTACTCTTTCTGAAGTGTAATGTTGATTTTGATGTACTATCATCTTTTGTGTGATGCCCTATAATTAAAAACGTACGATGCTTCATTATAGGTATATAAACTAGAAAATAGTAAGGTGTATTGATGAGAAATCTTAACATTTATTTCTTTCTGAAGAACCTGGAATAATGAGAAATATCACTGGGGTTGCAGTCACCTCCATGGACGGAGGAACTGATGTTATTCCAACACCTTATGCTCTAAGTTAGATGAATGGAGGTCCGGACTCCTAGTCCTGAAGGCAGCATGTAGCAAAGAAAAAGTTATGGCAACAAAGTCTGCCCACTAGGCAGATAATAAGACAGGAAAGCTACAGAATAATAACTTTTTTCCCTCAAAAAGTTTGAATGTGGTGGATGCTGGGTGTATATAAAGCCTAGAGCAACCTGGTTCAGTAATAATGCTGCCTTGTTATTTCACAAGGTCTATTCCTGAACAAGATATCTTAGAATAGAGATGCTAGCATTAAACTTTTGCTTGAAGAATTTCCTGATGAGTCAAATTTTTCCTTCGTGTAGAGCCTCCCACTCACCTTATTCTACTACTTTGATAGTTTCGCTGTCTTTCCTTTCAAAGTAGGGTTTTGGTTATTTATCAAGCTATTTGCCTAGTAGATATCATTATTCATACACTTATATATTCTTGTGTTATGTAAACCAGTCATTTTCAGAAAATCTCACTAATTTGATTTGTGGCATCTATCCACCTAACTAATTAATCATTTAATACTTATCATTACTCACCAACTGACCACCGTAAACAAAGAACACAGAAATTTGATCAAACGCATTTGCATGCAGTCAAACCATATCAACAAAGTTATTTGGAGCACATATCATGTGTTACCCACACAAATAGGAATGAAATGCCTACATCATAATACCCCAACAGCAGCCAATCAAAAAATGACCATAAAGATTTTCTGCTATGTTTGTTCTTTATTTAATATTTAGAGTTATTTTACTTTATTTCTAAATTCCCCATTCTTTCTTGTAAAATCAGAAATTAATAATGGAAAAAAAAAGAGGGAAGGAGAAAAAATTTAAATGAGGAAGGGTAGAAGGTGAGATGGTCATGTGCATCCCCAACAACTCCCAACACGAAGTTAACTTTTCCAAAGAATAAGTCCTAGAATAGAACCCCATACCCAGTATTTGCATATATCTATTCATTACCTAGCATGAACTATAGTAATATTCTTTAATTTTTTTTAATGTTTATTTACTTTTGAGAGAGAGACAGAGTACAAGAGGGGGAAGGGCAGAGAGAAGAAGACACAGAATCTGAAGCAAGCTTCAGGCTCTGAGCTGTCAGCACAGAGCCCGATGTGGGGCTGGAACTCACAGACCATGAGATCATGACCTGAGCCGAAGTCAGAAGCTTGACTGAGTTACCCAGGTGACCCTATAGTAATATTTTTGATGGTGAGTTGCTCTTTTTAATTCTGAACTTGGAGTAATTGCAACAAACTTTAGACTTACTAGGCCTGATAAAAGAAAAAGATTGGATCAGAGTGTACAAAAATTTAAAAAGTGGGGTGCTTGGGTGGCTCAGTCGGTTAAGTGTCCGACTTCAGCTCAGGTCGTGATGTCACAGCTTGTGAGTTCAAGCCCTGCGTCGGGCTCTGTGCTGACCTTAGAGCCTGGAGCCTGCTTCAGATCCTGTGGTTCCCTTTCTCTGTGCTCCTCCCCAGCTCATGCTCTATCTGTCTCTCTCTCAAAAAAATAAACATTAAAAAAAGTTGTTTTTTTTTTTTTAATTTTTAAAGTAAGTCATCAAGAAAGCAGTGAGAACTCATGGCAGTGCAAAATCAGGTGAAAGATGAAGGTTCAAAGAGGATGAGCATAGAAATATATTCTTTAGTTACATGTAAAGAAAGCTTTCAGCAATTACTTAGAGTACAGATATTGGAACTAACATTAAATGGTCTATGTCCTTAGATATGTATCTTTTTTATTTTACTTTAATTCCAGTATAGTTGGCATATAATGTTATATTAGTTTCAAGTGTACAGTACACTGATTCAAAAGTCCATACGTCACCCTCGGCTCATCAGAACAAGTGCTGTCCTAAATCCCCATAGCCTGTTTCACCCATCCCCCACCCACCTCCCCTCTGCTAACCATCAGTTTGTGCTCTACAGTTAAGAGTCTGTTTCTTGGTTTGTCTCTCTCTCTCTCTCTCTGTGTTTTTTTCCTTTTCCCTCTTTTTTTCCCCATTTGTTTTGCTTCTTAAATTCCACATGAGTGAAACCACATGATATTTTGTTTCTCTGACTGACTTATTTCACTTAGCATTGTACTCTCTAGTCTCATCTGTAACATATTACATCTGTATATATATATAAATATAATATTACATCTGTAATATAATATATAATATAATATATATATAATATATATAATGTACACACACACACACATACTAGTCTTATTTATCCATTCATCTCTCAGTGGACACTTGGGCTGCTTCTATAGTTGGCTATTGTAAATAATGCTGCTATAAACATAGGGGTTCTTGGGGCGCCTGGGTGGCGCAGTCGGTTAAGCGTCCGACTTCAGCCAGGTCACGATCTCGCGGTCCGGGAGTTCGAGCCCCGCGTCAGGCTCTGGGCTGATGGCTCGGAGCCTGGAGCCTGTTTCCGATTCTGTGTCTCCCTCTCTCTCTGCCCCTCCCCCGTTCATGCTCTGTCTCTCTCTGTCCCAAAAATAAATAAACGTTGAAAAAAAAAATTAAAAAAAAAAAAACATAGGGGTTCTTGCATACCTTTAAATTAATGTTTTGTATTTTGGGGGTAAATATCCAGTAGCATGATTACTGTATTGTAAGGTAGTTCTATTTTTAAATTTTTGAGGAACTTCCACACTGTTTTCTACAGTGGCCACATCGGTTTGCATTCCCACCAACAGTGCGAGAGGGTTCCTTTTTCTCCACATTTCTTCCAATATTTATTGTTTCTTGTGTCACTGATTGTACTATTTCTGGCATGCATAAGGTGATTTCTCACTGTGGTTTTGATTTGCATTTCCCTGATGATGAGCAACGTTGAACATCCTTTCATACGTCTGTTGGCCATCTGAATATCTTCTTTGGAGAAATGTTTATTCAAGTCTTCTGTCCACTGTTTTAATTGGATTATTTGTTTCCTGGATGTTGAGTTGTAGAAGTTCTTTATCTATTTTAAATACTAACCCTTTACCAGATATGTCCTTTACAAATATCTTCTCCCATTCAGTATGTTGCCTTTTAGTTTTGTTGATTGTTCCCTTCACCATACAGAAGCTTTTCATTTTGATGTAGTCCCAATAGTTTACTTTTGCTTATATCCCTTGCTTCAGGAGACATATCCAGAAAAATATTGCTACAGCCTATGTCAGAAAACTTACTGCCTGTGTTCTTTTCTAAGATTTTTATGGTTTCAGGCCTCATCTTTAGGTCTTTATCCACTTTGAATTTGATTTTGTGCATGGTGTAAGATACTGGTCCAGTTTCATTTTTTTGTATGTAGCTGACCGGTTTTTCCAATACCATTTGTTGAAGAGACTGTCTTTTTTCCATTGGATATTCTTTCCTGCTTTGTCAAAGATTAATTGACTATATAATTGTGGGATTATTTCTGGAGTTTCTATTCTGGTCTATTGATGTATGTGTCCATTTTTGTGCCAGGACCATGCTTTTTTTTTTTTTTTTTTTTTTAATTTTTTTTTCAACGTTTATTTATTTTTGGGACAGAGAGAGACAGAGCATGAACGGGGGAGGGGCAGAGAGAGAAGGAGACACAGAATCGGAAACAGGCTCCAGGCTCTGAGCCATCAGCCCAGAGCCTGACGCGGGGCTCGAACTCACGGACCGCGAGATCGTGACCTGGCTGAAGTCGGACGCTTAACCGACTGCACCACCCAGGCGCCCCTAACCATGCTTTTTTAATTATTACAGCTTTGTGATATAACTTGAACTCTGGAAGTGTGAGAGATACCTATCTTAATTTTAAGTTGTTGTGCACTTTGATGTTAACTTTTGACTAAACTACTACTTTGACTAAAATAAAATATATCAAATTCAACCATATGCTTCCATTTACTCTCAATTACTTCTTCTGTTTTTCTTTTTTATTATTACTGAAATTTTTAATGAGATAATTATAGATTCACAAGTAGTTATAAGAAATGATACAGAGAGATCCCTTGTACACTCTTTTATTTTCTCTGGAATAAATGCTCAGGAGTACAATTGCTGAGACATACAGTAGTTGCATGTTTGGTTTTATGAGAAAGTACCAAACTATTTTTCATGGTTTTATCCCATTTTTTATTTTAACCAATCTGATAGGTGTGTAGTGATATCTTGTGGTTTTAATTTGCATTCTCTTGATGTATAATGATATTGAACATCTTTTATATGTCTCTTTGTCATCTGTATATCTTCTTTGTTAAAAGGTCTGTTAATGTCTTTTGCTCATTTTCTGATTACAATTGTTTGGTTTAATACTGTTGAACTGTGAGTGTTCTTTATATACTCTAAATGCTAGTCCTTTGTTGAAGATGAGATTTGGACATGTTTTCTCCCAGTCTTAGCTTCTCCTTTCATCCAACTCACATGGGTTTTCACAGAGAAAAGGTTTACATTTTAGTGAATACCGATTTATCAATTTAGATTGTGATTTTAGAATTTTTTGCCGGCCCTAGTTCCCAAAGATTTCTACTATGTTTTTTCTAAAAAAAAGTTTTATAGGGGCACCTGGGTAGCCCAATCAGTTAAACATCCGACTTCAGCTCAGGTCATGATCTCACAGTCTGTGGGTTCCAGCCCCATGTCAGGCTCCGTGCTGGCAGCTAGGACCCTGGAGCCTGCTTCGGATTCTGTGTCTCCCTCTCTCTGCCCCTCCCCTGCCCACACTCTCTCTTTCTCTCTCTCTCTCTCTCTCTCTGTCTCAAAAATAAATAAACATTAAAAAAAATTAAGTTTTATAGTTTTACATCTTACATTTAACTCCGTGATTTATTTTTAGTTAATTTTTATATGAGATTTATATTTTAGGTCAAGGGCCTTTTTGTTTTGTTTTTGTTAATGTTTTTGCCATGCATATTCAATTGTTTAGGCAGCATTCATTGAAAAGGTTATTTTTCCTTTATTGAATTGGTTTTTATTCCTTTGTCAAAAATCAGCCAGGTATATTTGTGTGGATGGATCTCTGCTCTTTTATTCTTTTTTTTTTTTTTAATTTTTTTTTTTTCAACGTTTATTTATTTTTGGGACAGAGAGAGACAGAGCATGAACGGGGGAGGGGCAGAGAGAGAGGGAGACACAGAATCGGAAACAGGCTCCAGGCTCTGAGCCATCAGCCCAGAGCCTGACGCGGGGCTCGAACTCACGCACCGCGAGATCGTGACCTGGCTGAAGTCGGAGGCTTAACCGACTGCGCCACCCAGGCGCCCCTCTGCTCTTTTATTCTGATCCATTAACCTATATGCCTGTTCTTCCACCAACACCACATTGTCTTACTGTAACTGTATGGTAAGGCTTAATACCCACACCAAGTAGAGTAATTCTCCCCACTTTATTTTTCTTTGTCGAGATTGTTGGGCTTGTGCCTTGCCAAAGAAATTTTAGAGTAAGTACGCCTGCCCCTTCAAAAAGAACCTTTCTAGAATTTTTTATATGATTTGCTTGATTTTATTTTTAAAATACAAGGTAAAGGGGCGCCTGGGTGGCTCAGTCATTTAACCATCCGACTTCAGCTCAGGTCACGATCTCGCAGTCCGTGGGTTCGAGCCCCGCGTCAGGCTCTGGGCTGATGGCTCAGAGCCTGGAGTCTGTTTCCGATTCTGTGTCTCCCTCTCTTTCTGCCCCTCCCCCATTCATGCTGTGTCTCTCTCTGTCTTTTTTTTTTTTTTTAATTTTTTTTCAACGTTTTTTATTTATTTTTGGGACAGAGAGAGACAGAGCATGAACAGGGGAGGGGCAGAGAGAGAGGGAGACACAGAATCGGAAACAGGCACCAGGCTCTGAGCCATCAGCCCAGAGCCTGACGCAGAGCTCGAACCCACGGACCGCGAGATCGTGACCTGGCTAAGTCGGAGGCTTAACCGACTGCGCCACCCAGGCGCCCCTCTCTCTGTCTTAAAAATAAATAAAACGTTAAAAAAATTTAGAATAAAATAAAATACAAGGTAAAGATCTATTTTAATTACTACTAAAAACTAGTTTTTAAATTTTTTAATGATTACTTATTTTTGAGAGACAGAGAGAGAGACAGAGAGACAGAGTGCAAGGGAAGGGTAGAAAAAGAAGGAGACACAGAATCTGAAGCAAGCTCCAGACTGAGCTGTCAGCACAGAGCCCGATGCAGGGCTCGAACCCACAGACTGCGAGATCATGACCTGAGCTGAAGTTGGACGCTTAACTGACTGAGTCACCCAGGCGCCCCTAAAACCTGGTTTTTAAAAAAGACAGACTCATGGACAAATGCAGGTATCTTGATGAATGTCTCTTGTTCAGATGTTCCACAGATTGCATAAGGGGATACGGTCAGGCTCTGTTCCAGTAGTAAGATTATTGGTCACGATGCCATATATCAGGTAATTCAGTAATCAATTTTTTTTTTTTTATTTTCGTATAGACAGCGATGGCATAAACACAAGATGAGCTTTGCTGCTTTTCGGACATACATCTTGTGAAAAGGGAACAGTAATACCTGCTTATGTTTATACTCTTGCAGAGCTAAGATTAGGATGAGTTTGTCTGTTCTCTTACTTCTTTGGAAAAGCAACTGACATCTTAGCTAACAGTCATTGTTTTGCACTGATTAATTTTAAGTTTTTATTCACATTCATCATAATTAGAATCAGAATTCTACGTGAGGCCCTAGTAGCCGCCTCTAGAAAACCAAATGGATTGTAATTAGGAATTGATGAGGTATTTGGCGGAACCGCGGAGCTTTCTGGGTCACTTTCTGCACGTTCTCTGTGAACAGCCATCCACATGAAGCAGCTGGAGCTCCAAAAGGACATTTGACTGGTAAAATGACTTGATTGATTCAAATCTGATTACATACGAGAAACACATTTAGTTCAAGTTAAGTGCATTAATATATATCAGTTAGGATAAAGACCCAATTGCTTCTTTGTTATTCATTAATGAAACTTAATGACTTCAACAAAACATTAATGAAGAGAAAATGTTGGCTTGCATAATTCATTTGGAAAAATTAATTAATTGTTGTATTAAGGGCAGCCTGTTCCACACAGTAATTACGGAGGCTTTGATGGAGAATTGCTTTATGTTATTTATTTAGCAAGCTGTTGTTTACCTTTTCCATTTTATATTGATTTGTTATGCATATAGTTTTTTTCCCCTACAGAAGGAAATTAAGTCCATTTAAAATGATGATATAACCATGTTCTTATAATTGATAAGGTGACTACATTGTAATAGGTTTACTAAACTCTGCATGCATTACAAAGACGGTGATATTCTACACAAACAGATTTTCAACAGTGATATCTGACAAATCATGTCCTTATTTAGTAGGCAACTAGAAGGCAGAAATGGGATAAAATAAACTTTAGCAAGTTAGCATGATGGCTCTTTTTTTGACTAGGCAAAGTCATGGCTTGTTAATATTGTAACATGAAAGTGCCAGAACTAAATATTTAATAAGAAAATTGCAATACTTAATGTTTTCTGAAATGCAATATCAAGGCCATATGAATGAATAATTAAACATAAAGCTGAATCAATAGTTTAGAATTCTAATTTTCTTTCACTTCTGTCTTCTTCTATGGCTTTGATCTACATCCTAAACCTCATCATAGCTATTGATGTAAAATAGAAATTAACAGAAAAGTTCTTGGTAAGTACAGACTGACTGACTAATGACTTTCATCGGTTTGACAATTAGTACAATAATAAGAATTAATATTATTAAAATTAATCCTCAATATAATGTTTATTAAGTTATTTTTTCATTAGATCCAACAAGGAAAGAACAAGTAACTTGTTTTAAATTGGAAACAGCTGATCAAAGGCTACCCTTCTTTTAGAAGATAATTCATTATCTGCTGTGAATAAATGAAAGCGTTTCCACCTTGAATTGCCTCAAAGAGACTTTCATTCCATCACAGGGTAGATTATTTTGCAGGTAATAGCAAGACCACTTGCATAATGGCACCATGTTTCATTAAGATAAAAAAAGATAAAACCTGAAGTAGTCGCATTCCAAAATAAATCAGCCCGGCTCTCTGCTGATCGGCTTTGCTTTTTTCATTACTGTATGGATATGATGGATATTTTTCAAAACCTAGTTTAGACAAACTGTTCAGAAAGGAATGAGTTCTCCAGATCAAATGAAAATTAAGGTGAAAATAGATGTTCTTCCTCCCTCCCTCCATGGAAATATTTAAGAATAAGAGACAATTATTTCTCAGAACTGTTAAGTCCTCTCAGGATTTTTCTCCTTCATACATTATGCAGCAACTATTTTAAACTCGTCTTATCTCAGAGGGGTGAAAGATAGAGAAAATAAATGAAGGACAGCCACTGAATATCATCCCTTCTGGAGACAGACGCACAGGTCTGCCTGAGTCCCTTATTTCTATGATTCCACTGAAGCAAATAGCTCAAACCTTTTTCTAAACATGAGATTTCCCCCACTTCATTCATTTCTCAAGTAACCACCGGATGGCAGCATAGGACGATAAATCAAAATTGATCACTTAATTCAAAATACTCCACCAGAGGTTATTAATCAGACTGGATTCCTTTTGGTGCCTAACACATGGAACTGGTAACAAATTCATTCACGGAGAAAATGTGTGTGATATTTAGTCCACCCGTGTGTGGTTGCAATGACACCTCACCAAGTAATTTCTCAATTGAGTACAGTGGAAAACATAACAGCATCTATCTTTCATGCTGTAGTATCTTGTAGGGTCACAGTGTCACCAGTGTGAACACGAATTTGCAGTGAGAAATAGCAGAGCTTCAAGAAATGTAAAATATCTGTCCATGACAGTCTTACAGTTTGCTTTTTAGGAATCAGTACTCAGTTTCCCGTCTCTGGTGCCATTTCCCTCTCATAAAAAAGAAACTAAACGGTACAAAAACCATTCTGATTATATCACGTTCTTTCGGCTCATTAACACAGGATTTTTACTCCCCTTATCTTTCTGCAGAACTGGATATAATTTATCTTCAAGCTGGATGAATTAGCCCATGAATTTTAGGTACTTTTTAAAGTTTAAAAATTGTAATCTTTTTAAAAATTAGTTTAGGTTTTTTTAGTACTCCCACATTCCATATTTTATTACTTTAGATGTATTTCCTATTTCTGCACATGCCTACAATCACTTCAGATGATGTTAGTTGTCATGTTAGAAATCCTCACTTAGGACAGCATTTTCCCTCGGGTGTTAAATATTATTCTGTAAGGAAATGCTTCATAGAAGATGTTCCATTTAAGGAATTCTACATATACCCTCTTTTTTGAAGAAAAGGAGTACACACTAACATTCGATCTCTGAAAAGTCCTACAAAGGAGAACTATTTTATCTTTTAAAAATCCAGCTTTTAAATCCTGCCATTAACGTGCACCAATAAATGCTAATTTAAAATATATGTCAAAACATTAAGATTACATTTCAAGTTCCATAATATGTCTTACATTCAAAACTGGCATGTGACATCACAAATACTACCTATCCAATCCACTTAGTTATCAACCCAAAATATTTAACCCTGAAAATTTCAAAATTCCTGAGACAACAATTTGAACCCTGTTTTTAAAAATTCTTACAGGGGTGTCTGGGTGACTTAGTCGTTTGAGCGTCCGACTTCAGCTCAGGTCGTGATCTCACAGCTCATGAGTTCGAGCCCTGCGTCGAGCTCTGTGCTGACAGCTCAGAGCCTGGAGCTTGCTTCGGATTCTGTGTCTCCCTCTCGCTCTGCCCCTTCCCCCCTCTCTTTCTCTCTCTCTCTCTCTCTCTCTCTCTCTCTCTCAAAAAACAAACATTTAAAAAATTAAAAAGAAAAAGAAAATGAAAGAAATAAAAATTCTTACATATCTTAAATAATGTAAATAATTCAGTTTATCTAAAATAAAATTTTAAAAATAAAATGAAATAAATTTTTATGTAAAATTTGTGCACTGTGTAACTATAACTCGGACATAACCTTGAAAAATAACTTATCAATATATGTTGCCATCTTGTGGCCATTTCTTAAATCACAGTTTGGACTGAAATGCAGTGGACATTTGGCTTAAAGGTGTCGTAACAGTAATTACATCCAGAAATAGAATTTTAGAGTAGATCATCACTGAACTCGGATGAACATGGAATTCTCTTTAATTGTTAAGAGAATTTAATTCCAAAAATCTATTAAGTTATTTCATTTATCAACTTTCTAAATATACTGAATGCCTCTAAGGGTAAAGAAGTTTACTATTTCAAAGGGGTTGGATATTAGGCTGATTTTGATCTGCCTACTCACGTATATTTCTATATGGTTGTTCATATACATTTAAGTTACAAATTTACCAATCATGTCAAGTTAGTGATTGTCACATTGCCTTTCAGAAGAAATGATAATCATAATATATCAGCTAATTGCAAATAATGAAAATTAAACTTGTGTTCGGTTCCCCAAGTGATGGAATGTGCCTAATGGAAGCCTTAAAAATAGTTACAATTTCATTTACTTAACCAATACTTTTTAAATACCTACCTAGTGCAATATATGCTAGTAAGTAGAAGTAAATTGTAACCAGGATATATCCAATCTCTAGCTCATGGGGCATGTACAGGAGGAAACAAGCTTTGAATGATAATACATGGAAAGTACTTAATTGGAATTTAACCTAATAATCAGTTCCATCCATTCCTTAGTGTATTGGGGAAGAAAGGGTTTTCACACGTCCACCCATTTATGTACCCAGGAGCTTCTTCTCCACCTATATTCCCTACTGGTCACAGCGTGTATCACCCACCGCCACCCAACACGGTGTTACTGTCAACCACAGGACTCAGTCAACATGAAATAGCCCCCTTTCCTTTACTGGTTTCCTCCTGGATCTCTCAAAATACCATGACAAGGGGCGCCTGGGTGGCTCAGTCGGTTAAGCATCCAACTTCGGCTCATATCATGATCTCACGGTTCAAGGGTTCGATACCCTCATGGGGCTCTGTGCTGACAGCTCAGAACCTGGAGCCTGCTTGGGATTCTGTGTCTCCCTCTCGCTCTGCCCTTCCCCTGCTCACGCTGTCTTTGTCTCTCTCAAAAATAAATAAAATATTTAAGTAAATAAATAAATAAAGGTTTGGAAGACCATAACATTTAGAATGATTCTTGAAAAATTAATAGAAATTAGCTTGGAGCACCTGGGTGTCTCGGTTGAGCGTCCGGGACTTCGGCTCAGGTCATGATCTCACAGTTTGTGAGTTCCAGCCCCACGGTGGGCTCTGTGCTGACAGCTGGGAGCCTGGAGCCTGGATCCTGCTTCGGATACTGTGTCTCCCTCTCTCTCTCTGCCCTCCCCCCACTCATGCTCTCTCTCTCTCTCTTCCTCTCTCTCTCACAAATAAACATTAAAAATTTTAATTAAAAAAAAAAGAAATTAGCTTGAATAAAGGGGATCAGACTTGTAAGGAATGAGAATTCTAAGTAGACCAAAAGTCATATTCAAAAGCCTCAGTGTAAAAAGGAGTATCAGTTAGTAATAAATGCACATCACCATTCCTTAGCAGTCAATTATGACTACTTCAAGTCAGCTTTTTTGGAATATGTATTTCTTCCAGTGAGTTGTGTTAACTATGTTATGTCCCTTTATGTTATTAAATTTTGGGCTTGGTTACACTCCAGTGGTATCTACCCCCAATTTTCCTGACTAAGTATACTAAACCACCCAATCCAACACCTAAAGAACAGAAATGAGAGTCCACTTACAACCACATCCCTACTGTACCAGGTGTGCAGAAGTCAGCTTGGAAATTGAGGGCATGGGGACATCGTGAAGCAGATATCCTCATATGACAAGGATTGCGGTGAGGCTGGTCCAAGACATTGGCAGGCTGGTCATCCCACTCAGCTGTTGGACGTGGAGTGCAAGTTTTCTTGGGGCAAGCAATGTTGGTAGTTACGTGGAAACAGGACTGTTGACAGTTGAGGTCTCTGGATATAATTATACGACCTCTCCACTCACACTATTCAGAGCTAGCACCTGGGAGTCTCCCCCCATAAACAACAAAGGGCTGAGGTCATCTCCCAAGGCTGACAGTGGTTTCACTCAAAATGATGCTGACCCACTCTGGATGGATTCATCCTGTCCTAGGGAGTTACCCTCCCTTCAAAAATAGACTATCTTCCTTCACTACATCCAGAGTGTAGGAAAAAGTAGAGAAAAAGAGCGAGAAAGAGGAGAGTTTTCATAGCTTCCTCACTTGGAAAGAAGTTCAAAAGTACTTGGGGAAAGGTAAGCATCAATCAGCAAGTAAGAAAGGAAAAAAGGTTAGGTACATAATAAAATTATGATAGAAAACAATGGTAATATGACCACTAACTGAAGTTTAAGCCAGCTGGCCTGTGAAGCAGTGCAATGAGAGAGCGAATGGAAGAGAGAGAGAAAAGAGACTCTTATTTTCAAAGTGATTATTTTTAATCAGTCCCTTCTCGGCAGAGTTTCAATTTTCAAAACATGGGTAAAATAATACAAGTGTCCCCATTTGTTTCAAATAGTTTTAGTCTTCAGAATTTTTTCAAATTTGATTTTATTGTGGTAAGAACACTTAACATGAGACATACCCTCTTAAATTTCCAAGTGTTCAGTGTAGTATTGTTGATTATAGGGTCAATGTTGTGCTGCAGATCTCTAGAACTTTTTCAACTTGCATGACTGAAGTGCTACACCCACTGAACAGCAACTCCTCATTTCTCCCTTCCTCAGCCCCTGGCAATCACCATTACACTCTTTGAGTCTCTAAATTGGACTATTTTAGACATTTCATATAGGGAGAATTATGCAGTATTTGTCTTTCTGTGACTGGCTTATTTCACTTAGCATAATGTCCTCATTGTTCATCCATATTGTTGCATAGTGCAGAATTTCCTTCTTTTTTTAAGTCCAAATAAAAATATTTCACTGAATGTATATGCTATATTTTCTGTATCCATCTGTCAATGGAATCTTGGGTTGTTTCCACAGCTTAGCTATTATGAACAGTGCTACAATAAACATGAGAGTGTTAATATCCCTTTGAGATCCTGATTTCATTTTTTAATAAATACCCACAAGCAGAATTGCTGGATCATATGGTAGTTCTATTTTTAATTTATTAAGGCGCCTTCACACTGTTTTCCATAGTGGCTGCACCATTTTTGCATTCTTACTAACAGTGTAGAGGGGTTCTAATTTCTCTATATCCCAGCTTATTATTTTTTTTATAATAATCATCCTGACAAGTGTGAAGTAATATTCCCTGAGATTTTGGTCTGCATTTCCCTGATGTTTAATGACATTGAGCATTTTTTCCATATACTTATTGGCCATTTGTGTGGTTTCTTTAAAGAGGTGTCTATTCAAGTCCTTTGCCCATTTTTATACCAGGTCATTAGTTATCTGTTGTTGTTGCTGTTGTTGTTTTTACTGAGTTGCAGGAATTTCTCATATATTTGCGGGATTAAGTCCTGATCAGATATATAGTTTCCAAATATTTTCTCCCATTCTGTAGGTTGCCTTTTTACTTCATTGATTTTTTTCCCTCTGCTGTGAATCTTTGGAATTTAAAACTGTTTGGAAGTCCCAGCTTGACAACAGAAAAGTTAGGTGCTTTTTCAACATATCTACTAAAAACTCAGCATAACTAAATAAAAGTAAGTTAAAAAAAATCTATCACTGAATAAAAATTATCGCAAAAGTCAGTGGCTTAAAAAACACATATTTACTATCTTTTCACAGTTTCTTTGCTTAACAAATCCAGCTCAGCTTAACTGGCTATGTGTTCAAATCTCTCATATGTTGCAGTCATGGTGCCAGCTCTGTTTTAATCAACACAAAGCTCAGGTGTGCAAAGATATGCCCCCAAGTTCACCTGGTTGTAGGCAGGACTCAGTTCCTCCTGGGCAATTGAAATGAGGGTCTTCGTTCCTTTCTGGGTATGGGCATCCCCAACATGGAGGCTTGCTTCATCAAAAACTACAAAAAGTGCAAGAAGGCAATAGAATCTTCAAGCAAGATGGATGCTACATTTTGTAACCAACTTACAGAAGTTATAGCTCATCAACATTGTTCTACTCTATTGGTTAGAACCAAGTCACTATGTCCCGCTCATACCCAACTATGTGGATACTAAGAAACTGGGAAACATTCTAGAAGTCTTCCTGCCACAGATGGGATGAAACTTCTTGATAAAGTTAGTGGTCATCGTGAAGAGCGCTTACTATACACATTTATCATACAAGAGACTGGAGTCTGCCCTTCTGACCCAC
Source organism: Lynx rufus (assembly GCF_022079265.1). Lineage (NCBI taxonomy): Eukaryota > Metazoa > Chordata > Mammalia > Carnivora > Felidae > Lynx > Lynx rufus. The sequence goes on along the minus strand of NW_025814837.1, from coordinate 10,956,853 downwards.
ATGACACATCAACCATATCTTCGAGACCTGAGAAAACGTCTCTTAAGTTTTCCATTCCAAAAGAAGAATAAGGAAGTGTCTCAGCATTGGATAATACAGTGGATAATGTACAATCCATGCACACTAGTGATATCTGCCAGGGTACACATTTCAGCACCCAGCCCCAGAAGTTTCAGAGCCGCCTAAAGTCTAGGCAGTATTTAACTTCATCCATATTTAATCACACTGATTCAGCCAGCAGTAATATTAAATATTTGGACTCATCATTAGATATGGCACTGTATGGGTCAGGGTTTAGGGAAAACAGAATATATTCAAGGTAGCTTTAGCAACAGATATAAGGGAATTAAGTTCTTACAGACTTGTGAAGCCTGAGGAAACAGATGGAATGGAATTGAACTTAACTGAACACGTTGAACATGTAGGAAATAATACAGGGCCACCCAGGTACCATAGGAGCTGTTTCTACAATGGCTAGTTCCAGGAGTAAGCCACCACTGCCGCATTCATGAAATTACCATTGTCAGGTAAAAGCCACAGTCAAGAAGCATTAATTACCAGGAGGCCGTCAGAGGAAAATAAGACACCTCCAAAGATATTTTCAGAAGAAAGGCATGGAAGAAACAAAAACCAGGCCTCTGCCTATCTTCTACCTTCCAACACCTGTGCGAAACCATCTGATGGATGGAACCTGAATTGTAGCCAAAACCCAAAATACGATGAAGTCTGAGAAATGTAGCTTTTGTTTTTCTAGCTTGTGCACTACAGGAAGGTACAGCAGAAGGCAGAGAGAAAGGATGTTTTGAGTGGTTCTGGGTCAATATGAGCGACAGCTTGTCAGGCCTTTGAATATGACTCAAAGGAATTCTTGGCACCATCAGACGAAAGACTGTAGCCACATGTCTCTTCACCATCATTGTACCAGTTTCTGGCATCCCTTTCCTGCTTGCATTCCAGGAGCAGATGCCAGATCATCAATGTCTACAAAGCAGATCGTAAGAAAAAGGAGTATAAAATGGGATTGTGACACCACACGAACTGAGATCCATCTCTGCTTAATGTACACAGTCCTTCAGCTGTAACAAGTAAGCTTTTGGTTAATAGTTTTTAAGCTTTCACGTTTTGTTTAAGTTAAAGGTGGTTGCAATTATTAACGCTTGCTTTTAGCAAGCTTACAAGAAGAAAGAGAAAACCCATATGATCTGGAGAAGAGATCGTAGTCACATATAAAGATAGAGAATTTGTCCTTTAGCAGCTGAGACACAAACTGAAGAAGCATTCACAATCAATCGGCATTACCTGATAAAGTCCAGAGTGCCCACCCTGATCCGATTTGTTGGCTAGATTAATTTCGGTTTCCTCTTTTTAACCAGAAGCAATTTTTAATATCTTGCCACTGGATTTTAGATTTTTTCCATGCTTTGATTTTATGACAGCTGCACCTTCTTCCCACTTTTTTTCACTGTGGTTCTACACACACAGCTATTTTGAGTACATAACCACATCAACACGTGAGTACAAACTCATGGTTTTAAGTTATCTGGTTGAGCCACCTGAAATCATTTTTTTTTAATTATAGCTGGGAATTTCCACCTCCCTCCCCTATTTTTTTTTTCTTTTTGCCTCTCAATGAAAATTTCTTTCCCATCGAGCCTCTGTAAAACTCTCCTTAGTTCTTATAGATTCTACTGTAATATAAAATAATTGAAACCCTCAGTGTGAATGCTATCTCTTTGGATGCTTTTGCTCCCAGAATTCTAGTTTTCTTTTACTTTCTTGAAACTCTGGCACAGAGGCTATTCTTCTGGATAAGGATCTTGGCTATTTTGTTTTTACATCTGCCTTTACTGGCTTGTTTAATAAATTTCTGACTCCGGTTTTGGTTTTCAGAGTCACAATTTAGGATGTCTGTCTATTATTTCTCCTGTTATCAGCCTATTATTTTCTTCCGCAGCTCTTGGTCCCATACTCAAATGTTGCCTTTATCAAATGTTGTATCAAATGTATCAAATGTTGCCTTGTATATATTTATCTTACTCAGCAAACATCCTTCCACTCTGCTAATTCTGTCATCCCACTTACTTCCAAGCATCAGAAAAATAACTGTGCCCTTGTAGGATTATTCTTCTTCTCAGTTTGAACGTTCTTACCCTCCTCACTAATCTCACACAGAGATTAAAGATCCATACCTTTGTGGAAAGGACAACTCCCACATTACAGGAGGTAGCTTAAAATATGGTCTTTAAATATTTGTAAATATATTTTAGAAATATTTCATATGGCACCTCTCTAATGGAAATTTGCAATCCATTTTGGAAGAAACCATTTGTAATATGGAACTGTTATTGAAATATCAAGATTTTCGGCATTTTTTCCAGCTAGCACATCTGTAGCAAGATAGCAAGTAAGAATTAAAAAAAAAAATTAAATGCATGCTGACTTACTCAAATAAGTGTTTTGGTGTAAATTCTTCTTTGATATATTTTAAAAATTGACTAAAGCAATAGTTTGTTCAAACACTACCATTGTTTTCACAAGCTAAATATAGTTTATAACATCTATTATTGAAAATACTTGGATTCTTGACATGATATGAATAGAATGTTTGTGGATAAAATTTTATTTAAGATTTTATTTTTAAGAAATCTCTATACCCAACATGGTACTCAAAGTTACAACCCCAAGATCAAGAATCCCATGCTCTACCAACTAAGCTAGTCAGGCACCCCTGTGGATAAAATACTTTTGATGTTGGTAAACAAAGCTCGGATATAAGATTCTGATACACTGTATGACATCTAGATAAATTTATAATGATTTCTTCTCAAACAGGGTTAACATGTACGATAAAACCAGTTAAAATAAATTCATCAGTTGCAGAGAAACAAGGAATGAAGCTTAATCATATGCCCAAAACTTTGAAAAGTAACACCAAAATAAATAAAGATTTGTGGGTTTCACAATGTAGCAGATCCTCTGACCCCACCCTACCCCAAACAGACTACGAAGGGAATAAAAGGAAGTTATTTTAATTTTTTTTTAGTATCCCAACCAACCTCTTTCAATTCTGAGATGAACTGGGTAACACTTTGAGTGAGCAGACCTAGAAATTACAAAGGAAAAGCCACAGAGAGCAGAAAACTGCCAGAAGTGGAAGTTCATGTTCACCTTGAGACCTTAGCTTGGGCAGGAAGGTCACACACATCTTTTCATCTATCAGGGCACTAGGCTGAATAGAGGGTGAAATTTTGGTGCCATGACAATAGAAAAGATCCCTACCAGGATAGTTTAGACTCATAAAATTTGGAGATGGTATGTATTTTATGATTTATGCTTTTCTTTAAATGTTTATATTTCTTAATAATGAGCACGTATCAATTTTATTATAACAATGCATTATTTAAATGCATTATTTAAAACAACGCATTATCTTATTAAAACAATGCATTATTTGAATTTAAATGCATTAATAATAAAACAATTATTGTTGTTTTTATTTATAACAATGCCTAAAAAAGTATAAGGAGATAATTGGAGATATTTACCAATCATATGCACAAGAATATTTATCATGATAGTAAGTGGCGATTGACTCATTGGGGCATAAACATGTTGGCACACTCTTCTAGGCCATCAAAATAATAAAACAACTCACCCCTCTCTAATGTTTATCCTTGCTTCTTTATTTAATCCTTTGTTTTTGGTTGGTCATTCTGTCAAAATGACCCCTTTATTCTCAAAAGTCTTATTTGGACAAATTTTTATCCATGAAGCACTTGTTAGTTAATTGAAAAGGTAATTGAAAGCAAAAACCAACTTTGAAGACTACTTGTGAAGACATCTTATAATTACAACACTGATTGGGTTCATTAAATCAACGCGATTTTGAAAATTACTTTCACAAAGACAATTCCTATGTCCACATACTATAGTTTCACTTTTAAAGAAACATTGTTCTTTAAAAAGAGAAATACAAGAAATCTCCAAAAACAGGGGGGGAAAGGGATTTTAAACATGAAGGAAATACTACTAGATATTTTAAATTGTATTTTTAAAAAGAGAAATAGTGGGGCTCCTGGGTGGCTCAGTTGGTTAAGTGTCCAACTTTGGCTCAGGTCATGATCTCATGGTTCATGGGTTCGAGCCCTGGGTTGGGCTCTGTGCTGACAGCTCAGAGCCTGGAGCCTGCTTCTGATTCTGTGTCTCCTTCCCTCTCTGCCCTTCCCCTGCTCACACTCTGTCTCTTTTTCTCTCAAAAATAAATAAACATTTTAAAAAATTAAAAAATAAAAGAGAAATCACAATTCCTTCTTTTAAAATTTTTTTTTTCAACGTTTATTTATTTGTGGGACAGAGAGAGACAGAGCATGAATGGGGGAGGGGCAGAGAGAGAGGGAGACACAGAATCGGAAACAGGCTCCAGGCTCTGAGCCATCAGCCCAGAGCCTGACGCGGGGCTCGAACTCACGCACCGCGAGATCGTGACCTGGCTGAAGTCGGACGCTCAACCGACTGCGCCACCCAGGCGCCCCCACAATTCCTTCTTTTAAATTGAAAACAAATAATTTTATGACTTGAAATAAAACATAAGTGATATTTGAAGTGCATATTGAAACATTTGAAATATAAAGATATTTACAGACTCTACAAGAAAATCAAAGGCAGGATCATAAGATGTTTTACATAAATATTTCACAAATCAGAAAACATTTTATAAATAATTTCTATGGTCAAATGCTATCACTGAACCTGAATCATTAGAACTTAGTATTTACTTGTGGCACAATGAGAAATTAGAAAGCTAATCTGTTGCATGGTAAACAATGCATCTTTTGATTTTGTTTTTATTCCCTAGCTCATCTTTCCACATATAAAATGCCAGAAGGTAGGAAGAAACATGAAAAAAAATTGGAAATCTTTGGGTAGCTAAAAATTCTTACAGAATCCAACATCGGCAAAATGGCAACCTAGGAAGGTCCTAACTCTCCTTCCCACATAAAACTTTAACAAAACAACCAGAAGCTAAGTAAACCAATTTTGTAAAAGCTCTAGAAACAAAGGATTGCTACCTAGCAAATGCCCAGTCAAAAGAAAGCTGACTCCAAAATGGCATGGAAGTTTGTGTTTTTCTTTGCCCTCACCCCACCTCTTCCCTGGTCTTGAGCGGCAACAACCCAGTACCAAGTTGCCCTAATCCTTGGACCTGACTGCACCTGTCTGTTCTAATAAAGCTGCAGGATATCTGTGGGCCTGACTTGTTAGTTTCTGTCTCCCATAACTTGGAATGCAGGCATGAAACAGTGGTAAACACGCCTCATAAAAGCTACAACCCACAACACATGGAGTAAAAGATTATGGGTGGAGACATACAATAGACCATCTAAGGCCTGGGGGAAAATCTAGGGGTGAGACTGTGATATCAGGACATTCAAAACCAACTGCTTATACAGAGGATTTTAGAAAGTCACATGTGCATGCCTGGGCAAGATGCATGCTCAAAAAAAGTCCTGAGAAAATCATAAACCTTAACTTTGGTCTGATCCTAGGCTTGGAGCAAACCTAGCCAAATCAACGAAGGATTCCCACTTAACACACATGGCAAAAAACTACTCCACAAAGACTGGGAATCATCATTGTTTCTCTTTTTTCTCTTTCTTTTTCTTCTTTCTTTCCTTCCTTGTTTCTTTCTATTGAGTGATTGATCGTGTATTTTTATCAGTTTCAGCTCCTGGCATTCGAGAAAAACTCTATCAAAGCATTTTCTGAACATGAGCTAAAGGAACAGAGACTTCAATGAGCACACATGACAAGGAATACATGTCGCATAGTTTGGAAAAGTCTCAAAACAAATACAGCTACAGCTTTTTTAAAAATCCAGCAAACCCTGGAGAAGGGAAATACCTGATTTCCAGAGTTGCCACATTATAAAAATCAAATGCCCAATATTCAACAACAAAAAAATCACGAGGCAGACAAAGAAACGGGAAACTATTGATTATTCAGGGAAGCAAAATAACTCAGCAGAAACTGTCCCTGAGGAAGCCCAGACATCAAGCTTCGCTAAAACAAAGAATTAAGACAGTCTTAAATATGAATTATTTGCAAATTGGTAAGTAGCTCATGGGAAAAAGTGATGCCAAAATGTTGAGATCACTACCTTCCACTTACCTTCTCTGTGAGCCCTCAAATATTCTCTGACTTGATGCCCTTAAAATAAAAGATTTTTAAAAAAACAGTAGTGATGCCTTCAGTTGTTCTATTTGTCTCAGGCCTAATGGTTGAGCTGCAACAACCTAACTAAGTATCAATGAAAGTAAAAATAGTAAGACATTTTATTTCAATATGCAATAATAAGCAATAGCCAGGAAAGTACTGGATTTCAAACCTAGAAACTAATAGGTTTCAAACTTCCATCATCCAAGAGTTGCTTGCTAAAAACTATGGCTAAAAAGGACCGTCAACAAGCATTTTACATTTATAATGTATATGTATTAAATATGCAAACGTATTAACTAAGAACTAAGAGGAAGCAGATATGAGAATTAAAGTAACAGAGCAGTATGTAAGAAAGGAATGACCTGACCTGACAATGTAAAAACCATAAATCTGCTAAAAATTGTAAGTGAAAAAGAGAAAGAAAGGAGTTAGAATATGTATACTCGTTACTCCACCTGCATTAGCTGACACTTAAAATACATTGTGTGAACAGGACGACTCAAATAACAGAAATCTCAGCACATTTAAAAGTACGAAAGTAAGCACGATGGAAGACAATACTATCGACTGAAACTTTGTGGTACAAAAAAATGTAAGGGAAGAGAGAAGAGGTAACATGCCAATGTTATTACCACTAAATATTCCTTCAATATACACAAGCGTAACAAGCCTTAATACACTTATCAAAAGAAAAACAGCTCTAGATTGGAAAAAAAGAGGCAAAACAAAATTCTCCACTTTGAGAATATGTAAGTATATGAGAGATGAACCTAAAACAAAGCGACACAAACAGAAAATACAAAATCAATATACACAATTCTATTGTTGCAACAAATCCAGAAATGACTTTAAGAAGACAATTCCATTGACAATAACATAAAAAAAAAATACCAGGAATAAATTGAACAAAAGAAATGTAAAACTTGTACTGTGAAAACTGAAAAATATTGTTGAAAGAAATATCATAATAAATGAAAAATTCATCTTTGTGGATCAGAAGGCATAATATTGTTAAAATGGTAATACACCCTAGGTAAGTACAGTAACATGTCAGAATTAAATTCTACTATCAAACATGTACTCAGTGATACTAGTTTTCTTTCTTCCTTTCCTCTTCCCAATCATCGTAAACGTTACAGATGCACATTATAATCTTAATTGCATCTAGATAGAACAGCTACAGCAGAAAATGCGATGGGTTTACGACACAGATACAAGACATTACATATCCAAAACTATAATATGGCCTAAGGAAATGGGAGCCCTCAATAAATCATTAAAATTTCTATCAGTGGGCTTTCAGAATTAACAAAGAGCTCCAAGTCAGTGTTTTTCTACCTTTCCTTTGGGAATTCATAAGACAGCAGTAAGAAACATTAAAAGCAAAGCAGAATAGGGGCTCAATTGGTTGAGCGTCTGGACCCTTGGTTTCAGCTCAGGTCATGATCTCACAGTTTCCTCAGTTTGAGCCCCGCTGACAGTGCAGAGCCTGCTTGGGATTCTTTCTTTCTCCTCTCTCTCTGTCTTTCCCCGATTCACAGTGTCTCTGTCTCTCTCAAAATTAGTGAATAAGCTTAAAAAAAAAAAAAAAAGAGAGAGAGCAGAATAGACATAAAACCCTGAAGTTCCATTTTCAGTGAGACCAGGAGACAGGCTGTGGTAACAGACCCAGAAGTGACCCCCTATGGTTTGCTGGTGTCCATGCCTTTGTGTCATCCTCCCCTCTGCATGCAGATTAGACTTGTCGTTTGCATCTGGTCAATAGAATATGGCAAAGATCATGGATGTCACTGCCATGATTAGGTTGCATTATGTAAATAGGTGACTTAGCAGACTGGAGGGAGAGACAAGCAAGAAGATGTGTTGAGGAAATCCACAGGACAAGGAAATAAAGTGGCTTTGAACACTTGCTCGTCCTGAAGGACCTGCAACCGATAAGGACAATAGTCAGCCCCAAAGTGGGGGACCTTCAATTCTATAGCTGCAAGGAAATGAGTTTTGCCAAAAACCTAAAAGAGCTTGGAAGCGATTCTTCCATAGCAAGCCTCCAGATGAGCCCATAGCCCAGCAAACATCTTAGTTACAACCTCATGAGACCCTGCGCACAGGGCGTAACTAAGCGGTGCTCAAGCTCTTGGCCCATGGGGTGGAGAGAACAAATGTGTGCTGTTTGAAGCCACTCAATGCATGCTAATTTGTTGCATAACAATAGAAAATGAATGTACAAAAGTAATTCTCAGGCAACAAAATGCATGCAAGGACAAGTAAAATCAGCTGAAATCAGAAACCTTCTGAGGAATAAAGAAACAGTGAGTTGAAAAGTGAGTGGAGAAAAATCTCAGAAAGTATCAATAAAAACACATTCTTTGAAAGAGCTCATGCTAACGTGCAAAAGCTTTAGAACTTGTTTTCAAATATTGTATGGGATGTGGGGTGACTAGTTACCATCAAGGACTCAGGTTAGTTTATAGATATTTGCAAACCATGCAGGATTATAGAAGGCATAGCATGGATGCACCCTAATTGTAAGAAGCTGAAAAGAGGGAGGGGATCTTAGGTGGGGATGTGATTGTGCCCTCTCTTTCCCAGGAAACTCCTCAATAAGCTAACTTAATAAATCACATTTTATTTCATGTTAATGGGATTTACTCTTCCCAGAGAGAAAAAGTATGAATCGCATTGAAAGGGGCAGGGATGTTTTAGGTTAACAGAAAGAATTTGATCAAGGATCACTGTAAGGTATAACATTGTTACTTAACACATAGCATCTTAACCCTTGTGCCAAGACATTCAGGTGATTAAGCATCCAATAGGTTTTTTTGTCTGTTTAGGTTCTTGGATCACTAGGGATAAGATGCCAAATAATTGCTGAGGGTGAAGTTTCTAAATGTAACCCGCTAGTATATGACCCTCAGTGTATTTTTCATTGGGTCATGATATTACGGTCATTCAAGTCACTGTGAGAGCCTCCACAATATCATAGATGAGGGATTCTAGGAAGTGATGAAGCTGGGACTTCAAACCCAGTTCTGATTCTAGATCTAGTAAAACTGAGCAACCAAACAAATGCTCACATTTGCTGAATGCTCACTCCGGGCCAGGCAATATTCTAAGTACTGTCCTGGCCAAGGTAATCAGAGCGATCCAGTGAGGTGGGGACTGGTATTGTAACTCACGTCTCTCGTCTGATTAAAAGTCACCAGTGGACTCTTACTTTATTCAGAGTGAAATCTCTGACAAGAGATTTATGAGTCTATGTCACTTCCAAAAAAGTACTTTGTAAAATTCTTCTGAGAAATTTCAGAGTCCAGAAATTATGCCAACTTGCCGTGCAATGGTGCTCTTAAAGAATGGAAAGAGATCTGTCTGTTAAAACTGCCTTGAATTAAGAATAAACTAATACACTGGGTACCATTGCCCATTATTTCTGTCTCAAGGGTCATAGTGAAATTACTAAAATCTACAACTCTGCCTGGAAAAAAATTCCCATTTTTTTGAAACTGCCCTGATTTGGGGAAGAAAAAAAAAGTCACCCTGCCAACAGAGGTATAAGCGTGGATAGCTGCAGGTTTAGCAAGTATTATTTTAAGTAGGAAATTAAAGAGAAGTGGAAAAAAGACACTTATATATTTGGTCTCTATCCTGAATTCTTAACCTCATTAATTTTAAAATATAAGTTTTGAAAAATAGCCCGTAGCCCCAAACTGGGATTTTCACCTAATGGTGGCAAGGTATGAAAAATAAATTAATTTTCTCATAGAAACCATCTCAAGTACATTAATTTGATTCATGTTTGGTATAAGCAGCAGCAGCAGGAAGAAAGCACTTATAAATATCTATCCACCACACATGAATTGCACTGAGCTTTTATGGTGTGTGAAATAAAGCGTTTGGTTTTAAATAGAGAAGGGAAAAGAAAAAAAAAAGAAAACTGAATTAACTGTGAGTTTGGGTACAGCTGACATAATTAGGAATAGATAAAATGCATTAATAATCATTGTATCATACACTAGTCATATTGATGTCTTCCTAAAATATCCAAAACATATCATTTGGACACATAAATAAACCCAAAGAGAAAATTAGCTCTCTAGCAAAATAATTTAACAAGTGTCATCTCTTTTTATAGTGAAAGTCAGTAAACACAATGGAGATGATTTTTAATCTATAATAAATGTAGCTATATTGCCAAATTTTATCTCCTTGAGATCTTTGCAGTTTAAAATCTGCTTACTCATCAAGGAGATGGTTCAGCATATTTATTTGGTAGGCTCCTGGGAACATGAATATTTATGTCTTTTACCCTTCCTACCAGCACATAAAATTATAGGGCTGCTGGTGCAGAGATGAATAGGAACCTAGACAGTGGAATATAGAAGGCCCAAGTCATGATGAAAGATTAGAGAGGACAAGCAGGCTCTGCCTAAAAGGGATATTTTTCAAGCATTGTAGCCAGAATGGATTGACTTGGGGTGGAGACAAAGCGTCAAGGGTCATATAAACCAGCCAGAAGGCAAACATCAGATCTGAAATCAGATCAGGCTCATAGCTATAAAGACATGTCAGAAGACAAGTCAGATTCTCATTGTTAGAAGAGGAACAAGAGGCCAAATGCTGACATTAGCAACTTAGGTTCTCAAAAAGACCAGCTGGTTTATGCCTATTTATGCATTTCCTGTGATATTCCCAAGTCATTCACATGGGTGCCTCCACCATATGTGCAAATGCGAGGATCTGGCAAGTGGCAAAGTTAGGATGCAAACTCAGTTCTAATTCTGGCAGGCAGCATCTAAGACAAAAAGGAAAGGGAGGGGGGGAGGACAAGGAGGAGGAGGAGGTCAAGCAGGAAGAGAAGGAAAAGAAGGGAAGAAAGAAACTGAGGAGGAAAAGAATATTTAGAAAAGAAAATAAGGTGGTGAAGAAGAGGAAGAGAAAGAAGAAAATCTTGTGTACATGCTAACTCATTTTACATACGGTGTAGGCATTGTTATAACTCAAGCCCCCAATAGGCTCTCGCCTATTCAAAGATCCCAAACCACTATTATAATCACAGAACCCTGGATGATTGGGTTTCTCACTGCCCTCCTCATCCCACCTCTTCCAACTCTTCCCCTCAAGTTCCACTGTACTAGCTTTGTGGAATATGCCAAGCAGAATCCTACCTCAGGGCCTTTGTGTTAGTGGTTTCCTTTCCTCAGAATGTTCTCTCCCACCCCCTGCCCTTATAACAACATGACTTGCTTAATCTCTCCCTTCAGGTTTTTGCTCAAGTGTCACCTACACAAGGACTTTCTATAACTCTTAATAAAATAAAAATCTCCCATTATTCTCTGCTCCTTATTGTTTAATTTTTCTTTGTACCATTTATTACAGCATGACATTAAGCACATATTTGTATATTTGTTTATTATCTTCTTGGGATGCAGTTGTGAGAACACGGACTTTGGCTATTTTATTCACTGCTGTACCTTTAGCATCTAGACTTAGACTTAGCATATGGTAGGTGACCAAGAAATAATTGCCAATGACTGACTGATTGAATGATTGACTGACTGAATGAATGAATGAATGAAGAGCCTTGCTTTAGACAATAAACTGAAGCACAGAGAGATTAGCAAGCTTATCCAAGTTACATGGTAAGTCTTTTCCCAAGCTGGGCCCAGCAATTTTTGTACCATTTAAAAGAACAACAGAAATTGCATTCAAATTTAAAAGTTCTATTTTGTTTGTGTATACGTGTGTGTGTGTGTTTGTATGTGTTGGTTTGTTTTGTTGTTCTTCTCCTTACAGTATTGTTTTTCTTTAATTTTTTTTAATGTTTATTTATTTTTTGAGAGAGAGAGACAGAACGTGAGTCAGGGAGGGGCAGAGAGAGAGAGGGAGACACAGAATTCGAAGCAGGCTCCAGGTTCCAAGCTGTCAGCACAGAGCCTGACGTGGGTGCGGCTTGAACTCATGAACCATGAAATCATGATCTGAGCTGAAGTCGGATGCTTAACGAACCAAGCCACCTAGGTGCCCCTTGAGCATTGTTCTTATGTTGTCTTAGCCTCATCTGTCAAGATAATAATCTTATTCTATTGTTACATATCTGGTATGTGTGTTGGTGTGTAGATTGAAGATAGGAAATTAGACTAATTGGCTGGCTGAGCTAATACTTTGATTCAATAATTTGAATGGATTCAAATTCTTAGATTACTTAGCAAATCCAGTCAGAAAGATGGGTTATAAGAGCATACACGTTTTTTGAGAGTTAGTAAATATAGTGAAAAAAGTGGGGGGATATTCTGGTTCTTAAGATCTCAGGACCAGAAATCCTTCACTCTGATTCCCAATTGCTGCAAGTAACATAAACTCTCTGAAACTCAGACACGACTTGCGAATACACGAGAGTGAGGGCGAACCCTAATAGGGGTTGTTGGGTGGGGGTGTCAAGACAAAGACAAATTATGACAAAATACTGACATTTTGTACATCTGAATTTGTGATCATGGATATTATCTGTAGCCCAAGGAAACACATATATAACAGAATTCCTTCAAAATGATGTATGATCTTTCTGAAGCACGAGGGTGGGAGGGAGGGAGGGTTCCCTTATAAAGAACACAGTGTGTTGAGAATTGGACTGGAAAAGGTGTTCCTTTTTCGCTCTCGGACACATTCTCCTTGTCGATCAGATACATCCAGCTTCACCAAGTTAGAATCACAGAACAGAAATGTTGACTAACCCACCCAGCTTGGTTCCAGTAAAATTCACATCATTTTTTTCCTCTCTACTCTTTCTCTCCCTATGTCTAATATACTTAAGCCATTTTCCTGCCTTTCCCCAAGTAACCTTATATTATTACGTATTTGCTTTAACTTGTCTGTGATGATCCATATTAAGGGGGAAGAAACCACAGAAATTTCAATTAGAAATTGAAATTGGGACTTTCTGTGAAATTGCCCTTTAGCTTGGAACCTGCCGCATCATGTCAGAGAAACTTGCATGGTGTATGAAGCCAGAAGGCCAGTCTCAGCAGAACTCTGTAACCAGCAATGCGGTTTAACTCCATAGACTCAGATTTACTTCTATACAGGAAGTGAATCTATTAAGGTTAGAATGTAAATCTTTTAATGAAATAAATGTAAATACACTAATCTCACACAGCGTATCTTTAGCTTAATGTACTTTGAAAAGAAAGTGAAATCAATACAAATCATGTGGGAAGTTAGTAACAAATACTCAAGTTTATTCTGGCATCATATTGGACCTATTAGCTTTCCCCGGACGTAAACTGCTGGCTTATAATAACTTTCCCCTGATGTAAACTACTGGCTCATAATATCCGTGGTGCATATTTACCTCCCGCTATGGTTGCAATGTACTCAGGAGACAAAGAACAATTACAGGACAGATAGATTGCCGGTATTTCTGCCCGTGTTTGCATTTTTCAAAGTGGCTTCCAAAGACCCTTCTGTTCTTGAGGTCCCCGTAGAGTAACGACAGTGCTTCCAGGCACTGCCCACAGGTTTGAGCAGCCCCAGGTATCTTTCCGGTCGGTACTGGAGCACAGCTGAGGTAGGTAGGTGTGACTGAAGGGTGTGTCCTCTGCTCTCACAGATCATTGAAAAGGAGCCTTGACACCTTGAGAGCTGGAGGCAAAGGCAGAACACCCAGCCTCTCCTACCTTGAGGATTCATGGAAACGACCTCGCCCAAAGAACACTGCAAAACCAGTTTATCCTGAAAGGAAGTATGTTTCTTTTATGGTGGTCATTGTTGTTTTCCAACGTGGTGAAAAACACTCAAGCTGAGACCTACCTTCAAAGGTTTACCTGCACAGTATAGCATTGTTAACTGTAAGCACGAGGTTGCGTTTTCATCTTGCACGACTGAAACTCTATCCCCATTAAACAGCAACTCCCCATTTCCTCCCCACCTCCACCAGCCCAGAGCAACCACCACTGGGCTTGGTGATTAGTGGCTTCCAGGAGCTGAGAGAATGGGGAAACGAGACTGGCAGTTTAAAGGGTTTCCTTTCTGGGAACTGAAGGATGAACATGTTCTGGAACTCGTTAGTGTCGATGGCTGCACCAGATTCTGAACGAATGACACTGAACTCTACACTTCAAAATGGTTCAAGTAGGGGCATTACTTTAAAACAAAATCATTAAAATGCCTTAAGTAGGTGAATTTTATGTTATGTGAATTTTACCATAATTAAAAGAAAAAAAAATACGGGGAAAACAAAAGTTCTGAGGCTCAAATTAAATGAAATCAAAATAAGCAAACAGAACAGCTAGACCTGCAGGGCACCTGGGTGGCTCAGTGGTTAAGCGTCCCACTCTTGGTTTCCCGTCAGGTCATGATCTCCTAGTTGGTGAGTTCAAGCCCCGCATCAGGCTCTGCACTGACAGTGTGAAGCCTGCTTGGGATTCTCTCCCTCCCTTTCTCTCTGTACCCCTCCCCTGCTCATGCACTCTCTCCCAAAATAAATAAACTTAAAAAAAAAAAAAAAAAGAACAGCTAAACCTACAAACTTAATCTGGATAGTGTTTGCTTAAGTCGCTGCCACCATGTTTTCTGTCCACAAGCCAACCCTAACCCTGACTAACGCAAGAGTCATAACGAAGCTGTCTAGAGCTGGGATTAACTCTTTTAAGTAAATAAATAAATAAAATATTATCAATGTTCGTTGTAGAAGATGAACACAAAATACAAATCAACCATAATTCCGTTGTCTGGAAAGAATCTATTCAGATCTTTTTTTATACATAGAAGCATAAACTTTTCCTTAAAAAGAGATTAAATATTTTAGTAAATTCAACAACATGAATTCATTGCCTGTATACCTAACACTTGCACATCTTTCACTATGTACAGGCAGTGCTCTGTTACCACAAATACTCGGTGCCCAGGAGGAGACGAGTGACACGCACTCGGGGAATCAGAAAAGACTGTTTCTTCTGCAGTCTTCTGCAGTGGAGTCATCTCCAAAGGCTGAGCCCCGAACCTTGGCATCAGCCTCTTTTTATGGCTGGGATTGTAGGGGCTCAAGGGGAAAAAATGAAAAAGGGGAGGGGGCACTTATCAGTGGTGCTACTCGGGCAGTTGGTAGATGCAGGAGTGCAGGAGGTAAGCAAGATTACCAAAATCAAAACCATTCAAGGGGAGCATCTGGTCTTGGACATCTGGTTGACCCCCTTTTTTTATCTGCCCTTGCCAGATTTCCTTCTCACTTTTGCCCACTTCTCTTCTCAGTTCTACATGCTATGAATATAGTAACTCATTCAATCGTCCCATTAACCCCTTGAGGTTGGTATTGTTATCTTGCTTTTAAAGATGAGAAAACTCGGGGCGCCTGGGTGGCTCAGTCGGTTGAGCGACCGACTTCGGCTCAGGTCATGATCTCATGGTTTGTGAGTTCGAGCCCCGCGTTGGGCTCTGTGCTGACAGCTCAGGGCCTGGAGCCTGCTTCTGATTCTGTATCTCCCTCTCTCTCTGCCCCTCCCCCACTAATGCTCTGTCTCTCTCTGTCTCAGAAATATATAAACATAAAAAAATTTTTTTAAAAAGGTGAGAAAACTCAGACTAAGACTGAGACTGCAAAAAGTCTGACTCTAGAGGCATCCATTCTCACCACTCTGACCATATCAATTCTGCTGGATGCTTGGCATTTACCAAATGTTTGGATATCAGAAACAAAAATTCGGGGCACCTGGGTGGCTCAGTGCATTAAGCAACCGACTTTTGGTTTTGATTCATGGTTTCGTGGGTTCGAGTGCCATGTTGGGCTCTGTGCTGGCGGCATGGAGTCTGCTTGGGATTCTCTGTCTCCCTCTCTCTCTGCCTCTTCCCCGCTCATTCTGTCTCTGTCTCTCTCAAGATAAACAAATAAACTTTAAAAAAAAGAAAAGAAAAGAAACAAAAAATTCAATGAGCATTCTTAAAGACAAATACTTAGACACAAAAATAATAATCGCAATAAAAGTTCCTGAAATTGAAATCATGGCTCGAGTTTACACTACAATTTAAAGCTTTTGATACAACCATTTTTGAAATGGTCAGTCTTACCTCTGTGGGAAAGCAGACACATACACGTCTAGGGAAAAGATTTGCTGTGAGGTACACAGCACCATAATCTGGTTGTGAACAAAGCTTGAAGGTCATATACTCTGTAAGTGACAGAACAAAGATCGGAATATTGCTTGCTTTTTTTTTTTTTTTTTTTTTTTTTGAACTCATGATGCTTCCTCTTGACTACACAGCTCCAGGTAAGAATGCTATATCAGCATCTTATTTCTGGAACACCCTACAATTACAACCACCTTCCAATACTTCTTTACCCAAGAAAAATCAGCTAGAGAGATACAGATAGATATCATCTGTAAAGCTGTGCCCCAAATAGTGCTCTCCCCCCAAATAGCTTAATACGTAAATATATGGACAATTTGATAATGACCCATTCCCTAAAACATTATCCCAGTAATGAATACAATGAACACAATGAAGACACTCTTGAGGATCTATTTTCATGCCAGTCTTAAGCACAATTTTACAACGTGATCACCTTGGAATCATCTTATCTCTAAATACGGCAAAGACAAGATTATCAAGTTAACAGTTTCATTACATTCTATATCTGCAACTATTACTTTATACATTCAATTTTTGCTTATTTTAACCTGCCATGTTCCTTTAAAAGCAAAGCAATTCCTTTTAATAGCAAACTTCAAAATTCTGTTAAAAATGCTACAAACCAAACCTCACTGCATTTTAGACAGTTAACTGCTTCCTTATAAAAATACGAAAAAACAATCTGTACATTGACATTAAAAATTCAAGAACATTCACTGGAAAAAAAATGAAAGTTATTTTTACACTAAACTAGCATAATTTCCCCCTTACATATATATGGAAAGAAGAATGCCTCATGTTAAAAATGTTTACATTAGACATAAGAAGACCCTTATAAGGAAGAAAGAAAAGTACCCTTTTCAAAGTCTAGGTCTGTAAAATCTAGATTTGGGGGGGAAATTAGAAAATGGGAAAAGTGGCAACAAATAAAAATTGAGAATCAAATAAAAATTGAGACACACATTTAATTGAAGACATTGTAGCTCAGGGCCCAGAGGGCAACATCAGGAAGAATGTATTCCCCATGAATGCCCCGTTTGTTCTGCGCAGCCAGTTTGGGCCCGTTCTGTAAATGCCTGAAGACTTGACATGCAGCCGGCTTTTCCCTTGATTCCACACTCCAAATAAGGTGAGGCATGGAAAAAGGGTTGGTGATATTTCACCAAACTTAAATGGGAGCCACCACTGGCCTGAGAAAAGAAGGCAAAGGGGGAGCCTGGCCTAGAAAACCTTAAGTAGCAACTAATTTTGTCTCTACTACCACTCGGTGTCTCTTTATTGGTCTCTCTCCTTGCCCTCGAAGGCCTGGGTTTTCATGTTGCTGACTGTCCAAATACCACACGTGGACTTGCACTCCCCCTAAGTTCCCTGTGTTCCCAAATGACCACTGGGTCTTTTTCTTTCCTGTATTCAAAATTTCTATTTCTTCTATTACTTAAAACACCCTTGTAAGAAAGCAAGCTCATAGAAATTAATTCATACTACAGGGTGATTGACAGCCTGGAGTATTCACCACCTAAGTGTTATTGATCGCATTGGGAGAGAGATTAAAGAAAGGGGATGGATGGGAGAGCTGGATTTCTTTTGAATCACACCAACATCAGTTTAAAACAGGGCAGTGAGGGGCACCTGGTGGCTCAGTCAGTTAAGCGTCCAACTTCGGCTCAGGTGGTGATCTCACGGTTTGTGGGTTTGAGCCCCGTGTCAGGCTCTGTGCTGACAGCTCAGAGCCTGGAGCCTGCTCCAGATTGTGTGTCTCCCTCTCTCTCTGCTCTTCCCCTGCTCATGCTCTGTCTCTCTCTGTCTCAAAAATAAATAAAATATTTAAGAAAAAATTTTTAAACAAAAACAAACAAAACAAAACAAAAAAACAGGGCAGTGAGTGGGGAAGTGGCATTTTACAATTCCCAGGCTTGAATTAGAACACAGCAGATGGTGATGGGTTTGAGGTCTTGAATCTTAGGATGGTCATGCCCCACTCAGTCCCTTCAGTAAGATTTGTGCCCCCCTCCCAGCTCCCTTTATCCTTTAAAATCTGACCAACACAGCAGGGTTTATCGGCTCTAAATTTTACAAATGTTGATTAATAGAAAAGGGAAGGAAAACGGTGATAGAATCTTTTTACCAGAATTAGGTTTTTTTTTTTTTAAATTTTTTTTTTCAACGTTTATTTATTTTTGGGACAGAGAGAGACAGAGCATGAACGGGGGAGGGGCAGAGAGAGAGGGAGACACAGAATCGGAAACAGGCTCCAGGCTCCGAGCCATCAGCCCAGAGCCTGACGCGGGGCTCGAACTCACGGACCGCGAGATCGTGACCTGGCTGAAGTCGGACGCTTAACCGACTGCGCCACCCAGGCGCCCCCAGAATTAGGTTTTTAAAAGCGTTCAGTATTATCTCCAAGAAAAGCATTTCATCTCTGGAGCCTTGCTGGTGGGAGTCAGGGAGCCTGAGCTGGAACAGCCATTTGCCAGCTGGCTCCACATTTGTGCATGCAGAAAGAAACTGTGAAGCAAGGCTACTGTTCCACCTAGTTCCCTCTTCCCTTCCCACTGAAACCAGAGAAGTTTAATTAGCTGTATACAATTTAAAAAATCGTTCTTAAGTTTATTTTTGAGAGAGAGAGCGAGTGAGCGTGGGAAAGGGACAGAGAGAGAGGCAGATGGAGAACGTGAAGCAGGCTCCACGCTATCAGCCCAGAGCCCGATGCAGGGCTCAAACTCACCAACCACGAGATCATGACCCGAGCTGAAATCAAGAGTTGGACGCTTAGCCAACTGAGCCACCCAGGCGCCCCTAACTGTATACAATTTTAAAGAAATTACCCAAATGTTCATGAACAATTTCCTAATATGCTTAGTTAATGCAGCACATAAGAACTAAGTATAAGAGGCTCTCTCTTTTTAGAACTTTAGATTCCTATTGTCAGATACATTCGGCTCTATATCATCATCCTCCCTTTTGGTTTTCATTTTATTTTAAATGTTGCATTAAGTAATATATGTGTGTGTGTGTGTGTGTGTGTGTGTGTGTGTGTGTGTTTATCCTTACCCAAAAGTAGAGCATTCCTATGAAAACTTTCATAAACCGAAATGGCGTAAAGCAAAGAAGCAATTACCATTCATCCACATGGAAAATTTTTTTAGTGTTCCCAGTCCCAAAATTTAACCTCTCTTAGGCTTCTCTGATACCTGAGGACACATCTTACTAAGTGATGTACAAAATAAATGGAGATAAAGCAGAGATGCTCACAGACACAGTTCAAAGCTGAGGCAGCTTGATACTGAGATGCTGAGTGAAGTTCCCCGGGGGAAGGAGCTTGGCGGGCCCCCCTTCTCTGCTCTGGGTACACGCTGCCTCTATAAGGCTCACTGCAAGGTAAACGCTAAATGTTATCCTCTCTTTTTGCATATAAGCAAAATTCTTCTTCAGGTACCTTTAGGTTAGCAAAAACAGGTAGTAATGCAAGGTTTTCATGCAAGTGAAGTGGCGTAACATGAACTTTTGAAAAGTGGGGGATATCACTCTCTCTCTCTCTCTCCTATCTATCTATGTATCTATCTATCTCTCTACTCTCTCTATATCTTCAGTAGTCCTGAATCTCAGGGAAAAAGATGTTAATACTTAGGATTACAATCTCAACAGAAGATCTTTGGTGTTTTTTGTTCAAATACTGACAATAACTCTGTATAGTGAACATAGTTCTCTTTCTTGAGAATAAGGAAACTTAGATATATTCCTCATAATAATCCTTCTCCAAACCATAAAGCACACACTCAAAAGCATAAAAACAACACAATTTTTCAGTCTACAATTTCCTGTTGTAGTTTAACATGGTGGCTATGTATTTTTTAAGACCTTATTAGGGTAACCAAGCAGACAGAACTAACTGCCCTTCATGATCTAGTTGCCAACCAGAAGGAAAATGAAATTCCAGTGGTCTTTGGAGCTACTAACTCAGTGGTACAAAATTTTTAAAGAGCTAAAAATTCCAGTACAGTTTACCATAATGTTTGATATAATCCTATTAACTTAAATCTGGAATAAGAACAGAATTTCTAGCCCAGATAGCTGTTCTATATTCAATCAAGTACAGCATAGTTATCATTGGACTGATATTAACTAAACACATTTGTTGGAAAGCTATCTATAAAGAATAGCAGATCCTTTATAGACCTTAAATCCAATGTTACAGCATGATTTTGCTAGCTGTCTATTTATTTTGCAATAAAGAAGGCAAAATACGTTTTAACATTTCAAACTTCTTGGAAAAGATAAGCAACAAATTGCTATAAAACTACAAATTGGTAAATAGTACAATTAAAAATTTAGAAAACTTCATATCTATTTTTCTAATATATATGTTAAAAACACATATCTATATATATTAGAAATTGAAATTCTAATATATATCTAGCTAAATATATACATATATGTATGTACATATATACATATATGTATATATTAGCAATTGAAATTGAACTTTAAATATCCCTTTTGGAAACGTCCAGAATGTCTGGCAAAAACACATCTCATTGTAGCACATTAACATTATCTCTTTGTGCATGTTTCTGCTAATGTAGTAAATTTGGCTCCCAAATTATTTAAAAAGTCAAGGCCATCTTCTTCCTGTTTTTCGCTGCAGCACCCTACAGAACCAGCTGGAGATCCCTTTCCTTCATAGTTATACGTAAGGACATAATCTTGAGATGGCACGTGGTTTTCATTCTGATTACACAGATGCAATTTCTGTAAAATAAACAAACAAAAAAAAGGATCGTATTGTTGTATTATTTTAAGTATTCTTAAACATATGAACATAAAATTTATTATTTTATTTACCTTTTATGTCTAATTTTTAACCAGTGTGTCCTCTAATGGAGTCCTACATACAAAAAATGCACATGATTGGTCGATATCACAACCATACCATAAAGTCAGTATATCTTACATTTCTAGTAATCCATACAAATAAAAAAAATTATATATATACAAATGTTATATTTATGTATATTTAAATTATCATTAAATGCTTAACTCTAAACTTTCTATCTGGAGTTCGGGCTAGTCCACAAAACGGTGACACTATGCGTGGTGGCCTAGAATTTGACGTTGGATGTCGGAACAGTCCGGGTTTTGAGTCCCAGCTCTGGCTGTACCAGCTACGTATGTGACTTTGAGCAGGTCACTAAACATCTCTCAGTCTCACTTCTCACTCTCTTTACATCTAAAATGGGAATATACACAGTGACTATCTCACGATAATGATGACATAATAGCGCATGAAAAATACTCTTCCTTCGCCCAGCACATAGTAAATATTCAAAAAACATTAACTAAAACCACTACTACATGCAGTTTTAAAGTAGGCAAGAATTACCACATTGGTTTCAGAATGACGTTTTCCGAGATAGCCAAAACATGACAAAATAGAGAGATGCGCAAGACGTTTTAGTGAAATTAAAAATAACATAACCCGGATTGCAAAAACCAGCCCTTTGCACTGGAGAGGCCATGCATTCAGCCACATCCACCCTCACAGTCTGTTACTGGCCAGCTTGTCTAACCCCCCGGCTCCTCCTCCTCACCTGTGTGCCCCCTGCCTCTCTAACCCAGAGCTTATTTCCTTGGCTTATGTTATCAAGTGTCTTTCTTCATGACCGCTTCAGCCTCGTATCCCATTATGTGATGTGCACATTAAAGAACACCCCTAGGAGTGCTTCTTAAGCTTCACTCCTTCCCAGCCTGATCTTACATGAATACTGACTGTCTAGAAACAGAAAAGAGATTAACACTTGAATTTGACGGGAAAAAATATGCTATGGACATGCGATAAGCTATAGCCGCGTCACAGAAAGGTGCCTAGTTGCAATCCATTAAAGGATTAAGGGCTTCTGGTCCACTGTTGGTGTTACAATGGTACTGGCACACTCTGATAAAAAGAAAACTTAGTACCAGGAAGAATATTCAATCCAGTGGTTCTCTACCCAGGTGGCACATGTGAATTGCCTGAGGAGTTTTAAAAATAATAATACTAGGGCCGCCTGGGTGGCTTAGTCAGTTAAGTGTCTGACTTGGGCTCAGGTCATGATCTCCCATCTCATGGGTTCCAGTCCCACATTGGACTCTGTGCTGACAGCTCAGAGCCTGCAGCCTGCTTCAGATTCTGTGTCTCCCTCTCTCTCTGCCCCTCCCCCACCCTCAAAAATAAATACAAATTTAAAATAATAATAATAATAATAAGCCAAACCAATTAAATCCAAATCCTTCAAGGTAGAGCACAGGCATTAATATCTTTTAAAAGCTCCAGGGGGATTTTGATGTGGTCCCAGGACTCAAAAATCATGATTTAATCCCTCCTTTGTTTTACATCCTTGCTGTCCCCTGAATAAAAATGTTTTATATATGAATGGTGCTTTTTACATTAAATATAGTTTATACAGCTCATCTTATTTAATGTTCATCCTAGAATTGTGTGCAGATGTTTTGTTTTCAGAGAGAGATGTAGATTGGATTGGGGGAGTTTTGTGATTATAGGGAGTAAGATTTTTTTTTCACATTCTTCTATATGAAAATAATTCCTGAGGTAAACTACATCTAGAAGTGGCATGTGGCTTTAGGTTGGATATTAGAAACTTCCAGATCTCATGAGATTTTAGAAATTAAAAGAAATATGACAGATGGAATAAAATCTCTTTTATGTTAAATAATGTAACAAAATCAAAGGGCATGGGGGTGGGGAGGCGTGGAGGAGGGCAATGCTGGGAAGGACCAGAGAATGAAAGAGAAAAGATACATTGAAAAGATACATAGGGAAAAGCAACTTCTGCAACTGTGTGCTAATTTCAATTTCCTCTTGTTCTACACTTGGATATTTAAACCGTAGAATGGAAACGCTGAGGGAAACTCACTTCACCAAGGCGGGGCTGGGTGAAATTATGCCACTCGGAGTAGGTGTGTCTGCAGTTGTCCGTCTCCACGTGTCCTCCCCTGCAGGAATCCAGGGTGTGATGATGCCCCGTCCCCCGGCACGATTCCAGGGTCTGGTGTCCGCCTTTCACCATTTCAATGGTCTCCTGCCCTCCATTCTTCATTCCTGATCCCATGGTACCGCAAAAGCCTTGGCCAGAGTTATTGACTGTCTGGGTCATAAACCCATTGGCAGAACACTGAAATAAAATAAAATAAGACCATTTGTATCAGGAGGAAATGGATCCCAAGTGATAAGAAGGCAAGGGAGAGAGAATGTTTATTCAATGTTTTATTGATTCATCCGTTCATTAACAGACATTTGTATTTTCTAATTGTGTGCCCGGTCTAGGGATACAAAGATGGGCATGATCCCTCACCAGCTCTAAGAAGCTCTTATTCCAGTGAGGCAGAAAAATCAGATGATTACTTTAAGAATGTATACATAGGTGAATGCAGAATGCTATAGAAACACTGAGGAACACATTAAAATCCACATCCAGAGAGAGTAAGTGGAGAAGTCTGAGAGTAGGGGCTCCGACTGAGAAATGGGAGGAAAAAACCACCACCTGCAGGAAGGTCTACAGGCAAAGGCAACGGGGTGCTTTGGGGGTTTTCAGCTTCAGCCTGTTGAGAGTGGCTGCCACATAGGGTTCAGGGTGAGAGAGGAAGTGGAGAGGTTATAAAAGGCCAGAGAATATAAAGATCCATATGCCATGCTAAAAAATATAGACTATCATGAAGATTACGGAGACTCAAAGAAGGGTTTTAATAGACAGGCAAGGCACATATTTTTAAAAAGTCATTCTAGGCAATAATGTAAAAGACAAATAAGGAGACAATAAGTTGAGTGTCACAGATATCAGAGAGATATCACAGATATCACCTGAACCATTCTAGGTGAACCATGATAAGGATCTAAGCCAAAGTAGAAGCAAAGATGACTCACAGTGGCTGGACCCCATACAAAGTTTACTGGCAGTTAGATGGATGAAGCAGCAAATGGAAGGAATTATTCCTATGTGCTCTGCTTGTGCAACTCCAGATGGCATAATTCCCTGAAGTTGGGATGAAGGATGTGCTTGTGGGTGAGAGGAGGGGGAACAATTCAATTTGGGGCATGGCAAGTTTAAGAAACCTGTGGATGTCCACAATGCATATATGAATATGGAGCTCAGGTAGGGGAGCTGAGCTGACGCTATAATTCCAGAAGTCACCACCATATAGATGGTAGTTGAAGTCACAGGGATAAATTATAACACCCAGGGAAAATGGTAGACTAAACAAAAAGAAGGCTAATAACAGAACACAAGAACAAATGTTTTAAGGGGTTGGTAAAGGAATTAGAAGACAGAGCTGATCTGAAATAGCAACTGAGAGAATGAAGGAATCCAAAAGACAAACTCTGAAGCCATGCAGAGAGAATTATGGTAAGGAGAAAACATCAAAGCTGTTTAAGAACTGGTCCGAGTAAAGTAATAGCCTCTCAGATTCAAGTAAAAGAGTGGCCACTGGTGATCTGTGTCAAAAGAATTTCCACGAAGTGCTGAATGAACAGGAACGAATGTCATGGAGAAATCGAGTATTAAATCTCTCAAAGAGTTCAGTTTCAAAGAAAAAGAGACATGGAGGGAACTAGAGCAGACAGAGTTGAGGGAATGTTTGAAGATGAAAAAGACTTGATTCAACAGTAACTTAATGCTGGAACCTCAGTTGGAAGTCTGGGCCATGGGTGAGAAGTCGAGTTACTGTGGCAACCTCAGGGTGTCAGTTCTAATTATAAACCGTTACTTTCAGACAAGACCTCCATTAAAATCAGGCTCCGATGTGCCATCTTCTTGCCAATTTGTTTTTCTTCTATTGAATATGCAGAGTCTCTAACTAAACTGGAAGATTTTCAAGTTCAGATGATTTGGAGTTTCAGATATTTCAGAGTCTGAAATGTATCTATAAATGTCATACATAGTATCTCATTGCCTTAGAAAATTATACCAGAAAGGAGAACTAAAAAGTAGCCATTTGGTGGCGCTGCTGCCCTATATTTTTTGCTTAGGTTGCTGCTACCTTGAAATTCTATTTAAAAAAAAAAAAAAATCCTGATTATCAAATCTCCTTGATGGTATAATTTTTGTCATTATAAATACATGTTCAGAGATCACGCAAGCTAATACCGGGAGACTTGAAGATAAACTAAAACCAAAGCTGAGTCCACAGTTCCTTGTTTCACATTCTATTCTCTGTTCCTTCCTGACCATCTCCAGGTGCTCTGCCCAAAGTTTATTCTCACATGGTATCAACAGCTCCTTTTCCACGTCAATGATTTCCAGGTTTAACTTCTCCAGTCCTGACTTTTCAACCAGCTCCTAACCCCATCTGAACTGCCTCTGACTTAAACTTAGCTCTAAAAGTAACATCATCATCTTTACTCATTGTACTAAAATGAGCTTACCCATTCACTACAAAGTTTTGTTACATTTTTAAAAAAATTTTTTTAAATGTTTTATTTATTTTTGAAAGAGACAGAGCGTGAGTGGGGAGGGGCAGAGAGGCACAGAGACCGACACGGGGCTCGAACTCACAAACTGCGAGATCCTGACCTGAGCTGAAGTCAGATGCTTAACTGACTGAGCCACCCAGGCGCCCCTGTTACATTTTGCAAAAATATGCCTAAAATTATGTTCTGGTATAAATTAATAATCCCAAGTCCTTCTGAGAAGTGCTCCTAACAGAGAACAGGTAAATAGGTGTGAGTATGTTATGGTGAAATGGCCAATTAATACCATCAGCTCCAGCATCAAATGGTAAAGAACAAATATGAAGAACATCTCAATCATTCCATTCTCAGATATAAAATAAGATCTTACTTTGAGCCAAGGACTATCAGGGACTAAATGGATTTTCTGAATGGAAAAATAATTACAGGGCTCCACATGGAGGCATGGCAAGCACAGGAGGGCTATGACTTTGCATGATGGTGGGAGGAGGTTAAAGAGAGAAAGTCAGTAAGAAAGGTATCTCTGACATATCAAAGGCTTGATATGAAGTCACTGTCCCTGGCTGTGGCCTCTGTCACTTTGGCTTCACTTTTTATTTTGTTACTCTAGAGTTAATAAGCTATCATTTACATACTGGAAATATTGATTATCCTTATTTTAATTTTCCAGTTATCATTAGACTACTAGAGTTATCGCCTGCTTAAACTATAGCAAGATTGTAATCCTTGAACTTCCCCATCCTTAGTGTCTTCCTGTTCTCACTGATCACCCTACTGACTCGGCATCATGCTGTTCCCATTATGCCAATCTATGCAGAAAAACTTTCACTGGCCCTTCCTTTCCAAGAAGATAAACCCCAAATCCTTAGTGTGGCATATGATAGCCCCATCTCTTACATCCTCTCCCACAAAACCCTAAGTTTCAAGCTTCTATTCTAAAACACCATTTCTTCCATCTCAAAACAACTTCTTTACTATTTGTTGAATAATCCCTAAACTTTGTCATCCCCTTTTTCATTCTTTATTTTTTAATTTCATGTTTATTTATTTCTTTTGAGAGAGAGAGAGAGAGAGAGAGAGAGTGAGAGGGGAAGGGGTAGAAAGTGGGGGAGACACAGAATCCCAAGCAGGCTTTGCGCTGCACAGAGCCCAAGGCGGGGCTCAAACTCATTAACTGCAAGATCACGACCTGAGCTGAAATCAAGACTCAACCAACTGAGGCACCCGGGCGCCCCTCCTGTTTTATTCTTAAGGCTGTTTTCCTCCTCTTTAACTATTCCCACAATCTCTCCACTTTCAACCCCTTCTCACTCTTTCAGCTACAGAGTGATCTGTACCTCTTTCACCAGGCCCTTCAGGTTGATGCAGACAACACGAATGCACTTATGTATCACAAGTGTCTTTGAACTAACAGTGCTCTGTCATGGTGCCAATGTTTACTGAAATGTTCCTACTTATTTTTCCCATAGAAGTAGATTCAACTGCTCACAAGTACACTGAAATCTTTTTGAGGGAAAAATATGCCTTGTAAGAACTCTTGAAATATATGCGCCCCCCCCCCCCCCGCCGCCAAAGAAGAAGCCTAGTACTAAGCACCTCAGCAGTCCCAAGAAATACATAAGGAAAGAAAGTGGCAATAATCTTCCAAGTAATCTACCCTCCACCATATAAAAATATATATCTCTTTGGTATTTTCTTAATTTATCGTCAGAACTTTTAGTAGATTTTTCCCCCATTATATATGATCAAAGAGAGAAACAAATGATATCTGGAAATGTACATGGTACAGAGCAGCTGAAACACTGTTATTATAATAAATCCACATCAAAAAGTTTTAAATCATAGCACTAGAGGGTGGAAAAATGATAATTAAAACAACACATGTCTTTTTGTAATTTTTTTTCAATGTTTTATTTATTCTTAAGAGAGAGAGAAACAGAGCATGAATGAATGAGGGGCAGAATGAGAGAGAAACACAGAATCCAAAGCAGGCTCCAGGCTCCGAGCTGTCAGCACAGAGCCCGATGCGGGGCTTGAACTCACAAGCCATGGGATCATGACCTGAACCGAAGTCAGACACAACTGACTGAGCCACCCAGGTGCCCCAAAACAACACATGTTTTAAGAATTCTAATAAATGCCACTACATAAATATCTGAATATCGGCAGATAAAATACTTATGCCTACAAAATCTGACCAAATTAAAAATATAAGTTAACCCCTAAATTTCAAAATAACTTCAGGAGAATCAGTAAAAGAAATTATGGCAGATATTCAGAGATACTCATTTAAAACACTTACCACCTTATCATCTCCAGGTGCTTCTGTGTTTGATATGATTAAGTTTTGCTGTGCTAAATCTTCAGGAAAACCTTTTCTTTTTTTGGCACCAAAAACTCCACATACCAAAGTTAGCAATACAGCTGCATTTAAAAAAAATAAATAAAAGTTTAACATACATGGAATAAAATACTCATCTTTTATTTTTTATTACCTCAAGTGCACAGGAGGAAAACCACTAACCACGGTCCCATGAATTACCTTGGCCTTTCTAAATTAATAGGCCATGATTTAGCTTGGATTTTAAAAATGTGAATTAATTATATGTGTGTATATATATGTATATATATATATATTTAAGTTTATTTCTTTTGAGAGACACAGAGACAGCACAAGTGGGGAAGGGGTAGAGAGAGGGGGAGAGACAGAGAAGAGAGAGAGAATCCCAAACAGGCCCCATTGCAGGGCTCAAACTCATGAAACCGTGATATTGTGACCTGAGCCTAAACTCAGAGTCAGACACATAACCGACTGGGCCATCCAGCAGCCCCATTAATTATATGTATATTTTGATAATAGTTCTTTTAAGGGTTTGAATTCTATCTATCATGCATGTTAAAGTATTCACAATCGTGGATTAAATAGTAAATTTTCAAAAAATTCAATGACATTAATTTAAGACAGTGACTTTAAGAGATTTACTCATTCCCAAAAAAACGGTTTGCCTGTATGAAAAGCGTGACAAACATACTTTTTTTCTAGAATATCTTATCTCCAAGTCTCTTAATTAAAACTACTCCGTATTTTGTCTATTCAAAATTTTCACTCTATGTCATACCTGTGGGAGGTTGAAATATGTGTCAATAAGATTAGCAGTAATAATAATAACGGTTAATAATCACAGTTCCTTACAATGTTCCACAGGCGCCTCCACCAAGGATGGCCAAACTGCAGCCCCAAACCCCTTCCCATGAATTTTTTGGATGACCACATGTTTTTGAATGGCCCACGAACTATGGTTTTTACATTTTTAAATGTTTTTTTTAAAATCAAAAGAATAGTAGTTCATTACATGTGAAAATTATATGAAAGTCAAAGTTTAGCATCCATTAATAAAGTTCTTTTGGAACGCAGGCATGCCCATCATTTAAATATTTTCTATGGCTGCTTTCCTACTAGCAGGGTAGATTTCCCTGGTTATACGTGAAACCACATGGCCTGCAAAATGTAAAATATATACTATCCAGCCCTTTACAGAAAAAGGGTACCAATCTCTGCCTATTCTATGTGGCCACTTGTTAAACTTTCTGGTTCCGTGTCCTACCCCACTCTCTTGATCCACTCCACTCCAGCCACACCAGTGCCCCTGTCATGCCTTGACTTCTCCAGCCACCCTCTCACCTCAGGGCCTTTGTGCTGACCTCTGACTGAAAAACTCTTTCCCCCAAGTACTGTACTTAGCTGACTCTTTGACCTTTCACAAAAATCATTGAAGATAACCTTGTCAGGCCTGCCAAACCATCCACTGAAAACCGGAGTCACTAGCCCTAATCCTCCCCCAACACCACACACACACACACACACACACACACACACACACAGGCTCCACAGCACTACAGCTCCTAATTATTTCACTCTATTTTTTCCTCCACAGCATTTCACTTATTTATTAGTTTACTGTCACAAGGCACACTGTTTGCATTTGGTTTTGTCTGTTTTGTTCACTGATGACTCCCAAGCACCTGGACAATTTCTGGAATATAGTAGGTGCTCAATGTATATTTATTTTGTTGAGTTGTTGAAAAATAATGAGCATTGTACTGTTTGAGCTTTTCACATGAGTTACCCAATTAATGCTCAGTGCTGCCCCATAAAGGAGGCTACAAATACCCCCTTTCACAGATGGGGAAACTGAAGCACAGTTAAGTAACTCGCCTCCGGTCTCATGGCTTGCAAATGATAGAGCTGGGATACGAACTCAATGGTTTGGTGCCTGGGTCTTGCTCTTAACCACTAGTCCTATCACAGAACAAAGGAACAACAGCTAATCTAGGCTGGAAGAGTGGATGGAAATAAAAAAAAAAAAAAAGAGGATAAAATATGGTACCATTGGGAATGACACAACTGACAAGCAAGAGGTTAAAAAAAATCCAAAACTGGCAAGATACATCCAAGAAGAGATATTGCTGTGATCCGAGTAAGTGCCCTAAGTCCGTGGCTGAATGATGACAAGAGATCACAGTGGCTTATAGTGGACTTTCATACGGCAGTAGTTTTAGAGTGTTGATTTTGCCCTAAAAGGGGTAGTACTAGGACCAAGAAATGGAAACTATACGTTGCCAGATTTGGAAAAATCTAAGGAACTTTAAGCAGCCCTGTCCAAATATGAAATTTTGTATCACAAAAAGGATCTTGTTCCTTCTTCCGGAAAATATTCCATCAGAAATCTGATAATAACACGAAAGCAATTTGTAATGAGGACTCACCCCGGCTGGACAGTTGGACAAGATTACTTTTTAAAGACTTTTTCCTGCACTCAGACATTTGTGAGATATAGATAGATAGATAGATAGATAGAGATATAGATTTTTTTTAGTTTCTTTTTTAATGTTTATTTTTGAAACAGAAAGACAGAGCACCAGCGGGGGAGGGGCAGAGAGAGAGGGAAACACAGAATCGCAAGCAGGCTCCAGGCTCTGAGCTGTCAGCACAGAGCTTGATGTAGGGCTAGAACTCAGGGACTGCAAGATCATGACCGGAGCCGAAATCAGACGCTCAACCGACTAAGCCACCCAGGGCCCCTTTTTGTGATATATTTTAACTTTAAATAGGCAAAAGGACTTACAAAATAGTAATGCTATGCCCAGCAGTATGGCCAGGATCGCCCATTTTCCGAGTATTACTCCTGCGCTCCTTCGGGTCGGCAGACATTGACTTGGATGAGTACAATCACACAGATTAACTCTCACGGTTTTTGTTGCAGATTGACCTTCTCTATCTTTTACAGTAATAGGAACACTGTATTCCTGAAATTCAGCATTTTTCTGATATGAAAGACGGGCAGCTGTATCTGAAAGAAAATGAAAGAATTATATTTTTAATGGACATTTACTTCTAGCATTTGTTTCATCACACTTGTTTCTAAACATGTTATTCTCAAGGAACCACCTGCCACATGAAAATGAATAAAAATGGACAACTACCTTCTATTATTCTATCTTCTGTTCTATTCTTAGTGCTACCTTTATCAGCACTAATATTACCATGTATGTGTTGCCCATCGTAACTTTCTAGAAGAGAGGCTTAGAGAAATAACTTGGCATTGGAGTGACCCAGTAGCATTTCTGCAGTATTTAATATTACTTATCTATATCCTTATTTACAAACCAATGATGCTAGATTGGCTCTTGACACACATTTCAACCATTTTTCTATAGTACCAGTTTATGGTACTTATAAAGAACTAACAATTGTTACACACAAAGCATGTCCGAAGTCAACATTCTCTTATCCATTTATTTTCTGGTATCTGTCCATTATCTTTATGTACAAGGTAACTTTTCAAAGTACAATAGACCCTTTGTTATTATGCCTTCCCTCTAGAAGTAATCTCAATACCACAAAGCTAGTTAATGCCACCCAGGCTGGGTATAAGGCTTACATAAAAACAGATGTATCTGTATCATAACAATATGTTCGTATCAACTATGATATTTCCCCAATAGTCTTGATACCTACTGTAATGACTTCATTATCAACTGATCAAAAGCTCCATGCATTTTCAATGCCAATCACAACCTTCTGAGTTTTGCAGTAAGTGAAATGAAGAAGTAGCACCATGCACATCCTGGAAGTCATCTGTAATGTCTAAGCCTTTCTTAAACGCACTGTTGCAGCTGTTAAGAACTTCAAAGACTTCTGCCTGCATCTCAAATGTAGAGCTCCCCAGAGGAGAGTGAATTACTGCTAAGGTTTAGATGGAACCCTCCCATCTCCTATTGTGGCTAAGGTAAAATCCTCCAAATTCCTCTCCTCCCTCAAGACCACAAGCTGTACCATAGTCACCTCTGCTGTCCTTGTCACTCAACTCTGCCCTCTTCAAACTGTCCTGTCACCAATGTCACCTTGTTAAGACAAATCTGGGCACAGCATTCCTTACTGGCACACTCCCAGTGCATTCCTGCTGTCACTGACTGTACAAAAGTCAGTCTCCTCAGCTTACTACATAAGGTGCTTCATCACCAGATTCCATCGCCACTCCCCCCCACCCCAACTCTCTGGGCATTCCTGCTAAAACCTAAACTCTAACACTGGTTTATTTATCCCCTTAGCATTTTCCTTCTTTATGCATATTTATTAACCAATTATTTATTAAACAATCACTTATTAAGCAGTTAGTATCTACTAACCACTGGGCTAGGTGCTGGCGAAACACAAATGAATCACAACTATCCTGAGAAACTCATGTATTGGAAAAGAAAGGTAAACAGGTGATAACACAATACAAAAGGAGGTATAATAAAGGTACAAAGGTCATGGTGCTACTCCTTCTACTTCAAGAAAGACTTCGTAGATGTGAGCATCTGAATTGCCATCATGTCTGTCTTGTTAATCTCTACATGTATCACCAGGGTCAGAACGGTGCATAGTAGATGGTAGGGGCTCCATAAGAACCTCATGAATGAATACCAAGCTATGAAATGGGAAGGATAGTATTCTAGGAAGAAAGGATAGCATACACAAAAATTCAATTGTATGGAAGAGAATGTATAGTAAGAAAACAGCAGTGAATGGTGGCTGAAATATAGAACTACACTCCCCCAGAAATCACTATCACAGGATGCTGTCCTGACAGCTCCCATCCAACATCTCTGTCCATAGCTCACCATGCTTCTTTCCAGAACACCATAGAGTGCTTGCCTCCTATACCCACAGTCTCATTTCCAGAGTTTGCTTACACTAAAATTTAAACGCCCCATCTCTGTTCTCTCTTCACCTCCCTGGAGCCACTTTAAAACCACACCGGAAACAATTCGTCTTAATGATAAGTTGCCCAATATTTTCAGCAAAGCTTTTTTGTCTTTGTTGTAAATGTAAATCTTGCCTTCATAAAAAATGATAATTTCTTTCATTTTATATACAATATAAAGATCCCATCATAATATTTGTAAATGGTTGAATTAGGCTTCTAAAATATGTTAATAAGAATATTTTAGCAAACAAGCAAATTCACCCTCTGTTATTTTAGAGCATATAAATCGTTACTGTTTATTAAATACCATTAACTTTGGTGAGGGTCCACATTCTGTTCATTTCTGGAGAAGTGTCTGCCAAGCTGAAATAAAATGGAGGGCCATGGATAGGTTCATCGGGATCGACAGCTGAAATGTCAGTATACCTCATCTTTGGTTTGCAAATTGTTACATAACTTTGAAGTATTTCTGGTGGGTTATCATTCATATCTTCAATGTTAACTGCAAGTGTTCCAGTACATGATCTACCATCTAGGAAGAAAGGTAAAAGATTTAGTGTAGTTTTATGCATTAACATTTTCTTAATAAAATAAATTAACTACCTTCTATATATGATATATGTTTCCTCAAATAAGCTGATATTGGAAAAAATGGTAAATAAGAATGTAGAAGAATAAATGAAACCTGTAGATCATCTAAAATGAGTACTGCCATTGATAATATCAGTTACAACTGCCAATAAACTTTTTGCCAGGATCACTACCAAACAAGAAAAATCAATGTGTGAACTCTGTATTCGCAGGGGTACCCTCTGGTACAGATGTTAATGAGCACTAGAAAGGCTACAAAAAGTTATTCTAATCTTGGTACACATTTAATCCACTTAGCAAGATTTTGAAAATATATGATGCTTGGGTTCCCCAAATATTCTGATTTATTTCATCTAAGTCAATGCTACAAAATGATTTTTTTAATTTTTTAAATGTTTATTTATTTTTGAAAGACAGACAGAACGTGAGCATGGGAGGGACACAGAGAGCGGGAGACACAGAATCTGAAGCAGGTTTCAGGCTCTGAGCTGTCAGCACAGAGTCCCATGCAGGGCTTGAACTCACGGTGAGATCATGACCTGAGCCGACGTGAGATACTTAACTGACTGAGCCACCCAGGTGCCCCTACAAAATGATTTTTTAAGTGCCCCAAGTTATTGTAATATGAAGCCAGGATTAAGAAACTCTGAGTTGTTTTAAGCAACAGAATTCAAGCAAAGGGTCACTGTGACCTAATAATCAGCTAAGTTACTCAAAGATTCGATTTAAAATGGCATGAAAAGATCTAGAAGATTCTGGTGAGATCGTCTCATCCGATCCAAGACTTAAGTTTCCTCTTTGCCCTCCACCAAAGAGATCTATAAGCATGTGAGGTCCCACCATGCTGGGGATATAAAGATAAATAAATGGCTTCTTGTTGCTATGAAGGTTCACCTCGTTATATGATTAAGGGAAATAGGAACCGTCTTCAAAGTAATTTCTGACAATTCAAAAATACCTATCACAACAATTCTGCACAATAATAATTACAGCTTATTGTCCAATTCCTCCTAAGATACCATATTAAATAAAATTAACATTTTTTTTTACCTTGGTCTATTGCCAGGACTGTTATATTATATAAGTCATTTCTGGGAGTCATGGCCTCCCGGTCCAGGATTTTGGAAGTTGTGATTGACCCTGAAATCTCATCAATGGTGATCCATCCTTTAGGATCATGCAATTTTTTGTACCTATTAATATAAAATAAAAAGTCTTCAGCAATATAAAACATATTAAAATAAATTACTGTCGGGGCGCCTGGGTGGCGCAGTCGGTTAAGCGTCCGACTTCAGCCAGGTCACGATCTCGCGGTCCGTGAGTTCGAGCCCCGCGTCGGGCTCTGGGCTGATGGCTCAGAGCCTGGAGCCTGTTTCCCATTCTGTGTCTCCCTCTCTCTCTGCCCCTCCCCCGTTCATGCTCTGTCTCTCTCTGTCCCAAAAATAAATAAACGTTGAAAAAAAAAAAAAATTAAAAAAAAAAAAATAAAATAAAATAAAATAAATTACTGTCTCAATTATTACAAATACATTATTAGTATGTGGTTACACACTTCTTCATACCTTATGCCACTGGCACTTCTAGTTTCAGGGTCATATGCCTTATAACCATTGACCTTTGACCCCACTGCTGAGTGTTCTTGAATCCGTACATACTGGGCTGCAGGGCTACATTCGGGTCCTTCATCCTGATCCCTCACGTGAACTGTGACCAAGGCTCTGTTCATGGTTGTTCTGAGTGCAAAATCTCGAGTAAATGGAGCTTCATTGCTTACTCCAATTTCCAGGGTCACTTGGTGGTTTTCTTCATAATTCAGTGGCTTTTTAAAAAAGCACATGCATATCAGCATCAGTGTAAAATACCTTCGGAATTTCAAATAACAAGTGAGCATCTGCAAATATGAACAGTGGTGCATAAATTCTATGCTCCCATTCAATCAATATGGACTTTTACCCTTTGCTAAAGAGACAGGTGATTCTTCACTAAGCCTTTAGCAAGAGTGGTCCAAAAGTTTCTACAGATGGTTTTATGGAGTTGTGGAAAAACAATTCCAGTTATACTCTCATAGTTCATTCTTACTAAGGAAGATTACTCTGAACCTGGAGACAATGCAGAGAGATGACAATGTTTTTATGACCCTGCTTTAGAGTGCTAA
Source organism: Lynx rufus (assembly GCF_022079265.1). NCBI lineage: Eukaryota > Metazoa > Chordata > Mammalia > Carnivora > Felidae > Lynx > Lynx rufus. The sequence continues at coordinate 10,921,056 of NW_025814837.1, read as the reverse complement.
CAGACCAGCCGAAGGGGCATCTAACTCCAGGGGAACGCAATTTTGTTTGACTCACTACTTCCTATTGACTATGTCCATTTCCTTAACCACCACACTATAATCCCTCTGCTACACTATGCTGCTTAATTGGTTCACCAGCCTCTAAAAACATTTAAGTGAATCCTTTGATTATAATTGATTTTTAGACAGCGAATCAAGCAAACCCATAATAACATTATTTTACATTGTACTGCAAATTTGAAGTATTTTTTTTTATTTGATTCTCTTTCTGCTTATCAAAACCAACACTGGCTGACCATTGAACAAAATAAAAAATGAGGAGTAACATTTTTATTTTAAACCTTTCCCCATACCTAGCTATTTTCAAGCTGAGATACTAATATCATAAGTCCGCTAAGAAGTCAAGAAAATTTCTGAATCTTAGAATCCACAAAATATAGGTGAAACTTTTTAAAAATTTTTTATGAACATTCTAGAAAGCAGAGAGGCAAGAAGGGAAAAAGAATTAATATGTTTATCTATTGCTAATGAACACTCTCACAAATTACATGTGTTGATATATGATCATGCAGAGAATGAAAGCATTCATTGGAGATAAGGCATGGATAGAAAGTCAGGAAACAGCTGCTGCTCTGGGGGAGGTGCAGTGATTTGATCAGGGCCACTTACTAAAGCCTTAGAATTTCTTTATGTAATTGTTCGAGGTTTGCACTGCATATTGGTTTAGAGGCTTAAAACTCTGCAAGATTGGAAATCTAGTAGGATGAAATCAGCGATTAATGAAAAACCAGGAATTCTCTTCCACCACACGGTAGCTTTAATGTTTCATCAATTTATTTTATATTTTTAATATTTATTTCTTTCGGGGAGAGTGCAAGTGGAGGAAGGGCCGAGAGAAGAGGACAGAGGATCCAAAGTGGGCTCTGCACTGACAGGCTAGCAGCTGTGAGCCCAACGTGGGGCTCGAACTCACAAACCGTGAGATCATGACCTGCGGTAAATAAAGTTGGACACTCAACCGACTGAGCCACCCAGGCACCTGTTTCATCAACTAAAAAAATGTTCAAAAATATCTTATATCTGCACTTAGATGCTAGTATCTCGCTAGAAAATGAAGTGCTGTTTTATGGCGGACTCTCTATGTTGAGAATGACCAAGTAGAGTATCTTCTTCATCAAGCCCATGTGCAACTGCCGCTGTTCAAATAGAAAGGAAATGCTGAGATGGAAAGATTACCCAGGACTGAGCTGAAGACTGCATCAGCTCAGGGTCTACAGTTCCAGAAAAGTTCTCCGACATGGACAATTATAACACAAGACCCAAGAACATGTAAGGCTTCTAAAAATAGAATAATAATATCCTACAGTTTACCAAGTGTTTTCACTTTCATTATTATAATTGAATAGCTACTAGGGAGGCAGAGAGAAGTATTATTTATATTCTATAGATAATACAGAGGCTAATTTCCAAGATCACATAGCTATGCAAAGCAATTGAACATGGTGCTTAAGAGCATGTACTTGGAATCAAAGAGACCTTCACTCAAATCCTGTCCTACTGCATCCTAGCTGTGTCACTTTGGGTAAATTTCTTAATCTCTCTGACACTAAGTTTCGTCCTCTGCACAACTGTTGTAAGAATAACATTTATTTAACATTGTAAGCCCACAGCGAGTGCTTTACACTATAGGTTTTAGTAATCTCTCCGGCTGTCATGCAGCCAGTCGTAAGAAAAAGGTGATGTATTTTTTGTTAGCATCCAATATGATGCATAATAGGAGACACAAACTAACAAGACAATGTTTGGAAGCTTTGTTCAGATAATGAAGTATATTTGAGCAATCTTTGGCTTGAATTACTGATTATTTAATTCTTTTTTGGTATAGAGGAATGAATAAAGTTCATTCCTATCCATTATTAAGTACACAGCCTATGTGAAAGAAAGATGGATTTCAAAATGCCTTGGTTATACAGTGTTTGATTTTAAAATAGAAGATACCTCATCAATGTTACAAAGTACTTACATATATAACTTAAGTACATGAACACAAATCTTTAGCAAGGTAAAAAATAAGGTACGTTTACATTTTTTAAATATTTGTTTACTTATTTTGAGACAGAGAGAAAGCAAGTGGTGGAGGGGCAGAGAGAGAGGGAGAGAGAGAATCCCAAGCAGACTCCACACTATCAATGCAGAGCCTGACGCAGGGCTCAATCTCACAGACCAAAAAATCATGACCTGAGCTGATATCAAGAGTCAGACACTTAGCTGACTGAGCCACACAGGCTCCCCAAGGATACAATAACTTTAAAGACCAGTGCAGTTACCAAAGGATCTCTGTAATGAATTCAGGTTTTCTAAGGGGTTGCGTAAAATATAGAAAGGAAGACATACCATAGAGAATGCAAATTTTATTGCCCAAAATGTTAGAGAATATTATGAATGGCTTAAAGAAAGAAGGAAGGTAAAATTACCAAAGGAGCTAATAATAACAGAGGAAAGAGATAATTTAAAGAGTAAACTCAGATGGGGTGCCTGGGTGGCTCAGTCGGTTGAGCGTCCAGCTTCGGCTCGGGTCATGTCTCACAGTTTGTGGGTTCGAGCCCCACATCAGACTCTGTACTGATGGCTCAGAGCCTGGAGCCTGCTTCAAATTCTGTGTCTCCCTCTCTCTCTGCTCCTACCCTGCTCACACTCTGTCTCTCTCTCTCCTTCAAAAATAAATAAAAAACATGTAAAAAAAAAGAGTAAACTCATAGAAGTAGAAATTTATTGAAGATACAAAAAGAGAAGACCTCCTTGTGCAACTGAAGTCATGATTTTATCAAGCCATGTAACCCAAGTATGGGAAAGAGGAGAGCTAAGGGGAACATGACCCCAAGGGTAGCACGCAGGAAGAATAGCACAGTAGCTCTGACAAAGGGTTCTGCATCAGGAATGTCTCAGTTTGCATCCTGGATCTGTCACCTTCTATCTCTATGAATGGGGGCAAGTGACTTTACTTCTTTTGACTCAGCCTCTTCATCTGAAAATGGGAAGAATGATAGGAACAACCACTGGGTTGTTATGAAAGTTAAAAATAAATCTTTGGAGTCCTGTATATTTTTGGAGGTTTTTTTTTTCCTTTACAATTTCAAAACATGGGAAAAGCAGCAAAATAAATTAATTTTATAAAGCATACCTAATATTGATTTAAACAGAAACTGTGCAAATTAAGAAAACTATATTTTTTATCGTAAAATGGGGATAATAATAGTATCGTATCCTAAAGGGGATATGACAACTAGTTAAAACCTACGTAAGGTGTTTAGTATCATTCCCTTGACATGAAAGATGATCAGTACTTGGTAACTACTTTTAAAATTCTAAAAGAATTTCCTAGATATAAGAACTAGGATAGGGCGACTGGGTGGCTCAGTTGGTTAAGTGTCTGACTTCAGCCCAGGTCATGATCTCACAGTCTGTGAGTTCAAGCCCCGCATCGGGCTCTGGGCTCACAGCTCAGAGCCTGGAGCCTGCTTCAGATTCTGTGTCTTCCTCTCTTTCTGCCCCTCCCCTGTTCATGCTCTGTTTCTCTCTCTCTCAAAAATAAATAAAAACATTTAAAAAATGTAAAAAAATAACTAGGATATAATTATCAGTGCAACTATCTTATGTTTAAAGATAAGGGGATTAAATGCATATAAATTTTATTGCAGAGGGAGGGGTGTGTGGATTTTCTATATTCTTCATATGTCCAATTAACTTAAATAACCAGTGAAAAAAAGTAAAGTATCACCATGTAATTGCTCTCTCTCCTAAAGAATCCTGGGATGGTACCCAGAAGCTGTTCACCAGAAATAAAATATTTCACCAGATGTTTATTAGTCACATGGAGTAAGAGATATTCTAGAATATAGTCTATTATTTCTGAAAATATGTGCAAACATCTTTCTTAACGTCTCTGTGATAAACATTCCTTGAGGAGAAAAAATCCACTCTGAATATGAAAAAAATCAAATGTGCCAACATACTATGATTTTTTTTAAAGCTTCCTAAAATTCATTTTGTATTGGTCAAAAAACTCATAATAAAAATTTAATTCCTAGCATTACTTGATTTGGCCTCCCGAACCAAGATAAAATTATTGCGATTTAAAAAATAATAATAACAGGTCTTTAATAATGGCCTTGAATAGAGAGAACTGAGAAGTAGCCTTCTAACCAAGCAGTAGATACAAAACACTCTAAAAGGTCTGAGCATGGGTCTTTGACCTGAGCTACCGCAGCTGGCATAATCTACCCATCTTGGCTCTCAAACTATTCCTTTGACTTATTTCTAGAAAGAAGGAAAGGTGGGGTTGAGGGGTATGCAGAGGAAGGTGTACGGGAGAAAACTTTAACAAAACATCTGTTGCCAATCACATCAATTTTGAGGCAAATGCTTGTCCAGCTTTGGAAACTGATGCATAGCAGCCTTTTTCAAAAGAATTACACACCACAGACCCTCAGCCTACCTGACTTAAGCTGCAGCTCTGGTGAACACCTCTACCATTTATACTGATAGACTCACACCTCAAGTGCACAAAGATTCAGCTCTTCAGATTCAAAGTTTGGTCCAAAGCTAAGGAGCTCTCTCTCAGGCAGGCACAGCCACGCCCAGAAGTGCAGGAGAGCTGAGGTTCCCTGGAAGCAACCTTCAACCAGTGAGGCATGGGTATCAACAATGGGAGTTGATGGACAAATGCCCTGGGTACCACTTTTTGAGGAGATAATTCTGAAGTACATTCTACATGGTTCATTGCATGACTGAACACCAGAGGTGACTAAGTCAATAATGCAGACTTGATTGGCTTTTCGTTCTTTTCTGTCTTAATTTTCCATTTTTACTCTGGCTTTCTAGGATCCACTTCCTAAATAGTTTCCTTCACTGAGGTCCTTGCCTCGTGTTCTGCTTTCTGGAGAGTCCAAAGGAAGACTGACTGAGGTGGGCCAATACAAAGAAAATATGACCAGTACCACCTGCTTATTTCCTTTCCTACTACTATCAATTATAAAACTTCTTTTTTCTTAAGTGGCTGCTTTTAGTATTCAATTTGAGTGGATCATATTATAGAAAACTGAAATAGAGGGAGGTTTGATGTTGAGAGTCATCTGGAACAAATATATTTGACTATTCACATCTGGATAGAACTTGCCAAAGTTGATTACATAATCTGTGGAAATTTTTAGTGAGGAAATAATTACAAATAGATACTGTTGTATCAAAGTCTACACCATATTGTTGTTGGCAGGAAAGTTTGCTTTATTCAATGGATGACTCCTTTACCTGCCCATAGGACAATTTTCTTTCTTGTTCAGGGCTACAAATATAAAACCAAGGGTCCTTCCCAAATAGGGCCTTCTCTGCCCTCATAACCTGCACCCTAGAATGAAACAGGGCAACCAAAAACACAATATATAGAATAAACATATATGCTGTCTGATATAACACTGTATTTCACCCTCAAAATCACCTATAAAGGATCAGATACAACCAGGCATATATTCCAGAAAGAGAGTAAGTGAGAAGACTATGGGCTTCTGAATTATATCATGTAAGGAATAGTTAAAGGAATTAGGAATATTTATCCCAGAGAAAGTAAGTTTCAAATGGACATAGCAACCTTTTCAAAAGAATTACACTTCTGTATAGGATTAGAGCCAGAACATTAAAGACAGAACCTAGACATGGGCTAGAAGGACAATAATTCGAGCACAGTAGAAGTAAGGACTTCTGAGAATCAGAGCTCTCCAAAAACAGAATAAGCTGCCAATGGAGATCCTCAGAACTGAGAATGTTCAAGCCTAAGCTAGGTGACTAATGACTGGCAACAAAATTATGGAAGAAAGACAGCATTCAATGGGAACAGTTGGACTAAACAGACGAAGCTCTATTCCATCTTGTGGATTCTTTGATCTGAAACTGTTAGGTTGATTAAACCAATAGTTGAAGAGAACTTGTTAACTTGCCAAGTTGTCAAGTGTCCATTATTACTGTACCTTTACAACGTACAAAACACCTTCATTAGTCTCTTTGTCTGTGCTGATTTTGAAATGTCCATTCTCATTCCCCTTCAAAATGGTAAAATTGGCTCTCCAGTTGGCAGTGTTAATTAAATCCTTATCTTCTATAGGTATGCGTAAGATCTCCACATTGTATGCATTTTCCTCTACTGATGCTTCATACTGAAACAGAAAGAACTCATTAAAAACTTACTTTATAAAGAGAAGTTTTACAAAGAAAGTAAAGTATTTCTTCCACTCCAAAAGTATTGGTTCTTATAGTTTTTAGCTAGTGTATTTTAAAGCCATGAATCTCTCAAAGGATTATCTTTGAAATGAAAGAAATTCGTTATAAATGAAGACAAATGCTACAAGAGGATAAAATACTACTATGAGTAAATAAAGGAGATTTATATGTCAGCTGTTCAAACTTTAATTTTATTCATAAAATAAACATACATACTTCAAAGCATGACACATGTTATTAATTTATATTAAATAACAAATAACAATTGACAAGTAGACATAGATTATGATATTATATACTTACAGTATTTTGTTTGAAAGTGGGTGCATTGTCATTTGAATCTTTAACTGTTATGATGCAAGTTGATGTACTCATCAATCCAAATAATTGACCATCCATGTCTTGTACTTTCATTATCAGTGAGTACTTATCTACAGTCTGGAAACAAAGCAAATACTTAATTAGTTTTGAAAACATTTGTTCCAACTTATAAATGAAACTTCAGTTGTGTAGTCTTCCATTTGTGTGAATCCACGCTTTTATTTGATTCCATATTTGCAGACACTTTAAGAATTGGGTAGACAGGGATAAGCTGGAAAGGTAGACAGAGGTTAAATTACAAAGAGCCATACGAAGAATTTAGACATATTTTAATTGGCTAATAGGGAAAAGTTTTATAGGAGTCATAGGGGGAGCACAAAATAAGAACACTGGAGTTTCAGAAAGAATATTCTTAATGTAGATTCAGCATAATTTGAAGTAAACTGAGCTGAAAGTCAAAGAAATCAGTTAGAGGCTCCTAAGTGGCTGAGTCAGTTAAGCATGAGACTCTTGGTTTCAGCTCCGGTTATGATCCCACGGTTGGTGAGACTGAGCCGCATCAGGCTGTGTTGACAGTGCAGATCCTGCTAGGGATTCTCTCTCTCTCCCTCTCGCTCTGTCCCTCCCCTGCTCGCTCTCTCTCTCTCTCTCAAAATAAATAAATAAATTTTTAAAAGTTAAAAAAAAAAAAAGGAAACCAGTTAAAAAGCTCCTGAAATCGTCTAAGATAGGTGATCCACATCTGAGGCAGTGGCAATGAGGACAGAGAGTAAGGGTGACAGGAAAGCTTCTTGGGAGTTAGCATTTAGTAGGATGTGATGGTAGATTCTATATAAAATTTCAGAGAAGAGAGAGTTGAGAATTATGCTCAGGTGTCCTATTTGGATAAAGCAGAGGGGTATCACCAACCAATGTAGCAAACGCAGAAGGACAGCCTGTGCTCTGAGGAAGTGAGCACTAGCAGGGTGAGCAAAAATGGCCAAAAAGAATGAGTTGTGCCTGGCATATACTGAATTTTATGTGCCTATGGGAAATCTAAGGAGAAATGTTCAGAAGACACTTGGATGTGTGGCCCCCTACTTACAGGAGAGTTCATAGCCAGAAATACCACTCTGGGAGCCATTAGTATGTAGATGGTGGCTGAAATTGTAGCAGGCATCAGATTTATCGAAAAGAGGTTAAAGGATAAGAAGAGCTAAGGATAGAAGTAACAGTGGCATGTCAAGCATGGGGGAAGTAAGAAAACTAAGCGATGGACAATAAAAAGGAAAGATCAGAGAAACAGGAAAAGACCCAGAAATCCAAGAGAAGAGAGAGTTTTAGCAAGTGCCAACAATGGACAGGGGCTTTAGGTAACAGGTGGATTTGGCAACTGGGAGGTCACTGTTGACTTTCTGTGAACAGAGTTTTGCAAATGGTGGGGTGGTGATGGATGATGAATTTATTACTTTGTGACACAATCCTGTTAACTTTCTCTTCTCTCTTACTATTCTTTAGCTATACCTTTTGGTTTTGTTTCATTTTGTTTTTTTACTTTTCTCCATTTTCTGGAAACCAACATTCTCACCCTGAGATGCTCCTCCTTAGGCTCCACTCTCTGATACCCTGCTTCTTCTTCCTCTAAATGCACTGGTTTTGTTTTTATATCTCCCTTGTTCATTTCTTTATTTCCTGTGTTGTTCCCCACAACACACTGTGGCAGTTCCCCCCAAAATCCTGTTGACTTTTAAAAAAAAATTAAGTTTATTTGTATTTATTTTGAGAGGGAGATAGAGAGCAAGCAGGGCAAGGACAGAGAGATAGGGACATAGAATCCCAAGCAGGCTCCACACTATCAGCATAGAGCCCAACGTGGGGCTTGAACTCACAAACCCGTGAGATCACGATCTGAGCTGAAATCAAAAGTAGGATGTTCAACCCACTGAGCCACCAAGGCGCCCCTCTGTTGACTTTTTTTGATCAGGAAAGCAGACCTGGGTGTGACCACAAATATGTATCTTACAGGCTGTGTGCCCTTAAATTATTTAATTTTTCTAAGCCTCACTGTCAATGTGTAAAAACTGAGGGAAAATGCTTGTTTTCACTTGGTCACTACATCAGCTCTACCTCTTCCACATATACAAAAAACACATTCATCTTGCTCCTTCAAACCTTCCCGTTTGTTATTATCATCATGTGCTTTATCACATAAAATGTACTGACCACACCCAAAAATAAAAATAATGACAAATAAAACCTTTGTACTATTTTTGATTCCTTTCCGTGGCTTCTCATCATCCCTTCCTTTTTCTTTGGCAACCAATTCCACTGATTACTTCTGTACATTATCTGCCTGAGTCATATCGATCCTTCTATTTGTGTTATTCAGGGTGCAGTGGGAACCACTGAGTGTTTTAATAGAGCTATTTTGTACACATGAAATTGATTAATCTGCCTCAGTCAGGAATTCAGGTCTGTGAGTTAAACACAGGCTGACAAAATAGAGCAAGAGTAACAAAAATTAGAAGATTGAGTTCAATGATTTGATTCTGGTGAGTCAATCAATCTTTCTGACTGTCACGTTTGTCCTCTATAGATTGGATGTAACAACCTATCTAGTCAAACGAGGAAATTATAAAGATCGAATATAATTACGCATAAAGAATTTGAACATAAAATGCTATATACCTGATAGTGTGCTAGTACTATGATCCAAATAGTGTTACAGATTTCATAATAAGCCATCAACTAATTCCTTCCTAATAAAAAGTACATATCCACAATAACTGGATAGGAATCAGCATGTGATCTAAACCCATGGAGCATGCAAAATTAATTGTCCTACATGAGAATTGAAGGCTTTCCTGAGCTGAAACCAATTAGTCACACATAAGAACAGAATAATATTCCACAGCAGCAACTTTCATAAGAAATGTATTTTGTTCCCACTCCTTCTAAACACCAATTGATCTGTATTTCTATTCCAATGGCTTTCCTTACATAAGGAAACAGAAGTCATATTTAAAAAAAAAGCATGTAACATGCCTGGAAATTCTTATTGTCTTACACCTAAATAAAAGAAAATAGAAACTCCTAAGTTCACGGGAGAGCAAACTACAGTATATGGGGCAGGGATCTAAGCCCCTGGTAAAATTATATGCTAAGGAGTGGAAAGCTACCTCTCTGTCCAAATAATGAGCGACTGTGGTGATGACACCTGTGGTCGGATGCACAGAGAAGATCCCCGGGGACTTTGGGGTCTGCTCCAAAATGCTATACTTCAGGCGTGTGTGCATCGTATCTGGTTCATCTTTGTCTGTGGCACAAACCACTCCCACTGTAGTACCTACATGTTTTACAAAAAAAAAAAAAAAAAAAAAGAAAGAAAGAAAGAAAAGAAAAAAGAAAAGAGTCTTTAATTTGCAGAACTGCAAAACATATTTATGAATATCTACACTTTTCAAATTTTGACAATGGTAGTGGAAATTTTAAATGGGTTTCTTATGAGACATGTTCCATCTTTCAATAGCACCAATGAAGAGGGCTTCAAATTTATAATATAAACACTATGAGACTCTATATCAAGGCACACTTCTACTTTGCTCACAGTTAAAAATGTCTGATAAGAAATTACTGAAAACTTATTTAAATGGCAATCAAGAATAATTTCAACACATATTCCCACATACTGCAATAACAAACCGAGCTGGAGAGAGAAATCATGTTTCCTAGGTAAATCAGATTTTTTAATTGAATTTCTGATTAATAGATAAACCAAGACTGACTTGGGGTGTAACTGTATAAGTGGTCAACTTGACCTTTCACAGTCTAGTCTCTATTCCAGTATTTTTTTCTTTTTTGTGCCAGTCTTTAACGTGTTTCATTATCTTTCACCCACTTAGCATCCACACCGCACTGCCCTCAGCCCCACTTAATCCTCGGTAAGGGATTTCATACTATTCATCCTTCAGGGAGAATTTAGGTCAATTGTTTCTTCATTTGGAGCTATTAATATTTGTCATCTGTATGGAATGTAAGAATATTGCTCAGGTAAAGGATTATACATATCAAAGAGTACAAACAGGTGGTATTGTCCAGTGTAAGGTCAGTGTTCCAATGCCCATGGAAATGTAATACATAGATCCACTTTGCCTATAGCCCAGTAAGGGCTGGCCTGAAGAACAAATACATAGACATATACAGTCACACAGATATTCACACACACACACACACACACACACACGCACACGCACACACACACACACACACGTTTGCTGAAATACAGTATTTGAAGGAAATAAAAACCAATTAATGCCAGAAATATTAGTTTTAAATATTTTTCCCTGTAATATGTCTTTAAAATTTGTATATATGTGTGTGTACATGAACAGATACATACACACACACACACACATACACACAGATAGATAAACATTATAGAGAATGTCCAGTTACATATTCACAAATAGTGACAAGACTTTTGCAGTGGATCAATATGAAGACATGAAGTAATTATCTTATTATGAGAAAACAAATGCTATTCATCTATGTTTGCATAGAAAAAAAGTTCCTAATCTTTTTAAGGCAGAATATTTTCTTCCTGAGATTTTACTGACAGGACACAAACACCATGTTAATTCTCTGGATTAAAAACTGTTTTACTTATCACAGAAAATCCTCCGAAAATCTCCAAAACCCCTTTTCATGAGCAGTATACTTAAATATTAGTTGAGCACCCCATGTCCCCATGTCCCAAATTCTGTGTGTGAATTAAGGCAAACTCAAAGAACACCCAGCAGTTCAGAGTATCACAGCCCAAACTGGTCTGAACCTTCTCGTGTGGGTTGCTTAAAGTACCTTGGGTTCATCTGGGAATCAAAGTACTTGCCCTTGGTTCTCATCTATCACTATCAAAAAGAAGAGAATTCTCAAGAAAGACTTTGAAACTAATAATCTCTCTTTGAAAAAAAAGTAAATTGTACCAGAGCCACAGTCACTCTGAAGCTGAAAATATTATAGGTCATCTAATGTAATTAACTCCTTTTACAGGTCAGAGAACTCAAAGGGACTTCCACCATTTCCCACAGTGAATTAATAACAGATCCCAAATCAAAAACTAGGTTTTTTAAACTCCAAACCAACAATTTTTATTTTTTTAATTGTACCATATGAGTAATAAGGAGGCTAACATCTATGACATCAAATTATCCAAGTAAAATATAAAGGGGTATAGCAGATATAAAAATATACTGAAGACCTAAGTAACTACTAGAAACTTTAATAGGCAAGTTAGCAAAGTCACCCTTTATGAATGAGTCCACATTGTTTCAACTTTATTGTGAATGGCTACTTTCCATGTTGCAAGTCTCAGAAGACATCAGGGCCAACTAACCTGAACATTTTGGCTTTCCATGTCTGAGCAAGTGTTTAGAATATGTGATGTAAGCTTCTCTAGAGTTATCCCCATATTCATTCTAAATTGGAAGTAGTAAAGTAGCAGTTTTAAGAAAAGAGGTAATATAAATTAGAGCTTTAAAAAATTGTGTTCTCAGTAGATGTCATTTAACACCTCCTTAAATAAAACCTAATATAGGGGCGCCTGGGTGGCGCAGTCGGTTAAGTGTCCAACTTCAGCCAGGTCACGATCTCGCGGTCTGTGAGTTCGAGCCCTGCGTAGGGCTCTGGGCTGATGGCTCAGAGCCTGGAGCCTGTTTCCAATTCTGTGTCTCCCTCTCTCTCTGCCCCTCCCCCGTTCATGCTCTGTCTCTCTCTGTCCCAAAAATAAATAAACGTTGAAAAAAAAATTAAAAAAAAAACCTAATACAAATATTGATATTAATTTTAATTTTATTGTGATTCTATCCTATATGTCCTATCTTAGAGGAGAGAATGATGATAAACCCGCAAAATGATCAAGTGTAATAAAGTATATAAATTAAATATGATTCCAAGATTAAATAACTGTTATCCGCTTTTATAATTAATTGGTACCATATAGACCACACCAAACTCTTCTAATATCCTATAGGTTACACTCTGTTTGGATGTGATAGGATTAAATGTATTCTGGAAAGTAGATACTGGTTCAATATCATCTCAGGATAATCTGGTCTTGAGTATAAAAAAAACCCAATGTCTCAAAAAAATGTGCACAAAGATATTTAGCATAATACATTTTACTTTTAGAAGTTCTCTTGCCATAAAGTCCAAAAGGAATAAGGATTGATTTAACTAAATGCAAGTCCTGAACCTCTGTACCTCAAAAAGTAGACTTAATAAAACTGAAAAGCATCAATACAATGGGAAAATATTTGCAGTGCAACAATAGGTTAATAACCTTAATATGTAAAGAGCATTTTTAGGTAGATTTAAAAAAAGAAACAGTTAAGAGCAAGATAAACACCAAGGAACATAAGAGCAAAGGAAATGCACATACAGTTCCTAAAAGAAAAAAATACAAATGGCAAAAGAAGCCATATGCAAGAAAGTTCAATTTAAAAAAGTTATCTTACCAAGTCTGCTACTTTCTGGAACTTCAAAATTATAAATAGCTTCTGTGAAAATAGGGTGGTTGTCATTTTCATCCTCCACTCTGATGGGCAGTGGAAGAGGCATGTCTGCTGAATACCCATCTGCAGTTGAGGCATAGGCAATCAACTGTAAAACAGGAAAAAGCAATATCGATAGTCCATTAATACAAGATTCTAGCAAGAGAGAACACTATGCTTTATCTGCTACCTTCTTTGCAAATCTTTTTGATAACAAACCACTAAAAACTTCTACTCAATTCTTTTTTAATCACCCAAGCATCAAATGGAAAAACACTTTAAGTACAGTAAAGAGCATCCAATATTTAGTAGAAAGGGCTACACGTTGAATAAAACCCCATAGTATAGCCAAGTCAGAGATAATTCTGTCCATTAGACTCAGATTATAGTCTTATTCTATCCATAATCCATATTCTATCCATAATCAGAAAGTTATACTGGGGACAACAATTAAACTCACTGCAAACAGAAAAATCCCTACTCTACATCATCTAAATAATACCATGATTTTTCCATTTGTAACTAGCAAAGCCCTTTTATTGTTTTACTTCATAAATCACATATTTATAAGAGTTTTTCTGACAAAATGCATTTACTAGTTTCCACATTGCTAAGTAATCAAAGGGCAATGTAATATCAAATAGAATGTATTTCTATTCAGCATGTGATTATAACACCGAGTTAAAAATTTTCTAACCAAAAGCAAAGAAATGTCATGTGGTGGACATTAGTCACATTTGCTTACCAGCATCTCTTCCTTCTTCTAGGAAGAGAATCCCTCTTTCCTATGGAGGAACATTCCCCTCTGCACCACAGGGATAACCACATGACCTCATAGAATTTACCATATTACACTGAAAATTGTCTGAGTTATTCTCCATTGATTGTAAGCTCATCAATATCAGAAGACTGGCTTATTAACCTTGTTTGGATTTGGTCTCCCACTTTTGCTCCCTTATCTAGTTCCCAGACATGGTCAGAGAATCACACAAGTGGAAGGAGGGAAAAAAAAGAAAACTAAAAGAAGAAAAAGAAGAAGAAGAAGAGGAAGAAGGAGGAGGAGGAGGAAGAGGAGGAGGAGGAGGGAGGAGAGAAGAAGACCCTTCTAATCTACTGTGGCCACGTCCTGGAGAGAGGAAAATGTAGCATGACCAGAGAGAGAAAGCACCTCATAAACAAAACCAACTCTTGGAAATATACTGGAATATACATCCAAATACAACTAAACCTCTTTGCTCATTTTAGGCTTACCTACCAGAAGTTAAGATAAAGAGCAAATCAAATATTCCAAAATACTGCACAACTTATTTCTTTTGACTCTAAGAAGAGAATGAGGGAAGACAGAAAAGAGTCCATAGGGTATCAGAAGAAACACAGTTTAATCATTTAAAATCATGCATATCAATAAAACTCCTACATCAAAAACTTCATATTCTTCACGATCCACAGGCCGGGTACAATACAGATTTCCAGTGTCTCTTTCTATGAAAAACAAATTTAAAGGTTCTTGGTCAACTCCATGCCCACTTATTGAGTAGAAAATGGAATAGTTCTGTGCTGCATCAGATTGAACCTAAGAGGAAAAAACACAGATGTAAAAATTTTAAATCAAAATCTGTTAAAATGCTATCTTTTTTATGTAGCTTATGCATTTATATCTTTTTATATTAAATACGCTTTGGGAAAATAATCACATTTATCATTTCATCAACGCACAAAACAGTAAGAAGCATTTGGTAAAAGATTTTTTAAACTGCTCAATTTAATGAAAATAATGTTCAACATAAAGAGTAACCAAAGAAAATCTAATTAAAAACAATAAACCATAACCTATACAAGGAAGACTCTTCCTGGCAGAGGAAACATGAATAACAAAGGTGAGGGTTGTATCTGGAGTGTTCAAGGTGCAGCAAAGAGGCCACTGTGATTGCAGCAGGGAAAGCCAGTAGTCAGCAAGAAGTAGGAGATAAGGCCACATCATATCAGGGATTTCAATGCTGTTGACTCTTGCCTACAAACAGGTGGAAAGCCATTGGAAACTTTAGACAAGACAATAACTTTACACAGATATTGTAAAGTGTAAGTTATATTTTAAAAAGATAATACTTGGAGTTTTTTTTAGGACTAAATGGGGGTGGGTGGGTAGGTAAGCAAAGAAGCAGGAAGACCACTTGGTTACTGTAAGAATTCATGGGAGTAATGATGGTTTGTTAGCATGTAGCAGTAGAGATGGTGAGAAGTGCTTAGATTCTGTATATAATTTGAAGGTATAGCCAACAGGATTTGTCAATGGGTTGGACGTGTAGCGTGAAGATGACACTATGTCAGAGGGTGCTGACATCCCCTAATATCTATTCTGCCCATGTTCCTTTGTATTAGAATTTATAGCTGAGTGCAAGATTTCCCAAAAGAAAGACACTTCCCAGGCTCCCTTACAATTAGGTATGGCCACATGAAAAGATCATGTCAATGAGATATAACCAAAAATTATATATGCAAGATCTAGACTGTGCCTAGAAAGTGAAGGAATGGGTCCCCCCATGTGGACACAGAATGATGCGCTCTCTTGAACCTGCAGAGATGGTCAAACTAAAAAAAAAAAAAAAAAAGTCTAGGTCCCTGGTGATTTTTTTATATTAAATATCTCTACCAGATCATACTTTCACATAAAATAAATAAATCTGTCATGCATAAGCCACTTAGTGACATTTTGGTTCCTGAATTATTTGCTACCCCATCATGAAGGAAACAGCATGTCCCTTGGTTGTGGATTCTGCAGTGTAGCTTGGAGACTCATTCCTGAAAGTTCAACCTAAAGTTTGTTTCTTCAGTCCCCGCCACAATTCTATAAATGGCTTATGTGCTGTAATAAATCACTCTCTGTTAACTACTTAGAGGGACGTATGTTCTCTACAACTAAAACCTTACCAAACCGACTCTGATGCCCTAAAAACTGAAAGAATGAGGTGTCATTAACTGAGACGGTTGGATGTTTTTAGGAGAAAACACAAATTTTTTGTTTTCTGCATATGTTAAGTTTGAAATATCCGTTAAGCTTTCAAGTAGAAATAGCAATTAGGCAGTCTGTCCTAGAAATATGAAGTCTTAAGTCTCCAATAGATAACAGTACTCAAAGCTACGAGACTGGATGAGATTATCAAGGCAGTGAATATAAAGAAACAAGAGACAAGGTTCGTGGGTCGAGCCTGGAGCTCTCCAAAGTTTACAGAAGAGGAACCATGGGAATGAGGAAAAACTAGCAAAACATAGTATGAAAGAGTGGCCAGGGAGGTAAATGGACAACCAGATGAGTGGTGTTCTAGAAGCCAAGTGAATAAAGTATTTGGAGGAAGAGGGAAGGGTCAGCTATGGCCAATGTACACATGTCAAGGAAATGAGGACTGAGGAGTGGTGACAAGATTAGCAATGCAAAGGCTAAAATTAGCTATGATAAGTATAACTTTGGTAATCAGAAATCATGTCTTAATATGCTTCATCAGTGCTTAAAATACAAAATTTGAGGGGTGGCTGGGTGGTTCAATCAGTTAAATGTCTGACTCTTGATTTTGGCTCAGATAATGATCTCATGGTTCGTGGGATTGAGCGCTGCATTGGGCTCTGTGCTGACAGCACAGAGCCTGCCTGGGATTCTCTCTCTCCCTCTGCCCCTCTACCCCTCTTGTGCTCTTTCTCTCTCAAAAATAAATAAATATTAAATATATATATTTTTTGGGGCGCCTGGGTGGCGCAGTCGGTTAAGCGTCCGACTTCAGCCAGGTCACGATCTCGCGGTCCGTGAGTTCGAGCCCCGCGTCGGGCTCTGGGCTGATGGCTCAGAGCCTGGAGCCTGTTTCCGATTCTGTGTCTCCCTCTCTCTCTGCCCCTCCCCCGTTCATGCTCTGTCTCTCTCTGTCCCAAAAATAAATAAACGTTGAAAAAAAAAATTAAAAAAATAAAATAAAAAAAATATATATATATATATTTTTTTTTGAAAAGGAAAAATAAAGTCTAGCGATGAACAGAATTTTTGAAAAAGTGCGAAAGACACTGGAAAGACAGTTAAAAACATCAACAAATAGGACACAGGTCCCACTGCTGGAATGAAACATCAGCCACAATAATAGAAAAAAGCAAGCACCAGGCCACAGCCCTACTTCAGCAATGGCTTTCGTTGTATGTGTTCCATGTAGATCTTTATGAAAAGTAAACTTGACCTGATTAAAAACTTCTCCTTGTTTTTAGGAAAAAGTTGAACTCCCTAACAGGACACACATGGTCCATTATGGTTTAATGTCTACCTGCGTCCTCTGCCTCATCTCCCTGCTCCAGCCCCATCATAAGTAGGAGGACTCCTCCAACGAGCTTGCCTTCTCCACAATTATTTACTTGCACAATGTTTTCATCCTTCAGGTCCACCCTCTGCTGTCTCCTCCTCTAAGTCTTTCCTTGATTTGTACCACATTTCATCTCAGGTGCTGACCCCATGAATTCTCAGATCACCCAAACCATCTCTACCACAGCACCTATCACTCAGTATTGTAACCACCTGCCTACCCTTCTTCCTCACTAGAATAGCCTACAGGAGAGCAAGGGTATGACTAAATTTATTTCTAGTGTCGTACTTACAGCAGTACCTTCCACGGGACATAGTAGGTGCTCAATAAGTAGCTGCTAAATGAATGAAAAAACTAATAAAGATCTTTTAGTGGCTGCATTCTCTCTCATATTATTCTTAGTTTTTTAGTGATTTTCTCATTTTACTCACTTTTATTATACTTCATGAAAATCTTCAATCAAATCTGCTTATTTAAATGTTTAAAGAGTTGTGAAGCCTGAACAAAACAGGCTCTGGAATCAAAACCTTCCCAGTCAGAAAGAATGTAAAACCTACTTGTTGAAGAAACAAAGGGAACGGGCCCAGTGAATTCTCTTGCATTGAACAGGGAATAGGGGCCCATCTCCTCTTGGAACGCCTGAGAACGGCTTCTTTAGCATGTCTTTTCCTCAGCACCTGAATTTAGAGAAAGGAAATTAGATAAATAAAAGTACCACAGCCAATGACGACTTTGTTACAAATGAGTAGCCGGTCCATAAACCTAATGCCTCCCTGGAGGCTCAGTCTCAGGAGTTTTTTAAAGTATTTTTTAAGGCTTTTTTGCATTAGGTGGGTAAGAAAGAATGCATCCACATTTTAAAGGTTTCATAAACTGAAGAATTTCATTTTGTATATCTTTCTAACACTGACCATACTTTCAAGGTTAGGAAAATCATCAGTGCACTCTTAGTTTTCCTTCTTTCCCAAATACACATAGTGAACACATTCTCTTTATAACAATCTATAGATGGCCCTTACCTGTTCTTTCTGCTAAAACCTCACGGTCTCAGAAGAACCAGAGCAAGAAAATGCATGCTCTTCATTGCCTTATCACTCCCATCTGCACTCTCCAATATGGCAGCTGTAGCCATACGCTGACTACAGCAAGACCTTGGATTGCAAGTAAGTAACTTGTTCCGAGAGGGTTGCAAGACGAGCAAACATTTCTAATAAATTTTAATTCGATAAATGAGCGATGTCTTGCAATACAAGTAGTATGTGACATCGAACGTCACATGATCATAACTGAGCCAATGGTTCTTGAAATTTCCTTTGATATACAAATGCTTCGGATTACAAGCATGTTTCTGGAACGAATTATATTCACAAAGCACGGTTTTACTGTATTTAAATTTAAATTGATTATAATTAAATAAAATGTAAAATTCCATCCTTCAGTGGCACTAGCCACATGCCGAGTGCTCCGTAGCCATTAATATTGGGCTACTATATCAGGCCATGCAGATTACGGAACATTTCCATCACAGCAAAAAGTTGGATGGGACTTTTTAGTGATTTCTATTTCATTTCATGGTGTTGCAAGGAAGAAATTTATTTCCTGAGAATTAATACATAAATAATTTTATTAAACATTTATTGATGTGCTAAAGAGTCATTTAAATTAATTTTATCATTAATACACTTAAGACGGATTCATTGTAATCCACTCTAAATTTTTAATCTTTTTTGTGACTGCTTTCACAATGGTGTTTCTCATGATGTCGAATCTAGAACTGCCAATACCATGCCACGTATACTTTTATTCATACCTACACACTTCAGGATTTCCATCCTATTTTAACACCAGAATCACTGTGACACTTGAAATCAACCTCTTATTCACTGGGAACCTCTGCGCCTAACGTGAATTTAACATACACCTACTGACTCGGGAATTAGGTATTACTGAGACCATAAGCAGAAAAAGGATCAATTTGTGCCCTCAACAACTACAGACAAATTGTTTACACAATAAAAAATTCCAAATGCTTATAAAAGAGGGGCAACCAAACTGACAGACACAGACACATGAAAGCAATTAGTTGGACGTTAGAAGTGGAAGAAGCCTTCCCAAAGGAGATGATGCTATGTAGATTTCACAAGGCCAAACCCAAAGCCAATGTTCAGCCTGTGTTGGTGGGGAAAAGGGGGTTAGAAAGAGAGGGAGGGAGAGAAAGCAAACTGAAGGGAAAGGAGAAGAGGAGGCTTAAAAACCCAATTATCTTTTTGTCCTCTTTGCAATTTTTAATGAAATATTTAAATGAAAAGAAAAGCACGCCTGAAAACATCAACGTGTTTTGAATACCTTCTTCTGATGTTCCAGGAGCACCTTAATCTCTTTCTGTGCCTGTGTCCTGGAGTCAGAAAGCCATATGGTGAATGATCTTTTCTCATCAGACAACACCACGGTGCTAGTTGTGTATACTGATCCATCATCTAGAACTCTGAAATCAGGGTCACCTGACCGGATGAGGTCTGCAGACCTGAGGCACTCTTTCAAATTAACTGCAAGCAAAAGTTTCCAAGTTGTAAAGTAGAAACACATGCAAAAGAAAAAAAAAAAAAGACATGTTAAGATAATGTATACATTTTCTTCAAAATCATGAAGTAGAATGAAATAAATCAATCACTCTGCATTTACCAAATATCTTAACTAGTTTTCTTCATATGTATAAAAAACGATACTTTTCTTTCAGTTAAAAAGGAATTCTTGGGCACCTGGGTGGCTCAGTTGGTTGGGCATCCGACTTCAGCTCAGGTCATGATCTCACAGTTCATGGGTTCAAGCCCTGCAGCAGGCTCTGTGCCGACAGCTTAGAGCCTGGAGCTTGTTTGGATTCTATGTCTCCCCCCTCTCTGTTCCTCCCTCATTCATGCTTTGTCTCTCTCTGTCTCCCAAAAATAATTAAAAGTTAGAAAAAATTTTTTAATTAAAAAATAACTCAATTGTATACAGGCATGAAAGTGTTTTTCAACCTTTATGTGCTTCTAAAAGACTTATAAAAACGATCTATTAAAGAGGAGTGTGTGTGGCAATCACGAAGAAGCTGAGACATAACGCCCCCACACACAGCTGAATCAACACACACAGCTGAATAAACAAACAGAAAAGTTTTCCTCAACACCAGTCTGAGTCTTTTAAGATACACCTGTCTTCAGCCAGAAGTTGTACACATGAGCCCAAAGAGTAATAGACAGTATGAATTTAGCAAATAGTCAAATAAGAAAAGTCTATCTTTGTTTTTTTTAAGATTTTATTTTTAAGTAATCTCTACACCCAACATGGAGCTCGAACCCCCACCCCAAGATCAAGAGTCGCATGCTTCACCAACTGAGCCAGCCAGGAGCCCCAGAAAAGTCTCTGAATTCTTCCCATTGGCACTTTTTTGTTACATGCCTCCCCCAAGCCATTGGCTCCCCTTCCGCCCTTAGTTCTCTTCGTGTTCCTATTCCGCGCTTTCCAGGGCTCCCCACTGAAACCCCCCATGCAAGTCTCCTCTCCCTGGGAGTTTTCCCAGGTAAAAAAGTAATAAAATATAAATATCAATGTAAGTGGTTTAAAACTTCGGTCAGAAATATCAAATCCATCTCATTCTTCAACTATCCGTTTTAACAGCCACCAAACTGATACATTAATGTTCACTTAAGGAATAACTTCTCATAGGATTCCTATATTACTCATGTAAAGTGTTTTCACTTTAATCCAAATCTGTCACAGATGGAAACACGTAATCAAAAAGAAGTGAACATTTTTAGTAATGATGACATATTTCTCTCTTCACATTTTTGGCAAAGTAACTTCTGGTCTATCCCCTCAAAGGAACACCCTGACCTCTCTTTTACATCCTTTTTCTTCTTCCTTTTCTTAGGAATGAAAGTGACATTTGCTTAATAAAAATTAAATGAGGCACTTAACCACAAATGAGACACTTTGCTGAAAAAGTAAATTTGGTATCTGTGGGACAAGCTATAGCTCTAAAAAAACCACAAAAACAAAAACAAACAAAACAACAACCATGATGCTTTCTTCTAATATTCCTATACCACATGGCAAGCCCACCTGGGCAGAGCTTCCCAGCTGTTGGGAAAGTTTGAGGTTCCCCAAATTCTCCATGTGAAAATGGCTGATGAAGTTCAGTTTTGAAAGGAGTGGCTCATCTTGTGGTGTGCCTCAAGGCAGCTCTAGCATTGATAAAAATACTGCTCTGATTTTCTCAGCTACTTATCAATATTTCTCCAGTGCTTAGAATCCTAGGGTAATGAAAGGGCTACATTCTACATTTAACTCTTCATGTAATCTCTAAACTATTAAAACATAAATTACTACAAAAACATGGATTAGAACATTTGCACTAGAATCAACCACAGAATTCCATGGAATTATAAAAAACAGAATATATATTTCAAACCATCTTGAATTGTATCTAAATATAAATAGATTAAGGCTAAACCCAAAAGGCAAAGGTTGGATAACATGCTCTTTTCAGCATAAGGAAACTAAATTTCTGTTTTAAAACCACTTGTTTTGAAATGTCTCACCTCTGCCAACTATTTTGTCTGCCTCTAGTTTGGAAGGTATATTAAATGTCACCTTTTTGCAGGCTTCACAGGCAAAACTGAAGACCTAGAATTAAAAAAAAAAGTCACATTAATACAGTATAGAATAAAGAATAAGGTTTCAAATAAACAAGAAAAATAAGTCCTAGAGATCCACTGTTAACTGTAACTGTATCATAGTTAACTGTATCATATTATGTACTTAAAATTTTTGCTAAAAGAATAGGTTTTATGTTCAGAGCTCTGTCATAAAAAATAATAGAAATAAAGAGGGTAAGAGGAAACTTTTAGAAATGATGGATATATTTATGCCAAAGGCTGTGGTGATGATTTGACAGATGTATACTTATCTCCAGACTCATCAAATTGTATATGTAAATCTGTACAGCTTTTTGCATGTCAATCTTAACTCAATAAAGTTGTTTACAAAAAAAGAATAAAAGCACATGATTATCTCAATAGATGCAAGCAACTGACAAAACCCAACTTCTATTTACCATTAAGAGTCCTCAACAAACTAGGACTAAAAAGAAATTTGCTCAACATGATAAAGGGCATCTATGGAAAACTTAGAACCAACATCATACTTAATAGAGAAAGACTGGATGCTTTCCTTTGACATCAGGAAAAAGACAATGATGTCCTTTCTCACCACTGCTATTCAACGTTATATGCAAACTTCTGGACAGGGTAATTGCACATGTGCACATGCACACACAAATTAAAGGCATCTAGATTGGGAAGGAAGAAGAAAAATAGTCTCTATTTGCAGATGATGTGATCTTGTACATAGAAAATCCCAAAGAATCCACTAAAAAAAACTATCAAAAATCATAAATGAGTTCAGTAAGATTGCAAGATACAAGATCAACATACGGAAGTCGATTACATTCCTATACACTGGCAATACAGAACTCTGGAAACAGAAGTAAGCAACCACTTCCTTTCACAATAGGTGTTCCATCTTCATGGATCAGAATATATTTCCACAATTCACCAAACAGATTCAATGCAATCCTTATTAAAATCTCAAAAGTATTTCTCCAAAAATTAAAAATTAATCCCTGTAGAAACACAAGGGACCCAAAGACCCAAATAAATTTGAAAACAACAGAGTTGTAGGACTCACATTTCCCATTTTCAAAATTTACTACAAAGATACAATCATCAAGACAGAGTGGTACTGGCATAAAGGTAAGAGTTGAGACAAATAGGACAGAACTGAAATCCCATAACTTAGCCTGTACCTTTGTGGTTAGCCAATTTTTGGCAAAGGTTTCAGTAAGTTCAAGGGAAAGAAGCAGTCTTTTCAACAAATGGTGTCGAGATCATTAAATATCCTCATTAAAAAAATGAATTTGAACCCCTAGCTCATACCATGTGTAAAATTAATTGAAAGTGGATCACAGACCTAAAGAACTAAAACTGTTGAAGAAAACTTAAAAACAAATCTTAATGATCTTAGGTTAGGCAATGATGTCTTATAACACCAAAAGCACAAATGATAAAAGAGCAATTAATAGGACTTAATCAAATTTAAAACTTTTGCTTCTCAAAAGATACCATATAGAAAGTGAAATTACAACCTAGAGAATGGGAGAAAATATTTTCTAATCACATAGCAATAAAGGACTTATATCAAAAAATATAAAAAAAAAACTTTTACAACTCAATAATAAAAAGACAAACAACACGAAAAATGGGCAAAGGATTTGAACAGATTTTATCCAAAGATGTATAAACAGCCAATGAGCGAATGAAAAGATGCCCAACACCCTTAGGCACTACAGTCATGCAAACCACAGTGAGATACCCATGAGGATGGCTAAAATAAACAAGACAGAAAATTACAAGTGTTGCCAAGGATGTAGAAAAACTGGAACCCTCATGCATTGCTGGTGGAAACATAAATGGTGTGGCAAATTTGGAACACAGTTTGGCAGTTTCTTAAAAAGTTAATCATATACAACATATAATCCAGCAATTTCACTCCTACCCTTAAGAAATAAAAACCTATGCCCATGGAAAAACTTGTACATGAATATTCACAGCAACATCACTTACAATAACAAAAAAAAGTGGAAACAACCCACATGTCCATTAGGTTATGAATGAATAGACAAAATGTGATACATTCAAATGGAATACCATTCAGCCATAAAAAGAGACAAGGAGCTGGTGTAATGCTACGATACCAATATGGATAAACCTAAAAAAAATTATGCTCAGTGAAAGAAATGACACAAAGGAGCACATACTGTATGATTTCACTTATAAAAACGTCCAAAAGAGGCAAATATACAGAAACAGACTAGATTAGTTGCCTAGGACTGGGGGTAGGATTGGGGAGTGGCTATAAATGAGTATGAGACTTCTTTTTGAGATGATAGAAATGTTCTCAAATTAGATTGTGGTAATGATTGTGCATTCTTTAAGTTTGCTAAATTGTACTGAGCTGCACACAGCAAAGGTGAGTTTTATGGAATATACATTATTATCTTGAAAAAGCAGTTTTGAAAAATGATATAAAAACCATAAAAATCACTCTTTCCACGCCCACCTCTACAAATCGGCAGTGAGCAGTATCCCAAATTTACAAATTCATGTAAGTAGCTTCAGCAAAACAAAACTGGATAATAACCACAAAAATATATTTCATTTCTGATATAATCAAATATAAAACAAGTTCATTCATAAAATTAAAAGATTTTAAAACACGGTGGTAACAAACTGTATACACATATACATATATGCATAATCAAATCTTATGCTAATATGTGCTCTAAATATTACTGCAATGTAAGATCTATCAATGATAGATCTATCTACATTTATCTACTTGAGGAAAACAACTCAAAAATAGAGTCAATATGTAATAGCATTGTTTATTTTAAATATAGTAATCAAAAAAGTCATTTTCAGAAAGTCATAATCATATTGCTATTACAATAATCAGTTATTTGTTCTTAAAAACAATTCAACTGTATTATATATGCTCAACTGTATTGTCTCTAAGAATATAGTTGTCGCCATGGGTGAAAAATGGTTTTATTTAATAATGCACCCATTGCTCCAAATAAGTTTTAGCTCTATAGTTGGTATTTCTGAATATCAATAGAAAGCCATGTTCAATACATTTTAATCACAACTGTTTAAAAAAAATATTTGAATTTAAATATGAAATGTTTAAATCAAATAGAACATACTAAAATAAATATGCATGTACATTTTCAGATTTTTAAATTAATATTTTGCAATTTTTGCTTCATTTTTTATGTTTATTTATTTTTTTTTAATAACCTCTACACCCAACATGGGGCTTAAACTCACAATCCAAGATCAAGAGTCTCATGTTCTTCTAACTGAGCCAGCCAGGCCCTCCTTCATTTCATTTTTTTAATTAAAATGTACAGATGTGGCTATGCTCTATTCCATTTCATTCCTCTTCTTCAAGGAATAGTTTCTTCTAAGTTGGCATTTATACTTCCCTTGTAGGCTTTTGTACTTTTATTATATACGCATGTGCCTATAAAGTATAAGCTGATACTGTGCACAGCTTGTGTCTTCATGCGTCCTTTTACAACTCGTATTTTTCACTCAACAATACATTTAAGATTTTTCTGTGAATATACCACAGTTTATTTTTCTCATTCTCCTATGATGGTCATTTAGATTATATTCTTGTTTCCTACTTTCTCTATTACAAATGACACTACAGTAAACAGCCTTACAGGTGCAAGATATTAAGATGCATACCTGCGATAGAGACATATGAGGACCTCCAATTCCAATAATTACTGCCAACTTGTCCAGCGTGAAGATAAATTTATTTCATGTCCCCCAGAGTATTAGATACCTCTATTTCTCATATCCTCTACCCCAGTTCATTATACTTGACTTTTCTAACTGTTGCCAATCTTACAGCTGATGCTTTAATGTGCATTTTCTTAATTTCTAGTGAGATTGAACATCACTTCTTGTGTTAATTTGTCATTTACCTCCTGTAAATCGTCCATTGCTCTCATTTAGTCATTTTTGTATTGCTTGTCTTTTTTAAATCATATTTTACTTGTAGGCTTAGGTGGTTTGCTTTTGTAATCTTTTAGTGGTATCTTTTGATAATCAGTGCTTCACTTTGAAAGTAGTCAAATTTATTAAGTGTTTCCTTTAGTTTTTTAAAGTAGTTTCATTAAAACTTTCCTCCAGTTTATACTTTTGTATATTAATATCTCCCCTCTGCCCTGTCATAAACACACTATCTGATACTTCTTTACAAAAATTTTAAAGTTACTTCCAACTTTTCAATCTTTTACTCATCTGGAATTATTTTGTGTGTGATGCACTGTAGATATCTAATCTTGTCCTTTGCCATATGGATAGCCAACTATCTAGAACCATCATTGAGTAGTTCTTCCCTTCTTAACTAATAATGATACTGCTGCATATATCATATGCATGGACCCCAATTATAGAATCTATTTCAGGACTCTGCATTATTTCATCAGAGTTTATCTCTACACCAACACTATATAGTTTTAATTAACATAGCTTTATTACAGATTGCAGTATTTGTTTTGGTGACCCAATCCTTATTATCTTCCTTTAAATTATGTTTGTTGTTTGTTTGTTTGTTTGTTTGTTTTAGCCTTCTACTCTTTCAAAAAATTCTTATGACCAGCTGACCAAGTCCATGAAAACCCTTCCTAGGGTTTGCTTGCTTGCTTTTACTAGTCCTTGCTTACTTTTACTACTTCTCAGTAGTTCGTTGAAGAAGTGTAGGATTTCACATGTAGCCAATCCTATAGCTGGCAAAATGGCAGATTTCTTTTCCTTAAATCCTTAACCTCTTTTCCTATTGCTGTTACATATTTTATCTCATGTATGTCCTCGTTAGGACCTCCCGTAGCTGCTGAATAGGGACAGCTATAGTGACCATTGTGGATTTGTTTCTAACTTTAAAGATAACACATTTACCATTTCACCATTCATTATGAGTTTCCTTCCTGCCTGCCTTCCTTCCTGCCTTCCTCCCTCCCTCCCTCCTCCTTCCTCCTTTCCTGTCCTTTCCTTTCCTTTCCTTTCCTTTCCTTTCCTTTCCTATCCTGGCCTCTTTTCCATTTTTTCTTTCTTCCTTTCTCTTTTTTTCAATCATTAAGTATTGTTAGGTATGCTTCAGTATGTTAAAAAAATAAAGTACATTCCCCTACACTCCTAGTCTACTAAGAATATTTTATAGCAATAAAAATAATTTCTTACTTAGTTTGAAACATAATAATATTTCTCTCTGAATATATTACTATGTTAAAATACAATAATAGATTTTCTAATGTGAAACCATTTTTCCATTCCTGAGACAAATCTTGCATGGACATGCTAACTTTTTAAATATGTTATTGGTTTGGCTTGTTGGTATCTATTTTAGTACTTCAAATATATGTTCACAAGTGAGATCAGGCTACTATTTTTCAATATCATAAATCCTTACTAAATGCGTTAAAGACAGTTCCACTTTTTTCTGTCCTTTGAATCAATTTACATAAGATAGAGATTATCCATTCCATATAATTATGGAAGAATTCATCTACCACAAGCCTGGACTTGATGAATATATGAAGGTGTCTGTGTGTGAAGACATTTAGCCTTTAATTCAATATCTTTAATGGTTTTAAGTCTATTTAAGTTTTGTATACCTCTTTGAGCCAATGTTGGTAATTTGTATTTCGTAGGAAATTGCTCATTTTGTCTGTATTTTCAAATTAATTGAAATAATACATTAATATTACTGTTTGTCTAAAACATCTGTCTTCTCCATGACTGTACCTCCTTTTATTCCTAATATTGCTTTATCTGTGTCTTCTCTATTGTTTACTTGCCCAATCATAATAGCATTTGTGTTTACTTTCAAAGAATAGCTTTTGGTTTTGTTGATTTCTATTGCTGGTTTCTTTTTTTAATGTTCTTTGTAAGACAGAGTATACATACAAAAGACTATATATATATATATATATATATATATATATACTTACATACACATATAGCGTACATGTGTGTTTTAAGAAACAATAAGATGAACACTAGGGCACTCACCTTCAAAGTTAAGAAATAAAATATTACTATTATTTTCAATGTTTCTATATATCGCTCCTCAGTAGCATTTTCTTCCCTCCCACACCCCCTAAAACTCAGGTCATCACTAATGGATGATTTTTGTGTTAATCATTTACTTTCCTTCCTCTGCTTAATTTTATCCCATGTATATGTGTCTTTTTTTTTATTTTTTTTTTTAACGTTTATTTATTTTTGAGACAGAAAGAGACAGAGCATGAACGGGGGAGGGTCAGAGAGAGGGAGACACAGAATCTGAAGCAGGCCCCGGGCTCGGAGCTATCAGCATAGAGCCGGGCAGGGCTTCGAACTCACAAACCACCAGATCATGACCTGAGCCGAAGTCGACCGCCCAACCGACTGAGCCACCCAGGCGCCCCTATGTATATATGTCTTTAAAGAAGATACAGTTTTATTTTGCCAATTTTTAGCTTTTACGTATATGCAGCCATATGCTAATTATATGCTACTTGATTTCATTGCTCAAATTATGTTTGTGAAATTTATCCATGCTGAACATACAGAGAGGTTCATTCATTTTCATTGCTATATAGGACATCATTAGAAATAATGCACAATTAATTCATTAATATAATTTTTGAAAGGGATAATATTCATATATAAATTTAAGTTATGTCATGCTTCTTAAAACTATAAAATAATTTGATACTATATTTGTGGAGATTGGACATATTATTGAATGTAAAATTAAAAATGTAAAGGCACCATTAGATTTTCAATGATGAATTAATGACCTTTAAAGTTAATTTAAAAATAAATTTTGTATGGAAGAATGCCCAATTACAAAATGCAACATCCAAAAATAATTTTAAGATTAATGAGTTATTGGGGTGCTTGGGTGGCTCAGTCAGTTAAGTGTCGGACACTTGAATTGGCTCAGGTCATGATCTCACGGTTTTGTGAGTTCCAGCCCTGCTTTGGGCTCTACGCACTGACCTCGCAGAGGGATTCTCTCTTTCCTCTCTCTCTGTCCCTCTCCCCTCACACTCTGTCAGTCTCTCTCAAAATAAATAGCTTTAAAAAAAAGATTAACGAATTATGGATTGACAATTTGAGTTCAAAAAAATCTCTTTTAATGGAAAATCCTCCAGGTCAACTTTAAATATCTCATTTATAAAGCTGAGAGCTGCACAACTTTAAATTAAAATGTAGCAAATGGATTTTTAAAAAAGATAATATAAAGTATCCTCCATGTAGTCTGGGAAAAATAATTAATTTGTTTCATTTTACAGTATCATCCAAATTTTATTAATTGTATGATAGAAAGCTATCATACTAATAATAAATCTTGATAAGAAAATTAACGCCAAAAGGAGAGTGAAAGTGAGAGGGGTTATCTGAGATTGTTTTACTTTTCCTGTGGACAGTTTTACAGTGAATTCACAGGGAGGCTTTCTAAAATGACATCCTTTTTCAACAGAGGAAAAAGAAGCCAAAGAATGGAAATTTATGGAAAGTCCAAAAAGTAAATGGGATCTTCTTAGTTGAGCATAATAGTTATGGAATTTTAAATCTGTTATTTCTTCTCTAGGCATTTACCTTCTGCAAAATGGAAATACTACTTTCAAATTCTCACCAGCTCAAAGGTAAATCGTTAAGACTGACTTCTCTGGGGCGCCTGGGTGGCGCAGTCGGTTAAGCTTCTGACTTCAGCCAGGTCACGATCTCGCGGTCCGGGAGTTCGAGCCCCGCGTCAGGCTCTGGGCTGATGGCTCAGAGCCTGGAGCCTGTTTCCGATTCTGTGTCTCCCTCTCTCTCTGCCCCTCCCCCGTTCATGCTCTGTCTCTCTCTGTCCCAAAAATAAATAAACGTTGAAAAAAAAAATTAAAAAAAAAAAAAAACTTTGAAAAAAAAAAAAAAAAAAAGACTGACCTCTCTGTAACTCTCGGTACTTAGGTCATGCCATTAAATTTCTTTCCAACCAAACTCTTTGTAAGGCAAGAGTTCTAGTTAAATGAAAAGCATGATGAACCACAGGTAACCACAGGCTCCATATATGGAATGGAAACTGGCAAGGGGATTACAATAGGACCAAAAAATGTGCATAGGCTTACATGTATTTAGTGATTCAGCAGGTGTTTCAGAATCTAGCTGTATCTCAATATGAACATCAACAATCTACTTTCAAAAAGGTAGCTGAGGGGTGCCTGGGTGGCCCACCTGGTGAAGTGACGGACTCCTGCTCAGGTCATGATCTCACTCATGGTCTTGAGATTGAGCCCCGTGTAGGGCTCCCGCTCTGGGCTCTGGGCCTGGAGTCTGCTTAGTATTCTCACTCTCCCTCTCTCTGCCCCTCCCCTGCTTGCTCTCTTTCTCTAAGAAAAAAAAAAAAAAAAGATACCTGATAATGCACCCACTAAATATATACCAAAACTTGACTTTCTTAGGATTATGATTTTAAAATAGACTAGTTCTCATTTACTTCCTTTATTTGCCTAAGGCTTTTTATCACTAATGCAAAAGCTAATAGAAATTATTGTACTCTTATTTTTAAAAGATTACTACATCAAATGTTATCAACAAGAAGAACAACAAAAAGTCTGCTAAAGCAGTCACGTTATTCTTGTTAATTAACGCTATAAAATCGGAAAAGCTAGAATGCCCATTTGTCAGCATAGATTACAGGCAGAATTCATATATTCCAAGGGGAAAAAGTATTCTATGCTAGAACAAAAAACCTATTTTAATTCCTTTTGAAGGAAAATGATAGATTAACTGTGCCCAAGTCCATACTATTTAAAATATATAATAGTAATGATTCCCCAAGTGGATTTGAGGCAATGAACAATATTAAACGCATATTTGAAAGGATCCCGTTATTTGTAATGGGACAGAAGGAGAGCTGAGCTCATGCAAATTCGTTTTCAATTTTTGTTACAGTCAGAGGAGAAACATTTTAAGAGACATTCGGTACTACACTTTCAACAGTCCAGTGATGGTCTGATATATTTATTTTCTAGTCCCCAATCCCCACCCCTGATCTTTTTTTCTTTTTCTTTTTTTCTTTTTCTTTGTGTCTGGGGGAGGGAGTGGCGGTGGCCATTAGGAGTTGTATTTTGTGGCAATTTACAGAGTACTGAGGACAGAGGGCTGTGAAAGATGGAGAAGGGTGCAAATGGGAAGATTCCTCAGCCTATGGGCCAGCTCAGTGGAAAGGCTAACCTGTTAAAAGTCTCAGTTTTGTGTTAAAGACTTGCTTTGAAGCGCTCTCCCTTCAAACAAGGAATTGTTTTTGAGATCCGTTAAGGTATCTATAAAAGGAAAAGTGTTGTGATTTTAATATTATACTGAAAAGTTGACGGTCCGATGAATCAAAAGGAAATACAACAGAAGATGGTCAGTAGAGACCTTAATTTACCCATCAGGGAAGAAATCCAAGGTATCTGTATACTGGGGATTTCGGATGAAATAAATTATTCTATATACACTCTCCAGTATTCAAGTCTCCTCATTTAGTCTAAACTTTAGGAAATTCTTCTTTAAAGCAATCCTAAACGAATATGTCATATACTAGAGCTGATGCTATCTCCATTTAGAGTAACGCACACTCCTTTGCCTTGCCACACCCCAACACCCGCACACCCCCACCCCGCCCCCGTTCTGGGCACCGCAACAGTTCCTTGAATTCCACACCCTCCCCTGGGGGAATACAGGGGAAATCTTGGCAACACAGCACCTTTGCAGTTTCCTCTCCCCATTCTCTAGTCCCTTTCGCAGAAAAATCACACAACACTAAACCCACGCTTTTAAACATCAAAACTGGGAAACTCAAATTTATTACAAAAGATCACACTTTGAGACCAGTTCCTATTTGTAAAGAGTCATTTCATCAGCTCATTTTGTTGGAACAGCTGCCTTGCAGGGCGACGCGCTCATTTGTACAAGTCATTGTCCATAAATTAACTTAGATCTTAAATACCAACCCAATATTCATAACTCGCTGATTCAAAGAGAAGACAAAGCTTTGATCCACTAGCCCCAAAGGCAGAGGAGCAGCAAGAATCCGTGTAGCCACAGCCAACCTACTCCCCAGCTAGGTAGGTTCTCTCCGAATCCGACCCCAGGCCCATCCTTAGATTCGGGTTTGCTGGGTCGCGCGCGGCTCCTTTCCACAGCACAGCCTGAGCGCGACCCTGGTCTAGTCTGAATCTCCGCACGTAATCGCGCCGACAGAGTTCTGGCTTCTTCGCCGTGTGTCTCCTGAATTCTCAGAGAATTGTCCCTAACTTCCTATCCAGGTGAATCTGGTCCTGGGTGGCAGGTTTCCGGGGCACGTACGGCCCGAAGGTGGACTCTGGGTTTGCGCAGTCCTTCCCGGAGCTGGACACTGGACCACCCAAGCCCACGCCTATCCCCCCACTCCACCCACCCGGACTCTACGCTCTCTGCCCACCCCGACAGTCCCCCCTCCCCCGCATCACCAACCGCGACCCCAACCGCAGCCAGGATCCAGCCTTCCCACGCCCCCCGTCCCTCAGGCACACTTCTCCTCCGGCCAGGAGACTCTGGGGTGAGCTCCGAGTAACACTTAGCGGAGGCAGAATCTGGAAGCCGGTTTTCAGAGTTCACTCCACGCCGGGACCCAGAGGCACCGTTCCAGCCCCTCCAGTCACTAACGTCCCCATCCCAGGTAAGCCTGGGGTGGGGCAGCCTCCTGAACCCCATCTCACACCTGTGTTTCGCTCACTCAGGGATCCTGAAACACCTGCCCAAGTACAGTTCGTCGCTCTCCACACAGACGTGCCACCCCCTCCCCCCCCCACCTTCGTCCCTAGCCTGGGGAGCCAGGGGGAGGACGTGAGCCCCAGGCACCGTCGACCGCCCGGGAGAGCGCAGACAGGCCGGGGCGCGACCGTGATGTCCCAAACACAAAACCCCGTTCCGAGTCGTCCCTCCAAGACTCGTTTTCTGCCCTCACCCGTCCAGGCCCAAACTTGGCTGGTCCTGCCCCGCAGGACTGAGCGGAGGCGCGGCGGTCCGCTCTCGGTCCGCTTGGCCCGGGCTCCGCTCTCCCCGCGGGACAGGGCGGGTCCAGCCCTTCCCGATCCCGGCTCCCACTCACCACGAGGGTCAGCAGCAGCCCGGAGAGGGCTCTGCGCAGGGGGATCGGACGCTCGGCGGCGGCCATCGGGGGGCGGGAAAGGGGCCGCGAGGCAGGAAGGGGGCCGCGGGCGCCGGGCGGGAGGCCAGAGACCGGAGCGGGCGGAGGTGCAGCGGCGCGCGCGGTGCGGGCGTGCCTCGCTGCCGCTCCTCTCCAAGTCCCCTTGGATCTGTCAGGCTTGCCTGCCCGGGAGCGTGTTCGCTCCTGAGACGGGATTGGACGCGGCAGACGCCGGGCCGCCCCTCCTGGTTATTTCTCAAGTCGAATCACGCGGGCAGCCGGGGAGCTGCCCGAGCCTGCCCCTCCGCTCCCCCGGGGCCGCGCCGGGCGCTGGCTCTCGCGCGAAAGCGGTCCCAGGCCCACCCTCTGCCGCCTTTCCCACGCCCCACGCCCCTCGTCCGCCCCGCCTTCCCTCCGCGTGGCCCGGGCCGCCCAGACCTTCCCGGAGCGAACCCCCTGGCGGACGCCGCCTGCGCGCTCCCGCTGCAGGACCCAAATCCGCCTGCAGGGATCCCTGTCCCAACACGGGCGCTCCGGGGTGCCAGGAACACCTCCGTCATTGCATCAGCGCATCCTCCCTTCATTCCGCTCCTGATCGAATGCCGGCCAATGTCTCCCGGGTAATAAACCATTTATGTATTCTTTACAGATTTGACTAACATGGTAAGATAAACGACCGAGGGAAGATTATCCCAAGTGGCTTGAATAAACTGGCATTCGGTATACCAGAAATCAAAACCAAGTAGAAGAAACTCCGATATCTGACCATTTGAAGTGTCCAAAATATGAGTGATTACATGAAGAGTCTTCTTTACCGCCAATTTTGTGACCTTATATGAACCTTCTAAGAAAGAATTTGTTCTTCTATGTGAAGTATTGATTTAGTAATTACATGGTAAGTGTGCTAAGGTGCCATTTTTCAGTCTGTGGTAAAAGGAAAGTAAATCTACCACCCAAAAGCTTCTACTCTAAAATGAAGCTTGCAAATTCAATATTACTCAATAAATGTCACCCAGGTCACCAAGGCATTGTGCGAGGGGCTGGAGGAAAGAGAATGTACAAAACCCAGTTGCAGCCCAAAGCAACCCAAAGTCTAGGAGGGCATAAAGGCATCTTAGCCCAGCAGGGTAAATGTTTTAATGGAGAGGTAGCTAACAACACCTGGACACATTCCTTTATTTCCCTCTCGATGGAATTTTGTATCCCCAAAGCCCCCACTTGTCGGATTCAGGAGGAACTCCTTCTTAGGTGCGTTGCTGTTCCTCAAAGTCTATGTACAAGTTCCAATGTCAGAACCCTCAGATAGTCTAGATTAATCAGGGAAGGTGCTATGGCCTTCATTCATCCCACCCTGCCCATCCAGTAGGCTTGTAAACTGAAGTCTGGGGCTTCCCTGAAACTCACAGGCTCTGAGGATTCAGACACTAAATTCACTTCCAGTCCCAGCTCCGAGGCACCCATCAGAAATCCTGTCTCACCTCTGGAGGCCTCTGAATGAAAGAAGCCTTCCAGTCTCAGAGAAAGTTCTCCAAACTTTTCTCCGCCCCAATCATTTTCCTGTTACCCAAGACCTCAGAAAAAGGCTCTCAAAGATTCCTCTGGCTCTAGACAGCCTTTAGAAACACAAGTGAATCATGGCTTTCCTGTAACATAGGTGATACCGTAGACTGAACTGTGTCCCCTCAAAATTCATATGGTGAAGAACTAACCTGCCTATGACTGCATTTGGAGATAGGGCCGATGAGGAAGGAATTGACATTAATGACATTATGATGGTGGGGCCCTGATCTGATGGAATTAGTGTCCTTATGAGAAGAGACACCAGAGAGAGCTCCCCTCCTCTGTCTTTCTGTGTCTCTGTCTGTCTCTCCCTGCTCCGTGTGTGGACACAGTGAGAAGGTGGGTGTTTACAAACCAGAAAGAGAGTCCTCATCAGAGGTCAAATAGGCCAACACCTTAATTTTGAACCCTCAACCCTCAGAAATGAGAACAAATGCTTGATATAAGAACCAACAGAGAAAAGGAGAGGGCAGGACCATGTTCCAGACAAAGGCAACAATACTGGTGTAGCACTGAAGAGCCTGGTAACACCTTCCTACATCAGGAATACAGGAAGGGAGATTCTTCAGAACCACTGGAGTTCAGACGAAGTCCAATGACTGGGAATTAGGTTAGAAAGCTAGGCTTGTAAGAAACCAGGTTGAGGAGCTGAATTTCATCCTGGAAAAGATGGAAGAATCATCTACTCAATCTATAATAACAGTTGCTAACTACAGTTACAGAATTATCACTTTGGGTGAGTTAATGAAGTCATTACCTTCCTTCATAACCTGTTTATGTCTTCATATAGCTTTCCTAGGGAATAAAAGGCTTGAAATGTTTTCCTTTATTCTAAGTAGTCTTACTTTTCAGTGATTTCGGTTTTATCTACTAGAGCGAGTCTGACCTATCTATTACTGTCATCCAAATGACTAAAACTATAAGATAGCTATTATCTGCTTGTTTCAGCTCTACTGGGTAATTGAGGCGATTGTTAAGCCTACTGACTATGTAACAGTTACTCTGAGCTTCCATTTTTAGCTCCTACAAAATAAAAGTTATAGGAATCTATTCCAGAAATATGATAAAAAAGCATATTGGGGATATTTTCGATTTAAATTGCAAATTCCGAATAACAGACGTACTTTTAATTACCGTGTTGACATTTCCTGTTTTGCTATAGCATGTACTTGCCCATCATGAGTAGATTGGTCTACGCTCTAATGAAAATGCATTTTTATAGCTTAGAAGAATCTTCCTACGCAGTTATAATTATAAATGTGACTTGAGGATAAATTAAAATTACTTTTATTTTTCCTGTGTAAATTATAATATAAAATGAGTTTGTTAAAAATCTATTTACAATATGAACCTCAGTTTGAGCATTGTGAGAACTGGATCCTTCTGTAATCAAGTCAACTTTAAATCACCATGAGACGTCATAAAGCGTAAAGAGTTATTCTGAAATGTCTTTATTTTAATACTCATTTCCCAAGCTGCCAAATCAGTTGGAAGTCACTCCTAAAAGGATAATGTACAAAAATGGGAAAGAAGCATTATTTCCCCTTGTTACTTTCTTAGTCTGAGTAGCTGTAATAAAGGTAAGGGCAGCAATAATAAAGGATCAATATGGGAAATGATTTTAGGCTGAAGTACAAAACTTCAGGAATCCAGGTGAATTCGAAAATGTTCAGTAGAAAGCAAACCTAAGATTATTAAGAGTTCTCTGTACTTAGGAGGGATCTCTGGCCACAGAAAGAGTGGAAGAGAGGTGGAAGCTAACCCCCGGCCCACTGACAAGGCTGCCTTGCACAACTCAATGCCAACAGGCTCTGGTCTCACACACCTACTCGCCCCTGTGGCTTGCATGGGCGATGACATGGCAAGTGTGGGTCTCCTCAAACCACGCCTATAAAATACAACCAGGGCAACTGTATGATTTTTGGAACAAACTTGCTAGTAAGGAAAGAAGTGTATGAAAAGAAGCCTGAATTAAAATCAAGTGAAAGATTGGTTTGAATAGTGCTTCTGAAGACGTAACATGAGTTCTGCCATGAACTCAAGTTCATGTAGCACTTTTAGAATAGTAGCTCAGAAGCACTTTTAGAATACTGCTTAGGATAAATGGTCACAGTAATAAACAGTAATTGAGCAAATTACTTGTTGAGTCAACAGTGAGGAATACCATACAAATGTGTCCTCACATGCTGGGAGCCCTTGCAGACTTTATTTTTGGGAGTTAGCTCTCCTTAGTATACCCACTTGCTCTTTCGGAGACACTCCTTCCTCATACTTGGGAACCAAGTGGTCATTTTCCTTCAAGAGTAACCACCTCCTGCTATTGCTACTCAGGTTCCAGGAGAGGACACTGCTTTTCCTGTATCACCTTTCCAAAGTGTGTCTAGAGGCTCTCCACTAATTTCCCAGAACACCACTGAGAACAGCCTTGACTTTTTGGTCATTTAAAAAGACTGCTGGAGACTTGGGGATACTAGACAATTGAAGTCAAGAATAACATAAAAAAAAAAAACAAAACAAAACAAAAACAAAAAACTATGATACTGCATTGCTGCCCAGAAAAAGAGCCATCCCAGAATCCCTGTCTGCCTCCTTCTTCTCCTGTCTTTCCATGGCAAGTACATTTCCCCCATGGAAATTCTCCAAGCAGCTAAGAGAACCTCAAGTCTAGACCAGAATGACCCTGGCCCACCAGGCAGAGAAGTTTCCCCTTCACATTTTCTATGCTGG
The DNA here is from genome assembly GCF_022079265.1 of Lynx rufus. Lineage (NCBI taxonomy): Eukaryota > Metazoa > Chordata > Mammalia > Carnivora > Felidae > Lynx > Lynx rufus. Next base: position 10,883,492 of record NW_025814837.1, on the reverse strand, counting down.
GTCTGTCAGTGTCAGGTCACTCTAGAATTCGTTTCTACCCAGAGTGATTGGCAGAGGGACTACACATGCCCTTGAGGAGAAAACTTACTCCCATCCACAGGGGTGTAGCTTTTCACTATATCCTTGGCAGCAATCGTACAAAAATTGGACCTTTGTACATTTCCCAAATTCAGAATTGTCCAATATAAGTAACACCATGACGATCATCCAATCCAGACAGAATGTGCCAGGCTCAGAGAGGCTCCTTTTAGGAGCGCCTGGGTGGCTCAGGCAGTTGAGTGACCGACTCTAGGTTTGGGCCCAGGTCGAATCTCACGTTTCCAGGGTGTGAGCCCTTCGTCAACCTCCACCATGCTGATAGGGTGGGGTCTGCTTGGGATTCTCTTCCCCCCTCACCCTCTTTCTCTGCCCCTCCCCCACTCGCACTCTCTCTCAAAATAAATAAGTAAACATTAAAAAAATTTAAAGAAAGAAAGTGTCCTTTCAGTCTCTCCTTATTAATTAATGATTCAAGAACTATTATAAGAATTTCAGCAAATCTTCTCCCACTAAAATCTTGAGACACCCTTACAAACATCTTCTGCGCATGGGCCTTTTTAAAGCAGGGAAGTGGTCTTCCAGTGACTTCTCACTGGGCTGGAAGGAATGGTGATTTCCCCTGAGAAAACAAAACTCCATTGTATGGGTAATAACTCCCTCCAGGAACCGGATAAAAGCAATGTAACAAAGCTCTGGTACAAGGTGAAATTTTAGTCCCTCTCATCCATCGTGGAATCATCCCATGATTCTTCACTTCCCTTTACTTCAGAGTGGAACTCTCCTCCCAGCGGGTGAGGCTGTCGTCTCTCCTGGACATTCTCATGTTCCTAAGAGCTCATTGTGCGCATCTGTCTGTTCAAAGGACATTGCTCAAGCATGAAGGTTTACAGGTGTGAGTGGGCTGACATCCAGATCTCCTGTGTCATTTATCTCCACGTCATCCTCTGATTCACTGCCCCATCAGCCTTCTTTTCTCCCACACGTTTGAGAGGACGGTTCCTCAACCACAGCTCGAGGAAGCAGCATATCCCCCAGCTCAAGTGCCTATCATCTAGCTCACAACTAGAAAACTGCTTTTCCCACCAGTTCCCTATATGGGCAGTAAATTATTTCTTCAACATGTATTGATTTATTGTTATTAATTCATTTTATTGATCATCAATGATCCATTCGTAATTTTTATTTGCTCAAGATTTATTACTCTTGATTTGTCTCTTCTTTTCAGCCTGCCCAGTTTCTCAAGCCCTCTGTCACTAGATGAGGTTTTCCACCAATGAGCTATTCAGTGTTTGCTAAATTGTTCAGCCAGTGCCCCCATTCTTTCTTTGCATTCCTTTCAAGGGTCCTATTTGTTTGCCTTTCAATGTTATAAGCTGCACAATTTCCTAAACGGTAAGCCGTAGTTTTTGTTTCTTTGTTTTTTTAAGTTGGCTCCACACTCAGCGTGAAGCCCAACATGGGGCCTCGAACTCCTGACCCTGAGATCAAGACCTGAGCTGAGATCAAGCATTGGACCCTTAGCCAGCTGAGCCACCCAGGCGCCCCTGGTAAGCTGTAGTCTTAATGTGCATGTATCTATGTAAGATTATACCAGAATCTTACTCCTCTAAACAACCCTAATGCAATGGTCCTTCCTGAATATTTACAAAGATGTAAACAAAAAGACGGAAGAGCTAGTAATATTTCTAGTAGGTATGTGAGCGTGTATCAGGAAAGCTATTTTGTTGTCACTTTCCACTAACTTTGTTTTTTAAGTTTGTTTGTTTGTTTGTTTATATAATCTCTACATCCAATGTGGGGCTCATGCTCATGACTCTAAGATCAAGAGTCGCAGGCTTTTCCAACTAATCCATCCAGGCACCCCCTACTTTCGACTAACTTTGCCAGTGTTCCTTATTTTTTAATATTTTTATTTATTTAAATTTTTCTTAATGCTTTCTATTTATTTTTGAGAGAGAGGGAGAGATAAAGAGTAAGAGGAGGAGGGATAGAGAGAGATGGAGATACAGAATCCGAAGCAGGCTCCAGGCTCTGAGCTGTCAGCACACTGAGCCACCCAGGTGCCCCTGCAGTATTCTTTACATGTTCAATAAAACTGGCTGTCTCTCCCAGATTACAAGTTCTATTCATATGGTGGTCGGAGAAAGGTCTAATCTGAACTATAATATGTCCCTTTTAAACAAGAATCTTTGGCCAAAATCTCCCTGCTAGGCCCTCAAAGTAATAAGTATTTTTTTTTACAAGTCTCAGAATAAATGATTCCAAACTCAGAGGCATCCATAAGAACTTTATTTCCTATTCAAGAGAACATTTAGGTAGCAATCAGATATTATCTGGAACAGCTTTTTAACATCTAATGACGAGTTATCTGACCTCAGCTGCTGTCCTGTTCCTAAGTCTGGGCAGAGCCTGGAGACCACTGTCTCCCACACTCCTCTCATCCAGAAAGGGGAGACAAAAAAGAATTGGGGAGGAACAAGCACTATGGATATGGCTTGGACATCTTTTGTCCTTTACGATGACCTGCCTTTCTGTAATATTTCTAAGATAATTGACACCAGTGTCACCCAATCTCACGTGTTCCTTTCTCATTTGGTACAATGAGATTCAGGTTTTCTCTCTCCAGAGATACTGGTAATTGATAAGCACACACAAGTTCTTATGACAAAACGAAAGACAAAGGATATATTGTTTTCTGCCATGTTCCCATATTGTAACATATAGATGATTCCCTGAGAATAAGGTGGCCTGAGCCTTGCTGCACCAGGCTCTCCCATGACAGTCTTCAAAATTCATCTGTTTATAGAAGGAAGTACTGTGTTGTGGCAGTTGGCCAGGAATATGCCAGGTCCCCCTCCCCCCAAGTTTGTTCAAAGGCCTCGAGTTTTTTCCTCCCCTTCATTCCCTCTTTTAATTTTGAACAAATGGAAACAGTGGTCTTTAGGTCACAATAGATCTTTGTACTTGGCTATTGTTGAGGCAAAATGAAAGAGACTGTTTTGGCAACAGCATTATATTAATAAAATGAAGAAAAACACTTCAAAAATAACAAGAATTCAAGGGGTGACTGGTTCTTTCAGTCAGTAGAACATGTGACTCTTGATCTCAAGGCCATAAGGTCAAGTCCCATGTTGGGTATAGAGATGACTTTAAAAAATAAATAAATAAAAAGGAAACAAAAGATGAAAATTTAAGTCAGCATGACCTGGGTATTCTAGCTCCATTGTTTAGAGATTCTAAGTAAAGTTATAAATTGTTTGTTTTCAACATAATTGTCCTGGGGTAACCCTATTTGGTTTTGGAATCTCTGGCTTTTCCATCGTGTGAAAACATACAATTCTACGAAAGTTTTTTCCTTCCCATTTGATCCAACTATGTGATTGATCTATATACCTGAGTAGGTCCCAATTTACCTCACCCAAATGGTCAAACATGATGCTTCTGGAACCTTTTATTTTTCTTTATTGGGGTATAATTTACATAGAGTACAATTCATAGACCTCAAATGGACACTTCAATAAGTCTTGACAAATGTATATATATATACTGGTGTTACCATCATTCAAATCAAGATATAGAACATTTTTTGGGGGGCGCCTGGGTGTCTCTGTCAGTTGGGTGTCCACCTCTTTGTTTCAGCTCAGGTCATGATCTCACAGTTCCTGGGTTAGAGCCCCACATCAGGTTCTGCACTGCCTGCCTGGGATTCTCTCTCTCTCCTTCTCTCTCTGTGTCTGTCCTTCTCTCCCTGCTCCTCCTGCATGTTCTCTCTCTCTCTCTCTCAAAATTAAAAGCAACAATAAAAAAAATTAAAAAGAAAAAGAAAAATGTTTTGACCCAAGTCAATACCTATCCCCATGCTGAGGCAACCGCGTTCTGCTTTCAATCATTAAGTAATTTTGACTTCCTTGTAATGTCACATAAATGGAATGACATGCTGCATTACCATCACACACAGTTATCTATTACTGCATCACTTTTTATCTATTGGACATCACTTTTGCAATATTCCACAATTTAGTGGTTTAAAACAAGAACTCATGATCTCACAGTTTCTACAGAATGCAGGAGTGGCTTAGCTAGCTGTCTCTGGCTCAGGCACTCGCAAAAAGGTGTTTAGCTGACATTGCCATCATCTCAAGGCTCCACAGGATCTGTTTCTTAGTTCACTTATGTGACTTTTGACAAGCTTCCTTTGAGACATCAGTTCCTTGCCACATGGTCCTCTCTAGGGAGAGGCTTCCTTCAGAGCAAGCAAGAAAGATCAGGTAACCAAAGTGGATGTCACATACAGTCTGTTTGTAATCTAGTGTCGGAAGTGATCTTTTAGCTCTGCCTAATTATGTTGGCTAGAAGTAAGTCACCAGAGATACTCTAAAGTCAACAGAAGATGATTACATAGGGGCATGAATACTGGGAGGCAGAGATCTTTGGATGCCATCTTCTAGGTTTTTGTGTCTAGGCTTTTGTGTCCTTGTTCGTCCTACTAATAATTAGAATAATGATTTGTTTCACTTAAAATATAAAAACTTTCACAGACAGGTGTTAGAATGTTAATGTTGTCTTCTCTCTTTGATGGTTTATACTATCAGAATAAAAGAGTTGATAAGCATTTTGTTTATTTAACTCAAGTTTATATCCTACCCACTTTTAAAAAGGCTTATCAAATTAAATTATATAAAGCAGATAAAAAATAACCAGGTATCAATAAAGCAATTGAGGTGGGTTATTTACTATCATTGAGTCCTAGATTTTGCTTATTAACTTCCTGGATATTCAGGCAAAGTATGATACTTTTAATTTTGGAGTTACATGGCTCTCATTATGCAATAAAAGAGAATACAAAAGTTCATCCATAGTGTTAAACTTTATCTTAACTTTGTATTAGAATGTTAAGAGAACCATTAGGTGAAAGCAATGAATCTAGTTTTCAAATATGCTTTTTCAAAAACGTAAAGCATTATTTGAACATGATATCCTAATATGGAACATATTCAAATGCAAATGGAATTTATATGTAATTTCTGTCCTATCTCAAATGGGATGACTTTTGAATGTAGGGCCATCCTTCTCTACAATATTACCCATTAGCACAGGGAGCCCTGGATCATATCAAGACATCTGCTGGGAAGCCATTCAGTTCATCCTTTCTTTAGAGGGTTAACTTTACAAGGCTTAATAAGACTTCCTTTAAAGGAAAAATGGTAAAATGACTAAAAAAACAAATGATGGAATGTTGCCATCTTAAATTTCCTATACAAATGCTGAGATTCAGGGAGGAACTTTGTCTAAGTTACAAGAGACTAGAAATTGCCAAAAATATTATTGACAACTTTACTAAAGAAACTCGTATTGAAAAATCAAAAGGGAACTTCCTTAGGAATTCAGTTTCAGGTGAAGACAAATGATACAAATCCAAGCATCAGAAGAGTCCCAGGATTAAGACAGAGACCTATGCATTTGTCAGCTAAAGACATGTTATCAGGACCACTTACCAGATTCATGGAGGTGTGGAGCTAAAACCAAACTAACCCAATCACTACATTCCAAGTTAGTAAGTATTCCCAAGTTAGTAAGTTAGTTTTAAGTATTACTAATACTGAATTACCATTTCACTCATATTTAATTCATATAAAACCCTAGAAAATTATACCTAAAAGTGGCTATATATTTAATCTAGTACAATTTCTCATTTTATTGAAGAAACATATACCCAAAGAGGGAGTTAGGTGACTTACCTTAAGATGAGAAGGCTTAGATAACACTCCAGAATTTTAGACCCCTATTCCTTTCCCTTAAAAAACCTTATGGAGACAAATGAATCAGCTAATCAAAACCAAAATGGTTGAAAGCAATAGTGTTGTTTTCTTTCTCTCCTGCTTAAACCTAAAATGTTTTGGCAAGGCTTAAATTATTATCATTCTTGGAAGAAATAGTACGCCCAGTTATAACTGTGGAAAACAAAACTGAATCTGCAAGTTAAGTCCTGTTCTGATTTCTAGGAAACTATCCAAATTCTTTTATTGTCCTATAACTTATTTTCTGAAGCCTTATGTGCAATGAACTATATGGAGCTTTAAGAAATATTTTTATTATGTAGAAAGTTTTAAAAATGATCTTTATATGCTTTCTATATGTGTTATGCAAAAAAAAAAAAAAAGGGAATTTAAATTAACTGATGTTTGGGGCGCCTGGGTGGTTCAGTTGGTTAAGCATCCAACTTTGGCTCAGGTCATGATCTCACAGTTCGTGAGTTCAAGCCCCGCATCGGGCTCTGTGCTGACAACTCAGAGCCTGGAGCCTGCTTCAGATTCTGTGTCTCCCTCTCTCTCTGCCCCTCTCCCACTCATGTTCTGTCTCTCTCTCTCTGTCTTAAAAATAAATAAAACATTAAAAAAATAAAAATAAATTGACTGATGTTTATTTTAAAAACTTTGTAAAAGGGAACATTAAAATATAATAGTGTTAGATGCTGAATTTTTTTCTTGCTCCAATTCAGTCATTTACTGTGAATATAATATGTTCATTGTAGGCTTGACATAGTAAGGCTGAGATTTAAGGCTTTTCTTCACGGTCAGCAAATCTTCAAAAATCCTAAAGCCTATGAGTTTTTTGTTTTGTTTTTTTTTTTTTTTGTAAGTTTATTTATTTATTTTGGAGAGAGAGCATGAGCAGGGGAGGGACAAAGAGAGGGGGAGAGAGAGAATCCCAAGCAGGCTCCCTACTGTCAGTAGAGCTAAATGCAGGCCTCAGGCTTAGAAACAGTGAAATCATGACCTGAGCCGAAACCATGAGACGCTTAACTGATTGAGCCACCCAGACGCCCCTATGAGCTTATTTTTCCTCTATATTTCATTCTATTAATTTCTCCCATTTGTAAATAGTAATGTTCATTATAAAATGGAAACATGGAAACATATAATAAAGAAATATTCCCACCACCCAGGGATTACCACTCAATATTTTAGTGTATTACATATAATCGTATATTTATAGGAATTTGGGATTAAACTGATTTAGCAAATTATTCTACTTTTTCATTAACACTGTATTTTATGCCTGTCCTTATTTAATTAGTCTTCAAAATAAAATGATTGCATTATATTCCCTTATCATCATTGTCACAAAAATGACAGTAGCTACCATTTATTGATATATTCAGGAACCAAGCACTAAGATAGGATCTTTATGTATTTATTCCTATTTTGTCCCCATATTGTATGTAAGGCATCTGAGGCTTGTGTGACTTTCCAAGGTTACTCAGTTAGTATGAACAAAGCTACAGCTCGAATTCAGTCTTCCTGACTACAAAGTCGTGTCCATGATCATTATATCCATTATCCTCAATTGCGGTACATTGTATTATGGTAATATATTATAAATTATTTACTTTTTTGTTATGGAGCAATTAGTTTATTTCCAATTATCCACATATTTAATGTCACTGAGATAAACATCTTTGCATGTGTATGGGATCTTTGTGCCATCATCTTACTTCTTTAGGATAAATTCCTTTTATCTGATTTGACTGGTAATTTTGCATTGAAGCTTGTATGTCGACACCCCCCCCCCCCACCACCTTCCATCTCTGGCTTTCTGAACTCATCATTCCGTATGAGATCCCCTCATGTTTTTGGTTCCTAGAAATTTTCCAGTTGGCCTCCTTCCCATGGAAACATTCCTTAGACTGAAAACTCTTGACTTTCCCCTTATGCCCCTCTCTTGTTTCATAGGCCCCTCTGAACGTCCTGGCCATAATAATCACCCAGTGAACATCACCTGTCACCCTACCTGACAAGGCTCCCACACGATGGCATAGTGCTGCCAAATAGCTACCATGGACAGAGTCACCAGATGCATCTGCTGTTGACCTCTCTGGTACTATTGGTCTCTGGATATTTGACAATTATTTTTGGAAAATGTACAATATAATTTGGACGCATCTTATTGGCTAGCCACATTTATGTAGCAAAATTAGTTCATTTTTATTGAGCATTTACTAAATGTCCTGGTCCCGTGGTCCTATCCTAAGATTATGCCACCGGTTCACTCCAAGTGGTGAGTAGGAATCATGGAGTAGAGTACATTCTAAAACGGTTCATTTGCTGAAAGTGTGGAAGTTTACTAATCAGTGTGTTTCAACTCTTTGGTATAATCCCAGCATCTTGTTTAATGCATCTTATATGAAGAAAGAAGCTGAAAATACTTAAGTTTCATAAACCTCCAAACCATACATAGACCCAGTCAGTAAATCCCTATCAATGGTTCTCAAACTTGAGAGGGTGTAAAAGTCGCCTAGCAAACTTCCTAAAATTGAAGTCTTCCATACTTCCTCCCTGTCCTCCTTGTGATTCTGATTCCATAGTGGATCTTTATTTTGACAAACACCAAAGGTGATTGGGTGCAGATGGTCTGTAAACCACACTGTAAAAAAAGTAATGCAAATATTTTCACAAGTTCACTCTAATCTTTGTCAACTGCAAAAGAAACAATATTCTGCTCTGTCCTCTCTCCTGTATCTTAACATAATAACTTAAAAAAAAAAAGAGAGAGAGAGAGAGACAAGTAGTAGAAACTCCATAGTTCTAACCTCTTACCTATGTCCAGATTTCCTGCCGGGGAACGAGGGTATAGTCACAGAGCTAAAGAGTGGCCCAAAACAGCCCTTGACTTTTGCTTCCAACCAAGGGCCACAATGAGATTCTTCTCCTGAGTCTCATATATAACAAGAATGTAAAACATACCAGATGGGTTTAAACATAGAGAGTATGTCCCAAAGCCACGACACAGTAATATTCCTCTATAAAATGTGTTTTTTAACAAAATCAGATCAAAGTGTTCTGCTTACTGCACTAGCTATCTGCAAAACACTAGTTTCCTTTTTATTTCCTGTTTTGTCAGCACTCTGTTGTTTTGTTTTACATGAAGACATTATGCTGTGTGTTTAATTTAAAATGCAGCTGGAGGATGCATTTATTTGCTCTATTTTAAGACGTTAAGCAGAAGTGACTTAAATCGTTCAACTATTGAGGTAGTAAGGGGCAGGGTGAAGGTGAGGACAGAGGACAGGAAAAACAGGATTTTTAAGATTTCAGGGGTGCCTGGCTGGCTCAGTCAGTAAAGCATTGATCTTGGGGTCATGAGTTCAAGCCCCACACTGGGTGTAGAACTTACTTAAAAAAAAAAAAAGACATAGTAACTTATTAAGATTTCAGTCTGAGGACTGAAATCTAGACCCTGGGGAGAAGAAATAATAGAGGAAGGCATATTAATGATTCCTAAAACCAAAAACCCAGAAGCATAGCTGACTTGCTATTTACTAAGCCTTGCCCACCATTGGCTGGATAGGTCTGTTCCTTATAACGGCAGGACAGTCCTCTCTATCTTATGTGTTATCTTCAGGCAACATTATCAGCTCACAGTGCAGTATAGTCATTGCCTCCCAGGCTCACAGTTGCACATGTCCTTTCCTTTCCTCAAAAGGTTTCCTTCTCATGGTGTTCTTGAGCACTGTGGTGCCCTGTTACAGAATGTTGTCCCACTCTAACTCAGAGGAATCGGAAGTTCTTAGATCTGCACCATTCCCTTGCCTTCTCGTTCCTCAAGGTACTTTTTAAGTCAAGGCCTGACTTTCAACCATCACAAATAATTAACCTGGCTTTGGCAAACCCATAAGAATCATTTGTTGGATTTCTAAAATATAACTGACGTTTCGTTGCTTTTCCTCAGGAAGTTAGTGAGCAGTCCTTGAGAAAAACTAGTGTTAGAACATGCTGACAATGAAATGATGGTCACAACTAAGATTTGCACATTGGTCAATGAGTTTCACATTGAGGAAGAAATGGCTCTTTACACAAAGCTGCAGTCCAATCTCAGTCAGTACCTATGTGAATCCATTCATCCATTCATATAACAAACACACGGAAAGCCTACTGTTCTATATGCTGGGCATACAGTGGTGAAGATGAGGAAAAACCTTTGAGGGTTACATTTCAGGGTAGTGTAGCTGGTTCTGAGGTCATGCAGTTGCTGGAGGCGGGAAGGAATTAGCTAACCTGAACCACAATGTACAGATAGGATCTGCCACTCCCAGGACCCCAAGGGGAGAAGCAGAAGGGATTCCAGAACCTCACCACCTCACTTTCTAAGTAGTGAATGCATATGTTTGATATTCTGTGCATTCGATGTCCAGTGTTGAAAAAAGAATTCAATGCAGAATCTAATATACATCACATCTTTAATGGAAAACCTATGTCAAGGGAAAGTTATTGTGGTGTGCTAAGAATCCGATAACTTAATTTGTAATCTTTCTTTTTTTTTTTTTTTTTCCCTTTGTGACCTGGGCAATACAATTTGACTCATCAGAATGTATTGATGGCCAGAGTTCAATGTGCATACAAATGAGAACACCTTTCTTTGTCTTCAGTAAGCTTCCTATATGACAGAACATACAGACACACATGCACACACACGTATGCGTGTTTGCACACACACATACAAACATACATATGAACATACATATAAACCTAAAAATGAACATTTTACAGCAATATGCTCTAGACACATAAATGTTGTATGACTAAAAAAAATGTCATATGCTAAAGAAGTGGTTTTTGAACTAGATCTTCTAAAAAGTACTTTTGCAACAAAGAAGTGGATAACAAGTAAATAAAAACACTGCAAAAGGAAACCCTATTATGAACAAGGCACAAAGAAGTGTGTGGGGTACAGGAAGATTGGTATTTGAATGTGATTTGCATTTCAAATTTATCCTTCAAAGCCCTTAGGCAGGAGAATGCCATGGTCGCGTGTTCTTTGACAGGAGGTGGAAGGAGAGAAGGGGGAAGAGATGCGTGGCACAGTCACTGTTGGAGCTCAGTGGCACCAAGGATGGGAGCCGGGGTACTGGTGGGAAGAATGTATGAAGAGAGGAATGGAGGACAGTAGAGGTAGGGCACTCACGCTCAAAACGCTTAGCAGGAGAGTAGCAGGAGCGTATCTTCACTCCCTAGAATTCTATAGTTCTTTTATATCACCTGGAATTTTTTCACCTATATCAAGCACTTACCATGTGCCAGGTATCATGCAATGTGTTTTACAGGCATTGGACCATTCCATACCCACATCCACTCAATACTACACCCTATCTTGTCTTGTAGTAGAGTGGGTGGGTAGGGAGAGTAGCTAATTCATCTTGCACAATCTGCATTAGAAGGCTACACTGGGAAGGCATTAAAGGACTGTATGCAAAGGAATGAATGAATAAACTTGTATTAAAACTTGTATTAAACTTGTATTAAAAATTCTCAGAAAGTTTGGCAGTTTGGAGGCAACAAATAGGATGTGTTGTGCTATGCAAATAAGATAAAAAAGGAATTGAGTTGGGGTGCCTGGGTGGCTCAGTCGGTCAAGCACCTGACTCTTAGTTTGGGCTTAGGTCACGACTGCACAGTTCATGAGTTCAAGCCCCGAGTCAGGCTCTGCACTGACAGCACAGAGCCTGCTTGGGATTCTCTCTGTCCTTCTTTCTGTCCTTCCCCAACTTGCGTACATGCTCTTTCTCTCTAAATAAATTTAAAAACTTAAAAAAAAAATTAGGTAATGCTTTGCAGATGCTTCAGAAATCTTTGCAATGTATGTGCTAAAACATTGGATATAGAAGACCCAGGCATCAGGTAATCATTATGAAGAGACATATTCTCAACTGGCAAACATTCTGAAGTAAAACAAAGCAAAACAGGCTTTCGATTATCCTATTTTCTTAATGGATTTTAGTGAATATGAAGTGGGGTTGTACATGTGATATATTTTAAATCACTTAGTATTACAGGAGTGCCTTTTAGGTGGACCACTCTGTATGAGTTTCATGCTTAAAAACCATTTTTTATTCAAACGTCTTACAGCCACCCTAGGAAAAGAGTTAAGTTATTATCCCCCGTTTTATGATGAAATTAAAAAAAAAAGACACAGAGAAACTATGCAACTTAACCAATATCCCATAGCATCACAACCTTTAGAATAGCAAAATTATATACATGTGATAACCATGGACCAATGATCTCTCCACATCAAACTCTAAAATTCTAAAAAAATGTAGAACACAATTCTAAAGAAGACACTTCTCAAAGTAAGACAAATACAATCTTATGAGCTCCTTTCAGACACATGATTAACAAACTCATACAATAATATTTTAAAATTACCTGATTTTCTTTATCGTAACCAGTAATATACAACACTGTGTGCATGCTTTATTTAAAGTATCTTTAAGAAATAGTATTTTTAACTGAACAATAAGAAAACTATTGAAAAGATAAATTGATTATGGAATAATTACCCAGTGTTAATCTTTAGGAATAATTGTCATAAGCCAACCTTGCGAATTTAAGATAGGCATATTCCTAACAATCATAGATAACAGAAATACATTTCAAATGTCCATGTGGTTAGTGTACATAGAAAATTCACTGACTGAAATCAGCTGTGAAGCCTGGCCTGGAATTTGGTTGGCTGTTAAGTTTGATTTTGTCTTACTGTTTCAAAATATAAATAGTTTGGCCCACTCTACATTAGTTAAAAACTGTAACCTTAAAATATGAAAAAAAAGACTTCTGAAACAGATAGACATAACTAGCCATTTCATCTAAAAAGTTATAAAATACTTATTCCTAGAGAGCTTTCATGATCCCTGTTCTGCAAAGCTTATTTCAAAATCCCTCACTATTTTGCATTTATAAACTGTGTCCTTGCATTAACGATATGAACTATAAACATGCTATTATATACCAAATAACCACATTCCAATTTTAAATATCCTTTTGTTAACACAGAATGTTGTATCTAATAAAAGCATGACATATTTTTACAGTTTTAATGGCAGAATTAAAGTTCCTTTGTTGAGGCAATAATGAAGCAATAACCAAGATACTTGAAACAATAACATCAACATGACATTAATTTCGAGAAAAACAGAGAATAATACACTTACATAAAACAAAAACAGAATAACTTGCTTTATAAAAGAAGAGTGATGGCTTTTTAAAATATTTAGACTCTCCAACCCAAGTAGAAATTTAAAAAATAAAGAGAAGAGAAAGAGAAGTAGAGAGAGAGAAACAGACACAGAGGGAAAGGGGGAGAGACAGAGAGAGAGAGAGACCAAAGACCAAGGCCTTGCAGAAATAAAAATACATTCTTAGAGCAGTTTTTAAAACTAAATTTTCCTGACAAGGTTGGTAACAGAGAAATTTAGATTCAGTTCAGGATTTTGTATAGAATACAACCTAGAAACTAAAGTCCACCAAAATGGAATTGTATTAACAGTCAATGCCTGGTTGGGACTCTCCCTTTACCTTGAGAAAGGTAATGCTGTGAGAATAAAACATTATCAAGAATGCAATATACACACTTCATAATGTTCAGGACAGCAACAGTTTTTAAGCACCACACAATTCATTAATTAGGTAAATGAATATAATGCTAAAGCCAGTTCTCTGAAATTTTCTATTAGGTTATATTTCAAGTAGCTTATGATATATACTTGAATTAATTACATTTTATTGCACTATAAGTTGGCTATTGACATTATACCCAAATGTAAACAATAATGTGGACTTCCTTAATTTTTCTACCTGTAGACCTCCTTGGATGGAAGACAACTAATTTATAACTATGTAAAAAATGGGTAATTTGTATGCTTATTTACAGCATTTTTCTGTAAATATGCATTTGGCTAAAGAGATCTCATCAAAATAAAGAAGGGGAAAACCCAAAACATAGCATCTTCTATTTTTAAAAAATCCTGGCTTGTATTTAAAAAAGTGGGGGCGGGTGGGGGGCTGGGGAACAGATAAAGCCACTGGCTTTTGTAGACTTACTAGAATCCACTCATCTCCTTATGCACGCTTCTGCTAGTGTCCTAAATTTGGGTTCCAGATGATCCAAAAATTCAAGCCCATCTTCTTCTTGTCGTTCACTGCAACAACCTATAGAACCAGCCACTGATCCTTTTCCTTCATAGTTATACGTAAGGACGTAGTCTTGAGCATGCTTATGATTGTCATCCTGATCACACAGTTGCACCTTCTGCCAGGGGAGAAACACAATATATTTTATTATTATTATTTTAAACACCAAAACTTACTAACATAAAAATAATTGCTTTGATTTACCTTTCATTGTTTAATTTTTAACCAGAGTGTGTCCTCTAATGGATTCCTACATATAAAAAATGCACATGATTGGTCTGTATCATAAATCACTCTATAAATTCACTCTATAGCATGTTTCTAAAAATCACATATGTGGCAGCAAGTATCCTAGGGTTCACGTTACATAATCACGTCTAGAGTGAAATGCAAAATCCCATTAAACTGAACCCAAATGGTGTGGGCTCAGATCTTTCCAGATAGGCTTACTGACCATAAGGCTAGAATTGCCTCGTAGCACACTTTTGGTTTCTAAGATACGATTTATCACATGGGAAATATTAACACAAAGTCATGGGAAAAAAAATAATTTGAATGTCATCACACAGATAACTTTTGTATTTTAAAAATAAAATCACATAACCTGGGATAAAGATTCTTTTCAATTGTTCTTCTACCAAATAAATAAGAGAGTTCCTGTCCAGTAAGTAAGTAAATATCATCTAACATTATTTCAGTAAGAACTAAAAACCAAACAAAATGAGAGGAAAAGTAAATATCCACTTAATATCTGAGCATTATTAAATCAAAATTGAGGAAAAACAACTTTCCAATTAAGTAGATTAATAATTAATTGAAAATAAAGGTGAGGCCACTAAATTGTAACAATTCAGAATGCTGAAAAGATATCAAAATCAATTCTTAGGACACCGAGGGAAACTCACTTCACCAAGGCGGGGCTGGGTGAAATTATGCCACTCGGAGTAGGTGTATCTGCAGTTGTCCGTCTCCACGTGTCCTCCCCTGCAGGAATCCAGGGTGTGATGATGCCCCGTCCCCCGGCACGATTCCAGGGTCTGGTGTCCGCCTTTCACCATTTCAATGGTCTCCTGGCCTCCATTTTTCACTCCTGATCCCAAGGTGCCACAAATTCCCTGAGCCGAACTGCCCACGGTATGGGTTGTGAAGCCATTCGTGGAACACTGAAACGGAAACAGTTGGCATTGGGGAAGTACAGAGAACAACCACCACCACAACAAAAAGTAAATAATGTTATAAATTCTTGTGTTATAAGGTAAGCTCTCTGAGGGCAGGAACTAAATCTGTCTTGGCTATCCTGACCACCTGACTGTCGTAACCCCAGGACTTCATGCAGTGTCCTGGAAATCGCCAACTGTCAAGTGGTCTATCCTTGAGACAAATCAGAAAGCTTAATGTATATTCCTCCTTTGAAAACTTCTTAGAGTATTGTACAACATCACTTATTAAATCCTTCCAACATCTCAAGCCTCAAAATCAGGATTCCGTTATCAATGTCTCACATGTATTTACCCTGCTGGGTTTAAATTCATTCCCTTCACCTGCCTAGAGCAGAAACAGAAATGAGGATTGTGGGGAATAAGCTAATTAGCAAAAGAAAGATGCCTTGTTGACCCTGAGGTAGCAGGATCTCACTGTTTTAGTCCCTAGGCAGGCTAAGATAAACAGACTCAGAGCCTCGGGCATGCCAGAAATAACCACCTGCCTGGATCCAGACCCCTAACACCAAAACCCCCTTTCCTTCACACACATGAGTTAACGTTGACGGTTTCATTGTCTCTTTGCACACGTCCATCACACTTGTATGCCTTCTGATCGCAATAAAAATGGAGCAAGGACCCTTACTCGGGGCTCTTGTTTCCTCCCGAACATTAGCCTCTCTTGTATTTTAATCCTGCGTCCACTCTCTGCCTGAGAACTCCAGACCCAGAGTCTACAACACATGATCAGTATTTTTTTTTAATTTTTAAATTTTTTTTAATCTATTTTTTAGAGAGAAAGAGAACAGGGCAGAGGCCCAGAGAGAGGGGGACAGAGGATCTGAAGCACGCTTCACACTGATAGCAGAGAGCCTAATGTGGGGCTTGAAGCCATGAACCATGAGATGATGACCTGAGCCAAAATTGGATGCTTAACCCACTGAGCCACCCAGGCGCCCCGATTGGTATTTTTATTCAATGTCTAATCTAGTTCCCCTCAACTAGAACAAAAATATAGAAATAAAATTGCCATAAACATCTTGGCTAGAATAATAAATCCTTGCAATCTTGGGGTGCCTTTTGTGGCTCAGTCAGTTGAGCTTCTTGACTCTTGATTTTGGCTCAGGTCATAATCTCAGGGTTATGAGATCAAGCCCCGTGTCAGGCTCCATGCTGGGTGTGCAGCCTACTCAAGATTCTTTCCCTCTGCCTCTCCCACCCTTCCTGCTTGTGTGTACTCTCTCTCCTTAGAAATAATTAATTAAAAAAAAATTTTTTTAACGTTTTATTTATTTTTAAGACAGGGAGAGACAGAGCATGAACAGGGGAGGGTCAGAGAGAGGGAGACACAGAATCTGAAACAGGCTCCAGGCTCTGAGCCGTCAGCACAGAGCCCAACGCAGGGCTCCGGACCGCGAGATCACGACCTGAGCCAAAGTCGGCCGCTTAACCGACTGAGCCACCCAGGCGCCCCTAAAAGTAATTAATTAATTAATTAAAAATAAAATCCTTGCAATCTCAATAAACAAAAATAAATCAGCAGAGATGCTTCTCTGGCCACTAATTTTCCATGGTTTGTTTTTGTAGGAAACTCTAAGTTTTGTTTTATTTTACTTTTTTTTTTACACATTTTACACTTTTTAAAGTTTTCTAAATCTGTCCTGTTCTTATCATCATTACGCTTTTTGTAGAAAATTTACATGTTCCTCATCCACATACTAGGCCAGAAACCAAAGCTGGATCTCTGTAGTCACTGGCTAGCACTGCTGGATCATAAATTTGACCTCAGGCTTCTTTCTAACCCACATTAGCACCGGAAAGACTCCATTAAAGTTATTCCCACACAGATCAAAGCTGGTAGTCATTTTATTGCTGCTGCCAGGAAAAAAAAAAAAAACAAAACTTAAAATAATTATGCTGATGATCTGTGAATAATTAAATGAAATATTTTTACAGCACAAACAGCAGTTTCAATATATAAAAAAGACCTAAAGTTGAAATCATGAAACACTTCAAGTAGGAATAATAATGACAGGCTGAAGGATTTTTTTTTTTTTTAATTTTTTTTTTCAACGTTTATTTATTTTTGGGACAGAGAGAGACAGAGCATGAACGGGGGAGGGGCAGAGAGAGAGGGAGACACAGAGTCGGAAACAGGCTCCAGGTTCCGAGATGTCAGCACAGAGCCCGACGCGGGGCTCGAACTCCCGGACCCCGAGATCGTGACCTGGCTGAAGTCGGACGCTTAACAAACTGCGCCACCCAGGCGCCCCCAGGCTGAAGGATTTTTAGTGTGAAGTAACACCCTATGACCACAGTGAAATATCACATATCATCATGAGAACCAACCTAATTTTATCTACTTCCACAGGAACAATGGGATTTTATATATTGTAAGGTACCCGATTGCAAAAGAACTTGTCCCGGAAAGAGAATTCTAGTTGGTTAGGCCAGTTTGTCCTTTGTGTTTATTTTAGAAAGACAAACTACTTACCATTTTGTCATCTCCAGGAGCTTCAGTGTTTGACACGATGAGGTTCTGCTGGGCTAAATCATCGGGAAACGCTTTGGGCTGTTTAGCTGTCCCGGTAGCCCCACAGACTAAGGTAAATAGGATACCTGGAGGATGAGAGAAATTGCTTCCGTTTATCATAAAACAATGTGAAGTTACGAATTTAGGATGACTAATATGAAGACAGCTTTCCAGAAAACATACACACGATGGCCTATGGTGAAATCGTAGGCCAATTGGCAAGTCCGCCCTAAGCAGAGATGCCGCGAAGACGTGCTATAAGGGCTGTATTTTTGCGCTGAATTTTAGGTCTGTGCTGAGAGAACACTAGTTTCAATATATAAATTAAATATGTTGTGCTAAATTGAAATAGAACTATCTTCAAATGGCCAGCTACAGAGAGCAGTGTTGATTCAAAGAATGAGTCTTGAAAGTTATTTCAGAGGCTCTTATTTGAGTTCATGCAGGGACTTACAAAAGAGCAATGCTATGCCCAGCAGTATTGCAAGGATGGCCCATTTTCCAAGCCTCACTTCTCCGCTGCCAGTCCTTGGGTCTGTGCGAAGTGCGCAATCATTTTCAGTAACACAGTCACATAGTATAACTTTTAATGGAGTGACGACTGACAGGCCATGTCTGTCTCTAACTCTGACAGGTACTTGATATGGTCCAAATGGAAGGTCGTTCTTATAGAAAAGACGAGCTGCTGTATCTGAAAGAAAATAAAACCGAGTGATATAGAATGTCACAAATGCCTCCTATGTTAGGATGTTCACCAAATTTCTCCACAAATGGATCTTCCTGATGGGAGGGCACAGCCGGCACAGGATCGTGAATGGGAACGGACTGAGGAGTTCTCATCTACCTCGATGGTAAACATACCGCAAAGAAAACTTTATCCCTGCTGTGTCTTATAGAAATGTCTTTTGGCTTTTGGAATAATATATTTTTCCATCCATAAACAAACCTTTTCCAATCACAAGTAATAGGCTTGTTAAGACATTGGTCTTTATCACCACTTTAAAAATTTCTAAGAGAAACATACAGTGCAATTTTCATTTATACACGATTCATCATAGAGTAACAGTCTGAAATTCTGGACATTTCTCCTTACTTTGTTTGCATATATTGTGCCAAACAGTATTACACAGTTGTGACTTACTGTCAGAGACTGATTCTGACAACTTAGAACGTGGCTGACCTTGAACATACCAGCAGGCATGAGCGGTCCTGCTGCTACGGTATCTCATGGTCCTATAGGACACTGGGGCCTGTATTTGCTTTTAGGTCAAGGGTGGAAAATATCCACATCAAAATCCAGTTGAGTCTTAAGCACATATCCAAAGATATAATATTATCCTCAACGTAAACACCACATGCGCATGTCCAAGAATAATCCCCCCGCAGTGTGACAATTCCATTGATTTTTAAGGTGTTTGAAGCTGTAGATATAAATTTGGATGTTTGGGTAAAGAAATCAGTGAATAAGTCTATTATAAAGGAAAGGATGGTGTGCGCCTGGGTGGCTCAGTCGGTTGAGCGTCCAGCTTCAGCTCAGCTCACGATCTCATAGCTTGTGAGTTTAAGCCTCGCAACAGAGTCTCTGCTGTCAGCGCGGAGCCCGCGTTCGATTCTGTGTCTCCCTCTCTCTCTGCCCCTCTCCCACTAGCTCTCTCTCTCTCTCTCAAAAATAAATAAACATTTTAAAAAAGAAAACCAAATAAAAGAAAGCATGGTTAACTTGGTAAGTTTATGTGTAGGAAATAATAATAAGAGTAACAAAACCAAAATTGATGGTGCATAATGTGCCATGGTCTGATGCATTCATTATCCTGTTTACTCCCTCAAATAATCCCATTTTACATATGAGTAAGTTAAGGCCCAAAGAGAATAAATAGCATGGTCATATTTATGTCACTAATAAACAGTGGAGCCAGCATTTAACACAGCCTATCTGACTTCAAAGCCTCTTTAGGATACGTTCTTCTTGATTTGGTGTTTCCCAGACTTTGGGTTATTTCACAGATGAGTAAAACTTTAAAGTAGCAAAGCTTTGACCAACATAATCCTGCCACTGTTTTACTGTATGAAGTAGGAATATTAAAAAAAAAATTACCATCTCGTTCCACATTATCTAAAAAGAAATGATATTATGACACCAAATCAGTAGAAAGAACAAAATCTAAAAATAAGGTTAGTTGTTCCCAAGAAAGAACAGTTGATAACCTTACACACATACACACACACCAGAACAGTGTTTTTAGAAAGGCTGAAAATGCTCCTGGTCCACAGAGCAGGATTCGGGACACAGGGTCTTAACTTGTCGCCGTAGCTTCTATGTGTCCTTGTTTTACTTCCCTCTTCCTATTTCCCTTCCCTTGGCTCACAACTTTTGTTTTTTAATTTGTCATAAAAGAAATAGAGGAATATTCATTGGAAGCATGGGGTTGAAAACCATTCAAGGACACCATAAGGGCAAACCCTCTGTTTATGGCAGATCTTGAACTGTGAACGCTGAAGTGGGGGGCGACCAGGCCATCAGGGCCCGTGGGCAGTACAGTCAGGAGATGCCGAGAGCACCGCAGAGTGAAGAGCCGATGGAGTGAGTGAGGCAGCTGGCATGGAGAGGCCCCTCCATTTTGCCATTCTTACCACCATAGATCCTCTCATGGGGAAAGTCAGAAGTACAGACTAGGAACTAAGTTGGGGGAGAATCCCAACTAGCAAACAAAAGACAAGAAAAGGTCAGAGGTCAATGCAGTGCAGAGACAAGGGACAGCAGAGTGGACACTGTGACGCATACCCAGATTCCCTGCACTCAGGGACATACTGTCCTCACATTGTCCCAGCTGTTTGGGGAGGCCATAAGCTTCTTCAATGTCTGTGCCATTTTGCCAAAAGTCACGCCCCTCAAGGCACCCACTCCACTGACTGAGCCATGAAAGAGTAGAGAGGCTCAACTTGGGGCCCCCTGAAGGGCCATTAACTCAGACTCCCTGTGGGGTTAACTACAGCTGTTCTTTGACTTGGCTGCAGCTTGGCTTTTCTCTGCCCAATTCTGCTTTCCTTCCTTTCACATCTACTGATGCCAAGCAAATTCCTTATTAATACTCTGCCTGAGAAACTCTTGTCTCAGAGTTTACTTCCTAGGGAACAGACCTGCAACATATAGTGATCGCCTTACGACCTAGGAAACCATTAGTGAGTGAAGAATCTATGTGGAGGAGAGGTCAGCAAGTCAGGAAGTGATGGCATTAGACCCAGGCTAAGGTGGGATATGTACAGGGGAGGGGAATGGGGACTCACACAGCCCCTAACAGAATCTTGACACAGGAGAGATTAGAAACGGTGCAAGAGGGGCACCTGGGTGGCTCAGTCAGTTAAGCAACCGGCTCTTGATTTTGGTTCAGGTCATGGTCTCAGGGTTCCTGAGTTTGAGTCCTACTTCCCACCACACCGGAATGGAGGAACTTTCCTTCTTTTATTGGTGGTTCCCACACGGTGATTATTCTCATGTTGCATCAAGAAAAAAATATTTTAGACATCCGGATGCTGAAAAGAACAAAGTCATGTTTAGTAATACGTACCATTAATTTTTGTCAGTCTCCACATTCTTTCTATGCCTGCATCAGGAACACTCTCCAAACTGAAGTCAAAGGGTGGGCCATTTATAGGATCGTCAGGATCCACTGCAGAGATGTCCGCAGATGACATGACGGTTTTGCAGATGACCACCGTCTGTTTTGGGATAACTGGGCCATTATCGTTCACGTCTTCAAGTATAATTCCCAGTGTCCCAGTACACGTTCTCCCATCTAGAAAATTGGATATAAAAATAGAACATTTTAATGTTCTGAGTTTTAACTAGGAAATTCTACATTGGAAAAAAAAAGTTTTAAATGTGAATTTGGCACTTGTGACATATCAATGACAAGCGCAAAGCTGTGCCCTTAAGGAATGTTAAAAAAAAATTGTCACTTTCGGATGGGTGGGAGAGATAATAACTATTTAGATTTGTCATCTATTCACTATCCATGCAACTGAGATGGAAACTGTTATAGAGGTTAGTTTTGACTGATTCTTAAAAAGGAGAAAAGAGGATGAACAAGGGCATTTCTGGTATACTTAAAAGCACAAGGACATTCAGGAAGGTGGGAAAGCATAACATGCACATCCATGTTCTAGACATAATGAAGGGGAAGGCAAATTGGTTGGAGTTCAAAACCTCAGAGAAGAGCCAAGGGTCCTTGAAAGCCATTCTAAGGAGCCTGGAGTTTAATATACATCTAGGAAGTGAGTAAGGTTTTGGAGCAGGGGAACTGAAAGGTAAGACTGTGGATATGGAAGATTAGAACAACATAGTACATAGGGCCATTTGAAGGAGGAAAGACTCCAGAAGCAGAAAATCACTTGCAAACCAAACTAATCAGAGTGGCTGTAGCCTAAGGAATGCATCTATCTATATATTTATTTTATTTTTTATGTTTATTTATTTGTTTTGAGAGAGAACAAGAGAACGAGCAGGGAAGGGGCAGAGAGAGAAGGAGAGAGAATCCCAAGCAGGCCCCTCTGTGTCAGCACGAGCCTAACTTGGGGCATGAACCCACGAACTATGAGATCATGACCTGACAAGAAACCAAGAGTTGGACGCATAACGGACTGAGCCACCCAGGCACCCCTCATCTGTCTATATATATTTAATAAAAACTTACTGAATAACCACTTTGTACAGGGCACTGTGCTGGCAAACAACCTAGGGGATTCAAAGAGGAAGTGAGCATGTGTCTAGGCCACAAACCAGTAACACAGTTGCGAAGCCCGAAGCTGAACACAAATCCAGGACTTCTGTCTCTAAACCACTTATTCTTTCTTCCATTTAATAAGAAGGGCTTGGATATCAAGCGGGGAGAAGAGGGGAACAAACCTGTGCTGCCTGCTGCCTGGGGCCGTGTCTTCGATAAAACTGCCAACCTAGGAGAGCTGGAAGATGGGGCACAGCCCTACAGTCACAACCTCAACCCAGGCAACAGGACCTATGATACTTGCAGTGTCTTCAAGGGCCAGAACTGGTTCTGAAACGTGGGGCACAGCAAAGGACAAGGTGGGGGCAACTCTAAGACTCCTATGGGGTGAAGCGGGAAAGAGGGAGAAACCAACAACAGAGAGACAACCGAACACCTCCCACGTGATAGAAGCTTGCAAGTTAAAATTCCAGAATGAGCAAGATTAATGCTAAAAGGAAAACCAAAATCATCCATCAGAAGATTGATTCACCCTACACAAGACATCTTTGAAACATGTATGTTTAGTATCTTCAAAGACATAAAAAGGGCAACTACTTAAACAACAATGAAATTATAGCTTAAATTCCAGTAGAAATAAAACAGCAACATTCCTCTCATAGGGACTCTAGAAGAAGAGAACAACTAGAACGTCGGGGAAGCAGTATTTAAATACATAATTGCTGAAAATATCCCATAATTAAAGAAAAACATGGTCTTCCGTGCTAGATAAATAAAAATACATTCACACCGTAAATGTTGTATTAAAACTATAGAATGCAACCTAAGGAACTATAAAAGTTATCTAGACATACTATCCACAAAGGGACAATAGTGAGATTGACAGTAGGATAAACATCAGCAACAAGAGATGCCACAAGATAATGGAGTATGACCTGCACAGTGTTGAGGAAAAGAAGGAGTTAACTCAAAACTTTAAACCAAGTCAAATTATCAAATCAAGCATGAGAATATTTTTCAGAGCAAGTCAGGCAGGATTTAACACCTATACCACACCATTGGACGGACTAGTAAAGGACATTCACCAGCAAGAAGAAACGGGGAACCAGGAGAGAAGAAATGAGATGACAAGAGAGAAGAAACAAGCTGCCAAGAAACAATGCAACTATCTCTCATTTTGGACAACTAAACAAAGAGGGAGAAGAAGAGGGAGACAAAGGAAGCAGGGAGATGCGTATTTCATCTACCTGGCATACTTTTCTCAGGGCAGAATAATTTCACTTCTCACAATCTCTTGTTCTCACGCTATGTGCTATTTTCTGGCTCTCTCCGGAAATTGGGACTGCTGGTGGTCTTGAACACTTCTTTTCCATTTGAGTCCACACACTGAGTTGAAAGCACACGGCTTACTGACTGAATCTAATTGCATTGTCTTTGAAAGTTGAAACTCTTCCGTGTTTGCTCTTCTACTACTGTGCTGAATGCCTGAATTTCCTTCCATTAAACATTTGGAGTTGTTCAATACACTCCGTTTTTTTGCACACTGTCATTCATATTGGTGTACAATATGTAAACCAAAGATCTTAGACATCTAATTCAGTGTCTCACAGCTGTTATTCATCTGTTGATTAAATAAATAATCCCCTTATTCAGTGGAGCGTATGCATGCAATGGTCACCTAATGTCAAAGCAATTCTATATAAGTAAGTACTAATTCCAAATATGAAGTCATGCAAAGCCATGGTTTTGTGATTTTTGTGCATGGTGCCCTCCTGGTAAATGTTTCAAACATTTTTTGAAAGCACGCTCCTCCCCAAAACACGAATAATACAACAAACACAGAAACCTTAAACTGAGCTATATGGAGGAGATACTTGAGTGACACTGCCAGGAGAGCTGAATTTGAGAAGATACTGAGAAGAAGAGAAATTGAACGCCAACTGAAGAAATAGCTATGTTCAGGAGAGTGGAAGGTGGTACCAGAAAACATGTGGATAATAGAGGAGTGTGTGGAACAATTTATACACAGAAGCGTTGCAAGAGAGTTTCAGAAAGAGGAAGTAAGTGCTGTAGAGAAGCAGGAGGGTGGGAAGTGAGAATGGACCCAGAGGTCAGTGCTCACTCACGAAAGAGACTCATTAGGAAGCAGCTGGGGTGGGGGTGGGGGGGTAAATGAAATTAGCTAGTATAGATTTTAGAAAAAGGTACAAAAAAACATCCTTTTGTAGAATCTCAGTTCAAGGAATAAATAGACATAAAATTATTTATCCCCTACCCTCTTCAACAGAATTGAATGGGAAAGGCCCCACTACACATTTATTCTATTCTGCAGTGATGATTAACTCATCTAAACTCCATACACATATTTGATCTCTCAATTATTTAATCTCTTCTGCAACAAAGGAGAATGTAGAATAAAATTATATCCCAAATGTCTAATCCCAGATAGCAGTTTTATCTTATCTATCAACAAACCATTTGCCAAGTGCTATTTAAAATATAAAAAGAATAGGGGTGCCTAACTGGCTCAGTCAGTTAAGCATCCGACTTCAGCTTAGGTCATGATTTCATGGTTCGTGGGTTTGAGCCCCACATCAGCCTCTGTGCTGACAGCTCAGAACCTGGAGCCTGCTTCGGATTCTGTGTCTCCCTCTCTCTCTACCCCTCCCCTGGTTGGGCTCTGTCTCTCTCTCTCTCTCTCAAAAATAAACATTAAAAAAAGAATGTAAAAAGAACAGATTTGATTTTCATATCATTCTTCTTTTTCACTTGCCTTTGACCAAAAAGCAGGTCCTGACAACGGGACAAAGGAAGCTGAGGCCTTAAAGGGCAATCTTCAATTAATCAAAGTTAAATTAATAATAATTACAACCTTTCCAATTCAGCCAATGGATATGAACCATCTCTCATTAATTTAGAGAGGACTGAAATACCGAAAACATCTTTCAAAGTCACTTCTAAGTTCCAACTTTGTAAGACCAAAGTGTAATAACTTATGTTTACTGGAGCTGGCATATTTGGTTTATGGATGCACAAAGGTCAAACGTATAACATGTACTAAATGGGTCTCATATATAACCACTGTGCTCATACTTCCCTCAGTTTGGTAGGACTCACAGAACATTTTACATTTCATATGGTTTTATGGATTCACAAAATTTGTCTTTCTAATTTTATAATATACTATTAATTGTATCTATGATTACTTTTATATAATGTCCTTAATCAGAATTCTAACCCCCAAGTATGTTGACAGAACCGTTTTCCAGGAATGCACTATTGGGCAGTAAGTATGTTCTCCCTGCAATGAATTTTCCTTCCACAGTGAATATTTTAAAAAGAGATGACTAGATAAATTGAAGGTAATGTTACCAAAGTAACTTTCTCAATGTTCAATTATTGTTTACTTTTAATAATCCACGGTTTCCAGTATTTCTATAACTAAATTATTTTATAATTACACAAAACGGGGGGTGTTATTAGAAAGCAGACATGAATTAATAAATTACAGCAAACTTCTCACTTGCTCTATGTCTTTTGGGGGAGAAATACATTTTGAAAATATATGCAGCTGATTTAAAAATCTATAATGTTGGCTTAAACACTGAGGATGTAAGTAGGTGAGAATTGATGTAGCAGGATTAAAAACAAAGTTCTTACCTTTGCCTGATGCAAGGATTGTAATATTATATGCACCACCTCTGATGGTCTCTGTCTCTCTATCCAGGCTTCTGAAAGTTGTGATTGATCCTGAGTTTTCATCTACTGTCACCCACCCTTTTGGATCAGTTAATTTCTTATACCTGTTAATAATGATAAATTAAAATGACAAAATGGGTCATAGGCCAAATTATAATTCTGGAATCAAAACAAGTTATGAATTTTAAAAACATGGTAAATTTGGAGTTAACTAAAAGAAGATACCTTATGCCACTGCTACTTTTCGTCTCGGGGTCATATGCTTTATATCCGTCGCTCTTTGTTCCCGGTGGCGCATTTTCTCTAATTTGAACGGTTTGCACTGCAGGGCTACACTCGGGGCCCTCATCCTGATTTTTTACATTAACGGTAACTGTTGCTGTGCTCATGACTGATCGTGAACTAGCCTCTTTAGAATACGGAGCTTCATTAACTACACCAATTTGTAGGTTCACCTGTTGTCTTTCTTCATAATTCAGTGGCTACAAAAGCAAGTGTGTTGAAAATCAGATCAAGACGTTTCATGTTTGGCCATGCTAAGTGGCATACATAACTCGTGCCGGGAATAGTCCTGACAATATTAAACATAGACTCAGAAATGAGGTGGTGGTTGGAAGAGGAGAATCCTTCAACTGATTCAGTATTTGGGTGGACAAAACCAGGAAAACAAAACAAACAAAAACTGTTCCTCAACTGTAAGTAATATCAGAGGTCCTGATAATGATTGCAAAAAGTATGTGAGGTTAACACTTGAGAGGTTAGGAACTCCATAACCTAACCAATAGTTATTTTCTGCTCCATTCATTTTTGGGACAACTTATCCTACCATTCTGACATGAATAAAATTATTTGTACCTGGTTTGGGGTAGAAACTATGGGTCAAATTTTCTGAAATGTTTTTCAGAGAGAACAGAGAAGAAACTGGAAAGCTCATGGACATTACACTTTTGTTAGCTCTTCCATCCCAGGTACTTTCTAAAAAACACTGGTAGTACCAAATTTACTGGAACGTTTTTATTTTATCTTGCCTGATATTAGTTATAATGGGAATGGGTAAAGCCATTCCCTACAAGACAGAGATTTTGTCAGGTGTTAAGACTTCACAGAGATAAGATTCTTTCTTAGAATACCAAGGATTAGGGTAGGGGTTGGATGAGGAAAGAGATAAGATTCAAAGGACATTTCTTTACTCTTTGAAATACAGAAATTAACCCACAAAACTGCAGCTAATTTTCATCATGGTAAGAAGAAAGAATTCGTCACTTTTGATTCATCCTCTTTGTGAAAATGTACAAAAAGGGAAACTACACGGACCCAGGATAGAATCACATTCTAGAGAAAGATACAGCACAATGGAGACTAGGACTGTGTCCAAAACAAATGGAGCTCAGGTGGCTTTATGGGCTAACTGGCTCTGGAAATAGCAGTGAGGCCTTCTGAGATGTTGCAGAATAGTATTAGAAAGAGGTTTTACAAGTATCTGCATCTTTGAATGGTTGACGATTCCCATTCTTAACCAAGAAGCTAAGGTTGTAATGTATGCTAGATATAGATGAACAGATCTACAAACGCTCTCCCTGTGGGTCTTACCAGGAATAACTCACCATTTGGGAAATTCAGTAAATAAGTGGAGTCTCCTGACCCAGCTACAGAAAGAATGGGCCAGGAAAGTTTGGCCCCAAACTTGGCCCCCGTGGGCATCAAAGCTGTGCCAGTATTTGAACTGTTAAGAGATGTTGGTTATAAAGTGCATACTATTGACCATATGTACATGTATATACACACACATATACACACACATATATATATACATATATATATATTATTTTAAAAATCATGCCTTTATAAAAGGTTTCCCAAATTGAATATATCCATCCCATTATAGATATGGAGAACACTTACATTTACCTATATATCTACATTATTCGTATATTTACCAGAATTCTCTTCTTCTCATTAAACCCTAGTATGCTAATCTATGATATTATAAGCTACAAATAACTAATTTACTAATTTATTCTTACCTTAACCACATACAGAACTCCTTCATTGGTTCTGGGATCTGTTACAATTTTAAAATTCCCATTTTCATTGCCCTTTAAAATGGTATAATTGGCTCTCCAATTAGCAGTATTTATTAAATCCTTATCTTCAACGGTAACACGTAAGATTTCCACATCAACTCTATTTTCTTCCACTGATGTCACATACTAAAATAATAAAAAACAACAAAAAAAGGCTTAATTAGTTACTGTAACCAATAGAGCACAGTGGGAAGTAAACTCAATTCTTCTAATTTCCAAGGACTATGGTCACATGATTTTAAACCCTAAGTCCGGGTTACTGTCACGTGACTGGGGATACTGCATTTGAAATCATGCAGCATGGAGAGAGGTATGCATGTTTACCAATTAACACTGGGTCATACATTTTTCTTTTATTACTATCATGTACTTACAGAAGTACGGGTGAATGTTGGCAAGTTGTCATTTACATCTTCAACATTAATGATGCAAGTTGAAGTTGTCTGCAAACCAAAATATTGACCATCCATATCCTGGACTTTTATTTTCAGCTGGTATTTATCAATTAGCTGAAAGGAAAGAATTTAATTATTATGCAAAAGCAACATTATAAATGAAATCTTAATTTACACTCTGTAAATTTTCTTGCATTAAAAATTTAAGAAGAACACTTAAATTTCATAGTTTTCATGTACTAGCAAAAGAATAATTTCCTGACACCCGTATTTTTCTATTAATTTATTAAAATAGAGTAGTTTCTTGAATTTATTTTTATTTTTTTAAAGTTGTTATTCATTTATTTTGAGAGGGAGACAGCAAGAGTGAGCAGGAGAGGGGCAGAGAGAGAGAATCCCAAGCAGGTTCCATGCTGTAAGTGCAGAGCCCAATGTGGGGCTCAAACTCATGAACTGTGAGATCATGACCTGAGCCAAAATCAAGAGTTAGACACTTAACCAACTGAGCCACCAGGTGCCACTAGTTTCTCAAATTTAAAGTGCTACTCATAGAATATAGAAGAATTGGTTTTAGTTTTACTCACCAGAAAGAGAAGATATAGCCACAGCACATTTTAAAATTGCCTAGTAGTTAATCAAAATCTTTATCTCTTTTCCAAAGTACATTTTTAAGCGGAAAAATACATAGCAGTGACTCTCATACCAGTCTTGTAATAATTAGGTGAGATATCCTCACATAAAAAAGGTAGATTTTAAATATTTACATTTGTAAAAAGATTCGGAACTGTAATTTTTTCTCTGGAAAAAATGGAATCTGGTTCTTAGGGCTTTCTATTCATCAGGGATTGAAGAAAGTTCACTTAGAGTTTAAGAAAAATGTGTTTCTTCTCATTATGGTCTCATTTATCTTAAGTACTGAAGCATGAAAGGATTAAAAGCAACTCTAATAATAATGCCTTCTGGATGAACTTTAGAAGTCTTGGGTTCTATTCCTAACTCTAAAGTAACAAATGTAATCTCTCTGGCAGTTGGAAAAGTCATTTAAAACATTTTTTTCATGTTTATTTATTTTTGAGAGACAGAGCACGAGCAGGGAAGGGGCAGGGAGAGACAGGGAGACACAGAATCTGAAACAGGTTCCAGGCTCTGAACTGTCAGCACAGAGCCCGACGCAAAGCTCAAATTCACGAACGAGCCATGAGGTCATAACCTGAGCCGAAGTCAGACACTCAACCGACTGAGCCACCCGGGTGCCCCTGGAAAAGTCTTTTTAGCTAAGTTTTCTCTTCTATAAAATGATAATACTAATACCCTTCTTACATAATTCAACTCTTTTTTTTTTTTAATTTTTTTTTAACATTTATTTATTTTTTGAGAGACAGAGCATGAGCAGGGGAGGGGCAGAGAGAGAGAGACACACACACAGATTTCTGAAGCCATCTCCAGGCTTTGAGCTGTCAGCACAGAGCCCAACGTGGGGCTTGAACTCACAAACTGCGAGATCATGACCTGAGCCGGAGTCGGATGCTTAACGGACTGAGCTACCCAGGTGCCCCTCAACTCTTTTCATAAGACAAAATAACACGTAAAAAACCAGCCTAACCTTCCACCAAGAATGTTTACTCTCCTCTTAATTCCGTCACATCTTAAACTTTCTCGTCTGTGTGTATTGCCTAAAATAAAACTAAAAGTTCTCTATCTCTATGCTTTTTACGCGTGTAATTTTCCTGATTTACTCTTCTCTCATAATCAATCATATAGATAGAGTTAAAAATACTGGCCTCATTTAAAAACTCATGCTAGTGTACTTGCAGGAGAGAATGCATATTTTGTTTGTAGTGAACTGAGGTTTATTGAAAACAATCAACTGGCTGATAAAGCAAAGGAAGAAATGAAGTTTGGGACCTAAATATTAACTTGTGATATCTTGAGATGGAAGACAAATTGTGATGTGTAAAGCGCTTAAGTGGTTGAAGGCAACAGATGAAAGCTGGAATCCTGGCATTAATAAGTGTCTCTAAAACATTCATGGGTGAAAACACTCCCAGACTCCTTCATTAGTCCTGTGTTTTCAACTGACTTATAGAAGGATCTATTTAAGATTTGATGGTCAAAGAGGATTTGGTTTATAATTTGCTTTTCCTGAGCACACAAATTCCATGAAGAATCTGTATAATTTATAGATCTGTAGCAGTAATTCACTCATTCATTTATTCTGCAGATTATACTGTTTTCTTCACTGTCACGCACTCACAGTAAAAATAAATGAATTTATAAATAATAAAATAAAATTTTAATAAAATACAATTTCACTAAGGAATGTCTTTGTAGATGCAGTAAAAAAAAGAAGAATTTTACTAAATTTTCTTAAATTTCAACCCATAGTCTAGTGAAGAAAGGGGACATATGCATAAAGCATTTCTTCTACATAACATAGTATGTATGTTCCCTTCTTCTCAAGGGAAGTACCTGTGTGATTGTTTATGAACTGAATTAGCTATTGTGTGGGTTTTTTAAATAAAATACCATTTTTTACATGAAAGACACTGACAGTTATTTAGACTAGTGTTAGAAGACAATTTGTCATACATAAAGTGAATCTGTCACTTCAAGGAAAACAACTATGTTACCAATGATAAATTGGGGTTTTCAAGTAAGAATGAGAATTCCAGAAAGCCTGTATCGACCAATGTGGTATCAGTGGAGGTGAGAAGGTGACTTTTTCCCATATGGTATATGGAATGTATCAATATATGGAAGGAGGATCTGCATAACTCAGTGAACCACTATTTTCCAAGTGGTCAACACATGATGTTACAAAATCATACATGGGTAAACTATCCACTCACAGTATAAGATAGACAAATGGATTTTAATGTAACAAAGTACAAAACTCATTGATAAGGCACACTGCACACTGCAAAACAAACAAACAAACAAAAAACCCAAAACTGATGAAATATTTATGAAACCAAACCTGTCAAGTTTTGGTGTAGTATTAAAAAAGAGTAGCCATAATGATCTGAAATAACTATTAAAATACTCCTCTCCTTTCTAACTTCATATCATGTTGGATTTTCTTTATATACTTTAGCTAAAGCTACATATTAGAATAAACCAAATGCAGAAAGAGATATGAGAATCCACCAGTCTTATGCTAAGCCAGGTATTAAAGAGACTTGGAAAAATGCATTATAATGTCAGTCTTCCCAGCAGATTATTTACTGTTTTGGAAAATTATCTTTTATAAAAATGTTATTTATGTTAACATGTAATATATTTATGATTTTTTAAATGGGTACATAAATAAATATTTTAAACTTCTGACAGCTTTAAATACTAACGGAGTAAGTATCAATAAATATAACCCACTAAACAAAAGACCTTGGGAATCCTCAATAGCATTTATTGGTCCTGAGACCAGAAAATTTAAGGGCCACTGTTCTAATCCATGAGAAAACAAAAGAGGAAGAAGAAATGAATCTGGTACGAAGTTTTCAGGAATCAAAGATATACCTGACAAACAGGTATTTACTATATTTTAAGATTAAGGATTATAAATGTAGTATGTAGGCCAGATAAACTACTATAAGAATTCAGATGAATAGGGGAGCCTATGTGGCTCAGAACATCAAGTGTCCAATTCTTGGTTTCAACTCAGGTCATAATCTCACAGTTAGTGAGTTCAAGCCCTGTGTTGGGCTCTGTGCTAATAGCTAGAAGCCTGCTTGGGATTCTGTCTCCCTCTCTCTCTCTGCCCCTTCCCCACCTGCTCTTTATTTCTCTCTCAAAACAAACAAAAATAAACTAAAAAAAAAAAAAAAAAGAATTCAGATGAATAAATGCTTGGTGAAGGAAGTAATAGTGAATAACCAAGTGAATGACTCATTAAACTAGGATAGTTGAAGCAGAAATGGACAGAATATAACTAGAAGATAATTTTGGAAGTAACATCAACATGATTTGGAAAGTGATTTGATCAAGGGAGCAAGAGAAGACATCACATACAATTTTGAAGACATGAATCCAAGCTGACAACAGAAAAATTAACAGGAAAAAAATGTACTAATGTCACCTGAACTCAAAAACATTGGAAGAAGAGCATATTTAGATGTAAAGAAGAGTTCAATTTTATATGTATATTGCATCTTAGGTACCTGTGAAACACCCGAGTAAGGATTTCAAGCAATCAATGGAAAATGGTAAATTAGAGATCAAAGAGATAGAAATTAACTTTTCTTATAATTTATATAAGGGGAAGAACATAGATGAGATGGTTGAAGAAGAGATGACACAGGCAAAAAAAAGAAGCATTGTTATCTGTAAATAACAAATTTCCGAACATTTTCAAAAGTTTCACTTCTCATATTTGGCCTTGTTTGTACTACTATACTATAATTATGTTTATATTAGGACAATTGACCGTGTAAAACATACATTTCAAGAGAGAACAAATTAGCAGTTCAAAATTAGCAGACTGTGAGGTTAATGATCTCCAAAACACACTTAAAATACTAACTTTTATAAAATTAGATTCACAACATGCTTTTTCAAAAACACATCTACAGGTGCTAGACAGAGATCTACGATTAAATGGCCATGTGATAATCAGGTTTTGTCCGCCAGTATTTATGTTACCTCTCTGTCTAGCTGAGATGATGACGTGGTGATCACGCCTGTCGTCGGATGCATAGAAAACAGCGTGGCTGACGCTGGCAACTGCTCGATGATGGAGTACTTGAGACGCGTGTGCATCGTGTCAGGTTCATCTTTGTCAGTTGCACATACCTGGCCCACGGTAGAGCCTACATGTTGAAAAATCCTCTTCAGTATACAAACCTTTTACATTTTCAACTTTCCCCTTTTTTCACTCCTCTCCATCTACTCAAAAAACTTTTCGACCTCTTAATTATATGTCAGAGTAATAATTCATACATTTGCAGACTTCTATATGAAGTATCATTTCTTGTAAATATCCCAGCATTCGAACATTTTGGAATTTGGTGACCGTATCCACATTTACTGTATTTAATGTATAATTTATAAATGTTGACAATGCCCCTCCAATTGCCTTTGTATTTCTAGACTAAAGAATTCCAATTATTCTTTAACTTCTTTCTATTTGTAAGTCTCCACTTAAATGGTCAAAAATGTGTCCAAAATTCTTGGTTTGGTTAGATCTTTCTAGAAGACTCAAAGATTGCGTTCTGACTTCCAGCTGAAATGGTTCATTTTAATATGATTGAGAAAACGCATGATTTTCAATGACCTTTATGATTATGCTCAGAATATTGTCAATCATTTAACCACTATGGAATATCAGTAGATCTCTTCAAGGCTAAGACTTCAATTACTTAAAGACTCCTTTTTAGAGTACATTCTCTTAAAAGTATTTATTTTATCTCACACAGGAAGGCAAAATAAGATACTGAATAACTTCTCTATTTTTCAGGTACGATGCGTGGCATTCCAGGTGTATAATGTATCATTTAATCTCCATAACAATCTTGCATATCAATAACCCTTTTTACAGATAAGAAAACTAAGGTTTGTCAAAATTAGGAAGTTTGCCCAGGGTCACAGCTAGTGAAAGGCAGAGTAAAATTCCACCCACAGAGGTCTGAGTGACAAGTGCCTTGTTCTTGCCAGCAAGATATGCTGCCTCCCAATGGCCACCATGAAACTCAACTTATGAAACATTAAGTTACCGTATATTGTTAAGGTAGGTACTCACCAACTCTGCAGTTTTCAGGAACTGTAAATATGTAAGTTGTTTCTGTAAAAATTGGGTAGTTATCATTTTCATCCTCAATTCTGATTACCAGGGGCAGTGGAAGTTCTGGAGTATATCCATCTGGAGTTGTGGCAAAGGCAATCAGCTGTGAGGAGTAAAATAAGAAAAAAAGCAAAATTAAAATATGGTTTACACTTGCTTTGGCTTTAGTTTGGAAACTGTGTGGCATTGCAGTGTGAATTTTGCCATTTGTTATTGTTTTGGGAGGTGGACATGACCTTACTGTGATAAGAGGTGGTTAATCCCGTGGTATACTACAGCATTTTATGTTTATCTAATATAATAACATAGATAATTTTGGTTTCTTCACTAGTGCTGCACGTTTTTCATGAGTGTAATGGCTCTTATCATTATTTCCCAGAACAGTCTTGAAGATTGTTTTGTGGCTTTTTCTTATTTTATTTTGTTTTTTAAGTTTTTTTTTTTTAATTTTAATCCCAGTTGTTAACATACAGTGTTATATTAGTTTCAGGTGTACAATATGGTGATTCAGCAATTCTATAAATTACTCAGTGCTCATCATGATAAATGTACTCTTTAATCGCCCATCCCTATTTCACCCATCTCCCTGCTCCTCCCTCACTCTGGTAGCTAGCAGTTTGTTCTCTACAGTTACCAGTCTGTTTCTTGGACTATCTCTCTTTTTTTTTTTTCCTTTGTGCTTTTGTTTTGTTTATTAAATTCCACAGATGAATGAGATCATATGGTATTTGTCTTTCTCTGACTGACTTATTTTGCTTAGTATAGTACTTGCTACCTCCATCCTTGTCATTGCAAATGGCAAGATCTCATTCTTTTTTATGGCTGAATAATATCCCATTGTATATATCACTCTTCTTTATCCATTCAGTGGATACTTGGGCTGCTTCCACAAATTTGGGCATTGTAAATAATGCTGCCATAAACATAGGGGTGCTTGTATACCTTTAAATTAGTGCTTTTGTATTTGGGGGGTAAATGCCAAGTAATACAATCACTGGATTGTGTGGTAGTTTTATTTTTAACTTTTTGAGGAACCCCCCCAACAGTGGCCACACAAGTTTGCATTCCCATCAACAGCGCCAGAGGATTCCCCTTTCTCCACATCTTTGCCAACACTTGCTTTTTCTCGTGTTTTGATTTTAGCTATTCTGCCGGGTGTGAGGTGATATATCATTGTGGTTTTGACATGCATTTCCCTGCTGATGAGCGATGTTGAGCATCCTTTCATGTGTCTGTTGGCCATCTGGATGTCTTCTTTGGAGAAATGTCTGTTCATGTTTTCTGCCCATTTTTTTAATGGAGTTATTTGTATTTTGGGTGTTGTTTTATAAGTTCTTTATACATTTTGGATACTAACCCTTATCAGATATGTCATTTGAAAATATCTTCCCCCATTCGGTAGGTTGCCTTTTAGTTTTGTGGATTATTTCCTTTGCTGTGCAGAAGCTTTTTATTTTGATGTGGTTCCAATAGTTTATTTTTGCTTTATTTCCCTTGCCTCAGGAGACAACTCAGGAAAAAAGTTGCTATGGCTGATATAAGAGAAATTACTGCCTGTGCTCCCTTCTAGGATTATTATGGTTTCAGATCTCACATTTAGGTCTTTAATCCATTTTGAATTTATTTTTGTGTATGGTATAAGAAAGTGGTTCAGTTTCATTCTTTTGTGTGTTGCTGTCCAGTTTTCCCAACACCATTTGTTGAGAAGACTTTTTCCCTTGGATATTCATTCTTTCTTTGTCAAAGATTAACTGACCATAAAATTGTGGGTCTATTTCTGGGTTTTCAGCCCTGTTCCATTGATCTATGTGTCTTTTTTTTTATGCCAGTACCATACTGTTTTGATTAGTACAGCTTTGTAATACAACTTGGAGTTTGGAACTGTCATGCCTCCAGCTTTGTTTTTCTTTTTTAAGACTGCTTTGGCTATTCAGGGTCTTTTGTGGTTCTATACAAATTTTAACATTGTTTGTTTTAGCTCTGTGAAAAATGCTGTTGGTATTTTGATACGGATTGCATTAAATCTATAGATTGCTTTGCATAGTATAGATATTTTAATAATGTTTGTTCTTCCGACCTACGAGCCTAGAATATCTTTTCATTTCTCTATTATTTTGTTTTGTTTGAAAGTTTTAGGTGCACGGATTTTAAATATAACTTTCTGGATCTTCATTAACTTTGGTTTCTTAGGACTCCAAATTCCCCAGGTGCTGTTAACTAGAATATTATCTTATATTCTACTAATTAGGATTTCAGTTATATTTGGTAGTTATATTTAGATTTTTAAGTTACGACTTTTTAAATTCAAAAAAGGAAAGTCAGAAATAAAGCAAATGCATGGCTATACATTGTGTGTGGAATACAATTTATTTCTTTTACTTTTATAATATGAATTCTAATTCCAAGTTTTCTCATAACAGCTTTCAGAAAAAGCAGAACATCACAGATACTTAGGAGGGCATGTTGCAGCAATTCTAAACATAAATATTTAATTCTAAGTTTGCAAATCTATTCACTTAATTTGGTCTACTGATGAATAAGTAATTCCTCCAAAGTAGACGTAAGATAATTAAAACTGAGTTAAGCAAAATGACCAGGTCCTGTTGGGAAATCAATACAACATTAGATTAAATTCTCCCATATTAATGCTCACGCCACCATGGGAAGTTAACCAGATGATGAAAGACTGGATAATCTTGATTAAGCAATGTCCACACTCCTCACCTATTCACCACAAGTTAACCTTCTCTTGTTGCAAAAATACTGACATCTAACTTGCAAAGTTCACTGACCTCCCATGATATCTCTCTGTACCCTAAAGAGGTTCACAGACCTTTTATGCCAACTGAACCACTGTTTTTCAGAGTGGTATTCCCTTTTTCTTTTGAAAAAAAAAAAAGAAGAAGAAGAAAAGTAAAACTATCATGCCAAGACCCAATCTAAGAATCTAATGCTCTTGGGGCGCCTGGGTGGCGCAGTCGGTTAAGCCTCCGACTTCAGCCAGGTCACGATCTCGCGGTCTGTGAGTTCGAGCCCCGCGTCAGGCTCTGGGCCGATGGCTCAGAGCCTGGAGCCTGTTTCCGATTCTGTGTCTCCCTCTCTCTCTGCCCCTCCCCCGCTCATGCTCTGTCTCTCTCTGTCTCAAAAATAAATAAACGTAAAAAAAAAAAAAAAAAAAAAAAAGAATCTAATGCTCTTTATTCTATAAAGTTTTTTTTGTTTCAAGTCTCTGCTATTGGATGTCGCCAGAGCCTAGATGACAAACTCAGAGAACAGAAGAGGGTAAATGAATT
Source organism: Lynx rufus (assembly GCF_022079265.1). NCBI lineage: Eukaryota > Metazoa > Chordata > Mammalia > Carnivora > Felidae > Lynx > Lynx rufus. The sequence continues at coordinate 10,845,786 of NW_025814837.1, read as the reverse complement.
GAGAATGAAAGATAAAGCAGCCAAGCTTAATAATTACTAATACAATATGTAACCTTCAGACTTTACCTCAAAAGATTCATACTGCTCCCGATCCACAGGACGAGTACAAAACAGGTTTCCAGTATCTCTCTCTACATAAAATAAATTTATAGGTTCTCGGTCTACCCCAGGTCCTCTGATGGAATAGAATATAGTGTAGTTTTGTGCGGTGTCAGATTGAATCTAGAAAGTAGATATTATATATATAAGAGACAAATTTTTATTTCAGCAAAACTTTCATCTATACATTCATGCAATCATGTTGCCATTTTTATTGCAATAAGTAATTGCCCTCTTTAATTCATTATCATGTACAAATAAAAAACAGGTAACAGAATAAGGAAACCTAATAACAGAAATTACAAGAGCAAGGCATGAGAAGAAAAATACAGCAGTATCTTAGATTTCCAGAAAGCCTGAGGACTACTTTAAAGGCTAAATGGTACCTATGTGGACCAAACATTTAAGACTGTAACTGTCTGAGAAAACAAAGTATTCTGAGCATGAAAAATTACCCTTTTGTCAATTTTTTAAGCGTGAATTGTTATTATATGCAACACAGGATTTGAGACTCTAGGTTTAAAGTTACTGTGAGCAGGGCAAAAACACGGAAAATGCTTTCCTTAATTAGTTTTCATTATTTGTCAACATCTTTTTTATTATAGGAGCTGAAGAGAAAGAGTGGCAGGAATGGGTGAGAAGAGGAATGATGTAATATCCTGGCAAGTATGATATTCTGGTACTTGATCCAAAAAGCAAATTTTTTCCCAAGTTGTTTTGATACTCTTAGTAAGATCTTGACTGTATATCAGGATGACTAACATAATTATTTTTAAATGATTTCTTTCTCGACTTTAATATGTTCTTCTTTCAGCTGCATTAAATTTGTTGGTGGGATATAAAAAGTTATAAAGAGACAGAAAACGTGGATATAGTCTGATCTAAGTAGTGGACTTGGGGATAAACAATTAACAAGGAGGATGTATGTGTCTTTTCCCCTTCGTGGCATCTGTCTTCTTGTCAGTAATTTTATCTTCTTTAATGGAAGATGTTGTGGGGTTTCTAGACTACACTCTGTGATACCCTTACTAACATGAAAATTCATTAAGGAACCATGTGTTTGAGAGTGCTAGATGAGTTTCACAATTTCATAAAAAGGCTTTGCATGACTAAAACTGCAAAAAAATGCATGACGGTGTAAAGATATATATTTATACCCATAAATTGAAACATACAATACACATCCTCATTCACGCATATATTCATATGCAACTGTTTTCGAAATAACTGCATACTCATTAGCCAAATTAAAAAAAAATGGAAGCCATAGACTTTCACAGTGAAAGGAAAGTAAATTGTACCTGTTGAAGAAAAAGTGGGAAAGGACCCAAGGAATTCTCTTGCATTGAACAAGGAATAGGAGCCCATCTTCTCTTGGCACGTCTTAGAACTTTCTCTCTAGAATGCCTCTTCTTCAGTACCTACATTTAGAAGACAGGAAAAAAATAATAAAGCCAATGAATAATATACTCTCAAACATTGGAACTCTGACACATCTCCTTTCATGGGGAGCTGGGAAGGTGTAAGCCCATGATAGTGCTTGAAAACCAAACTAAATGTCAACACAGCCAAAAGATAACAAAGAAATCATGGTCCTAACTGTTATCACATCAATCTTCTTGAGGAAATAACTTGGTGAGAATATGGAAGAAAGAGAGATGGAACGGGAAGCCTAGAAACAAAATTACGAAGACAAAAATAAAATTGACTACGTTACCGTTGCCATATTGCCATGCAAAACGATGGGAGGAGAGAGATGCAAAGGAAAATGAATGAAGTGAGTGATCTCCTAAATCTAGCATATGTACCTTCCACTCACCAGCAACTAGGAAGAGCCAGGGACCAACAGAGAGATCTGTGTCAGAAGGAGGAGAGAACAGTGGTGATAACTCTCAAACCGCTGCAGTGAATAATGGCCAGTGGCTGAACAGAAGTCATTTGGATCTTTGGTGTCATAATACAATAAGTTCGTATGAGGTCTGAACCTCAACCTAAAACAGTCATCTACTTTTTAAGACTACAAATTATGCTAAGATACATAAGACCTCCAGAAACAGAGTTTTAAAACTTGTTTTGGAAATCGACTCTACAAGAAAGATCAAGATAGGCTTCTCTGTGTCTGATTTCAACTTCTCATGCTGCAGTAGCCCAATTTCTCCTTTTATGTCCCAAATAAAAAGTAATTATAACCTGGAATAACTGATATGGCAAAACCCGTTTCCGCCACTTGAACACTGTTAAGTTGTATGATGGTTTTCATTTTTCATCAAGCAAAACCATCCCACATTGTTTCTGATTCCACATCTTCCCTGGTAATGTTACACCTGCAGAAACCAATTCATTATGCTGCATGTTTATAGTTTGGTATACCTTTGTTTGATGCTGTAAAAGGACAAGTATTTTCTCTTCCTCTTGGTTGTCAGTGTTGGAAAGTAATATGGTAAATTTCCTCTCCTCTGAGGACAAAAGAATAGCATTTGTCGTATAGACTGAACCATCTTCTAAAATTTGGAAGTCAGGATCACTTGAATGAATTAGACTTGCAGATTGAAAGCACTCCTTCAGGTTAACTGTGGAAAATATACAGAACAATCATTTGTAAGGTAAAACAAAATAATACATAGGTTTAACAGTAATCTATGCTTTTGGGGGCGGGAAGCCAAAAACTTAAAATTAATTACACTGACACTTGTAAATGTTGCATTTTTAAAAGTACATATGAAACCATATGGTGAATTAAGTTGTGCATAAACACAGATATCACTTCTAATACCTACTTCATATCCTTCTAAAAAAGAGACATTTGTCCTGAAATAAGGGCATGTGAGTTCTAATGTTTGAATATGTAAACCAACACACAAAAAAGTTTTTCTTTATTAACTGAAATTAGCTATAGAGTAACACATGAGAGAACTGAACTTAAACAGAATCTAGAGAATTAGTCGGCAGCTATTAGATTAAAATATTTCTTAACTCTTTGCATCTATTGTTAAAGAGTCATGATATTCTGTGTTCTCACTGGTCTCCTCCTTCCTTGCACATTTGAGTTATGTGAAAAAAATTAATTGACAAAAAACAATATGTGGAAATAAGTATCAGTAAGATGCCAAAACATTTGAGGATTAAAATCCAAAAACAATACCTTTAAACTCAAGAAACAGTTCCAATGCTATTTCTCAATTTCACAAAAGTATATTATAACATATGCCATACCTTTCATCTAGGATAAATGTTAATAATTATTACTCAAACTAAACCTTTTTATCTACGCATATCATCATGTTTGTCAAGAAAGGACAATATCTCTTATTGGAATGACACCATATGTACATATGTATTACAGATGATAAAATATCATTTTAACCATTAATTCCAATACAGTTACCCTTCTAAAAATTACACTAATTTTACAAGATCGTACCAAATTAGGATTTATTCACTTTTTTTGCAGTTTCTTACCTCTACCAACAAATTTTCCAGCATCTAGTTTGGAGGGAACATGTAGCGTGACTTTTTTGCAGGCATCACAGGCAAATGTTAAGATCTAAAATACCAAATCAATATTACACGTTAAAGAAAGATCCTTTTAATGTGTACATAGTTTATATAAATTATAAATTGGTATAATTATAAATTAGTTTATACAACTTGCAAAATAAAATTTAAAAACATACACTGCAGTAAATTCAGAACAAAATTGTATGGAGGAGAAGAATAAAACAATAGACCAAGAGTCATAGCTCCCTCCTTCACAAAGCATGTAAAGTCTAATAATTCCGTACCCTCTCGGGCTTTTTTTCCTATTCTGCAAAAGGAGTTAATAGTAACTTCACTGATTAATTTAGTGAGTAATCGAGGAATTAATGGCAACCAATGTGAGCACTAAAAACTTAGGAAGGCAGCACAGGTATGTGATTAGGAAAGAGAGAAAAAAAAATTACAGAGCCAGCAAAGTATTTCAGTTAATTGTCAATTGCACATGAGCTACGATATCAAATCAATAATATCCTAAACAAAAACCCAATGCTTTAAAATTTTTTTAATGTTTATTTATTTTTGAGAGAGAGAGAGACAAACAGAGCGCGAGTAGAGGAGGGGCAGAGAGAGAGGGAGACACAGAATCAGAAGCAGGCTCCAGGTTCCGAGATGTCAGCACAGAGTCCAAAGCGGGGCTTGAATCCACGAACTGCGAGATCATGACCTGGGCCAAAGTCGGACACTTAGCCGACTGAGCCACCCAGGAGCCCCTGAAAACCCAATGCTTTAAAGAGAAGCATCAACTCATTTCCATGGAGCAATGTGGAGATGATTTATCTATGACCTCACACAAACAAGCACGTAACTTTGAAATACGTATTTATGTTGAAGGCACATCTTCTCATAAATGACCATTAAGGTCATTTTACAAAATATATCACTTAACATTTTTGAAATGAGTTAGTGATTTGTGGTAACCATTTCCAATACAATATATATTTGAACCCACTGAAATTTAATTCTGTTCTAAAACTTCATAACACACACTTCTGAAAGATTCACAATTTTTTCTACAATTTGGAAAGCTTTTGACAAAAGCAAGACTGCTGACAAGCATTGACACTGTATTTACAAAGGCTAGAAACATTGGGGCGCCTGGGTGGCGCAGTCGGTTGAGCGTCCGACTTCAGCCAGGTCACGATCTCGCGGTCCGTGAGTTCGAGCCCCGCGTCGGGCTCTGGGCTGATGGCTCAGAGCCTGGAGCCTGTTTCCGATTCTGTGTCTCCCTCTCTCTCTGCCCCTCCCCGTTCATGCTCTGTCTCTCTCTGTCCCAAAAATAAATAAACGTTGAAAAAAAAAATTTACAAAGGCTAGAAACATAAATGAAAATAATCAAAATCTGGATTAAAATGTTTATTTCTAATACACATTTTTATTTCCACTACATATGCCAAGACATATTTAATTATCCAACTCAAATTATATAGGAAGGATTAGGCAAGGCTGGGATTACATTTCATTTGGAAATTAGGGATGGATTGGAAATTAAAAGATGAGAAGAATGTTCACTGGCCACATCCTCTAGAGAGAACAGGAGTGGAATGAGAAAGTGAAGAGTCCAGCTCAGGGTGGTTGAAAGCATGCTTCTACTTATTCATTCAACCAACCTTTACAGATTGCTTACTAGGTGGTAGGCAGTGTTCAGCAATGAACAAGGCAAAGTCTTTGACCCCATGGAGATTATCTTATAATGAGAGACAAAAAAATAAATACACAAAGGTCATATAATGCCAAAGTCACAATGCAAAAAGGTCGCATAATGCCAAGAGATAAATGTTGTGAGAAAAATAAAGCAGAGAGAAAAGGTGACAAAGGGAAGACCAGAAGCCTGAATGAAATGAGGAAGCAAACCAGTTCATCAACTGGGGAAGAGTCTTCCAGGTGGAGAAAAAAACAGAACAAAACCCTGGGAAAGGATTTTGCCTGGTGTACGAGAGGAACAAAATGGTGGTCATGGTAGTATAGCACAGTGAGGGAAGAGCGATACCATAGGCATTGAAGTGACAATCATGGGTAGATCACATAGAGTCTCAAAGTAGAAGTCTAAAACTTCTCGACTTTATTCTGAGTGCAAAGAGAAGCACCCATAGGTATAGAAACTGTGGAGAGGGGCGCCTGGGTGGCTCAGTTGGTTAAGTGTCTGACTTCGGCTCAGCTCATGATCACGCGGTTCATGAGTTCGAGCCCAGCGTCGGGCTCTGTGCTGACAGCTCAGACCCTCAAGCCTGCTTCGGATTCTGTGTCTCCCTCTCTCTCTGCCTTTCCGGCGCTCACACTCTCTCAATCTCTCAAAAGCTAACAAACATTTTAGAAAATTAAAAAAAGAAGAAGAAGAAGAAGCAGTTGTGGAGTAGCGTCAGGTGGCGAGCATTTACATAGACTCATTCTGGTGGCCCTGTGAGAACAGACTGTAGAGCAGCAAGAGTGGAAACAAGGACACCAGTTGGGAGGTTCCAGTAGAAATCCAAGAGAGGGAGGATGGTGACTTGGACTAAAGTAAAAACAGCAGAGAAGATGAGATACGGCTAGATTAAGATAATACTTTAGGGAACAGTATTCATCCATTCATTCATGCATTTAACCAATATTTACCAAATGTCTTCTATGTACCAGACACAGAGCAGTAAACATGATCCTCGTGAAACATTCAGTTCAAGGGTAAGACATAGTCATAATTTCAGTAAAGTAGGATAAATGCTCTGCTAGGGAGGTACAGTTGCTATACGATGGCCTTGTGTGAAAGCCAGGTGAGGTCACCTAAAGAGTGGCTGTACATGAGCCATGTCAAGAGGAGGCAGAGCTTATATGTCCCAAACACAGAAACAAGCCTATGTGAAACCCAGAGATGACACAGATCTGAAAACAAAATCTCGAAAGGCTGATGCTACAAGAGGGACAAAGTTTAAACTGGATTCACAGAAGTAGGTTTGGGATAGATTCTGAACAGTGTTAACAACATATGTAGATCTTTTTTTTCCTAAAGATAATAAGAAACCAAATGTTTGTTTCAAGCAGATAAATTACATAAGCAGCTTCCTATTAGAATAAGGTGAGTCTGAGCAGTGTGGAGAATGGATCAGGGAAATGATTTTCATTTCCAATAATGGCAGCTAGGTCATTCAGGAAGGAGAAAAAAACAAACAAAACAAAACAAAAAAACCCACCATGCCCAAACTATAAATGATGGATACATTTATAAAAAAATTTTTTTTTATCTTTATTTATTTTTGAGAGAAAGAAAGAGCATGAGCAGGGGAGGAACACAGAGAGGAGACACAGAATCTGAGGCAGGCTCCAGGCCCTGAGCTGTCAGCACATAACCTGATGCGGGCTCGAACCCACAAACTTCGAGATTGTGACCTGAGCTGAAGTCGGATGCTCAACCGACTGAGCCACCCAGGCGCCCCAAGAAATTATTTTCAAAAGCAATAAAAAGTTAGAATGCCAAGGAGTAAACTTAACAAGAAAGATATAAAGTCTATTGGAGAAAAATCTGAAAACATTTCTGAAAGACACAAAAGTAGACTCACACAAAAAGAAAGATATTATTTTAGATAGAAAAAAATCAACATAAATATTTCAATTTTCACTAAGTTAAATTATAAATTTCATGATCCCAATATAAACCTTAACAGTATGTTTTTCTGGAACTAGACAAGCTGATTTAAAAAGTCTTAAGTAGGGGCGCCTGGGTGGCTCAGTCGGTTAAGCGTCAGACTTCTATATATATATATATACAATTCTATATATATATATATACCATATATATATACCATATATATACCATATATATATATACTATATATATATATATGGTATATATATATATCCTCAATGGTGGGATATGCTATCCATCATAAAATTTCTTTCTGTCTAGTGAATATACAACCTTTATGGGGGTGAGAAGGAGCTGGTAATATATACCAAAAGAATACAGTCATCTATACTTTTGTCTGGCCATCCCATTTCTGGTAATCTATTCTATGCACATACCTGCCAATACATGAAGTGACATATGCACACAAGTTTATTCACCGTGACATTATTTATAATAGCAAAAAGTAATAGCAGGAGTGTTGGAGAGAAGCAGAGATATCCATAAGATATTTCTGAAGATAGACTTAACGGGAGTTAATGATGGATTTGGGCAGGGGAACAGTGAAGAAGGAAAAACAGCTTCCAGACTTCCTACCTGAGCAATAAGGTGTATAGCAGTGTCATTCACTGAAATACATGACACGAGAATAAAAGCAACATTGTCTGAGAAGATAATAAATGCTGTGTCATACATCATACTAGGGAGATATAAAGACTTACTGTTCAATGAAGACATCCCAACTAACAAAATAAATTTAGTACAAGTAGACACCTGTGTATTTCACAGACAGGACCTGTAATAGGGAGCATGATTATGAGTGGTCAGGAAGGTCAAAAGAAAAAAGGAGTGAATTTCAATAAAGACACAATCTACAAGGTGGAATTGTATAAGGAATGGTTTATATTTAGCAGTGGGGATCCCTTATGACCTCAGAGATAAAGCAGCCTCGTTAGGTGTTTAGGTAGAAACCAGCGTTCGAGTGATTAAGACGTGTGCAAGGTGAGGCAATATTAGGAAGTGGAGAGAAGCTGATGTTTAGAATGGTGAAGGATTAGTTGGGTACAAGAACAGGAGGAAATGTAAAGGGCGTTCCCCCAGTGAAGAGGAATTACTCCTTCTTATTTAATAATATCTTCCACTCAGATGCTCTTTGCACATCTATCACACTTGAGGCTCACCACCACAAGAGCCATCTGAAGCAGGCAGGACTTTGTACAGATACATGCATATGAGCATCAGACGAGGCCTTCCAGCTAGAATGCAGCAGGATGAGGGGTGCGTCAGAGCCAGCACTTTTTTTCCTGTCTACCCCACTTCTGGCCTATCCAGCTTTGAAACTAAGAAAAGCCAAGGAATGAGGATTATTCACCTTTAATTTATTCAGTTTATCGACGTTCTTGTAGAAAGGATCTGAGATCACACAGAGAAAGACTTGCGTGTAAGCATATGTAAAGCAACGCTATTTATTGCCCAGGCCTATTATCATCCATGCTTAATCACCCTTTTTCCTTCAAAGAAAATGGCCAGTGGTTTAAAAAGTGGCAACTTTATTAGGGATCTAACCGAAAGTACTTCTTTGTCATCAACTACATATTTTGCAACCGTTATTTATTCCATTCTTGGTTTTCTCAACAGTAAAATATTAACTGCTGTGCACCTGGCCCTTTCTATGATACTAATGTGCCCTGGGAATTTAATTAAGGGTTTTAAAGTCCATAGAATTCCTAGGGAAAGACATAGAATGATAGTACAACTACAATTTCACGACCTAAAATTTTAAGGAATTCACTGCAAGCTAAGAGCGACTGAGAAGCGAAATTATCCGAAAATTTCAGCCCCCCAGTTCCAGCACTCCCAGAAGAAATCTTCCTGCTGTCTGTTCTCCAGGTTTGTCCCCTTGTCCTTCAGAGGACTTGAGCTCCAATGCCTGGGGCTCAACGTGAAACGACACTACCGAGTTGAGTACTCTTTGGCACCTGGTCTGTTTAATTTTTCTCCTTGTAGAGGATTTAGGAACCCAATCTGGGAAACCTCCGATCCCAAAGTCTCCCAGGGGCTGTCCACTCGCACTAAATTCCTGAAGCATCTGCCACCCATCCCCCTCGCCCCCCCCCCGCATGTGATCCCAGTCTTTTCTGCCTGGGAGGGGTACTGTCCCTCCCCAAATAAGGCCACCCCCTTTCGCTCCCAGGGTTAGCTGGGTGGGGTCGTTGCTACAGTTCTTTAAAGTGGGAAAGAAGTTAGAGCAGAGGAATCCAGATGCCTCTGGGGAAAGAGATCCGGACGAATATTTCCCTAAAGACTAAGGGGCTGGCAACCGCACTCGGAGACACGCAATGGGAACTATACAAAGGGTCTCCTAAGGCCCGCCCATCTACCGTTTCCGGGTGCAGAGGGTCGAGACCACTCCCCTACTCTCTCTCCCGATTGCCCCCACCCCCTCCCCCAACACACACACGCTCAGAGAGACTCAGAGCAACCCCCGCAAAGGAGCGCACTCTGTGACCCAAGGGCGCGCACTTTCCGTCCGGTCCGCCCAGCGCTCGCCCCAGCCGGGGCCGGAACCGAGCACCGGGGCAGAAGTGGACCGTACCTTCCCGGGGAATTGCAGAGACCGGGAGGAGCAGCGCTCCCCGCTCGTACCCAGAGGCCACGGTTTTGGAAAGGCGTTTGCAGCTCACGCCTGCGTCTCTCTCTGCCTGCGCTGAGTACATCTACCGCCAACACTACTCCTCCCCTTGGGGATCGAGGCGCCCAGGTCGCCAGCCTCTTTCTGGCAACCTTCCCCTATTCCAACAGCTCCATTTGTTCAACCAGCCGGCGCCCCATTAACCCCCGCTTTGCCCGCCACCCCCACGCACCGCTGCTTCCAGCTTTCCCCCATCGGGAGGAGCCCCCTCGCGGGAGCCGGCAGCCGAGCGGCCACTCACCGTGAGGGTCAGCAGCAGTTGCCGGCAGAGGGCTCCGCTCCGGGAGCGAGTGGGGCGGTCTGACGCCATGGGAGTACTCGGGGACAGGTCACCCGCGCTGCACCGGGAGGCCGGGGCGAGCGGGCTCGGCGGGGCCAAAGGCCGCGGCGAGAGTCAGGCAGGGCCCGCCGCGCAGGAGGAGTGCGAGGCACAGGAGGAGGTGGCGCGCGGGGAGAGGCGCTTTCTTTTCTGGCTTTGGGTGAAGCGCCTGCCTCGCACCCAAGGGGCTTTTCCTCTGGCCCAGGGTGGGGCTCCAGGCGCGTCCGAAAGACACCGATCGGCTCCTCCTTGGGATTTTCTTAAGTCTTCATTTCTTTAAGAGCGCAACAGGTGGGAACTCCCTCTCGCCGCCACCCTTTTACCTGCGCTAGGTGTTTCTCAGCAGCGGACGCCACCTATATGCCCCATGCGCCCCCCCCCCGCGCCGGTGGCCGCCTGGAGGATTAGCAGCTGGCCCTGCCCAGCAGAAGCCCTGACTGTACAAAGACTCACTCCCCGGGCGCGCCGGGCCGCGGGAAGGGGGCGCGGACCTGGGCGCGCTCCCGCGCCCCGACTCCGCCCCGCGCGCTGCCTGCTCCGCCAGCTGTTGGGAAGTCAGTCTCAGACCCGCAGACACCAGAAGAGCTGGAGCCCCGGATTTTATGCGAACGGCTGCCCAAGTCGTACCGAGAGTTGATTCGGTGGCCTCTGCTGGAGTAAATTTACTGCAGACATCCAAGTGCCGTTCAGACAGGGTTTTCATCTGTGGCACACCTTTCTTGGGGGGTCTTATTTTTGTTTTTAGAAATTCCATACCCAATATGGCAGTGATGCAACAAAATTACCAGAAGTTAAAGACGTTAATTGATTAATTAATTAATTAATTAAGGGAATCCAGTTTACAGAATAATAATAATAATAACAAAATCAAGGGTAAGTTACACAGAAAACGGATCTCTTGAGGCCCTAGATGCTGACTAAATGTGAGCTCCTGCTGTTCTCCAAGACCCTCCCTTGTCCCAAATTAAAGCCATCCACCGACCTTCTTATAACTGATCTCCTAAAGCGGACTCCTGGACATCTACTGGAGATGTCTCTCTTCCTTTCCTACCACTGAAACCAGAGTTTGCAGTAAGACAAGAAAAAGAATGGGATGCAATTTATGTTTGGCTTGCATCGTACTTAAACTAGGTGAATTATGGCAGGCCTCAACCTGGAAAATTAAAATATAAAAGCAGTATGCTTGCAGCTCTCCAGAAAACAAGGACAGGGCATTCTGACTCCTTCCTGCACCTCTTTTCAACTGCAGACTTAAACCCAGGAAGTCCCTCCACAAAGGAGAAACTTGTCTGTCCCAATTCATTTGGTTTGTCTCCTCTGGGGTGTTTGGAGAAACCTGTTTGAAAAGCCAACCACGTCACTGACAGCATTTCAGTTCCTGAGAACATGTACCATCCTATACCATTATACACAGAGCCAAAATTATTATAATACTGACCATATAGTTAAACTCAAAAGCGATGTCAAACACTACACGGTTTACAGTCTATGCATTAGTCCCATGCTCTGTTTCGTTCATGAGTGACACATAATGAGTTGTTCTGTTATTTCCATATCCACAGAATTTGTCATTGAACCTTTGCTAGTAAAATAAGCCTGGGTCATCATCATGAGACTATAGCTGACATGCTTCTGTTTCCCTACTTTTTAACCCTCGTGTTTTTCCAGCAATGATTTCATAAACACACCTCATCCTATTAGTGACATCATGATCTCTAGCATGAAGCCTTCCAGAGGACGGAGAAGCAAGCTAGTTTCAGGTTCTAGAAATCTACTCAGGCTATCATCATAGTCTTTGACAATAGGACATTTCCAAACTCTTGTCTTGCCCTTTAACCCCTAATGCCCTAAGGGTAGCTTACGTTTTCTTCCCTCATTCCAGAAAAGGGTGGAAGAGCAATCTGAAAAGAATTAATCTTAGATATTTATTTTCATCTTTCGCAGAAGTACCTAATTGAGGCTATTAAAATGGTGATGGGAGGGGGTGTATTGTGACTTTTGTTAAAACAAAGAATGAAATATAAGGGACTTACCCGAAAGAAGCAGCCTAATTCATTCAGTGTGTTTAGATTAGGCCACAGGGTCACTGAAGTGGATTCCTCTAGAATACAGTTTTGAAATAACAGGTATAAATTTGAAGAGACAATGAAATGGGTGTAGGAGAATTTTTTTAAGAATGTCTTTTGGGGTGCCTGGATGGCTCAGTTGGTTAGGCATCCAACGCTTGCTTTTGGCTCAGGTCATCATCTCACGGGGTTCTGAATTTGAACTCTGCTTCTGTCTCTGCACAGGCAGTGGGGAGGCTGCTTGGGATTTTTTTCTCTCTCTCTCCCTCTCTCTCTGTCCCTCCCCTGCTTGCACTGTTTCTCTCTCTCATTCTCTCTCTCTCTCAAAATAAATAAACATTAAAAAATACTTATGGGGCGCCTGGGTGGCTCAGTTGTTTAAGTGTCCAACTCGGTTTCGGCTCAGATCATGATCTCAAGGTTTGTGGGTTCAAACCCACCACTGGCCCCACAGCTGGCAGTGCCAGTATGGAGACTCTTGGGGATTTTCTCTCTCCCTTTCTCTCTGCCCCCCCAACACTGTCTCTCTCAAAATAAATACACAAACAAATAAAAAATACACATTTAAAAAAATGGCTTGTCTTTTGCCTGTGAAGACGACTCTGCTGACTTGAACTGGTTTTCCAATGTGCTATAGTAAATAGTGCACCAGACCAGAAGTCAGGAGCAACTTCCTTTAAGTCTTGGATGGTTCAAGGAACCTCTCAGGCCTCAACACTCGCGCACAGTTAAGTGAGATCATTAAAGTTAACACTGGGTGCGGTCTATGGTTAACCTGCACTTCTAAAATTGAACTACTTAGACTCCTGGTGGCTGATTTTTTTTTAAAAGGCCAGCTAGAAATGAATGTTTATTTACACACAGAAAATCAGAATCAGAGTGGTCCTTAAGGAGAGGAATGAACAGCAACCCCAGGTCCACAGGGGCACATCTATGCAGCCTGGCTTCCCAGTTTCCTAATTTCAGAAACCGGAAAGTAAACATATTAATGGCGACCAGAAGGCCCAGTTACTCACTGAGGTGTACATGGAGACAGCTCTTCCCGACATGATTTCTGCCAATCCTCCCGCCGCTGGATCCTGGGGAGGAGGGTCCATGGGCACAGGAGATCCTCAGGGCAAATCTGTCTCGGCATGGTGTAGGGCACAGAATGGAACCGAAAAGCAAAGGAAGCACAGACTTACAGGGAAAAGAAAAACTAAAGGACATCACCTAGTTACTTTAGAGGTGCATGTACAGAGGCAAGCCTCTCATAGCCACAACAAAATGAACACAGAGCATTTACCTCTCAGAGTTGTTGCAAAATTAAATGGCATGATGTATGAAAGGCATACAGAATAAGACCTCGCATATTCTAAGTGCTTCCTAAGTGTTGGTTAGTTTGGGCATCCCCCCTCCTGCTGTATGTCTACAAGCCATTCATACCCCCACCCCGCCTCATCCCCACCCCAGCTCTCTACTTCCTGTTTTTCTAGTACCCACCTCAGCTCCTGGCCTGGGGCAGAACCCCAGGGTTAAGTCACTCACCACACCAAAATCCTTCAACCCCCCTTCCCTTCAACATGACCCTCACACCTTGTCTGACACAAAGGGATTGACCATGCAACACTAATATGGGATGCCACCGTCCGTGCTAGTCGTATCTTTTCTGAAAATTTAGACAATTTTTTCTTTAAAAGAATCCTTTTCTGGTAGAACATTTTTGAATGCTGTTCATTTTCCAATAAATAAAATTTTTATTTTTCTAATGCTGTCCATGTTTCTTGGAAGTTCTCCTTTCAAAATTGGCCTCAATAAAGCATAATGTACTAACCAAACTCAATTTCCATGACATTTCAAAGTATATTTTTGAACTTAGTAAGGGATAGAGTGTGAAATAAACTATAAATCAATTCTTATTACCGTACTTTTGACTTAACACACCCTCAATAAAAACAAGCCAATAAAAGAGTTTTGAGGCAATTGTGTTGAACATGACTAGAGATGGTTTGTGACCTCTGCCATTGATATATGGAGTGCCAGGAGTGCTATGAACAAATTTACAAAAACGTAAAACTACAAAATTTTCATTTGTTTGCTTTAATAATTGACTCATATGACAAGTATTTACTGAGAACCTACTATGTCCCAGGCATTGTTCTCAGCATTGGGAATGCTGTGGTGAACAAGACAAGCCACATGCTCAAGGGAAACCCCTAAGGAAAAATAAAATAACTGGGTAGGACAAGAATCACTCTCTATCTGAAATTTACATCCTGCTGACTCCTTTGTAAAAGAAAAGGTTAATATCGAGTTAAGTTCAAAATGGTACGTAAACAGCATTCTACAAGGATTGGTGATTTTAAAAATCACCAGTATGAAAATTGTGTGTTAAGTTTGTTCATAGATTATGAAATGTTACCCTTCTGTTAAGACAAGAAATGCACAGTTCTGTGAGATAACCTAGCCTAGAGGATACTTTTTTCTTCTTCCCTTGCAGACTCCACCCACGCATTCTCGTTGGCTAGCTCCTACTGCTTTGACTCCTAAATATTGACACACACAAACACATCTGCATTTTTTTCAGACCTTTGCACTCAGGCCCTTTCTACCATAGGTGCTTTGTACAAGCTCTTTCCTCTACCTGGAACTTCCTTCCATCTCTCTAGCTTGGTTACCAATCCTGTCCAGCCTGCAGATATCACCTTTTATTTTCTCCTCTTCCAGGTAAAATCCTATCAAGTCAAGTCTTCCTCATTAAACAGCTGCCTCTTATTTAGGGCACTTGTCACAAAGTTAAATTTGTTGGAATCATTATTTGCTTAATATTTGTTTCTTATTGAAGACTGTACAGTTTCCTGACTTCAGAGACTTGCTTTTTCTGGCTCAGCCTTCCAACTCCAGCTCTACCCATCATGAATCCTGGCCCACAGTAGACACCTAATAAGTATTTGCTGAATGTGTGAGTAAATGAATGAATAAATGAGTGATACCTGAGCATTTTTTTGGTAAGTAATTCTTTGTCATTCTTTCTCTGTTTTTAATATTTATTGAGCTATTTAAAGTGATGCCTTGGGTCAAATTTAGCAGGATGAGCGTTCCTAATCTGATCTCATACATGATGGACATGTATTAGTGTAGTTGCTAAAATGTGAGATGGGCCTGCCAAGGATTTCTAGTGTGTTTTTTGCTCAAAAACAGACAAATGTGCTAATAGATTTTAACTTAGAACTCAGAAAGAGACCAGTGCATAAGCGGGAACTGTATATCTGATAAAAATGTGAACAGCACAAACCACTGAGAAGAGGAGAAATTAATTAGTGGTGGCATTAGGAAAACTGAATCATTATGGGAGAAAAACAAAACTGATTCCCTACTTAGCACCACATACAAAGTGGCCTCCAGATGGGTTAAACTTTCCTGTAGTGACAAAGACATAAAGTCCACAGAAGACAATATAGGAGAATATCTACATGATCCACAGGTGGAGAAAGATTTTTGAAATGATACCTAAAAAGCATATATCATATAGTAATAATAATAAAATAAGATATATTTGATTAGATTAAAAGTCACGCTTTCTATTCAGCAAAGGACATCGTGAATAAAATTAAGAGGCTGATGATAGATTGGGAAAGACATCAGCTATGACTAAAACAGACACGGGAATAATCTAGAACATGCAAGGAATGCCTACACATCAATGGGAACATGACAGAAACTTCAATAGGAAAAAATGGCCAGAGTATGCCCAGGTACTTTACAACAGAGGAATCTCAAAGCCTGCGAAGTATATTTTTAAAAATTAGGGAAGCACACATTAAAATCATAAAACATACTCCTACACCTGTTGAGCTGACAAAAGTAGAAGCTGATTATCCCTTGTCAAAGTGACTCCCCAATTAAATCTAACTCTCCAGCTTCCCAGCTGCTGCACACTCATAGTTGAACGTGGCTAACTCTGGACTCATACCCAACTTCAGGAGTTTCACTTCAAGGCCATGGTCAGTGCTTTAAGCAGGAGTTAACACTGCCCACAGCCTTACCCTATCTGTCTGGTCCACCCACTGCCTCATTTTCCTTGGCAATTTTTTCATAACCTCCTTTTCTCTGCTCAAACCTCATGTACAGCCCCCCTTGGTTCTTACTTTCCATTCTGACCTAGTTTTCCATTTTGCAGGTGAAAGAAACTCTCATGAACTTCTACAAGCTTCTCCATGCGCACCACCTGCCTTGCCTCTGTACCATCTACATGGCCTTTTCTTCTGTGCTACGGAAGAACTGCCTCTGTTCGCAGTGAAGTTCAACTTCTCCCTTTGTGGATTCATTCCTGTCTCTTCCCACCTACTGAAGGACATTGGTCCAGCAATTCTGCTCCTTGTCTCCTATGTTATCAATTTAATCCATCACTATCCTCCTTAGTGCTATATAAACTAAACTTAAAATAAAACAAAAACAGCAACAACAAAAAACACCAGAAACCTCTACCTTTCTAAGCCCTATCTCTTTGTCCAGCTATCACACCCCATTTTTCTGTTTTCCTTTACAAAAAAAAAAATCTAGGAAAAGATGTTTTATATTTACTGTCTTTGATTTCTTTCTTTGTTATCGCTTGAACCCTTTCTAATCAGGTTTTCTTGCCTACTGCTTCACCAAATGTGGTGGTGTTTCTTTTTTAAATATTTTTAAAGGTTTGTTTTTATTTATTTATTTTTGAGAGCGAGAGCACAAGCAGGGGAGGGGATGAGAGAGAGAAAGAGAGAGAGAGGATCCCAAGCAGGTTCCCCACCATCAGCAAATGGGGCTTGATCCCAGGATGTGAGATCATGACCTGAGCCAAAATCAGGAGTCGGACACTTAACCAACTGAGCCACCCAGGCGCCCCCAAGTGTGTTTTTACAAAGGTTGCAGAGACTTCCATATTACTATTCTATCCATTTTTCAGCTTCATGTTTTTATCTTAATTGCAGAGAGCTTGCACGCAGTCCTTGAAACACATTCTTCACTTGGTTTCTGTTTTTCCTTCTCCACCTCACTGATTCCTCTTCCTCTCCAGCACGTTTAACTAGTCAAGTGCCCCAGAACTCAGTGGTTGGACCTTTCTTCTGGTTCTATCCCCACCCACTCCCTTGTTGATCTCACCTAGACTTCTAACTTAAAACACCATCTCCAGGGGCGCCTGGGTGGCGCAGTCGGTTAAGCGTCCGACTTCAGCCAGGTCACGATCTCGCGGTCCGTGAGTTCGAGCCCCGCGTCGGGCTCTGGGCTGATGGTTCGGAGCCTGGAGCCTGCTTCCGATTCTGTGTCTCCCTCTCTCTCTGCCCCTCCCCCGTTCATGCTCTGTCTCTCTCTGTCCCAAAAATAAATAAACGTTGGAAAAAAAAAATTAAAAACACCATCTCCATGTTAATGACTGGCAAACCAAAAGGAGTATCCCACACATTTCCCTTGAATTCCAGGCTCCAACTCTCTAGCTTAGACGTGTAGAAAGCATTGCAAAGTTAATCTTTCCAGTTGTGCATTCCTGATTTTCCCCATTAATGATACCCACCCCGCATTCTTTTCCCTTTCAATTAATGGCAACTCCATTCTTCCAATTGTTCTCGTCAAAACCTATTGCAGACTTCCTCTTTTTCTCTTCTACTCTAAATACAATCTGTCAGTAAATCTTATGAACTCTACCTTTAAAATACACCCAGAATCCGTCCTTCCCACCATATCCATCTTGGCCCAGATCACTGCTGTCTCCCCGCTGGGTTATTCAAAAAACCTCCTCATTGGTCTTTCTGTTTCCGACATGCCTCACTTCAATCTGTTTTCAACCCAGCATCTATAATGTCCTTGGTAAAAAATAAGTCAGATCATGACATTTCTCTACCCAAACTCCTCTAGAATGATTCCAAAAATTAAAAGATAAACAAAACAAAACCCTTGGAGGCGCCTCATCTCATTTAGACCAAATCCAGAGTCGGTCCTGTGGTCCACAGGGCCTTACGCATTCCACCGCGACTCCCAGACTCCAATTCTTACTTACCCCTCACACGCTGTGCTGCCATCCACATGGAGCTCTCAGCTGTCCCACAAACATGCTGGGCACACTCCTCCTTGGGCTGTCCCTTCTGTATGCAATGATCCTCCCCTAGATGGCCACACTGCTTGCTCTCACCTCCTTCAGCCTTGACCCTTGTGTCTCCTTCTCTTTGAGGCCTTCCTTGTGCACCGTAGTTAAAATTTCAAACTGCCAGTGACTTTCTCTGGATTCCAGCTAAGAGCCTGGTGGGTTTACTGTGGCTCCTTCCCCTGGCAGGTCTTTGTCTCTTGCACTACAAGACTGTGGAAACGGCTTTCTGTTTATCAGAGGGTTTTGCCTTAGTTTGTTAGCTTCCTACCCTATGAAGGTTTAGAACTCAACAAATGTCTTGAAGGGAAAACCAGAGGTATATGAAATCCCTCAAGTGACGGCCACTCTAGCCCTGTGCAATGACTAAAATTTTGCTCCCTGTTTCTCTCTTCCCACACAATGGCCTTATGCTTTGGCTGAGCCTAGGTTCTTAGAAGCAAGCCAGTGTCCGGTATCTTGAAAGGCTCCCTGGGGGAAAAAGATGAAGTTATCTTACAGAGGATACACTCACTTTTCCCTGGTGCTCTCCCCTCTGGAATATTAGCTTTGCTAGCTCTTGTTGATTCTACAACTTCTGATCTCTCAAAACAGATCAATTTTATATTTCATCTGGCTTTTCTTTTTGGTCTTGGTGGGAGCTTTGGTCTCCTGTGAGCTACTCCATCCTACTATCTGTCTCTCATATTTTACTGATTTTACTTTCTTGGTCTATCTCTCTCTATTAGAATGTCATTTTTGGTGCACCTGGGTGGATTAGTCGTTTGTGTCCAACTTCAGTTCAGGTCATGATCTCACAGTTTGTGGGTTCAAGCCTTGCACTGGGCTCTGTGCTGATGGCTCAGAATCTGGAGCTTGGTTCAGATTCTGTGTCTCCCTCCCTCTCTCTGTCTCTCCCTCACTTGTGCTTGCTCTCTCTCTCTCTCTCTCTTTTTCATGAGGTCTTATATTGGTCTCCACTTTCAGTGGTTATCGTTGTGCCTGTCACAGTGCAGGCCCTTAGTAAACAGTTGTTGAACAAATATGTATATAAGCTATCCAACTACCTGTAACCCATAGACTAATTATTAACAAATGATGACATTACTTTGAGATAAGTGCATGTAAAATGGTGGCTATAAGCAAACCTGAAATTTACACCAGGGCATCCGAGAAGGCATTCCATAAAGAGGCTGTGATCCTTCAAAACAATTGAAAATATGCAGTGAGAAATTTGTGTAATTTCCAGTTGCAGGAAGCGTATGAACAACATTGACAAACAGTGGTCATAAACATGAGACTCAAATTGATAACAAGTCCCAGAATTCCTAATTACAATCATTGGCTCGCAATGAAGCTGTATTCCATTCAGACAATTCTATGGAGCTTGCTCCAGAGACAGTAATAGCAGGAATTGATGGTTGGATTTTTCATCTAATCAGTTTGGGGGAAGCCAGCCAATAAATATTGGATGGATAGATATAGAGGTGGATAGATAGATAGATAGATAGATGAGAGATAGATAGAGCAAGCTATAGGTATCAATAGCTATCCTGCTGAAGATTGAAGTGTCATTATCAGGGGCTAAGAGGTAGAGGAGAGGGGGGGATGCTATTTAAAGGGTTCAAGCCTTCGGTTATAAAATGAATAAGCTTGGAGATCTAATGTATAGCCTGGTGACTATAGTTAATAACATTGTATTTTGTACTTGCAATTTGCTAAGAGGGTAGACCTTAAAGTGTTCTCACCACACACACACACACACACACACAAACCAAAAAAAGGTAACTCTGAATTGATGGATTTCTTAATTAATCTGATTCTGATAATCATGTCATGAAGTATATGTGTAGTAAACCATCACATTGTACACTTTGTGCATATAAATTTTATTTGTCAATTAAACCTCAATAAAACTGAAGAGCAAAACCGAAAACAAGTGCCGTCATTCCCCTGACATTTGCCTGGCCAGTGACTGTGCTAGAATTCCTAGCCGCCCCCACGATTTACAGTCTCAGCCGAGGGGGCCTTCTGGGAAACACAGTCCCGTCAAACACGAACCTGTTCAAGTACTTCCAGTGTGTGCTAGCCTCTTCAAAAGGTCATCTTAATATGCCGCAACTACCTTTCAAACCTTTTCTTCCTTCTTAATGTCCTGTATTCAGTTTGTTGCTGCTTCCTGAACATTTGGATGTAACTCTTTCCTTCTTTCTATTTCTCAACAACTATCACCACATAAATTAAAATAAGCCACCTCCTCTTCTCTGAGCACTTCTTTTTTTTCTCATCTCTTCTTTTTCTTTTTTCTTATAACAAATTTATTGAAATAGAATTCGTGTCTTTCTTTCTCACACTCATTTTACTTCATTCAATAGCAATCCTCACTAGCATATTGCTGGCTAGCATGATTTTCATAACAAATCCTAGAGTCTAGAGTAGGGATGAAGGGGTCCTTGAAGGGAGAGAAGGAAAGAGCTGTAAGGGGGTAATGCCTAGCTGGTCCTTGCTGAGCAGAGGAAAAACAAGACCCTTTGAATATTCATACCAAAAAAATTTATACCACTAGCTACTTAGGCAGGAAGTTAATTTAAAAGGTGGTCCCTGCCATAAATAAACTTCTAATTTGGGGGGATGGATTACTTGGATATGAAGTAATAAAGGGTGGGAGGTGGGACTGGGGAGTGTCAAGTATGTCCTTTCTGACTTTGAGACAGAACAAGCCTTCCTGGAAATCTGACAAATACCTCAAGTTTCAAATGTCTCAAACCAAAGCCATTGTCTTTCCATAAAAACAAACAAAACAAAAACAAAAGCAACTCCTTTGTGTTTCTCTTCCTTGTAGTTAATGGTTTCATGATCTTCCCACTTACTCAAGAAAGGAACCAGGGAATCATCCTCGACATCATCTCTGCTTCACATCCATCGGTCTCCAGGTTAATTGCTGTATTTGACTCCTCATCTCTCATCTGGACCGTCTTCATTGGTCTTCCATCCAGCTCTATGAGCTGTCTAATCCATCCTCCGTAATTGTGGCTTTCCAAGTGTGTTTCTTGGAACTCCAGTTTTCTTGTTTTTTGCTCGTTTTGTTTTGCTTTTGGCTGTTTGGTTGGGGCTCTGTTTTGGGAATCCCTACTTCCACTTCCACTAGAATGCCTCCTTTGATGTTGCGCACAGATCCTTCCCTAGCTTCCCCGCCTAAAGAAAAGCTTTTCCAAGTCTTCCGTGCATACAGGCTCTGACATGTGCCTCTGTTATTTGGTATCTGACCAAAGTGTTGCAATTACTTGATTTATAAATCTGTCTCCTCCGGGAGTGCATTAATTTTCTATTCTTCGTATGCTCAGATAATTGCAGAATTCTGGGTTTGATCTATGTTGGGACGAAGAGTGGATGATACTGTTAGTAATAAAGAGAAGGACGGCAGCAAAATGCTAGTTTGTGAAGGCATTAAATAATTTGCCTCTGAGGATACTGAGTTTGATATTTCTGTGAGCCATAAAGCTGGAAATAGTAAGAAATATGGATGTGGAATTCAGGGGACATCCAGTCTGGAGATGCAAACTTGATTATTAGCAGTATACAGATAACTAGGACAACTCCAAATGGTAACAATTAGTCTATTTGCTCCATAGATTCTGGTGTGGAGAGGATTGTTCTGATGTAAGAAAGTCTATGTTTTGTATCCTCCTTCTCATAGACATTTACCAGCTGAAGATTGAAATTTACATTGTAGGGGTGCCTGGGTGGCTCAGTCAGTTAAGCCTCTGACTTCAGCTCCGGTTGTGATCTTGTGGTTCTTCAGTTCGAGCCCCGTGTTGGGCTCTGCGCTGACAGCTCAACCTGGAGCCTGCTTCAGATTCTGTGTCTCCCTCTCTCTTCCCCCGCTTCCCCTGCTCATGATCTGTCTCTCTTTCTCTCTCAAAAATAAATAAAGATTTTTAAAAATTTAAAAAAAAAAGAAATTTACATTGTAGAATGTCATGAATAAGCAACATAGATTCATAGTTTCCTATAATTCTCTTTTAGGATGAAGAGGTTATAAACATTTTTTCCATTGTATTATAGATATGGAAGGCCACTTGAGGAGAAATGTTCAGGGTGCAACCATTGGTCAGACTTGCATTTAAATCTTGGCTCTATGAAAACCTACCAGTCTGAGCTTGATTAAGTCTGCTAACCTCTGTCAGCGTCAGTTTTCTTATTAGTAAATAGGAATAGTAATGCCTAAATTGTACACATATTGTTAATATTTTCAATGAGATAATATCTGTGAAAAGAAAACTCTGAGGGTGCCTGGGTGGCTTAGTTGGTTAAACGTCCGACTTTGGCTCAGGTCATGATCTCACAGTTCGTGAGTTTGAGCCCCACATGGGGCTCTGTGCTGACGGCTCAGAGCCTGGATCCTGTTTCAGATTCTATGTCTCGTTCTCTCTGTGCCCCTCTGCTGTTCGTGGTCTCTCTCTCTCTCAAACAAAAACATTAAAAAAAGAATATTCTGGAATGCTTGCACATGGTAGGTGCTCAATACATGTCTTCAAAAACCATTTATTGAGTTCCCTCTATGTGCTATGCACTGTTCTAGGCACAAAGATCCCTTCCTTGGTGGAGCTTACACTCCAATGCAGGGAGAGGAGAGGAAACAATAAACAATGAACACAATGAACAAGTAAATTCTATTTTATGCCAAATGACAATGTAATTCATTTGACATTGAAACTCATGTAGTGCAGAGAGCCACAGATTTCAATGCCTGCAGGGGCCAGAAAAGAAATCAAAATAAATATGCCAGGTTGGATGAAAAAAACAGCCCTTTTTAATTATTCTGCTTTTGAGAAAGATAAGAATACAGACAATATGACTCCTTTCTCTTCCTAAATCTACCTTCAAAAAATGATAGTACAGGGCTTGCTTCCGCGACACATGTACTAAAATTGGGACGATACAGAGGATGAGCATGGTCCCTGTGAAAGGATGACACTCAAATGCGTGAAGCATTCCATATTTAAAAAGAAAGAAGGAAGGAAGAAAGGAAGAAAGGAAGAAAGGAAGAAAGAAAGAAAGAAAGACAGGGAGGGAGGGAGGAAGGAATAGTACAAGTGTCATAACAAATGGCAGCTGACACCCTTCCTATCTGAGACACAAATGGCAAGCTTCCCAGGTCACCGGCATCGGCAGAGGGTACTGGGAATGCCACTTTTTCACTTCTAGCCAATTGGTGGCCTTTGGGAACATGGACTCGGGGTCACCAGAACTGCCAAGTCTTCAAGAGAACTCACAAATTTACATTTTGGGTAAAATGTCTTGTTTGGAATACAGCCATGTATTTATAATTTTTTTCAACTGTGAAAGTTTCCCGTCTTCTCCCTTCCTCCTCCCCTCCAAACTTTGCCAGCTACATCTGGCCAGCAGACATAAGCAAGTTTTAATGTCTAACACACCTTACATTTCACTTACTTGACTTTTTTAAATATGTTTTTGCTCTGCAGTATTTTGTCAAACTTGGAGAGTGAAAGAGCATGTCTCTTCACTCTAACTATATAGTCCCTTAACTAATGTATAAGGAATTAATATTTTGTCAAGAATCGTATTGGCCTGGGGCAGAGTGACACTGATTACGAATAAGAAACAGTATCCCTCCTGCACATTTGTCCCCAGATTACCTCATATCATTATGAAGCCCCTCCCTTAGTTACAGTGCCCTGATTTTGTTCAGCTGAAAAACCCTATCTCTCACTCTTTCTTGTTGATAGAGATAAAATTTTGACTAAGTTCTCCCAAGGATATACAGAAGTTGTTGGAGAGAGCTTCTGGAATGCTCCCTAAAAGTCATCTCTTCCTCCTTCCTCCTTCCTCTTTTTTTTTTTTTTTTTTAGGATGGAGAGAGAGTTCAAGTGGGGCAGAGCAGCAGAGGGAGAGAGAAAGAGAGAGAGAGAGACAGAGAGAGAGAGAATGAATTGCAAGCCAACTCGAGGCTCAGCATGGAGCTAGATGTGGGGCTTGATCCCATGACACTGGGATTGTCTTTTTTCCTATCATAGGCACGGATATGATGGCTGGAGCTGCGTTAGTCATCTTGTGATTGTGGAGCAATTCGTACAAACGATGGTTGAGCAGAAAAAATGAAGGTTCTGAGGACATTAAGAAGCGTCCATAGAAATCCAAGACTTTGAACTTGTTTTACATTTAGTGAAAATAAACTTTTACATTGTCTAAGACACTTTATCTCTTTTAAAAAAAAATGTTTATTTATTTTTGAGAGAGAGAGAGAGAGCGGGGGGAGGGGAAGAGAGAAAGGGAGACAGAGGATCTGAACGGGGCTCTGCATTGACTGCAGAGAACACAATGTGGGGCTCGGACTCAGGAACCGTGAGAACATGACCTGAGCCCAAGTCTGAAGTTTAACTGACTGAGCCACCCGGGCGCCCATAAGCCCCTTTATTTCTGTTACCAAGTGGTCTAAGACCAGTCCTAGCCAATTCACTGGAGTCATTTTTTTAAAATCCATTTTTATATAGCCTCTAACATAAAAGGGCAGAATTCCAGCTGAGTCAATTAGCATATGGAATCACCATTTGTCATACAGTAAAATCATAAAATTGTCTTCTTTGTCACATGCTGAAACCTCTGCAATTTCCTGTGTTTGTCAAACTCAACTTTACTCATTTTGAAGTCTATTTAAGTTGCCATAAGTTTTAGATAATGATAGAAATTCACTGGGGGGGCGCCTGGGTGGCTCAGTCGCTTGAGTGTCTGACTTCAGCTCAGGTCAGGATCTCGCGGTTTGTGAATTTGAGCCCCGAGTCTGGAGCCTGCTTCAGACTCTCTCTCTCTCTCTCTCTCTCTCTCTCCCTCCCCCTTCCCTGCTTGTGCTCTCTCTCTCTCTTTCAAAAATAAACATTAAAAAGATTTTTAAAAATGAAATTCATTAGATTAATAGAAAATAAATTTTAAAAATATTTTTATGTTTATTTATTTTTGAAACAGAGAGAGCACAATCAGGGGAGAGACAGAGAGAGACAGACAGACAGACAGAATCTGAAGCAGGCTCCAGGCTCTGTGCTGTCAGCACAGAGCCCCACGAACCATGAGATCATGACCTGTGCCAAAGTCAGATGCTTGACCAACTGAGCCAACGAGGCCCCCTGGAAAAGAGATTTTATTTACGTTTACTTACCTGAAATTAACTGAAAAACAAGATCATGCCTCAGGCTATTAGAAAGCAGCAAAATATTGAATCTTTCAGACTCATAAGGCAACATTACTTTGATCACACAATTCATAGGAACAGAGGATGAAATGGTAAAAGTAGTTCGCTGCATTTCGAAATCTGTGTCTTGGGGCACCGGGCTCGCTCTGTCAGTTACGCATCTGACTCTTGATTGCTGCTCAGGTCACAATCTCACAGTTTGTGAATTTGAGCCCCACACAAGGCTCTGCGCTGCTGGTGTAGAGCCTTGGGATTCGGTCTCTCTCCCTCGCTTTCTGCCCCTCCCACACTTGCACTGTCTCTGTCTCTCTCAAAATAAATAAACTTTAAATATATATACCTATATATACTATATAAATATATATACCTATACATATGTAATATATACACCTATATATATTATAGTTGAAAAGATTGAAACAAATGAGATTCGATGACTTATTAAAGATCATACAAGAGGTCTCTTCACTCCTAGATCCACAGGTTCCTACAGACAGGATTCTGACTTTAGAGAGGCTGGAAAAGTCCATTTTCAAGAGATCCAGAAAAGATACCCCTTTCTTGATTTCCACGGAACAATTAGTACTTCATTTTATCTTGAGACAATTTAGAAAACACTGAGATGTCTTCAAGACTAACCATTTTAAAATCTTAGCCAAAAGAAAATGAGTTCCCAAATTCACTGAATCATGCTTTAGGTAAATCAATTATTCCCATTCAATCTCTGTTCTCTCCTTATATCAGACTAAGATTTGGCTTCATTTAACAGGAAACCTAAAAAGTCATTGCTTAAACACACAAAGGTTTATTCACTCAAGTGAACAAGTCTAAAGGTAGGAAATCCAGGACAGGTTTGGGGCTCCACAAAGTTATCAGGGATCCAGGCTCCTTCTATCTTTATGCTCCCCCATTCTCCATGGTTATTGATTGCTTTCAATATGAAACTCATAACAGGGTTACGTGAGCACTGGGCATCACATCTGTGTTCTAGGCATCATGAAATACAACTGGGCGAAGCAGGGGTACCTGGCTGCCTTAGTGGGTAGAGTATGTGACTCTTGATCTTGGGGTTGCGAGTTCAAGCCCCACATTGTATGTAGAGCTTACTTAAAACAAAACAAAATACAAATGGAGGAAAAAAAACATCTTCCAGATGAATCAGCTCCTTTAAGACACCTTTAAGACCCCTACTCAGAAATCTTATACACAGCATTTCACTTACTTCACTTACTTCTCACTGAATTTAAGGTATGCCACACTCGGTTCAAGGGAGTTGGGAAATCGGGGTCTCTTCGCTGGGCACATAACCACACTGAATGAAATCAGAGCTCTGTCTGTAATGAAGAACTAAGTTAGGAGATGGTTGGTTGACAGCCAGCAGTCTCTGCCATGGCCCTCACAAAATATCAAGGGACATGAGTTTCTAAGTGGCAACTGTCTTCTTAATGTTTAACTTCAAATATATTTAATATCAAAACATCTATACCAAATTAATATTTAAAATTCGTGGTTAATATTGAACACATTTAATAATTACTTACATTCTTGGGGCGCCTGGGTGGCGCAGTCGGTTGAGCGTCCGACTTCAGCCAGGTCACGATCTCGCGGTCCCTGAGTTCGAGCCCCGCGTCAGGCTCTGGGCTGATGGCTCAGAGCCTGGAGCCTGTTTCCGATTCTGTGTCTCCCTTTCTCTCTGCCCCTCCCCCGTTCATGCTCTGTCTCTCTCTCTGTCCCAAAAATAAATAAATAAACGTTGAAAAAAAATTTAAAAAAAATAATTACTTACATTCTTTATTTCTATTTTGTTATATATTTAATACTAATAAGGCACCATATTAAATTAAAAAAATTAAAACAACTCTGGTGCTTACTTTGACAACACATGTACTAAAAATGGGGTGTCTGGGTGGCTCAGTTGGTTAAGCGACAACTCTTAGCTTCAGCTCAGGTCATGATCTTACAGTTTCATGTGTTCGAGCCCAGCATCCGGCTCAACACTAGCAGCGAGGAGCTTGCTTGGAATTCTGTCCCTCTCTCTCCACCCCTCCCTGACTCACGCTATCTCTTTCTCTCTCAAAATAAATAAACTTAAAAACAACACAAAACAAAACAAAGAAACAAACAAAAACAACTCTGAAAGTTTGTCTCAATTTTCTTCTACCTAGTCTGAAACAAAAAGAAATAATCATGACAGAATTTGGTTGCTTAATATAACACAACTGGTTCCGACAGGTTCTCAGCCACACCTATAATACTCAAAGTCAGCTACACCCAGAAAAATAAAACCTTAAAAACGTACATGGAGATAAATTGGCTCAGTAAGAAAAGCATACATTAAGACAGCCATTCACCAAAATAAAATCAGGAAACTGTGAATGTATTGCTTAAATTATCAGGATTATTCAGGTTGGTTTTCAAACATCATTTGGTTAATTTTATTGGATAGGCTTGATCAAAACTCATTAGTATCAAAATGTGATTTTTTTAAATCATGGGTTAGCAGTATTAATTTACTAAGTAAAGTGACAATGAGCATGTCATTTACCTAAATTTGGTTACCTTGTGTGTTATTGTATACTCTCCAATGCAAAGCACTCAGGTATGAAGTTCACAGAGTCAGTTATCCAGCTACAGAAGAACACAGAGTGGGTGGTTCTGCTTTATGGATGGTGAGAGGCAAGCAGTCTTGAATTTGGGCCACCAAGTGAGCTGGGACAATTTCCCTACCACACGGTAGCCACAGACCTGATGCCTGAGGCTACTTGTGCAGCTCATAGGTTCCTCTTGCAGGAACCTACTTGCAGGTTCCTCTCAAGGGATCATCTACATGCTATTCAAGGTTTCAGGTGCATACAGATCTCCTGGGGATCTTGTTGAAAAGCACATTATGATTCAATAGGTCTGGGGGTGGGGCCCGAATCCACTTTCCTCACAAAGTCTCAGATGGAGCCCAAGTAGCAAAGAGCTGGTACAGAGGTGAATTTGATAATACATCAGCCACTCCAGGAGAACCTTAAACCCAGTGTTTCCTATTTAATGGGTCTGGGGGGACAGACCCCAAAATTAGCATTTCTAACATAATCCTTTGTGATGTTGATGCTGCCGGTCTCAGAATCACATATCAAGAACCACTAATAATAGAATTTCAGTGTGGATCTCAAACAGGTGAGAAATACGGTGGGCATAGACAGTAACAAATCTATCTTGTAAAATACCTACTATGGATGAAATGTCTTTGTGAATTTGGATTTCAGATTTTATAGAACTGGACTATATAAATGTCACCCACCCTTAAATCCTGAATTTTCTACATACATCAGGAGAGGCAAAGCCAACGCAAAGAAATTCTTTCATTTCCACTTTGGATTAGAGAGCTCCTTTTAGATTTTCTTGTACTATACTTGGCAGAAAATAATACTACCTGAACTTTTGGCATGAATTCTAGGTCAAACCTTAGCTATCTCCAGCAAAGTTTTGAAGCTTTTTTTAACATTAATAATTCCATGTTATAGCATTTAAAGGTCCCTAAACATAGGCAAATAAGAACATTCCAAAATTATAGGTATTATTTATTGCACACTGACAACTAATTATTTTAAATGTTGAAGTCCTCAGGGTGCCTGGGTGGGTCAGTAGGTTGGTTAAGCATCTGACTCTTGATTTCGGCTCAGGTAATGATCTCACAGTTCATGAGTTTGAGCCCAGCATTGAGCTCTGTGCACACAGAGTCTGCTTGAGATTCTCTCTCTCTCTCTCTCTCTCTCTCTCAAAATAAATAAACTTTAAAAATGTTGAAGTCCAGGGGCACCTGGGTGGCTCAATTGGTTAAGCATCCTACTTCGGCTCAGGTCACAATCTCACAGTTTGTGGGTTCGAGCCCCGTGTCCAGCTCTGTGCTGACAGCTCAGAACCTAGAACCTGCTGGGGATTCTGTCTCTCCCTCTCTCTCTGCCCCTCCCCTGTTTGTGCTCTGTCTCTCTCTGTCTCAAAAGTAAATAAACATTGAAAATAAATAAATAAATAAAATAAATACACATTAAAAATTTTTTTTTTGTAAATGTTGAGGTCCTATGTATTGTTGGGCCAAATACAGAGAAAGGCCATACTTGTTTCTATTTTTTTTTTTTTTCCTCTACAATCTGGAAATAACTTTTAACTCTGTAGATTGGTGTTTTCAAGGGACATTTTATTCTTATCAAAAAACTTACTTTAGGGGCTCCTGGGTGGTTCAGTGGTTGACTGGATTTCAGCTCAGGTCACAATCCCAGGGTCGTGGCATCTAGACCGCCATCAGGCTCTGTTGAGCATGGAGCCTATTGGGATTCTTCTCTCTCTCTGCCCCTTTCACTCTCTCTCTCTAAAAATTAAGAAAATAACAAAACAACAAAAAAACTACTTTGAATAGTATTGGGGGAACTCCAGGGTGGCTTAGTAGGTTAGGCATCAGACTCTTGATTTCCGTTCAAGTCAGGATCTCACAATGCCCCGCCCCTGCCTCCCCATGGTGTTCTCTCTCTTTCGCTTTCTCTCTCTCTTAAAAAAAAAAAAAAAAAATAGTGTTGGAAAAGAAACAACAGGCCCAAAATGGAGTCATTTGCCCCTAGGATGGCAACACGTGACTTAATTTCAGTTTCAAACTCTCCCAGAAATGTGACCTTTAAAGAGTCAATCTGAAATTTCCTGATCAGCATTACTGAGATAATCTGCATAAGACCCTTGCCTGGCTTTTCTTTTGCTAATGACTTTCTCCTTTCCCCCCACCCCCCACCCTCACACTCTCCTTTTGCCTATAAAAACTTTCCATTTTGCACAATGGTAGCGTCTGTCTATGGTATACTAGTGGGGCAGCTGACAAATTCATGAGTTCTTGAATAAAGTCATTTACATTCTCTAATTTACTCAGTTAAAGTTTTGTTCTTTTTTTTTAATGTTTATTTATTTTTGAGAAAGAGAGAGAGAGAGAGAAAGAGACAGACAGTGGAGGAGGGGCAGAGAGAGAGAGAGAGAAGAGAGAGAGAGGGAGACAGAGAATCCCAAGCAGGCTCCGCAGCTTAAGTGCAGGGCCCAATGTAGGGCTCGAACCCATGAACCAGGAGATCATGACTCAAGCCAAAACCAAAAGGCAGACACTTAACCGACTGAGCCACCCAGGTGCCCCATAAAGTTTTGTTCTTTAACAGTGAAGATTTTTAGATAATCTGATCAATATCTACAAAATGTGTGTTATGAATATACTTCATATATTTGTTTTTATGATGCTTCTTAAACAGTCTATTTGTAGGGCCGCCTGGGTGGCTCAGTTGGTTAAGCGTCTGACTTTGGCTCAGGTCATAATCTTACCACATGTGAGGTAAGGCTCCCGTAGGGCTCTGTGCTGACAGCTCAGAGTCTGGAGCCTGCTTCCAATTCTGTGTCTCCTCCTTTCTGCCCTTCCTCTGTTCATACTCTGTCTCTCTCTCTCTCTCAAAAATAAACATTAAAAAAAAAAAAAAGTCTATTCGTATAGTTGGAAGTGGTAATTTTATTGTTAGTGGTAAAGATTTCAGATTAAGTGTGGTTATTTTTATTTTTTTTTAATGCAACACTACCAAAGAGTTTTTTTAAATTATGCTCACTTAATTTTACTGAACCTTACAAAATATACAGGGGTCCATCCATTCTTAGTAATGTTTTCCCCTGCTACAGTTTTATTTTCTTTTCCCTGTGTAAGCAGAAAACCAAATGCAGTATCTGGACAAATGGAATGTTCCTTTGGATTTACTAGAAAAGCAGATAAGAGACCAGAGATGTTTAGCAATACACATGGTCTGTTTTGTTTCATTACCTTAATCTAACAGAGGGTTTTCTACTGGAACAGGACTTTTAAAGCTAAGACACCACAAAATGGAGTTGGCTTTTCTTTTCTGTGATCATAAAAATCCTCAACTCTAAAACATCTATTGTGAGCAATTTCCAAATAACACAGCATATTCCATTTTCTAAAAGTAAGCATAAGCATAGATACCAAGTTTAATAAAACATTTTTAATCAACTCAGGGGAAAGGAAAGCTTGGCAAAGTTAAAGAGGTATTTAACAAAGCCAATTATTATAGCAATTATATCAATTTTCATCTATCTTGGTGCTCCCAAGGAATTTTTTCACATGAAACACTTTGAGATCTGAATCAAGATAAGAAAAATTTAATTGTATATTTTCCATAACTACAGATTTAATTACAGAAAAACAATTCATACCGATTCACTTATTGACAATTGATGGTTAACTTATATGAAATAATCCATAAAATACAATGTTTTATTAACAAACTAAATTGGTCAACAGTACAATGGAGTTTCATAAATTTTCTCAGTCATACAAATAACATTTAATTTTGAGTATAAACAGAGAATGTGAATTTCCTAAATAAAAGACAAGTCATAGTTCCTCTGTGAGATAATTTTTAATAATATTTGAAAATATTTATAATAGCCAAAACTGCTTAAACAAATTCATTTTCCACACCTTCTAACAATTCTGCTAATATTTTTAAAGTGTCTTATTTTGCTAACCTTTGGCCTCTAATTGTACTTTAAGTTCAGATATAAAATTTCTCTTTCCTATTTAAGTAAACGTAAGAAATGAAAACATAAACTAACACATATAAGTTAATGTTCAGCTAAAGATTTTTAATTGTTCAAAAAACATTCTGCACCTATATTCAAGAATATAACATGGCATGAATATATTCCAAATTTTAACATTATATTTAAAAATTTCAAAACTGGTACTATTCTTAGCATAATATATGTCAGACAACAGAAATTGCATTATCCCCCAAAATTATTTTACTCACAATTGCTATAAAAATCATACATTGTTGACATCCTATAAAATAAAATCTTATTTATTAAAACTACTTTTTTATTCTGCTCTAATATCCAATTTCACATCAAGAAACACCTTTAATTCAAAGCGGTAATTGAGAATCAGAGGACTAATTACAAAATTTTACTTACAAAATTTTAAAAAATCACCACTCTTTTTTCAATTGTTAACCAGTTAATAGATTTTTTAAAAAGAAACATTTTTTTTGTCTGAATGAGAAATTCCCGTGTGATATATACTGTCATTGTAAATTTATAGAGTTTGGCACAAAGACTATTAAAATATTATTTAAATGGATATTTCTTTCTAAATTAATTAATGTAATATCCTATTAAGATGTTATATATTCAAAATAATTTATTAACTCGTGTCCATTTATCCATCATTCATTTCAATGGTTTAACATTTACATGCCAGAAATTCATTATTTCTGATTTTCAATTTTCTTAAAGTAATTACCAATGTAAGCAGAGTATTAAATTCTATTACGGATGCTCATTCCATTTTTAGCATATTTAAAGGTCTAAGTACCATGGATCAGGGTTGCAAGCCTAATGCCTTCCAGGCTGGTTTCACAAATGCTTGAAGATGGTGGGCCTCTGTCAAACTAGAGAGTGCATGTTCTTGCCAAGGTATTTACATTTTAAAAAGGTAATAGTACATCCTCCCATCTGATCCTTACAAAATCTCTGTGGCCCCAATTGCCCTGAGCTTCTTCTGCTCCTGTCTTTCCCACAGTCTAGAAGCTGTAGGAATCTGATTACGCATCCATATGGACAGAGATCCAAGGACCAAGCGCTGAAGGCCCCTGAAAGCACAGTACTGGGAACACCTCCGCAGGGTGAAAAGTGTAGTGAGAAATGAACGCCTATTTACCAAACTGAAGACTGTACCAAAGAATACTTAAAAATCCTTCAATACATAGCCACTCAGGTAGAGGAATCAATTCTCTGGCACCAAAGACAATATTTCTAAGAGCGTTTCTAAGAGCAACCTCCCCATGTTGTTGAAGAAAATATTTAATTTTCATCTAAAATTAAAATTCATTTCTCATTTGCCTCCACAATACCCAGCTCTCCCACCATCCACTTCTATAGCATACAGGGTACCATAAATTCCCACACAGAAGATGAAAGAAAGCACACAGCACAGTGCTGCAAAGGGCAATATATACATGCATATAAAAGAAAATTAACACATAAAACTTCTATTTCTAGAGAACATGGAAGTTATATCAGACGAGGAGAATTTAGAGGAGTTTTGTATTTATAGTATCCTTATCTATACATGACTCGGAGTTTACCTCCAATAAACAAACATATTAGCAGATGCTGCTATCATTTTACATTTAATAAACTCCTGCATATGCATTTGTAGATGTTTCTCCATTAAAATGCACATTTTATTTCTTGACACACGTCTTTGCTAGCGTCCTAAATTTGGGTTCCAGATGATCAAGAAACTCAAGCCCTTCTTCTTCCTGCCGATCACTGCAGCAGCCTACAGAGCCGGCCACAGACCCTTTCCCTTCATAGTTATACGAACGAACGTAGTCTTCGGAATGTTTATGCTCCTCGTCTTGTCCACACAGATACACCTTCTGTATCAAAAAAGAGCACATTTTATTATTTTTTTAAAAACACCTAAACATATTAGCTTAAAAATAATGTCTTTGATTTACCTTTTACTGTTTAATTTTTAATCAGAGTGTGTCCTCTAACGGATTCCTACATATAAAAAATGCACATGATTGGTCTGTATTATATTCATTCTGAAAATATAGCAGATATATAAATGCTCCTAGTGAACACATTTATGAAACTTAAAGCTACACACATATCACAAAGCTAACTTCCAATTTCCCATTTGATATAAGGTTTGCATAGTTGCAGCGTATCTTTGTAATTTCTTCACGTATTTGGGGGACCAATATAGGTTATGATTCTTCTGTTTATACATTATTATATAGTGATAATAATGGAATATATTAAAGTGGCTAATACTGGTCAATATTGATTAATCTGAACATAAAACAAGGAACTAACACCCAAAATAAAAACTTAACAGTCTACCTGATTGATGCTGGTAGCTGGTACTTAATGACTACACAGAAGATTTAATACACCAAAAAATATTTACAATTTATGATCAGTCCACATAAATCTTTTACTCCAGGTGATCTTCCTGCTAATTTGGGGGGAAGAAGCTATTGGTCTTTTTATACTTCCTAAACATGTCTACATATGCCACTCCTAGATGCTTCTGTAGTTTCATAAATGTTATTTTAAAACTTAAACTTTAAAAGATCATTTTGCCTTTGGGTTTGGGCCTGAAATCTGCATCTATGGTAATTAAACACTAAAAAGGTGATGAGTTCTAGGTGCATGGAGAGTAAAACTTTTGGGAAATCCTGACTTATAAATCGTGTTTAAACTCTCACGTAATATCATCTTGAAGACATCGGCACTCACTTCGCCAAGCCGAGGTTGGGTGAAGCTGTGCCAGTCTGTGTATGTGTATCTGCCAGTATCCTGTCCTGCTCCCTTGACAGATTCCAAGGTCTGATGTCCACCTCCTTTGCTGGAATCCAAAGTGTAGCCGCCTTTGACCATCTCAAAGCTTTGCTGTGTTTTGACTCCTTGGCCACCAAGAGTGCCACCAGACATGCTTGTGTCACAAATGTTGGACGTCTGTGTGGGCAGTCTAATATTTGCTTCCTAAAAATAAAGTTAGAGTTATAAAATGAATGAATCAAATTGAAGCTAACAGTTTGCTTTCATTTCTTCCCCACCAAAATTCACATATTGAAGTCCTCCTAATCTTCAGGGTCTTAGAATGTAATTTGTTTGAAAACAGGTCATTAGATATGCATTTAGTTAAACTAAGATGAGGTCATACTCAACTAGGGTGGGTCCCTAATCCAAAGGCCAAATTTAAACACAGACATGCACACATGGAGAGAATGCCAACCGAAGATGTGATTTATGTTGCCATAATACAGGAACTACCAGTTTGTGATTCTTTGCAGTCCTGTGAAACTAATACAATAGAATCATGAAGTTTAAATGAATTAATGTATGCAGGTCATGTGAAATTCTGCTTGGCATAGTAAGTGCTCAGTAAACATTAGCTGTTATTATTATTACTGTTATTACATGATAATCAACTGTTATCTTCCATCACCAAACAATTCATAGGAAAGTGAAATCTAATGTACCATCACTTCTTCTCCAGGTCCTTCAGTATTTGACACAATTAAATTTTGCTGGGCTACATCTGGAAAACATTTCTTTACTGTTCTCTTAGCAGTAACACAGAAACAAGTAAACAGAATACCTAAAAAATAAAAAGCATTTAAGTAAAATAGTATTTTTTTCATGCAAGTATATATTAAATCATTTAAATCGTATGATTTTTTTTAAGTTTCTTCACAGAACTTTAAAAAAAATTTTGTTCCATAAATTGAGATCTCTTTGGGTCATAAAATTTAAAACAGAATATTAACAAATGTATTCGTATATAGACCATCTCTGTCTTATTGAGATTATTAGGCTAAATGAGAAAGAAATCAATAAAAAGTAATAAGGATGAAGTGAGCATAGTTTATTAATAAGTCTCTTCCCAAGTTCAGAATTAACTTAAATGATTCTCTTATTTCCTCCACACTTGAACAGCAACTCCCTTTGATGGAAATTTAAGCTTGTATTGTTGGTACTTAAAATCCATACAGAACCCACTTAAAGGGTATTAGGCATAAATACAAACATGAAAGGCAGTTACATAAAATCAGTGCCCAATTTTGAAAGTGTATGCCGACTACTAATAGTGCTAAGGGGAACATCCTATTTCACCTGAAACTCAAATCAATGAGTTAGGACACAGTAAAAACTATGGGGAAAGTCTCTAAATGCAGAAAGATTATAGAGTAAAATAAACTGTTAAAAAAGAAAGGAAAAGGAGTGTGAGTGGAAGGAAGGGCACAGAAGTGTGGGGAGTGATTTCCATCACTTTTGCATCTCTAAAACAACAGTTTGAAGAACACAAAATCTTAACATTCTTTGCATGCATTACTTTTCCTCAGTGGCTTACCATATGATCATTTTCCACACACTGGGTTCCTTTTTGTTTGTTTCTTTTTTTAAGAGTTCTAATGTTCTTTTCTTATTTTTTTTTAAGTTTGTTTGTTTGTTTATTTCTTTGTTTTTAAGTAATCTCTACACCCAATGTGGAGCTTAAACTCACCATCCTGAGAGATTAAGGGTTGCCTCCTCTGACTGAGCCAGCCAGGTGCCTCTCATTGGAGTCTTCTTAAGATGTATGTTAAATCATGGCGCGTGGGTGGCTCAGTCAGTTGAATGTCCCACTCCCGATTTCCACTCAGGTCATGATCTCAAGGTTCATGGGATGGAGCCCCATGTCGGGCTCTGTGTTGACAGTCTGAAACCTACTTGGGATTCTTTCTCTCTCTGTCCCTCCCCCACTCACACACTCTCTCAAAATAAGTAAATAAACTTAAAAAATGTATGTTAAATCACTTCATTAATAACATTGAGCATAAACATCTAAGTGAGTTTTGAAGTACTCTTCACTATTCTTTTTGTGCATAAACTTGACTGGTTAAAAGACTGTTTTGTATGGGATGGAATCTTAACATTACTTTTCTACAACCTCTTTATTTTACTTATGGAAAAATGAGCTCAAAGAAGTGGAAATGATTTATCCAGTATCTCACAGCTTATCATTGGAAGAACTAAGGGGACACCTCTGAAAATTACTTTGAATTTAATCTGCTCTTGCTGATAAGTTTCTTCTGTGAATCAGAACCCCAAGTCATATAGTACATACAAGATTTTCAAAAGGACACATTTACCAAAGGCTATACAGGCCATTAAATAAAGAATTACCATATATATATTTTAAATATTAGATAAAACTTCAACTAATACATTCTAGATAATTATACTTACATAACAGCAATGCAGAACCCAACACCATGGCAAGAATAGCCCATCTTCCAAGTATTACATTTGATGGCTTAAAATCTCTCACATTTTTAATATTCATCTTACAGTCAGATGGGGTTGTACAGTCACATACTCTCACTGTTAACATGTGTTTTGCATCTAAACCATGTCTGTCTTTTATTATGATAGGCACAGTATAATAGTTATAGTCAAGAATTTGTCGCTGACGAAGAATGGCAGTTTTACCTAGAGGGAAAAAAAGGCAGAGAAAAAATATACTTATATGACTTTTTTTTTTTTTAAGAGAGAGAGAGAGAGAGACCACGTGAGCAGGGAAGGGGCAGAGAGAGAGAGGGAGACACAGAATCGGAAGCAGGCTCCAGCCTCCTAGCCGTCAGCACAGAGCCTGATGCGGGGCTCGAACTCACAAACTGCAAGATCATGGCTTGAGCTGAGGTCTGACAGTCGACTGACTGAGCCACCCAGGCACCCCTATGACCTTTCAATGGCAATATTATTCTTCCTTGGTATTCTTGGGGTGGAGGGAGGAGGAGAGAAGGTGCAGGATTAACTTAAAGGAAAAATGCTAGTGGTTCATTTTTATTTCTTAAAAATGATTTTGATTTCTTGAAAAACTAGGAAAATTAATTAATATTACTCTCCACTTATATTAGGCTAAGCTATATTTAATGTTATTCACATATTATATTTATATGTTTTCTTAAAAGATATTTGGAACAAGAGTCTAAACATAAATATATTATCCATTTCTTTAAAAAAAGTAAGGTATTCAGGCTCCGGGTGGCCTAGTCTGTTAAGCGTCCAACTTTGGCTCAGGTCATGATCTCACAGTTCTTGGGTTGGAGCTTCGCATCTGATTCTCTGCTGTCAGCACAGAGCCTGCCTCGGATCTTCTGTCCCCCTCTCCCTCTACTCCTCCCCACCGGTTCTCTCTCTCAAGATAAATAAACTTAAAAAAAAAAAAAAATTAAGGTATTGTTCCTGTCTGGGCTGCAACATGCCATGCACACTGAGGAAAACCCAGAACCTTCGGGGTCACATGAGCCAAAGCCA
This sequence comes from Lynx rufus, assembly GCF_022079265.1. Classification (NCBI taxonomy): domain Eukaryota; kingdom Metazoa; phylum Chordata; class Mammalia; order Carnivora; family Felidae; genus Lynx; species Lynx rufus. The sequence continues at coordinate 10,807,292 of NW_025814837.1, read as the reverse complement.
CAGTTGCATCAGCAAGTCCCAGAAGCAGCCAGGAGGCCAGGGTAATAAATAATGCTAGTGACATGCACCACCATAGGATCAACTTCATAGGATCAACTTCAACAAATATCACCTACGTCACTTTGGAAAAGTTGGTAGGAGGCATTACCAGGTAAAGAGGAACCAGAGCTCTGCCCAACTGACAACCTTGATACAGCGTGGACTTTAGTCGGTGAGTAGACATGGGTACGTGCTGTCAAAAACAAGACTGGAGCTGCTCCCATCACTGATGTGGTCCAATCGGGCTACTGCAAAGTTTTGGGGAAGGGAAAGCTCCCCAGACAGCCTGTCATCGTGAAGGCCAGGTTCTCCAGTAGAAGAGCAGAGAAGCTACAGTGGGGTGTGGGGTGAGGGGCTCTGCATCCTGGTAGCCTGAAGCCATGTGGAAGGAGGTTCATTAAAGCTAACAAGGGTTTTTTCAAAAATAAATAAATAAAAGGCAAGGTATTACCTTTTTGGGGTGATCAATAAAATAATTTCCTAAAATGAATGTTTATCATAATGAACTAAAGTGAATGTCAACATCATCAGCCATCCTAAGTTCCTAATGATTAGAAGATTAAGCAGAATTACATACCATCCTTTGTTTCTAAATTCCAAAGTTTGTTGGCAGAATCATCCAGAAAGAATTCAAAAGGTGGACCATTCTCAGGTCCATCTGCATCTACAGGTTCGAGAACGGCATAATCCTTAGCATGCTGGCAAATTGTCACTTCTTTATCAATTTGCGGTGGGTGATCATTATTATCTTCCAGAAGAACTACCAGGGTTCCCGTGCATGATCTGCCAGCTAAGAAAGATTAAAACCAGCATATTTTTAACTTAAGATTTTATTTTCAACATCTCTACGCTACACAGATGACATCTGCTTTCTACTGGCTATCTGAACTTGAATTTCACACACTTTTTAGAGCACAAATACTATTGCTACAAGTACAAATAGTGACATGTCACTCTTCCTTAAAGATTGATGGCTGTATCAGATATCTTGAGGTGCTTTTTAAAATAAAAAGGTGGGGCGCCTGGGTGGCGCAGTCGGTTAAGCGTCCGACTTCAGCCAGGTCACGATCTCGCGGTCCGTGAGTTCGAGCCCCGCGTCAGGCTCTGGGCTGATGGCTCAGAGCCTGGAGCCTGTTTCCGATTCTGTGTCTCCCTCTCTCTCTGTCCCTCCCCCGTTCATGCTCTGTCTCTCTCTGTCCCAAAAATAAATAAACGTTAAAAAAAAAATAAAAAATAAAAAGGTATGAGATTATGAGTAATATCACTACAGAGCAACCAGTTGAAAATAAAATTGATTTCTTACACCTTTCTGAAGAGCACATATTCATCCTGAAAATACAAAGGCTTTGGTCATCAGTCACTTCCTTTGACTTCCTCTCCTGACTCATTTCCTCACATCCTCTTTGCTCAGGCTTTGTGAAACTTATCAAACCCACGAGCTGTGCTCCTTCTTGTCTGCTTTGGTACATTCTGTTGCCACTGCTAGGAATACTTTTGTCTTTCTCTTTGCCTGACAAAATCTGGTTATCCTTCAAGAATCCCCTCAAATATTGCCTCCTCGTGAAACTTGCTGTGACTTATATGGACAATGGTAGCAATATTCTCCTTTGAGTTCCCACAGCACTTTGCTCATCATTGACTCACACACTGAACTGTGAACATGTTCGTCCTAAGAACTGAGTCATACTCACCTTGATAGCCTATTGATCTTCCCAGCATTTATTCGCTAACTTATAACTTCATACTAACACACTGAACATAATAGTAATGCTATTACTATTTTATACTTTCCAAAAAACTTAGTTGAATACACTATAAAAATAAATTTGCACCCCCTCCCTCATTCAATAAATATGTTTTTGACAATAGGAGTTCTTACTCATCTCTAGATGGCCACTGGTATTGTATTAATACTTTACACATTAAGTCTCCAAAAATATTTTTAATGACAACATTGCCCATTATTTGTGTTTAAATGATAATGAAGCTCAAAAAACAAGTTTAAAATTTATCATTTGTGATAGGATAATAAACTACAATAAATGACAAGCTTTCAAATGGAAATAAACAGAAAAATAATTGATAAGTTTTTTTTGCTTCCAATATCAGTCTAAATTTTGAGCGTATATGTTGAATTTATCATAAACACCACTACAAATCATATATAAATATCATCCAATTTTAGTTTGAAATAAGACTTAAGTGATATCTTGAATGCTTTAGTGATTTTTGTCTGTTGAATAACTACAAAATTAATTTTTAAAAGTGACTTTTAAGTTACTTAACAAAAGGCACCCACTATATACCTATTTAGAAACTATTCTATGTGAACAGATTTTACAATATCTACAAATAAAAGAAAGATCTAGGTCTTCTAGTAAGAAATCTGCAATAGGATATAAACATTTTGATACTTCCAGAAATTTGTAGCTAAATCTGAACACAAGTAACAACTTCAAAATCACCAAACTAACAAAGATGTGTTAATTTTCACAATCAATCTAGTTACAGGAACAGAATATACATGAGAAACAATGAAACATCCTTTTATAGAGAAGACACATCACCTGTGATAATTAACATATTATTCCCTGGGAAGGAGGCCTTATGAAGTATTAAGAGAAGACCTGAACACAAACGAGTGGAAACAATCACAGATGTCACTGCCATTCATTTGAAGTTAAGGGACCTGAATCTCAAACAGGTGGGACAGTGCTACACTAGGCAGAGGGTGTATAAAACAGTGTTTTCTAGAGTGACAGCGGGGAAACCAGCCTGCTTAACAAAGAAGACTAACACAAGAAACAAAGCAAATAAATTGGATTCTAGGAAAGCTAGAAGAGTGTCTGGGTCATCATCCTGAAATATTTATGAGCATCAAAAGTAAATGTTCACGTGGAACTATAAGTAATTACTTATATATTTGGTCCTTGGAAATACAGATTAATGGATTAAAGTTCAAATGAACAAAAGCATTGGTGTCACCATATCGTCTTACATTAATACTTGTAATATCCATGTCTTTATTTCTTCTTGAGCACACCCAGGTTATTCATGAGCCTGGGACATAGAATCTTACAGTTTAGATTTGGCATTTCATTTCCTTGTACTTTTAGCAACCAAAGACAAAGTTAATTTCTCATATTTCTGTTCTCCATATTTTCCTTCTCTTCAAATAGTATTTCATTTTCCTATCACCAACCTTCTTCATTTCTTGAAATCTCCCTTTATCCTTTAATCTGGGCAGCTCTTAACTGATTTCTCCCTCTTATGATATCCATACATTTATGGGGAAAGTTGTCATACCAAGAACCTCTTATGAGAATATAATAGTCCTTTAACTGGTATCATGTGAGAATTTGCCCAGTGTTATGAATTCTAGTTTTCATGGTAACATGCCTGGTACTTGGAACTTACTAGACTGTCAACATTTGTGGAATAAATGAGGAGAAATAAATCCTTCTGAATGACATAATAATCATGTTCTTGAATCATTCAGATTTCACTTTTGTTTATACAAGAATAGCAAATCGCCCATGGTTTTAGAGTGGTGGCAACATCATGTTTCTCAGCTAGTGTTTTCACCATTCTTTGGTAGCTTTTTTGTCCTTCCTATCTTGAAAGAACTACATCGAAAGCCTGTGTGAGAGATATCAGGAGGAAGGGAAGATCATATGTACATGGTTATGTAATGATAGCCACATTTACATTTTCTTTTAGATTTTGAAATCTAAGTATTTTGGACACATGGGAATAACATTTAACAATTGCTTGTTTGTATATTTTTATGGTAGATACATTAGCAATAGTAGCACATGTATACAAACATACTGGCAAATATAGGGAGGTTGCTGTGTGCGGATCTCAGCCAGTGGATAACCAATTTTGTGGCTGGACTGACCCTTGTGGTTCTTAGATGATTGCAAGGTGCCATAGCCATCAGGAGGCTTTTGGAGAAAAAAGGTCCTGGAAATTATGTGGCTCAGCTGAGGCCACACAGCAAGGTTGTCGTGGGCAGGAAGAAAAAAAGCAAGCCTGGGGTACTGCTTTTATCGGGGTCAAGAGTTGGGGCTAAGGGTTTCTGGAGCTCATTCTTTACTGGTGAATTTAAAATATTGGAGCAAGAATTTAAAGCACTGGGAAGTGAAAACACAAGCAACCCCAGTGGTCAGTTCCTGAAAGCAAGCAAGATCTCTAAAATGAAGGAGCGTGGGGTATTGGGATGTGGCTTGGGTCTTTGTCTAGTCTGCTTGGCAGACTAGATGGCAGATAGCCATCTTTGAAGTGGATGCCTTAGCAATCAAAGCTTAAGTCAGGCAAGCACTTGCATTACAAAACAAACAAAACTGTCAGGGCACACATTACAATGGTGCACATTCAAAAATGGTTTACTGTAGGAGTGTTCGTTCAAAAGGGTTTTGAAAACACTACTTTATGATATCTGAAGGACACTTCTTCACAAGAAAAGTTCTAGAATTAAGCAGAAGGACTGTAAGCCACAGCAAAAGACTGAAGAGTCATTGTTTGATCATTTCTTTAGGAAATACGATTAAATGCTTTGTTCCCCATTACGAGACGCTCAGAACAAACTTACCTTGAGCCACTGTTATAGGTGGGTTAAACCCTTTCAGCAAGTTCAAACCATAATAATCTAAATCTGTACTCCTGAAGACTGGAGATCCTGGAGGAGGCCACCATGTCTTTGGCCATTCATTCATCACCTCCTAGCTTTGCGTTACTGACGCACTAGCGCTGATGTTGGGTGGTCTCCAATAAATTGAGCAGTCAGTGCAAACATATTTCACACTAAGTTTGGATCTGGCAATAAACAAAGTTCACCCCAAGATTTCCTTAAAGATACATCCTGTATTTCTAGAAAACTGTACTCACCTGCATCCATTGCAACCACGGAAACATTGTATTGGTCGTGTTTTACAAACTTTGATTCTCTATCTAGCACTTTTATAGTTCTCAAGTCACCAGTGTGTTCATTAATTTCAAACCAGTTATCTTCATCTCCTATCTTCTTATACCTAATTTTTAGAAATCAAATGTAAATGCTCAAACCAAAGATTGAACATAATCTCAAAATATGTTATTTTGAAGAATACATTACCTTAAGCCTTCACTGCTGCGTGTTTCCGGATCCAACGCTTTGTATCCCTGGAGTTCTTTTCCAACTGGGAGGCCATCTGTACTCTGAAGAACTTTTACTGGTGGTTGGCATTCAGGGCCCTCATCACTGTCTTTAATTTTAACAGTGACAGTTGTAGTGCACATAGTAGGAGCTTTTGAGTTTGCTGCTTTAGCGAATTGTGCTTCATTAAGTACACCAATTTGCAAAACAACCTCGCGATGGACTTCATAGTTCAATGGCTGTTCAATAAGCACACTTTAATCAGTCAATTTGGAGCACTGTATATAACAGAAGACTTATAAGTATGATTCCAAGTTTTAGCACAAAAAGGAATATCATTTTTGCATATAAAATGTTACCCAAAGCAGGTGCTAATGTAGTTAAAGACGAATAGTTAACTTCCTATAATGAGAAACAAACACTATCAAATACAAAATTGTTGATGATTCAACCAATTTTTCTTCTCCCTTTTCTTTCAGAATGTCTTGCCTTCACTTTTTTCATTACAGGTTTAAATATTAATAGAAATATAGAATAAGTGTTTAAATAAATCCAAATTTATCAAATGAGGTAACAGTGATAACTAAGAGGTATATAAAAAGTATAAATAGAAATATATAAAATAGACTACTAGAACATGAGATTTGGCTATAATGGAGCAGTTGCTTTGAGTGTATGAGTAAAAGTTATGATATTACTGAAGTACATTATATTTATGTTTTTTTTAATGATTATATTTAGGTTTGTATAGCTCCTAATCAAAGTGCTCAGTTCTGAACTGAATAATGGGAAGCATCCTGAAACAAAAGTTAAACAATTAGAGACTAAAATCTATCAGGACAACAACAAAAAAAAGGAAAGCAAGAGAAAGAAACCTAGACCCCTCAAAAAAACAAAAAGAAACAAACAAAAAACCCAAGAAAGAACAAGACAAGTGAGAGAAAGAAAAAGCAATATAATAATTAAATGGCATTTTTAAAAAATCTTAGGAGGAAAGTACAACTTGTGCATATATACACAAGAGTGCATATATGCACAAGAGTACATAAGAAAATACACTGTCCCTAAGAAATTAATCAGGACAATTATGCAACAGGTTAGTGAGGGCTCTGGAAAGAAGGACTCTGAAAAGAATCAGATTTGTCTACAGCTATAACACCCTGAATATGCCTGATCTCATCTGATCTCAGAAGCTAAGCAGGGTCGGGCCTCGTTAGTACTTTGAAGGGAGAAAAAAGAACCAGATTTAGTTCAAGTAATCATTCTGGGTGCCACTAATTGCAACTGAATTTTTAAAATCCCCAAATGCTGGCTACCTCAAATATAGGAGAAAGAATAGGAATAGCTGCTTAATATTTAATAGTCTGTCTTGTACATTATAGAAAAGTAAAAGTATAATATGAGCATGGAGGCACCTGAAAAGTCAAGAGGTCTGACTTCCAGTAGTGATTCTTCTATTTCTGTCTTGTGTTCCATAAAATAAGGGATTTGGACAAGTGGGTATCTAAGGTTTCTTCTAAGACTAATACTTGATTACTAATACAGTATTTCTCTGCCTTGGTTTTCACTACGTATGGAACAATGTGTTTTGTACCCATAACGCCTATCTTCTTCCTCTTTTTTTTTTCTTTATTTTGAAAGAGAGAGAGAGAAAGCACGAGCAGGGGAAGGGCAGAGAGACAGAGAGAGAAAATCCTAAGGAGGCTCCTCGCTGTTAGGGCAGAGCCTAACACGGGGCTCAATTTCACGAACCACAAGATTATGACCTGAGCTGAGATCAAGAGCCATATGCTTAACCAACTGAGTCACTCAGGTGCCCTAATGCCTACCTTCTAAGAATGAAGATGAGGGTAAAATCATCATCATCATCATCATCATCATAACAAAATCATCATAACAAAACATTTATGTAAACCAATAGAAATCATTTCAGCATTGTCTCTATTCACATACATACAGTCAAATGCATATAGAGATATATAGTACATAGGATATAGATATAGATATGTAGATAGCAATGCCCAAGTGTAAGTTAGTGTTTTTTAAAATATTGCTTGATCGTTTTTTTGTTCTTGTTTACCTTGACAACACACAAGACTGCTTCATTTGTATTGGGGTCTGTGCTAATTTTGAAGTTTCCATTTTCATTTCCCTGTAGGATCTTATATATAGCCTTTGAGTGAGGAGTGTTTGGCAAGTCCTGATCATGTACCGCCATTCGTAAAATCTCAACATCAATTCTGTTTTCTTCTACTTCTGTAAAATACTAAAACAATTGTCCCTTGTTATTACAAATTCATAGCATTAACATGATTTTCTACTCTAAAACTTACATTTAAAGAAAAATTAAACAAAGTGATATGAGAACATGCAATCATATATTGGAAAGAATTTACAAATTTCATGTATAGTGTACTTCTCACTAAACTGACTTTTCAAATCTTACTCATTCTTCAAAGACTAATTCATGTCTTAACTTCTAAACTTCTCTAAATCATTCAAGCCCTCAGATTTGTCTCTATTCTGAATCCCCTCAATATTTACAGTCTCTGGCCCCTTTTATATGAACATATTAAACCTTCAATATTTGTAGATAATTATAACCTACATTGATTTCTTATTATTACTGGATGATTTGTTACTATGCCAATTTTTGTTTTTAATTTACTTCTGATTCACTACCAAACATTTTAAGGAAAAAGTTTTTCCTTTTTTGAGAAATTAAATCACATTTTTTCCTCTTCCTCCAAAGAATAAATGTTTACAGAAGCATATTATATTAATTAAAAGACTAAAGAAAGTAGTAAACCAGAATCCTCTAGAGATGTAAGATGAATTCATAGAGGGATGATAGCCTGATACCTTTGGAGTATAACAGATCTTAATTCTAATCCCAGTTTTTTCTCTTACATGGTCTACACGTATGAGATCATGAGCAAGTTGTTTAACTGACTTTTCATTTTCTCAAATAAGATATGGGATAAACATACCCTTAAAAGTTGTAGGGATCTATATAAAACAGTCTATGAATGTACCTATGTCTAGGGGTTCTCTCTTCTTTAACTTGTTCTCTGGTATAGATTAATGAAAAAATGAAGATTACTCACTAAAAGTTCAAGAAAGAAAAACCATTTCCTGGAAGTATCATCCTGTATATATTTCTTGTATTGTGTATTTCCTAAGGGAAAGTATGCTCCTATGTGATGTTGGAAGACTCTGCATATAGATGACGGTGGGGGGGTAGGGGGGAGGTGCACACTGTACTTACTGATCTCCCAGCAGAGCAGAAAACACAAAGCTAGTCTCTTTTTAACATCTTAGGAAGTTAAAGTGAGAAAGATACCAGAGAGAGGGCCACTTCTCCTGTACTCTATAAAAGGAATTTAAATCCAAGGCATCACTAACAGACTTTGGCATCCAAGAAAATGATGAATACATGAACAGCAAGCATCAAGGGTTAAGAGGCCATTAGACAGCCAAGAGAATAGTTTTTTCCCTAGCATTTAGAAATGCCCGGTCCTTCAATTATTGTTACAGAAAATCTTTTTTTGTTTATATGTCATCTGTAAGCAGTAGCTCTTAAAACCAAAAATGTGTAGTCTCACAGAGCTACCAAATTCCAGATGTGTTTTTTTTGAAAAAGTAAGTGAACCTTGGTAAACAAATACAAAGATGTACTCACAGATGTTTCAGTAAAATATGGTGAATTGTCATTTTCATCCTCAAGTGAAATTGTAATTGTTCCTGTATTAAATAAACCAAAAGGTTGCCCCCCCATGTCTCGCACTTCCATTATTAACTGGTATGTATCACATTTCTGAAAAAGAAAAGAAAAGAAAAGAAAAAGGTACATTGATGAACACTTATATTTCCTATAACTTATAATTCTCATAGCCATTGCTTAGGATCTTATTAATTTACACTTCTTTTATTTTATTTTATTTTATTTTATTTTTTTAAAAGGCCACCTTAAATATAAATATAGAACAAGAGACTCGCTAGTCAGTACAATAGAAAACTGATGTACCTAACCTAACATTTCAAAATGTAAAGCTATTTTATCATTCACATCAAATTAGGTCAATGATTTTAAGTGAGAACTTGTCTAATATCTTGTACCTTCCCCGAATCTCTGTAGAGACAAAGAAAGTATCAGAGAAGCCCTAAGGACAGCCTGTATAGAAGCCAGCTGGGGGAGGTGGCTATAGGATGCCTTATTGTAACTTCTCTGGGAGTTCATTATCAGTTTAAATATAGCTTAGTGATTGTAAAATTAATTAATCAGCTCATTACTTCTCTATCCAGTAAAGGTGTAGTTGTGGTGATGACACCTGTATCTGGATGTATGGAGAAATGCTTTGGATGATCTGGGATTTGCTGTAAGATTTTATATTTCAGACGAGTATGTAGAGTGTCAGGTTCATCGTGGTCTATGGCAGTCACTTGTCCCACTGAAGTTCCTGTTTAGATAAATGCAATATCATCAACAATTTAAAAGAGCAATATAATTGAATTACAAACAAGGTATGGTTGTAGTATATTCTCCCCAAAACCACAAGTAGATTGATTTTACAGGTTAGTGGAGCGGCTAAAGCTCTCCCAAACTCCAAGCTACCCTTACTTGGAAACTTCACTTATGTGGGTACTATGAATAACACGGTTTATATTCCACACATTTGAGAATATCCACCCCACCCTTGGTAGCAGCGGTTCTCAAATTCTTCCCCCCTACCCACCACCCCAGTTCATGGACTATTTTTGGATGGGACCTTCTCTGTATATCTTCTTTTATAGCTGAACTTGATAATGTTAATTAGAGGAATAGCACAGCTTTGAATATGATAAGAAAGATTTTACACTTTGATATTTTAATAAATGTGCTGAATTGTTAATATTCAAGTAATGCAGGTAACTATTAATACACTGTGTAGCAGTCTGAATATCATTTGGACAAGCTTTACGGCCCAGAAATCAGTGTATTAGAAATGTTGCTTTACCAAACTACTCACTGTGAAAGAACAATATTAAACATGCATGCATACATAATGACAATAGAATGGATGAGGCATTTCTTGCAACTTTTTACTTTTTTTGAAAGTTTATTTATTTTGAGAGAGAATGAGACAGCGTGCATGTGTGGGAGGGGCAGAGAGAGAGGGAGAGAGAGAATTCTAAGCTAATATACTTAATAGCTAATAGAATTCTAAGCTAATAGAATTAGCGAATAGCACAGAGCCTGATGACAGGGCTCAATCTCATGAACCGTGAGACCATGGCCTGAGCCGAGATCAAGAGTTGGATGCTTAACCAACTGAGCCACACAGGTACCCCTCTTGTAACTTTTTTCTTTTTAAAATAAACCTCATAGTCCTATGCCCATTGATGTGCCTAGGTCACAGTCTTGGCTGCCTAAGAGCAGTAAGCCAGTTTAGCTTTTTTAGTTTGTCTGAAAAATTCGCCAACTAAAGCAATATATTTATTTTTATAAGTCAGATAAACATTTCCATGAGATGATCTATTTCTGGATCCTTGAAAAGTTATTGAAACTTTGTAAAGATTCAAATTATTTATTGCTTTATAAAGGCATCTGTGACACCTATGTACATGGTCAAATCATAAAACATAAACAGCATTTGTCTGTCACACGTTCATATTCATAGCGGATTCAGCTGCCTTCTATATGAGCATCGAAGAAATGAGGACAAAAAGGTTTGCCTCTGAAGAGTATATGATCTTGTAAGACTACAAAGTTTCATGTAGAATATCCTTGACATTCAAGCATTTTAAGAAAAAATATTTATTTATTTAAGTAATCTCTACACCCTACATGGGGCTCAAACTCACAACCCTGAGATCAAGAGTCGCAGACTCTTCCAACTAAGCCAGCCAGGCACCCGTGACATTCAAGCAGTTTTAAATGTTTCGCATACTTGTGTTTCAAGCATGACTGAGGAGTTGAATCAAAGCAAAAATCTAGTGTTTTTCTAAGAAGGGAACTTACCAGTTCGACAATTTTCAGGCACACTAAAGATAGTCACTTTGTTTTCAAAATATGGAGCATTATCGTTATCATCTTCCACTTTGAATAGCAAGGGGAGCGGGTACTCTGGCGCGTAGCCGTCTGCAGTGGTTGCATAGGCATATAGCTGAAAGGTAGACAAACACCATCAGCTCCTTCTCAAATGACAAACGATACATGAAATTAGGCCTAGTGGATGGGGAAAGACATGATGTTTAAAAAGTCCTCCACAAAAGAATATGTAACTAAGAACTTAAGCGATGGAAAACACACCAGCGCAGACAATGACCTTATGGCTTTGATACTCTTGTAGTGTTCACATTCTCCCACCAGGTACCTTGCACCCCAGAATGAGGCTACTCTGCTCTCTGAATTAATCACATGCCCTCTGCTTGTTAGAGCACACAAATTTCCCCCACTTATGCTAATGACAAGTACTTTTTTTAAGTCTACAAAAAACAGGATTCCATTTATTTACAGATTTGCAGAGATGTATACATAGATATCAACTATCTTCAGTGATCCAATTATGAATTCTTTTCTCTACTTATCTGTACTTTCTCATTTTTCTATCATAAATATATATTTGTTATGTATTAAAAGTGCCAATAAAATCATATACATATTTCAAACTCAATCTCATAATAATATATCTTGACCCCAAAGATGGGATTTAATGTGTTTTCCTTGTAAACACCATCAATTTATTTCCTTCTACCTCTTCTATGCTTTATGCATAACAATTGTTCAATAAATAGTCATTGAACTAAATAGATTTTCTCACCGACAGTACCAACTAAATGTGCCCAAGGTAAATTCTGTATTAATTCAGTTCTTCGGAACAATCAATTCTTCCTGATTGTCCTGCTGTGACCATCTTCCAAAATGAACCAGGATTAAAATTCCAGGTATTTAACTCCTCCCTGTCTTTCAATAGCCTGATTAGTTGCCAAGCTCTAGGGATTATGGCATTTCTGTGTCTCTGGCATCCATTATCTCTTTTTAAATCCTTAAAAAATTTTGTTAATCTATTTATTTTGAAAGACAAAGAGAGCCCACACACATAAGCAGGGGAGGGGCAGAGAGAAAGCGAGACAGAATCCCAGGTACTATTTTGGGTACCTGGTTTTATTTTGTTACCAGTGATGAGTTAAGTATCTCCAAAATAAATCAAAACTGAAATCATTATTGTAGAGAGGATGATCCAGATCAGGAATATAGCTAAATTTTAAAGCATAGCCTTGCTCCCGTGGGGAATCCATTTATACTCCAATAATAAAGAAATTATTTATACACTTTCTTATTTAGTCATTAAAGCAACAGTTCCAAAAACTCAATAATAGTAATGGTTTTACAGTTTAGTTCCCATTATTTTATACTGAAAGCAATAATCATATATATTCAAGTATATGAATATTGTTTAAAAGAAGTATAATATAGAATATTATACTTTAAAATCAGTCACATTTTTAGCTGAATTAGAAGAGTATTATTTACATTTCAGGTGTGTTTTTGATATATTGTTTCTCCCTTGAATTCTTCTGTAGCTTGGAGAATCTCATTTCTTTTAGCCCTTTCGCACTGCAATTTGCTGAAATTTTCTTTATCTTTGAGAAGATGCAAATAGTTGCCAACAGAAGTGGGGACTTGAGTTTGACCTTGTAATGAATGATATCTAATGTTGACTGAGCAGAATTATGGAGAGAGCAGTGCCACCAAAGCTGAGTGGGTACAGAATGTGATTTGCAACATACATATAAAGACAATGGGTAGACCTATGAGACTAGAAAAGAAACACATGTTGCAAGATAATAAGGCTCTGGTTGGATAGGTAAGGGATTACACTGAAACCCAATTTTCCCCTATGTATTTACAAAAGATACAGATTATCCTCAACACTCAAAGAGAAAAGTGTTTATAACTGCTTTCTTTCATATATAACTTGGAATTATTGAAGAAAATCCTCTTCTTATTTTTTTGAAAAACTTGGAAAAAATGGCCTTATACACATCCCTGAAAGATAAGATGAATTTAATGGTTTAAGACAAACTCCTCAAACTGCAATAATGGTGCGACTCATCCAGAAAAATATTTACAAGCCAAGATTAAACATGATAACAGGTGGCACGTGAGAGAACAGGAGCACAAAAAGGATATGTATTGAATTAGACTCATGGTTACTTGTTCTCAATAATCAATAAAATTGAATTATTTCAAGTAATAATAACTGGTTAACACATAACATTTATATATAGGTTATATAAATGCAAAAAGTTGGGAAATCCCATCAAAATCCTACTTTGAAGGCAAAATCCTATAGCATGTGTATTGTTTGATCTGCCACTAGAATTGTTTTTAAAGAGCTTTACAGTTTATATATTGATATCACCAATATTATGGTGTTTAATGATGGCAACAGCTCTGAGGTAGGTAAGAGAACTATTAGAAGCCCATAAAATACAGAAGGAAACAGATTCTTGAAGGTTGTGACCCTTCCAAGGCTAAAAGAAAAAGTGGCAGATACTGAAGATCTACTAATTTCCAGAGAAATAAGCTTTCCAATATAAAGCAATGAGTGAAATTGATTTGATAGGAAAGCAAAGACATATTATTATTATTATTATTATTATTTAATGTTTGTTTATTTTTGAGAGAGAGGGAGACACAGAGTGTGAGCTGGGGAGGGTCAGAGAGGGAGACATAGAATCCGAAGCAGGGTACAGGCTCTGAGCTGTCAGCAGAGCCTGACATGGGGCTGGAACTCAAGAACCATGAGATCATGACCTGAGCCAAAGTCGGATGCTCAACTGACTGAGCCACCCAGGTGCCGCAAAGACATATTATTTTAATTTGCACCTTTATGTTGGAATAAGAAGGCTTCCATTCTATATTGCCTCAAGTGATTTCAGAACTTGCATCATGTTTACATCTGTTATACTTTCTTTTATGAATATTACTAATTTGCAAGTGATATTTCTTAATATCAATTCAATCCTATGTTAATTGGAACTAGAGAAATATTGGTAATTCTGAAATAAAAATTAGCCAAAAGCCACTTTAAGCATGAACTCCAAACTATTTTATTCCTTCGTCCTTTAAAGGATGTTAAAAAATAGCAAAGTAACTTTTTTATAAGTAATCTCTGCACCCAATGTGGGGCTCAAACTCATAGCCCTGAGATCAAGAGTCACATGCTCTACCAACTTGAGCCAGCGAGGCATCCCAATGTAACTTATTTTTAAAGTTAAACTATTCTCTCCTCCTTTTTACTGGCAATGATCCAGTGGGAAAAGCTGAAGACCTCCAAATTCCAAAATCCAAAAGCAGAATGTTATCAGCAGAATAAGAAATGAAATGTATGTTGTAGCATACAGAGTATGCACCTTTTTTTTCTCCTCAAGAGACACTACTAATGTTAGATCTTTTCTTCTTGTGAAGAAGCTATAAAAGGGGCAGAGAATTTACATGTTTACACCCATGCACACACATACACACATCTGTATCTATATATTTATCAGTTATTTATTTGTTTTCTAGATAGATCAAAATGTTTGCAATAATGCTTAACACACCTTTCCTGTAAGAGTCCATGCAAGCTATTTTTTTAAGATTTTCTTTTTAACTAATCTCTACACCCAATGCGGGGCTCAAACTCACAACCCCTAGGTCAAGAATGGCACGCTCCACTGAATGAGGAGCCAGGCACCCATATGCAAGCTATTTTTTAAAGTAATGATTTGATATTATTATGAATAAATTTGTTTATTCAGAGAATTGGGGTGGAGCATAAAATTATAAAGAAAATATGTCATTCTGATCCAGTCATTTAATTTAATTATGAAATCCCTAAAGTGGGCCGTTAGTATTGTTCTAAAAATTTCACCACCTTATACGGTGCTTTGACATCCTTAGGATAGGGTGTCCACCCTCTACCCCACCCCACCCCCAATCATTAACTTCTTTCACGGCTGCCTTTATGTGGCTACCACTTCCTACTTACGTTCCAGATATCTAAGATGTTACTGTCTGGACTGCCCAAGTATGAGATAATTTTCCCTTTTATGTACTCCTTTATCAAAGAGTTCTTTCATTATACTCATAATTCACATATCCTAATGCTTAAACAATTTAATTCATCATCTCCCTGAAACTCACTCTGAATTTCTCCTGTATGTCAGATTAGACATCCGAACATAAGGAAATATGTGAAGTTTGAAAGAGAAAAAAAATATTTAATTCTCAGAAGAGCTAAAATTTTCCTTTGGGTCAAATTAGATAGACTAAGAGGAATTGGTAAACTTATTCTGGATTACCAAAGAAGGAAAATAAATATCAAAGGTTTTCATGGCTGGAGGATAGTCAGAGAGAAGAGAAGAAGCACAATATTATTCAAGAAGTGAAAGCAGTGAATGTCAATCTTAGGATACGTTTAGAATTACACTGGGTAACTTCAAATTTTAATTGCCTGGGCCCCATCCCAGAACAATTAAATCAGAATTTCTGGGAAATGACCTGAGCATCAGTAGTGTTTAGAAAGTTCTCATGTGATTTATAATGTACAGTCGGGTTGAGACTAGTTGAACGATGCTATTATAGGGAAATTCAAACTCAACAGAATTTACTATTGTCCCAAGATTCTATAGATCAAAGCCTTTCATTTAAAATTCTGTCATTACGGGGCGCCTGGGTGGCTCAGTCCGTTAACCCTCCGACTTCAGCTCAGGTCACGATCTCGCAGTCCATGAGTTCAAGCCCCGCGTTGGGCTCTGGGCTGATGGCTCAGAGCCTGGAGCCTGCTTCGGATTCTGTGTCTCCCTCTCTCTCTGCCCCTCCCCCGTTCATGCTCTGTCTCTCTCTGTCTCAAAAATAAATAAACGTTAAAAAAAAATTTAAAAAAATAAATAAAATTCTGTCATTACATTAAAAATTTTTAAGTTTATTTATTTATTTAGAGAAAGAGAGACAGAGAGAGAGAGAGAGAAAGCGTGAGCAAGAAGGGGCGGGGCAGAGAGAGGGAGAGAGAGAGAATCTCAAACAGGCTCCACGCTCAAACTCACTGTGAGATCATGACCTGAGCAGATATCAAAAGTCTAACACTTAACATCCTGAGCCACCCAGGTGCCCCATCATTACATTTTCTCCCCTTTCTTCTCTTATGATATCCATTATCTTTCTTTATCAATGGTACTAATAGAAATTTGAAGTTTATGTTATATATTGATAATATTTAAATATTAAGTCAAATAATTGATTCTTCTAACATGCAAATAAGCAGCATTGAAAATATTAATACAGTTATTTGAAAGGTAATTCTGAATAAACAATCCAATAATCTTACCGGAAACTGTTCATATTGCTCACGGTCTATGCTTCGTGTACAAAAGATATCTCCTGTGTCCTTATCTATGTAGAACAAATTGAAGGGCTCTTTGTCCACGCCTGGTCCACTTATGGAGTAAAAGATGGTGTAGTTCTGTGCAGCATCAGATTGGACCTGTAACAATAAGTGACAATTTAGGAAAAGAACAAATATGCGATGATAAACATCTTCAACCTAATATGTGGTGATGTTTCCATTTTTAGCACTTCCTCTCTTTCCTATTCACCTACTCTTTCTTTCCCTTACTTATTTTCTCATCATCTCCCATATTTTTCTAAATTCTTATTCATCTTCTGCAACGTGCAAAGCCACAAACTCAATCATCTATTGGATCCCAAATTCTTTTGAGTGATCTGCATATTTATGGGAAATCTTGGAGCTATACCTTTACAATTCCTATTCACTTAATTATTATTAGTATATAAAGTATAGGAACAATTTCAGTGTGTTGAGTTATTTGGAATGGAAACATTTCTGATTAAAAAAATAGAAATAATGCAACTTTCCTCCCACAATTAATTCATAATTTCAAACCTGACCTACTTTTACACTCCAGCTATCTGACAGTGATGCCACCTTTTTGGTAAACAAAAATACTGGTCTTTTCTGTGTGGATAACTTTATTTATTTATTTATTTATTTATTTAAAGACTTTATTTTTAAGTAATCTCTACACACAACGTGGGGCTTGAACTCACAACCCCAAGATCAAGAGTCGCATATCCTACCCACTGAGCCAGCTAGGCACCCTGGATAAGTATTAATGAAAGGGACAGTTGAATTATGCAAAATCTGCTAGGCATGTCCTCTGTCCAAGAATGCTAAATTCTGGTAGACTATTCAGGAAAATCTGGATATAGACCCAAGAGCATCAACAACTCAGTATCTGAAACTTGTCGCTGAACGTTAAATATGATTTCTGGAGGAAAGTGACAAAACACACTGATTCTTTTCTAGTTCTGGTGAATAGATGATCCTTATTAGTACAAGCAGCTTAAAGTCTTGATTCAATTCAAATGGATTGAATTTTAAAATAAACAAGCAAAATTTTAAAAATAAACAAGCAAAAAGCCTCCACTCTACAAAGTCAAATGAGGTAAAATGTACCTGCTGAACATGTTGCGGAAATGGACCTAAGGAGTTCTCCATCAGTGAACAGGGAATAGGGGCCCATCGCCTCTTGCTGCGCTTGAGAACTGGGTCTTTTGTGTGTCTCTTCTTGGGAACCTGCGTGCGATGAGACATGAAGAAATACAATACTGCCTGTCATCAGGAACTGTGATTTTCACATGTACATTAACATGAGGAAAATAAGTAAGAGTTGTACATAACAAGATCACAGGTAATACCCTCACCATTTCTGTTTTGTATTACTAAGATTCATACACACACGTAGGAACCAGTTTCACCTGATTTAATGAGTTAATCAACCAGAACTTTGTAAGGCATGGATGAAAGATGCCATCTTGAGGAGTATATACCCCCTAAAAATAGGTAATCTGTTAACAAAAGCTAAAAATTAGTTTTATTCCGTTAGGAGTGGTACAACCGACATTTTTTAAAATACTAACTATGGTGCGAAGCATTTGTATAACTATACAGAGACAGAGGTCAGCATTTGTTCAAGTATATTTTATTTTATGTAATGTGAAAACTCTAATAAGAAATAATGTTTTACAAGCCTTTTCCTAAATTTGTAATATATGTAATGCATATTAATATGTAAGCATATTCTAAATTTGGTGAAGAATTCTTATAATCCAAAGGAATTTAACTAGAGGGGGTCTCCCATAAATCAAATCACTTATTAATAAATTATTTCATAAAACCGATTCATTGGGCAGAATTTGGTTAAAGTGAGACCTATGTGAATTTCAGTAACCTCTCCCTTCCCACTCCTTGATCACTATTACTCACTTCGGGAAAATGAGCCTAGAGCCAGAACATTCAAACCAATCTTGTGGACTGGCTATACTTCATTCTCTAAGGAAATGGACCGGTGGAATTGTCTATTAAATTGGGAGTAAGCTTTAGAGAATCTCTTTAAAGAGACTGAAACCCATAGTCACTTGGGAGAAAGCCACTCAGGGTAGAGTGCCACACCTCCAACCTGAATCCATTTCCACTGAGTTTTAGACCCACCCCTGCCTGTTCTTCAGGTTGGTTGTGCTTTTAGCCACACCTCAAACCACTATCTGAAACCTATGATATTCTGAGTTTGCTCCCCGGCCCCAGAGCTGTTCATTCTTACACCATTTTGCAAATAGCTCTCCCACGCCTTAAAACTGTCTAGTCTTTACATAAGTTAATTAGAAGTAGAATAAACAAACAAGCGAGCATTCAGGAACAATGATTTTAACGTGGAAGGAAATCTATGAAATGAAGAGTTCTCATAAAGCAGAGTATTACACTTAAGTCTTGACCTATATACCTTCTTTCCTCTCACATCCAGTACAATTTCTATCTCTTTCTGTTCCTGTCTCTGGTCATCTGAAAGAGAAATGTAAAAGCTTTTCCTTGCAGAAGACAAAATGAGGTCATGTGTTGTGTAGATGGAGCCATCTTCTAGAATTCTGAAGTCGGGATCACTTGACAGGATTAGGCTGGCTGACTGGAAGCATTCTTTTGGATTCACTGCAGGGAAGAAATTCACAGTAATTTGTAAAATAAAACAGGAATAGAACAAGTTTTACAGGCCTGGCAACTGTGAGTGCTTGAGAAGCAGCAAGAGGGAGGTTACCCTTGGAATTTATTGAGTACCTACTATTATAAAATTTAGGGGCCATGGAAATTAAATAATTAAATAAATGGAGTCATGGTTTCTAGTATTTTCATCATAAATTAATTTGTGAATAGATATAAAATATTTCCTTAGTGTCCCTGGATTTACTGTTTCCACTTGAACTCTTATTTATGGGTTTGTACATATATATATACATACATATATACATATATATATATGTACAAACCCATAAATAAGAGTATATATATATATATGTGTATATGTATATATATACATATACACACATATATAAATTTGTGTATATATATATAACAGATATATATATACACAAATTTATCATTTTGTATGTAGTATAACTATATGATATCAGTAAATTTGGAGCTTGTTTGCAATAATCTTTGGTAGTTAAAACTATCTTGCAAAAAGTAAGAAAACTAGTCTATACTTAAGTAATACTTAGTATATATTGTGGTTGTTATCAAAATATTTCCTTACAGATTCATATTTAACATACTTAGCATATTTGCTATATGTCTATAAAATATAGATTGTTTATCTTTCTAAGTGTTTTTAGAAGGTATAAGGCAGCGGATTAATTTAAAACTTCAAAGCACTGGGCAAACGATGTCTGTCTTGGAAAGGATACGACTGCTGTATTGAAGATGTAAACTTAAGGCCAATGAAAAACCTTGATGGAAAGAATGTGAACCTTGGACTTGGACCAACCAACCTACGTTTTAGGGACGGCTCTGAGAGTAAGATTTGTTGCAATTTTGACTTTCACAAGCTATTCTGTGTCATAGATCACAAATTCTTGGTGAATATTTGTTCATTATAATCAACCTTAAGCACAAATATGATGTGGGGGCATTTAAATTTTGACACATTTGTTTTATATCTAATCAATTAAAGAACAACTGGCTTTGGAATTTTGGCAGCAGATTAGCTGATATGGATTAAGATATGCTTCTGGTTTTGGTGCCTTTATTCATTTGAACTAAGCCAATTTAGAGCTTTGATGTTTGCTAACTCTCTGGCAAGAAAAGTATACAACTAACTTGGTACTTTAATTGTTTCTAACCGCTACCAAAACAGAGTAGTCCATCTTTCATTTTATGTCGAATTTTAATGCCAATTAAATTTTAATGCTACATGGCTTTATCCCAGTGTTTACTAGAGCACCCTGAAGCTGGATATAGCAGTGAAAACTATAATACTGTTTTAATACTGTTTCTCACCTTTGCCTACAAGTGTTTCAGCCTGAAGATGAGAAGGAACTTGAAGAGAAATTTTCCGACAAGCATCGCAAGATAATATTAAAACCTCAAAAAAGAAAAAAGAAAAAATCAGGAATTATATTTGATCATAAACTTTCACGTTACAGTTTTGTCTTATTGATAAAAATCGTGTCAATTTCAGAAACAAATTTATCTTCTAGTCCTTCAGCATTTTTCATATTCATTTTAAAAGGGAAGAGCAAAGGAAATGGCTTTAGGGGCACCATAGTCATTCAGTATCAATGAAAAATTAGAGTGAATAGTAGTTCTTAGAACCCAAATCATGTTGTGTCATTTGTAAGAAATGGCTTACAAACCATTGATTTTATATAAAGGTTATCATCTCTAAGACCAATTATAAATGTTACTGTGATTTCTTAGTGTGAAGAAAGCACTTAACTTGAGAATTTAATGATCCAATATTTATACACAAATTATTTCCACAACCCCACACAATTTGAGATTGTAGTTGATTAAGGCTAGAAACCATTGGAGGATTTTTTTAACCTTGTAAAGAACACCACCCACAAATATTCACTCATCTCAGGTGGCTCCTGGGACTGGCTTGGCATAAACATCAAAGTTTAAATGATCTCAAACCAAAAAACTAGTCTAAAAAGAAATATAATTCAAAATATAGAGAGTAGCCTTCAACAGGGTAAAGATCTGTAATTAAATTCAAGACACAACTATTGTTTTAAACAGCTAGATAGTCAAAGGAAAAAAGACAGACCACTTGGGGGAAAAAGTTACTAGTTTAAAAGTATCGTCAGGTTCAAAATATAGTTTGCTTCTTTCTCTTCACATTCTGTATTTATTTGCCTTCTCTCCTGTTTACCACTATGACTGCTTTTTGATTGTTTAAATACAAGATATAGCAGGGCTAGATTTCCCAGGAACAGGTCAATTTTATTATGATTTTTTTCTGAGGACATATTTCTAGTTATGGGACCTATTATTTGGGAGAGAAAGAGGGCATTATTATCCATACTTGGATATACTGCATCAGCCTATTTAAATAGTTTGTAGTTTTACAAAAACACTGTTAGGCAAATAATACCAAACACTGGAATTTAGAAAGTTACATTTGTACTCAGTTTAATTAATTAATTAATTATATTATTATTATTTTTTTAGCTTCCCTGTAATGTTTTTACAACTCCACACATTTTCCTTCCTGGAATGTAGCAGCAGGCTGATCATATAGTCACCTAATGATCTTTCTGTTTCCAGGCCTCTCTTCCAAGAGCTTGCAAGTTACTTAAGAAGAAAAAACACACCTGCCTTGTTCTCTGTTACAAACTCAGTGTCTAGCACAAGGTAGGTATTTAAACATAAGACATTCTTATTTATTTGACTTTTTAATATACTCATCCCTAATGCCAAGGAATAAACTACATTTATATCTCAAGAACTTTCAGAACATAAAGAATTCTATTAGTAACGATCTCAATATATGATGTAGAAAGACTATTTTGTAATTGACAGAATATATATATATATATGTGTGTGTGCACACATCTGTATCTGTATATGTACGTGTTTGTATGTATACACATGTCTAACCTATATATACACATACATTATTCTCATAGGATATAGCCACATCCCTACTCCCACAACCATCTTCTTTCCTACCTGCCCTACGATCCCCACTTGTTTGCTTCTGCCTCTGTAGGCAAAGCCAGTGGAGGTCACCAGAAGTACTACTCCAGTCTTCAACTTAAATTAACAGCTTAATGATTTACAGGGAGCTGGGGTCAGACACCTTTTAATTATTATGGGGGTTAGGGATGGATGGGCAAGGGATGATCCAAAGGATACTGGACACAGAAGAGACCAGAAGCAAAAGAAAACTGGACGAGTCCCTCAAAAATCTTTCACCACATTTTACCTACTGCTAACTCGAGGTGGTCTCTGACGTTGTTGTTATTGTCTCCCCCAGGCAGTTACAGAATGAGAATCTGACCATCAACCCTGCATCATATATTTATATGGAGAAAATGTTTACCCCCATACAGTAAAATCTTTAAATTCTGAAACTAAAATGGAGAGAGAGAAAGAAAGAAAATGCACAGCTCAGAAATGCCAGATGGAGATATGGGACAAGTCTCCTCTCCCTCATCCCCGCCAAAGAAAAATAGCACCTGAGTACACACTTATGAAGCTATGAAAACTCAAGTGGAAGCCAAGGTCATGGATTGTTTTCAATGGCTGTCACATTTTTCTTTATTGTTTTTCTCAAGTTAAACCCCTTGCTTGAACTGGGAGTTCTGCACTTCTCTTAGCTTCGGGTGGGTAAAATGAAAGTCCTGGATAATACACATCCCCACCCAGACTTCCTTCTCCTCCTCTTGCAGCTCAGTGGAACTAAGCGTGACAAACAACTACAGCGCATTTAATGACTGATAGTGAGAAGAAACCTCAGAACCTTCTGGGACAAATGCCCAAGGAATGAATTCACTCCAATGTTCCTTAGGAAAACACCACAGCAAGATTGAACAGGGATTCCCTTGAAAAACTTCAACATGCTGGCAGTGGGCATGCGAAGAATAAACAAAACACCTGCTATCCCGGGTCACATGTATCTCAGCTCTTGCTTGGGTTTTTCTCAGATCTGTTTTTGTTTTCTCAGTCTATCTTCTGGGCCTTCCACTGCCACCCCTGCTCCCTTTCAAGCCCAAACTAGAGGGAGGAAGCGCGTAGTAACATGCATGAATTCCTTGATCCTTTGGTTGTTACTCACCAGGAGACAGAAAAGGAGCTGCTTACGGAAGATGCTCCCTGGGGCAGCAGAGGCCACAGCCATCAGAAGTGGTCCCAATGGTCAGGGATGGTGGCTGGATAATAGGGCAGCTTGGGATGCACAGGGTGGCTTAAGCAGATTCCCAGTGGCTGGCAATTGTGCGGGGTGTTTCTGCTGCCACCTTGATGCAGCCGAGCTTGGTTTGGAAGAGAGTCAGGAGGCCAGTGATAAGAGACAGGAGATGGAGCCGCGGGAGAATTGCTTTCCTCCTATTCCCAGGTCAGTCTTCCTCCTTCCAATTCAATTACTTCTGAATGTAAAGAGGTTTTCCTACAAGTGGGGAGGGTGGGGTACAAAACACCCCAAAGCCCGGTCACTAGCTCCTCCTCACAGCTTTCAAAATTTCTCCTGCCACTTGACACATAGGCAGAAGCAAGAGGGAACACCCTCCATCCTCAAACCTCCTCCTTTTCCCCCCAGGTTGATGCTCCCCGGTTATTACCCACTCCCACGTCCTCCCCTCCTTCTTCTTGGCCTTATTAACCTGTCTTGCCCCTAGGTACAAACACAAATGGTGCACAAACTCCATACATGGAAGTGATGCCTCCTCAGCTGCCGTTTTGGCAAATCAGGGGACATATGCATGTGTAATCACAGCCATCAGAACTTATCTCCCTATCTCAGCGTTTAGGTGTTGTCTGCCTCAGACAGCACCACAGTTCTGCAGGAGATCTGGCGCTCCGGTCACAGCAGCAACTTCTCTGTGTTTACCCCTGTCATCGTCTGTCCACTGTGGTTTGGTCTTCGAGGTGTCACCAAGAATTTAGCAGAGTGTACATAGACCTCATAAAAGTTAGAGAATAAGGAAATAGCTGGCAGATAATTTTTTTATTGCATTCTTTTTTTGTTACTCATTGCGAGGCAATCTATTTTTTTCCTTGACTATCACTATTTGAGAGCAACTACGATCTGGGACCAACTCTCTTTAAAATCACTCCGTTCATCCGAATTACTTACACATTACATGCAAGATATCCTAGCCCAAAAGTAATATATTCCACTGAGGTTAGTTTTTGTTTGTTTGTTTTTCTTTTTTCTTTTTAACTTTATTCGTTTTGAGAGAGAGGGGCAGAGAGAAAATCCCAAGCAGGCTCTGCGTCATCAGTGCAGAACCCAACATGGGGCTCAAACTCGCGAACCGTCAGATTGTGACCTGAGCCGAAATCAAGAGTCAGATTGCTTAACCCACGGAACCACCAAGGCACCCCCATCGAGTATAGTCTTTTGAAAACTAATAACCCTTGCAAGGAGAACCGCAGCATCATTTCTCCTATCACATCTCAGTGAGTTCAGTATTGACTGCACCCATCAGCAGTGATGGAAGTTAGGAAAGGAAGGTAAATATTTTCAAATGGTAATTGTTTAATATAGGGTATAGAGAAGGAACTAAAATTCATACTTCCTGAGCCACTGCTAAAAATCAGGATGTGGCAGGCATTTCAGTGAATCCTCTCAAACAGCCCAGTGAGGGCTCCTTTCAAATGATAAAACCATGAAAAAGGATGTGATCATCCTTTGCCCACTGACCCAATGAAGAAGAAGTTAACATTGGAACCCAAGCCTGACTGCCTCCAAAAGGCCACTTTTTCACTCTCTCCTGCTATTTCGATGATAAGTATATACACATATGTTGAAAAGGAACAGAAAGTGATGATCAGGCAAGTAAGAGTTCAGCCTTGCTCAACAGTAAGTCAGGTTGGAACTAGTAAAATGTATTCAGAAGCAGTTATAATCTATGGTTCTTAATGGCAGCCCATTATTCTGGAATACTGTGGGCACCTGGCCTCTTCTTTTTTTTTTTTTATGTTTATTTATTTTTGAGAGAGAAAGACACGGAGCGTGAACAGGGGAGGGGCAGAGATAGATGGAGGTACAGAATCTAAAGCAGGCTCCAGGCTCAGCTGTGAGCACAGAGCCTGACATGGGGCGCGAATGCACGAACCATGAGATCATGACCTGAGCCGAAGTCAGATGCTTAACCGACTGAGCCACCCAGGTGCTCCCCTGGCCTCTTTTTTGGACAGCCATCCTATAGTCAGGGGAAATGCTTGTTTGCATTTATGTAATGCATTTATGTTATAAATTCTTATAAGTGAAATTACTCCCCTTGCTCCTGCTACTGACATTTCTACCTCGTGTTCAACTGAAAAGTAAAGGCACAACCCAATACCCGTGATGATGAGAAAGAAAGTATGAAAGATTTTCTTTTCATTATTTCACAGTGGGAGCAATTCCTTCTTGCATATAAACGTGGGAATAATAATATAACCGCTTCTTTGAAATTGGAGGCTGGGAATATTTGGGAAATAAAAGACCATGGAAGAAGAACTGAGAGATATCTTGTAGTATATATTGCCAAAGGTATAGCTACTGATACATATATTTTGTGTCTGCATTGGAATTTGGCTCTGAGAAAATAAAATCACTTTAATTGGATATGTTAATATTTGATACTTTGGGAGAAAAGAATAGAAATATAGAAATAGGAATAAAAAAGTATATGTGTAGATCCAAAGGTAATTCTTTCTGTGTATGTTTGGGCATGATTATCTAAGTGTATATTTAAATGCATGTATACTTAAACATATTTATAATATATATTTTTTAGAAAGAGCTCTATTTTATTTTCATTTTTATGTGTGTGTTTGTTGTATTTTGTTTTAATCTATGCCTAAATTACCAGCATAACTGAATGACTGATAGCATAGAACAGTGGTTAAAAGCTCAGATTTTGCAGATTAGGAGTTTAGACTCTGCAGCTAGAATGCCTGGGTTCAACCCCTGTCTTTACTACTTACTAGCAATATACCATTAAGCGAGTTACTTAACTCTTCTGCGCCTCAGACTCTTCATCTATAAAATGGGGGTAATAATAGCTGCTAATCTATAGATTATTATGAGGATAAATGTGATTATACACAGAAAGCACTTTGAACAGTGTTTGGCTCATAGCAAGCACTAATATTTTATACCATATAATTGCCTATGTATGCAATAAAAAGTTAAAGAGATTGCACTTCAAGTAAAACAAACACAAACTTATTGCAAATACAAGGTCTCTTATGTAAAAGCTATCTAAAGATACACAAACAGATGTATTCATGGAACAAATATTTAAGGGTCCAATATGGGGGTCTCACCTCTGCTAAAAGATAAGCACCATATACAGAAAAAAAAGAAAAGAAAAAGGAAGACAGGCATCTTATTAAAATTTTTAAAAGGCACAACTTTGTGGAGGAAAACACAAATGTTTTCTTTCTAGTTCAAAATACAGGGTAAAAGGAGGCACCACGGCAAATATTAAATGTCTTAGAAACTTAGAAATTAAGAACAGACAATGAGGGACGCCTAGGTGGCTCACTAGGTTAAGGGTCGGACTCTTGGTTTCTGGTTCGTGAGTTCTAGCCCCGCATTGGGCTCTGTTCTGACAGTGCAAAGCCTGCTTGGGATTAT
Organism: Lynx rufus; assembly: GCF_022079265.1. NCBI lineage: Eukaryota > Metazoa > Chordata > Mammalia > Carnivora > Felidae > Lynx > Lynx rufus. Next base: position 10,780,438 of record NW_025814837.1, on the reverse strand, counting down.
CTCTCCTTCTCTCTGCCCCTTCCCTGCTCTTGCTCTCTCTCAAAATAAATAAATAAACTTAAAAAAAAAAAGAATAGAGAATGATTACATTCTAAATGCAGAGTCCTATAGAAGAAAAAAATTAAATATGTAAGCATTGCATAATCTGTTTTCTACCACAGATTTATGGCCCTACAGAGAAAGATTTAAATCTAAGGACTCACATGGCCCTTATAAGTCTTTAATTTTTAACTTATGGAAGGCATGTTGAGAAAATATGTCTTATATTAAATTTTCAAGATTGTGTCTCATGGAAATACAGTGACAAATTTCATAAGAAGTGTTTATACACAGCCAACTTGTGGAAAGTGTTGTTTATGAATAAATTCAAAGCTTCAGAATAACCACTTATTGACAGAATTATTATCTCTGTCAGAGGACCCAATTTTCTTTCAAAAGACTCTGAACTGGTAGGAATCTGTATACACTGATGAGCCCATAACAAGGCACTTTGTGTTAAATATACATGACCAAAGATGACAGAAAAACAGGGGTAAATGAGGGTATGTGATCTTAAAATGGGAGGGTAGAAGTGTATGAACAAAGGAAAAAGAAGTCTTGGCTATAGAGAACACATTGGGTTCATGAGTTCAATGTACTGCAGTAGAAAGCCCCTTAAATTCCTTTGGATTCAGAAACTTTTATCTGGGTAAAAGGTTCTTGAAAACTAGAAGTAATTCATAAGTACTGATAACTATTGGCAATGATTTCTTCAGGCTGCTGGCATAGAATACGGATCAATTTTCATTAAAAATGACTACTTCTCATTATTCTCAAAACTGTTGGCAAACCTATGATAAGAAATGTCAGCATAAAGTCTCTGTTTAATTTAGAACTCTATTCAGCACTCACACATAACCCAAACTGGCTTAAGAGAAACAAAATAAAACAAAATAGTTGTGGACAAGGGATTTGTTAGGTCATGTAATTGGAAAGTCCAGGGATAGCTTGGATTCAGGCATAGCTCAAACCAAATGATCAAAGGATCTCACCAAGCTATTGGTGTCCATCTCTTAGCTCTTTCTTTGTGTTGGTTTTATTGTCATTCAATTTCCTTAAAGTGGAGCCAAAGATGGCCACCAGAAGCTCTAAGATTATTTTCTATCAGTTTAGTAATTCATACTTAAAAAAGCGTGTCTTGCTTCCAATAGTTTGAGCAAAACACAGTTCCACTGGTTAAATCCATGAGTTGAACATCAAGGATCATGCCAGACCACGTAGGCAAAAAGTGGTGGAGAAGCCCTTGCCCAAAACAACTGTGGGCTATTGACAGAACAAGAAATATTGTAGATAAGCAGGCAAATCAGAAAATTTCCACCAAACTGACCTTTTCTTTATTGTCATTTCAATAATACCTATTATGCATCAAATCATTTATTAACAGCTTCTGTACTCTCAGCACTACCCATGATACTTATAATAGAAAGCTGAAGAAAACATGACCTCTGCCCTCATGGAGCTTAAAATCTATTACACATTTTGAAAGTTAAAGTACTTCATATGATGTAGTTAGGATTAAAATCTTGGCGAAATGAACATAATGAATATTTTAGACTTTTATTCACTTCCTGAAATCTCCTCCAATTTTTTGTTGTTGTTGTTGTTGTTGGTCTTCAAAGTCAAATGTTTGAAAAGTGTGTTGTTTTTTTTTCTATGATACACGGAATCTTACTGTCAATTATTTATCTTAAATATTAAAAATAATGTTATTAAATGTTGATTTTTATGGATAAGAATATGTATTATCACTACCTAAACTTTGTTAAGATAGAGAATTAGGGAGGAGACCTTCACCCACGATCTAAATGTAATCTTCCATTGCATATCTTCCAATCTAGTTTCTGTGTACAGAATTTTAAACATTGTTACATTGTGCTTTGATTTAACTTTGTAGAATACATTTCCCTTTAATAATTTAATAAAACAAACATTTGTCCCATATTGTGACAAGTCCTATATAGATATGTCAATGACTGTATTAAATTCCTTCAAATAATCACATTACAATTGCTTTAACCACTCTCTAAGATTGAGAATTTAAGTTGCTCCAAATTTTTTTTTCTTATTACAAAACCATCCTGAAAGCTAAAGCCTTTTCTGGATTTAGGATCATTTCTTGAGATAGAGTCCTACACATAGACATTCTAGGTCAAAAGATAATGAGATTTAATGGCTCTTGGTATATAAAGCCAACCTACATTCCCAAAGCAGAGCACTGATGCACATTCTGATTGACGTGAACACAAACAATAAACATCCTAGCCAGGATTGAATATTGGCATTTTGTTAAAAATCCTATTTTGATTAATATGACGTTATCATTTTAATCTGAATCATTTGTCTGATCATGATGTCGAGCTCTTTTCAGAACTGCTAAGCCACTGCATTTTTTTCATGATATATATACTCTTTTAATATATTAGCACATATTTGGAACTATAAGGATAGTAGCGCGTTTGAAGTAAACCCAACAAGTTAATAATTAAAACTCTTTTCAATGGAGCTGCTTCTTTGAAATAAGAAGATTGTTATATTTTTAGTTTTTAGCCTTTTTTATATTTGTAACTGAATCTGATGACAGTACAAAATAGTTTTGCCTTGTTAATCCTTTGAAATGCTAATATTCCCTGAGAAACTATTGGTATTTTCTGAAACAACATCCATAAAAGTCACCTAGAGTTTTATAAATTGATGTTTTGGCTAGATCGCAATGTATATGTTGTCAATTCTGTAGAAAATGTGACACATAGTCAAAGGAATACTTTTTTTTTTAACTTTTTTTTTATATATATGAAATTTATTGACAAATTGGTTTCCATACAACACCCAGTGCTCATCCCAAAAGGTGCCCTCCTCAATACCCATCACCCACCCTCCCCTCCCTCCCACCCCCCATCAACCCTCAGTTTGTTCTCAGTTTTTAGGAGTCTCTTATGCTTTGGCTCTCTCCCACTCTAACCTCTTTTTTTTTTTCCTTCCCCTCCCCCATGGTTTCCTGTTAAGTTTCTCAGGATCCACATAAGAGTGAAACCATATGGTATCTGTCTTTCTCTGTATGGCTTATTTCACTTAGCATCACACTCTCCAGTTCCATCCACGTTGCTACAAAAGGCCGTATTTCATTCTCTCTCATTGCCACATAGTATTCCATTGTGTATATAAACCACAATTTCTTTATCCATTCATCAGTTGATGGACATTTAGGCTCTTTCCATAATTTGGCTATTGTTGAGAGTGCTGCTATGAACATTGGGGTACAAGTGCCCCTATGCATCAGTACTCCTGTATCCCTTGGATAAATTCCTAGCAGTGCTATTGCTGGGTCATAGGGTAGGTCTATTTTTAATTTTCTGAGGAACCTCCACACTGCTTTCCAGAGCGGCTGCACCAATTTGCATTCCCACCAACAGTGCAAGAGGGTTCCCGTTTCTCCACATCCTCGCCAGCATCTATAGTCTCCTGATTTGTTCATTTTGGCCACTCTGACTGGCGTGAGGTGATACCTGAGTGTGGTTTTGATTTGTATTTCCCTGATAAGGAGCGACGCTGAACATCTTTTCATGTGCCTGTTGGCCATCTGGATGTCTTCTTTAGAGAAGTGTCTATTCATGTTTTCTGCCCATTTCTTCACTGGGTTATTTGTTTTTCGGGTGTGGAGTTTGGTGAGCTCTTTATAGATTTTAGATAGTAGCCCTTTGTCCGATATGTCATTTGCAAATATCTTTTCCCATTCCGTTGGTTGCCTTTTAGTTTTGTTGGTTGTTTCCTTTGCTGTGCAGAAGCTTTTTATCTTCATAAGGTCCCAGTAATTCACTTTTGCTTTTAATTCCCTTGCCTTTGGGGATGTGTCGAGTAAGAGATTGCTACGGCTGAGGTCAGAGAGGTCTTTTCCTGCTTTCTCCTCTAAGGTTTTGATGGTTTCCTGTCTCACATTCAGGTCCTTTATCCATTTTGAATTTATTTTTGTGAATGGTGTGAGAAAGTGGTCTAGTTTCAACCTTCTGCATGTTGCTGTCCAGTTCTCCCAGCACCATTTGTTAAAGAGGCTGTCTTTTTTCCATTGGATGTTCTTTCCTGCTTTGTCAAAGATGAGTTGGCCATATGTTTGTGGGTCTAGTTCTGGGGTTTCTATTCTATTCCATTGGTCTGTGTGTCTGTTTTTGTGCCAATACCATGCTGTCTTGATGATGACAGCTTTGTAGTAGAGGCTGAAGTCTGGGATTGTGATGCCTCCTGCTTTGGTCTTCTTCTTCAAAATTCCTTTGGCTATTCGGGGCCTTTTGTGGTTCCATATGAATTTTAGGATTGCTTGTTCTAGTTTCGAGAAGAATGCTGGTGCAATTTTGATTGGGATTGCATTGAATGTGTAGATAGCTTTGGGTAGTATTGACATTTTGACAATATTTATTTTTCCAATCCATGAGCAGGGAATGTCTTTCCATTTCTTTAAATCTTCTTCAATTACCTTCATAAGTTTTCTATAGTTTTCAGCATACAGATCCTTTACATCTTTGGTTAGATTTATTCCTAGGTATTTTATGCTTCTTGGTGCAATTGTGAATGGGATCAGTTTCTTTATTTGTCTTTCTGTTGCTTCGTTGTTAGTGTATAAGAATGCAACTGATTTCTGTACATTGATTTTGTATCCTGCAACTTTGCTGAATTCATTTATCAGTTCTAGCAGACTTTTGGTGGAGTCTATCGGATTTTCCACGTATAATATCATGTCATCTGCAAGAAGCGAAAGCTTGACTTCATCTTTGCCAATTTTGATGCCTTTTATTTCCTTTTGTTGTCTGATTGCTGATGCTAGAACTTCCAGCACTATGTTAAACAACAGCGGTGAGAGTGGGCATCCCTGTCGTGTTCCTGATCTCAGGGAAAAAGCTCTCAGTTTTTCCCCGTTGAGGATGATGTTAGCTGTGGGCTTTTCATAAATGGCTTTTATGATCTTTAAGTATGTTCCTTCTATCCCGACTTTCTCAAGGGTTTTTATTAAGAAAGGGTGCTGAATTTTGTCAAAGGCCTTTTCTGCATCGATTGACAGGATCATATGGTTCTTCTCTTTTTTTTTGTTAATGTAATGTATCACGTTGATTGATTTGCGAATGTTGAACCAGCCCTGCATCCCAGGAATGAATCCCACTTGATCATGGTGAATAATTCTTTTTATATGCTGTTGAATTCGATTTGCTAGTATCTTATTGAGAATTTTTGCATCCATATTCATCAGGGATATTGGCCTGTAGTTCTCTTTTTTTACTGGGTCTCTGTCTGGTTTAGGAATCAAAGTAATACTGGCTTCATAGAATGAGTCTGGGAGTTTTCCTTCCCTTTCTATTTCTTGGAATAGCTTGAGAAGGATAGGTATTATCTCTGCTTTAAATGTCTGGTAGAACTCCCCTGGGAAGCCATCTGGTCCTGGACTCTTATTTGTTGGGAGATTTTTGATAACCGATTCAATTTCTTCGCTGGTTATGGGTCTGTTCAAGCTTTCTATTTCCTCCTGATTGAGTTTTGGAAGAGTGTGGGTGTTCAGGAATTTGTCCATTTCTTCCAGGTTGTCCAATTTGTTGGCATATAATTTTTCATAGTATTCCCTGATAATTGTTTGTATCTCTGAGGGATTGGTTGTGATAATTCCATTTTCATTCATGATTTTATCTATTTGGGTCATCTCCCTTTTCTTTTTGAGAAGCCTGGCTAGCGGTTTGTCAATTTTGTTTATTTTTTCAAAAAACCAACTCTTGGTTTCGTTGATCTGCTCTACAGTTTTTTTAGATTCTATATTGTTTATTTCTGCTCTGATCTTTATTATTTCTCTTCTTCTGCTGGGTTTAGGCTGCCTTTGCTTTTTTAACTTTTTTTAATGTTTATTTATTTTTTAAGAGAGAGAGAGAGACGGAGTGCAAGTGGGGGAAGGGCAGAGAGAGAGGGAGATACAGAATTCGAAGCAGGCTCCAGGCTCTACACTGTCAGCACAGAGCCCGATATGGGGCTCGAACCCACAAACCGTGGGATCATGATCTGAACCAGAGTCGGATGCTTAGTGGACTGAGCCACCCACGCTCCCCAAGGAACCATTTCTAATGTATGTGTTATTGAACTGAAAATAAAAGCCATTCACCAAGCTTCCTGCAGCTTGTTTTGGATATAACAAAAATAAATGTTTCTTGATCAGATCCTGTATAGTATTTCATGAAGCACCTCTAAGAATTTGTCGTTATCTAAGGTTAATTGACCGGACTGGCATCTCAGTGGTCCTCTGTTGCTTCATGGCTCTAAGGTGAAGATGAGGAATTAGACTGCTGGTCTTTACAAGGGTGGTTATGAACCGCTGCTATTTCTTACACACTGGAAGATAATTCGAAAGACGGGAATGGAAAGCAGAAACTGTTCTGCGTGATCAAACAAAACAATGTTCCCCTGCGTGGATAGAGAAACATTTTGTAAACCATGCTATCTTTTGGTAAAAGTTGCCCTATATGAATTGGAACTAAAATGTTTCTGACACTTTCTGCCCATACTTCAAAGATGTGCATGGGTGCACCGCGTGCCTCCTAAAACAGGTCAGAGGTCTCAGGCGCAGTGAAAAAGCTCAGAGTTACTTCAGCTTAGCTTAGACTGTTAAGCTAACTGTTGCTTTTTTACTACTATCCTGAAAAGAAAGCACGAGTATGATATGTTTTGCTTAAGCCCTGGCAGTGTTTGTTATTTTACACCAAATGATTTGACTTCTAGAGCGTGTGTTGCTATACCACTCTATCCCGTGGACTATTCTGGTCAAGGGAGGAGGATCGATATTGATCTTACTGGAGAGGAAGGTATATAGATTCACACCATGAACACCTGAAGACACAATATGGGGCCGGCCCAGGAAGTGGAATCAGGGAATAATTTCTGGTGACTTTCTATTTTCTGGGCTTGAGAGGAATATTTAGGTTTTGCATTGTTCTAATTTCTCTGATGTTGTAAAATGTTATATATTCTTATATATGTATAATTTCAATACCTAAATGTAAGTTTATATAGTATATCATACATTATATATTATAGAGAGAGAGTGAGAAAGAGAAAGAGAACCTAAGTCTAGGAAGACAATCATTGGGTGAACCAAGTCACAGAGGAGAAGCCCGCTGCAACTTACATTGGTTCATGGAAAGCCTGGAAAATGCCCTCTTTACCTATTGTACTGAAAACAGATACTAGAAAATGAACACACCTTGATGGAATAGTTGAGTCATGCTACTTAAAAAATGGAATGTAGAACATTCTACAATTCTAGTCTTTCTTAAATGAAATAATTGCATACATCTCGTGTATCAGAACAATGTATCAGGGTTTTTAAATTCTGTGACACAAAATTAAAGACAGGAGTAATGGTAAAAAAAAAATTAATAGACAATACCCAAGTTTATAAGTTTAAAAATAATATGCTTGACAAAAACATTACAAAATAATAAGAGTTGAAAAGACCAGGGGTAAGAAGAAGAGACAAGACATGAAAAAGACAAAAAGAGGGTAGGATGATCGATGCAACTAGCTGTACTCAGTGCCCATTATGTACCATGCACTAGATCAGGATTTGCCCAAAGAAAAGTGAAAAGTGACAGGGCTACAATAAGCTCACTGTCTAGTGGGGCACAAAGGGTTCATAACTAACCAACTCAGAGCAGAAGGGGCAGGGAGATCTTTCCAGAAACATGACATTTGAAATGAGTCTTAAAAGAGGTGTAGGAATGTATCAGTAAAAATGGAACGAGAAAAAGGTATTCCATGTCAACAGGGCAATAAACAATGGCACAAAAAGAGAGAGAACTCAAAGATTTTCAACGTGATCAAAGCACTCTGCATGGCTAAAACAAAAGGAAGCACAATAAAAACATGTTTATTTCACAGGTGATTAAGAAAAAACACTATAAGTCAACGTGGAATAATTCCTCTGAGCTGCACACCTTATAAGTGTCCAGACCAACCTGGGAAAGTTTGATTGAATGTAACATTGCTTTTACCAAAAAGAACAGGAAGCCTTGTTAAATTCATTTTCTAGGTCCCTGATACTAAAGACCATGAAAAACAGAGCTCTTAAGGTATTAGTTGTTTAGGTTTTACTTTTTTTCCTTCACATTTTATAATTTAGGGTATTTTCTTAAAAGTATTAAAATATTGTATTAGAGTTGATGAAACCCTTTCATATACATTATCTCACTTAGTCCTCCATTTCCAGATGAGAAAACTAAGAGAAAAAGGATGTGCCCAAGGTTGCACCATTGACCTTGGATATAATGAAATCAAGATCTTTTGCCCATTAAGTCCATAGATCTGGCTTACTGATTTGAGTAGTAAATTAGTGAAAAACAGAAAATTCAAGGCTGTAAGACAAGAAGTTTTTTCCACAATCATAATTTCTAGAATTGGATGTTAGGTGCTCTATGATCTCAGCATACAATTCAGATGTCTAAATCCTGCAAACCTTGGGGCGCCTGGGTGGCTCAGTCGGTTGAGCGTCCGACTTCAGCTCAGGTCATGATCTCACAGTCCGTGAGTTCAAGCCCCGCGTCAGGCTCTGTACTGACAGCTCAGAGCCTGGAGCCTGCTTCGGATTCTGTGTCTCCCTCTCTCTCTGCCTCTCCCCCGCTTATGCGCTCTCTCTCTCTCTCTCTCTCTCTGCCAAAAAAATAAATAAACAAAAAAAAATAAAAAAAATAAATAAATTCTGCAAACCTCTTAGTGAATTTCAGTTAAAAGAAATGGCAAAATTGGGAAAATCTTTAATATTATTAGTTGTGTCATAAAACAAATAGACAAAAGATAGAATGAAAAGAAATCCTTTCTTAGACATCTATATTTCTATTTTCATTAATAAAGTATATAAGAACTTCTAACTTTCAAATGCAGTGTAGGATGTATAAAATAGTTACAGATGGAGAAAGAGAAGGTAGTAGCCCGTGAATATTTTTAGACTAAACTACATTAAAAATATACTTCTACACTTTACATTTATGGTAATTGTGGTTTCCCTAGTACAAATGGATTAAGAGTGAGCAACACTGAACAAAAGAAACTACACCCTTTTAAAGCACACTCCCTCTTAAGAATTAGCCTCAGTTAGCCACCGGGCTCAAATTATTATTGCATTGTAAGTGCTTCTGCAATCAATTGGTAACAGACGATTCCTATGCCATGAGATAATTCAGGAAAAGTTAATCTAGAAAATGCAGAGTTTGAAACTTCCCAATTTCATTCACAGAGTGTGGATTCAGATTCAATATTTTATCAGGTCCTCAGTTGGTATGAGTCTAGAAGTCCACTATTCATTAAGTATTTGGGAAGATCAATTATGCTCTAAAAATGCTTACAGTGTTGCTAGGCAGACAAAATGTATATGTATCAAAGCAAAAACAGAACAGCAACTATACAATCACATGCTAAGTATGGGTACAGAATTAAAGTTTCCAGAATTCAGAGGAAGGGCATTCAGTGAAGAATAGGATAATCAGAAAACCAAACGATCAGCACATATTAATGAGCCAATTCATTAGTCTAATGGGGTGACCTGTGAGGAACACAAGCATAGCATAAGACACAGGTCTTTAGCTCAGACAAACTAAAAGTATATTAAAACAAGGAGAGGTGAATTAATCGTGTCTTGCTAACTATAAAGGAAACAGGTTCAGAGAGAGAGGAGTATGTCCTGTAAATGGAAACATGAAAGGTAGATAGGAATTGGATAAGTAGAATGAGGATGGGAACACCTGAAATAAGAGAGATGCAGGAGAACTGACCAAAATGGATTAGAAGGAAAAGCTATTCCATGTAGAACCAACTTCATTGACTGGTATCTCCTTCTATGTGTCTGTGCTTTTCTAGGTTTTCAGCATACAGAACAGCCTCTACTCACAGCATAACAAGAGACAGAGATGAGAAAAATATTACAGCAGAGCATGATGAAATAACAGCTATGAACAAATGCCATGAGTACAGAGAAGAAAGTCATTTGGCATGGCGGACAAGAAAGGCAAGGTTATTAGATTTGGTGTGTTGCAAGGGAGGAGGTGCTATTTTAGTGGCTCTTGAAAGAGAATAGGGGTTAACCAGAAAGGGGTGTCCCAAGGAAGGACAATCTCCAGAGAACTGTATAGTCAAAACTAAAAAAAGCATGGAAGAGCGATGCTTATTCAGGAAATGATCAGAAACTCCTAGACAGAGACTAAATTTTCAAGTTGTATCATGAAAAGAATGGTTCAACAAAAGGGGAATTTTCATCCTACAGAAGAGGACAGTGATGATAGCATAGAATATTTGTTTTCAACTATCACATAGGAGAAATTTTATACTTGGTTCTCCTGTTCTTGTTTTTATGCTTTAGAAGTTTCAGGTTTGCAAAGACGGCACAAAGAGTTCCCATATACTTTGCACTTACTTTCCCCTTATTACTATTTTATTGATAATTATCAACATCATTAGTTATTAATATCATTAGTATGGTATATTCGATATTATTAATGAATCTGATTGATACATTGATACATTATTGTTAACTGAAGTCCATACTTGATTCAGATATCCTTAGTTTTTATCTAGTATGCTTTTTCTGTTCCAGTATCCCATCAAGGATAACACATTACATCAGGTAATTATGTCTTCTTGGGTTCCTCTTGACTGCAACAGTCTCTCAGGCTGTCCTTGTTTTTGGTGACCTTGACCGTTTTAAGGAGAACTGGTATTGCATGTTCTATTTGGATTTGTCCGATGTTTTTCTCGTAATTAGATTGGGGTAAAGTGCCATGTTCATTACAACCTATCGAGGGTACATACTATCAACATGACTTACCCCATAATTAATTTAAAACATGCTAAGAAGTAGAAAACATTCAAAAGGAGGTAATTAAAAAGCAAGAGTTAAATACATTATTTCCAAAGACTGAGGATCAGAGAGCATGAACTTGCCTGAGTTCACCTGGCCAATAAGGAGCCAGACCAAGACTCAGACCCAATTGTCCTTATTTTAAATTGCGTGTTTCTTCTTCTACTTCATCAGGTTATAATGGTTATTAAATGAGTAAATGTCAATAAAGCTCCTGCCTGGGGTGTGCTATAAAGCTGCGTGTCCTGCTTCTCTATAGCCAATTGTGCATTATCTCTTCTAAAATCTGCACTCAGAGACATTGAGTTGGTAGCTTGAGATCAGCTATGGTGGCAGTATTTACACCATGGCAATCATTGCATGTTCTAAATCAGATGGGTTTTCTTGATAACTTGATTTTTTTCCAGAAGTTCATTGTTAAGCAACCAACAAGGAAAGCATTGATTGTCTATTTTGTATTTTTGTTTGTTTGTTTGTTTGTTTGTTTTTAGACCTGGACAATCTCATTCTATTTCCAATAGTAAATCAAGAAAAAAAAAAGACAAGGAAATAATACCATACATTTAATTTTCTCATAGAGGAATTAAAACAAAGGAAAAATTCTGAGCCTGCATAAAAAAATCTAACTGCAGAGGGTTTGAAGATCTAAGTGAAAAATATCCACAGGTAAAAAGGGAAGAATATAGTGAAGAAGGAAAAGAAAGAAAACCTTATTTGTTATTGCCTCAAAATGTATCATTTTTATATTATTGTTGATGATGATGCTGTTTTATTCATTTGTGTTGGTTTTGTTTGCTAAACATGGAAATCCTACTGTGTCTAGAGCAACAACTTGATATTTACTAAATACTAGCTGCAAAATAGTCTTTCTAGGTGACATATGGGTTTCTAGAAGCCCATGCTGATTTGAGAAGTACAAATGTACATAGCAGATACTGTAAATTAAAATGCTGTATATGATATTTAAACTATGACAATATAGGAGTTCTTTCATCCCTACTCCACCCACTTGGACTTGGTAGTTGCATCTGATCTTGGTTGAAAGACACCTGTCTGACAAAAAGCAGCTTTGCAGTGTCTTACTGGGCAGAGCCTCTGGGAAAGGCTGGTCAGCAGAAAAACTCCCTTCCCACCCCCAATTAGTGGTAATCTTTAAAATGCGGATGAGCTTAAGGTGTTCTGGTGGGGAAGATTTGAAAATTGAAGGAAAATGTGCTTGATTATATGCATTCTAGACCCAGTGCTGTCAGACTCTAAGAATGTCAGTTAAGGATCTCAATTTGTTTGGATAGAATATGATGATTCAGAACTGGTAAGGAAAGAAGGATCTGATTGTAGAGAAAGAAATGCTCCCCGAAAAAAAAATATCACTTAAAAATGTGTTTTTGGTGTTTAGAGTGATTATATAAACACAAATATTTTACCACTATTTAGTTTGTTGTTTTTATACGTTGTGTGCATATGTGAATGCATATAAAATAAATATTGCAAATTGGTTCTTGAATGCCCTGAAAGGGATTGATGGATAGCTAAACTAAATATATGTACACAAACACATACAACCACAGAAAAAAAGTAGAAAAATTTAAAAGGAAATTTTTTTTCAGTGAGAGGCTGCAGTAAGATGAGTTTGAGGAAATTTTGTCATAAAGCAAAAACCAGACCAGTCTAGCGTGTTCTGTATTTTTATTGGATGCCTCCAGTGTTTCTCAAACTTGGCTAGTTATCAGAAACACTTAGGGTGCTTCTTAAAGTGTAGGTTCCCGTGGTCCACCTCAGGCTTATGGAATCAGATTCTTGAGGGAGGGGCATAGGAATCTGTATTTTTAACAAGTGCCCCAGGTGATTTGGTTGAGTAGCCAGGATGAGAAACACTGGGTAGATCAGGGATTTTCAACTTTGGCTACACACTTCAATCAGTTTAGAGTTAAAAAACAAAATACTGATGTCTGGGCACCACCTCAGACCAAGTAAATCAGAACCTCTGGGATTGGAGGTTCAGGCACAGCTCAGGCACATCCATTAAAACAAAACCAACTAAACAAAAGCAACAAAACTGGTGATTTTGATGTGATTTGAGAGTGAGAATCACTGGCCTTACCTCAATAATAAGACAGAATACTGTCTTATTACCTCAATAATAGTGACAGAATACTACTCTAAAACAGGAACCAATGAAATCATAATGAGAAAACACCGATTGTCTAATCTGTGGATACCACAGAAATTTAGAAGAGAAAGTAGCAAATTTGAGGCATTTCTAGATGTTTTGATGACTATAGAGGTGAATCTCTCCCTTCCTCCTGTCATTTAATGTATGCATTTTTGGACAAATAGAGAGCTGGAAGGGAAGGAGGAAATAAAATGAAAGAAGCCCCAGCATATTCTGAGTATTTAAAATCTCTGTGGATATCTCACCCATTCCCCTTAACAATTTAAACTTGAGCCTATCCTGTTTGTATAAGTATCTACTTGTTATTTAAGAAGTTCTTTCTCTTTTCATTATCCAATCTTGTACAGAAAACACACTCTTTTAATCTTAATAAATTCCAGTAAACTTGTAAATAAATAAAAGGATATAATCAAGTGCCCAAGGAAGTTGCTCTCATCTTGACAATCTGCAAATCCAGGAGCAAAGCCACAAACTGGGCAGTTAGGACATGGCTAAGATTAATATTATTGGAGAAAACCTTATTTTTTTTTTAAAAAATTATGTTTTATTTTCAGTTTAGATTTACTGTGAAAACCATTGAGCTTATTCAATAAAATACAGATTTAGTATTGGGGCACCCGGATGGCTCAGTCAGTGGAGCGTCAGACTCTTGATTTTGGCTCAGGTCATGATCTCATGGTCACGGGATTGAGCGTTCAGCTCCATGCTAAATGTGAAGCCTGCTGAAGATTCTCTCTTTCTCTCTGCCCCGCCCCTGCTCGTGCTCTCTCTCTCTCTTTAAAAAAAAAAAAAAAAATATATATATATATATATATATATAGATAGATAGATAGATATACACATATATATATACATATATATATATATAATTATTTAATTATCAAGTACAACTTACAAAGCTGGCATATTTACCTATAAATATATATTTTTGAACAGACAGAAATGTCATACTTCATACTTACTGAATTAGAAGATTTTATTTTGCTTTCACATACTTTGTGATATATTCTACATTAATAGTTTTTATTTTTAGGGAAGTTTTAGGTTCACAGCAATATTGAGAGGAAAATAAAGCGATTTTTCATATACCCTCTGCCCTCACACATTATAGCCTCCCTCACACATTATCAATATGTCCCATCAGAGTGTTACATTCGTTACAAATGAGGACACATTGACAGATCATTATCACCCAAAGTCCATAGTTTACATTAGAGTTTACTCCTAGTGGTATACATTTGCGGGCAAATGCATAATGACATACATCTATCATTATAGTATCATACAGAGTAAGTTCACTGCCCTGAAAATCCTCTGTGCTCTGCCTATTCATCCCCTTTCCCTCATAACTCCTGACAACCACTGATCTCTTTATTTCCCCATAGTTTTGCCTTTTGCAGAGTGTCGTTATGATTACAATTATACTGTATGCAGCCTCTTAAAATTGGTTTCTTTCAGTTAGCAGTATACATTTAAGTTTCTTCCACTTCTTCTCATGGCTGGCTAGCTCATTTATTTTCAGTGCTAAGTAATATTCCATTGCTTGGATGGACCACAGTTTATTCACCTACTGAAGGACAGCTTGGCTGCTTCCAAGTTTTGGCAATTATTAATTATAATTACATATAAAACTAGTTATAAAAAAGCTGTGTACAGGTTTGTTCATGGACATAAATTTTCAGTTTCCGTGCTGGAGCATATATGGTAGGTGTATGTTTAGCTTTGTAAGAAACTGCCAATCTGTCTTAAACATCGCTGTTATTTTGCAAACGATGAATGAGAGTTCCTATTGCCCCATATTCCCACCAGCATTTGGTGATACCAGCGTTCTGGATTTTGGTCATTCTAATGGGTGTGTGATGGTATCTCTTGATTATTTTAGTTAGCATCCCCCTGATGATATATGATGTGGAGCGTATTGGCATATGCTTATCTGCCATCTGTAGTCTTCCTTGGTGAGGTCTCTTAAGTTATTTGGCCCATTTTTTGTTGGCTTCTGTGTTTCCTCACTGTTGAATTTTAAGAGTTCTTTGCATATTTTGGATAACAGTCCTTTGTATATCTTTTGCAAATATTCTTTCCTGAGGGTGTAATGTTTGTGTGTATGCATGTGTGTGTGTTTGCGTGTGCTTGTGAGAGACACTGCCAGGTTATAGGGGAGGCTATGCATTTCTGTACATTCATTTCATTTAATATAATATGGTAGGTAATTCCAAGTTTATGTTTGTATTAGGTTGCTAGGGCTACCATAACAAAACACCACAAAGTGGGTGACTTAAGCAACAGATTATTATCTCAGAGTTCACAAGATGTTAGCAGGGTTGGTTCCTTCTGAGTGAAGGATCTGTTCCAGTTCTTTCTCCCTGACTTGTAGATTGCTACCTTTTCCTTACATTTCCTTACAAATGTCCTTACATTGTCTTCCCTCCACATGTGCATCTGTGTCCAAATTTTGCCTTTTTATAAATACCAGTTATATTGGATTAGTGTTCACTCTAATGACCTCTTCTTAACTAATGACATCTGCTTCCAAATACGTCACATTCTGAGGTACTGGAGGTTAGAACTTCAACATACAAATTTTGCAGGCACACAATGCTACCCATAACAACGTTGAAGTCATTTATTCAACGTTTTCAATCCAGCTGGGAAAAAAACAGTTATGCCCCATGTATTTTCATGCATTGTTAGTTACACATAACTCCTATTTATGTCCAGGTATCTGCTTAGACATCATTTTGTAGGCAAACCTTTCCTGGTTCTGCTACACCCACCCACACTGGTTTTAGGTACTCTTTTGATATGAAGCCTCTTCACTCTGGTAAGTCACCTCCAGGGGACTTGTAAGATTTCCTTCCTGGATGAGAATTTCTTCATGTTCAGGGACTGTGTATTCTCAGTGGCTGGAACTATGCCTCCCATGTAGAGGGAAGCAAATAAGTATTTATTGAATAAAAAATAACAAGATTAAACATTGACAAATTACTTTGTCCACACAGGACCATACACTTCAGTAGTCATTCTTGTCTGGAGTTGGCTACTTCCTGTCCCTCTGTCTGGAGTGCCTCCCCACCACCTAGCACGTGGTACCTCATTCTCATCTGCCATGAATCAGCTTAAATCATCTTCTCAGAGAGTTTCTCCTGGGTACCCAATTTAAAGTAGGTATCCTGGTCCCCTTATTTTCTCTGCCAACCCCTTCTTTGTTTCCTTCTTAGCAGTTATTACAACCCCTGTATTTTACTTCTTTTTTGTTTCTTGGCTCTTTGTCTATTTTCCCCATTAGAATGTGCCCTCCCTGAGGACAGGGCCTCATCAGTCTTCATCATTGTATCCCCAGAATCCAGCACAATGCCTTCCCAGCACACAGATTTTGTCCCTTCTGCTGCTGCTGTAGTCTCACTGGGGGAAAAAAATACAATGAATACATTATTTTTTCCTTTTAGGAAAAATGAACAGATTTTTGTATTCTGAGCTTAGAACTCCTTTCCCAAAATTGTTACAGAGGTTTTTTGTTTTCTTTTGTTTTCCAAGCAGAAAAGAGAGAGGGATAAAGATAAAGAGAAGAAAAAGGAAAAGAGGAACAAGAAACATTGCCAAGCTCCTGGAATAATGTTCCCACCTAGATAATGGGCAAAGTCAAACAGACCTAAATTTAAATGCTGATTCTACCTCTTACATTTACATACTTTGAGTAAGTTAAAAACAACAACAACAACAACAACAAACAATTCCTCTGCAAATCAGTTACTTAACCTGTGAAATTTCATATTTAATTCAATTAAATATGAAAATGCTTTTTTCAGGGTAGGTACATCTTTTGTGAACTTGAAAATACTTGAAATTGAATTTCCATTGATTTCATACAAGGTAAACAGACTATTTCTTAGGGTGTAATATTCTTGGGTCATAGCTTTTATTTTTTTCCTCAAAGTTATTTTATTTTGTTAATTTTTATCTTTTTGCACATTCTTTCAAGATTTTTCTTTTGGTTCTGGAATGGAAAGATTTTGCAAATATATCTCTACGTGTGGGTCTCTTTGAATTTATATTACCTGGAACAGATAACTCCATCTACCTTTATCCACTGTAACTTTTGTAGCTGTGTTCTTTTTTCCTTTTTAAATTGAATATTTTATTTGTAACAATGAAGTATGTAAATCTAAAATACATTGGTTAAAAAATATAGCAGTTTGTTGCCTTATTCCTCCCCAATCCCAATTCTTACTCTTACTCTTAAAACTACATTAAGTGTTTTAAGCTATTTATTCCATTTTTTGTCATCACCTTGCTGAATACCATGTTTGCACAGAAACTGTTATTTTCCAAATTTAGATTATTGACTTTCTACATTAGAAAATATGTGTCTATCTCTCTTACATCCTCCCCATCCACAATTCTCTACCTCTCACCCAACTTCCTTCACAAACTTAGATTAAGTAAATGTCCATTTTCTACATTATTATGACTATCAATCAGATTAGGCACGTCTAGCATTTGCTCAGTTCCATTTATAACTTGCAACAATTGTTCCTGAAATTTCCATCCTCTCGCCCCAAGCTGGCCTTGTGGAGCTCTAGGCATTCAGCACAGCTAATTTTCTGTATATATCATCATGGGAATTTCCTTTGCCAATTTTGTCTCTTTTGCATGTTTTTTTTTTTTTTCAGTAACTTTTGATGCCCCAGTAGCAATGAGCACACGCAAGGCTCAGATCTTGGTTTCGAAATCTCCAATTAAAAAAATGAGAAATCCTTGAAAATGGATTGATTGAAGGTTTGAGGAAAATATAAGATGAGCCTAGCACATCTCATGATGTCAGAAAATAAGGAAATGCTTTAAAAGGAAAGGGATGATGGCATGCCAAAAGGGCACAAGAACCAGCACTAAAGAGCTCCCAGTGGCCAAAGTTAGAACGACTTGAGCAAGAAAATAATTACATACTTTTGAACTACAACCCAAAGAATAAAATAAATATTACAAGTCCATACTGATGTAAATAACTAGGCAAATAAATAAATGGGGGTAAATAAACTATTCTTTATGTATGAACTCTAATTAATAGATGTAGAGGGAAGGAAGGAGATAGAAAATTACTTCTAGAGTACCACAACAGAAAATGCCATTATATAGCCTGGACAAACTGCCTATATCATCCACATCTGAATCAGCTCATATTCCTATACTGTCTTGGTAAGTAATACGTAAGCCAAAATCATCCTTGACTCTTCCGTTTCCTCCTATTCTTTTCTCTTGTTGCTACTGCTTTATTTATGATCTCTCTCCTTTAGGTTGAACAACTGCGAGATATTCCAAAGGTTGAACTGAGGTGAAGAGATTATAGATCAAGTGTGAAGCTTATGGTCAGGGTTGGCAGAAACCCAAGGGTCAAAAGTTAAGAGAGTAGAGAAGTGATGACCTGTAGTATCTGAGCTGGACAAATATCATCATTGTTAGAATCACCATTAGTCATAACAGCTACCATTTATTGACTGGTTTCTCTGTATCAGACACTGCTAAAGGTTTTATATGCATTATCTCAAATCATACTCATAGCAATTCCATAAAGCTAGTACTGTTATTATGCCATTTTATAGACAAAAAACTGAGGTCTAGAGAGTTTAAGTAACTTACACAAGTTCGGGGAACTAGCAGAGGATGGAGACACAATTTGAACTTACTTGAAACCAGCAAGGCACTGTGAATAGGATAAAATGTAGGAACAAAGATTAAGAGCTGGAAAGCACATAAGATAAAACTAAGAAAGTGAGAGGACATAATTATAAGAGATTGGTTATGATCAGAGAATAGAATGCTTGGGTTTACTATTTTACCCCTCAAGTAGTTCTAGGTGACAAATTTCAAGGTTCATTATGGAAGCAATGAGTCCGTATGGTGCTCATGTATACATAATACAGAGCACAATCTTGAACAATAGAAGATGCAAGCTGATGGATAAATGACTCTCCCTTGCATCCTCTAGCCAGAAAGTTCTGGGAGACATTTCATAGGGCTCCCTGTGCATCAGTCACCTGTGCTGGTGACAAACTCAGTAATGTACCTGTGTATTGGCTCTTCCTTCTCCCATGTTCATTCCCCTGCCCTCCACTCCCTGAGGTTCTTTCCTAAATAAAAAACCTCCACTCAAGGCTCTCCTTTGCTCTGGAAGAACCCAGGCCAAAACAATAAGTGCTCCTGGAAGACAAACCCTCAGGATCAATCCTCCTTGCTGGAAACGAGAAGCCTCTTTCAAGATATATCCTTGTCTCTTTTCATTGCTTCCAGGACTATAATCAAGTTAGGTCTTTTGTTAGCCAGAGTTCTCCAAAGAATCCAATTGAGTGTGTGTGTGTGTGTGTGTGTGTGTGTGTGTGCGCGCGCCTGTATGAAGAGAGAGCAAGACACATTTATTTTACGGAACTAGCTCATGCAATTCTGGGGGTGTGGAGCATGACAAGTTTGAATTCCATACAACAGACCAGCAGCCTGGAAATTAAGGTTAGAGTTGAATCCAAAGGTTAAGGTTAAGGTTAAGTTAGTCTTGAATCCAAATTCCAGAGATCAGTAGTCTACAAACTTAGGCAGGGTTTTTAGCTTGCAGTCTTGAGGAGAATTCTACCTCAGAAAAACTGTGTCTTTGCTCATAAGGCCTTCAACTGATTGGATGAGGTCCACCCATATTATGGAGGGTTATCTGTAGTACTTAAAGTCTACTGACTCATCACATCTAAAAAAAATGCCTTCATAGCAACATCTAGACTGGTGTTTGACCAAACAACTGACACCATAGTCTAGCCAAGTTGACACATAAGATTAAGCATCACAGATATCAACATAGCCTATGTAGACATAAAATCTCTGCTCTGGAGAAAAATAGCTTATACACCAAAGGAATTGAAAGTGCTGGTCCATTTGGACTGGCGTGAACTATGGGATCACACAGGGAAGTTAGTGTTGGACTACAGAAGGCAGAACATAAAACTGGATAAGGGAGAATTTTTGATATGAGAGTATTCTAGGACCAAGGATGTAATGTCCAGGAAGCACCCTTGAAGCTGATCCTAACATGCTGCTGAGAATGTTCCTTGAATTTGGACATGGAAATGGTCTACAGTAAATGAAGTGGAGATTCTGAATGTTGGGGGCCACAAGGTTTGCAAAGTGGGAGCATTTTAATGAATTTATTATGTGAGATGATAGAACCCATCACCTGATTATGTTTCTTGAGGGGGCCTAGGAGGTACTATTTAAACTAAGGAAATGAGGAATGCACTGGTGCAGGGACACTGGCACTTTGAGGAAACTGACAGTGATCATCCTCTATAGGCTGGAGTCTATAGTAAACAATGATGCCACAACTTCCAATTGGGGATAATGAGATTCCAGGATGGCAGAAGCCAGATGTAAGTTTGACATAGTTATTATAATGAGTAGCAAGGCTGGAGTGGCAATTAAGGTGCCTAGACCCAGTAGTATCTGTGGTGATGGATAAGAGTTTATGGCGTTCTAGGAGTTGAAATATAGGGTCACCCATCAGGGTACTGCTTTATCAAAAGGTGATGAGAAAAAGGCTGCTAGCCATCATAAACGAAGACTTCTGATTCTTCATCCACTTTCCAGATGTAAGTGAGCTTACAGACACAGAATCCATTGGTTGGAGGGTAAACTGGCTCTCCTTGAGGAAGGGCCCTGTAATGTAACTGCTTTTCCCTCCTGTTCTGGACATTATAAATTATACCAACACGTAAGACCTTGGTCTCACTTGTGAGGGCATGAAAAAAAATCATTAGATTATAGATATTATATATTTGGGATTGGGTCCAAGAAGGCCCAGAAACACAAGTAAATTTTATGACCAGATAGCCCAAGTTCTTGTGGCTCCTATTTTTTTTTTTAATTCATGTCTTTACCTTAACACATGTTACCTCACAGGGGTCAGTTGTGATCGACTGGTGAAGTATGGAAACACAGAACAGAAACTAAACCTATTCGTGGCTCTCAAATGGGTCAGCACAGTATCTTAAGGTTAATTATAAGTGGACTGGTCCCCTATTACAGCCCCACTCAGAGGTAGGCCTGGTGGTGAAGGGAAATTCTCCCAATGGATAAAGCCAAGAGCAGTATACCTGTTTTTTCATGTTGTATGAAAGAAGAAGTGGCCTGAATCATAGTGATTCATAACTCGTGGGCAGTGATGAATGGCCAGGCTGATTGGTCGTAGTCCTCAAAGAAATAAGATTAAAAGATTGGGGAAATTTGGGATGAAGGGTAGTGGGGATGGTGACAGCACTGGTAGAAATAAACAGTGATACTTACTTAGATCCATCTGTTAATATTAGTTCCAGTAGCAGTCTATTTGTAATAAATGCCCAACCTTCTAGCTTTCTTCCCTCTTTCCTTATTACCTGTAAGATTTCCCTGTTTGGGAGACAGTGTTGTTTATTCAGATTTGGGAAATTGAAGAGGACATCATTTCTGTGGGGTTGTGTTGAGTTCAGTAATGAGTTTTCTGATCTAACAAATACCCCTTGGATCCTCCCTGGCCTCTGCTACAAAACACAGTAATTTCCAAACACAAAATTCTCCAAAGTCTCTAAATACTTGCATGGATAGTTAGTGTCCTTAAAATATTTGATACTCACGGGGCGCCTGGGTGGCGCAGTCGGTTAAGCGTCCGACTTCAGCCAGGTCACGATCTCGCGGTCCGGGAGTTCGAGCCCCGCGTCGGGCTCTGGGCTGATGGCTCAGAGCCTGGAGCCTGTTTCCGATTCTGTGTCTCCCTCTCTCTCTGCCCCTCCCCCGTTCATGCTCTGTCTCTCTCTGTCCCAAAAATAAATAAACGTTGAAAAAAAAAATTAAAAAAAAAAAATTTGATACTCACAAGCTATGACTCTTACTTTATTATCTTTTATTTATCAGTAAAAGTTTGTAATTTTCTTCATACAGATTATACCCATATCTTATTCAAGTCCTTCCTCGCTGTATTATATGATATGATTTAATATGAGATGAAATTGTTGTAGCTGCTAATAAGCAACTTTCGTTTGTCTTTTGTTTGTTTTCTTTTGTCTTTTCTTTGGTTTTCAAATATGTTTAAATTCTAGTTAAGTTTTTTCTTTTTCCAAAAATCTACTGCATATGTTTACCTGGGCTGTGTTGTGAGTAAGGGTCGCTGGGAAAGGAGAACAAAAGATGAAATCTGGTCACAGCCCACTCGCAATCAGCTGTGTGCCCTGGCATGAAGACATGTCTGCTAGAAAAAAGAGCTTCTTTTTCTATTTCTTAGAAAGTTACCTCCTAGACCCCATGTCGTGTGTGTGTGTGTGTGTATGTGTGTGTGTGTGTGTGTGTGAGAGAGAGAGAGAGAGAGAGAGAGAGAGAGAGAGATTGTTTTGTTTTAATTTTTTTTTTACTGTTTATTTTTAAGAGAGATAGAGCATGAGTGGGGAGGACAAAGAGAGAGGGAGACACAGAATCCAAAGCAGGCTCCAGGCTCTGGGCTGTCAGCACAGAGCCCGATGTGGGGCTTGAACTCATGAATCTTGAGATATGACCTGAGCTGAAGTCGAACGCATAACCTACTGAGCCACCCAGGTGCCCGAAAAGGTTTTAATCTGGTCATCTCTTATATTTTAAAATATGTTCATTTTTACATATTTCTTTGCCTTTTACTTCATAAACAATATTTTTAATTATTCTTTTCCACTCAGCCCCAGCACACCTGCTCTAAACCAAGGTCCACTGGGGCAGAAGTACTAGTTGGTGCTGCTTAGTTTCTAGGCATCAATACTTTGACTTGTCAAGGCCTTGTGTATATAGGTAATAATACCTTAAGGGTTACATTCAAAACCTTATAAAGAAGACAAAAGAATTTATAAGAATGACTAACTAAACCTATATTCTGTAATCGGAACAGTAGCCAGCTTACCATATATATTTCTATATAATAAATGATAAGCATGTGTTTCACAAAGGTTCCTGGGAAGTCCCAATGAACAACCCTCTAGTAGTCATATACTAATTTCAAGCCCAGTAATATGCTGATTAAAATGCTATGTGCAAACAGCAACAATTTTTCTCTACTCTCTTCCAATCCTTTCCAACTTTCTATCTTTTCCTGTTTTATCACACTTGTTAGCATAATGCTAAGTAATAGTGAGTAAAAACCATTTTTCCTTCCTTCCTGAATTAATTGGAAGAGCTGTTTTTCACCTTTAGGTATTTCTACTCTATGTCTCCATGCTTTAAATGCAGCTGGCCTACAAGCACATCATGCCACGGGGAATAGCAAAAAAGCCGTGAGCGAAGGCTCTGTCTCGGGCACCCCCCCAGACTGTTGCCTTAGCTGTTGACTCTCTTCACCAGCTCTCAGCGCCCAGCCGAGGTCCTCCTGTTTACACCTATTATTTACATTTCCACTCTCAGGTCATCCAATTTGAACTTTTGACTTCGTTGCTCTCAGGCAGAACCCAGCTATCATCCTTTCATCTCTGAAGTCAACCAAGGCATTACCGTGTGGTGGTTAAGAGTGCTCTGCTCTGCTTTGCTGTAGATCTGGTGGCATTTTTCACATCTTGACTCTGCCAGTGACCAGCTGCATGATCTTGGATAGGTAAATTACCCTGTTGCTGCTTCAGTTTTCTCGTGCACATAAAAGGCACAGTAGTCTCTACCTGATAGAGGTTCTTGTGAGGCCTCAAGGATAATATGGGTAGAGTGCATAATTAGTGCATGGCAGGTAGTATATGCTCACTATATAATAATATTTACTAGATTGGGAAGGAAGAAAGTGGCCCTGCCCTCTTCCGAGTCAGGACAACCCTGTAACCACTCTTCTATACCCCTGTCTGTTTTGCGCCAGCCTGTCATTCTCTTTCCTGTGATCACCACGTGGACTTCCCTGACCACTCCTTGAATGTCCAACCAGCCACATCTTCCTTTATTACCCTAGCATTTAATGCCCAGAACACAGTCCCCATGGGAATGCATAAACATACCAGGGTTCGCTGGGGGTTTATAGAGATGAGCAAGTGGGTGAGAGAAACTAGGAAGCAAAAACAACGAAACAAAACAAAACCTTACAATATTAGAAACACCTCCTCTTAAAATCCTGCTGTAATCTACCCAACCACATGACAGGAATTTCTTAGTAGCCTCTGTTACTCAGGCTCTGGCCCGTGCTACAACATTTGAATTCCCTCTCTTCTCTCATTCTTTCCTCTCCTATCCTCTGCTCTGCTTTCTTCTCTCTTCTCCTCTAGATCCATCTTTATTTCTAATGTTGCATGATTTATCCATTTCTTTGTTTCCTTATCTCCTTCCAGTCTTTGCTTCAAGTACTCAGCTTTTATCACCAACAGTGTCACAATACTTCCCTAAATAATGACATTTCTCTCTTCAAGCAAAGTTCTGGTGCCCGATGCTAAGATAACCTCATCACAACTGTCAAACACCTGTTGGGACCGTGATCAGGCAATGAGACAGTTAGGAGCTTGTTGGTTTGGCTGGAAGAGCTTTGTTAATGTTAAGACAATGTGCTGCTCTTTCTAGATTAAAGAAAACGGTAATGATAGTAATGTTATTTGGAATAACTGCCAAATTGTCAAATGGCTTTTTGAGTGTCTCCTAAAACAATTCTGTATTACTGATGCACACATTGATAGAAGAGCTTCAGCTTCATTCACAAAAATCCCATTTCTTATTTTCATAGTTCTCTTCTGCTTTCTTTACATTGGTTACCTTGTCTATGTATTTATTTATGTTTATATGGAGAAGCCAATCATTCCTGAAGACTAGTGAAAATAATACTCTTGTTTCCTTTAAACCCAAGACTCAAAAACTTACTCAAGTTTTATAACATTTATATAGCTTTAACATTTTCCTCTTGCTGTTTTAAGTGTTTTATATCAGTTTGTTTAGTCCTCACAATAATCCTATGACATAGATACTATTATTATCCCCCTTTAAAGGATAGCACACCCAAGGCATTAAGTGACTGTTTGAAAGCACACAGTGAGAACATGATAGAGATGAAATTTGAATCCAGGTAGCCTGGCTTTAACCACCGCACTAAATTTCTTCTCTAACAAATAGAGGAGCGGTTAATGAGAAATAGATTTCAAAAGTATACTATTATGGTGAAAACATCCCCTTTGAAAGGAATCACTGTAAGCTCATATCAGTAATCATCCTAGAAAGAATCAGAGACATAGAGTCTAGTCTGAAGGGTGTATGGGGTGGAGAGTGGATTTGGGGGGTGGGGGGAATTGATAAGAACCAAAGCAAAATGGCAGAAAATACAATTTTATAATTTTGGTTCCATCCATGCCATGCTACCTCCCTGGACCAGGCTATAGGAAACATTCTACTTCTACCTTTACCACACCTGTCATAAATTTCCCGCCCTTGTTCTAGTCCCCGATAATCTGGATAAGTGTTCTCAGAGTGGTGTCTGGATTACAAGCATTTGGAAAGAGACACTTAAGTGCTTCGATCTCATTCCAGACTAGATGCATTTGTCCTGGGATGGGGGAGAGAGACGATCAAGGAAGATGCATGTTTAGCAAGAACAGTAGGTAGAACTTGTGCACACTGAAGTTTGCAAACTGCTGCTTTACACTTCTGCACGTGCATCTTTGGTGTTGGCCTGTGGTACTGAAATAACTGCAAAGCAACTCTGTACCTCGATTCTACAGTCCTGAGGACGAGACAGCAACATAAATAATGAGCCTGTTTACTTTGGAGCTCAATTTTCCCTTTGATGTGGCAAACAGATTGCAAAATGCAAAAATCTCTTTTCCTGTGAAAGAGGGCCAAGGTTAAACTTCAAAAAGATTAGTATAACTAACCTAACACTAATAAATCTATAAGCAGACTTTACAAAATTAAGAAAATAATCCATTCGTCTACTCTTACAATAGCTTCTGCTAGTATTTCTAGGTGTCCTGAAGTATCTCACTTCATTTATTTGAGAAATGTTTGTGTAAGCATTTCACTGTACATCCTTGCCGTCAAATATTTTGTTTTTGAAGTAGGCTTTGTGGCTTAAAATATATTTCCAAAGGCCAAGGTCTACAAAATGTTCATAAATATAAATATCTGTTGTTAATATAATTCTACAACTTATAAGAACTACCAGAACACTTCAGATCATCCAAAATATATTTGAGCCAAAAAGCTGATGTCCTAAATCTGTAAATTGATGAGAATTAAGAAAAAGAGACAAACTGAGTAGCCAAATCATTTCTCCACATTGAATTTTATATCTTTAAATTGCATGATAATTTATTTACTAGAATATAGTCAATTTCAATAGCCTTGTTCTTTAACATAAAGTGGCAGTTAGCATTCCTTTTAAGATGTGCATGTTTTAAGATAGTAAAGTAAAACTGGACAGGATTTTATTAATTTGACTTTATCCAATCTTGAATCATTTTGGATAATGCTGACAAATTTAGTTTCTTCTGTTTGGCGGTTGGCTCTTCCAAGGCATATAATTGAACAAGTTTCTACCTGTAGTGCTTATCCCAACTCAAAATATGATTCAGTCTATCTGTGCATGTAGAACAAGTTTAAGTTTCTTGTTAAGTAATGATCACACAGAGCATTTCTCACTATGTAATGACTATACGTTTGATGTTCCAATATAATGGAAATCATTAAAAGATGGTACCAAATGGATGCCTGAAGTTCATCTCTTCATATGTTCATGTTGACAGAGTGTCATTTACCACCCCAAGGACACAATCCCACAGTCTGTTTATTATGATGTCTTATATTATCAAATCATCTTTTATCAGAGATCTCAAAGGGATTCTACACCACTAATTTCACCTTTTCCTGTGATATGTAGGGATAGCATTCCACAGTACTGAGCAAAGAGTTGAAGAACAGCTCCAACCTGTTGGACCCTTGAGAAACTGAATGGATGGGAGGCTACAAGTGGGCCCATTTCCTATCAGTAGCAGGCACAATGCCATGCAAGATGGTGCTCAGACTCAACTTCTGTTCCGGGAGAGTTAGAGAAGTCCTCTTTTGTTTAGAGTTTTTTGTTTTGTTTTTAATTTTTTTTGATGTTTATTCATTTTTGAGAGACAGAGAGAGACAGAGCAGGGGCGAGGAAGGGGGAGAGAGAGAGCGAGACACAGAATCTGAAGCAGGCTCCAGGCTCCGAGCTGTCGGCACAGAGCCCGATGCGGGGCTCGAACCCATGAACTACGAGATCACGACTTGAGCCAAAGTCGGACGCTCAACTGACTGAGCCACCCAGGTGCCCCTGTTTAGAGTTTTGACAGGAACACTGAAAATATAACCCTTACAAAAGTGAGAAAAATTTTTGAGTGGATATTAATATAAGAAGATACTTTCTCATACAGTGCACAGAGACAGGGGCCAAAAGATGCCATTATGATTATCAAGTCCCTAAGCTAAGCTCCAGTACTCCTAGCCAGGACATCCTGGTGGCTTAGGAGCGGCCTTAAGTTATAGTGACCAAAGGTCAAGGTTTGCCCAGACACCCCCAGTTTTATACTTTTGGTTGGGACATAATTATAGCATTGATTCCTGTCAATCTCAAAAGTATTCTAGATTAGGTGAGAATATCATACGATCACTAAGATCACTTTAGATGCATTGTTCTATACTTAAAGACGTCTCCTGAAAAGAAAGAAATAGAAAGCCACAGCGTGTAAAGAGAGAATGCTCAGCTCTGCCCATTCTCCCTAAGCCTCAATTCCTCATAAGGCATTTGGAAAACGATTACCCACTTCACAGCATTGTTCCGAGGACTAAATGTGGTAATAAAATGAAGTACCATCCCCCTGCACCCCACATCCTTGAAGGGCCTAGAACAGGGTAAATTCTCAAGAAGTTCAACTCTCAGTCCATTTACTTCCTGTTTTCCTTTATGACACCAAAAGAGAAGTCCATGGTGGATTCTATTGTTCAAAGAAATGTGGGAAAGTTAGAGCATCTTCTTCACCTTATAGAGTCCTCAGGGGAAGGTGATTCCAGAAGCCTCAAGGTCCTTAACACTCCTTTTTTGGTGGAATGTAAGATGAGAACACAGAAGTTCAGTTCCCCCATGACACAGGGTCAGATTGTATGACCAGCCAGGAGATGGTAGGGACCCAGCTATCACATGGGGTCAAAACTTTGAGTTCAGATTAAACTCAGGTAAGCATAAGAAAGAAAATTCTATTTAAACTAAGACGGGATGAGTATTCCCCACAAGGTACAGAATTTCTTGCCACTAAGGAAGACAAATATGGGTGGGTTAATCATTTGATTGGGATATTATGCAGAAGGTTTCCACCTCAAAGGGGGTTAGCTCAGTACTGGGAAAACCTTCTTCCTTGTTTCTGTCTGTACATGTTACTCATACTGGTAGCGTACGCTTCCTATATTTTCCAAGAAATATATAATTTTTCCGTGTTGCTTTTTGTTGTTGTTAAGGATATTAATTCAAAGGGACTGTGATCTCCACTCATTTTGCGTTTTCCACAGTTCTGGTCTCAAAAGCTGAGCACTAAACAAGTCAACAAGTACTAGTCAACTAGTACTTACCAACTTGAAACACAGACACATTTCCACAGAGACCTCCCCACCCTTGCCATAGATACAGATGGACACTGTAGTCAGCATCACCTGTGACCATACAACATCTTTTTCACGTCTTCACAGGAGCAAGAAACACGGCATTCAGCAAACTGTAGAAATGCATAGGCCCTTTGATTGTGACTCAAACGTTTGACTGTGGAGAATGAAACTACAAAAGGCTGTGTCAACAAGCTAATGATGAATAAAAACAAAATACACTTAAACAGTATGGTAAATACTACAAGCGTAGCCTGAAAATAAATAAAAAACACAAACACATTAAAAATAATTATAATTGGTGTTCAGATCAGAAGACATCTTGAGATTGTTCATTGTTTGAAAGTTTGAAAATGTTTACTATGTTAGGTCAAATATAAACAACAGCTAAAATTATAGATAAAATGAGAGGAAAGTGACAGATTCTGGTAAAAACATCGAAATCACCTAGATTTTGTTAAAATAATATGATTAACCAGTAGAAAAAAATCTACTTAAATTGGAGGAAAACATATCTAACAAACTGTCAGAACTTACAAATGTATGAACAATAAATTTAACTTATTTGGGTAGCTTTTTCCAAAATCACTGGTATTTTTAATTTAAAATACATTATTAAATTTAGTGTATAAGAAATTGAGCTGTGTAAATATTTGCATTTATGCAAAACAATAAACCTAAAATATATTTAATAATAACTATGGAAGTCTAAGTAATATCTATTGTCCCTCTCTTGGTTTAATCCTACATTTTCTAAGAGGCTGTTGTTTTAGCTTTCTATTTTCCAGAGACTGGCCAGCAATGAAAGTTTATATGACAACAGCCAGCAATAAAGCTGCCTCTGCCATTCCCTCTCTGCAACAAGTGCAGCAAATGAGAAAGTCAAATAACGTCTACTTTCCCTAAAAGGTATATGAAATTTAAGAACGTCTTGAATTTTTATTGAAATAAAACTCTTGGTTGCAAGTTCTAGAAACCCAGCTCAAACTGGGTTTTGAGGACAAAAAGAAAAGCTTATTGACTTACAAAAACAAAGAATTGCAGGTTGGGAAGAGAGGTAGGAGGCTCAAGGGACTGTAAGACAGGGACTCCAGCACTGCCAGGACTCTCTATTTTGTCCTGTGTTTTGTCTCTCCATTCTCCTTCTCTCTTTTCTATAGGAGATTGTTTCGTGCCTTCACTAACGGAAATGAGAGGATCTTTTCCTTGTGACTGCTGCTTGAATTAACCCCAAGAAGACCTTGTGCAGTTATTCTTGAGTCATGTGTCCAGTTGTGTGGTCAGGTTCGAGGGATACTATGGTTGAGATTTCCCTCTGAAAATGTGAGCACAAAAGGAAAGGGAGATTGGTTCCCAGAGGAACAGAGTGCTGCTTCCAGGAGAACAGAGGAGTGCTAAGGACAGAATGCTATAGTTGTCCTCCATAACCAATGACTGCCCTAATGGGGGCCAAGATGTCTGGCTCTGGCTTATTTGGAATATCAAAATACGACACCATTAGAAATATCTTTCTTGGTCCTTTAATTATATAACTTGTTGAAGTGACGAGCAGGGATACAACTAGGAAGAGACTGAAAGAAAAACTTGTAATATTGGGGTTTATAAAATCCTATGTGAAATATACACTCTACACATTAAATTTGGCCTGTGATTTTTGCCTGATAGCCATAATGCCATTTGATCAACGATATGGCCTATGATGCTGTGGCTTCTGGATTGGTTTCTTTTAATGTTATTCTTGGATATCAATCAACTACAGACATCTTTATACAACTACTACTACTACTAATAAAAAAAAGGTAGCCTTAGTCAAGATGGTGAGCTGTCATTTTTTTCCAGTTTATTCATTTATTTTGAGAGAGAGAGTGCACATGTGCAAGGGGGAAGAGAGAGAGAGAGAGAGAGAGAATCCCAAACAGTCTCCATGCTGTCAGCACAGAGCCTGTCGTGGGGCTCAATCCCATGAACTGTGAGACCATGACCTGAGCCAAAACCAAGAGTTGGACACTTAACCGACTGAGCCACCCAGGTGCCCCTAAACTCTCATTTCTAAGTCTTCCAAAATTTATTTTGATCACGGAGTCAGTTGTTCCTACATAAAAATTAAATGTTCAGGCCTTTTAATGAAACTCAGAGGTTCTCTTACATATGCCATTAATGAAAGAGTGACAACAAAGATCTTGGAAAGAAACAGCTTGAAATTGAAATTATTGGGTTTTTCTAAGTTAAACTTTTACTATTTCATTCCTTAAATAGCTAGATACTTTCTTACTTTAGCTGGATATTATTGCCTACTTTCTGTTGAACCATTTTGGAAAGCAAACATGTGCCTATTTAATATCCACTATTTCTTTTTTTAAAAAATTTTTTTTTTCAACGTTTATTTATTTTTGGGACAGAGAGAGACAGAGCATGAACGGGGGAGGGGCAGAGAGAGAGGGAGACACAGAATCGGAAACAGGCTCCAGGCTCTGAGCCATCAGCCCAGAGCCCGACGCGGGGCTCGAACTCACAGACCGCGAGATCGTGACCTGGCTGAAGTCGGACGCTTAACCGACTGCGCCACCCAGGCGCCCCAATATCCACTATTTCTTAAACACTGATCCATACTTAGGATTTTAAAAACACCTATAAGGACTTTTTAAATATATTAATGCCTGGATCCAACCTTACCAGATTCTGAGCCAGTAGATCTGCATTGGGTCCCTTAAGTGTTTTGTTTTGTTGGTCTCTATTTTTAATTTTCCAGGTGATTCAGAAGCACTGTCATTTTGAGAAACCATGAATTTAAACTCAAATGCCTAACCTTTCTGCAGATTTCATTAGCAATAATTTGTAAAGTGTATTCACTATATATAACTCATGAAATAACTCTGTTTTAAAAAATTAGAGTATCTCTAATACTTCTCTAAAGACTGCATTTTTTTCCCTGGCAAAAATCCTATCCTATGTGACAGTAGATAAGGCCTCCATTTTGCTCATCTATAAAATGAGGGTTTTAGATGACATGATTCTTAAAGTTCCTTTAACCCATAAATTTCTTTATTTAACCTATGTAATCCTACAGAATTAGATGTAAAAAAATAAAAGAAATGTGAGTAGAAATACTTATTAAAATTTTCCTCAAAAATATATGGGTTACATAAAATGCTAGAAAAATGTAGAGCAAATAAAAAATCCATAAATAAATGAGATTATTTCTTGAATTAAAAAAAATCCATACTCGTCATAGCTAAATCTATCTAAAAGGCCAGCATCAGAGTCATATAGTGATTTAACATGCCTTGGTCAGTATTTTCATATAATTTCCTTGCTGATCCAGAGTAAGTACAGTGACATGTCTAGAAAGTAGTTGTCAGTATGCTGAGCTTTGGCAAAGAGCAGTTTCCAACGTGGGTGGGGTGAGCCTTTTTTTTTTTTTTTTTTTTTTTTTTTAGTGAGATGTCACGCCTATCTGATTAGGACGCTGTGAGTCACTGTGTATTTGGCATACTCTCAACTGAAACATACCTTTGCTTTTCTTTGCTTTGGTTTCTCCCTCACTTATCATCATGGAAAAAGAAAAAAGTCACAAACTATAAATTAAGATACTCTCGAAAGAAACATTTCTGGAAGCACATCTAACTTCTCAGAACCTTGTATTGGTTGGACTGTCTTCAACCTAAAAATATCTGTGATAAAAGACTCTAAGTTTTTGCATTGCTGTCTTATGTTCTTAAATTATACCGTAAGTATATTTACCTTTTGTTCCATTGGTGAATGGTTTTAAATGAAATATTAGATAGTGATTGCTATTTCAGGTCGTGAATTACAAATCATTTCTTAAACTTTTATTATTTTTGTCTTTACCCTGTCTTGTACCCTTAATAACTCACAGCAATACCATACCGCCATTTTTATCCTAATTAATGTTATTATACAGATATCAACCCCACAATAGAGAAGAAAAATGAGAAATAGCCAGATGTTTTATTTAGGGTAAATTAGCTTTACCCAAGTAAATTCTGCAAGACGTTGGTTATGTTGTCTCTACTTTTCATTTTCATGTGAATGAGAGTCAAAGTCATTTCTTTTGAGGCATTCAACAAGAATCACTTTCCCCATGGCAAATTTAACTTTGGACTTTGGCAATAAATTGCCTTCAATAAGATAATCACATTAAGAATGTTCTCTCCTACCCATTGATCCTACTGTGCATGTCTAAGATTTCCTCTCATGACATCAGAGCAAGTCTGATATCACCATCTCCTCTTTTCATCTCTTGGATCTTTATCCTTCAGGTCCAAATGTCTCCCTGCTCTGAAGAGCTCAGAACTCTAACACTGACTTTTAGATTTATACAAGCAGATAAAACCTGATTTTCTTCCAAGACTCCAGCTGACTTCTGGTGTTCCTTTCATCAATGATTAACTTCATTATGAGGCTTAAGAAGTGGTGACAAACCCAGGGTTGCCTTGTCAGCGAAATAGGCCATATCTCTCACCTAGCAAAAACTACTTTGCTGGCACATCCAAATCCATTTTGAGATATGAAGCTAGTAGCCTGGTCAGAATAAAAATGCACACTTACTAAATGTCCCTCACATTGTAAAAATCTTTCCAGAAGCATTAACTTTTAGACTACGTGAAAGCTAAAAATATCTAACACATGTATAGGTGTGCATGTGTCACAGTTTGAAAATAAAATGCAAGCTTCAGGTATGTGAGTAATATTAGTGTGGAGAAACACAGGTTATATTTCTATAACCTGCCCATGTCCGTTTTCTGAAGAGTAAAGCAGCAATCACTTCTGCCTCCAGGTCTCTCCAGGTGTCCTATTCAGGGTGCTTTCTGTGCAGCTATCTGTGTAAGATTCTCCAACCTTGCACTCAATCCACAGCCCCTCCCTGTTGAGGCTTGCTCCATTAGTTTTCTGAGGTCAGATTAAATCCAGGCGAAAGTTCTGATTGCTAGCTGAGATAATCTGGAGTAACTGGATTGCATTTTGCAACTTCTCAGCTGGGCGGTGGTGGTGGTGGTGGCTTAATAGTTATAATTGAGGGATCCCATAATGCCTTCCTAGAGACTGGTATCCATATCAAAAGCCCTCCCGTTTACCTTGACACTATTAGATTTGCCTTGAAAGTTTAAACTCCGCAAACTTCAGGAAGTCTCTTATCATGAGACTTTGACAGCTGTTTACAGTAGTTTTCATCCGCAGTTTAGCAGAGAAAATTTTCTTCATTGCCTCCTGAGGAAACAAATCCCATGTGAGAATGCTTGATATTAAAATAGAAAATACACAGCAAGCAAAGCTCATCTGGAAGCCATCTGAAGAAATTTCTGGGCCTTTATGTTGTGAGTTCTCTGTGTGCTAGAAGTCTGTGTCCTATTAAATGGGTATACATATATAAACTTATCTTTTTATGAAAAATGAAACTTAAAAAGAACACTAGGCCTTTGTATCAGTTTTATTTCCATGAGTCTTTCGTTGTTGTAGTCCTCATTTTAAATTCATAGAGTTGTCCTAGTTTATGAACATGTGAGCTGCCCTCATTCAGATAGCTGTTATGAAATATGTTGAAAACTTGAGTGAAGCTTTGGGAGGGTAGGAAATAGCAGTGGCTAGACTTCCCCCAGGTGGAAAAGTGAGGCAAAGGGACCAGCAGTCAATATTTAGTCTGTTACTAGCATCAAATATAAACCGTTTTAGAATCTGAGGATGGGGTGTATAGAAAGGCTTGGTGTAATTTAATTTATAAATGGATAGCAAATTCATCCAGCCCTCCTTATACCTTATTTGTGGTGAAACTAGGCATTGAACTCCAGAAGTTTACTTCCCTGAAAAATGAAACTAGATTATGGTAATTTAAAATCTCCAACTTTGTATTTGTAGAACAAACTTAATTTTGCAGATGTTATGGGAAGGAGGAGAATTATTTCTATCTGTGCTTATCTGCCTTCAGGTCAACTATAAAATAAGATTTCTTTGAGTGGGTCTAACTCAACTATAATGAGATTCTATAAAAAATTCAATTGAGAGGAATGGAAAGAGTTCTCTATCATTTACTTTTACATTTCCCAATAAGCAGCATCTCATAGTAAGAGTTTCTTGAGAAGTATGCAAAATCTGAGAAGTAAAATGAGCCATAGGAATTACTATGATTAGGCCTCAAGTTAATAGCTTTGGCTTGTGGTCACAGAATTAAGATCGTCAAAGCACAAATAGTTAAAAGAAAAAAGTAGCTCAAATAAGATAAGCCAACATTTATTTTTGTTTGATTCCATTAGAAAACAGGAATTGAAGATGAAAGGCATACAAGAAGATACTATAAGTAGAATATCACAGTCTTAAATAGTATATTAATCTTATCCCTCACATGAAAATTCTTCTAAATTGTAAAAATGGCAAATGTATTTATATGTATTTTTCAGCTTCTAATCGGTCAGTAACCAATCAATGGTTCTGAATCAAGAGCTCATAGTTTCCGTTTCATGCTATGTAATTCAGTAAGTAAACTGCATGTATAAATCTTATTCTTTCTTTAGTAAAATATTATTTGAGTGCAATTGCAATAAATTATTAATAATGGATAAATAGAACAAGTGATTAAGCTTTGTATTAAAGATACCTGGTTTCGAGGTGCATTTACTCTGTGCTCAATACTGGGTTTAACAATTTTCATACATTATGAGGTTTAATCCCCAGAAGAACCCAATGAGTTAGTGAATGCCTATTTAATAGTGAGGAAACAGGGCACCTAGGTGGCTCAGTTGGTTGAGCGTCCAACTTCGGCTCAGGTCATGATCTCACGGTTTGTGGGTTCAATCCCAGCATTGGGCTCTGTGCTGACAGCTCGGAGCCTGGAGCCTGCTTCTGATTCTGTGACTCCCTCTCTCTCTGCCCCTCCCTTGCTCGTGCTGTCTTTCTCTGTCTCTCAAAAATAAATAAATGTAAAAAAGTTTTTTTAAATAATAATAATAGTGAGGAAACTGAAATGCAGAGAGCAGTTAACTTGCTCAGCTCACACAGTTAATAAAAGATGGAGCGAGAAGTCAGAAAGAGAATTTTGCTCCCAGAAATATACGATTTTGATAAATGGTCCCAGTAGCCAGCTCTCCTTTGGGACACACCTGTACTTATTTGAATAAAGCAGACGCAGTCTGTCATGTGGATTAGTAAGCTGGAGCTCCAGAATATGGGCTCAGTCAACAGAAAAGGAATTGCCGTATCCTTGATGGGTTAGAAAGAGCATAAGTGTTTACATCAATCTGACTATTGGAAACTCATACTGTGATCTTAAGTAAGCTGCTTAACTGTTCTGTGTGTTCCTTTCTGTAAAATAAAAAATGAACACGGTACTCTACACAAGGTTGTCAAGAGGATAAATTAGATATGAAATCCCTCCAACATGGTCATTTTATCAATTCATGCTGATACCCCTCCTTCCATATATTCTTAAGGCCTCAGGTAGCTGATTTGTGAGATAGATATGATAGTTGCTTAACTGATGATGTAATATTTCAGCTACACTGACTTAAAAATGTACTTTTCTGGAGCGAAATTATCTACTTATAAGACAAATTATGAGTATTTGGGGGGAGGGGGAAGCATATTTTATAAACAGAAAAAGCACATCCCCCTGAGCGTACCTAGCTGGCATTTTGTCAATTTCTCAGTAGTATGTCTTACAATTATTTTTAAATGTAATCATCTATGGGCCAAACACAATGTTCATTTAATTTATACTTAGAAGATGCGGGGTGCCCCGGCCTGGCTCAGTCGGTGGAGGATGGAACTCTAGATCTTGGGGTTGTGAGTTCAAGCCCCATGTTGGGTGTAGATATTTCTTAAAAAAGTAGAATCTTTAAATAAAAAAAAGAGGAGGAGCATATGCTTTTTATTTTTAAAGTAAAACAGTTCCTTGCACGTTCTACATTATATTGTTTTTAAAACAATAGGCCAAGGCCACCCAAGGCCTTTAATTCTAAAATGTTACTAACATAACTCTTAAACAGGAGCCAACTACTGTCATGTTTAAATTAATATTACTCATTTCCATAAATTGGAGCAAAATAATTATCATTCAAAAACAAGAAATGTAGAGATAATAATATGCACGTTTGTAGTATTATGACTGAATACAATTTGCTGGAAAGCTCTGCTTGTAAATTCCATTTCTTTTCTTCCTGACAAGCTGGCTTCGCAAACTGTAGAAGTGTACTTCTTTGCGTACATTTATTCACTCAACAGATACTTAGTGGAGAACCTGCTCTGTCATGCGCCAGGCAGAGTTAAGTTGTACAGGTACAGTGATGACAGGAGAGCTGTGAGCTCTGCCCTTGGGGGACAGGGGTCTCATGGGGATGGCGTTTATTAACTAAACAGCACTACGATATGCGTGAGGGAGGCCATGGCAGGGAAAAGGGAGTGGCCATTGGGAGCACACACTGGGGAACACAACCCAGACTTCATGGAGGAGGTTGGGAAGGCTAGCTGGTGGGAATGACTTTCGAGCTCCTCTCTGAAGGATAAGAATTACTAACTAAAGGGGAAGAGTGGAGGAAACAGCATGTGTGAAGGTCTCCAGGAGACATTAAGAGACATACAAGAATCTGAGAGAAGCTTGATCTGTCCTGAGCATAGAGCGTGAGGTGGAAAGTCCAAGAGATGAGGATAAAAAGCTAAAGAAGAGTTAGATTTTGCAGAGTTTTTCTAACAATACTTAAAACTTTGGGCTTGCTTCTAAGGGCAATGGATTCCAACCAGTAGAGCAACACAATAGGGGTGAGGGAGATGTTTAGAAACCATTGGTGTCCATTTTGATGTCCAATTTCTTAGACTAGATTATGGTTCCACATATGCAGAGGTCTTACAAAATTGCCTGGCACCTTCTATGTTGGGTCTCTTTGCTAGGATACATGGATTATGGCCAATGCAGCCATGTTATAGAGAAAAATGAAAAGCATATTTGCAGGCAACCATCTGCTTTTAAACCAGTTAATGACTGTGGCAAAAGAGGCTGCATCACCTTCAACCCACCTGTACTTCTTGCCACTGTCACTTGTCTTTGGCCGTATCTATTGTTTGCCTATCCACTGAGGCACCCTTCTCTTTGTGAGTGAAGTGGGAGAATTGTTCTGAATGTTCAGTGCCACAGGGCTGAGAGGATCTGTAAAAAGTTTCTCAAGCCAAAATGACCACCTCCTAATACAACCTCAGTGGCCTCATTTCGCAGAAGTAGAATACATGGTACTTTTCACATTGCACTGTGAGATAAAGCACTTGGCTAAATAAATGCTGAATGCCAGCCTTGATTCCTACTTCATTGTGTCTTTATGTCATTTTTGGAAAAGGCATCGAACTTGGAAGTCAAAAGACTTGAACTTTAATGCTAGCTTTGCTACCTAGCAGTTTTATGATTCCAGCAAATAGCTTAACTGGTATAACCTCATTCCCTTCCTCTGTGAAACTGGAGTCTCACTCTTGTCTCGAGATGGCTTTAGAAGGATATGCAAGATAACTATTTAAAAAAAGAAAAAAAAACGCCTAGGGGCACCTGGGTGGCTCAGTCTTTTGAGTATCCAACTCTTTTTTTTTTTTTATTTTTTAAAAAAAGATTTTTTTTTCAACGTTTATTTATTTTTGGGACAGAGAGAGACAGAGCATGAACAGGGGAGGGGCAGAGAGAGAGGGAGACACAGAATCGGAAACAGGCTCCAGGCTCTGAGCCATCAGCCCAGAGCCTGATGCGGGGCTCGAACCCACGGGACCGCGAGATCGTGACCTGGCTGAAGTTGGACACTTAACCAACTGCGCCACCCAGGCGCCCCTTGAGTATCCAACTCTTGATTTCAACTCAGGTCGTGATCCCAGGGTCATGGGATTGAGCCTTGTGTTGGGCTCCATGCTGAGCATGGAGCCTACTTAAGATTCTCTCTCTCTCTCTCTCTCTCTCTCTCTCTTGCTCTCTCTCTCTCCCTCTGCCCCTCTCACCCACTCATATGTGCTCTCTCTCTCTCTCTCTCTAAACGAACCAACAAGCAAACAAACAAAACCATAAAAAAAACCCCACCTAACATAAAACGTAATAAGTAGTAACAGCTGTCATTTGTTGAGTACACACTATGTCTGGCTACATTATACCTTTTTTTAATCCCCATAACACCCCTTTGATAGATATTACTTTTCACTGTCTACATTTAAGGAAAATAAGGCCTAAAGAGGTTGGTTAAGCAACCTGCTGAAAGTCACACAGCTTGGTGGCAGTGGTGGGATTTGAAGCCAGTTCTAGCATATACCAAAGCCATGCTCTTCACTCCAGTGACGCTCTCTTCTCTTCCTTCCTATTTGGTACATATCAACCACACAGTGCTATAGGTTGCAATTGAAAATACTGAATAAAAAACATTTTTATTCACAAAAACCTAAATACATACTTATATATGTATCATGCATATAATTTCATGAGCAACACATTTTTGCAATATAATTAATTCAAGTAATAATTCTGTCCCACCCTGATATTATGCTTGTCCCATTCCTGATACCATCTTCTATGTTCCAGAGATGTGCAATCCTACTTGTGCTTGCTCAAGCGAAACAGACTCAACTGCTCCGTGCCTCTCACTCCCCAGTCAGCATGAAGACTTGCAGCTGCTTTGGTGAGTAATGGAGTGACTAAAGCCAACACAGAAAGGAAGCAATGCCTTTTTAATGGAGGTGCAACATAAAGGAAGACATTCAAGCTGGTCCAGCA
Source organism: Lynx rufus (assembly GCF_022079265.1). Classification (NCBI taxonomy): domain Eukaryota; kingdom Metazoa; phylum Chordata; class Mammalia; order Carnivora; family Felidae; genus Lynx; species Lynx rufus. The sequence goes on along the minus strand of NW_025814837.1, from coordinate 10,741,027 downwards.
AGTGCAAATGATTTACTGGGAGAGGCCCACTCCAGTAGGTCCAGCAATTTCCCATTTGTCCCTTCCCAATCCTGCCCCTCCCAGTCTCCACCCTCCTGCCCTTCCCCTGGCACCTCCCTCTTTTTATGGTGATTGCACCTCTTCAGTTAACAGCTCACACACCGCACCTTGTCTACGGTACTAGCTCTGGCCCCAGCAATCCTCTCTGTCTCAACCCTCAACCCACCCCCCCCTCCAGCTTCTACCTTCATGAAGCCTCTCATTCATGTGCCTTTCCTGACTCCTCCACAGACAGCTCCCAGCTAGATGGCTCAACCTGTCTTCCTGCATTTCCCGTTTCCTTTTATGGATCCTTTCCAAATTACTTCAAATTGCAAACCAGATTGCCTGAGTAAACCTTCTGGGAAGTGTCTTCCCAAAGACAGATCATCTTATATGAATGGATTGCTAGACTCTTAATTAGTCAGGTCAGCTCCTCTTAATTAAGCAAGGCCTCATGTAAATGCCACATGATGTCCAGTCTAGTGTAGACAGATAATCACTAACTACTGGTTAACAATTAGGATGGCGCTTATTTCCTTACAGTAATTACAATAATAATAAGAATAATAAAGCCTATTTATCGGTCCAAAACTCACTGTGTGGTAGGTGCCTTTCATGTAGTTTCTCACTCAATACTCGTAACATTCCTCTCTAGGTAGGTATTTTTGCCTCCGTATATACCTGTTCAAACTAAGGCAGAAAGAAATCAAGACTCTTGTTTGCTATCATATGGAACTAAGTACCAGAAAGATGAAAAGTCAGTCTCTTTAAACTACCTGCCTAGGCTTCCTGATGCTTCCAAGGTCTGCTACGCCCTCCATCTGTTACTGGCCCTTCTATCCTATTTATCACAAAGACGGGAAACTTCAAAGTCATGGTGGCCCCTCCTTATTCACCATTCTCCTTAAACAAGTTTTTGCTAGAATCTTATCTATTTTATCTATGTAACAATTTTTCAGTCTGTCTCTTTGTTTCACTTTTCACTGCAACCACCGAGTTCAGGCTTTCATTACCTTTCTCCTAAACTATTACAACGCCCTTCTAATTGGTAAGTCTCTCTCTCTCCCTCTCTCTCTCTCTTCTTTTCTCTTCCTCTCTCTCTCTCTCTCTCTTTCCAAATCCAGTATTCACACTGTCACATATTTTTCCTCCTTAAACAAAAAACCAGTATCTTTTCACTGCCACTTGAGTGAGAGAGACCTCTCACCTTAGCATTGAAAGAAACTCTCTACAAAATGATATCTGGTTTATGTGTTGTCATAGTTATCTTAAGTGGTCATAGTATATCACAGGGGAGGTTTGGGAACAGAGATCAATCACACAAACAGATTTAAGATCAAAACTAAGATGTCTAACAAGATCTTGAGTCCATTAGAAGGAATGGACTTCTAATTCCATTCCTTGGTTGGCAGGAAACCAAGGCAAAGCTTCATGCAGAGAAGTGAGAAGTACTGTGAGCCAGAAATATTGTAGTGACAGAAAGAGCATTCAGAAGAAATGGGTTCGTTCAGGTGACAGTACAGATACAGGACCAGTCCAAATTAATAACAAATAGGGGTAGTGCTGAAGGAAGTAGGGAAAAGAGAGTCAAAGATGGTATGTCGTTGAGTCTAAGTGAATTAGAAGGTAGAGAGAAGAGAAAACAGTAAAGAGAACTTTTGGTCTAGAAAGATAGAAATTCTGCTTTGGACACACAGCTCTAAAGTAATTTATCCTTACTCTTGAGATACCTACCAAAATGAACTAAAGCAAATATAAATTTGCCTTAATCATCCAAGAATTGTCTCAAGTTTAAAAAGTATGTGTTGATTCTAAATGTTAGATACTAGGTGCTGTATTAAAAAGAGAACTATATTATGCTCCAATCAGTCAGCAACTCCCTTTTGGTAGTTATTTCTATGATTTCCTTTGGCTTCAAACAGTAGCTAAGGCCCCTGTCATTAACCTCCATATGTTGAGTTGAACACTTACATTAATATCTCTGGTGAACTTAGGTTAATGACTAAAATTATTTCAAGGCTATTGATCAGTGACAGTAAGGTAACTCTATGAGTGGTGAATCCTGGAATGAGCACCTGTTGAAAAATGGGTCCCATGGTGCTTAAAATTTCCATCATTTTACTTATCCTTTTGTGTGTGTGTACAATTATTAAGATAACTGAGGAGGCATTTCAAAGGATTTTTAGAACTATAAGTAAAGTGGATAATAATTATAAATAACCATCATTATTCCCTTGGAGAGCAAGGCAATAAAAATTGAATAGCTAAACCATGTAATTAATGCAGATTATTTAGCAGAAGATGTCTCTAGTGGGGCGCCTGGGTGGCGCAGTCGGTTAAGCGTCCGACTTCAGCCAGGTCACGATCTCGCGGTCCGTGAGTTCGAGCCCCGCGTCGGGCTCTGGGCTGATGGCTCAGAGCCTGGAGCCTGTTTCCGATTCTGTGTCTCCCTCTCTCTGCCCCTCCCCTGTTCATGCTCTGTCTCTCTCTGTCCCAAAAATAAACGTTGAAAAAAAAAAAAAAAAAAAAAAAAGAAGATGTCTCTAGAACATACCTACATAAGGGTAGTATGCTTCCAACATACATCCAAGTACTTTAGCACACCTACGAGCATTTTTTAGTGAATGAACAATCTGATGCCTCATAAGATGATGTGGAGTGACAACGGATATATGTGAGGAAGAAGAAGAAGATTAATCAAAATGTTAAGTAGTTAAGAAACAATTATGTTTTTTAAATTAGTAAATATTATAGTGCACATTATGTTGAAGCTGGCTGAGTCACAGACAAGAAGACAAGAGATAAGCTCATTTAAGTTCTAATTTAGTGTTCTCTATAAGGGCGAACTGTTTGAGAAAGTGCTATCTTGAGACTTCATCCTGGAATCATTCAGACTTTTAAAGGAGTAAGAATAAATCTGAATTGTATTTATGTTTGAGAAACATCACTAGCCCTAAAAACAACTCCAAACTCTGAGTGCAGAAACACAAACACTTCACCTCTTTCTAGAAACTTAATTTTAAACTTACACAAACTAAAATTTATTCTTTGTGGTGTTGAGTTCAAAGCATTCTGAAAAATATTTTGAGTCATATATCCACCATCAAAATTGTCTTAGAGAATAGTTCCATTCTTAGAGAATTTGCTCATGTGGTCCCTACACAGTAAGGCCCTCCTCCCCCTTCCAACCCTTATCAACCACTGATAAATTCTCCAACTCTATAATTTTGCCTTTTCCATATTGTCATATAAATGGAATCCTATGGTATTTAACTTTTTGGGTTTGGCTTCATTCACTTAGCAAGTGAAGATTCAATCATGTTTGTGTGTATCTAGTCTACTCCTCTTTATGGCTGAGTAGTATTGGATTGTATGTATGCATTATAGTTTGTTTATCCAATTACCCATTGAAAGACAGTTAAGTTTTGTCCAATTTTAGCAACTGAATAAAGCAATTATAAATATTTACATATAGGTTTTTGTGTGAACATACAGTGTTATTTCTCCTGGGTAATTACTCAGAGTGGAATTCCTGGATCATATGGTAAGTATATGCTTAACTTTACAAGAAACGGTCAAACTGGTTTCCAAAGTGGTTGTTCCATGTTGATCTTCACTAGCAATAAATAAGAAATATAATTGGATCTCTTTGTGCCTCATTTTGGGTAATGCCTATTGACTTAATGCCAATTAGCTTATTGACTACTTCCTCAGTGTATCAACTCTCCTAAGGAGCCTTCTAATGCAATTCTTCATCTCTGTTACTATCCTTTTCATTCTAACATTTCTATTTTATTCCATTTATAGTTTCCATCTCTGCTTTAATTGACTATCTGTTCTCATATGTTGTCAATCTTTTCCTTTACAACCGTCAACATATTAATCACAGTTATTTTATTTTATTTTATTTTTTTAAATTTTTTTTTCAACGTTTATTTATTTTTGGGGCAGAGAGAGACAGAGCATGAACGGGGGAGGGGCAGAGAGAGGGAGACACAGAATCGGAAACAGGCTCCAGGCTCTGAGCAGTCAGCACAGAGCCCGACGCGGGGCTCGAACTCCCGGACCTCGAGATCGTGACCTGGCTGAAGTCGGACGCTTAACCGACTGCGCCACCCAGGCGCCCCAATCACAGTTATTTTAAATTCCTTTTCTGATAGTTCTATCATCTCTGTCACATTTGAATTTTGTCATATTGATTGCTTTGCTCTTGGTAGTTTGCTATTTATTCTTGCTTCTTTGTATGCCTTGTACTTTTTTTGTTGAAAGTTGGATCTCTTGTGTAGGAATGGAAACTGAGGCAAACAGCTTCTTTGCTTGCATATGCTTTCCATTATACTAGATATTTACTTTGGGGAATTGAGACAGTCTAGGAAAGAGCTGAGTTGGGTCTGGGGATTTTTGTTGCTATGGTTAAAATCAGTATGCCACAGCATTAAAATTTTTCTAGAGATCACTTGCATTTAAGCACCTCGTCTTTGCAAAGAGATTTTTTTCTCAATATTTGCTTTACCTTTAGGTTGAGGTCGTCTCTTTCTGTTGTGCCTCGGGGGTGGGGGGGCTGGTTCTCTCTCCATATTCTTACAGCTCTCCTAACATTATTCCACAGTTACCCATTGTTCAATATTGTTACCTTGGGGAAGGGAAGCAAGTGGGGGGAGTCTGTCATTCTGGCTAAGTGCCAGTCTTAAGCACTCTGTCCCTGGATCTTGAAAGTGTGGCCTTCTTGGTGCTCCTGAACCCACACACAAGCTGTAGTTCTGGGCCCCACAAATATTCTTGCCTTTTCCCCAAGACTACAGAGTTTTTTCTGTTCCCTCTACACAGCTAGAATGGTTCTCCCCAGTGCCAAAAGTGCCAGAAGTGTTTGCTGTTCCTCTGCCTGCAGTGTCAGACTCTTATTCTATAGGGGAGATAAGCAAGAGGGATCTGCACATGGCTTCATACCTGCCTATGGAGACTGCAGTTCCCCTCCCTGGGCCATTAGGTTGCTTTCTCAAAATGCTCACCAATATTTTTTTTGTGAGAACTGGGTGAGGTTCCCGGAGAAGCATCTGCAAGAGGGTGCAAACTTTCTTTATATCTATAGATCCCAGGGGCTCACCTGCTCACTCTCAGCTTCCATCAGTTGCTTAATTGAACTGAAAGTGAAGTTATTGGGGCACTTGTGTGGCTCATTCAGTTAAGCATCTGACTCTTGATTTAGGCTCAGGTCAGGATCTCACAGTTTGTGAGTCTGAGCCCCATGTTGGGCTCTGTGCTTGGGATTCTCTCTCTCCCAATCTCTCTGCCTCTCCCCAACTTTCTCTCTCTTTCTCTCAAAATAAATGAATAAAAATAAGTTATGAATTCATAGTTGACTTTTTTGCGTGACTATTATAAAGGTGAGTGAGAGTGATGCTTTCTTACTGTTGACATCCCATTAGAAAACTTGAAGTTTTCATATGTTTTATGATTCATCATAAGCATTTAAGATTATAGAGATTACTTTTCAATATATTAGCCTTAAACAACATATTAGCCTAAAACACCTGCTTTATTCATTAACATGTAGACCAAACTTGATTTATACAGCCAGAAGTTCTTCACTAGTTCCTTCCATTTTATCCTATGGAGCCCTGATTGCCCTTGTATACATCTAAGTTGTTAGGTTGAAACAGTAGCACACTACATTAGGAAATAGGAGAACTGGTTATCTAGCCTTGTATTAACAGTACATTTTTTTGCCTTTTATTTTAATGCCTTTTGATCTCAGCTTTCTCAAGAATTTAGGGTAGGTAACCTTTACAATCTTTTCTAGTGTAAATAAAATTGTCTGTTATTTTTAATCTTTTTGTTGTTGTTGTTCATTGTACCCCCAATTGTATCCCATTATGTTTAGTTACTATCATGAAGTTTCTCTAGAGTAATGAGTCTATAGCACAGTGATCAAGCCAGCAAGATGAAGGGTGAAACTGCCTAGGTCCAAATTCTTACTCCACCACTTTGATACTCTATATACCTTGCACAAATTACTTTTTTTCTAAGTCTCAGGTTTCTCATATAAAGTGAAAATGATAAAATAATATACAGTTATTTAAAACTTTTTTTAAATGTATTTAAGTAATCTCTACATGCCATGTGGGGTGCAAACTTACAACCCCAGATCAGGAGTTACATACTCTTCCAATGGAGTCAGCCAGGCACCCCTCCAGTTATTTTAAATTAAAGATGTTGGGGTGCCTGGGTGGCTTAGTTGGTTAGGTGTCCAACTCTTGATTTCGGCTCTGGTCATGATCTCATGGTCCTGAGACTGAGCCCTGTGTCGTGTTCCATTCCCTGTTTAAGATTCTCTCCCTCCTTCTTCCTTCGCCCTTCCCCTAATCATGCTCTCTTTCTCTCTCTCTCTCAAAAAATAATAAAGAAAAAAAATAAAATCAAGATGTAAATTATCTAGCACAGAGAGTATAGGAATTGAATAGACATTACTTAAGAGTTTTCCAAAACAGTGGTTGAAAATCAAATTGGGCAGGCCCATGACTGCTCTCTAATTGTGGGTAGCAGTGGAGAAAGATTGATTGACATTTGCACATGTCCTAGATGGAGCTTAACATCTGGGCTTTTTAAGAACTTACTTAAATTAAAAAACAAACAAACAAAGACTACATCATAGCACCAGAGTTTTGGAAAAGGACCATCCTGTCACCAATAAAAGGTGTGCCAACCCATGTATTCTCCAATCAATAATTTAAAGTTGCTGGCCTGAAGAAAATTGGCTCCAAGTATGAAATGACACTCCATATTGCCCTCCTTTTCATGTCTCATTAAAAACAAATATTTCCAGGGGCGCCTGGGTGGCGCAGTCGGTTAAGCGTCCGACTTCAGCCAGGTCACGATCTCGCGGTCCGTGAGTTCGAGCCCCGCGTCAGGCTCTGGGCTGATGGCTCAGAGCCTGGAGCCTGTTTCCGATTCTGTGTCTGCCTCTCTCTCTGCCCCTCCCCCGTTCATGCTCTGTCTCTCTCTGTCCCAAAAATAAATAAACGTTGAAAAAAAAAAAAAAACAAATATTTCCTGAATAGGACATTTCTTTCTGTTTGACGAAGTATGCTTAATTATGATTTTAAAAGAGGAAGAGGAAAAGTTGAGAAAAGCAAAAAGGAATGACATTGGTAAATTTGGGGCAGGTTGAGAAAGGAGAAAGCACATGGTTGGGGAACATCAACAACAAGAACAAAAAAACCTTGATTAATTTATAGATTTTAATCATCTTAGAACAACTGCACTCATTTTTATGGTTTCATCATTTTGTGGGGATATCTATAAAAAAAAATCCAGATTCCAGATTAGAACCCTATCAGATATTCTCATTCATTTGATCAGCTAGGTCCAAGAGACCTATTTTAGCACATTCCCTACCTCCTCTGGTGTGTTTTCAGGTTTGGAAACTGCTGCTCGATTACGAGGGTCATTGAGCATGCATGAAAGACTAATTCAAGTGTAGTCTTGAAAATATCCATAGTCGGGGCGCATGGGTGGCTCAGTCAGTTGAGCGTCTGACCTCAGCCCAGGTCATGATTTCATGGTCCGTGAGTTCGAGCCCTGCATCAGGCTCTGTGCTGACAGCTCAGAGCCTGGAGCCTGTTCCAGATTCTGTGTCTCCCTCTCTCTCTGACCCTCCCCCGTTCATGCTCTGCCTCTCTGTCTCAAAAATAAATAAACATCCCCTGTGTTGGGTGCTGGATAATTCACAGGCTCTTCTACCCTCTCCACAGTTGATGACTCATTGGTATCCTAATTCCTATGCTTCACCCTGACAGCTTTTAACCTAACGCTCCAAGGTTAACAACCCTTCTTTCAGCTGCAATTCTGGTCTTGATCTTAAACTGATGTGCTGAAAATAACCTCTGCTATTTTAATGCCACAGTCCCTTTAGAATTGATAATCCTATTTGATTCACGCCAATTCTTCTCATCCCCTATTAGGAACACATACTAAACCCAAACCCAGTGACTGGGTCTTGTTGCCAGAAGACAGATTACGCTGATATTGACAACCAACCTGCCTACACTCTGTCCACCTTATCACTTGTTCCTGGATCCCATGACTGAACCTTCCAGTTCAACAACTTGATTCAAATTCCATTCCCCACATTTGCAAACTCATAATCCTGGCCAAGTTATTTTATTCTTTCTAAGCTCTGGGTTCCTCTTCTTTAAAATGTTACTGGCAATAATTTCCTCACACACAATAAAGACTGAATATGATTATGTATTAACTGAAATGCTAAGACTGGTAGCAAGCACTCAATTGCTACCAATTTTTCCTCTAATAAGATTCATGTATTGAGACACTCTGTTTCCTTAATTGATACGTCCCCCTATTTTCTTCTGGTTCTGTTCTCTTCTCCTCAAAACTACTTGATTAAAATATGATTATTTTTATCCTTTCGGCTTGTTTCTTAATCTTTTTCACATCACAGCACACATATAAAGTGGTCATATTTGAATAGAAAAATAGGGCAAGTGGATGAAATTGCTGATGAACAGATACATTCAGCCCAGAAGCTCCAGCCTCCTCAGGGCTGACCTGAAAGCCAGGTGTACTAAGTTAATCATCTATAACTCATCACTTAAACCAATTAAGAAATCTGCTTCAATGGACATGTTCTGCCACTAGACTAGACTTTCTTCCAGTACCTACAATTGTGTCTGTTTCCTAATATCTACCACACCCAAGCAGGTGGCTCTATTTCCAGACTCTGCTAATTCCGGTCAGCCCATTACAGATAAACGAAGATGGTCTGAGAATAGATAAGACATCAATTCAACCACCATTCACTCAATTATCTGTGTCACAGATAAAGAGCATTTTTAAAAACTTACCCTTAGAAAAATAAAATGACAGACAACATTGCTTGCAGATTAATACCCTACAGGAATGAGCAAATAGAGGCAAAGTGGTTAATTGCGTGTTTGTAACATCTTTTAAGGAACATGTATACATTAGCATGGGCGACATTATGCTGTGGTAAGAAACAATCCCAAAATACCAGTAATTAAAAAAAAAAAAACAAACACAAGATTTATTTCTTGTTCATGCTGCACATGCCTTACAGGTAAGCTCAACTCTGTTCCATGTTTCGGCCTTACTCTAAGACCAAGGCTAACAGAATAGCCCCTGACTGTATCATAGGCTAGTCACTGAGGCAAAAGAAAAAGTGACACAGCAAATCAAATGATGATTCTTAAACCTCTACCAGGAAGAGCCACATATCACTTCAGTGTCACTTCAGATGATGAAGAGAAGTCACATGGAGCACGCAGCTATATTCCACCTATGTGATGGCTTTCTTCCTACACCACCCACCAGATCCCCCATGATCTGTACACTGGCCCATTTTCCCTCTATTTTTAAACAGATTTACTGATGTAATTTACATATTAAAAACATCTGACCATTGTAAGTAAAGAATTCAATGGTTCTTTTAGTAAATTTATGAGGTTGTGCAGCCATCACCCCAATCCAATTTTATTTATTTTTTTAATATTTATTTATTTCCAAGAGAGAGAGAGAGAGAGACAGTGCAAGCAGGGAGGAACAGAGAGAGAGGGAGAGACAGAATCCGAAGCAGGCTCCAGGCTCCCAGCTATCAGCACGGAGCTCCACGTGGGGCTCGAATTCACAAAATATGAGATCATGACCTGAGCTGAAGTGGAACACAACCAATTGAGCCACCCAGACGCCCCACCCCAATCCAATTTTAAAACACTTCCACCAGTCTAAAAAATTCCTATTTGCAATCAACTCCCTTACACTCTCAGCCCCAGCAGCTACTGCTCCTCTCTTGTGGTCCCTATAGATATTAATTTTCTGGATGTTTCATACACATGGAATTACAGAATATATTGCCTTTGCGTCTGGCTTTTTTCATTTAGCATAATGTTAAGGTTCATCTTTGTTGTAGCGGGTTTCAGAGGTTTACTCCCTTTTATTGCTGAATAATATTCAATTGTATGGATATACCACATTTTGTTTAGTTATTCACCAATTGATGGATAATTGGATTGCTTCAGTTTTTTGGGGGAGGGGGCTAATACAAATGGTCTAATGGGCCATTAGTCCCATGGACTATGCAAATGTCAACTCCAGAATTTCCATTTAGTTCTTTCTTTAGTTATTTCTATTCTTTTTCTTTATTAGTATTCCCCATTTTTGAACCGCTATCAACATATTTTCCTTTCATTCTTAAATATATGTTCTGATCCCTTAAATTCTTCAAACATATTTGTAATATCTGATTTTAAAGTCTTGATCTTCTAGAACCAACCTGTGGGCCAAGCCAGAGACAGTTTCTTATTGATTGCTTCTTAAGCATGGTTCACACTTTCCTGGTTCTGTTTTGTTTGTAGAAAACTAAACATTTTAGATAATATAGTCTAGCAACTCTGGATTATGACTTTCTTTTTATTTTCTCTGAAGGTTTTTTTCTTGATATACTTTGTTGTTAGATTGTTTGTTGTTGTTATTTTATGCAATTTACCTAGATTTAATCCAAGGAATTTGTCACCCCCTGTGGTGTGAGGCTGCTCATGTCTGCTCATATTTATTTTATTTTATTTATATTTGAAGGGGTTCAGAAAAAGCTTCCCCAAAATGTGCCATCTTGACATGTGGATTAATTTGAGATGAAGTCAATCAAGGACCAAAAGATTCAGATGAGGTTTTACCTCCCCCTTAGCTGCCTGAAAGATTTTAGATGAAGACCTGGTTCAGGAAGAGAACTATCACCAGAGATAACTACAAAAAATATGGCCTAAATGTAATGAGCTGGGGGGAAGCTCTGCAGGGCGTGGAGACCAAATTCCTGTCTGTGTCCCATTGTTCTCTGCAGGGCAGGGCAAACACTTGTTTACCAAATATTTGTTTTTCCCATCTTCCTGTAAACTGTCTTCCTTCCCTTTGAAGCCCCAGACCCCTACCCCTTCTTCTTAGCTCAGGATGGCATATGACCCTCAATTACCTGAATGCCTGTGGGTCTCATATTCTTATGAGGCTCTCATACATATTTAATTAAATTTGTTTTTCTTCTGTTAATCTGTCTTATGTTGGTTTAATTAATAGACCAGCTAAAAGGGTACAGGAAAAATTCTTCCTCCCCTACAATTTTTTTTTTTAAATCAAGTCTCCTAAGATTGACCCCTAGATTTGCAACTTATTAGTCAGTCAAGAATTTAAAAAAGATACAGTCAAACACTTCAGGCCCATAATGCTTCCCTCCCTCTAATGGTGAATCTATGTTTGGTTTGAGAAACACATTCAAAGTTTGGGTGGATTTTAGGCCAGCCTGGCTTTTACTTTCTGCTGGGCCTCCTTGGGTCCCCACCGCACATGCACACAGGCTCCCAGACAGTCAGGGATGTGTGGAATGTTTATCAAGTCCCTCAATTACTATCTCACTGCTAAATATCTTCCTAGTCTTCTGGTGTGCTATTTGCCCCTACAGGGACCCTAACCTCAGACCAGAAGAGCTGTAAGATTTTCCTGTTTGCTGCTGGGTGAGATTTTTCCAGCCTCCACTCCAAATAATGTCACCCTCTTCCACAGTGAAAGTGCTGATTTTCATGGCTAGCCAGCCCTGGTAGCAGAACTACTGTATCCTCTGAACTGGTACAGGGCAGGTGGATAGTCCCAGCCAAGAATGCTATGGACTCACTGTTTTTCCGACATGTAACAGTTTTTTTCCTGAATATATGGCAGTTGTTGTTTGTATTTGGTAGATTTCCAGAGCTCTGAAATGATTTTTCTTTCACATTCTTGCAGCTTTATGGTTGTTTGGGGAAGAGAGGATTTGTCACTCTCTTCAGTCCTGTATAGCTGAAAGTCCTGACTCCTTTTGCTTTATCATGTGATCAATTCAACCTGCTATAACACTAAGATGCAAATATATATAACCAAACCCTTCAGGATACTCAGCAGAACAAAGGACTCTATTCAACAAGATCAAACCTTCATAAAAGGCAGTTGGAGATTACAATTAGAATTATTTTTTTTTCTTTTCTATCAACAATACCCTAGACATTTTTCTGGTATGAACTTGGCTACATGAGTCATATTTTTCTTCTTTTTTTTTTCTTTTTACAAGTAATAAAAAAGAAAAAGGCATACAACCACTCAGATACACAATAACACTTAACAAATCTCTCATCTCATTCCAAAAATACTTTCTTTACTTAACTTATTGAAGACTTCCTCTTCTATTATTTCACAAGTTATTCTTTCTCTACTCCTGTCCTCTGAATTTTGTGGGCCCCAGTGCTAAGTTTTCAACTTTCTTCTATTCATCGACACACAGACATATTTGGTGGTCTCATTCAGTGTTTCAGGTTTAAATATCATCTTCAAACTAATGAGGCCCAGATATACAGACACTTGTTTAACGTTTCTACTTGGATATTGAGTAGATAGTTAAAACTGAAGATATCTAAAACAAAATTCTTGGTTTCTGACCACATCCCAAGTTTGTTCCTCCACAATTCTTACATCCACCCAATATTTCTGGCCCCAAACTTAGGAATCACCTGAGTTGACTCTATTCCCTTTCACTCCACCTCTAATACACCCCCCATGTCCTATGGGGTTCATAATTCAAAATAGATCTAGAATATGAACTGATTGTCCTCCTTCAATGCCACCATCTACACTGAGCCACCTTTATCTCTCATCTGGTTTCTTGCAATAACTACTGAAATGTTCTCCCTGCTCCCACACAGTCAGGTCTTTTGTATAAAATGTAAATTAAATCTTATCATTACTCAGCCCTACTGAGGAAATGCTCTTGAATGTTTTTGACCACCTTATTTATGGTATTGCCTTCCAAAACACAATCTTTATATTAAGTTATTCTTTTTTTAAGATTTTATTTTTAAGTAATATCCACACCCAACGCAGGGCTCAAACTTATGACCCTAAGATCAAGAGTCATTCGCTCTACCAACTGAGCCAGCCAGGTGCCTCTAAGCTATTTTTCTTTAAAATATTTTTCAATACTTAAGTTTACATTATATGCCTATTGGTTATTTTATTATTGTCTGTCTTTTCACCATAAAACAAGCTGAACAGGGCAGGCATCTTTATCTTATTCGTGGTTCTAGCTCTAATATGTGATACTTAGATATTTAATATATATTGATAATTGAAAAACATGAATAGAAGAATAAATTGCATGTATCAGAGTTCTATTGAAGGAATTATGTACCTAAATGTCTCTGTATTTGTTTAAAGTAAATGAGCATTTTTCTATTTATGACATGTCTATTTAATTTTTAGAAATTAGTAAATTTCTTTAGTAATTTTAAAAATACAAAATATTACATATTAAATCATTAAAAAATCTAAAGATGAATAAATAGAAAGTTAAGTGATATTCACTCTTAAAAGTTCACACATATGCCATTTATGCACACACAAGTTTATACATACATACAGGTATATTTTATGTATATGCACATAAATTAAGGTTATATAGTATCTATTCTTCCACAGTTTTCTCCATGCACACATGAACATATATATAGTTATCTAGACCTTCTTGTCACTGTTGTGTGTTTTTACAAAATTAGTATCATACTATGCACATTCTATTCAAGTGTTTTTTACCATATAACACATCTCGAGCAAGCATCCAATACAAATATATTCAGCCAGATAAATAGCCGGGTTATATCCCATAATATGTATATATCATTTCTTTTTTTTCCATACTAGCAAAATACCTTTATTATTTTATAATGATAAAAGAAGAAAAGTAAGATTTCTTTTTGGTGTATATCAGAGTTAAGGGAAATACAAGAGATTAATAGGATCTTTATGTTTTTTGATGACAATAAAAGATTAACAATACCAATTGTTTGCCATAAAACATCATAGCTCCCACAAACACATATATAAATGATCATAGTTTCAAAATCTATAAAAGTAAAAAATATACAGTCAGAAACTCCCATGCTTTGATATAAAATTGTAAACATTTATTTACACAAAGCAGATGTGTTTAACAAAGTCTGAGCACCCTTTTCTTTTGAATCTTGGCTCCTGGAAAAGAGGATTTGCACTGAAGTGGAGTCATGTTCTCCTCTGACTACCCAAACACCAGATTCATAAAAAAAAAAAAAAAAAAAAAAAAAGCCATGGGCAGCTCCCTGGGCGGGGGAGGGGACCCCAGGCATCACATTTTATTGTTCCAACATTGCAGCTAGTGAAAAGCCTGCTATCTGCCCAGTGATCCCCTAAGGCAGGGGTAACCCTCCCCAAAAGGGGACAGAGAGTGAAGTTTTCACTGGCTTTATATAATCATTTTTTTAAGTTTATTTTGAGAGAGAGAGAGCAAGCAGGGGAGGAGCAGAGAGAGAGAGGGAGAAAGACAGAGAGAGAGAATCCCAAGCAGACTCTGCACTGTCAGTGCTGGGCCTGATGCAGAGCTCAAACTAATGAATTGTGAGATCATAACCTGAGCCCAAATCAAGAGTCAGATGCTTAACTGACTTAGCCACCCAGGTGCCCTATAATCCATTTCCTTTTTGATGGATATTCAGATTGTTACTGGTTTTATTGTGATGGAAAACAATATTGTGATACATCATTGTACTCACATCTTTATATATTGGCGCTTTTATTTCCATAGAATAGATTCTTATAGTATCATAAATGTTCTCTTGTTAGGCACATAGTAGCATTGTCCTTTCTGATTGTTTTGAGGTTAGGTATGGCCATGTGGCATGTTTTGATTGATGAAATATGAGTGGAGGTGACAGGTGTCACTTCTGAGAGCTATTTTAAGGTCCAGTGCAGAACTTGGCAAATCCTCCTCCTCCTTTCGAGTGTTTGTGGGAGCTGCTGTGTAGATGGGTCCTCTCCCAGCCTGGCTCTTTAAGTGATTACAATGAACAATCTCCCCAGTCAGCCTGTGTTGTTATGTAGCACAAAAAACCTCTATCACATTAAGTTACTGAGATTTGAGATTGTTTGTATGTGCAATATAACCTACTCTTTCCTAACGAATACACTTTGGAAGAGTTAGATTCCTGTGTAAAAGAATGATGCATTTAAGAAATTTTGGTAGGTATTACCAAGATACTTTCCAAAGAGAAGGTAGCATTCCATAAATCTACTAGTTTTCTAAAAAGCTGCCAAGACATAAAATTATTATTCTTTAAAATTTTCCCCATCTGAAAGCTGAAAAACGCCATCTCATTGTTGCTTTATTTCTTTTTGTTTGTTTTTTTGGGGGGAGGGGGGCAAAGGGGGAGAGAGAGAGACAGAGACAGATACAGAGACAGAGAATCTGCCAGTAGGTGTGGAGTCTGCCTCAGGCTCGATCTCAAGACCGTGAGATTATGACCTGAGACAAAACCAAAATTTGAATGCTTAACCACCTGAGGTGTCCTCATTTTCCTTTTTTATATTAATTGTGTATGAGCTTTCTTTATTCTATTAATACTTTATATATTATATACATTGCAAATATTTCATTAAGTTTACCATTTTCCTTTTCCTTTGATTTTGTTTTACTGTGTCATTTGCCATACTTTGTAAATTCTGTTTTGGTTTTGCTTTTAATTCATGGGGATTTTAAAAAGAATGTTTTATGAGATGTAATTACATTTTGTTGGTTTTTAAATCTTACATTATTTTTAGTTATTGGATTGTGATCACATAATTTGGGAGAAGATTTTTAAAAGATTTTATTCATAGCCAAGTATGCGACTGGTTTTTCTAAACATTCCAGGGACAAGAGAATTGAATGCACATTCTCTGTTTGTAAGTTATTGGACTAGTGGACTACTGATCTATTTGGCTACTAAAACATGTTTGCTGTTCATCTACAGACCTTCCTCCACTTATGATGGGATTACATCTTAATAAACTCACCATAAATTGAAAATATCGTAAGTCAAAAGTGCATTTAATACACTAACCTACCCAACATCACAGCTCGGTCTAGCCTGCCTTAAATGTGCCTACGGTTGGGCAAAATCATCTAACACAAAGTATATATATATTTTTTTAAGTTTATTCATTTATTTTGCAAGAGAGCACACAAGTTGGGGAGGAGCACAGAGAGAGGAGAGAGAATCCCAAGCAGGCCCTGCACTGTCAGTGCAGAGCCCAATGCAGGGCTCAGTTCCATAAACCATGAGATCATGACCTGAGTCAAAATCAAGAGTTGGGCACTAAAGTGAATGAGCCACCCAGGCGCCCCCACAAATTCTATTTTATAATAAACGTTTGGATATCTCGTGTAACTTATTAAGTAGGGTACTGAAAGTGAAAAACAGAATGGCTGTATGGGTACAGAATGGTTGTAAGTATATGGGTTGTTTACCCTTGTGATCTTGTGGCTTCCTGGGTGCTGTAGCTCTCTGCCACTGTCCACAATCCCACCACTTGCCCTGGGAAGGATCAAGATTGAAGTACAGATTCTACTAAATGTGCATTGCTCTCACACCATCATAAAGTTGAAAAATCATAAGTTGATCCATTGTAACTTGGGGCAATCTGTAGTCATAGCTTCTATCTTTCCTTATTTGTTGTTTAGGTGTTCTGACAATTCTGAAGTATATGGAAATTTCTTTTAGTATACTAAACCCCTTCCATAATTCTGATTTTGTCACAATCTCTCAATGTCTGTAAATCTTAGCCTCTTTGTTATGTTATATTTTTTTCATGGGTTGTCTTTTTCCATTATATTTCATACTTTGAATCTTGAATTCTCCTTTGCCTAGTACTAGTATTGCCATTCCTCCTCTTCAATTGCATTTTCCTGGTGTAATGTTGGCTCTCCTTTATGTTTCTACCCTTCTTTGTCATCTTTTTAATACATGTTCTTTTGAGCAAGAAATAATTAGATTTGTTGTTTAATTAATACCTGCTGCTTCTGCTTTTTACAATGCAGTACTTTCACATTTAGTGAAATAACGAACATACTTGATTTTATTTGTTCAGGAAATGTGATGTTATTACCACTCTTTTGTGGTTATTGTTTCTTTCTTTCTTTCTTTCTTTCTTTCTTTCTTTCTTTTTTTGTCCTTTACATTTGCAATTTTGGCTTGAATATCCACTTCCACTACTTAGAGTAAAGGCTAAGCTGCCATTACAAAGAAACCTGAAAAATGCAGTAGCTCAAAGACAGAAGTTTCTCTCTATCATCTAATAGTACTGGGAAGAGAGGTCCAGATACATGGGGGCATCTCTGTTCTGCAGGGTCTTTGAGAAAACCAAGTTTCTCCTGCTACCCTCTAATGCAATTTTTTCTCCTAAATTGTTGAATCTGGGTCATGGGCACATCTGTATTCCAGCTCATGGGAGTTGGTGGGGGGGGGGGGAGACAGGAAATTAGAGCAATCACTTATCTTTAAACAGTGAGGTAGAAATTGTCCTTAGCAATTATACTCACATGGCATTGGCAAGAATGCAGTCACATCACATTATTATCTGCAAGGACACTGAGAAATGTAATCTTGGCCAAGGAAACCATATGCTCAATTTACAATGTATTACTCCATAAGAAGGGAGAATGGAATTTGGTGGACAATTAACAGCCACTGACACAATAGTTGGCTCTAGTCATCTATTTAGATGTAAATTTCTTTCTACAAAAAGAACATACTTTTCTCCTTTCCAAGGATTTTTGGATGTAATTTTGGACATAATTCCAAATCCAGTTCAGTTATTTAATCCAGCTCAAAATTCAGGATCTCTGGTTGAAGCATATTCTTCTTCATCGAGTCAATATGTCATCTTCCTCCTATACCCCCTTTTCTAAATAAATAATAGTGGAGTTGTGCGATATTGTGATTTGTATCATACAACTCCATTACCTTATGTATTTGGTCTTTTTCCATGGTTCCTGGCTCATAGCTCCCCCCAAAGCCTTGGAAGTTCCTGAGCAGTAAGAGCAATAGGAACATCATTTGTCATAACATTTGGTCTCTTGTACTCAGTTCCTAGGATTGTTTCAAAGCCATAAAGGTGCAATGAGTGTTAGGTTAATCATAACAAGCTCCTTTCCACAATTAAGTTTTGTTAATGAGGTTACTTTTGGAAAGCACCTAAGGGTGGAGGCTCATTGCCAAGGGAACTTGCATTCAGTCCCACCCCTGACCTTTGGGGAGTTAGGCTGGAGGTTAAATTCACTGCCAATGGTCAAAGAGTTAATCAATATGTCTATGGAAGATTGCCTATGGAAGCCTCCACAAAAGCCCAAAAGGACAAGATTCAGAAAGCTTCTGGATTGTTGAACACATGGAGATTTCAGGATAATGGCGTGCCTGGTTGAATATGGTAGCTTAGTGTCTCTTTCCACATTCTCTGCCCTATGCATCTCTTTCATCTGGCTATTCCTGAATTATATCTGTTTATAATAAACTGATGATCTAGTAAGTAAAATATTTCTCTGAGTTCTGTGAGCCGTTCTAGCAAATTAATCTAACCCAGGGAACTGGGACATTGGAAACTCTGAGCTCTAGCTAGTTGGTCAAAAGCACAGGTGATGATAACCTGGGCATGAGACTGACATCTGAGGGGGGAGGGGGAAGTCTTGTAGGACTGAGCCCTTAACCTGTGGAATCTGACCATATCTCCATGTAGTCTCAGAATTGGGGTGAACTGTAGCACACCCAGCTAATGTCCTGGACATTGTTTGGTGGTGTGGAGGAAATCCCCACACATACACATTAGAATTGGTCCCAGAACCTTTGAAGCAGGATGAGGGTAAACTGCAATAGAAACTCAATTTGGAAAAGAAAGCATGAGAAACACACTGGAGAGAATGATCTAGAGCAATTTCACTCTGATAGGCAGGAGTTGTTTGTCTGTTTGTACCGGCAGTGGAGTAGGTTCTTGGTTGGTCCATTTGGCTATCCCTGGTTCTGCTCTTTGAGAGTGGCTCTTCTGTCCATGGTCCTTGTTGGCTTCTGAACTTGCCTTCTGGAAACTGGTTCTTTTCTCTTATACTCCCTGGCAACTTGTAAGTGATTGTTAGTAGTATGCATTCCTTGATGACAGCTTCGGGCTTCACAATTTTGCTTTTGTAGGCCATGCTGATGGCTTATTTGGTAACACAATCCCTTAAAAGCAGTAATCTGCAGGTTTATTTGCTTATAATATGTTGAATGTTCTAATAACTACACACACACACACACACATACATACATATACATATATATATTAATTTTAGTCTTGAGTATATCTCTTTTAAGACTTCTGTGTTATAACCATCCTTCTCACTTTATCTATCTGAAAATATCCTACTATTTCAGCTAGAGGTACAAGCTCAGTGGGAAATTTGTCTTGTAAATCATCACAAGTAATATTTTTACCAAATGTTTCCTACATGTGAACGAGGGTAAGTAACCATCTTCCAGTCTACTGTGTCTTCATCCTCAATGTATATTTCTTGATCTTCAAGTCAACATCACATCTTTTCTGGTTTTGTGATGGCTGCATCCCACTTCCAGTACTAATTTCTCTAATGTTACGGCAAAAGCTAAACTATTAGTAATAGAGATCCAAAAATATAACAGCTTTATTAAAATATACATTTATTTCTTTTATACATACTAGCCCCCAAATGAGCAATTCAGGTTTCCAGGGTGACTGTGTTCCACATAGCCCTCCAGGCACACAAGATCCTTCCAGTTTGTTGTTTTGCCAAAGCTCAGATTTTATTCTTAACTTTATAGCCAAGGCTAGTATATGAACATGTATGTATCCAACCTGTAGGAACAGAAATATCAAAGCAGGCAATTGTTGTTTAAATTACGGCAGAAATTTACACATTACTTCTTTTTAAAAAATTTTTTAATGTTTATTTATTTTTGAGGGAGAAGGACAGAAATAGAGTGCAGGTAGGGGAGGGCAGAGAAAGAGGGAGACACAGAATCTGAAGTAGGCTCCAGGCTCTGAGGTGTCCACATAGAGCCTGATGAGGGGCTCAAACTCATGAACCATGAGATCATGACCTCAGCTGAAGTCAGATGCTCAACCAACTGAGCCACCCAGGTGCCCCATTTACACATTACTTCCATTCAGTCTACTCGTGACAGCTTAGTCTCATGGCCAAACCAGGCAGTTTCTAACTTTATGTGTGCCTGCCATCTTAAGCTCCAGAAGAAGTGGAAAATGTTCATTCCTTTTTCTCTCCCTGATTTTTAATTGTAAAGTCTATGATACTTTTCTAATATGCCCTATGATTATTTTTCTATTTTTAAGAGTCATACATAATATTTCTCTATTGTCAATTTAAATTAAATAATTCTTATACCCCCTCCCCCAATAATTTGTACATTTATGTCTTACACCAAAAAGAAAACCTTTAGAATTTTTTTACTTCCCCTACTTTCTGCCCTAACCCACTCTACCCACAATTCTGGCATTTTCCTAATTTAATTCATAAAAAATTAGTTTCAAATTATTAATTTTCCTCTTGCACAGTGTTTTTTGTGACTAAAAAAAAAACGAGTGTGAGGATAAGATTGTGTTGGTCTTTGAACATTTCCTGGCATCCATTATAAATGCAATAAATTTTTGTTGGTTAAATGAATAATTCCTTCTTTTTTCCCCTTCCTTTTATCATGTCATAAATTATATATATGTATATATACGTACATATATATTTGATCCTAATGCTACATATTACTAGGAGTGGCACACAATCCAGTGAAATTATACAGTATTTTATTAATATCATTGAAGAAATTTTATTTTATTGTTTTTTAAAGTTTATTCATTTTAAGGGGGAGAGAGAGAGAGTCCTAAGTAGGCTCTGCACAGTTAGCTCAGAGCCCAACACAAGGCTCAATCTTACAAATTGAGAGATTATGACCTCAGCTAAAACCAAGAGCCAGATGATCAACTGACTGAGCTACCGAGATGCCCCTCATTGAAGAAATTTTAAAAATAATATATTTTATATTAGGTAATCACTAATATTTTATTAGTATATGGCCAGGTGTTTTTTTCTTGTGTTAATTCTGATGCTTTGTGTACTATTTTTTTTTATTTTTTATTTTTTTCAATATATGAAATTTATTGTCAAATTGGTTTCCATACAACACCCAGTGCTCATCCCAAAAGGTGTGTGTACTATTTTAAAAAGATCTATAAATTGATTTATTCTATGGTTCTTTCATTATTATTTTCAATTTTTAACTATATTTTATAGTTTCTTTATTTTTTAATATAATTTATTGTCAAGTTAGCTAATATACAGTGTATGCTCTTGGTTTTGGAGGTAGATTCCAGTGAGTCAACACTTACATACAACACCCAGTGCTCATCTCAACAAGTACCCTCCTCAACCCATCACCCATTTTCCCATCTCCCCTACCCTCCCCCCATTAACCTTCAGTTTGTTCTCTGTATTTAAGAGTCTCTTATGTTTTTGCCTCCCTCTCTGTTTGAAACTATTTTTTCCTCTTCCCTTCCCCCATGCTCTTCTGTTTAGTTTCTCAAGTTCCACATATGAGTGACAATATATGATATCTGTCTTTCTCTGACTGGCTTATTTCACTTAACATAATACCCTCCAGTTCCATCCAAGTTGTTGCAAAAGGCAGGATTTCACTCTTTCTCATTGCCAAGGAGTATTCCATTGTATATATAAGGCACATCTTCTTTATCCATTCATCAGTTGATGGACATTTGGGTTCTTTCCATGATATGGCTATTGTTGAAAGCACTGCTATAAACATTGGGGTACATGTGCCCCTAAGATCAGCACTCCCGTATCCTTTGGATAAATTCCTAGTAGTATTGTTGCTAGGTCATAGGGTAGTTCTCTTTTTAATTTTTTGAGGGACTTTCACACTGTTTTCCAGAGTGGCTGCACCAGTTTGCATCCCCACCAACAGTGCAAGAGGGTTCCCATTTCTCCACATCCTCTCCAATATTTGTTGTTTCCTAAGTTGTTAACTTTATCCACTCTGACTGGTGTGAGGTGGTATCTCAATGTGGTTTTGATTTGTATTTCCCTGATGATGAGTGATGTTGAGCATCTTTTCATGTGTCTGTTGGCTACCTGGATGTCTTCTTCGGAAACGTGTCTGTCTATTCATGTCTTCTGCCCATTTCTTCAATGGGTTATTTGTTTTTCTGGTATTGAGTTTGATAAGTTCTTTATAGATTTTGGATACTAACCCTTCATCCGATATGTCGTTTGCAAATATCTTCTCCCATTCTGTCAGTTGCCTTTTAGTTTTGTTAATTGTTTCCTTTGCAGTGCAGAAGCTTTTTATCTTGATGAGGTCCCAATAGTTCATTTTTGCTTTTATTTCCCATGCCTTTGGAGATATGTTGAGTAAGAAGTTGCTCCGCTCAGGTCAAAAAGGTTGTTGCCTGTTTTCTCTTCTAGGGTTTTGATGATTTCCTGTCTCACATTTAGGTCTTTCATCCATTTTGAGTTTATTTTTGTGTATGGCATAAGAAAGTGATCCAGGTTCATTATTTTGCATGTTGTATGGCTCTTTTATTATTACTTTATTGTGATGATTTATTTTATTTTTGATTAGTAATCATAATACAGTTGACCCTTAAACAATGAGAAGGTTACGGAAACCAATACAGTTGAACATCAGCATATGACTTTTGAGTCCCCAAAAACTTAATTACTAATAGCCTATTGTTGACTGAAAGCTTTACCAATAATATAAAGTCAATTAACAGATAGTCTGTATGTTATATGTAACATATACTGTATTCTAACAATAAAGCTACCTAGTGAAAAGAAAATATTAATAAAATTATAAGGAAGAGAAAATATGTTTACAGAACTGTACTGTATTTATCAAAAGAAAATACACATAAAAATGGATCTGTGTAGTTCAAACCCACGTGCTTTGTTCAACTGTAACACCACAAGGCAGATCATGTTGCACTTGAGGAATAGATATGACAGAATCTTATAGGGCAAATACCTAGACAAGTCATTAGTAAGCAGTCAACTTCCTTATAACTTTGCTTTAACTTTAATCGGTTTCTTTGTTTTATTTATTATAGTGTCGATCTATTGGTCTGTTTGGCCAGTTATCGTGTGAGGAATCTATGACCATATTATATGCATAAATAATCCTCTATCTAAGAAATTTCCTGGAACCAGATAAACAAATATTACACTATCACCATTGGGCTGAAGAGAAAAGTGAAACTTGGAAATGTATTAAAAAATAATGATAGGGGTGCCTTGGTGGCTCAGTCAGTTAAGCGTCTGACTCATGACTCAGGTCATGATCTCAGGGTTTATTAGTTTGAGCCCCATGACGGTGTGGAACCTGCTTGAAATGACCTCTCTCCCTTTTTCTCTGCCCCTCCATACACATGCTCTGTCTCTCTCTTAAAATAAATAAATAAACTTCAAAAAAAAATGATAACAAAGAGTTATGGAAAAGATCTTCTAAACTCAAATACCTTAACTAAAATGTACAGTTTGTTGATGAGGCAAAACTACCTCCAAGAATTAACTCATTTGCTGAACATTATAAAACACTGTATTGTCCATAAACTTGTGAGAATTCAAATACTCTTGCAGTATATCCCATAATGAATAACAATGCATTGCTTAAAATATTATCTATTTTTTCATCATAAATTGTTTCCTACCTCGGTTTATTTATTTATTTATACATTTTTGATAGTATAAAGACGCCATGCTGTGACTCCTAGTTATGACTCATAAGTATGAATGCATAGTAAAAAAAAAATAACACAACAGTCATCCAGATACCCTCCTGTTTCAACTAAACAGGATTAACAATGCTCTGTTTAAACAAGACTTTTTTTCAGTAATGAAAGATGGCCCTTTATGTTTAGTGAGTCAAACCTAACCAAAGACATGCTGGAACGACAGAGTGAATATGTAGAAATAATACAGGCTTTGTCTCACTTCTCTGAGAAAGGAAAAGGCAACCTATGTTCATTAGTTCAGTAAGTTTTGGATTAAGTGAGACATATAATTGCCAAATGAATACAAAGTTCTTCAAAATAGATTTAGTAGTTTAGATTTAGTAGTTTCTAACTACATAAATGGTCTCTTCTGGTGAGTCCACTTGATAGAAGGTCAAATTTACAGTGATTCACAGATTTGCAGTTCTTCCAAAATGTCAGATTGCAAGTAAAATTGTTTTAAAAATCAGGAAAGGACTTATTTTTAAATATACACAATGGAATACTACGTGGCAATGAGAAAAAATGAAATATGGCCTTTTGTAGCAACGTGGATGGAACTGGAGAGTGTGATGCTAAGTGAAATAAGCCATACAGAGAAAGACAGATACCATATGGTTTCACTCTTATGTGGATCCTGAGAAACTTAACAGGAACCCATGGGGGAGGGGAAGGAAAAAAAAAAAAAGACGTTAGAGTGGGAGAGAGCCAAAGCATAAGAGACTGTTAAAAACTGAGAACAAACTGAGGGTTGATGGGGGGTGGGAGGGAGGGGAGGGTGGGTGATGGGTATTGAGGAGGGCACCTTTTGGGATGAGCACTGGGTGTTGTATGGAAACCAATTTGTCAATAAATTTCATATATATAAAAAAAAATAATAATTTAGCCTCCTACTTTCCAAAAGGATTTACTTTCCTTATAGTATCATTTAATACTTGTTTTTTCTATCAGAATTCTTACTTAACAACAATCAGTGAGAAGATCAATAAGGAAGTTGTTGAATAGATATCCTAAAATCAATGAACTTACAATTCATGCACTTTATGCATTGAAGATTCTTTTGGATCCTCTGTTTACTTTTACTTTACACACTTGTAAAGAAGCTTTATTAATTTGGTTTCAAATCTAATGATGATTAGAAACAGCCAAGTAGGGGCGCCTGGGTGGCTCAGTCGGTTAAGCATCCGACTTCAGCCAGGTCACGATCTTGCGGTCCGTGAGTTCGAGCCCCGCGTCAGGCTCTGGGCTGATGGCTCAGAACCTGGAGCCTGTTTCCGATTCTGTGTCTCTCTCTCTCTCTGCCCCTCCCCCGTTCATGCTCTGTCTCTCTCTGTCCCAAAAAATAAATAAACGTTGAAAAAAATTTTTTAAAAAAAAAAAGAAACAGCCAAGTAGGAGAGTTAAGTACATATATAGAATGATGATTGTTCATAATGTTGATTTTGAATCATTAACAAAAGGAGAATAATGTTATGAAGAGAGGGAGAGTGCAATGTACATTTTCCAAGATTTTCATGTAATATTTTAAGTTTGAATTTCTGATTTCTATATGGAAATAGAACCTGACTAAAACATGTTCTTTTAATATATATCCTTGTTAAATGATCCTGTCTTGCAAATAATCAAATTGTCAGAATTATATAAACAAAACATAAAATGCTTTCTCACTATATTCACACAATGAATAAAAATACTGAAACCTAGAATGTTAGCAGTGGACTTAAGGTTCTGCAATTAAGCTGTCACCAGATAGAATAGATATAAATGTACAACTAGTAAAGTGTTTACCAGTGGATGTTAGGACTATATTACTGAAACCAGTCATAGTCATTTGATATCTGCTGTTTGCACAAGGTGTTGTTAGCTAATTTATCCCCATCTTTTTTAGAAAAAAAAAAATCACTGGAGGTTAAAAGATCAAAGATCCTCTGCAAACTGCCTGCTTCTCAACCGCCTAATCCTTTAGGTTGAACTACAAAAGCAAAGGAGGTAGAGTGAGAAAAATCACATAAGACAAAATAGAATTTAAGCTAAAAATAGTAACAGGAGACAAAGAAAGTCAATATACAGTGGTAAAGGGGTTAATTCATCCAGCAGGTAA
The DNA here is from genome assembly GCF_022079265.1 of Lynx rufus. NCBI lineage: Eukaryota > Metazoa > Chordata > Mammalia > Carnivora > Felidae > Lynx > Lynx rufus. The sequence goes on along the minus strand of NW_025814837.1, from coordinate 10,715,190 downwards.
AACAGTAGTAAATATATATGCACCTAACATTGGAGCACCTAACTTTACTAAACAATTACTAACAGATCTGAAGGGGAAATAGTCAACACAGTAATAGTAGAGGACTTCAATATCCCACTTTCAGCAATGGATAGATTCTGCAGAAAGAAAATCAATGAGGAAGCGCTGGAGTTAAATCATACATTAGACAAAATGAACCTAACAAATATTTATAAAACATTCCACCCAACAGAAGCAGAATACACATTCCTCTCAAGTGCATACATCATTTTTTCAGGATGGACCATATGATAGGACACAACACAAATTTGCTACCAAAATTTGTTAGGAAATTTAAGAATATTGAAATCATACCAATTATATTTACTGTTCACAATGAATGATATGATACTAGAAATCAACAATAAGAGGAAAACTGTAAAATCTATAAATATGTGAAAATTAAACAACACACTCTTGAGCAACCAATGGGTCAGAAGAGAAATAAAAAAGGGAAGTAAGAAAATCTCAAAATTAATGAAAATGGAAACACAACATACCAACATCTATGGGATGCTACCAAAGCAGTTCTGATAGGGAAATGTATAGTGGTAACTCCATATATTAATAAAATAGAAGGATCTCAAATAAACAAACTAATTTCACACCTCAAGAACTTGGAAAAGAATAACAAACTAAGCCCAGAGTTAGCAGAAGAAAAGACATGACAAAGATCAGAGCAGAAATACATGGAATCAAAATCAGAAAAGTAATAAACAAAATCAACAAAACTGAGAGCTGGTTTTTTTGAAAACATAAACAACATTGACAAAACTTCAGCTAGACTAAGAAAAAAGAGAGAAGAGTTAAATAAATAGAGTCAGAAATTAAAGAGGGGATACTACAACTGATACAAAAAACAAAGGATCATAAGAGACAACTATAAACAGTTACATGCCAACAAATTGAATAACCTAGAAAAAAAATGGATAAATTCCTAGAAACATAAAATCTACCAAGACTGAGTTGGGAAGAAATAAGAAATCTAAATAGAACAATAATGATTAAGGAAATTGAATCAGTAATCAAAAACTTGTAAACCTAGAAAACCCCAGGGCCAGATGACTTCACTGGCAAACTTTACCAAATATTTGAAGAATTAATACCAATACTTCTAAAACTTGAAGAAGTTTGGAAATTCTAAACTCATTTTCTGAGGCCAATATTACCTTGATACCAAAACCAGATAAGGATACTATGAAAAAAGAAAAATGCAGACCAATATCCCTAACAAGTATAGATGCAAAAATTCTCAACAAAATATTAGCAAACTGAATTCAACAACGTATTAAAAAGATTATATAGCATGACCAAGTGGGATTTATCCCTGGGATGCAAGGATGGTTAGAAATAGATAAATCAATAAGTGTGATACTGCATTAATAGCATGAATAATTAAAATCTTATGATCATTTCAATAGATGCAGAAAAAGCATTTGACAAAATATAACATCCTTTCGTGATAAAAACCTCCAACAAATTGCATTTAGGAGGAACACACTTCAGCATAATAAAGGTCATATATAGCAAATCCAGAGTTAACATCATACTCAATGGTGAAAAATTGAAAGCTTTTCCTCTAAGATCAGGAACAAGACAAGGATGCTCACTCTCACCACTCTTATTCAACACAGTACTGGAAGCCCTAGTCAGAGCTATTAGGCAAGACAAAGAAATAAAGGAATCCACATCAAAAGGGAAGAAGTAAAATTGTCCTTAATGGCAGTTGATATGATAAAAAACCCATACATTTAAAAATTGTAAAAAAAAAAACCAAAGCATGGTTGGAACTAATCAACAAATTCAGTAAACTTGCAGGTTATAAAGTCAACATACAGAAATCAATTGTGTTTCTATGCATTAACAACAAAACATCTAAAAAAGGAATAAAGAAAACTATCCTATTCACAATAGCATTAAGAATTTAGCCAAGAAAGTGGGTCACCTGGGTGGCTCAGTCAGTTAAGCAAGCATCCAACTCTTGATTTCAGCTCAGGACATGACCTCACAGTCGTGAGATTGAGCCCCAGGTTGGGCCCTGTGCTGGGTGTGGAGCCTACTTAAGATTCTCTCTCTCCTGTGGTGCCTGAGTGCCTCAGTCCATTAAACGCCCAACTCTTGATTTCTGCTCAGGTCATGATCTCACCGTTTGTAATATCGAGACCTGTGTTGGCCTCTGCACTGACAGCATGGATCCTGCTTGGGATTCTATCTCTCCCTCTCTCTCTGCGCCTCCCCTGCTTATGCTCTCTCTCTCTCTCCCTCTCTCAAAATAAACTTAAAAAAAAAAGAAATATAACGATTCTCTCTATCCATTTCCCTCTGCCCCTCCCCTACCCCTGTTCACACACACTCTCTCTCTCAAAAAAAATTGTTTTTACCCAAGAAAGTGAAAAATCTGCACAATAAAACTATAAGACTTTGATGAAAGACAGTGAAGATGACACAAACAAATGGAAAGGTATCTTGTGTTTATGGATTCAAAGAATTAATAGTAAAATGTCCATACTATTCAAAGCCATCTATAGGTTCAATGCAATCCCTATTAAAATTCCAATGGCATTTTTCACAGAAATAAGTAAAAAATTTCTAAAATTTGTATTGATCTACAAAAGACCCCCAAAAGTCAAAGCCATCATGAGAAAGATAATCAAACCTAGAGGCATCACACTTCATGATTTCAAACTATACTTCAAGCTATTACTTAAAACAGTATCATACTGGCATAAGAATAGACACATATAAAAATGGAAAAGGATTGAGAGACCAGAAACAGCCCCTTGAATTTATGGTCAACTAATATTGCAAGGGAGCCAAGAATATCCAATGGGAGCAGAAAGATCTCTTCAGCAGGGGCGCCTGGGTTGCTTAGTTGGTTGATCGTCTCAGGTCATGATCTCATGGTTCATGCCCCATGTTGGGCTCTGGGCTGACAGCTCAGAGCCTGGAGCCTGCTTCAGATTCTGTGTCTCCCTCTCTCTCTGCTCCTCCCTTAGTCATGCTCTGTTTCTATCTCTTTCTCTCTCTCAAAAATAAATAAAACATTTTTAAAAATTTAAAAAAAGAACTCTTCAACAAGTGGTGATGGAAAAACTGGACAATCACATGCAGAAAAATGAAATTGGACCTCTATCTTACACCATTCACAAAAAATTAACTCAAAATAGATTAAAGACTTAGGCTGTAAAAGTCCTAGAAGCAAACATATAAGAGAATCTCCTTGATGGTCTTGGCAATAAATTTTTGGATATGACACCAAAGCACAAGAAACAAAAGAAAAATCAACAAATGGGACTACATAAAATTAAAAAGCTTCTGCACAGGAAAAGAAACTTTCAAAAAAATGAAAAGGCAACCTACAGAATAAGAGAAAATATTTCCAGCCATGGGGTTAATATCCAAAAATCTAAAAGAGCTCATGCTCTCTCTCTCTTTCAAAATAGATAAACAACCTTTAAAAAAACAAAACAAAACAAGTGTCCATGAATAGATGAATGGATAAAAGAAGATGTGATTATATATAAATGGAATATTATTCAACCATAAGAAAGGAGAAAATCTTGCCCTTTATGACAAGGATGGACCCTGAAGCCATTCTGCTAAGTGAGATAAGTCAGAGACAAACAAATACTGTATGATATCACTTATATGTAGAATCTAAAAAAAAAAAAAAATGCTGACCTGGTAAAAAACAGAGAGTAGAATTGTGGTTATTCAGGGCTGGAGAGTAAGGGAACTGGAAAAATGTTCTGGGTTCAAACTTGCAACCATTAGATAAATAATTCCTAGAGATCTAATGCTCAGCATAGCGATTATGGGCAAGAATATTGTATGATAAACTCAAAACTGCTAAGAGACTAGGTCTTATTGCTCCCACAACAAAAAGAGAAAATAACTATGTGATGTGATGTGATAGATGTATTAGCTAATGCTATAGAGGTGAGCACATTGTGACATACAAATGTATCAAACCAACACACTGTGTACACCTTAAACTTACACAATCTTATATGTCAATGATATCTCAATAAAAATATTTTTTTTAAAAAAGAAAAAAAAAAAAAAAACAACCTAGCTTAGGTCCTTGGTTCTCAAACTTTGGCACGTATCAGAATCATCAGCAGAGTTTCTTAAAATACAGATTCCCAAGCCACACCCCTGGAGTTTCTGATTCCCACACCTGAGCAATCTGTAGCATCAGCAGTGAAGTCCCACACTTAAGGTGGCACCAGACCCTCCTGAGTACATTGTTCCAGAGGCATACCGACCTCAGGCTCACGTGCAGCCAGGATGCACAGGACAGTCAACCAAGTCTCCTCCAGCTGACATCCATGCTGACTGCTCAGTGCCTGTGTCCACTGGGTTGCCAAATATTTTTTTTCTATTTCCCCTGTCCTTACCTCTGAATGGTTCAGATACTGGTTCAGAGAGAAAGCCCTGAAATGTGCACGTTCCCAGAAAACAGATGAAAATTAACTGCTCAAGGTAAGACAGGAGTAGATTCTTTTGGCAAGGACCAGAAGAATTTCTGGTAGAGTTTAACAAAATTCAACATAAGTAGAAAGTTTATTTTTTTGCAAAGTAACTTCAAGCTATCTCAAATAAATAAACGTTCTTAAGTAAAAGTAATATTCTTGCTACAAGCTAAATCTCTTAGGCCTGTTTTCTTATCAACTTGTTATCTACCCCTCAGCTCTTTGTCTTGTCCTTGTGGAGATGGCCTGGCCCAGGGATCTGACAAGAAGCACTGTCTTCATGGAAATTAGTGTGTACAGAGTCTGCTGGAGAACGCACAAAGCACCCCTTGTACACTGAGACACCTCAATGTTCTCCCCTCCATGTACACACCACTAAGGAAGAAGAATGACCATGAGGAGAGGGGCTCCATCTTTAATATAATGGAGTTTTAATCCTGAATTAATTGAAAAATTGTGGAATTTGAATGCTTTTACGTTACAGTGTCTAGATCGATTTTTCCCCCTGCTCCCAGGTGATACGGACTTCAGACTGCAATTATTAGAACAATATTACATTTTTGCAGATCTGTCTTAGAGTCCCCTGTATATTCTATTTACTACTTAGTCTGGATGTGGCAGAGAAAGGACAAGATGAGCAGACTTTCTCGGCACAAATCTGACAGTATTTTCCAGGATGGACTGAACTGGAGAGGAGCCGGGGTAATAAGTAATCTGTAATACAGCAGGGAAGCCATGGAGATTGGGCCTTGGATTGTGGCAGTGGGGAACAAAGAGGAAGAGCTTGGCATGAGGAAAACACCTGATAAGGCTTAGAAATGAAGAAAAGATACAAAGGGATCAAAAGGGATCAAAAGGAGTGAGGTCACTGAGCCCTTAACAGAGGATGGGTGCTCTCTGGAGCCGTCTCACCTGAATGTGCATGGTGGCATCTCGTGGCCACAAGAGTTGGAAGTGCCAGTGCGTTTTTTTTCTTTGGAGTGTGGTTGACCTTGAATTGGAACAAAGCGTGTTGGGGGTGACAATGTCCCATTCAGTAGAAAGATGGAAACACAAGAATAGCAGCCAGATAAGAGGACTTGCAAAGGGATGTCTTTGTGAAACTTTGGCATAGAAGTGACAGTTGACCCCAAAAGTCTGAATGACGGTTCCAGAAGTGAAGGGAGAGGTGGGCAGAAGGGCAGAGACTGAATCCAAGCGATTGCCAGTCAACATGACACATCTCACGTGGCTTTATTTTTCCTTTGCTCTCTGTTTCCCTACGGATTTTTAAAAAGAAAGGTGAATTGTTTTTGATCAAAGTGAACCACCACAATTTGTAAATACGGGCTTATCAACAGAAAGAAAACATTTGTAGAATTAGCAGTTTGTTAGTTTTGTCATCTTATGCATTTGCAAATATTATTCAGTGTTCATTAAACTTCTTTAAAGAAATCTTCAGACAAAAGTTCAGGCATTAAATTCCTTAAGTAATACAGTCTGAGGGTTATTTTCTATTTTCTGATAATAAAACTATTCCTCCAGGTTTTATCTAGTAAATACAGTGTTGCAGTTTTGATCATGGAAACTTATAAAGGTTATACTTAATGCCCTGGTTAGTTCCAACTGTCCCATGAATACAATACCTTATGTTAGCAAATTATTTGTATTTATTTCAACCATTACTGAGACAAACAGGAAAGTATTCTTCTCCAGTTAACAAACCAGTTATTCAGAAAAAAGAAGAAAAAGCCTTTTCTAAACCCTAGGAGTCTGGGGTGCCTGTGTGGCTCAGTCAGTTAAGCGTCTGACTTCAGCTCGGGTCATGATCTTGCAGTTTGTGGGTTTGAGCCCCATGTTGTGCTCTGCACTGACAGTATAGAGCCTGCTTGGGATTCTCTCTCTCTCTTGCTCACCTTGTTCCTCTCCAACTCATGTTTTCTCTCTCAAAAAATAAACTTTAAAAATGAAATAAAATAAATAAACTAGGAGTCTAGTTGCTGAAAAATGACAAACTTTTTAAAATAGGAATGTATGAAAATCTTACTTTGATTTGGCAAAAATGTTGAATTCATATTTTGAACATAATTAAGCAGTTTAAATTACACAAATGTGATATAAGTACTTTAAATAATGAGTCTTATTTGGTTTCTAGAAATATTTGCAAAGGAATTTGGGCCATTTGTCTTGATTGAACATCCATTGTTTTAAAATATCCAAAATGAAAATTTCTAGCTAAATAAACTTCAAAGTAGGTATTATTAAAATAGGAGTGATTAGTAGGAGAAAGGAGATGTTTTCATTTTTTTTTTTTAATTTTTTTTTTTTCAACGTTTATCCATTTTTGGGACAGAGAGAGACAGAGCATGAACGGGGGAGGGGCAGAGAGAGAGGGAGACACAGAATCGGAAACAGGCTCCAGGCTCTGAGCCATCAGCCCAGAGCCCGACGCGGGGCTCGAACTCACGGACCACGAGATCGCGACCTGGCTGAAGTCGGACGCTTAACCGACTGCGCCACCCAGGCGCCCCAGAAAGGAGATGTTTTCAATACCAACACAGGAATATTATGAACTGTGAATTATGAACTCTGCTTGATTTCAAAACTATTGCTGATGAACTAAATCATGGCCAAAAATAAAATTAAAGTGAAATACACAACATTAATAATTCTAATTTGTTGTTAATTTTTTCTTCCTGTTGTTAATAATTTCTTCTTATTTTTCTTAAGTTTTTGCTTCCAAAAACTTAGCTCAATCGTTACCTGTGTAATTGGTGGCTCATTCATTTACATGTTCATTCAACAAATAGTATTACAGGTCCAAAACCTGAACCAGGTACTTTCCAGTCACTGCTTCTGGGAGCCTACAGGGTCAGGGAGGATTTGTGAGCACACTTGATAAGTGAATTCAGATTTATTTTAAGTCTATTCAAATTATGAAAATGTCTATATTACTGAACAAAGTAAACTGTTGTTGTTTTTTTGAAATCTCTCTCTACACTAATTAAGTAGTCTAGAGTTTAATGTTTATTTATTTCTGAGAGAGAGATACAGAGCATCAGCAGGGAGGGGCAGAGAGAGAGGGAGACACAGAATCCGAAGCAGGCTCTAGGCCCTGAGCTGTCAGCACAGAGCCCCATGTGGGACTCGAACACACGAACTGTGAAACCATGGCCTCAGCCAGAGTCGGACGCTTAACCAACTGAGCCACACAGCCACTCCAGTACTCTATAATTTAAATTAGGTACTTCTCTGTGTCCTTCACTAATTCCAACATCACAGGCTATGTTGATGGTGGATGCATCACAGCACTGCACTGACTGATGTTCTTACATCTACTAAAATTCCGAAATTATTGTGAAATATGCAGGGCATCTCATTGTTATCCAAAGAAGGAAAACTGTGTCCCCAAAAGAAGCTTGATGACCTAATAGCTATCATACCTCAAATGCTTACTGCTGTGCTTTAATCATAGAATCTTATTATGATTGCATCTTTTTTCAGTATCTATGAAGTCCATTATTTATTGGGTTCCTTTTTTTTATCATTTCAAATGGTCGGTCTTTCCCTTCTTTCATATTATTTTATATTTTCAAACCATTTTGTACTTACAACACCTCAATTAATTTTGGCAACAAGAATGCTGAAGAATGCTGGTTGATAAAAAGGTGAAAATATGTAAATAATTTTTTTCTATTTATATCATTATTTCAAAACATTAATTTTTAATAATTATTTTATTAATCAAATTGATTTATATTTTCTTTATTTTATTTTTATATAGATTTTTTTTAATGTTTATTTATTTTCAAGAGAGACAGAGACAGAGTGTGAGGGGGGGAGGGGCAGAGAGAGAGGGAGACACAGAATCCAAAACAGGTTCCAGGCTCTGAGCGGTCAGCACAGAGCCCAACACAGTGCTCGAACTCACAGACCATGAGATCATGACCTGAGCTGAAGTCAGAGGCCCAACTGACCAAGCCACCCAAGCGCCCCTTGACTTGTATTTTCATTATGTTTTTTTAAATAATACCTTGAGTTTGGTGCTTTTTACTCTTTTTGCTACTAATAGTTTAATTTATGTATTTTTATTTCATTATTTCCCAAGGCATATGTAGTGAGCTGATTACTTTTCATCTCCAAATAGTAATTTCCATTTGGCTTTCTTTTAACCTCTTTTTTTGGGAAACAAATTATTATGAAAACCTGGAAAAAAAAGTAAAATTTGATAGATTTTTATTTTTCTGGGCTTTTCCTTTTCAATTTCTAATTTGACAAAAAATTTTTTTTTCTTAGAGAGTACTCAATGGCTATTGAATATTAAAAATTACTTGCCATCTAATTTACCTTAATTTGTGAGAAAAAATAAGCGGTGATATTTGATAATGGTATGATTCAGAATAGTCACATTATATTTAATGTGCATAAAATACTTACAGTGGTATTGTTTGTCAACAAAATAGCACCATAAGGATTATTCTTGGTATGCAGGCACGCCATTCACACACACATGCACACACATGGACTCACATATATGCTCTACCCCTCTGCTCAAACTCCCCACCTGTCTTCTTCCATTATTTTACCAAAGCCTGGTGAAAGACTATATAATAATTTAATATTGGCATAAATAAGCTTTATTTAGGAAGCAAACTCTACCATAATATTGGGATCCAATGTTATCTAGTAAAGGCTTTTGGATTTGACCTCTTCTTACTTAGTGCCATTAGTGCAAATGGTGATGTGTTGTCGTAAATGACAGGAGGATCACCATGGCGTGAGCGTGTAAGCAAAGAAGCATGCATGAATAATACACATGACAATTAAAGAGAGGCTGCAAAAATAAATAAGACATTAAATTCCAATCTAGCAGCGGCACTTGAAATAATATACTTGGCATCTTATGACAAAATCATCCCATTAAAAAATTTTTAGCAGTTGGTTAAGACCTGTAAATACTCCATTTAAATGGCATGGGCAGTGTAGCGTCAGGCGCACTTAGCATTTGGCAGGACTGTGAATGACCTACAGGTTTGACTAGAGATTATGAGATCCTCAGGTGAGCACAAAGATGTGTCTATAGTTTCCCTCCTTTTGGGGACAGACCTTCTCATGCCAGGGGTGCAAGTGTGAGGGTTCCAGTCCAAAGAACTTTCTGGCATATTTTAGAAGAGTAAATATGGGAGGGAGGTTTTCATATTTCCTGTGTATTCAAAAACTCATACATGTTTTATTAACAGGAGTCTATATTAAGGCCAACTGCAATACCTCTGAGTGTTAATTCTCTGGAGGGTAAGTTCCTCCTTTTATTAGAATTTTCCAATCTTCAATCATTTGGGATGAAGTAAATCTGAGCCTAAGTCCATAGGCAAAATTTGTTCTATTCTCTCTCTGTTCCTGAAAATCGACAGAGCAAGCAAGCACATTTCCAGAAGCACATAAGGTTGGAAATTGATTTCAATTTGCTAGACTTACTTATTTCCAAACTTAACTCTTCATGTTCTGTTGTCAGATTTGTCCAAGTTTGTATAGGTCTTGGGTTAAACTCTGGACTAAAGAAACAAGAAATGGAAACGCAAAAGACCTCTTACCTAGGAGAATTAACTAGAATATGAACTGAAGATCAGTTGGAATCTCAAAATTCATTTCTAGGGGGAAAATGTTAATATTTACAGAGAGATTACTACATGTAAGCACTGAACTGAGCATATTACATGGCTTATCCTCTTTAATCTTTTCAACCATCTCATGAGTTTGGTAAACTCATTACCCCACATTCTACATGAGGTACTTGAAACTTGGATATATTGAGTGACTAACTACAACCAGTAAGGGGTAGAGCCTTATTTGAATAGGCAAGCTCTTCTTTCAGGGTTCTCAACCACTGATATCCTTAACCACTAATGTTCATAACCATTGATAGGCTGTTTTCAAATATACCTATTCTTTGGGAATATTAATACTTGAGCTTCTTGAGTAAAAGTTGTAGGAAAAGAGCCTAATTTGTTATCATTTGGCATATACATTTAGTTATTATATTATGAATTGTTTTGCAGAAACAGAACAGAACTTATTGAGTAATGAGGGACAATTAAAACGGCTTCTTCATGAACAGAAGTGCACAAAAGAGATCTAGGCATTATGCCCAAGGACCTACTGCATGAAGGGGTGAAACTGCCTTTCTTATGTCCAAAACTCAAGTTCCGGGTTAAAGAGGAAGGGCTCCAGCTTGCCCTTGGCCTCATGCAGGGAAAATGCCAATCTTTTTCTGCAAACTGAACATTTTTGCCATTCATATTATTCTTTTTTTTTTAGTTTATTTATTTATTTAAGTAATCTTTACACCCAACATGGGTCTCGAACTCACAATCAAGAGTTACATGCTCTTCTGACTGAGCCAGCCAGTCACCCCACCACTCACATTATTCTTTTTTTTTCTTTTTTGAGAGAGAGAGAGAGAGAGAGAGAGAGAGAGAGAGAATGCAAGCTGGGGGGGGGGGCAGGTAGCAGAGGGAGAAGGAGAGAGAGAATCTCAAGCAGGCTCCACAGCCAGCACAGAACCCAACGTGAGGCTCCATCTCACTACTCTGAGATCATGATCTGATCTGAAATCAAGAGCTGAATGCTTGACTGAACCACCCAGGTGCCCCCACTCATATTATTCTTAATCATTGTTTATTTAGGTAAGCCCTAACTAAAGAAAAGAGAGATGAAATGAGATTTAAAGAAGTAAAGATGTACTTCTCTAACCTATAAAAATTAGCATTTCCCAAAGAAGGATGTATTCAGCATCACTTAACTATTTAAAGATATGCTGCTTCTTTTCTATCATTAAGACTAAATGTGTCAAAATTCTAAGAGAATGCTTTTATCATCCTTGCTGTCCTTTAGTTTTTCCTTTCTTTCCCACAAGATACCCTCCTTAACCTCAATGAAAGCACAAACACATTAATCACCTATAAACCTCATGCTCCGTTTCTACAGCATCCCCAAAGTACCCCCAATTTCTACTCTTACCTCCTTCTTTAAAACTGTCCACCCACACCTCTTCCTTTTCCTTAAGCCTCCCCTTTCTCAGGAAGACTGATATGTTATATTCAGCAGAAAATACATCAGAATAAAAATAATTCATTCTAAGATATGAATGACTAAAAATCTTAATAGGTATGTATAAAGGATACTGTCAGATCTAAGCTTGAAACCTGTCTTTCCTCCCATTTACTCACTAGAGAGCTTCTCTGAACCTCAGTTTCTTTATCTCTATAAAATGAGCAGAATAATACCTGATAGGCTTGTTGTGACAATTAAAGGTGACAATATTTATGCAAAGTAGTGACTGGACATACTGGATTATTAATAAATGTTATTTTCCCTCTTACTTAAGTCTATGATAATATTTAAACATGTTAAATTAATTTTTTTTACATACCCGAATCGCAAATTGGCAGTGTTGTAAAGTGAAGTGTGGAAGTCCTCAGGAGATCACTCAAATCAGAGGCCTTACAGCTCTATTCAGTAGAATGGGTTTTTGCAAAACACATATTATAAATAGAAACATACAGAGATAATCATGCACTAAATCCACTCAAGATGTGCTTCATTAAAACAGAAAAGGGCACCTGGGTGGCTTAAGTCAGTTAAGCTTCCAACTTCGACCCAGGTCATGATCCCACGCTTCGAGGGTTTGAGCCCTGCGTTGGGCTCTGTGCTGACAGCTCAGAGCGTGGAGCCTGCTTCAGATTCTGTGTCTCCTTCTCTCTCTCTGGCCCTCCCCTGCTTGCACTCTGTCTGTCTCCCAAAAATAAATAAACATTTAAAAAATTGTTTTTAATTTAAAAATATGATAAAATAGAAAAGAGCTTTAGATGTAGTTAGCAATTCATTCAAAAAAACATTCACTGGGGGCGCCTGGGTGGCTCAGTCGGTTAAGCGTCCGACTTCGGCTCAGGTCATGATCTCACAGTCCATGAGTTAGAGCCCCGCGTCGGGCTCTGTGCTGACAGCTCAGAGCCTGGAGCCTGTTTCAGATTCTGTGTCTCCCTCTCTCTCTGCCCCTCCCCTGTTCATGATCTGTCTCTCTCTGTCTCAAAAATAAATAAACGTTAAAAAAATTTTTTTAATAAAAAAAAAAAAACTCACTGGACACCCGGCTTGGGCACTGTGCTGCACTCTGGGTACAGATAAAGAAGACCCCAAGTCATAGAGAGAAAACACCCAATCCTGTTGGACAGAGACTAATAAGCTCAGTCTTTAAATCATGTCAGATTATTAACTTTGTCGTATTTTTCTTTTTAAATTCTATCTGCCCCTTTAAGATTTGGGGAAGACAAGAGAGCACAGAATTTCTGCCAAATCAAAGTTTCCAGAAAACTATGTGAAAATAGTGGTTGTAAAAGGATTTGTTCTTTTTTTACTTAAGGAAATTTCACTCAAAAATTAATAACAGTTAAGGAATCAAGTATGTATATTCTTTGTTTTTTACCATATAAGAAAGATCCTCTTTGGTGTTTGGGTGTGTGCACATTCATGTAGTCTCTAAGCCGACCGTACTGAGAAATATTTTATCATGATTTTCCCACAGCAATATATGGCATATTTCCAACTTATCTCCACTTATTCATAGCCTGAAAATGCTACATATAAAGGAATTTTAAATCTTCCTTTTGAGCAGGATGCTTTATGAGCAGTTCAGTTCAATTTTAAATATAATTTTCAAGGGTAGAAATTAAGAAAAGTCCCATTTACTCTGTCATTGGCACCTGCCTTTTCACTGTGCTCTCTATGCATAACCCTTACGTGAAACAAAATTCTTTATTCAAATGTGGCAATGTCTCTTTAAAAGTCTCCACCAAAAGGCCAGCAAACCAGCTTAGCAACTTTCTTGGGTGGATTCTCAGATGAATAATTAGCCCTGAGCAATGAAACTGTCCAGCAACTATCCTCTTGAAATCTGTGATCTGCCCGAGACTGCATGCAGGGAACATGATAGAGAAGTTTGTTCATAGGGCTTCTGAATATTGTCCAGAAAAAAAAAAAAAATTCTTCCTTTACGTTAGTGCACCAGACTTAGGCACCGTGGCGGTATGCACAGCAACTGTGTGCATGCACAGGTGACCGTGTGTGGGGCCAGGGAGCCTCTGTTTATAGCCGCTAGGCTGCTACCGTCTTGCTCCCTGTCAGTCGGGAAAGCCTCCTTTCTGGTTTCTCAAACCCCACCTTCAAAAGCTGAAATTACATGACTCATTTATTTTGATACCATCAAAGTTTTGCTGACAACATGAGATTTTTGTCTGCCCTGTGTTAACAAGTAAAGTCCTCAGGCCATCAGACAGATAAATGCAGGCCCGGGTTAAAGCCGAAAAATGAACACTTAATTCGTTCCAATCCCCCTCTTACCTCTTCTTCAGATCACTAGAGGATCAGTGAATTGTGTGACGAAAAATGTTGTGCTGTCAAGACCTAGAAGAAGTCACATCTGATAATTACATCCGAAGATCCATAGACTCTCTAACTATATGTCCACAGTGACTGAAACAATATCTTCCAACGTTTTTATTTATTTTTGGGACAGAGAGAGACAGAGCATGAACGGGGGAGGGGCAGAGAGAGAGGGAGACACAGAATCGGAAACAGGCTCCAGGCTCTGAGCCATCAGCCCAGAGCCCGACGCGGGGCTCGAACTCACGGACCGCGAGATCGTGACCTGGCTGAAGTCGGACGCTTAACCGACTGCGCCACCCAGGCGCCCCTGAAACAATATCTTAAATCACAGACGCACGAGTAGACGAATTTGGTAAGGGATATTTATATACTGGACAATATACATGACTTTTCAGCAAAAATGTGTTGTGCCACATTGCTGGGTCATTGATGAATATGCCAAGATTCAAAGGTTTTACTCACATTGGAGGAGTAATCATTTGGGGAAGTAGTTTCAGTAGATATGTTTTCTTGTTCTTATTAGATAATAAATTCCTTTAGTCAAGGTCAGTGCTACTGTACTTTCTGTATTCATCACAACACCTGTTGAGGTGCCTGACACATTGGCAATTGATACACACTAGCTAGATGAATGTACTCGAGCAGGTGACCATTTGACAGTAACTAACACTCAAAGAAGAGGAAGTCCAAGGAGACCTGGGTTCTTATCCTGATTCAGTCAATGGTGGTTTGGAACAATTTTAAATCACATAAATGTGCTGAGTCTTAATATTTTAATGTACAAAGAGTAGGGTGGATAAAGGTACTCTCAGAAGTTGTTTTTATACATCCAACAATCTTTATTTGGTGCAAAGAGAGAATGTTTTTGCTCTCATGGAGCATATACAATGGATAAAAGGGTGGGACTAAACAAGTAAATAACCAATAATAACTGCTATGCAGACAGTATCACAGGGGAAAGGAGTAAAGAGTTAACTCTCCTAAAATGTCTTTAGCTTTCATTGTTGTTTTTAATTTCTTTTTCTTCCAAATGAAAAATCAACAGCCCTTCTTGAAAAGATACCTTGAATATCAGAAGCAAGTGTGGAGCGTTTTACAAATATAGGTTTTAAGTGTTCCACAGGAGATTATAGCAGATGTCAGGAATATACAACCAGACACACAGACACACACACACACCCATATAATTTATATTTTAGTTGTCTCTAAGTGTAAGACTCTGTAAGCAATTCATGTTGAAAACCACTCAGAGTTTTCCTGATAGTCTTAGTAATGTCCTTAGCCAGTAAGCCAGTGAACTGACTTGACTTCTAAAATATCTGATGCCCAAATTATTAAAACTCATTGATGTGGATAACTGACATCCAAAAGAACCTAGCAAATTGGAAGCTACACTTGGTCTGTGATGTCAGAGGGGCATGAATACAACTCACTGGGCACTGTGGTTACCCAGGTAAGGCTTCCTTATTTAAACTTGGCACACAAAGCATGGTCATGCATAGCAGATGGGATCATTTGTTATCTTTAAGACTGATTGCCTGCCCAAGTAAGGCAGCACAAGGGAAATCCCACAAATGCAGCCAGCTTTCAGGGCTAGGAACGGTGCCACAATCACTCAACCACAGGGCAGAAATAGTTGAGATCACACTGTCCCCTGAATGGTGAGCTGCAGCATGTCCCTTGGGCATACCCTCCGCCACAAAGAGATTGGCTATGAAAAGTAGGTGTTCCCAGGGTATAGGAAAGCCTTCGGATAATGCTTCCAAAAAAGTATGCTGAATGTATTTTCAATTCAAATGTATTTTCCTTCTATCAGTGCTCTCAATTTGCCATTTATCAGAAAAGCCCCTTTTCCTCTCTTCCTTCCATTTGTTTTTTCTTGGCCTTTGAGGAATATGGCAAGGAAAGATTACTCTGGAAAACAAAGAAACAAAACAAAAAATCAAGCCCATTGAACAGAAATGAAATCCAAAAATGTGGGTTTGAGACTGCCGTCTATCAGTCTTGAATCTGGCTAAGTCTCTGTGACACACGGATGCCATCCAACTCACAGAAGTTTTTGTGAGAGTAAAACAGAACACAACTTGGATATGAAAATGTTCCATAAGAGTCAAAGAACCGCACACTCCGAAGACTTGAACACCTACTGGAATTTTCTTGCATATTGCACTTGGGACACTTACCAGTGTCTGCTCTGAACATAGAACCGGCTTAAAAATAGCTTATTGGAAGTCAGCAGTTCGGCTTTCATGATATGAGCTTTAGAAAAGAAATGGAAACAGAGGTAATCGGACTAACCTTCCTGAGAAAGCTATTCCAGCAAAGCAAGGCAGTGATACCCTGAGCCTCATGATCTTCGCTAGCTTTTGGCTAGTCTTATCACTGAAGTAATATGCAGAACTGAGAGCTGTAAGAAGTGGAACAACAATCAGACCCAGAAACCACAACTCTAAAGGCCGGTAGCATATGCAATTTGGTGCATACAAGAGACAGTATAATCTGTAAAGGCCCAGTAGGCAATGATAGCTGAAGTGAAACAATAGAAGAAAAGTGGTGTATTTTGAGTAATGGTCTATCTCACAGTAGAATTTATGTAGATTCTAATAGAAGTCTAATATTTTATTAGACACTATATTAGATACTATCTATGGATACTACTATTTCTTTAAGACACCTGTATTCTGTTAGATATGATCTATGCTATAAAATAGATAGTAATGTCTATCTCACACTTGACAAAAAGAGAGTCTTTTGGTCATTGGCTCTCATGTACATTTAAGTTCTTACACAAATCTCTCATCTCTCTATACTCAAGATTTAACTTGTCTTTTACAATGCAGCTTTTTAAACTGGAGAGAAAATTGCTGAGTCTCAAATAGCACTGGAGTTTGCCAAACAATGACACTCTTCACTGCCAACATCTTGAACACTCCCTTCCTTAATCCATTCTGCCTAATGAAGCACAGCATTTTCTGCAGCCCTCTGTGTCGTTTAAAGAATATTGAAACTGCAAACACAAAAAAGAAATGTTTAGTGGGGTGCCTGGCTAGCTCAGTCAGTAGAGCATGCAACTCTTGATCTCGGGGTTGTGAGTTCAAGCCCCATGTTGGGTGTTGAGATCACTTAAAAATAAAATCTTAGGGGCGCATGGGTGGCTTAGTCGGTTGAGTGTCTGACTTTGGCTCAGGTCATGATCTCGCGGTTCGTGGGTTCGAGCCCCACGTCGGGCTTTTTGCTGACAGCTCAGAGCCTAGAGCCTGCTTTGGATTTTGTGTCTCCCTCTCTCTCTGCCCCTTCCCCACTCATGCTCAGTCTCTGCTTCCCCCCTCCCACTTGAGTTTTCTCTCTCTCTCTTTCTGTCTCTCTCTCTCTCTCTCAGAAATAAATAATAAACATTAAAAAATAAAATCTTAAAAAAGAGGGACAAATGTTTAGAGTGAAATGAGCTAATTGGTAAAGGATTGAATGAAGACCAAAACAGGAACTCACCTAAAGCAACTTTTTAAAAAGAAATCTATGTTGGGGGTTAAAAAAACACAAAACCAAAAACAAACAAAACCTGGCTTTAGTCTTTATTTTTTTTAATGTTTGCTCATTTTTTGAGAGAGAGAGAGAGAGACATAGACAGAGTATGAGTGGGAGAGGGGCGAAGAGAGAGGGAGACACGATCTGAGCTGTCAGTACAGAGCCCAAAGCGGAGCTGAGCCCCATGAACCCTGAGATCATGACCTGAGCTGAAGTAGGAGGCTTAACCGACTGAGCAACCCAGGCATCCCAAGTCTTTATCTTTATTGATAAAAGTTCCTACAAAGTTGCCAGAAAGCACCTAAGAAACAGACATTATTTTATTTTACACTGAAGAGAAACTATATATGCTATGATAGAAATTTTGAAAAATACAGAGAAACAAAAACAAAGTCAAATAATTTGTAACTGACTAATATTCAGATATAAAGCCCAGCTTACATTTTGTCCTCTTGATCTAGAAAATATTTTGATGGCTATAAATTAATTATCCTTCCCTTAGCTGTCTGCAAAATACATATTTGCATAGGGTAAGACAGACTTTTTTTAAATTATTAAAAGTAAACATTAATAAGCCTAGGACATAACCATTATGGCCTCACATTTTTAAATCAAACACCAATTTTCCTCAGCAAACTAACATCTCTGCTTTTATATGACTTAATCTGAAACAGCAATGCATTATTAAAACAAAAACAAAACAACCACAACAAAAAACTTCTTAAAATAGTGGGAGACAACAGGGGAAAACACAGTTGGGAGCCTCACTCCTCCCTGAGGAAATAGTGAGAAGCTCTTTCTCAGAGTTCGCTCATGTGCCCAAACCACCTGTGCGACTGATATTTTCACTTCCTTTTCTATACTTTGACTTTGGCACACAACAGTAGATTCTAACCAAACAAGGGGGCTGTGAGCATGCTTCTTTCAGCCTTTGTGAACCTTTAGCTTATGTGTATTTTATTTATGTGATTACTTGATTTTTGTCCTGTGCATCAAATAGTAGTCGAGTTTACCAGGAAGTGGTTGGTAAAGCTGGGACCAAGAGTCAGAACTGCTAACTACCACATGCATATTAAAACCGCCTCCTTCTGTGAAGTGTTAATGGACTCAGTCCAGCTCCCTGCAGACATCTGTCTGCATCATACATAAAATAAATTTAAATTGGCAGTGTCAGCAGAGAAAATGAGACTTCACGGGTGTTGGTTGCAAGACAAACCAACCCTTCGGGTGAGAAGTGACCTCACATCCTAGAGATAATGTCCTCACAGCAGGCTCTGGGAAGCCAAACATTTTAGACACTTTTCTCACTGTATCCTGCCTCATAAAGAGCAGGTACAACAAAGGTTGCCATCAGATCTCCTTTAATAGCAAACACATCAAATTCTATGAGACTTACAGCTGGTAGTCACATATATTTCTTTTTTTTAATTTTATTTTTTTAACATATATATATTTAATTTTATTAATGTTTATTTTTGAGACAGACAGTGAGAGAGAGAGAGAGAGAGAGAGAGAGAGAGAGAGAGAACAAGTTGGGGAGGGGGAGAGAGAGAGGGAGACACAGAATCCGATGCAGGCTCCTGGCTCTGGGCCAGCACAGAGCCTGATGCGGGGCTTGAACTGACGAGCTCTGAGATCACGACCTGAGCCAAAGTCAGACGTTTAACTGACTGAGCCACCTAGGGACCCCCACATATGTTTCTAAGCTTACTTCCACTTCTGCGTTGTTCAAAGACTCATTTATTCTCATAATGGCATGTGGTAAAAGGGATTGTATATGTGTCAGCTATTGTTACTGTTTTCCCCTTTTTAAGACAGAAATATTTGATACTCAGCCCTACTGAAGAAAACTTGCAAAAACAAAGTGTTAACCTGGTTAGCACTTTGATATACTCTAAAAATTCCCTAGCAATATGGACAATGCATTACAAATGAGCACCTGCTCCTTCAAAATGTTAACTGATGCAGGTTGCAAAATTAATATACAGAAATCTGTGGTATTTCTAGACATTAATAACAAAGTAGCAGAGAGT
This sequence comes from Lynx rufus, assembly GCF_022079265.1. Classification (NCBI taxonomy): domain Eukaryota; kingdom Metazoa; phylum Chordata; class Mammalia; order Carnivora; family Felidae; genus Lynx; species Lynx rufus. The sequence goes on along the minus strand of NW_025814837.1, from coordinate 10,695,698 downwards.
GAAATTAAGAAAACAATTCCATTTACAATTGCACCAAAAATAATAAAATACCTAGGAATAAACTTAACCAAGGAAGTGAAAGATCTATACTCTTAAGACTATAACACACTGATGAGAGAAACTGAAGACAATACAAACAAATAGAAAGATATGCCATGAGCATAAACTGGAAGAATTAATACTGTTAAAATGTTCCAACTACTCAAAGCAATCTATAGATTCAAAGCAATCCCCATGGAAACACCAGCAGCATTTGCCACAGAACTAGAACAAAGAATCCTAAACTTTGTAGGGAACCACAAAAGACCCTGAATATGCAAAGCAATCTTGACAAACAACAAACCTGGAGGTATCACAATGCCAGGTTTCAACATATACTACAAAGTTATAATAATCAAAACATTATGGTACTGACATAAAAACAGACACATAGATCAATGGAACAGAATAAAAAGCCCAGAAACAACCCACTCTTATATTATCAGTTAATCTATGACAAAGGAGGGAAGAATTCCAATAAGAAAAAGGAAGTCTCCTTCATAAATGATGCTGGGAAAACTGGAAAGCAACATGCAAAAGAATGAAACTGGGCTACTTTTTTACACCATACACAAAAAGAAACTCCAATAGCTTAAAGACCTAATGTGAGGCCTGAAACCATACAACTCCTAGAAGAAAACATAGGCAGTAATTTCTTTGACTTTGGCCTTAGCAACATTTTCCTAGATATGTCTACTCATGCAAGGAAATAAAAGCAAAAATAAACTATTCGGACTATACCAAAACAGAAAGCCTTTGCACAGCAGAGGAAACCATCAACAAAAATGAAAAGGCAACATATGGAATGGGAGAAGATAACTGCAAATGACATGTCTGATAAAAGGTTAATATCAAAAATATATAAAAAACTTATACAATTCAACATCAGAAAAACAATGATCCAATTTAAAAATGGGCAGAGGACCTGAATAGACATTTTTTCCAAAGAAAACATACGGATGGTCAATAATAGACACATGAAAAGACACTCAACATCACTAATCATCGGGGAAATGCAAATAAAAACAACAATGAGGGGCGCCTGGGTCGCTCAGTCGGTTAAGCGGCCGTCTTTGGCTCAGGTCATGATCTCGTGGTCTGTGAGTTCAAGTCCCGCATCAGGCTCTGTGCTGACAGCTCAGAGCCTGGAGCCCGCTTCAGATTCTGTGTCTCCCTGTCTCTGACCCTCCCCCATTCATGCTCTGTCTCTCTCTGTCTCAAAAATAAACAAACGTTAAAAAATTTTTTTTTCTTTTTTTAAAACAACGAGAGGGGCGCCTGGGTGGCGCAGTCGGTTAAGCGTCCGACTTCAGCCAGGTCACGATCTCGCGGTGCGTGAGTTCGAGCCCCGCGTCAGGCTCTGGGCTGATGGCTCAGAGCCTGGAGCCTGTTTCCGATTCTGTGTCTCCCTCTCTCTCTGCCCCTCCCCCATTCATGCTCTGTCTCTCTCTGTCCCCAAAATAAATAAACGTTGAAAAAAAATTTTTTTTTAAACAACAATGAGAGGGGCACCTGGGTGGCTCCGTTGGTTAAGCGTCCGACTTCAGTTCAGGTCATAATATCATGGTTCGTGAGTTCCAGTCCCTCATCAGGCTCTCTACTGTCAGCATAGAGTTCGCTTAGGATCCTCTGTCCCCCTCTCTCTCCCCCTCCCCCACTTGCACTCTTTCTTTCTCTCAAAAAGAAATAAACACTAAAAAAAAAAAAAAATGAGATATTACTGTACACCTGTCATAATGGCCAGTATCAAAAAGAAAAGAAAGAACAAGTGTTGGTGAGGAAGTGGAGAAAAAGAAACCCTGTGCACTGTTGGTGGGAATGTAAATTGGTGCAGCCACTGTGGGAAACAGTATAAATCTTCCTCAAAAAAATTAAAAATAGAAATACCATATGATCCAGTAATTCCACTACTGGGTATTTACCCAAAGAAAATGAAAACACTAATTCAAAAAGATACATGCACCCCTATGTTTATTGCAGCATTATTTACAGTAGCCCAGTTATGGAAGCAACCCAATATCTATCCATAGATGAATGGATAAAGCTGTGGTATATAAATATAATGGAATATTACTTGGCCATAAGAAAGAATGAGATCTTGGTATATTTTTGATGATATGGATTGACCTAGAGGATATTATGCTAAGTGAAATGAGTCAGAGAAGGACAAATACCATATGATTTCACTTATATGTAGAATCTAAAAAACAAAACGAATGAACGAACAAATAAAAAGCAGAAACAGACTCATAAACACAGAGAACAAACTGGTATTTGCCAGTTGGAAGGGAAGTTGGTGCCAGGTGGGGGGGGGGGGCGGCAAAAATGGGTAAAGGGGAGTGGGAAGTACAGACCTCCAGTTATGGGATGTATAAATCATGAAGATGAGAGGTATAGCATGGGGAATATGGTCAATAGTATTTTACTAGCATTGCATGGTGACAGGTGGTAGCTATACTTGTGAGCATAGCATAATGCCTAGAGTTGTCGAATCACTATGTTGTACACCTGAAACGAACATAACAATTGTGTGTCAACTATACTTCAATAAAAAAACGTTAACCGAAACCTCCAATAGCATGTAAGTTCCTACAGGTTGTTCCAAAGTTTTATTTCACTTTCAAATCATGGCATCTAAGATAGAAACATGGTAGCTAATACCGACAGTAATAATAATTAATACTAGTGCACCTTTTGCACATCATCTCATTTAACCTTTCTTTCAGACATTATCATTCGTGGTATAGGTTATGCAAATTACCATTGTTAATGACAGCTCACACTTTTGAAGCCAAATGAATGGACCACATAGTTGTCCACTATTCACTCTAAGTATTAAATTAATACATGTGTTTGGGGTGTGTATGTGTGCATGTGTGTTATGCACAGTTGGATGGTGTTAAAAGTTATGCTTGTTTACCAAAAATGTACATCTGAAGCCACACCACTATAGTATCAATATCATTAGAATGATACCACTTTATCAGTGTTGAGCCCAGTAATATGTTACGATGTGTATCAGTAACATTTTAGAGATCATCACTCATCACAATGAATAACGTATTGATGCAGCAAAACCATTTCCATTGGTTGTATTACAGATGGTGTTTGATGAGATAAACCAGCTATTAATACAAGAAGGGATTCAGATGATGCTAGGAAATTTTGGTCACACATGTTCTTTAAGTGACTTGTACCATCACAGTGTTGGGTTTCAGAATGAAATGTATGGGGTGTGGATGGGACACAGAAATATTCCAGACAGGTTGCTTTATCATGGGAACAAATCAGAAGTCCAATTTTCCTACTTGAGCACAAGATAAACAGCAAAAGTTATTTAAAAGCAATGTCTTCGATCCCTCTCAACTGCGGTCAGATTTAGTTCTCACAATTGAAATGGGAATATCTATAGATAAGGTACTGGATATGAATTCAGAAAATTTTAAAATGATGGAACCATGTCAATGTTTAAAAATATTTTCAAAAATTCAAAAGGCAATTCTGTACTGATAGTTAATTCTATAATTTACAAATCTCAACTAAAAATGATTCCCTCACTATCATCCATTGAAAGGAAATTTTAAAAGTTCGTCTTTAATTTCCTTTGGAAAATCATAGTCTTCTCTATTTTTATCTGTCTGTTCCCCAAATCACAGACTTGCTTGGACCCCCCCCGGGATAGTTGCTGTCTGCACTGAGTCACAGTAAGTGACATAAGGAAACTTGAAGAACCTCAGTCTTTGGAATGAAGGAGCCACATCAATAAAGTAAAACTAAGGTCCCTGAAGTTACAGACCATTGTTTTGCCTTATTTTTTTAAGAGATCATTAAAACGCTGTTTAGAGGTAAACTATCAAAGAATCACAGTAGGAAAAAAAAAGATTATTTTTATCAATTAAGTTATCAATACCATTCTCTAGACATTAAATAAAATCTCCACAGATTATCAAAGAAATAGCTTTTTCATTAGAATTTTGAGATGGCACTCTCACCAACTTTTCTCAAATCTAAAATTTAATAGTCCTTGTTATTAATTTTTCACCAACTTGTTATATTTCCAAACTGATTTATGATTATGCATTTCATATTCTACTGGGCTCACTAGATATAGCCACTAGTTGTACCTCATTAATTCCTACACTGGATTTGGCTCTAAAAGTGTTGTTATGCTTACTACTGGTAAGGTAAAAAAAAAAAATAGCAAAAAACAAGGAAATAATTTAGTTATATTTTTGTTTTTCTTTATATAGTATTAGCATGTGGTGCATTACCATTTCTTAAAAAAATCAGTTTCTGCAATAAAAATGAAAGAAACTACATTATACTCCAGGGGACTTAAAATGATGTGGCTCTAAACTCTGGTTTTAAAAGCCTGGGCGATTAGAGAGGAGAGAAAGAAGGGTGTCCTAGTTTTTCACATGCTGAATGATTCAGCAAAACAGTGCTGTGAACACATCAACACGATTCTGGAAAATACTCAAAAATGTCCAAGAGAAGTCTGGAGGTAAATTTGTGGTATACTATGTGTCAATTAATTTCTTTAGCATCCAAGTTGATTCACTGGACCTTAAAATGAATAAACTATCAAACAATTAAAGGTTTGGGAAAATGATATCTAATGTAGAATTATAAAATATATCTTCACTCTTTAACAAATGATGAGAACTGGTTGGAATATATCAAAGGATAGAAATGTCATAAAATTTTTTAGATTTTTTTCCCCCAATCCATATCCCAGCTACCCACCAACAGCCACCATTTCACAGTGGAGAACATTGAGTCCAGTGAGGTGAAGTTGTTTGTTTAAGAATGAGGGTTACTTCATGGGAGATCTAAAGATGAAAAACTCAAGCATCATAACTTGTAGATTCCCTTCCACTTCTTCAGGCATGAAAATGAAGTAATTTTATGGATTTTTCAACAAATATACCAAAATCTACTACGTAACCAGCATTTGCATCAAAGTAATTCTCCAGGAAGGTGGAACAATGGCACAGAACATTTTTAAAGCACTTCATTTAAAACTATTTGTAGATCCCATTCACAATTGCACCAAGAAGCATAAAATACCTAGGAATAAATCTAACCAAAGATGTAAAGGATCTGTATGCTGAAAACTATAGAAAGCTTATGAAGGAAATTGAAGAAGATTTAAAGAAATGGAAAGACATTCCCTGCTCATGGATTGGAAAAATAAATATTGTCAAAATCTCAATACTACCCAAAGCTATCTACACATTCAATGCAATCCCAATCAAAATTGCACCAGCATTCTTCTCAAAACTAGAACAAGCAATCCTAAAATTCATATGGAACCACAAAAGGCCCTGAATAGCCAAAGGAATTTTGAAGAAGAAGACCAAAGCAGGAGGCATCACAATCCCAGACTTTAGCCTCTACTACAAAGCTGTCATCATCAAGACAGCATGGTATTGGCACAAAAACAGACACACAGACCAATGGAATAGAATAGAAACCCCAGAACTAGACCCACAAACGTATGGCCAACTCATCTTTGACAAAGCAGGAAAGAACATCCAATGGAAAAAAGACAGCCTCTTTAACAAATGGTGCTGGGAGAACTGGACAGCAACATGCAGAAGGTTGAAACTAGACCACTTTCTCACACCATTTACAAAAATAAACTCAAAATGGATAAAGGACCTAAATGTGAGACAGGAAACCATCAGAACCTTAGAGGAGAAAGCAGGAAAAGACCTCTCTGACCTCATCCATAGCAATCTCTTACTCGACACATCCCCAAAGGCAAGGGAATTAAAAGCAAAAGTGAATTACTGGGACCTTATGAAGATAAAAAGCTTCTGCACAGCAAAGGAAACAACCAACAAAACTAAAAGGCAACCAACGGAATGGGAAAAGATATTTGCAAATGACATATCGGACAAAGGGCTACTATCTAAAATCTATAAAGAGCTCACCAAACTCCACACCCGAAAAACAAATAACCCAGTGAAGAAATGGGCAGAAAACATGAATAGACACTTCTCTAAAGAAGACATCCAGATGGCCAACAGGCACATGAAAAGATGTTCAGCGTCGCTCCTTATCAGGGAAATACAAATCAAAACCACACTCAGGTATCACCTCACGCCAGTCAGAGTGGCCAAAATGAACAAATCAGGAGACTATAGATGCTGGAGAGGATGTGGAGAAACGGGAACCCTCTTGCACTGTTGGTGGGAATGCAAATTGGTGCAGCCGCTCTGGAAAGCAGTGTGGAGGTTCCTCAGAAAATTAAAAATAGACCTACCCTATGACCCAGCAATAGCACTGCTAGGAATTTATCCAAGGGATACAGGAGTACTGATGCATAGGGGCACTTGTACCCCAATGTTCATAGCAGCACTGTCAACAATAGCCAAATTATGGAAAGAGCCTAAATGTCCATCAACTGATGAATGGATAAAGAAATTGTGGTATATATACACAATGGAATACTATGTGGCAATGAGAAAAAATGAAATATGGCCTTTTGTAGCAACGTGGATGGAACTGGAGAGTGTGATGCTAAGTGAAATAAGCCATACAGAGAAAGACAGATACCATATGGTTTCACTCTTATGTGGATCCTGAGAAACTTAACAGGAACCCATGGGGGAGGGGAAGGAAAAAAAAAAAAAGAGGTTAGAGTGGGAGAGAGCCAAAGCATAAGAGACTGTTAAAAACTGAGAACAAACTGAGGGTTGATGGGGGGTGGGAGGGAGGGGAGGGTGGGTGATGGGTATTGAGGAGGGCACCTTTTGGGATGAGCACTGGGTGTTGTATGGAAACCAATTTGTCAATAAATTTCATATATATAAAAAAAAATTAAAAAAAATAAAAAAAAACAAAAAACTATTTGTACATCCAATCTATTAATCACAAAAAGAGACTCATTCTGTAATTTTTATTCTAAAATGTTTGCTTATGCTCTAAAAATGTGTCACTCGGGTTAAATAATAGAATTAATCCAGAAACTTGTTTCTGAATGACTTTTGGTCATTGTTAAAAATTATGAACAGAAATTTCAAACGAAAGAAATTTATTGCCACAATTTTGGTGCAAGCTTTGAAATTAATTCCAGAGGAGCCCTGAAATACTGTGAGATGTGGCAACAATGTATAAATAACTGGGTGGTTTTCCAACATGAACACATTGAATAGACATGACCAATTTTCCAGGTATATTTGTGTATAAGCCAAATGAGTCATATTAAGGAAGGTAGAATATTGAGCAGTAAATATTTTTCTATTGAATATTTCCCATAATAATGTTATACTATTAACATTAGTTTTTAAATAAATATTTTTATTTTAGAGACCATTTCACTTTTTCATTTGAAATACATACTTATGACAATCTGTAATTTAGATCAGTAAAAATGTGACAGTATCTTTATACTCTAACTTGTCAACAGTATTGCAATTATAGAGTTACAGATGATTCAGTTACAGAATGATTCATAGAAGTACATGCTTTGCATGCTACCATCCATCACTGTCACGTCCCTAACATGTATAAAGTGTATTTTCTTTAAGTTTATGTAATTATTTGGAGAGAGAGAGAAAGCATGCACACATGAGCAGGGGAGGGGCAGAGAGACAGGGAAAGAGAGAATCCCAAGCAGGCTCCATGCTGCCAGCACAGAACCTGACAAGGGGTTCAATCTCATGAACCACGAGATGATGAGTGAGCTGAAATCAAGAGTCAGATGCTCAACCGACTGAGCCACCGAGGAACCCCTAAAGTGTATTTTCAAGACATCAAAGTAAAACACATGAATGTTCCAGAAAAATAGATAAATAGAACTGTGGCCAGAAATGGGGACATCGTTTAATGGATAGCTAAGTCTTTGGCTTATTTTGGAGAACAGAAATACAAAATAACTCTAGAATTTCTTAGAAACAATATTGTATGTGTGGATGTGTGTTAAAATTCAAAGATAAATGCTAAAATAATTAAGATATAACTCTTGCTTCTAGACGAACCCCATATGAAGTAGACTACAGGAGCCTGGCTAATTGCTTAAATCTGGATGCTGTATTGGAAACACCCAATACCTTTAAAATAAGGCTTAGGGGCGCCTGGGTGGCGCAGTCGGTTAAGCGTCCGACTTCAACCAGGTCACGATCTCGCGGTCCGTGAGTTCGAGTCCCGCGTCAGGCTCTGGGCTGTTGGCTCGGAGCCTGGAGCCTGTTTCCGATTCTGTGTCTCCCTCTCTCTCTGCCCCTCGCCCGTTCATGCTCTGTCTCTCTCTGTCCCGAAAATAAATAAAAAAAGGTTGAAAAAAAAATTAAAAAAAAAAATAAAATAAAATAAGGCTTAAAAAACTCAAACTATTGCGTAAGGTGAAGGCTGATACAAAGTTACTGGGGAAGTTAAGAGAAAGACACACTTCTGCAGTCAGAAATTGGATTGAGGCACCTCCTAGTTTAGTAACTAGGTCAGCATGTTACCAAGAACAGCAGAAGAGCTTTAGACCATGAATATAAGACCTGATTTGGCCCCAAGTTCTCCAAGTCAGCTCAAAACTGCAGAAGACAGAGAAGGGTAGGGAGAGACAGAGAGGGACAAAATAAAAACATTTAAGTGAGTTTACAAATCAAAATGTCAAAACCTGTAAGCAAACATGGCAGTAAAAAGGACAATAAACAGAATTATTCTAAATAAAATGAAAATGTAAGAGCAATCTACGGATAATCTTAAAATAAATATGATGAGTTCCATCCACGTTGCTACAAAAGGCCATATTTCATTTTTTCTCATTGCCACGTAGTATTCCATTGTGTATATAAACCACAATTTCTTTATCCATTCATCAGTTGATGGACATTTAGGCTCTTTCCATAATTTGGCTATTGTTGACAGTGCTGCTATGAACATTGGGGTACAAGTGCCCCTATGCATCAGTACTCCTGTATCCCTTGGATAAATTCCTAGCAGTGCTATTGCTGGGTCATAGGGTAGGTCTATTTTTAATTTTCTGAGGAACCTCCACACTGCTTTCCAGAGCGGCTGCACCAATTTGCATTCCCACCAACAGTGCAAGAGGGTTCCCGTTTCTCCACATCCTCTCCAGCATCTATAGTCTCCTGATTTGTTCATTTTGGCCACTCTGACTGGCGTGAGGTGATACCTGAGTGTGGTTTTGATTTGTATTTCCCTGATAAGGAGCGACGCTGAACATCTTTTCATGTGCCTGTTGGCCATCTGGATGTCTTCTTTAGAGAAGTGTCTATTCATGTTTTCTGCCCATTTCTTCACTGGGTTATTTGTTTTTCGGGTGTGGAGTTTGGTGAGCTCTTTATAGAGTGTGATGCTAAGTGAAATAAGCCATACAGAGAAAGACAGATACCATATGGTTTCACTCTTATGTGGATCCTGAGAAACTTAACAGGAACCCATGGGGGAGGGGAAGGAAAAAAAAAAAAGGACGTTAGAGTGGGAGAGAGCCAAAGCATAAGAGACTGTTAAAAACTGAGAACAAACTGAGGGTTGATGGGGGGTGGGAGGGAGGGGCGGGTGGGTGATGGGTATTGAGGAGGGCACCTTTTGGGATGAGCACTGGGTGTTGTATGGAAACCAATTTGTCAATAAACTTCATAAAAAAAAAAAATAAATAAATATGATGAGGATACTCAAAAAGATAAAAGAAAAAATTCCTGGTAGAGTAAGAAATCATGAAACCAAACGTGGCAAAAATAAAACAAGAACAGAAGTATACAAAAAAGAACAAATTAGAGATTCTAAAAATCAAAATATACTCGATGAAATTTCTGAAAACGTAACAGATGATATAATCTCTGGACACAAAGGCTGGACACAAAGACAGAGTTTAGCAAATTACAATATGGGACTGCATGTCTCTACCTGAATGCAACCCAGAGAGATAAAAGAGTTTCAAGATACAAGACAGAACAGTTAAGAATCAAGGAGAATAGTCTGAGAGGCTCCAGTGTTAATTAATAGGAATTCTGGATGAAGAAACAGCTAAGAATTTTTCAGAACCAGAAGAAAATGTGAATTCCTCAGATTGCTGGTGCTTAACTGAATAAATGAAAATAAATATAAATCTACATATGCATTCTTAATTTCTAGTTTGTTTTTATTTATTTTTATTTTATTTTAGAGTAAGAGAGAGAGTGTGTGAGCAGGGGAGAGGGACAGAGGGAGAGAGAAAGAACTTCAAGCTGGCTTAGAGCTCGTTCCCATGACCCTGGGATCATGACCCGAGCCAAAATCAAGAGTCAGACATTCAACTGACTGAGCCACCCAAGGGTCCCTATTTTTATTCTTTTTTATATCATCAATCTAACTATTTCAAATCACCTTTCAAAATACCATTTTTGTTATTGATGTTAACTGTTTTAATGGAAGAGATAATTGATTTTGCCTCTGTGAATTTGGCTTCCTAGCCCTGATTTTAGAAATCTGGACTAGTTCTCAGCAATTTCAAATAAGAATTTGTTTTTGAAAATAAAATATGCCTTAACAAAGGCAAGTGTACATTTGAGAGTCCAAATATAAAGAGGTCTGACATTAAGTAAATAGAGCATGTCTTGAAAAGTATTTATCAGTTTAACCATAGCTGTCCCATGGAATCATTGAAAGTAAGTTTATTTTCCTTGTCTTCTTTTATCAAACCCTAATTCATTCCTAAAAAAACAAACAAATGACAAGCAAAACATAGAGTCAATTCTATAAATTGATTTATGGTATTTCTGATTTTACATTTTTACATTAAAATGTGTAGAATTATAGCATCAAATTATTTCTTTTCAGATATTTGAATTTATTATTCAAAATTCAATTCATGTTGTACATGAAATAACATGCATTATGTAGTGGACATAAATGGTAGTTCCATTAAAATGTTTAATTATTGTTTAAGAAGTAAGCATTAATATTTATAAATGAAATATAATACTTATTAATAATATAATGTTGATTCTTGACAATCTCAGATACTATTTTACATAACAAATGCTATGTGATTATACTGTGATCTTATCATGGATAGTTGCATAAATCACATTCATTTCTTCTGTCTTGAAACATGATTTCTTGGGGCGCCTGGGTGGCGCAGTCGGTTAAGCGTCCGACTTCAGCCAGGTCACGATCTCGCGGTCCGGGAGTTCGAGCCCCGCGTCAGGCTCTGGGCTGATGGCTCGGAGCCTGGAGCCTGTTTCCGATTCTGTGTCTCCCTCTCTCTCTGCCCCTCCCCCGTTCATGCTCTGTCTCTCTCTGTCCCAAAAATAAATAAACGTTGAAAAAAAAAATTAAAAAAAAAAAAAAGAAACATGATTTCTTTTCATAACAACACTATAGATTAATTTTTTTTTAACATTTATTCATTTTTGAGAGAGAAAGTGCAAGCCGGGAGGGGCAGAGATAGAAGGGGACAGAGGATCCAAAGCAGGCTCAGCACTGATGCAGAGAGCCCCACATGGGGCTCAAACTCACAAGCGATGAGATACTTAACCAATTGAGCCACTCAGGCACCCCTAGATTAATTATTAAGAGCACAGGCTTTGGAGACTCTGAATCTTCAGTTAGAATTTATAGTTGATATCTGAATCTATCCTTATAAAGTCAGGAAACATAAACCACTTTAAGTCTCTTAAATAAAGGACATTAAATAAGAAAGTTGGTTACTTAAATAGGAGTAATGGAAGAGCTGAGATGTTCAATCTGCAAGGCTACTGAGAGATTAGCAACAATAGGAAGGAGTTCCCTCCCCCAAAACTGGGGGACTGTGGGGAGGTGATGGTGTTTCGAAGGACCCAGAAGCCCGTGGGAGCCAGAACCATGGAAGCTACGCCTGGTAGAGCTGGGATCTTGGAGCGAGGCCTTCTGGTGGCAGCCAGAACCGAGGAGAAAAAGAAGCTCTTCCTGCAGATGCCCCAGGAAGCACAAATACAAGAGGAGAAATATCCTAACTACACTCCTTCCCCTAACCTCTAACATTCCACAAAGCCTTCCATTGGCTATACTCCCCAGAAGTCAGACAGCAGGGAAACCTGGGAAATGCAGCCCAAGGAAAGGGCAGGAAATACAGATTTGAGGGAAAACAGGCTACTTAACATCACTGAATGTTTCATTTTTTTCACTTTCGAAATGAATTTTTTTTAATATTTATTTTTGAGAGAGACAGAGTGTGAGATGGGGAGGGGCAGAGAGAGAGGGAGACACAGAATCCAAAGCAGGCTCCAGGCTCTGAGCTGTCAGCACAGAGCCCGACAGGGCTCGAACTCACAGACAGCGAGATCGTGACCTGAACAGAAGTCAGACACTTAACTGACTGAGCCACCCAGGTGCCCCTCAAAATGAAACATTTTAAATGACCACATTTTAAATAGGCATTATAATCTAGGGTTACAAACATTAAATTATACATTTAAAGCACTGAGTGGTGGGTCTGCCATATTACAAGCTCTCAATAAATGGTAAGTATTCTAATGATAGATTTTAAGTCCCCATATTATTTAAAATGTTAATCTGATCTTTACTATGTTTGGGTTTTTATTTATGCCCTCCTAAATTATGGCCTCATACTCCAGAAGTAGTCTTCAGGGCTACCTCTTTCTAGCAAACATGACTTTCTTTTCTTCAATTCCAAAATCTTTATCAAAATAGTGTTAAAAATTTCATAGGTCAAAAGATATTTAGAATTTATGTATGGATTTGACAAATAATCTAAAAACACAGGCATGTAAGACTTGTCTTATAGCTACAGTTTCTTGATTGCCTATGATATGCCACATTTGAGACTTTAAATACTTAATCTTATTTAACCCTTATCGTGAACTACTTCATATCTGATATAGGTATTATTATCACCACTTAAGAGATAAGAAGGCAAACGGTCAGAGGTAAAATAGCTTGGAGTCATAATCTAACCAAACCTGGTGTTAAAATCCTGGTTTGCTCAACATGAAAGCTCATAGTTTGGCCACTATGATACATAGTATCTGCTACTACATCGAGCCATTATTGTCTTTTCAGTTTCCATATCCTAAATTATCCTGAGAATATGGCTGTCATTTAAAATGACACCTACCTCAAAAAGATTCATGCATCCCTATGTTTATTGAAGCATTATCTCCAATAGCCAATATGTGAAAGCAACCCAAGTGTCGATCCCTAAATAAATGGATAAAGAAGATGTGGGATGGGGCACCTGGGTGGCTCAGTCAGTTGAGCATCCGACTTCAGCTCAGTTCATGATCTCATGGTTCATGAGTTTGAGCCCTGCATTGGGCCCGTTGCAGTCAGTTTGTCAGGGGGATCTTTTCCCCACCCCCCCGACCCCTCCCCTTCTTGCTCTCTCTCTCTCTCAAAAATAAATAAATTAATTAATTAAATTAAAAAAAAAAACAAGATGTGGTAAATGTAGAATATTACTCAGCCATAAAAAGAATGAGATCTTCCCATTTGCTACAACATGGATGGACCTACAGAATATTACACTAAGTTAAATAAGTCAGACAGTAAAAGACAAATACTATACAATTTCATTTATAGATGAAATATAAAAAAACAAAACAGACAACAACAATAACAGCAGAAACCGATCCATAAATATAGACAGCAAACTGAATGCTGCCAGAGGAGAGGGGCCCAGGAAGAGAGGCAAAATGAGTGAAGGGGAATAAGAGGTACAGACTTCCAGTTACGGCATGAATAGGAACAGCATAAGGAATATAGTCAATGGTATTGTAATGTGTCGTGTGGTGACAGGTGGTAGCTACCCTTGCTGTCGAATCACTATGTTGCACCCCTGAAACTAATGCAACATTGTGTATCAATTATACTTCAATTAAACAGAAATTGTTTTTTTTTTTTTTTTAATGTTTAGTAATCTAATTGTTTTCATTTATTCCCTCACCAAATCCTTCTGAAACACTCCGTGGCAGGCACCCTTCCGGGCACTGGAGTTTACAATCTGGCTGGAGAGAGATAATACACTGATGTATTTGCTTTTTTCGCTGTATAACAAATTACCATTAACTTAGCAACTCAAGAGGACACACATTTATTATCTCATAGTGTCTGTGGATCAGAAGTCCAAACAATGGATGCTCTGATTAGGGTGTCCCAAGGCTACAATCAAAGTATAAACCAGGCCTCAGTTCTCATCTGAGGCTCAGGATTTTTCCCAAGCTCACGTGGCTGTTGGCAGCATTTAGTTCTTGTACATATAGAACTATCAGCCTCAAAGTTTTGTTTAGCTTTGAGAAGCTACCTGCAGTTCCTTGTCATATGGCTTTCTCCCCGAGGGGCCCTCAAAACTTTATAGCTGGCTTCTCCAAAGCCAGCAAAGGAGAAAGTCTCTACAGCAAGTCTGCTAATGAAATGGAGACTTTTTACAATGTACCTTAATCACACTGATGACATCCCTTCACCTCTGCAATGAAATATAACCTAATTCTAGCCATGACATCCTATCACCTTTGCCGTGTTCTACGGTTTGGAAGCAAGTCAGCGGTCCCGCTGAAACCCAAGGGGAGGAGGTTGTGCAAAGGCATAAATACCAGGAGACGGGACGACGTGGACTACCGTGAAGTCTTCCTGCCACACCTGTAAATAAATATACAAGGATAATACCAGATGGAAATGAGTACTCTTCAGAGATTCTCGGTGTCTCATGAATTAATGGTCAGAGAAAGCTTCTTTGAGGAGGTGGCATCTGAACTGAGATCCCAGTGACGAGAGGAAGCCAGCTAGCCTGGCAGTAGTAACAGTGAGAGTAGCTGCAGAGAAATGGATGACAAAAGTGATAGGAAATGAAGTCAGACTGAACTTGCAAACATACATATTTCTTCTCCGCGCTATTATTAGAAGTTTTTAAATAGTGTAAGGGTGAGATCTGATGCTGTATTTTATTTTGAGCGTCAACTCCAATTGCATTAATGAAAATAAATCATTGGGATTTAACAGCAGCAGCAAGGAGACGAGCAGAAGGCTACCAGTAGTCCAGGGTTAAGAAGTGGGAGCTTAGCCTGGGGTGAGAGTGGTAGAGATGGAGAGGGGTGACAGGCCTGAGAAATGGTTAAGAGCAATCAGACTTGCTGACATATCAGGTATGGGATATGAGCAATAGAGAAATCCAGGGAAAGTTTCTTGTTCTTTGTTCTCCCTGCCTTGATAAAAACAATTTTCTGCAATCCTGCTTTTCTTCAAGAATATGTTCGCTTTATGTCCTAATAATCACCTCCTTGTGTCAACAGTTGTCGCACAGAGTTCTTTCATCTATTTCTGGGGATGTTGCTTTATGAAGGGGCATCCTCAGATTGCACTGGCCCATATCCAACCTCACTATGTTAGGCAACTCTTAGATAAGAACAGATGTTACCCTCCATAACGTGTAGGGACACTTTCTTATACACATTGCTTATAAATTTAGAAAATGTGTAAAATACAAATTTCAAACAATGCTACATAGTGTGGGAGATTGAATAACTTTTTAAAAAGAATTTTAATGTTCATTTATTTTTGAGAGAATGAGGAGGGGGAGGGGCAGAAAGAGAGAGGGGAAACACAGAATCTGAAGCAGGCTCCAGGCTCTGAGCTGTCAGCACAGAGCCCAACACGGGGCTTGAACTCACGAACCGCGATATCATGACCTGAGCAGAAGTCAGATGACCGAGTGAGCCACCCAGGCACCCCTGAATAATTTTCTCAGTTACGATTTCTTGTTAAACTAAATTATTTTAGTTTATTGCCTTAAGGTGAGTCAAAGGACCATGTAGAGGAAAACGAATTAACAGAGTTTTAGTCTGTTTTGTGGTTTAATCAAAATAGGAGTTTAGTTCTTGGTCTCCCACCACCCTTTCAAAATGTATTCATTGGCTGTAATCTTGCCCTGCCTCTAGATAAAGCTGGAGTGGTTCCCAGGAACGCTCTGTTTATTTCTAGATGAGTGGAACTGTAAGTCACAAGGCCGCAAAATGCATAGTTCTAATTTAGAAATCAAAATGTCCAGAAGAAAGTATATACACGGCAAATAGGAGAATCAATTCTTCAATATTCATTCAAAGGTAAAGTCTTCTCCCCTTTCCAGGCTAAGGCTTCTCTAGTTGGCAGAGTGGATGCTGCTGGCTTCTGCTCTGACATCCTTCATCCAACCCTCATTTTCTGCAGGATGTTTTCACCCCCATCAGAGATGAAGCGGAGGAAAAGAGAGATGAGAACTTGAACTTGGTTGGGTTGGTTGAACTGGGGGTTCCCACAGTCCCCTTTCACTATGATACTGAGGACACAGGCAAAAGCCTGTTTTCATGGGTGGCACACCCACCCAGGCACACATTGCTGGTGCCCTCCCCTCTCCCAGGGGCTGCAGCCCAATTCCCACACATGTTGTTCTTCACGGGAAACACGCAGGCAATCTCGGGCAGAACACCTCCGAGCCACTACAGCCCAGCTGACCTGGCTATTCAACCAAGCAGTTAGTGTTTCTCTGCCCTCCAGTGTCCTGGGTGAACGTCAGACCCCAGGACTGGCACTGAAGAGCAACACAAATACATCACTTAAGAAGTATAAATCATCTATGGGGCGCCTGGGTGGTTCAGGAGGTTAAGTGTACAGCTCTTGGTTTCAACTCAGTAATGATCTCATGGTTTGTGAGTTCGAGCCTCACATGGGGCTCTGTGCTGACCACGGAGCCTGCTTGGGATTTTCTCTCTCTCTCTCTCTCTCTCTCCCCCTCGCCTATTCACTCTCTTTCTCTCTCAAAATAAATAAATGAACTTGAAAACAAATTTTTTAGGTATAAATCACCCTTATTATTAACTTGTCCAAAAAATTTCTCCCTGCTATTAGTAATCCAAAATTATAAATATTTTGATATAAATGAGGACATATGCACCTAAATTAAATTAATTTAAGACTCTCTTTCTTTTTCTCTCTCCCTCCCTCTCCTCACCTCCCTCTCTCTCTCCCCACACTGTTTGAATCAGAGTTGCGCTAGAGAGTTAAGGCTCACAGCAACAACAGGTAGGATCTTGTCTTTAGCCTAAGGGCAACCACATTCCTTGTGTTGCCAGCACCACTGATTAAAAGTGGAACCCCCAGATTAAAGTCAGAAAACACTCTTAGCTATTAAAAACATCAAAATGAGCAATGGAATGTTCTTTTAGTCATTGCTTTCTTAAATCAAAATGAATTTGTGTTCTTTTTCTCTCTGATTTCTAAAAAATACATAAATATTTTTATCAAGAAGGACAATGGAAATATGTAGCCAACAGAAATATATATAAAATATAAAATGCAACTTACCATGCACCATTTATAGACAGAGAAGTGAAGGTGCCAACCCCCACCCACCACCTATAGCCCATGTTCACTATTTCACAACTGTGTTCTCCAGAACTTGTCTATACTTGCTGATTACATTTTCAGGGGATGGTCCATTTCTTATAGTTTTCACTTCTTGTCATATTACTTTAAGAATTCAGTAGAATTCTAGTTATACTATTCTCAGATAATGTACAAAATTATTTCCCTCCTTTTCCCAGATTTGTATAAACGACAAATACCTCCAAATACGGAGAAGAAGGGGAAGAAGCAGATTACCTGCCATGGATAGAACTCCAAAGAGACTGAACTGACATTGACCCTGGAGTATACTTTTTACCCTTTAACCGTGTTAGTAATCATGTTTATTGGGATTTGCTCACTCAGGTGTGAGGGGAACATACCACACATCTTCAGAGCTTGCAGTTCAGATTCTGAGATTCGCCCAAGGAGAAGAATATAATTTATTTCTTTAGTCATCCTGAGTTCTACTGCACAAATGACTTCTCTTTAATTGTGTGAAGCCCCCAAAGGTTTAAAAATAATTTTTATTATTTTTTTAATTTTAAGAGAGGGGCTCCTGGGTGGCTCAGTCAGGTAAGTGTCCAACTCTTGATTTTGTCTTGGGTCATGATCTCACAGTTCATGAGATTGAGCCCCACATTGGGTTCTGTGTTGACAGTGCTTGGGATTCTCTCTCTCTCTCTCTCTCTGCCTCTCCCTGCTCAGGCTCCTTCTCTTTCTCAAAATGAATAAATAAACTTTTTAAAAAATTAAGAGAAATCTCACCACCATTGATTTAATTCATTCATTCATCCACAGGTTTCTGGTTGGTGAGAGGTTGAAGATACAATGGTCAACAAGACATTCTCTGCTTCCATGGAGCTTACCATGTATGGGTTCCCTGATCACACAGTTTTGTTTGTTTGTTTGTTTGTTTGTTTGTTTTGAGCACCTACCACATGTCACACAATGTTCTAAGTGCTAGAACACAGCAGAGAACCAGATAGAAAATAAACAATTTTTAAAAATAGCATAATTTCAGGAATTGGTATGTCTGATAAAGAAAATAAAGCAGAGGAAGTTAATATACAGTGACGCAGGTGCTGTTTTTAGTAGATTGATCAAAGAAGTGATGTGTGAGCAAAGACCTGAATGATTAAAACAATGAGTCAATCAAACGTCTTGAGGACGACCACCCACCCTAAGGGGACAGAACATAGATCATAAAGTCTAAACAACAGAAAACCATGGACTGTTTCCTTTAAAGCTTGACTACACTTTTAAGCTCATATGAACAATTTCCAACTTTGTTATGTTCAAATTTAAGCCAGCTTGCCATTAGATACATTATACACAGTCAACACTAATACGTGTTTTATACACAAAGTTTGAAGTTTGTGCCACTTCGTGCCTTGTGTTTTTCTCTGCTTGTTTATTTGCTTGCTTAGATTTGTATGTACCTATCACGCCCAAAATCTCTAGGAGAAATGCAAATCATTCAAACATATCAGCAGTCTACAATTCTTTCTTAAAGACAAATCGCCCAGAGTCTTTGTTCTCCTCTGATTTGTATAGTTGCTCTCTAGGCAGGACTCAGTTATCATACTGGGTCTTTCTTTCACCAGTATCCTGAGCATTTTTTTTTCTCTTATCTACTGGATTTTCTGATTTCTGATCCATGTCATCCTCTTTCTTAGATTAAGTTTTCATTTTAATGAATAATATCCTCTACTAGCTTTGAAAGGGCACATGAGAGAAAAAGTTTAAGACATTGAATATCTGAAGATTTCTTTATTTTTTAAATTTTTTCTTTATTTTTGAGAGAGAGAAAAACAGAGCATGAGCAGGGAAGGAGTACAGGGAGATGGAGACACAGAATCTGAAGCAGGCTCCAGGTTCTGAGCTGTCAACACCGAGTCTGAGGTGGGGCTCGAACTCGTGAATGGTGCAATCATGACCTGAGCAGAAGTCTGACACTTAATTGAATGGCTAAGTTTGATGTCATTCATATTTAAGAACAAGGCAATGAGAAACTGAATAGAAGTTCAGTGTGCATGGATAGTACTTATCATTTAAAGACATTGTTACAGGATAATCTCTTTAGCAAATTAAGTTTGAGTACTGACCCTCAATGTCTGTAAGTCTTTGGAGAGGGGATAGAGCTTGTAAATTTCCAGAGAGGAATTTTCTTCCATTTTCCTACCCTGGAGAAATAATCCTGGCAGTCAACATCTCTGAGCTAATGGAGGAAAGAAGTTAGGATCTTACCATTCAAAATGTAGAAATTTAAGCCCTATTTCATCACAGGGGTGGCTGTAAGTCCAGAGTCTCTCTACTTGACCTCTCCAGAGAGTAACCTTCTAATCTTCTACTTGAGTAAAGGAGGGACATCCTACAGCTGTGCAAGATTTGGAAGATGGAGTATTAACTACTCTGAATACTGACACTTCACCTTGTTTTCCTCTCCATCTGTATCTGTCTCCAGTCCTTGAGGCCTCTGGTCTTGAGGCATGAATCCATCTATTTCTAGTTTCAACTCTCAAAGATCTACTGGTTCAAATACCACATACCCATCTGATATCTCTGTTTTAAAGCATAGTTGCAAATGTCTGCTTACTATCTTTATCCCTGGGCATTAACAGTTGTTTTAATTCCACTGGGTTGATGAAACAGTTGGCTTAATCATTTAGATTTGATTTTTGGTGTATTTAACCTATAGTATCTAACTAGAAACTCTCCTGAATTGTTTTTCCCTACAATCCAATTACTTTCCCCAAAGAATGTCTTGTAAGTTGAATTTTCTTCATCTCATCTCATCATTGTGCAAAGTAAGTGAAAATTATGAAAAGAAAAGTGCTAATACTAGAGATAAGGAGCCTAGGTTTTATAAACTTAATACATTAGAGATAAAGATGGAGAGCGATAGGCCTACCAGAAGCTGTATCTCTTTAAGTTCAATCTGATACTTATTGTATTGAAGTCAGTTGAATATGTGAACAGATAATAAGGTATAAGAATAAACCTAAAGAATTGATTGATTGATTGATTGATTTATAAATGTTTATTTTGAGAGAGACAGAGCCTGTGCGTGAGCAGGGGAAGGGCAGAGAAAGAGTGGGAGGGAGGATCGTAAACTGGCTCCGAGCTGTCAGCGCAGAGCCTGACATAGGGCTCAAACTCCTGATGAGATCATGACGTGAGCCAAAATCAAGAATCGGACACTTAACCCACTGGGCCACTGAGGCGCCCCAAGGATATGCTTTAAATGCTGAAAATATATTACTAAAAATGGGTGTTTCACAGGTAAAATGTAATTAAGGAATTTACAAGGGAAACCTTTCTATAATAATAAGTCTATCACTAGTCTTCAGGGAATTTGAATTCCAAAAATTCCAGTACCATAGGCACAAAACTATAGAACACTCCAAACAATTTTTAGGTTACCATCTTAAATTTAAGAGCCATAAAGAAATAAATAACTATTCAATTAGAAAGGTAATAAAGTCCTTGGTAATTGCAGAGTTCTCTGATATTTTCTGGTACTGTCTTGACCTATTTACTTTCTTTTTTAACTGTAGTATGACTCTTTTCTATCAAAGCTTGTTCTTATTTTTTTCTTAAATTATTATTCATGTTACACCTCACTGAAAGCACAAATCAGTGCTCTATCTCCTGACCTTTTTGAAAACCAGTCGGATGTATATGACAGAAGCAGATGGCTGTATGTGCCCAAAGCAAGGAGGACCAGAGGTTACACTCCCTTGTAGTGCAGTGCGTACTAAGGACAGAAGAGTGTGATTTCTTCTTAATTTGAATTTATATCAGTGTATCTAACAAATGTTTTTACAAAAATTTTAAAACCGTTTCTCACACTTTAAACGACTGAATATATTTGTCTATACAACTCTTCTTAAAGCTAGTACTTTTGGAAATTTGCATATAAATTAAATAGAAGTAGAAGGTTGTTTGAAGTAAATGGTGACTGGCATTGTGTTTGAGCCATCTGTTTTTCTGTGTCTCACCACAGTTGCTATTTACAAAGCGAACTGCACCTCCTTAACATTTCTCACTCTGAGAACCAGATCCACATTTTTCTCTTATCAGCGGCTTGTCCCCTGCCCTCAACTTAATGTTCAACTAAAGCAACTCAGACTCATTTCACTCATTTAATATGCTTTCCTTCTCTGAGGAAAGAATTTGTATATTGAGCTGTGCTGAATACAGATTTTATTTAGCTGTGTATAGATGTTTTATATTTATAAACACATGTAATTACAGACTGTCTCCAGCCTATTTGAATTACCTACAAATGGATATAGCAATTGCCTGCATATCACCTTACAGTTTTAAAGTAAGTAATCTCCTATTAACTCAAGTTACCAAAAAGATAGAATCATATATATATATATATATATATATATATCAGTTTATATCTGTATATAATAAGTCCTAAATTTTAAAAGTATTAATTGAATCTTTTATTCTCATTAGCACCTTGACACTGGGCAAGATTTAAAATGAAAAGAGCTCAACCCCTGTTATCCCAATGGAGGTGATCATTTTCTCTCTTCAGCTGGTTATTGGGTTTTTAATCATCTAAAATCTTAATGTAAACCTTTGACTGTAGTGGCCTACAAAAGTTTCATGTTTAGATTTAGGGCTGTTACTCCTGGTCTGTCAAGGGTAGAGTTCTGAGCCAAATGCAACTATGTGGAGGCCTGTAATGTAAATCTTTAGTCATTAATTCCATTATCTCCCCATACCAAAAATAAAATGAAATGAAATGAAAAATGAAAGTGTTTTTATTCTGAGGTAGAATTTACATAGAGAAGAATGTACAAAGCTTAGTTGTATATAGATCAGTGAGTTTTGACATATGTATATACCACTGTAACCCATACCCACATCAAGGTATAGAACATATTTATCCTTCTAGAAAATTTCTCCGTGTCTCTTTCCAATAAGAAGCCCTCTTTTACCCCAGAACTAATTGCTTTTCTGACTTCTATCACCAAAATTAGTTTTGCATACTCTTGGCATGAATTTGATGCAAATAAAATTATAAAGTCTATATTCTTTGGTATCTGGCTTGTTTTGATCAATATAACACTTTTGAGAGAAACATACAGCCTGACGTTTGGAAAAAGGGAAGTACAAACGTACTTTCTTTAAAGATGGTATAATTCTGTATGTAAAAATCTTGAGGCATGAGGTAAAAATGCCTATAACTACTCAAAAATTGAGCAAGTTTAAGGGCTGCAAAGCCACTATATGAAAATGGTTGTGTGGTTTTTTTTAAACCAGTATTTTATTTTACTAAGTAATCTCTTTGCCCAATGTGGGGGGAGAATTCACAACCCCCAAGATCAAGAGTCACATGCTCCACCAATGAGCCAGCCAGGCATTCCCTAAAAATCACTGTGTCTTACTCTGCCTTTTGAATAATTTTACAGGTGATTGATTAAGAAATTGTTGCTGGAATGGAAGTATTCTTGAGCAAATACAGGTCCAGAGACACACACAAACATAACTCCAAAACAAACATAATCAATGAAGTGAAAAAAAGACCTAAAATATCCCTAAAACCTAGCAAGCAATCAAGATTTAAAAAAAAGAAAAGAAAAGAAACTACTAGGCAATACATACGAGAAAAGCATTAGCTTTTGTGCTCATCATTTGTCCTTCCCCTAGGGAACTTCTCATTTGTATAAATCCTTATTTCTCTGGGAATACAGTTTTTAAAAATCTTGTTGCAAAGTATCTTGCAAAGTACAACCAACTGGAAATGGGACTTTGTGCTTCTGTTATATATGAAAACATTTAGGGATGCCGGGCTGGCTCAGTCAGAAGAGCGCGAGACTCTTAATCTCAGGGTCATGAGTTCGAGCCCCATGTTGGGTGTGGAGATTGTTTAAATAAATAAAAAACTTTTTTGAATTTTTAAAAAATAAATAAATGAAAACATTTAAATTGCCTTAACAAAACCTGAGCTACCTCTGCATACTCTGTGAGTGTATGTGCGTGCACGTACGCACATGTTCTATGTCTTTAGAAAGCATTAACGCTTACAAAGAATAGCTGGCCAAATAAAAGAAGGGCAGGCTTTAAATAGATGTAATCAATTAAGTAAAGTTTAAAGGCTGGTTGGAGACCGTTGTACCAAACAAGGTTACCAGACAATTTGCTCATCTACACCTAAGTGAATGAAAGTAGAAGATGATTGCAAACATGTTTATTTTGAGATTTCCGTATTCTAGACACTGTGCTAAAGACTTCACATCCCTTGTCTCATTAAACTCCACAAAAAGTGAAGCAGGTAATATTTTCCCCATTTTATAGATGAGAAATCAAGGTTTAGAGTTTAGGTAACTTCCCCAAGGTTACACAATAAGTTAAGAAACGAAGATTCAAACCAAGAGCTCACATCCATGCCCTGACACCCCTTTGCTTTTTCCTATATGTAAGCCAATATTCTCTACTTCTTTTCTGATCATCCCCTAAGTGCAAGGATAAATTGTTATATATAAGAAAATTTCTTAAGTATCTTAATTGCAATTAAATACTCCAACCATGTAAGAGCAGTGTGAGGTAGAAACTAAATTTTCTTTAAAAATGTATACATGCAGGGCAGCCTGGAGCCTGTTTCAGATTCTGTGTCTCTCTCTCTCTAACCCTCCCCCATTCATGCTCTGTCTCTCTCTGTCTCAAAAATAAATAAGCATTAAAAAAATTTTTTTTAATGTATACATGCATGCGTACATAATGTGTGTGTGCACGGGTGTACATGTGTGTAGCTGTGTGTATTATGTTTCTGTAGGTACTATTATACAGAAAGATACTTAAAAGAGAGGTAGGGGTTTAGAGGTGGAGTGGAAAACAATGACTAACTCTATGTAATTATTGTGTAATTTCAGTGAGTACAGTAAATGTTTATTCTTTTTGTTTGAAAAACAATCTAATAAACATGAGGTGCCTGGGTGGTTCAGTCGGTTGAGCCTCTGACTCTTGGTTTCATCTTAGGTCATGATCTCACGATTCATGGGTTCAAGCCCCTCATCGGGCTCCATGCTGATAGAGTGGGGCCTGCTTAGGATTCTCTCTCCCTCTCTCTCTGCCCCTCTCCTGCTCATGCTCTCTCTCTCTCAAAAGCAAATAAAGAAACTTAAAAAAAAAAAGTCTAATAAGCTAATACCTTTTACATTGGCATGTATGTTTTGGAATGTTACTTCCATAGAAACATAAATATAAATGTTCTTGCACACAGAAATATGTTTAAAGAAATGCTTTTTAATTATTATTCATCTGTGATTTTATTCTTCAGGACATGATAAGAATTGAGGAAATTTGAGGAATTTATTGTCAATTGAAAAATTCTACAAATCCTTAGTTTTACGTAGATTTACACTTGTAATGAGCTATGACCTTGGGCAAACTGCAAAATAATTAGCAATATTTCAACCCAATATGGTGTGAAAGATGATTTTTTTTAAACAGAAGCGGGGGCGCCTGGGTGGCTCCGTCGGTTGAGTGTCCGACTTCGGCCCAGGTCATGATCTCACGTCCGTGAGTTCGAGCCCCGCGTCGGGCTCTGTGCTGACAGCTCAGAGCCTGGAGCCTGTTTCAGATTCTGTGTCTCCCTCTCTCTCTGACCCTCCCGCATTCATGCTCTGTCTCTCTCTGTCTCAAAAATAAATAAACGTTAAAAAAAATTAAAAAAAAAATAAACAGAAGCGTAAGTTCCTTCAGTATGTCTTATAGAATTAATGAAGAATGACTGTATTATTAGTCACATAACTAAAAGGCCTAAGAAGTTGTAAGTGAATTGCTTTATCATTTAATACCTCTTAAAAAGGAATAATATTTAGTTATTTATCCAACCACTTGTAGTGATGTATGTATTTTTCTAAGTCAGAGATACTATTTTAAATATAAAATTCACATCATATCTCCATTAATAAAAATGATGTTCTTTTTCTTAATGGAATAACACAACCCATTTTAAATGCTTTCCAAAATAGAATTTTAAAAATATCAACAGTGCCATTCAACTCTCTGTTATTGGGTAAAAGAAAATCATAATTTGAGTACAGGGAATTTTAATGCTCTCCAAACAGAAATGGATTCTCCAAAACAACAGATAAAAATTATCATAAGGTAAAGTTTCCTGAAGGTGGCAGCATCCTAAGCAAATCTCTTCTCAACCTTTGTAGTCAGCTGTACTCACTCATGAAGTATTACTAAATTCCGTGGTGAAGATGGCTAAGAATGTTACAAACCATTATTCATTATGAAAACAATGTAACTATCATCATCACAATGATGTGATCTCTAAGGGATTCCTACCTAAAGTGTAGCCTATGCTTTCAAATACATTTTATACTCAATACAAAAATCTTTTTGAAGGCTTTTTATATCTATAAAGATTTCTGTTTCTTGATTCATTATATTATTTTTTTTACTAATAAATGTCAGCAGAGTGACAGGGTGACAGATACATTTCAAAAGTCCAATTTCCAACTTTGGGTCATTTTCTTATCAGAAAAAAAGCATTTTTAATTCCAATTCTTTTTTTGCATTTCTTGAAATAGAAGCAAATAATCATGATGAATATTATGACAATGATTCTTGAAACTAAGCATGGCTGCATACATCAGGAGGGAAATTCTAATTTAAACACTGGGTTTTAAGGTACTTGTTCAATTCGATTGAGTTTTAAATGAAAACCCATAAAGTTTTTTTGCCTGCCAATAAAATATTATTTGATGACATACTTTTGAAGCTATAATGTTTTCTCTACACAGATGGTTATGGCTGTTATCGTTATTATTAAAATGCCAGTTTCCTGACCAAACTTTGTGATTAGAGACTCTTCTAGGAAGAGATAGTTCATTATCATGACCAATCATGCCATCCCTGATTAAATACCCCATTAAAGATCAAAGTCCCCTCAAGGGGAAGGTTAGCCTGTAGGAAAAACTGAAAGATACAGTTCATTAATAAGAATCACATAATATCCGGATCTTTCCATTTACCCCAGTCAGGTGCACCTAAATTCTTCCACACTCATGCAATACTGAAGAGGACCCCAGGTGGCTCAGTCATTTAAGTGTCTGACTCCAATTCGGCTCAGGTCCTGATCGCACGGTTTGAGCCCTGCACCAAACTTGGGATTCCCTCTCACTCTCTCTCTGCCCCTCCCCTACTTGTGCTATCTCTGTCTCTTTCAAAATAAATTTTAAAAAAAGAAAGAAAAAGAGGGAACAAGCATTTTCTCAGTACTGAAAGCTATTAATCTTTTGCCATATCATTCATCAACAGACTTTCTCTGGATATAGGTATTTTTCCTTCAAAATGAGATGTGTTTCTCCATTCCTAAAAATTTATTGGTTGATTTCCAGTCACTTGTTATTCCATATCTAAACATGTGGATAAATGTTCAAATCCTACAGCGTTTGTCAGTCACCTGCTATCTAAAATTTAATGCCCGTTTACCATGCTTCCTAAATTAGATTACCATATAATCAAATGTTATTTTAGCAAACTAGTGAAGCCTTGTGTGTCACAGGTACAAAGATGTGGTGTTTCTTTGCAAATCGTAATTTGCAAGCCAGCTGACCCATATGGAACTACATGATTCAGCAAAGAGAAAGTTCCTGGCAGTCCCATACAACCTCAGCAACTTTCCTTCTTTAGACCTTCCCCAACCAGAGTTTCCCGCTCTGCCCCTGTTGCATTTTCACACCTTCCTTCATCTTGTTTCTTTCCTTTATTCTCCTGCATATCATTGTTCTTTCTTCCATTTTTTTTTCTTTCTTCATCTTTGTTCCTTCCCTCCTCATTTTCAGAGTCTCTGAGCCTGTGGATATTAGGGATTTTCCTGAGGTATTTCCCAAAGGTTGAGGAAAAGCACCAGAACTGGACTTAAAGTCACAGAAGCAACAATAGCAAGACCCTGGGTGCTGATGGGCCATGGATGGAGTGATGATTTATCTGGATGTTATTGAGTACAGGACAAATAGAAAATGGAGACAAAGAAGGGTCTATGCAGTCTACTTATAAATTGAAAGCCAAAAATTTCCAACATATTCATCCTATAAATCTGATTTTTTTGTGTA
The DNA here is from genome assembly GCF_022079265.1 of Lynx rufus. Lineage (NCBI taxonomy): Eukaryota > Metazoa > Chordata > Mammalia > Carnivora > Felidae > Lynx > Lynx rufus. The sequence continues at coordinate 10,668,246 of NW_025814837.1, read as the reverse complement.
TTTAAGACTAGCAAGTTAAAAATTCTTGGAAGATTTGGTCTAAATTCCTCGCTAGTATTATAGACTATAACACCCAGGAAGTACATTATACATATAGATGAAGAAATATAGAGAGAAAAACTGGGCTCCTTTATTTCACACTTTGCTAAATAGGCTTGAAAACGAAAATTTACAAACAAGAATGGGAAAGCCATTTTAACTGAAATTGGATCACTTAAGCATGAGTGATGTAATAGAAGATAGAAAGAGGTATATAGAAGAGAAAATGGCATGATTGTATCATGGGGAACTTGAAAGAAATAGGAAAAAAACAAAAGTTGAAATATTAAGAAACAATAGAAGTGTTCATATACGCAATTCACAACGGCCTTGGAAGGCCTTTAGAGGACAGAGGCAAGAAAAATAATAATAGTCAGGATTATAAAGTTTGGCAATAACAGAGAGAAAGAGAAATGATGTAGAGGCCAGAAAAAAATTGCATTGATCAAAGTAGTAAAAGAGAAAATAAATTTGGAAAGTAACATAAAGGAAGAAGCAGTAAGATTTGGCCATGAATAAAAAAAGAGCTGGTCACATCATGTGTCAGGTAGAGAAGAGTTGGACATTTGGGAAGGACAAAAGAAGTTCAGTAACTGTTCTGAGAGGAGTCAGTCTTGCCACAAACCAAGAAGAGTTAAAACACTGGTTCTAGAGGGGCGCCTGGGTGGCGTAGTCGGTTAAGCGTCCGACTTCAGCCAGGTCACGATCTCGCGGTCCGGGAGGTCGAGCCCCGCGTCAGGCTCTGGGCTGATGGCTCAGAGCCTGGAGCCTGTTTCCGATTCTGTGTCTCCCTCTCTCTCTGCCCCTCCCCCGTTCATGCTCTGTCTCTCTCTGTCCCAAAAATAAATAAACGTTGAAAAAAAAAATTAAAAAAAAAAAAACAAAAAACACTGGTTCTAGCCAACAAGCTGATTTCACACTTGCACAAAAGGGCAGCCAATACATAATTTAATTATCACTGAGAGCATAGATGACACGAATCGTATTTTAAACTCTTCCTAATCTCATGGAATGTGATAGTAAGTGAACTGTGGACAGCATCAAGCTCATTTCTGGCACTCAACTGAAGTCATACAATTAAAAAACAAAGTTAGTAGGAAGGAATGTGTGTTATTATTCCACATTAACTACCTAGAAATTTTAGGTACTCTGCATTTGAGACACACTTGTCTCCTGATCCCTCCTGCAGAATAAAAGTATATATGCAGTTCTTTGCCAAAGTGAACAAGGAAAAGAAGAGGCAGGACAGAGTCACTCTACAAAAGTACTTCCCTCCTCCTTTGCCCATGGGTAGAACAGGCTAATCACACCAAAGATGCAGCACCCATACCCCCATCTAGTTTCAAATTTCCCATTAGAAATTGACTTTCCTCTATGGACTTTCAGTACAAGGAAATTAGAACCCAAAAATATAATATAAACTCTTAGTTTCTGTCATTGATGAATAATAGTTAGTGTTAATTATTATTTATGGAGCCAGGATGCTTGACTTCTTCAGGTATAGCTGTGGTGCCAGAGGAATTCCATTTACATAAAGGCCCTATGTTTTTAGATAGGGTGGGTAAACATCGGAGCTTATTGCCAGGTTTTCCTGTGGCTGAGTCAGAAGATAAGGGAAGGGGGTGGGTATTTTTGTGTGCTTTTTTGGTTTGTTTTTCCCTTGAAACTCTAGAAAAGCAGTATTAGGGTTATCCTTCTAGACAGAGAAAAGTAATGTAGATGCCTTTGGACACACAAAAGTGGAGTCTTGGCTTTAGGAGATGGACTTTGCAGTGTGTTTTCTTCCCTGTTTCCCTTAGGCAGGACCCAAAAGTTCTTTATAAAAGTAAATTTATAAGAAGCTCTGTTCAGATTCATAGAGAAAGTTCAATTACTTTTTAAATTAACATATAATATAAATATGGTGTAGCTATGATACCTGTGAAAAGTACACCTATCATGCGCATATGGCTCAATGAATTTTTATCAGGTGGCTATATCCGTGTCACTAGCTCTCTCTGATCTAGAACATGAAGGCCCTTCATCACTTACTTCAAATGAAACTACTAGCTTGAATTCTAACAGCATGGTTTTTGTCTGCTTTTTGTTTTTAAGTTTTGTCTTTTTACTTCATTTTTATTGTTTCAAAAAATTTTTAATGTTTATTTTTGTGTGTGAGAGAGAGAGAAAGAAAGAGAGAGCATGAGAAGGGGAGGGGCAGAGAGACAGAGGGAGACACAGAATCTGAAACAGGTTCCAGGCTCTGAGCTGTCAGGACAGAGCCCGACTCGGGGCTCAGACTCGGGAATGTGAGATCATGACCAGAGCCCAAGTCAGACACTTAACAGGTTGAGCCACCCAGGCACCTCTGTCTTTTTACTTTAAATAAATGAAATAATGCTGTATGTTCTTTTCTGTATCAGGCTACTTCCACCCAATACTATGTTTGTATGATTCATTCATGTATTTGGGAGTGTTATTGATCAGTTATCCTCACTGCAGTATAGTACTTAATTTATATGAATACACTGTAATATATTACCCATTCTATTGTTGGACAATTGAGCCATTTCTACCTTGGGCCTATTATGTATAGCACTTCTTCCACAAACATTCCCATATGTCTTGCAGTGCATATATTCATTCATTTAGGACAGGCATATATCAAGCAGGTGGAATCACTAAACCATAGGGTAGGTACACATTCACTTGTTTTAGTGGATAGCACCAATTTCCAAAGTGTTTCTACCAATTCATATTCCAACCACAACATGTGAAAATTCCAATTGCTCTATATTTTTGACAACCCTCAGTATTTTCTGTCTTTTTATTTTATCCTTTCTGATGGGTGACCATGGAGTTTAGAGCTGCACTCTAATGCCGGTTGAGGACACTGGGACAAGATCTTGCTAATTCTAGTTGTAATGGGTCTTATAACCCACCTTGGTATATACCATCTGTTTGGTAATTGAAAATAAATAGATTTCTGGGGCGTCTGGGTGGCTTAGTCAGTTGAGCATCCGACTCTTGGTTTCGGCTCAGGTCATGATATCACAATTTCGTGAGTTCGAGTCCCGCATCAGGCTCCACACTGGTGCCATGGAGCCTGCTTGGAATACTCTCTCTGCCCTTCCCCCACTCAGCCTGTCTCTGTCTCTCTCAAATAAAATAAAATAAAACTTCTAAAAAATTAAAAAAAGAGAAAGATACAGATTTCTTTAGAAATCTACCAAGCAAGCCAAATTTACCCATCAGTCAAGGATCTGAAAAAGTTGAGGGGTCAATTCTTCAATTCAATCACACTGAATAAACTTGAGATTTCTTTTTTCTTTTTTTTTTCTTTTTGATTATTTCCTCTTTATTTTTTTAATTTTTTAACACTTTTTTTTTCAATATATGAAATTTATTGTCATCCCAAAAGGTGCCCTCCTCAATACCCATCACCCACCCTCCCCTCCCTCCCACTCCCCATAAACCTTCTAAACTTGAGGTTTCAAGGATATATATTTTTTCAAGAAATTTCATTTTTCTACCTAATTGTTTTACTTTTAATCAGTCTAATTATTTGCTTTTTTAGAGATTTATCCAAAATGCTTTGGTGATTTTCAAAGCTGAAAAATGACCGATTAAAAAACTTGTTCCAGATTAAAATGTTACTCATTATTACTACCTGATATTCACTGTGATAATTATCAGCAAGGCAAAAACTAATAAAATAGAGTACTTTTTCCAGCAATTCACAAACTAAAGAGAAAGATAGATAGTAATAGCTAATATTCTTTTAGTGCATGTACTTCATACGTATCTCATTTCATCCTTACAACAAACATTGGAGTAGGTTCTAGCACTGTTGTAGACGAGGAAACTGAGGCACAAAGATGTGAACAAACTTCCTGAGATAGCAGTGATATAGAAATGGGACCAAACCCAGGAAGTCTGACTCCAGAGTATTCTTCAAACCATTACAACATCCTATAACAAAAGACAGAATAGGATATGTGCTTAAAAATAGGGCTAACAACAAAGTTATCTGACAGATACAAGTGGGAGGGATAAATTCTGACTGTGAGTGTTGGGAACTTCAGCAAAATGGCATCGAATGACCTGGGTTTTTAAGATTATGTAGTATTTTTAAGGGAAAAACATGAGAAGAAATGGAGCTTTCTGTAGCAAGAAAAACACAGATTCTAAATTCCTCGGAGAAAGGAAATGTGTTATGTTACTGTAACCTAATAGCCTAGAAAAGGGTCTGTAAACTAACAATGTTGAATGAATGCAAAAATTTAGGGTAACCAGTTACTGTATACATCCTGTAGTCCTGTTTAAGTGGCCAATGGATGATAAAGTGACAAACACATAAATGAATGGAAGAGCACATTCAGGAGAGCAGTACTTTTGGGTCAGCGTAATGAATGTATAGCAACTCAGCCTAAGATTTAAAATTTATCACGTCATGCAATTTATTTTCTACCATAATGTTGGGATCTTTCATTGAAGGAACTTCTTTCAAAATTCTGGGAGTGGTTTTGTTAATGGATCATTAATTTTAACTGCATATAAACTAGGCCAAATTTTAAATCCCTTTCAATAGTGTTATCTTCACATAATAGTTTTAAAAATTATTTTCTTTAAAATGATTAAGAAATCATTGATCTAAAATATTACTTTAGGGGACTTCTGGGTGGCTCAGTACTTTAAGTGTCTGACTTCGGCTCAGGGGGTGATCTCATGGTTCATGAGTTCAAGCCTCGTTTATTTTCTGGGTCAAAAAGAGCTCAGAGCCTGGACCCTGCTTCGGATTCTGTGTCTCACTCTCTCTCTACCCCTCCCCCATTCATGCTCTGTCTCTCTCTCTCTCTCTCAAAAATAAATAAACATTAAAAAAATTTTTTTAAAGAAGCTAATATATTAATTGAGGTCAGGCTTGGGGGAAACAATAAAATACTACCTTTTAGTTTAATAATGGTTTCTATAAAGTATAGTACAGGTCAGGGAAAGAGAAACTAAATATGGATTATCCTAAGGAAAGCATTTGAAACAGCAAAGAGAAATTCATGGAGATGTAATGGAACACTTATAATAACAATAACAAAATTAAAGGGGAAAAAAGGTCAAAAACCCAAAATATATCGGTTTAATGAAACAGGTTAGAGAATTCTGATAAGACAAGATAGACTATGGTAGTACCTTCAAAAATACAAAGTCATATTCACTGATAATATTATGATGTAAACAATGTATACAATATGGTTATGATGTATAAGAATACATAGAAATATAAGATAATGGATAAAAATGATCAGCTCAACTAAAATAGCATTTTAATTAAAAATAGTACCTGATGTTATAATTTCTTTCCAATAAAAGGTAAACTACTTGACACTTTCAGCAAAATTGAAGAGAAAAACTCTTCAGATTATAGAATTAGGGAGATTCTTCCTAAATATTGAAGCAAAACTCTCATGTGTTAAATTACAGAATGTTATGACAACTTAAAATTGTCTTTGCACCATATCTTCCAAGTTCAAAATTCTTCTCAATTGTGATCACTATAAACAAAATATTCCTGTTAAATAAGTGGATGTTGGTTGTGGCTATCTCCATATTTTTCAGGTGAGAAAAACAAAACCGATTACTTCAGTGACGTGTTATTTGCTGGATACTGGAGCAGGGCCTCTTTATCTTGAGTCAATAACGATTTCCAATGGTCTCACTAGTCTCTAATCAAAACTGTTAAATGTAACTTTTCCTTTATCTGCCCAACTTTGAACATGAAGCACTGTTTTTTCCAGGACAGATTATTTTAGAGCACTCTAAAGCCACTCTGGAAGTCTAACTATGACTCTGTTTTGTAGAAAGTGGAAGGACACAAAATTCTGAAAATAAATTTGAGCCAGTAAGTCTTCTCAAGAAGACAAAAATCCCATGAGATTTTATTTTCGATCCATATGCACACAACATATTTTCATGATCAAAGCAAGTTAACTCTCAGAATTAAGGTATAATAGGATCAACTTTTCAGCATTGACCTCTGCTGTTATTAGCCAGAATAATACACTAAGACCTGACAAAATTATGCCTGAAAATGTTTGCAACTAATTGCACTTGTGAATTAAATAATGATGTTTGGGTGGTGCCTTTTTTTTCCTCCAAAGCTATTTGTACTTGTACCAACACACTTGATGGGTCCAACTTGACCTCTTACTCATAACTTTGAAAGCAAATGTCCCATGCACATGTTAGGCAACTATTTATAACAATTATGTTGGCCTCCACTCTTAAGCGAATATTGTATACAAGAAAGTTAATACATACTCTACTGTTTCCATAAAAAATCTTTAACTCTGTAAAATTTGGAAAAGAAAGCTCTATTTTCAAATAAGCGCTATTTTTCATTTCTCAAAGAAAACTACCTCACGTGGTTAGTAACTTGACTTTGTATAGTCCTATCAAAAACTGAAACAAATCTTTTTATTTAAAAAGAATTATGAATTCTAAGTATTGAGAATATCTAATTTTTAAGAATTATATCTATCTATGCTTTCATAAAACCAAATTTGTGAGATAGAAATTCTAACACTAATACTTTTCTCATTCTTTAAAAATAATGACTAATAAAAAAGTAATGATGGTACTAATTATATTTCTTATTAATGTTCATTCTTATGATCTCAGAATATTTAAATATTTAGTTGCCCCTGACTGTCTTTTTCCCTGTTCACTTGTTTACGCACTCCCAAGTCTATGTTTTAATTAATTTTAATCAGGGCAGATTAATAAATCCCAGCTTGTTCATGGGAACCAACTGATTCAGAATGAGTCTTTCCTAATTGTTTTGTGTTCACATGGGTGTTCACTTTGGCTCCCCTTCAAGCTTCCTGCCAAGGGGGAAAATTACCTTTCCACGCCCAACTAAAAACAGAGTCAAAGAATAATTCCTTTGGTGAGCAGCGTCACTGAATAAGCAGTTTTAGCGTGATGTGTGTGTGTGTGTGTGTGTGCGCGTGTGAGTGTGTGTTTAATGAAGATCTGTGTGTAGATTGTCTACAAAGTAGTTTTCATATAGAAGAATACCAGATATGTTGTTGCTTTTTTTTTTAGAAATCACATTCTGAAATTTATAATCTTTATTACTAAGTTTTTTAAATCCCAAAGAACATGTTTCCTTCCTGGATGAAACAGTTTTCTTACAAAAAACTGGAATACTTTTCTCAGCCCGTGTTTTGTGTCTTTCATCTCTAACTTTTCCAAAATAACATTTTCTTTTGATATCAGCCTCTTTGATGCTGTTCTAAATGAAAATGTTTTTGAGTTCATTTTTTTCAGAAGGTAAATATTAGTCAGTTAAAAAACAAATCCTGACTGTATTATGACACAGAACTTCTTACATAATTTCTTGCCCTTCTCATAACAGAAGTCCAGAATCAGTACTCGTCTGGTTTGACCTGGGAAATGTATCCAAACCCTCCAGGGAGGCCCAAGCTTCCTATGTCAGGCATCCCTTTGCTTTAGGAAACCAACACAGATTGAGTGCCCACAAAGAAGAAAAGAAAAAGATCCCTATGAGCTGAGTTGATATATTAGAGGAGGACAAAGAAGTTTTCACAGAATAATGAGGACATGTTGGTGAGGTTTTAGAACCTCAGGTTCCTCTCCAAACCCACCTCCAGAAGTAGCACCGCCTCCCTCTTTCCATGGTGATGAATCACAATCCTCTCAACTCGGGAGTGGCCTCCAGAGTGATGGCTGTCAAAACACTCCACTTGAGGGCTGATAAACACTTCTTGAAAATGGCGGTGATGACAGACTGGGTAGGTTTTTGAGATATAGTTTATGAGAGTAGGATTTTAGATGCAGGATTTTTAACGAATGCCCCTCCGAGAAGAGCTGAAGAAAATCAATAACGTGTGTGGATGTAGGCATACAAACAATTTTTTTTTTAATGTTTATTTATTTTTGAGACAGAGAGAGACAGAGCATGAGCGGGGGAGGGGCAGAGAGAGAGGGAGACACAGAATCCGAAGCAGGCTCCAGGCTCCCAGCTGTCAGCACAGAGCCCGACTCGGGGCTCAAACTCACAAACCGTGAGATGACCTGAGCCAGTCGGACGCTTAGCAGACTGAGCCACCCAGGCGCCCCAAACAGAAATTTTAAAACAGTTCTCTCTTCCACAAGGTCATTAGAATTTGCTTTTGACCCAGAAAATAAACGATTTCCTTTCATATTAAGTTAATTCTGACTTAAGATAAACATATAAACATCAGATAAGTATGTGATTGTATTCTTTCAGAGCTTGGAGGAGATGCATAATTCTGCAACATAAATGTTGCGGTGGCATTTACCAACTGGTCTCTGATTTGGAAAAATATAAAATTGGTCCAACTCCTTATTTTCTGAGAATTCCTCCATTTTATAATGTTAGCTATCTAAGAAAACTGGTTCTCTTTAACTTTCTTTAGGCTACGCCAAGACCTCAATCAAACTAGGTAGGCTTCTGTTTTATTTTTCAACATACAATAAGTGCAGGCTTGCATGTGCAAGGTTGCAGAATCCACACTCTGGCATGAATGAATCTCAGGGAACATTTTAAAAACAGCAGATTACATCTCTCCATTTTCCTTCACCACATTTTTTCTTCCCTTATTTAATGTCCTTTTACAGCATATTCTTTATTAAAAGAGAGACACAAAAATATTCTATCCTACTACTCCAAATTCAAGGGTATATAAATGGTGCCTTCTAATTGCATTTTTCAGTACATCATACACTTTGTGCCCAAATATCTCTGCCTGCCTTCCTTCCTTTTTTTCTTCCTTTCACGCTTACTTGCTTTCTTTCCTTTATTTAGGAAAACTATCCACAAGCATTAACTAAGCACTTCCCATTCATTTACTCTCCATTATTTACTTCTTCCTATGAAGACATATTAAGTTACAATATGAAAGACTCTGTGAAAGACAAGTAAGTCCCCATCTTTTTCTTCTAGGGAAAGAAGACGCATATTTGAGAGAGAGAGAGAGTGTGTGTGTGTAAGAGAAGGATGAGTACGTATGGGGAAATGTGTAAACAGTCAACTGCAATTCAGGTCAGAATGAAATCAGCCACAGAGGTATTTTAGATGTGTTCTTCTGATTTTAAGATATATCCGGGGCGCCTGGGTGGCGCAGTCGGTTAAGCGTCCGACTTCAGCCAGGTCACGATCTCGCGGTCCGGGAGTTCGAGCCCCGCGTCGGGCTCTGGGCTGACAGCTCAGAGCCTGGAGCCTGTTTCGGATTCTGTGTCTCCCTCTCTCTCTGCCCCTCCCCCGTTCATGCTCTGTCTCTCTCTGTCCCAAAAATAAATAAACGTTGAAAAAAAAAAATTAAAAAAAAAAAAAAAGATATATCCAAAAAGTTAATGGAAGGAGGCAGCCTCTGTGCCTGGAGGTGGAAGCCAGGTACTAAAGTGATGGGCAGAGGATGAGGATGAGGCATTCTTTGCTGAGGCAGCAACACTAGGGAAGGCTGGGAGGTGGCCAGTGCCTATTAGGGAGCTGAGTTGCCCCTCAGTAACTTAGCACATTCCCATTTGCTTTTATCTTTAGAGAACTGAATGTCTCCAAGAGATGACCTTGCTGGCCACGGATAATGTCAAGTTAATCCATGTACCCATTAGTCCTGAATGAATTGGATTTCATTTGTCTCAGAAAGTAACCTCTCATCCAAGCTGTTTCCTTTTGTAGTTTAAAGTTTCGCATTTAGTTTAGACTTTGAGAAGATAATGTTTTGGAAATGGTTGGAGCTTTTAACTTCATGTACTTTTAAATCCTTATTTAAAAAAAAAAGAAAAGAAAAACGGGCACCTGGGTGGCTCAGTAAGATAAGCATCCAACTTCGGCTCAGGTCATGATCTCAGTTTGTGAGTTCAAGTCCCACATCGGGCTTTCTGCTGTCAGCACAGAGCCCACTTCAGATCCTCTATTCCTCTCTCTCTTTATCCCTCCCCACCTCCTCAAAAATAAACATTAAAAAAAAACTCAGTCAAAGCTAAGAATGTTCAATAATAAATGGAGAAAATTTCAAGTGGATTTCCCAGGATTACTTTTGGGGGATCTGAAAGAGATTTCCATGAACCTCTGTGGATTCCCAGCATCACTCTCTCCATATTATCTTCCTTATTCTTTGACCATGTTTTTTTCTGAAAGGATCAAAAATCATTTATTTCACTGCTTTACTCATTTACACAGCATTTATGAATGCATACTGTGTTCTGAGCACTGTGTGAGAACTCAAGGAATTTAAAGAGTTTTGTTGTTTTATTGTTGTTTTGTATTGTTTTTCTTTTTTAGGGAAAACTAAAGCCTAAAACCTAAGAGGGATAAATGCTCTGTTAGAAGTTCTGGAATACTACTCAGCAATGAAAAAGAATGAAATCTTGCCATTTGCAACGACATGGATGGAATGGGAGGGTATTATGCTAAGCAAAATCGGTCAGAGAAAGAAGATATCATATGTTCTCACTCACATGTGGGATTTGAGAAACTTAACAGAAGACCAAGGGAGAAGGGAAGGAAAAAATACATATAGTTACAAACTGAGAGGGAGTCCAACCATAAAAGACTCTTAAATACAGGGAACAAACTGAGGGTTGATGAGGGGGGAGGGGAAAATGGAAGATGGGCATTGAGGAGGTCACTTGTTGGGATAAGCACTGGGTATTGTATGGAAGCAATTAATCATAGGCATCTACTCCCAAAGCCAAGAGCACACTGATACTTTATATGTTAGCTAACTTGACAATAAATTATATATAAAACAGAAATTAAACAGAAATTTGTGATATTAAAAAAAAAAAAAGTCCAGAGCACTCTAGGAGCCTGTAGAAAGAGTATTTATTGCCTGTTTAGAGAGTCAAAGGATTCCAGAGCTCAGCCCCAGGTGACTCTTTGAAGATAAGAAGTAGTCAGGCAGAGGGAGTGAAAGGTAAAAGCATATAAACTTGAGAGAGAATATTAAAAACTATGAGAAACCGAAGATGATGAAAAAATTCAACCATTTTTAAATAATAAATGTTTGTTGACTGAATAGACGTAAAAATGACTACCCTTTCCAAGCTTTAGCTACCTAGAATGAATACAAACATTTTATTCTATCAATCCTACTTTCCAACATCAATAATTTTTATGATTATATTCTGGATTTTCTCAATATTCTTAGACTATTTGTCCATGTTATGCATCCAGTGGAACTCAACACTGCAATAAAGTCTGCATCGTTTGAGAGTAGGAGAATATTCACATTGAAATTCTCCAGACATTCTTGCAAATTTGTCATGGGCTTGCCAAGTGATTTCTGATGCTATTCCAGAAATTAGGAACAAATTTATCCTAGACGAAGACACACTAAACCCGAGCTTTTATTCAATGACTAATATGCCTGACCTCTGATGACCATATGATGTGGGCAGCAGATTATCTGCTCAGTGGTATATCATCTCCCTCACCTCCCTCTAGACTCTTTCTGCTAAGCTATGAAATCGTCTGCTTTCATAGACTATAAAACCTTAAGTAATTATCTACTGGTTTCATGTACCATTCCATATTAGTAGAATCTGTGATTGTAAGAGGACAGGTGACTCTTCCTTTGGTCTTTTCTTGTACCCAGCAATGGCTGGATTACTCTAGAAGATTTACAAGGGTCTTATATGCTATTTGAAAGTAAGTATAATCCAGTGTTAAAGAACTGAATGTGACCAAACTTTAGAGCTAACATGAGCTAACAAAATGCATCCCTGAATCTAGCATGACTTTTACGTTGAAGCCACATTAACATCATTGTCTATCAAAGTTTTTTAAAACGTGGGTTTTTTATTTGGTGAACAGATGGGTAGAGTTTGTGGCAAGGTTTGTTTCTTGTTTTGTTTTGGTGTTTTGATGTATTGTAGAGCTAGGTGCCTTAGCAGGGGAAATTTGACAAAGTTCTGTTTACCTGGTTTAAGGTACATATTAGTCTTTCTGTTAATATTTTACAAATGATCGGGGAACCTGTGTGGCTCAGTCGGTTAAGCATCTGACTTCAGCTCAGGTCTGATCTCACTGTTGGTGAGTTTGAGCCCCACATTGGTCTCTGTGCTGACAGCTCAGAGCCTGGAGCCTGCTTCAGATTCTGTGTCTCCCTCTCTCTTTGCCCCTCCCCCACTTGCACTCTGTGTCTTTCTCTCTCAAAAATAAACACTGAAAAAAAATTTAAAAAAATAAAAAAAGATTTTACAAACGATCTTTTCAGAGATAGGAGCTAAAGCACAACTTGTTTCATGATCAGTTAGCTCTGTTCACACCAGAGCCTGGGAGTCAATAGGTCATCCTGGAATCAACATGGGCTTTGTAGTCACTTGGCATTTTATTTGAATACGATCTGTCTCATTTCACTCATTCAGCAGGTATCTAATGAGTATCCATTTTATGCCGATTCTCATTTGGATGCTGGGTACAGATAGTTCGAAAAGAACACAAGTCCTGTTCTCGTGGAGCTTAAACCCTGCAATTTTAACCTCTCTGATTCAACAGAACAGAGTGATTGGAAGTTTAATTAAGATATGTTTCATAAGGAACTGAAACAACTTATGTCAAGTGCTTAGATAGTACTTCGGTTTCTACATGCCCTATCTAACATGTTGGTGATGCCCAACAACAATTTCACAAAGCAATTCCAATCTGGTGTTCACTCCTTGAGAGTGTTATCAGAGGCTATGTTGATAAATTGTTGATCTTTATGACATCAGCTTCAAAGATTAGGGGCTTACACACAGAGCTGGTTTACCTGAAAAACGCCTCATTATTAATTTGTTATTAGTGTATTTATTTAAGCATTTTTTTTAATAAGCTAAGTGTCTAGCCACACATCAGCCCATGGAGGTAATTTCCTTTTGAAGGGCTCTGTTGTATAATGAATAAGCTTGGCACAATCTCAAATTTGGGGGAGAAAATGGGCCAGTCACTTTGATTGTCTGGGTCCACCTCATAGAGAGGATAAGAGAATAGCACCTATTGAATGACATCAAAGTTCCTTTATATTTGCAAGACTTTATGGTTCTACTTCCGTTAACTTTCTAAAACATGCTTTTTAAGCTGCGAAGAATATCCCTCACTTGGAATGCTATACTCATTCATATATTTTACAATTTTATAAATTTATGTTTTTTAAATTGACTGCTTTTAAATAAATGGACAAAAATTTAGAGAGTTCTTTACTTCGGTTTCCTATTGTCATAATTTCTTCCATTCCGTGTATCTGTGTACATACATGTCAGTGTATGTATATGTGTGTGGCAGCAAGTATAGGCTTAGTTGAAAATTTTTAAGGGAAATTTGTGTGGGAAAGACACAAGTAGTAAGAGAAAACTATTATTGTTATTTTTTCTTGCTCTCTGATCCCAAGAAAAATTTCCATCTCCTCATATAAGGACTGTCAGTCTTCAGACTATACGATTCCTGACTCTAATCTCCATCTTGAACTCCTAAACCTAAATAGGTACAAAAACTTTGGTTCTGCTACAACTCAAATTAGTTCAAATGTAACTCAAATTACTTAAGCCAATTTTATTGGCTCATAAAATGCTAAAAAATATAGGAGCTGATTCGTCTTGGATCCAGGGACTCCAGTGACACCACCAGTGCTCTGTTAACCCCTTTCTTCTCTTTTCTTTTCCTTTCCCTTCCCTTCCCTCTATCCCCTTCTTATCACCCCCCCCCACCTTTTTTCTGTGCTGTCCTGCTGTTAGCGTCATTTTCAAGCAAGCACTTCCCATGTAGCCCCCCACACTGAACCAGGAAGATGGGAAGCCCCATCTGAACAACATGTGCAACAAATACAGAACGAGCAGATCTTCTAGAAGATGTCTGGAAAGAAAAAAATAAAACTCTTCATTATTCTAATTCGCTAAACCATTTACTTACAATCCTTTTGTAGATGCATTTGATAAGACAAAGCAAAATGTTAGCTGAAAAGACTCATGCCCTACTCCCTAAAGAGATAAATACATCATTTCAGAAAATATATATATAATTTATATTTATGCATTTAGCCAAGAATCTATTTTCAATAGACTGTTCCTCAAAGGTTTGGAATTACAAAGCAGAGAAGAAATCTCCTTCTTCTTTAAAAAAAAAATCACCATTTGAAATAAAAATGCTTAATCAGATTTTTCTGTCAAATCATCTTAGTCCCAAAATGAAATGTTAGAAAAACAAACAAACAAACACACAACAACAACAAAAACCAGGCAGGATTTAAAGAATACAGATCTTCAAATTATTATATTTCTTATTTCAATTGGTCAATAAGTCATTGAATATTCATGAGCTTTATTAGCCTATCTCTCTGCTAGTCACCATTCTATGTGAATAGAATACAGACCTTGCGTTTATGAGTTAACATGGAAACAAACAGATTAACAGGTAATTACATAACAGAATGTATTATACACAGAAATGGGTATTGGAACACTAGCTCTTCCTAGGAAGTCAGGAAAGTCTGCAAAGAGAAACCATTTGAGATGCATTTTAAAGAATAAGAAAGAATATTTCAGGCTGAGGAGACAGGGGCTAAGGGAAGATGTCCCAAGAAGATAAAGCCATTTGAGCAAAATAGCATGAGCAAAAGGGCCTAGCATTTGGAGAAAGGATAAGTACTTCAGTGGAATACACACTGGAAGCTGGAAGTGATGAGAGCTGAAAGGAAGGTTTTAATCAGATCTGAAGACTTTAAGATTTTATTTTAATTCCAGTATAGTTAACATACAGTGTTATATTAGTTTCAGGTGGACAATATAGTGATTCAACAGCTCCACACATCACCCAGTGCTCATCAGGACAAGTGCACTCCTTACTCCCCATCACTTATTTCACCCTCCCCGGCTCACTTCCTCTCTGGTAGCCACCAGTCTGTTCTCTATCATTATGAATCTGTTTCTTGCAGATCTGAAGACTTTAGATAGTAAATGAAGAAGAGTATTCTCCTAGCTAGGAATCTTCCCTTCACTATTTTAGAGAAATGCAGCCTCACTTAAGCATGCATATAGGCAGCACACTGGGCACTCTACTAAAGATTAAAATCCCTAGTTGTCACTCTTGACTCATTTTTCTCAGGGTAGAAGAGCAGGACAGCCTAGAAGGGGTTTTGGTGCAGATGTCATCACTAGCTCTGTCATACAGGGACCCTATATCTGTCTTCATAGAAAGCCATCTTTCTCAGTCATACTATGTATTCTTTCTTATAAATGGACGTGTGGTTTTAGTTGACGTACAGAACACATTTAAACCCTGTTCAACTAATCTAATAGAGTAAATGGCCTGAGCATTCCTGTACACAATTTTTGGTGTACTTGTTTTGTTGGTTCTTTTTTCCCAGCTGTTGTGAGAGGACCTCATGTACTACAAAATCTATCCTGTATCCCAGCTATGTCTAGACCAAGCAGAAACCGCAGGATGTCTCTTGCATGCTCATGAACATCTTCCCTCAAACATTCCATGGCATCTGCCATTTGCTTCCTCTCCTCAATTCTGGTGATATTTGCTCCAATGGGCTGCACTGCTCAGAGATGAGCTGCTTTTACACGATGAGGGTTATCATCATCATCGGCCACACACCACCATCTCCTCCTGGAATCCTCAAAACACTACAAAGAAGGGTTATTAGACCTTTTATTTCCAGTTGGGAACCATGTATCAGTGCTGCTGGTAATCAGTGTTTGTAGGCTTTAGTGAAAAGCAAGAAAGAAAAATATCATTTCAGTTTTACATGAGCACCTCTTTTTCCAATGGAATCAGGCATGCATTGAAGACAAGAGACTAATTCATATGATGGGCAAAATGGTCTAGTCATGACTGAGCCTTCCCTTCTGACAATCATATTTTGTTTCCTGGACGAGACTTTCCTTTCAGGTGACATTCTCTCCTAGGCTGCCTGCCAATCCCTCATTATAACTCATTTTCAGGAGGGCCTAACTTATACATACTGAACCCAGGGGCACACAGGTGAACAAGAGAAAGCAAGTCTTTCTTGCCCTTCAGTTCATGCTTTCCATGTGTTGGCAGCCCTTGACTTTTGGGAAGAGCCACAGAAACAAAGGACATATTTTATGTAGCTATATATTCACTGCAATGACCAAATGCTTAAAGTGCTATATGAAAAAAAAATGCTTTAGAGGCTCTAAAATGAGAAAAACAATTATTTATTATTATTATTATCCTGTGAAACTTTTTAAAAATAATGAAGAAAAGTTATTAACAAAAGGTTACACTGATAATCAATAGGGGGTGAGGAGGAAGGCAGAGACTTCATGTACATGAAAAAAACAAGCATAGTTTGGCCCAGGAGCAAAGCCTTGGTTCTGGTAGAGTGAAACACCACTGAGAACAGTATAGTATGTGTCACTCAGAATTCCTCCTGGCCTGCCCATGCCTGAGATTTAGGAAGACAGTGATACAAAAATCCTCATGTTTGAAAGATACAGGGCATCATTAGTTTGATACCCCTTGTAAATGAAAGAGAATGACATTGCCTTTTGTTCTCCTCAGATGGCTGTGTTGTGGGATCCAGCTCTTCCCAGTGGGAGAGTGGGCATTGTCTGGGCAAGGGCAGTGGTACACCTGGCATCACCAGATCTGCTTATGAACACTTTGATGAAATCCTCCAAGAAACCTCAGAAATGCTTGGGAGTTGGGAGGTTAGTCTTTTTTGTGACCTAGGTGCATGAATTATCCAGTAGGAGATCAATTACCATTAAAACCCCCCCACAACTATGTATCCACCCCCTTTCCCCACAGACTGTCCTTATTGACTATCTACAGTTGGCTTACCCATGTTAGTGTACATCTATAACCTCTGGCTCATTCCTTTGGTGGTCCACTACCTCCTTAGAAAAATCCCTATGTAGATCACACTGAAAACCACACCATCACCCTTTGCGCTTGCACCCTTTGTTAAATTCATGATGAATTTGACAATTAGACAAAACTCCTCATCAGCTACAGAAACCAAATTTCGGATTTCACTGATGCAGCAACAGCTCTTTATTCTCACGCGCTGCGTCCGGTACAATCTTTGAGTTCTCATTGTGCGATTCAGCTCTTAATTGGCCTAAGAGCACTAAGCTGTCACCTTGAGTCATAAGGAGTCCCATGAGATGAGATTCTCACTCAACCGCCTCCATGCTTTCCTTATCTCTTCCTCCCAACTTCTTTCACTGCCTTACCCCCTGCCCCATCTATCCCTCTCTCTTCTCCCTGCCAAGTTTTCAACAGTGCTGTGCTCCTCAGAACTGTATCTCGTGCCACGCAGCTGTGAGCATACTGAAACCTCTTCTCTCCCTTCTCCCAACCTGCATCCTGTCCTTTCAAGGACCAGCATGTCTCATCTCAGCAGAGCTCTCCACCCCTCACAGCCCAGCCCAGAGTCTGAGCACAGGTTGTTGCATGCTCTGGGGCTTCTCCACCTCCACCCTGTTCTACCTCTCCACCCACCTCCTCCATCCCTGCCCAGTCTACACCTGGAGGCAATTGCCTGCTCTCCCAAGCTACTTAGACCTTTATCTTCACTCCCCATCCCTAGAGCCAGTTTTACTGCTAGTTATTCACCTGCAGGGAGGGGAGAAAAAAAAAAAACACAACAAAACAGAATGGAGGCAGCACTCCCATAGCTTTCAGGAGGCAGCTGCAGAGGAATTCAGATGCTCCAGAATGATGACTTTCAATCCCCCCCTTTGTTTAACCATAACCCCTCACAAGAAATCCACTTTACACTCTGACCCAGAGTATACACGTATAAACTGAAGAAAATATAAATTAATACAACACACTAGAGGAAAGAACGGGATGTACCGACTATGTCATGCACAGAACTAACACACATGAACAGCCACACATTTAAAAAGAACTGTAAACTTCTGTGGTATGCATGAACTCTTTATTATATTACGTACATTCCTATGTTACAATGATAATAGGTAACAGTGATGGGGCACTTGCTCTGCGCTTGGCACATATATTAAATCATTCAATTCCCCCAACACTATAGGTAGGCCCTTTATCAACCCTATTTTACCAATAAGGAAACTGAGGCATGGAGAAGTGAACTAACTTTCCCAAGGTCACATGGATAGGAAATGACTGGACCAGAATTTGAATCCAGGCTGCCATACTCTGGCACAACTACTCTCCCCAGCCCCATTAGATGTGTAACTTAAATCACTACATAGGCTTCACAAATCAAAGTATATTGCTACTTATGGGTAACTTAATGGTTTTCAAAGGTTATCATTAATGTGATTCTGGTTCCGTTCACTTACTTTATAATCTTACCTCCTGCAAGACGAAATTAACAGTAAATACATTTGACAGACTCATTTTTTCAGGTTTTGGAGATGGCTATCTTAAGCAACAAGTTAATGTTAAGAATTAATATAGTATTTCTCGTTAAATATAAAACACTTTTAATAAATTACATATCTAGGTCTCAGGACAGATTGATATCATGTATTTTGATATTATGAACAAAATACAAAAGCCTTTCAGTAGTAATTTAAAAATGCGTCTTTCCATTATTCCATTATTCTTTTAAACGAAAAGGGGGAAACATGAACATTAATGCTATCACTATAAACTGAATAAAAGCTAAAAAAATAAAACCCACTCCTACAAAATTATAACCATGTGCTAGTGATGAAACAATCATAAAATCACAAACATTGGAAAACTGAGCAGAATACAATTTTGTTCACTTAAAAGAAAAAACAATACCAAAATTTGGGACCTATATTTCAATTATTGATCCTATTTTTTGATTATTGACTTAAGTTTCCATTGTTTCCATTCCATTCTAGATAAAACAACTCTTTTTAGGTTCCTTTGTTTCTAGGAGTGCCTGGGTAGTATGTTGATTTATCATCTTGATTGTCATGTTAGGTTAGAGGAATTTCAATCTTATATCTGAATGCTATTTATCTGTCAATAAAAATGGCTGCATTTATGAAATCTCACATTGGAAAGCTAAGCAAATGTGGAAGAAAGCTCTACAGAAGGCAGAAGACCTGAGCTGACCTTAAACAAGTCCTTTTTGCCTGATTTGGTTATTCTAAAATATATTTGAGCACACACCATATGGTAAGTTCTAGGGTATTAAAAGTAGTAATCAGCAATCATATTAGATAGAAAAGTTCACCACACAAAAATCATCAAAGAATTAATTATTCATTATAAGAATTAACTGTGCAGTTTTACTTAACACAAATCCAAAGTTTTCTTTCTCTTAAGTTTACAACAAAATGTATTTATTACAAAATACTTATGTCCCAGAATCACAAACTATAGAAGCAGGGAGCCTTATTTCATTTACCAGAACATTTCCACTTCATGGAAAAAAGCTCTGAGATCCAGAGATATGGCAACTGAGCTCAGGTATAATTTACTTAAAAATGTATGGCAGGGAAGGCTTTAAAAACATTAACCACAACTTTCCTTGTATACTGCCAAGAAAAACTAATTTTTAAGGCCACAAATTTTAGAATGACCCTTTAAAAAATCAGTTGATCTTCTTAATGTTTCCATGTCTTTGAAGTATTTAAAATGCTTTGTCTTCAAACTAAGTTCTATGTGAGTTGGTACAGAGAAATAACAAGGACGGCTGTGAAGTTACCCTAATGGGTCACGCCTACTCAGACCAAAGGGGGGAAAAAAACAAGTTTAACAAGTTCTTGCTAAGAACATACATTTACTAGACCTATTAATTTAGCAAAATAATAGTAATATTATTATAAAGCAACTGTAGTAGGTGGTAAGATAGTGAGATAGCAGTGGGCATGGGACAATGGTCAAATCTCTCCCATGTTTGACGAGTTTGATTCCAACACAACCATGTATGTGCACCATACGCTGAGTATGAGGTAACTTTTCTGGTTATGGTTCTATCTGGGAGGTATCTCTAAATGAACAGCTATATCATTAGGCAGTAAAAGTCCATTCAGCTTCCAGGAGTGCCTCTGATTTCAAAATCATTTTGAAATTAGGGGTTTACCATTTAAATCAAATATTCACCTCAACTTAGAGAATCTGGCAACCATACATCGCCACTTGTCCTAATACCGCTTTCAGGTGGGAGTCTGGGAAACTCTAGAGTGTATCAACCTCACAATTTATCAACCGTCAAAGTGCAGGAAGGTCACTACCTGACTAGATGCCACAAATTCCATCTTGATGGGTTAATAGCCCCTAGTAAGCAACAGTCTCTTAATTAAGTATACGCGGGGTTAAGTTGAGAAGACGGATAAAACGTCACCACCTATCTACTCATCTGTTCATTGCTGTCAAATATTGGCCAGTTCTAGACAGAACCCAGACCACTGAAGCATCCACTTATCTTTCAGCAAGTTTTGATAATCTTTAGTTTTAAATGCCACAACTTCCTATAAATTCAAGGACAATAAACTACATATAAGATTCTTAAATATAAAGGTGTTTCAAAAGATGGTGAGTGATGCATTTCATAATGTCTGCAAAAGAAATGAAGGTTTCATTTAAAATACACTTTACATTTAGGAATGGAGAAAGTGTTCAAGTACTTTCATTAACTCTGACACTCTTTGCTCTTCCACCACTGTTGCAGTAAAATGTGTAG
Source organism: Lynx rufus (assembly GCF_022079265.1). NCBI lineage: Eukaryota > Metazoa > Chordata > Mammalia > Carnivora > Felidae > Lynx > Lynx rufus. The sequence continues at coordinate 10,647,580 of NW_025814837.1, read as the reverse complement.
GGCAGATAACCACACTACCAGAATTCCTGAGTTTATATTTGATTTTCTTTTTCAGTATTTATTCTATTACTAATAGTGAATATGAAACAGTACTATTAGGAATTATCTCATTACATTTAACAACTTTTGAACTTTGGAATGTTTAAAACTAACAATTTCACATCAAACATGTGATGTAAGAGAGTAATTCAAGCATCAAGTCAGACAGCCAATTAGAGGAAATCTAATCTTTCCAATTTTTGTAGTAAAAAAACATTTTGGCTGCATTCATTTTTTTCCCTGTATTCATGCTTGAAGACCATATTTTTATTGGAGTCAATAACATTTTATTTGAAGCATTAACAACTTTATGTAAAAATTAATAAGAAAAGTAGATTCATTGAAGAGAAACAAATTTATCCATATATTTTATTAAATGGTTAATCTCACAAATATGTTTAAGATTTTAATGCAATATTCTCTAGTAGGTACAGCATCTAGTTGTAGGCACTCAATCAATACTAGTGGAATAAATGAAAGAATAATTTTCAGTCTCAAAAACTCTTGGAACACTCCTTGTGGGTAGAAAAAAAAACATTAATGAATTACTCGTTTTTTCTTTCAAGATAAATATGTCTTAAGCTCATTCATGTTAATAGTTTAAATGGTCAGTGATACTCAGGTAATTCTTATTTTTAAAGTACTGGATTCTCCTTTTAAACATTTAGGTACTTTGTATTTATATAAAAAGTTTTTACTAGATTATACTACTAGCTTAGACTACTAATATCTGTCAAAAAATACTCAGTGACTAAAGTAACAATAAATCAATTTAATTTATATTCTATTACTTTTATTTTATTTTTCAATAGAATGTTTTTATAAATATTTGAAAAAATAAATATTTGGAAATATTACTTATTATTTAACTAGTAAATAGAGAATATATAAATTTGGATCTATCAATTATTTAGTCTACACACAATGATGGGTAAATGTAAGATATCAGAGGCTCCTTGCAATAATTTCAACTTCCCAAGTTCCTGGCTTACAGGTTGGGCTGCACTGACCTGAAGAAAATAAATAATATAAACATAAGTACAAAATAATACTGTCATTTTCTCCACAAGGGCATTATCCTCTCTGAACTATGACTTCCTTATGGATATCTTGGATCTCTGACACCTAACAGCATCTGACACATAAGAGCTCAATCCACATTTATTGCATGAACAAATAATCTATTGAATTTCACTAATTGGCAAGTTTCTATAAATTTATCATTGCCACTTTTTCTAAGTATACCCCCAAAAGGATCTTTTGTTGTTTTAATAATCGGTGGGTATTCTTAAAGTTGTGTGTGTGTGTGTGTGTGTGCGCGCGCGTGTGTATGTGTGTGTGTTGAGAGAGACAGAGACAGATGGAGAGAGCATGATTGGGGGAGGGGCAGAGAGAGAGGGAGAGAGAGAGAATCCCAAGCTGGCTCCACGCTGTCAGTGCATAGAGCCCGATGTGGGGCTTGAACCCACGAAACCGCGAAATCATGACCTGAGCGAAAATCAAGAATCCAGGGGCTGGGGCGCCTGGGTGGCGCTGTCGGTTAAGCGTCCGACTTCAGCCAGGTCACGATCTCGCGGTCCGTGAGTTCGAGCCCCGCGTCAGGCTCTGGGCTGATGGCTCGGAGCCTGGAGCCTGTTTCAGATTCTGTGTCTCCCTCTCTCTCTGCCCCTCCCCCGTTCATGCTCTGTCTCTCTCTGTCCCCAAAATAAATAAACGTTGAAAAAAAAAATTAAAAAAAAAAAAAAAAAAAGAATCCAGGGGCTCCTGGGTGGCTCAGTCTGTAAGCCTCTGACTTTGGCTCAGGTCATGATCTCCCAGTTCGTGAATTTGAGCCCTACATCGGGCTCTGTGCTGACAGCTCTGAACCTGGAGCTTGCTTCAGATTCTGTGTCTCCCTCTCTCTGCCCCTCCCCCAGTCACACTCTGTCTCTCTCTTGCACAAATAAATAAACATTTAAAAAAATTAAAAAAAAAAAAAGAATCCAATGCTCAACTGACTGAGCTACCCAGGAACCCCAATAATTGATGGCTATTCTTAAACCAAATGAGCGTTTGTTGGGATCTGAGTGAGGATGAAGAAGGGGGCATTTTGAGGAGCAAGTGGAATCCTTGCTGCAGGGTGGAACATACTATGCTAGGAGTGTGGTCCTATTTGTACTTCCTGCCTCAAAACAAAGAAGACCTCTGGGAAATGCTCTCTTTAAAGAGTGGTCGACTGCTAGAGATAGAACTGCTTTTCACAAAGAATCCTGGTGTGGAGGAATCCTGTGGAGGAATCCTGGCCCAAGAAAAGCTTTACATATAATATCTTATTCAATGCCAAAAAGCCCCTATTTCTAGAATTAGGGATAAAGGCAAGTGGAGATTTTACTATGGGATATTTAGCCCCAATTCCAAAAGTCTTGATGATAAACAAAAGGCAATGAGAGGATATTCTTTAGTAGACTATGAGGGGTTTACAGAAAAGACCTACAAACTGATACACACAAACCAACACACACACACACACACACACACACACACACACACAGAGGGACTGAGGTCATCCCCTGGAAAGAAGATACATAACAGATAAGCAACAGCAATAAATTGCTAGACAAATGTTTGGAGAGGAATACCTAGCACTTAAGAGAGTTGTTTGGATTCAATCATATACATAAAATGAACACGAAACTTTCCCATCAGGAGTCTCATTGTCCACTTGTGCTGAAGAGAAGTAGCTTATCATGGGGCATCTTAAGATGCTTTGCAGATGAGTAACATAAGCCAACTGTTGAACAAACACCAGGAAAGTAGTACTTGGCTCTCAGAAAAGTAATTCTGATGTGGGCTGATGGAAGCAAGCAAGTGATGGTTGCAAAGACACCTTGCTAGGGAGTGTACTGAGGAGGACACAGTTAAGGAAAGAGAGACTGGCATGACATCCCTGTAAGGCCCTTTGCAACCTACTTAACAACAGGAAAAGAAAGTTCACTTGCATCTCCTCTTGGATTAAAATAAAGCATGGCCAGTTACAACAGAGCAAACCCCAAGAACGATCCTATCAGATCCTTTCTCTTTCAACTCTACAGGTTTGGGCTTATTGTGGCTTTGGTATACTTTCCCTTTAGTACAACACACTTTCCCTGCTCACATCCTTCTTCATCTCCAGACATCCTCCATATTCCATTAGGATCCATCTCTACGGAGACTCCTCTCACTCTTTGAAGCATATTGGTGTTTTCTCTATAGAATTTTCTTCTATTTCTATTACAGAAGTTGTGGTGTAACATTTTAATTTATTTTTTACCTGCATATAAAAAAATCACACACATACCTCACATATATTCATGTGCTCAAATCCTAGCCCAATATGTGCTCAATAATTCTTGTTGATGCTTCAGTACCAGTGAGTGTGACTCCCCCTGACTCCCTGGCAGCCTCCACTGAGAGTGCCCAAGTTGTCACTGGTAACCCTTCTTGCTGGCCAGGAGATTAGCACTACCTCTTTACCCTCCATGTTCTCAAGGATTCTTGAAGCAACATCCCTATCTATGGTCTTCAGTATTCTTAGATAGTGAGGCTTGGTTTCAGTGGAGCTGAGATTGCTCAGGGAGAGAGGCAGAAGAACTACTTGGGTATCTCTAATAAAATAAACACCATGAGACCACACGGATGGACCATAGGATTTGAAAAACTATTATCCTCAGGCTCAAATGACTCCTATGGCTATGAGACCATTCGTAACTTGGTTCCTGCTGAATCCTCTGGTTTCTCCCCTCATATTCCCCTTCTCATGGTTCACTTCTGTTGAACTACTTGAAGACCCACCAACTCACCATGATTTTTCTGCCCCTCATTTGTCCCGCAAACTCTTGCCTATTAAACAGATAGCATCATCTCCATTTCTCAAATGAGAAAACTGAAACTCATGGGCATTGATTGATTCATCCAAGGTCACACAGTGGAAGATGTGGATTTGATCTCAATTTGTCTGACTCCAAACTTTATCTTCTCTCCTTTAGATCAAGCAATTTCTCCTAATTAACAGAAGCATTCAGGTTGTTCTCCATTGCTGGTAATATCACGAAAAGTATAAAAATAGAACACTCTCTTGATCATTGTATCTCTGTAATTTGTGTAACATTTGTGATACACATGCAAAGGCAATTTAGAAATAGAATCTTAGTAAGTTTCTCTGTCCAAAGTTCTCTAATTTTAAGATACATCTAATCCACTTTGGGCACTAAGTAAATATATAGTCTTTGGCCAAGATCTCACTCTAAAATTGTGGATTTAGTAAATGTAAAATAAGACCTAAGAATTAACATTAAGAGCTTTTTGAAAAATAATTTTCCAAATGCTTTTTTGTGTGCAAGACATTTACTACCATGAAACTTCATACCTCCGAATGGAAGTAAATATGTTTGATGGCAAAAACTTATATTAAGATTCTGTAGCTACTTGATATTAGTCTGAGATGAGTTGATGATATAATATCAACACAAGATTGCTGATAGAATGGGGTGTTTCTTTTATACTTCTCAATTAATATCTCTGAATATATGCAGATTTCCCTGGGTGTTCTTCTCACTGACTCTAAATCCACAATTCTGTGACTCACGATATACAAGTTTGACTGCTTGGATGTGCAGTTCCAGAGGTTAGTCATCAGCATTTCATGATACCTAGTAGATTATATCATGGAATTTTGATGATGTTTGCAGTTGCTAGAGCTGAAAAACCCTCCCAAGAATCAGAAACATGTTTTAAAAACCTGTTCCCAGCTTTCTTGTTGTAACTCAGTCATAATTGCCAAAACATATGCACTACTCACTGACTACAAACTGAAAACTTACTCTTAAAATCCCCAATAGTAGAATTTAAAAAAAAAAAAAAAAAAAACATTGCTTGAGATGAAGTGATGAGGAAGTAGATACAACAAATACTGATTATTTTTCAAGAAGGTGCAATGAAATAGAATTTATATGGAATTAACTGTAAGACATCAAGTCTAAACAAGGCTGTAAAAATTAAGGTGGTAAAATTTCTGAAAAATGGGGCTTTAAGTAAGTTTAATGTAAAATATTTATTAAGCATATATGGGTTCTTAGGCAATCCTAGGAAAGCAGAGGGCAGACATGCTCCCCTATTTTATTTTATTTTATTTTATTTACTTATAATTTACATCCAAGTTAGTTGGCATATAGTGCAATAATGATTTCAGGAGTAGATTCCAGTGATTCATCCCCTATGTATAATACCCAGTGCTCATCCCAACAAGTGTCTTCTTTAATACCCCTTACCCTTATAGCCCTTCCCCCACCCACAACCCCTCCAGCAATCCTCAGTTTGTTCTCCATATTTAAGTCTCTTATGTTTTGTCCCCTCCCTGTTTTTATATTCTTTTTGCTTCCCTTCCTTATGTTCATCTGTTTTGTATCTTAAATTCCTCATATGAGTGAAGTCATATGATAATTGTCTTTCTCTGACTGACTAGTTTCACTTAGCATAATACCCTCTAGTTCCATCCATGTGGTTGCAAATGGCAAGATTTCATTCTTTTTAATTGCCAAGTAATATGCCATTGTATAAATATACCACATCTTCTTTATCCATTCATCCGTCGATGGACATTTCATGCTCCCTAGTTTTAAGCAGCTTTTTCTCAGGAAACTCTAGAGTACCATTCATACAAGTTCTTATGGCCACACCCAAGTTCCTATGGCCTCACTCTTTTGCTTCTAATACATAGGTCTTTGACCTTAGTAAGCCTCTAGATTCCTATACCCTGCATTTCTTCAGAATTAATCATTTAGGGGATCTACTCCTCACTTTCTTCCCTTCCCAGAACATACTCCATAGTATATTTCTTTGGATACTCTTGACGATATTCACCTTCATCTTATTCACAAATTTACCAAGAATCATCGATTTTCAAATTTGTTGACTTTTCAGTATTTACCATCATCCTTTTAGATCTGTTGACAAAGTTTGAGACACACGCTTTTCCTCTTAAACAACTCCCTTTTGTTTTCATTCATTTATTACTTAAAATATATTTACTGAGCATTATCATGTACCAGATTCCAGAAATACAATTTTGATGTAAAGAACAGCATGGTTCCTCTTCCCATGAATATAACAGTCTAGTGGTGAGGACAGAGAATAACAATCACAAAAACACTTGTAACCTTGCAACTATGATAACTGCAAAGGAGACGGATAAGGTCTTGACATTTGTTCCCCTTTACTCTAAAAGCCATTGGAAGTTTTTAAAAGAGATTGTTATGTTTAGGCTTGCTCTTGGAAATACCTTTTTTCCAGCAATAGTGTAGTAAACAGATTAGAGGTTAGCCGGAATGGGATGTGGATCCGTTAGAAAGTTACAATAGTAATCCAGGTGAGGCAGCATAATCGCTCGGCTGGGACAGTGGTAGAGTCAAGATGGAGAGAAGAGAATGAATCTGAGAGATATTTCCGTAGTAAAACCAGTAGAACTTGGTGATAGATTGGAAATGGAAGGGTAAGAAGAAAAAGTTGCTGATACCTCTCAGGCTTCTGTCTTGTACAACCAGATAGATGGTGGTTTTACTGGCTGGTAAGAGTGAAGGGAACCTGCAAACTGGTGCAGCCACTGTGAGAAACATTATGAAGATTCCTCAAAAAAATTAAAAGTAGAACTACCCGAATCATACTACTGGGTGTTTACCCCCAAAATATGAAAATACTAATTCAAACGGACATATGTACCCCTATGTTTATTACAGCATTATTTATAATAGCCAAATTATGGAAGCAGCCCAAGTGTCCATCAATAGATGAATGGATAAAGAGGTGATATACATATGTATATATACATACGTACACACAGTGGAATATTATTCAGCCGTAAAAGAATGAAATCTTGCCATTTGCAGTAATATGGATGGATCTGGAGAGTATAATGCTAAGTGAAATAAGTCAGTCAGAAAAACACAAATACTACATGATTTCACTCATAAGTGGAATTTAAGCAACAAACCAAATGAACAAAGGGACAAAAAAGAGACAAAAAAAAAAGAGACTCTGAAACACAGAAAACAGAGAGTTACCAGAGGGGACAAGAGGTGGAGGGGGAAGGGGGTGCAACAGGTGAAGGGGATTAAGAGTACACTTGATGAGCACTGAGTAATATATGGAATTGTTGAATCACTATATTGTACACCTGAAACTAATATAACACTGCATGTTAACTATACTGGAATTAAAACAAAACAAAACAAAACAAAGTGAAGGGACCCTTTCTGAGAGGGAGAATGTAAGTTTTCAACACTCTGAGCTGTATCTGAAATTTCCAAAGGACATGTCAAGTAGGCATTTGGATATATAGGTCTGGAGTTGAAGAATAAAGGTCTAGACTGAATAAGTCTATGGGTAGATTTATTGCATAAAATCCAATCTACGGGAAGAGGGATACAAGACCAAGCTTCATGAAATAATGCATCGAATGGGTGGTTGGAGAAGAATATGCCTGCAAACAAACAGAAAAGCAAGAACTAGAGAGTTGGGAGATCAATCAGGAAAATGTTGGTGCTCTATTTTTCTCTTGTCTTCAGCACTGTTCTGGAAACTACTCATCTTAAAATTCTTCCTGTGATTTAAATTACATTGGATTGAACCAGTTTGACCACTTCTTTGAAGCACCTTTTCTATCTCTTTGCTAACTCTTCTTCCCCTTTACCAAGCAAAGAAAGTTTTCTCTTCAGATATTTTCATACCATTCTCTTCATCCTCTCCCTAAGTGATTCTACCACTTACACAATTTTGTTGTCATCTTGAAACTGACAACTTTCACATGTATCTCTCTAAACCTTATCTGTCCATCTGCCTTCAAATGGACACTTAATATTGTCTCTTCTATTTTTAAAAGGTCAATTACAAAGCTTCAAATATCTTCACCTTTTATTATAAAATAAAGGCCTGCTGATGATAAAATATAGAAATGGATCAGAAGAGTATAAAATTAAGCATGCAATTTCTTCTCTAATAAACAGATTTTTGTAATTCCAGACAATTTCTATGCATATAAAGAAATGAATATACACAACACATATTTTTACACAAGAGGTGTGCACAGTGTTCTGCATCTTGGTTTTTAAATTTACTGCAACTTAGATCTCTTTTCATAGCAGTATATTTAAATTGGTCTCATTTTTTAAAATTCCACTATATAAATGTACCCTAATTCATTTAACAAACTGTGCCCTGATAGACATTAAGGTTGCTACCAGTTTTTCACTATTACAATAATGCAATGAACATCCTTGTATGGGTATTTTTTATCAGTGTATCTGGGGCTAATTTCTGAGAATGGAAATTGTTGCATCAAACTGTATGTATAAATTTTTGTTATTGTCAAATTACCTCCCTAAAACATTCTACCAACTTGCACTTCCACTTTTGGTCAAGACGATGATTTCATATTTTTCTACTTCCTCTCCAATAATGGGTATTATCCAATTTTTTGTTATCAAATTCTAATCTGATTGGTGAAATAGTTTTTTCTTTTTTTGTTGTTATTGTTATTTATATATCCAAATTTTTTAAGTAGATTTCATGCCCACTGAAGAGCCCAACTCAGGACTTGAACTCAACCACCCTGAAATCAAGACCTGAGCTGAGGCCAAGAGTCAGAGATGCTTAACCACCTGAGCCACTCAGGGAGTCCCTATATATTCAGTTCTGACTAAAGTTGGTCGTCTGTTTTTCGGCCTATTAATTTTGTAGAATTGTCAAATTCTACAAAAAAAGAAATTTGGGGTTTCATTATCATAAGGCGTCTTTCTGTAAAAAACAAGGTATATCTTTGTATTGATTCATGTTTTCTTCATGTTCCTTATGAAATCTTTAATATTTTTATCATGCAGGTTCTATACATTTCTGTTCTGCTTCATGACGAGGTAGTTTACATTTATGCTCACTACTACAAACTATTAGATTTCTTTTATTATATTTCTTAGTTGATAATTATTTAGATTACCCATTTATATTTCTTTCATTATAATCCCTAACTCAAATTATTTACATTACTGAATTTTATTAATTAGGTGCTCAGCCAACTTAATAAATTTTCAAGTTGTTTGCAATATATTTTTAACTGATATTCTTGGAATTCTCATGTGAATGAGAATTTATGATATGTGAATAATCATAATTTTAAGTTGTATCCAATATTTTTATTTGACCATTCATTCCAGAAATAAGTCATATAATAGTGGGATCCTTTTCCTGAATTTAATAAAAATGTGCTTACCATTTTGACACTGAGCAGAGTGGTAGATTTTTGGATGATATATAATTTTTATCAAATTAGTGACTGTTTTATTTCTTCATATTCATTCTTTCATTTAAAAAGAAGTGATGAATTAAATCAAGCTTTTTAAAGCATCTGTAGAAGCTTTTTTTTTTTTTAATTTGAGCTATTACAATGGTTAGACACTGCCATAGGTTTGTCTAATGTTGAACTACCTTATATCTCTAGGGAGACTTTCAACCAGTCACAATTTTTTAACCTGCTCCCCAAATCCATTTGTCAGTATATCATTTCCAACTTCAGCAATTGTATTAATGAATAAGATTGTTCCCTTTGGTTTGTTATTATTGTTGCTTTTTGTTTTTGTTGTCTTTGTCTGATTTATTTTCAGAATTATATCTTTATAATCTGCCAATGACTAATGTTATAAATGAAAATCTCTTAGTTCTATTTCCCCTGCCTTTTTTCCCTTAGAGCATGCTATGCTATTTTGACTTGATTAAAAAAGGTTCTTGACAATGACTGAATTTTCATGACAAATATTCTTCATGATATTTAATTATTTTTTTAATTGTGTCAATTAAACTATATTTCATCAAAAATTTATAATGCTATTCCTAATTTTTTGTTTTGTATACACTGGTGGTAAAACTATTTATAAAAATAGACATCAGGGGCACTGGGTGGCTTACTCAGCGCAACTTCAGCTCAGGTCATGATCTTGTGATTCGTGACTTCGGCCCCGTTTCAGGCTCTGTGCTGACAGCTTGGAGTCTGGAGCCTACTTTGGATCCTGTCTCTCCCTCTCTTCTGCCCTTCCCTCACTCATGCGTTGTCTCTCTCTCTCTCTCTCTCTCTCTCTCAAAAAAATAAATAAAATAAAATAAAATAAAATAAAATAAAATAAAATAAAATAAAATAAAATAAAATAAAATAAAACATTTAAAAAATAGACAAAAACATTATAATTTCTAGGGTTAAAATGCCCAATTCAAAATTTTTAAATTGTCCCATAAAAAAGTTCTTTATTGCTAATCTTCATTATCATTGAACGTTCTATGATTCAGAACAAAGAATCAAAAATTATGTTTAGTTTATGTCGCCTTATAATCTGATACAAGCCAGCATCATATTTTGTGTATCATAACTGACATTTTTAAAGGTTCCAGGCCATTTTATTATAGAACATTCCCAAACTGACATTTTTCTGATTGGTTTCTCATTTAATGATTCAGGTTAAATATGTTGGACAAGAATACTATATAGGTGACATTATATATAGTTTTTATAGCATCATGCAAGGAGGCACACATTGTCAGTTTGTCCCATTACTGGAAATGATTAATTTGATCAGTTGGTGAAATGGTATGATATTTTGAGATCATGTAAATGCCCAGTTTCCCAACAAATTTCCATTCAACAGTATTAACATTCATTGATGATCTTCACCTGAATCAGTTATTATTTTGCTGGGTACACTATTAAAATAATCTAATTCTACTTTATCCCCCCTATATTTATTAGCTGGCAATCTTTCTAAAGAAGAACTTACTGTCCACCCCACTACCCTTTTGAGGAACACTATGGGCTCACGTATTCTTTTTTATTCAGAGCTCATTTGTAGCATTATTCTTTTTGATCCTTTTTGCATCAAAGGCACAAACTATAGTTACATAGCAGAGGACTTTGTTATTAGTAGATATATATAGTCATGGTATTGTGTCATGATATACACAACTTACTTCCAAATTACTCAAAGCATATAAATACACAAACTATACAAAATATACCTTCCAAAATGTATGTGTATATGAACAGAGAGCTAATGTGAAAAAAGCATTAGCAAATTTCAAATTTGGATGAAGGTTGAATTTTTTTAAGCAGAAAAGGAACAGAATAAGACAGACAAAATGTTAAAAACTGCTTAGTTCTTACATCAAAACGTCAGGTTCCTTTTTCTTCCATTTCACTTAATATGAGAAGGAAGTGTTTCCCTCCAGTCCCCATCACCCTATTG